>NC_136073.1:528048494-529513494 GCF_964261635.1 Lissotriton helveticus | reverse complement strand
CCCCAACGCCGGAAACAATGACATCACCCCGTCGCAAGACCTCTGCAACTCCCTCGCCTCCTACTTCCACAACAAGATCGCGGACATACACAACAGCTTCAGCAACCAACCAACGCAAGCCACAACCGCAACAACGCCACCCACCACCACCCTCCGCACCTGGACTCCGATCAGCACCGAAGACACCATTCGCACTATGAACTCCATCCATTCCGGATCTCCGACTGACCCCTGCCCTCACCACGTCTTCAACAAGGCCGACGCTGTCATCGCACCCCACCTGCGGGACATCATCAACACCTCCTTCGACACCGCCACCTTCCCTGAGAGCTGGAAGCACGCCGAACTCAGCGCTCTTCTCAAGAAACCCACAGCAGACCCCACCGACCTCAAGAACTACCGTCCCATCTCGCTCCTCCCGTTCCCGGCCAAAGTCATCGAGAAGACAGTCAACAAACAGCTGGCCGCCTTCCTCGAGACGAATGGATCCCTCGACCCCTCACAGTCTGGCTTCCGAGCGAACCACAGCACCGAAACCGCCCTCATCGCTGCCACCGATGACATACGAACTCTGATGGACAACGGAGAAACAGCGGCCCTCATCCTCCTGGACCTCTCCGCGGCTTTCGACACCGTCTGCCACCGCACCCTAGTACAGCGCCTCGGCAACATCGGAATCCAGGACAAGGCACTGGAATGGATCACCTCCTTCCTCGACGGAAGAACACAGAGAGTCCGCCTACACCGTACAAGTCAGAGGCCAACAAAGTCATCTGCGGCGTCCCTCAAGGATCCTCACTGAGCCCCACCCTCTTCAACGTCTACATGAGCCCCCTCGCGGCCATCGCACGCCAACACAACCTCAACATAATCTCCTACGCCGACGACACCCAGCTGATCCTCTCCCTGACCAATGACCCCGCCACCGCCAGAGCCAACCTGCACGAAGGGATGAGAGAGGTAGCCGAATGGATGACGACCAGCCGCCTGAAGCTGAACTCGGACAAGACGGAGGTCCTCATCCTGGGCTCCTCGCCCTCCGCATGGGACGACTCCTGGTGGCCCCCCGCCCTGGGCACCGCACCCAAACCAACGGACCACGCACGCAACCTGGGCTTCATCCTGGACCCCTCCCTCTCCATGACCAGACAAGTTAACGCCGTCTCCTCGTCTTGCTTCAACATCCTGCGCATGCTACGGAAGATCTTCCGGTGGATCCCCTCCGAGACGAGGAAGACGGTCACCCAGGCCCTCGTCACCAGCCGACTGGACTACGGCAACGCCCTCTACGCCGGAACCACCGCCAAGCTCCAGAAGAGACTCCAGCGGATCCAGAACGCATCGGCCAGACTCATCCTCGACATCCCCCGTCGCTGCCACATCTCCGGACACCTGAGAGATCTGCATTGGCTCCCGGTCAGCAAGAGAATCACCTTCCGTCTCCTCACCCACGCGCACAAAGCCCTACACGACCAAGGCCCGAGCTACCTCAACAACCGGATCAACTTCTACACCCCCCAAGCGCCTCCTCAGATCAACCAGCCACGCCCTCGAAATATATCTAAGATATGCAACATTTCAAGAATCCATTACGCATCAGGGGAGAGATTGTTTAAAAGGATATTCTTCAGAGTTACTTTCAAAACGTGTTGGTATCAAGGCAGTTTTGCAATGCGCAGGAAAATCATTTCATAGGTCTGTCCCTGAATAGAGCAGCCTTTTCCACCAAGTTTTTTTCAGGACCATTGGAGATGATGAGCTTAGTGTACTTTTGTTGGAGCAGAGGTTTTGTCTGCTATCAATAGGCATACAAGGTATTTAAGGTTTTTTTGATTTGTGGACGTTCAGTTGGTATATAGAGGGTGTTTAGTATGAATTATTGTTTGATAGGAATCCAATTTAATTAAGCAGAAATGTGATCATGTTTTTTCAGAATGAAAGTAAGACTGGTAGCTCTGCTTTGAACTATTTGCAATTTAAACAGTGTCTTTAATGGGACATTAAGAAAGACAGTAGCGCAGAAGAAAAGTCTAAGTAGCAAAATTGACTAAATGGTGCGTGTTATTTGGGAAATGCTGACTGAGGAGCAGAATTTAGATATTTTGTAGATAAATCGAGATTATGTTCCTGTACAATTTAAATTTGTATCCTTTGGTCCGTTTCCTTTCATTTATTGTTCTTGTCTCTATATTAATACCTCCTTAATACTGCTGCTCATCTTACAGGGCTCCATAACTATTGCACTTTCATTGTTGTTTCTGGGCCAGGGAATTCCATGTCTGATGAAGCCCTGAAACAACAGTTCGCACTGTTGCAGTTGCTGCAATTACTCGTTGAGGATAGACAGAGATGTTATGGTGGCTGTCAACTCTGCTTGCAACGACTCCCACCTGCTGAAAGCCTTTTCACTCAAGTACTCCTACAAGTTAGCTGCACAAAATATTCCATATACTCACATTCCTGGAGAGGGGAATAAAGTAATACCAAACACTGATCACAGAATTGGTTTAATACTAGCTGCACACAAAGGCTTGGCATTTGTTCATGCAGGGGTGGCTGCTACAATTTTACTCCTGCAACAACACTACTGGTGGCCAGGTCTTCACAAACAAACCAAGGACTTTGTTCTTAAATGTGACATCTGCCAGCAGATGAAGGGTTCCACCTTGGTGTATCCACCCAAGACACATTTACTAATTTCAAACAAGCCTCTGCCTTGTGTTTATTTGGACCATTGTGGTCCTTTTTCATCAGATGGGGCTTACAAGCATATCTTGTTAGCACTGGATTCCTGCTTTCGCTTCCTGTGGGTATGGCCACAGAGGTCGACTGGCGTCCGAACTGTTCTAAAGGATCTGCAAGTCTTCACAGGGATATATGCAGTAGGCACATTACATTTCGACCAGGGTCCGGAGTTTAACTCTAGGCTTACAAAGAGTTTATGGGAAGTTTGTGTATGACCATACATTTCTCTTCTCCCTAACATCCTGAAAGAAATTTGGTGGTGGAGAGGAAAGACTGTGACTTAACGCAGTCTTTAACAGCTAGGGTATTAGGCTCAGGTCGCAGTTGGCCCCATCACTCATATGTGGTCCAGAGGGCACTCAATAACCTGCCTAGAAAGGCCCTTGGTGGTTGGGCTACCTATGAAATCCTGTTTGGGTTAGAAATATGGCTCCTAGACCTCAACAATCCTAGCACAGTGACGACAGAAAATCCATTTGCTATCAATGAAAGTTTGACTGCTTTACGTGAACTGAATGACTTCTGGGACGAACATAGCAATGCCCAAGTAAAATGCACTTCAACTGGGTAAGTGAAGGGAGTGCTGGCAAAACCTGCCTGAATCCTGAAGGTTGGGGATCAAGTCAGGTAAAAAATTGTGGACAAGAAAGAATTTGAGCCATTTTAGAGAGCATCTGTTTCTGTCTTGGCTGTTGAAGGTACCAGAACTCTACTTCTTTTGCCTTTTGCCGGTGTCAAAGACAAGAGATTTGTCTTAATTGATCTGATCAAACCACACTACATGGCCGATTCTCAACAGTAAGCCATATTGGCTCTTGGGTAGCTACCTACCTCCTCTCACTACTGTACAAGAAGTTCAAATAGAATATTTAATAACTAATGAAGCATTCTCTCTCCAATGAGAGACAACAATCAACAACAACGAAGTATGCCTTCTACCTGTTGCTACAACTACAACAACTGTACAGTCAACCTGAACAGAAACACAGATTTCAAACAGGAAACCTGAAAAGAATACGGTCTACGTCAATGTACCACAGATCTAATCCACGCCCAGTTCTACAAAACCTGCTGAACTGCCATAATTTGACTGGACTGCCTCTGGCTACTTCATCGACTTTGATGACTTCTCTTCGGATTTATCTGATACTCCACCAACTCTACCGTTTAGACTGAAAGTGTATGTCTTCTATCTTTGGCTGAAAAGGTGGTATTTTGTTACTCAATGGCTACAATTTTGGATTACAATTTCGCAACTTTTCCTGGTCCTCTACAATTGTTTTGTGACGGTCTTTTGCCTGTTCTAAATGGATACTATCTCCAAGAGCACTCTGCAGTACAACTGGTGAACTTGGTTCTTAAACCCCGTTCATCATCATCACACTGAGAACAAATAGGCCTTTCCATAGTGAACATACCGGTTTAAAATATCATTGAATGATGTAATTACCCCTAGTACTGTTTTTGACCATTGGGACATTGATACAGTGCATGAAATGCTAGAAGATCCAGAACATTCAACTGTGTTTTCTTCTAAAGAACTGTATGAATTATGATGAAATGTTTCATTTTCAACATTACGGCCATCATTTTTCTACATAAAGCAAGTATTCCATGTGCTGTGTTCAAGTACATACAATGGGAACATTGCTGTGCACCACCACAGGAGAATACAAAAACATTTGCACAGAAGGTTGCATATTTTTCTGGGTTCGATACATCTGACCCTGCTTCTTATTACTATAGGCTTGCACCTTCACCTGCAAAGACAAATATGCTGACCGACACCAGGCTGATATATTCTGCTTCTTTTCTTTCCCAGTTGTGTATACAATGTTTCAACTTTAGGAGGGAAACTATTGATGTAAAATCAATTTGAGGTACAAACGACTGGCAAGTTCAGGGAACTGAGGCCCTGTTTAGAGCATGCGTAAAAGTACAACAAATAATTTTCCTGAACAAAACTGTGCAACAAACGACATGTCTTGGATTAGCTAAAATGAAATATTTGAGCACACCACAAATACCCACATTCTCATGTTTCGAAAACTGTTGGCAGTTTACAAAATACAGTGAGGAAACATTAAATACCAGGCTATGTAATGGCACATACAATTCATCAGACCCCAATTCGAAGGGATGGTTTGTTTGCCACTAGACACAAACAGATGTTAGACAATTCCTAGATGACATCAAGGAATTTAAAACAAGCAGGACTAATATGCGGTACATGCAGTATGAACACTCGGGGTGTTGACAACCTACACCGATGGAAAGTAGTGTCTTCATTGGCTAAAGACCGCAACACTTTCTCAGATGAAACAAGACTTGTGCCTTTTCATCCGACGACCTGGAAATCAGGGACTTTTTGTTAGGTCTTTGGAAACCTGTCAAAAATGCTTCTTCTATGCAATATACAATGAAAAATGTTATGTTTCTGAGCACGAAGCTGCAGAAAGGCCGCGCAAAATTTACTAATTCAGAAAAAGCTCTAGCAGTGGGTGACAACTGTATGACCACTTTTTCCTCCAGTCTACTCCCTGGAAAACAGTGTCATCAGCAATAGACTTTGTTCAACAATATATGTCCACATTACAACATGGGCTGTCACAACTTAGGTTTATTATACTAGTGATCTGGCCACGGCAAACACTGTGTTCTCTGCTCTGGACACTATGTTCTGGCCACGTGTCGTCATATCATGTTCACATACTCATGGCACGCAAAAATGCAACATAAACTATGTCCCACATTGAAAAACTAGAGAAGTTAACTTTCACCATCACTGAAACACTATCCATGGGTACATCACCCTGCTGGTTTCAACGTTTCATTTTCAGCACTGTCTGCAATACCACCAAGTGGGCAGATATCAAGCATTAGGTGAAGGGTCTGTACACGAGTATTGTGAACTACAGTTCAGATTTTGGTGTCGAAACAGTGTTTCATAGCAGTTCGAACTGCTGAAATACTTTAAGTGGATCATTAGTTTGCAAGGACGATTCAGTTTATGGGGCCTATATTGCTTCTTTGGCAAACTTATGTTACTACTTGAAAGGTTTCCCGGCGGGCGTGATACGTCCAGCTCTCAGATTGCTCTCTAATGGGAGTTACATGATGCTGAACAGTCAAGATTTCTGTGGCATGAAACCAAGGGTTGCCCATCTGGTGACGGTTTCTTCCATTGTCACTTATTGTACACAAGTACTGTTTCCTCCTGCCTGCACAGTTAGGAAGGCAATGTTTCTGCCTTCGATAAATCTCATCAATGTGCATTTTGATGCCCTGAGCAAACTGAAAGCCTTACTATTTCAGAGAGAAGTGGCCTTAGCATATGCAAAAGAGACGTTTGATCTTCAATCTGCAAGGTCCTCTTCGGAGATACAGACGCTACTCTACACTAACTTTCCACTATATTTTGGAGAGCTGGTGCACCACATTTTTAACATGTCTAGTACAGTTGGAATAGCGAACTTTTTTTCAAACTATAAGCTCTGGCTTGGTTAGCACCTTCCAGACAGTTTTCAGAGTCAATCCATTCTTCATACACTCCGTGCTGGAAGTATTTTTGGAGGTCTTCTGCTGAACCTCTTCCTGATTGTTGAGGGAGTGATTTAAATTGTATGGCTCCACAATGGATGTCCCATTTCAAGGACATATGGAGCTAGCTCTCATGTGCTATTGTGCCATGAACGCATGGCAAACTGCTTTGGTTCGCCTTTATTTTGACAACTGTTTGAGCATTGGTTCTTATCATTTCAGCTTGTTTGGCTTCACTGCATACAGCCCATATTCAGCTGTCTGCTGTGCACCTTTAAGTGTGCTGTGGACTTGTGCCTAGGAACGCAATTATTTGACCCCTTGATGGCTGTTAGAAATGGGGGTCTCTAGTTCACTGAGTTTTCACACTGTTCAAGTAAGGAACCCTTATTTTAGTCAGAGTAAGGGAGTCACACAGCTAAGCTAACTGCTGCTCACCCCCTTGGTAGTTTGGCACAAGCAGTCAGGTTTATCTCAGAGGCAATATATAAAGCATGTGTACCAACATACACAGTAACACAGTGAAAACACTACAAATGGACACCACGTCAGTTTAGAAAAATAATCAACATTTATCTGACTAAAACAAGATCAAAACTACACAAAATCCAACATGCACAAGTGAAAAATATCACTGTTAAAAGGTGATAAACAGTTCAGTCCATAGGAAACAATGGATGCATCACTTTTATCATAAAGTACTGGGGATGCATCAAAATCAAAGACGAAAACAGGTGCTTGGGAGGTGAGGCACCAGAGACGCAAAGTGATGCGTCAATTCCTTACTCCCAGGGGAGGTGATGTGTTGATTTCTTAATGCCAGGGGAGGGGATGTATTGATCTCTTACTACCAGGGAAGGTGATGTGGCAATTCCTTCCTGCAGCGCATGGGAGGTGATGCATCAATTCCTTACTGTCAGGGAAACTGATGCATTGGTTCCTTACTGTAAGGGGAGGTGATGCGTTGATTTCTGAACACCCTACCTCGGTTCCTTACTGCTGGGCGACATTGATGAAGAACTGGGCACACAGGTGTGATGCGTTGAAAATCTGGACGCGGTGGGTCAATGGGGCAGTGATGAAACAGGAGCTGCGTAGATCTTCCAGCCTCGAAGCAGGTGATACGCTGATTTTCCAGCTGCAAAGCAGGCCTATGTTAGAGTTGCAGTGGGTGCCTTGGACATCAGAGACATGGTGCTCAGAACTCAAGCTACGGTGTTCTTATTAGTTGATTTTTCAGCCGCACCACGGTGATGCATTGATTTTTCAAATGCTCAGCGGTACTTCGTCATCAACAACATACAATGGGGGTCAATGCGTGGATTTTCTTAGTCCTTTGCAGCAAAAGCCACCTCCAAGGGCCCAGAACTGGAATTAACACCGCTTGGCAGTTTAGAATTCCCAGGAGAGGGGTTCAGGGGCTGCAGATGAAGTGTTTTACGGCCGTGAGACTTCTTAACAGGAAGAAAGCACACACAAGCCCTGTGATAATCTTGGCAAGCAGGATGTAGAGTGCAAAAGTCCAGTCATTTCACTGCCCAAGACGGAAGCAGCAACCAGCAGGCCAGCACAGCAAAGCACAAAGCAAAGTGGCAATCTGTCCTGACAGCCTCTCTAGCTCTTCTTCTTGGCAGAATGTCCTCTTAGCCCAGAAGTGTTCTAAAGTTATGGTATCACAGCTCCAGTACAATTTCTGCCTTTGAAGAAGGCAAACCTCAAAGGAAAATCTTTGTGGTGCACAAGACCCTGCCTTTCCCTGACCTGGCTCCAGACACACTACAGGGAGGGTGGAGACAGCTTTGTGTGAGGACAGGTACATCCCTATTCAGGTGTCAGTGACAACTCCATCCACCACTCAAGCTCAGGAAGGTGATGGCCCATCAGGATATGCAGGCCATACATCAGCTCCCTTTCTGTGACTGTCTAGAGTAAATGCACAAACACCCCACTGTCACCCTCCCTCAGATGTGGATTCCACAGGCAGGCAGGGGCACAGAATGGCAAAGCAAGATAATGCCCACTTTATAAATGTGGCATTTTGAAACACTCAATTTAAAAACCAACTGCACTAAAAGATTTATTTTTAAATTGTGAGTTCAGGGGCCCTAAATTCAAACTCTCTATCTGTTCCCAATTGGAAGTTACACTTGTAAGATGTTACAAGATAGATCCAATAATAACCTATGGGAGTGATAGTCCTTGCAATAGTGAAAAACGGCATTAACAGTATTTCACAGGACATGTGAAACACACCAGTACATGTCCTACCATTCAAATACACAGCACCCTGTCCGTGGTGCTAACGTGGCTTAACATAGGGGTTACTTATATGTAGTAAAAGGGAAGGTTTGGGCCTGGGTGCACTTGCCAGGTCGATCCAGGTTGGCATGGCAGTTTAAAACTGCACACTCAGACACTGCAGTGGCAGATCTGAGACATGATTGCAAGGCTACTCATGTGGGTGGCACAATCAGTGCTGCAGGCCCACTAGCAGCCTTTGATTTACAGGCCGTGGGCACACCTGGTGCACCTTACTAGGAACTAACTAGTAAACCGAATATGTAAATCATGGATAACCAATTACTAACACAATTTACCCAGCTGCTTGCTGATCCCTCAGTGAGGATGAATGTCCAAACTGTGGCCAAGATAGGGACCTACATGCTTTCACTTCAGGTAACAGGGGTTGGATCATCCAACAGGGGATTCTTGGGAGATCACCCACACACTCTAGACACTTAGGTTAGGGAACGCATAGTAGGAATACGTTATCTAGATATTGTCTCATTTGCTTGTATATATACGATGTTTAGCAAGGTTGTGGAACTGTTCATTCTGTTCACTAGCCTGCTAATTATTCTTATCTGCTTCTGTCTATTGATCATTGCAGCACCTATATTCTATACAGGAATCAGGATGGTTCAATAATTATTCAAAATGCCCCTTTGTGTATTCTTTGAGAGGGAGCACAAATGACTTAATGAAAGGTTCTAGATCTTTTACCACAATTCCTAGGGGGATCAGGATTCTCATGTTTTGTGGTTGTCCAAGTCGCTCACTACCTGTCTATCCTTAGAGGTGCTTATGGTGGCATTGTGAGCTAGCTGGCCTATAGGAAAACATATCCTGAGGGGGTAATTGGAATTAGTCTTGCACCATTCCAAAGTTTATTTTGCCCAACAAATGCTCAGTTTCTACTGTAAAGTGGAAACTACATGACAATGTGTCCCAAACCACCTTCAAGTAAACACACATCCATTCATACACACCCAAGCATTCATCTGTCAACCCACATACAAGCTTTCACCTACTCACCCTAACTTGCACCCTCCTTCTACGCAACCACACCCATCCAACCACTATTGTATGCACCTACTACCATCAAACCATCTATTCAGTCTTGCATGTTACATCCACACAAACAATAACCCATCTGTACTTCGTACATCTACCTCTGTCTGCTAGGGCCCTATGGGTTTTGCTTGACTCTTTGTTGGTCTGTATGTATTTTTTCTGTATGTGTATTTAGGTTTATTTACATCTAGTTATTGGGAGTGTAATATTTATGTGGTATGTGTGATTTCTATTTGTGCCTCACAACATGACAGTAGTAACAATAAAGATGACCTACAGCTAAAAGACACCAGAGCTTTTGTCTTTCTTTCTTTAAATTTCTCGATTGCCTTAGATACACTCATCCGTGGGACTCTGAATTTTGTCCTAGGAGTACACAACGTATTATTGTTTAATATAATTATGTGATAAACCTACTAGTTGCAGTGAGCGAAACTTTGGCAAAATTGACTTCTGCATACATTCGGAATTGTCTTTTTTGTTAAACTTCACACGCTAAGACATTCAGAAAATGTGCAAAGTAACAAAATACTTTTTTGCTGGAAAATGTGCTTGACGCCAAAGTTAAAGTTTGCAAACTTCAACAGTGAAAAATATGTGAATGTGTCAAAAGTTTACTTATGGAAGATTAATACTGTCAGAGGCAGAGGAGAATATCTTGAAAAAAAAGTATCATTTAGAGCATACAAAAGTACACCTACAAATGGCACTTTATTTGCGAGTTATCATCCCAGATAGATGCAAGAAAATATGCTCGAAGTCGTTTTTTGTCCTTTCCATAATACCATTCAGGATTATAAAGAGTTACTAGCCTTTAACGTCTACCGAATTGAAGTAAATACAAGACGACAAAGTGACCTCTTATGCCTATTTCCTGCAACTGAACTTTTGAAATGGCCACTGTTTCAGCTAATACTACTGGAAACCATAATCATTTTCTTGACAACGTGTTAAATTTGAGCAATTATATCATTCCAGTTTTGCTACAATGAGCATCCCTCGGAGCCAGGCAGACGAGGAAACATGTAACATGCATTCGCCCTATATTCGCACTTAACTTATTCTGGCACTTCATAGTGGAACAAATCAAAGCATTACAAAATTTGTCAATAAGATTGTTGACCAATCAGCAACGGTTAATAAAAAAATGAAGGGCAAATCTCTAATTGTATTAGTGTTGAGTACTTTATTTTCAGACAGTGCACCCTTGTTTGATATCCCCAGAGTGCCAGACCTAATTCCACATTGTGAAATGTCATTCAGAACATTTTTCACATAATTGCGCCTTTCTTATCAGCCCGGCACTTGTAAGTTGCGATGGCTTTCAGCATGATGACCTGTCATCGCGGACAATCAGTGCCGTGGTAAACAATGCCCAGTTATGTTTGACTGTGATACAGAATCCAGAAAATTAATCAGTCGCCTTTATGGCATATCTGGCGCAGTGAGCCTGATTTATACTGTACTGAAAATCCTCGCATGCAGCACAGGGGTGGAAGCGGAAATTAATACTATAAACCTGTCTCGAAACATTTTAATCGAAATGGAGCCTCGGAGATTTGAATGCTTTGCATCTGTGAAATGAAATTCTCTAATTCTCTGCAGGCACCAGCACATTATTGCTTCAATGGGCCCCATCTTCAGAATTCAGTCTATTAAAAAACATCTTTTTAAGCGATCCTTCTTTAGTGCATGTATCTGTGCATCCTTGGAGCCTGGTTGGGGTGCGAAACAGATTGCACGTGCTCGTTAAAGGGTGTGTGCTCGTGTCTGAAAGAGAAAAGGAGGCAAATATAATTGGATGGCTTCAAAAAATGTAATTTATTGTCTATGAGTTACGGATTACATCATTATTATTGAAGGGGCTCACTGAGCCATGCCTTGTCACTCCAAATTATCTTCCAAACAATATTCCTTATCCCTTATGATTAAAATGATTTCCACATTTTTACATTTTTGATCTAAGGAAAAAATGGAGTTAGCGGTTAGTTTGAAGATGTGCCAATTCAAGGAACTTCTATCATAGCGCACGTAAAGATAGGGGGTTTCATGAGGAGGAAATTAAATGAAAGTTCATTATCAAAGTGACTGATACCGTGTAGGGAGCTACACATTAAGTGATTCGTAAATGAATTCGGTCCTATCTCAATCAATCAAATAATCTTTATTCGATCATTTCCCAGAAGGTCATAAAAGATGTACATGATTTAAAACACATACGGATTAATATAAAAACAGCCAAAGAAGTCCTATCTAATAAATTGAGTGTTTATGGCACCAATGGGAAGCAGATGACAGTGGGATGAAGAAAAACAATGTGTTGTGTAATTGCCCAATTTTATTTTGAGCACTTTAGGGAGACAGCAATGATGTTCTGCTTTCGGCAAAGCGCCGGACAGGCCATTTATTCCACGGAACATTTCCCAGTAAATTGGGGCCCTTGGAAGCCAGTTTTGAAAGCCAGTGGCCACCCCCATGACCAATGTCACTTTCCCCTGTTCCTGAGGTTAAATGCAGCAGGAACAAGAGGGTTCAAGAGAGTGAAAAAGAGAGGCAGGGAGGAGGGAGGTAGACAGAAAGTGATCAGAGAGGCAAAGAGTAAGAGGAGAGAAAGAAATAGTGAATGAATGGATGTATGGGAAAAGAGGTAGTGCAAGGAAGTGAAGAAAGCACGGCTTTTTTTGGTTTCCCAATCCAGTCCTGTTGGGCAATTGTTTGAGCTTCAAGCGTAAGCAAGAAGCCCCAGCATAAGGTAGATAAACCAAATATTACGCATCATTGAAAAAAAGTCACAGTTTGCGACAAATAGACATATTTCTAAAGGTCTTCTAGTGTAGGAAATTCGAATTCCATCAGTTAAGCATGAATAAGCAAAGGTCAAAATAGATAACCTACTCATAATTTACATAGTAATGTGCTTGTTCCCTCGCATCTTAGCATCTCCGTCACATTGTTCAAATCAATTTATTTTGAAGTTCTGAAAATCTGCAATGGGAAACAGTATTAAGAGGCTCTTCTGAACGACCATTCAAAGGTGAACTGTTGATGTCAGTCACATGGTTGCTACTAAAACATATGTTGATCAGGAAACGCAATTAAAAACACATATATTGTCAAGAAATAATGTTGTGTAGTTCCAACTAATCCGTAGGACCTGCCTTTTTGTTGGGACAACATAAACTTTGGGTGAGGTGCCTAGACTGATTCCAGGCACCCCACAGGGTATGTTGACCAGCTAGCTCACAGTGCCATTGTAAGCCCCCTAACCTCATCAGGGAGCGAATGGTTTCTGGCAACCACTAAACATGACAACCCTGACTCCTCAAGGATCGTGGAAACAGATCTGAACCATTCGCTCAATCACTCATGCTCACTAGTGCTCTGATAAATATACAAGGAATTCACAGTTGGATGTTTCCAAAATATTTATTGAACCAATGTTATTCTTGTATAGAATACATGTACTGTAATAATCAGTAGACAGGAGCCGATGAAAGTGATTACAAGCACCAAAAGGGTAAATAGTAGATACAGTTCTACCATGGTGCTAAAATAGTGTATGTATGTAGGCATATACACAAGGCGGTAATTAGGCATACTCATATTATTCAAAACCCTACTCTAAGTGTACCTAGAGTGTGTCTAGGTGTACAGCCAAGAATCTCCCCAAGGGACGATCTAACCCCATTAGCATGGCGGGAGAGAATGAAGATCTCCATCTTGGTCACAAACTCGGCCCCGCTCACGAGATGTCAGGCCGCTGCATGGTGAAGTCGCAGTTTGCAGGAATCCTTGGTGTCAGCTGAAGTGCCTCCTCTGCTAATATATCGGGATGCTCATTATTTATAATAGAAAGCAGCCTTGCATTGTACTTTATAGATTAGTGATATTATGGATATATAGATAGCTCTGTCACCGCGTGGATGAAGATAGAATGACCTTTGCACATAGTGTGTGTTAGAAATGGGGCTTCTGGTTGGCTAGGGTATGCACCTAAGCCAGGCAGAACCAACCACTCTAGTCAGGGCAAGGGAGTTACACACTGGAGATAACCCCTGCTCACCCCCTTAGTAGCTTGGCAGAGCAGTCAGGGTTATCCCAGAGGCAATGTGTAAAGCGCTTGTGCAACACACTCACACAACAGTGACGCACTAGGCACACCACAAAAGAGACTCCGCACATGGTTATATAAAAAAAACCTTTGTATTATTTATAAAAACACATTAGATCACAATCACATATATTACTGTGCCACTAGGCACTTGACATGACTTCACAGGGATTACACAAAAACTTTGACAATTGGGCAATTGTCATAACACCATCAGCAGTGCACTATAGTATACACTTGTAAGCTGCACATGTTATGGAAACCCCAGCACCTCATCCCTCAGTATGGCTGTATCCACATGAAACACATGACAAGGGAAAACACATGACTCATAACATCAGGGCACAACACCTATGAATTGCCAGATGTCCACAAACCATCTTCTACGAATCTACCGTTATATTTCAAGATGCCCTGCTACTTTTCCATATCTCTTTTTGACCCAGACTAGTTTTACAGAGAGGTACCCACTCCAAGATGGCGTCCCACATGATTACTACGTCTAATATGAGTCACGGACACACGCCCAGGCCGGCCGCCTCGTTACTGCACAAATACAGCGGGAATTACATTGTACACTTTATCGAGGCAGCGAGAGGTTGGGTAGGTTGTCAGACCTCCAATCCCTACGAGAACTGTAAGTACAGTCTTTGCCCATCCTTTGGCCCTCACCGACGGCTGCACCTTAAGCAATATGCTCTGTCTATATCTAATACTATGACTCCCAATACAGATCTCGAGGATTTTCTCAGCTGCACCTCATGGGCCAAGTTTCCTGATTTACTTAGGTAAGCGAAAGCTATTCAAAACGTTTGACTTCTAACACAGTGACCTGAGGTCTTGCCATCAATGGTTTAACCTTGAATAGCTGAATTTTTTTTGCATTCTAGATCGCGCTACCATATTACCATCTGATTAACTCAATGGAAGTATTTTCATAAGGCCTTGATTTATGACTGATCTTGATATTTTATATGTTTGTCTGTCCATGTCATTATTTCGACACCACACCATGGTTTTTAAACTAACCCATTTCACAGATATCTTTTTGATTGTCTTTTGAGCTTTATAATATATTTCTATAGCCCACAACTAGAATCACTTACAGTACAACAACATTAGTTGATCGATACCACTAGCACATGGATGACGAATGGGGGACCCTGGACCCTTTTTAATGTTACCCTTCTAATAGGGTCCCACATATTTACTCTCTTCATTTTGTCTGCTTTTGCCATTCCAGATCATTCTCCTTATTAGTGGCACAAAGTCTATTTGAGAGGCCACTACTCTACACTAGCACTCACTGCACGTTTGCCTTGGTCCTGAAGAAGCACTTGGGATCTCCCCTGAGACCATTCACTGCTCAAAACATATTGACCTTCAACATGCCCATTAGGGTATATATTCTGTCTAGTTACTGAGGGCCATCATCACCCTCAAGCAGCCCAACCTTTTGTTTTGTTTTACTGATGACAGAGGGGTTATTCTCTAATAAATTCTGTAGCTACCTCTCCAGCCATCTTTTAACCTCACACTAGGACACCACTGCCACTCAGACCTGCATGCTTCTTTACGGCTTTATCTCTAAAAAGATCTCCGACACAGTGACCCTTCGGGGGACCCTTAGGGCATTGCAACACCAGCCCGACGAGGAGCACTGCCCAATGATGAAGCATGACATCCTTCGTGGTGTGTGAGGGTACCAAGACCAGGACACACTGTCCCTAAACTTGAGAACGACTACAACTTTCTATTTCACGCTCTACGTATACCTTAAAGGAACTGTGACTCTTGCAGAATACGATTCTAGTTTTCAGGAGCACAAGCCACTAAAACTATATTCAGCTCCTTGTCCCCCCCCCTTATTGTTGTGGAAAGCACAACACTCACCCAACACTGCTTCAATTTACCCTTGATCTTAAATGGACAATCTTGGCAAGCATCAAAAACATCGCGGGGGCCGGTGGTGACCCGGACGCACGACTGGCTCAAAAAGAGGCCTACCTCATTTTGAAATTCGATACTGCTATGTCGGGACTTAATGACCTAAATGAATTTAGCAATCTGTAGTGAATTATCTGCGAACTTGTATTTTTGCAACGTGTACCTGTCTTTGCTTGTTGCTGCCTATGTGACCGTACTTCATGAACATACAGACAACCCCTGTAAAAAGATGCTCCATTGAACTACGTCGCCATAGACATAGGGACGTTAGTCTTTCCAAATACGAGTCCCACGACTTGGAATACAGCCTTCCTCCAAGTATAAAGACATTGCCGAATAAACTACATTTCCCAATAGACACCGGGACCGCAGCCTGTTTAAATACAAGAAGACACGCCCCTTTGGGTTTACGTGTCTGTTTTTCAGAAGTAGACGGGTGCCGGACCGAAGCGCTCACAACTCCGCTGAGAAATAAGTCATTTGTCAGGCACAACCTACACACCGAGAGAGGGTGGGAAGACCAACAGATCCCTAATCGCACGTTCCTTGTATTAACAGCCGACAAGCCCGCGCGGCGGTCGCCGCTTCCACACGCGTGCAGTCACAACGAACTTGGCCCAAACACGAAGGTAGGACTTGGTATCTTACCGAACGGCTAAGCAATTGAGGTGCTCAATATACGGGCATTAATGCAAGGTCCCTCTCTTTCCTGTAGCCACAAAGATCCGAACATTGATAAACTTACGTGTACCGGCACCCGCCTCCCGCATTGTATGCGCATTTAACGAGGTATGTCATGGTCAGGGGCTTACAAGCTTAGCATAAGGGGGACAGTGGAGCAATATCTTAAACAGACATTTTTTTACCTTATCTGTTCACAGGGAGCGACCCGAACCCCTCATCAATAAGGTACTTTTATTTTGAGAGTGTTTGAGTCTGAGAGAGGAGGTCCCTAGAGGTAGTTTCCTCACTGACATCACTTTTTAATTATTACTTCACAGTGACAGCGACCCCCCAGTCCGAGTCCTGAGGAGAACCCGCAGAATCATATTGGGTTCGAAACGCGTCGACGTTCTTACCTCCAAGATCCAAAATAGATGGGGCTTGATAGGAATCAATTAATACACTTGTAAATTATCCAGCAATATATGTGTTAATCCTAGTCATAGCACTCTGTGATGAACTTCATTGTGTATCTTGTGTTGGTGTTAACAAGTAGGCCAATGTAACAATCCGCTAGTCCACTTGTTTATTTTCATTCAGGACTGGTGCCTCATCAATTGATCTATTTGAGGCATAGTACAGTTGTCCAAGTGAACATCTCTGTGACAATTCTTTTGTTTAATCATTCTGTTTTATATGTTTTTTCAGTGGATTGAATGTATTTTTGTATTTGTGTAAATATCGTGTTGTATTTTGATGCCAAAAAACTTTCTAAAAAAACTCTATAAAATAAGAATTAACTCAATAGAAATGGTTGTCCAACCTAGCAATTGATTTCACTAGGTGGTGCATTGTTATAATAACTCAATCTGCCCGGCCATTGTTTTTGTTTACTTCAATTTACCCTGGGCCAGCCATACTTCCCTGGTAAATCCCTGGGGATGCCCACACCGAGCCCAGGCAGGCCAGCACAAGGGTCGAGGCGCCAACAGTGGCAGTGCTTCTCTCCACCCAGCAGGCAGCTGGTCAGGCACCATGAGTGATCCAGTCCAATGGCGGTACCTCCTGGCCAGGTGCAGTCTGGAGGGCCAGCAGCCCCTCGTCCCATGTCCCACACAGTGTTTTTCCTTCTTTCATGGGGTCCCAGCCCCTATACCTATAGTGCCAATGTCTTTGTTCTGGGGCACTTCAAACACTACATTGAAGTGCACAACACCCCCATTCATATTTTTAGCCCGGGCCCCAGACACACTACAGGGGGGTGGAGCCAGCATTGTGGAAGGCAGGCACAGCCCTATTCAGGTGCAGGCGCAACTCCTCCCACCACTCCAAATGCAGACCAGCCGTATTCACTGGCGAGGGAAAATTCCTCCCGCTATTCTAAATTCAGCCAAAGTCTATTCAGCCTAGCGCTGGGTCACCCAGGAAAGCAGAACACACCTCAACCCCCCCTTGGGACTGGCTGGAGTGAATAAGTGAATGCACATCCCTCTCCCCTGTCAGTCAGAACCAGACGGTCAATACACATCCAGGCAGGGCAACGAGACACATAAGCACACAGAAATGGCCACTTCTAAAAGTGGCATTACTAAAATAGTAATACTAAATCTCCACCAATAAGCAGGATGTATCACTACTATTCCAAACAAACCAAACATGGTCACTCTACCCTTCTCAGATCATGAATTACCACGGAAGCCAATATTAGGGAATCCCCAATGCAACCCTTTGAGAGGACAGCCTCACAGCAGCTAGAAAATAAATAGGCTGTTTGTCACTACCAGGTCATGCCACACAGTTAATGCAAATGTCCTACCTTTTACCTACACAGCGCCTTGCCCATAAGGCTAGATAGGGGGGCCTACCTTAGGGGTGACTTATATGTAGTAAAAGGGGAGTTATAGACGTGAGAACCGCTTTACATGCCACGTCACGGTGGTAGTAAACTGCACGTACAGGCCCTGTAGTAGCAGAAGTGTGAGACTACTTCAGTGGGTGGCAACAGCACCGCTGCAAACCCACCAGTAGCAATTCATTTACAGGCCCTGGGTATATGGGATACCACTGTACAAGGGACTTATAGGTAAATTAAATATGCCAAACAGTTGTGACCCAATCTTACCACGTTTACAAGAGAGATCACATGCACTTTAGCACTGATCAGCAGTGATAAAGTGCCCAGAGTCATAAAACCACCAACAGGTCAAAAAAACTACAGGAGGAAGCAAAAAGTTCTGGATAACCCTGCAAAAAGAGCCAAGTCCAACACTGTGCAAAGAGATCTTGTACATGATGTTCAAGGCATCGTAATAATGTTGTGCAAAGCTAGCTTTGTAAAGAAAAATTAATGTCTGAGAAACGTATCCAACATTGTTGTGCATGAAAATATGTGCAAAAGTTCACAACAGAAATGCTATTGTGAAAGTAAGAGGACAATGTAAGAAATTAGCATTTTCGGTACGGGAGCCTAACCTGGGAACGTAACAATAATATTGTCAATTCTACAACTTCTACGTGGTTATTACGAACAGGTTTTAATTTATTAAGTAGATGATGAACATGTGCATAAAGCCAGGATCCTTTGATATTTTAGACTGGCTGCTACATTACTGAAGCTATTAACAGTGTATTGTAACAATCTTTCAGTAAGGTCTATCGAAGAAATGACTCATAACCTAAAATGACTATACAGGATTCTTTATTTTTTAGAAAGAGGGTTGCAAATTAATAAGAAAAACCACATAAAAGCAAAGTGATTGGGATTACAGTAAACAATTCCCTAATTTTCATATAAACTCAATATCAAAGCAGTCTGTCAAAAACAAAAGATCTTTTAATAACAATAATTGTGGTTGTTCACAGGAGACATTAATAAAAGGGAAGCTATACAAGTCCAGAGAAAGGAACACAAGGCAATCAGCCTGAATGCACTTTCCGTCCAAAAAACATGGATAGGACCATGCTGTAAAAACAAAGTTATTGGCAAACTCAAAATGCAATCAAAGTACGCATTCTAAAAAGATTGAGGGCCTGATTACGAGTACTGCAGTCCTGGGAGGGCTGTACCCATGTATGGTAGCCCACCTGCCACCATCACATTGGGTCTCCCACCCGATTACGATAGTGGCGTTGGGACCTCCAAATGACCGCCGTCACCGCCAGGATCTAGGATCCTGTGACAGCAGTGGTGCGGAAACCAAACCAGAATCGCAGTGGTGCCGGCATCGGGACCACCGAACAGATTATGTCCTGCAAGGGAAGACTGGTCATTGTGTTATCCCGGGGGCTGGAAGGGTGGGGTAGTTGTGAAGCGGTGGGGGCCGTTTTTGTTACTGTGGGCTCATTTTGAAGTGCTGCAATATCGCCCCCAGTAACAAAAGCAGCAGCAGTGTTTCCCACCAGTACCCCCTAGCAGCAGTAGTGTTCCCACGCCCGCTCCACCGGCCCAACTCTTAATTTCCAGGGCTAGTTTGCATGCTCAGTCCTGCCTTGACATCTCGTCTTTCTACCAACTATTTCATCGTGGGACCCCGCCATAAAAGGTTTGGCGGAAAGGAATGTAATTGGGCTCCCAGCAGGACCCCTGGCCAAATCTGTGCATGAGGGTGCATGCGGGGAGCACGTGATGTGCCTCCTAAAATTGCACGGTTATGCCTGCACTGTCTGGCATACATGGGATGGTGCATGCCACACCCTGGACGAACGTGCTGTAGGTGCAGTCACGGTGGTGATATGCTGTTTAGGCTCTCCTAGGAGTCAAACATTCCTGCCACTGTGACACCGCGAGTCCAGGATTACTGTTATAATCTGGTGGGAGGGAATGCAGATGGCTTGGGGGTCTTTCTGGGACTGCTGCAGCAGTGGTGCTACAGGAAGACCATGGAAGTCATAATCAGGCTCTAAGGGTCCTATTCACAAACTACAGTTTGGTGGATGTAAAGTAGTACAGACATTACAGTCAACCAATATGATTTAGCTATATTCGGGTGCAGCAAACAGCCATAAAAGTATAGCAAACAATTCAAAAAACATAGAAATACATTTAAAAATTATAACCATCTTAATAAAATATCATCAAAATAGTAACCCTGGGCGTCCGAATCGGCTACGCCCACGGAGTAGGCGTAGTGTTGCCTCCTACGCATTTTGCGTAGACAGCGTAGCCGGCAATACTACGCCCACTCCGTGTGCGTAGCCGAGTCGGCCGCCACCCGCCTCCCTCCCGCCCTCCCCTACATACATTATTTAAGGAAAATACCCTTAATAAAACAATTTTAAAGCACTTACCGTGTCCGGGGCTCGTCCGGGGCTCCCTCTTGGAATAGCGTCCCATCATAGATACCAATGCGCATGCGCGGGCGGCCGCGCATACGCATTTCTCAGGAGAAATGCGCATGCACGGCCGCCCGCGCATGCGCATTGGTATCTATGGCGACGCAATTCCAAGAGGGAGCCCCGGACGTGCCCCGGACACGGTAAGTGCTTTAAAATTGTTTTATTAAGGGTGTTTTCCTTAAATAATGTATGTAGAGGAGAGCGGGAGGGAGGTGCGTAGTGGGGCTACGCGGAGTGCGGGAGTGGGCGTAGCTTCTCGCCCACTCCGCGTAGCTCCGCGGAGCCCCACTACGCCCAGGGTTACAAAATAGCAAGTTCATTACAGCATCATACGGATCACCAACCACTTTGGTAACAATGTGTAGCAATCTTTAAGTTGAGACTCCGTGGTGGTAAACTTCAAAAAGACAAGGATGAAATACTTGGTATGTAGGAAAAAAAGTAATGCTAAAATTTTAAGATAAGTTGATGGTATTTAAAAGACAGCAAATTGTTCGCGGCAACAAATTAAAATACTGCAGAAATCAAATCAGGTTTTTGGAAGTTTAAAAACAATTCATTTCAAGAATAAGCACCCCATGTTACTCAAGATTTCGCCTGTGCCTGACAACAAAACTCAAGAATTTCGCTGTCGATTTAGCAAAGCATTCTGCATCCAAGAATTGCAGGGCAAGGAATGCTGGGTGACACTTTCGTAGGCCCATAATTTTTAATATTGCTATGATCCAGCGTCTCCTTGGTTCATAATAAAATTTACAAATCAATAATGTATGTATTGTGGATTGGGGGGAAATGTCATCGCAAGGGCAGGGCTGTTGGGATTTTCCCGAGTCATTGGTTATTGGGAATGTAACCAGGCGATGAAAAATATCTAGTCTGAATCTTGTTAATAGAAATTTTTCATAACCAGAAAGATTAAAAGTTAAGTACGGCTGGACCGTCATGGTTGTTTGTATTAAAAGCGAGTGTTGCACTGTGGATTTACTGGCCTCGCTAGACAGCCTCAAAGATTCTAAATGGGCCAGACAAACTTATTTAAATAGTTTTCTCGGGAGAACAGCGATTGAAGGGGGGGAATAATAATATTGTAACATGCCCAAATCATTGAAGAATATCCTAACATAGGCAATCCATCCAATCTTATGAGCATTGTCTAAGGAAATACAGTCCTGTATAAAGCTTTGGCAAAGTGTAGTGTCAGTGGAAGACCAGATGCGGTGCCATAACAGAAGGGGTTGGATTTTGATTGAGTCTGTTAAGTAAGACAGGCCCAATTCCAAGTGGCATGCATAGGTCGATGTTCCCAGTGGGACTGCGAGTAAGAATCTTAAAAAGCTATTTTCTACCCTTTGCACCGCTTCGACCTTCCCATACGCACCAAGACGCCCTCGGGTATAAGATGCGCTTTATAAATGCCATGTGACAACTGACAAGTAGTCCCTAGTTGGCCTATAGATCAGGCAGAGAGGGGGGTTCCTCAGTTAGATTGACAAAGGAGTGAGGGGGAGGGAGGGGGAAGCCAATTGGCCAGCAGATGCCATAACCACATGAAAAATAAATCACAAATAATGAGGGCAAATTATTAAAAACACAATTCAAACCACAAAGTGTATGTACTTGTACAAATTTTTAATTCACGATATGCAAAAGTTAATATATAATACCAGTTTAAAAAAACATAAAAATGTACTTGTAAATGTACATGGGTACAAAGAAATAATTTAAAAACACAAGAACACAAGTTGTCGACGCAGCGTTTCGGTTTCTATGATTTTGACCTTCATCAGGACAGGGTTTCTAGAAGAAGAAACATCTTATTTAGAAAAGGATCTATTACATTTTAATCATCAGTTTGTTCACACATTATTTACATTAAAAGACCCATGTTATCTGGCATAATTGCTTGACAAGTACAGTGTCACTTTCTTCCTTTAACAAAGGTGGGCACATTTCCGCCTCTTTTATTAAACATGTGGTATGGTCTTGGAGGGAAAAGCGGTGGGGAAAACCTTTTTTCTCCACCGCTTTTCCCTCCAAGACCATACCACATGTTTAATAAAAGAGGCGGAAATGTGCCCACCTTTGTTAAAGGAAGAAAGTGACACTGTACTTGTCAAGCAATTATGCCAGATAACATGGGTCTTTTAATGTAAATAATGTGTGAACAAACTGATGATTAAAATGTAATAGATCCTTTTCTAAATAAGATGTTTCTTCTTCTAGAAACCCTGTCCTGATGAAGGTCAAAATCATAGAAACCGAAACGCTGCGTCGACAACTTGTGTTCTTGTGTTTTTAAATTATTTCTTTGTACCCATGTACATTTACAAGTACATTTTTATGTTTTTTTAAACTGGTATTATATATTAACTTTTGCATATCGTGAATTAAAAATTTGTACAAGTACATACACTTTGTGGTTTGAATTGTGTTTTTAATAATTTGCCCTCATTATTTGTGATTTATTTTTCATGTGGTTATGGCATCTGCTGGCCAATTGGCTTCCCCCTCCCTCCCCCTCACTCCTTTGTCAATCTAACTGAGGAACCCCCCTCTCTGCCTGATCTATAGGCCAACTAGGGACTACTTGTCAGTTGTCACATTTGTTTCTCTCCTCGTCCCTTAACGGATTGTGAGGAGACCTCCCTTTTCATTTTTTTGTCTTTATAAATGCCAAACATAAACATAAACATAAACATAAACCCCACACACCGGCCCCATATGTTGCAGTAGCTAAACATTTTGCTTTATAGATCTCTATGAGTTCGGCCGTGGGCCGTCTACCCAGTTTGTTTGCAAAGTTAACCAAGGCAATTGTCGCCCTCATGAAAAGCAATTTCCTAGAATCAATAGCGTACTTCCAGGAGCATTTATGATCAAAAACAATGCCCAAATACGGGTAAGTAATTGTGTTCTCAAGTTTTTGCTTGGCAATATAGATGGCCTTCATGTTCTTAATCCTGGAACAAGCTGACATAACAAACGTTGTTTTAATATTAATCTTCAGGTCCAGGTTGGCCATAAAAGTGCAATATCTCTCGAGAGCACGCTGTAACTCCATGGGGGTACGTGCTAGGATCACAGCATCATCCGCATATAGTAACACTGGTATTAGGCGGTTGTTAATAATGGGGAGATCCTGGCACCCTGTTACCATGGCTTGTTCCAGGCCATTTGTGTAAAGATTAAATAGGAACGGGGCCAGGACACAGCCCTGCCTTACTCCCCTCTCTACTCTGAATGACTTTGTTAGCTCCCCCCCCACGCCATACCTCACTCTAGCTGTGGCGTCTGAGTATAACTCACGTAGGAAGGTTACGAGGGGCTCCTCCACTCCCATATCCGCTAATATAGACCACAGCTTGGTGTGACTAACGCAGTCGAAGGCTGCCGAGAGGTCGACGTACGCCATGTATAAAGCCCCCCCTTCGCATTTACATACTTGCCTATTAGGAGAGACAAATTAAGTGCTTGTTCTGTTGTGCCCAGGCCCGCGCGAAACCCAAAGTGCAGGTCAGAAAGAACTTTATTATCAATCGGCCATTGCTACAGACGCTCTCAAACAACACGTCCAGCCACTTTCCCCAGTGAATCCAGCAAAGAAATAGGCCGGTAGCACGAAGGCGATTGGCGGTCCCCTTTTTTAAAAATGGGGACCAAAATTGATTGGGACCACGAGTCTAAAAGCCCCAGGGCGCATGATGCTCGAATGACCCTGGTTAAAATTGGGGACCATAGATCCATGTTGAATTTAAAAAGATCGATTGTTACCCTATCAGGGCCTGGCGCCTTTCCATGCCTACTAGCCAATAATGCAAGCTCTACTTCCTCGTGTGATATGTGGATTGCTATCGGGAAAGAAGTTTACTTTAAGCCAGAACAGATCAGGGCTGGACTCATTTGCGTTGCGGTTAAGGGAAGGCCGAATATCCGCTCAAAATGTTCGACCCAAAGTTGTTCATCGATCGCAACATCAATATTGAGGTTATTTCTTGGTTCAGATAAGAAAGGCGACTTAACGACCTTCCAGAAAGAAGCGCTGTCTTTCAGGGTGCATGATTTATGCAATTGATCCCAGAGATCTTTTTTCAATTTTTTCTTCCTGCATTTTAAGGCCCGGTTATAAGTCTGCCTAAGAAAAACAATTTCCCTTGAGTCTCTGTCCTTTTTATTTAGGGCTACTTTCAGGTTCTGATGAGCAAGGGTACAGCTGCTATCGAACCATCCCTTATTTCTAAATTTGCTAGTATTCAAGTTAACAGAAAGGGTTTCCTTTATTGATTTTAGTAATATTGCAAAGTTAGTGATGACTCCCTCATTTGTAGTGGCAGGATCGAGACATTTATTAATCTCTAATCTAGAATTTCTAACCAGTCTCGCAGTGATAACCAGCGGGTCCACGTTTTCCCACTTGAGTGTGTACCCGTTTAACTTATCTAATGATAGGTTATTTTGAGCAAGAGTCCTCATAATGTCACACCTGTTGGATACCTGTGGAATTTTTAGTGTGACACTATTTGGGTAATGATCACTGATAATAATGTCGTGGGTCTTACAATTCAATATTTGGGATGCTGCATTAGAGGAAATAAAGATAAAATCAATTATACTTGGCCTTCCTCTACCGTTAAAGGAAGGGACAAGAGGTATGGGAGGATTCACCATATAATTTCCATGGCCAAGATCTAAACCACAAAGAGTTTCATTCAGGCAATCCGCAATTAAAGTATTATGGAAGTGTGTTACCGGATTATCGTTTTCATCCTCAACGCCACAGACTATGTTTTCACTGTGATTACAGAGGATTTGATTAAAATCCCCACCCCAGATTATGGCCACTTCCTTGGTGGCTTTATTAGTTAAGTCCTGGAGGGAGAAAAATATTTATTCTATGACTTTTATTAAGTAATCTGTAGGAAGATTGTTATAAGAATTCACCATTAGGAGAACGTTGGTTTTCAGATCTAAGGTGAGTATTTGGAAATTTGCTTCCAATGTAATGGGAACAATTTTCGGGATCTGCAAAACATTAGACACGAGAATCGTCAGACCACCCTTTGCTCTACCTGAAGGTGATGGTATGGCTGGAGAGAAGTATGTTTTGTAACCCTCTAGGTGTATCTCTGATGTCGCCCATGTTTCCTTCAGACACAGAATACTAAAATTGTGAACAAATTCTCAGACAAGACAAGACGGAGGTCCTCATCCTGGGATCCTCGCCCTCCGCCTGGGATGACTCCTGGTGGCCCCCCGCCCTGGGCACCGCACCCAAACCAACGGACCACGCACGCAACCTGGGCTTCATCCTGGACTCCTCCCTCTCCATGACCAGACAAATCAACGCCGTCTCCTCATCATGCTTCAACACCCTACGCATGCTACGGAAGATCTTCTGGTGGATCCCCACCGAGACCAGGAAGACCGTCACCCAGGCCCTCGTCACCAGCCGACTGGACTACGGCAACGCCCTCTACGCCGGAACCACCGCCAAGCTCCAGAAGAGACTCCAGCGGATACAGAACGCCTCAGCCAGACTCATCCTCGACCTCCCACGAAACAGCCACATCTCCGGACACCTGAGAGACCTGCACTGGCTCCCGGTCAGGAAAAGAATCACCTTCCGTCTCCTCACCCACGCACACAAAGCCCTACACGACCAAGGCCCGAGCTACCTCAACAACCGAATCAACTTCTACGCTCCCAAGCGCCACCTCAGATCAACCAGCCACGCCCTCGCCGATGTCCCACGCATCCGAAGAGCGACAACAGGAGGAAGGTCCTTCTCCTACCTGGCCGCCAAGACCTGGAACTCCCTCCCGACCGACCTGCGCCTGACCCAGGACCACCTCGCCTTCAGGAAGAGGCTCAAGACCTGGCTGTTCGAGCAGTAACGGCACCCCCCCTCCTAGCGCCTTGAGACCCTACGGGTGAGTAGTGCGCTATATAAATGTCTTGATTGATTGATTGATTCTAGCCAGATGTCATTTGTCACCTTAGTGCAAAGACCAGTGGTATTCCAGTATAAAATTTTCAGGCACAGATGTGCCTTTTTGGTTTCAATTTCAATATCTAAGCCCATGATTTCTTCGTGGTGACTAATCTGGGTCGTAATAGGCACAGTTTCTTCATTGAGAGTGGTATTTGTGTCCGGGTTAACTGAATAATCAATGGAAGCATCGATATTAGGCATTATATTTGCAATCGGGCCCTCTGACTCGAGTCAGTCCACCCTTTCCAGGTCGGAAAGCTTGTCAAAATATTTAAAAGTCAGGATGTTATATCTACTTCTGGGACCCTCCATCAGTTCCAAATTTGATAATCCCTTATGACACGTGCTTATTGATGGATGAGGGGATTGGGGGTAAAATAAACTCAGATCTCTGGTGTGTATACCACTATCACCAAACTGAGTTGGCCAATTACATATATGATGGACCACCCGTCTGTCCCTGAAATTAATAATGATGCAGTCCCCCTGGTAGTCTTTTCTTCTGTGACCCACCCAGCTTAGCCTCCTGGCAAATATAATTTCTCCACACATATTTAACGGAAGTGGCCTGTTCTTATTTAACCAATGGGCAACTTTATTTCTTAACTCTGGGTATGTTTCAGATTTTTCATGGCCCTAATCCGGGACGCCAATTAACACTGCTGTATACGGGGAAGATTGTGGGGGGAGATCAATATGTGGGAATATCTGTATTGGTTTGGGAAATCTGGGTAAATCCTTCTCAATAGGTACACTTTTATTCACCTGTCCCACATGTTCCGTAGCCCTCACCAAACCTCCCTCCCCTGTTTGTACAACCTCACCCTCGGACCCCTCCCAGAAAGTCTGCCTGACTCTGCAGTGTGATTCAGGGATTGAACAGCTAAGGGCCTGGGGGGAGGTGGTAACAAGGTTATGTGGTTGGATTCACTGTTATGTACTCTGGGAGATGATAGAGTTTCCGCAGCCTTACTATGTGCACCATCTACGAGTTGCTTTAGGATATTAGAACTAGATATAGCTACTTGCTCCAGGTTCTCATTTTTTCGCAAATCCGCTTTATCCTTTCCAGGAGTGGGGCCATTAGGGATTTCATGAGGTGTTCAACTTTTTCATAAGTCCCTCATTGTTTAAGGGAGATGGAAAAGGAGGAACCAAGTTTTCTGCCGCTAGAACATTAAGTGAGGTGGTATTAGTCGATGTAATACTTCGGATTAGTGGGTCTTGTAGTTGTTTAGTAACATTTATAGATGTTTTAGGGGTTTTTGCTATTTTTGCAGTCTTTGGACATCTTCCCCTCTGTCTGGTCCCGCCACGTTTCCTTTTATTTGATTAACCTTGCCCTTGAGCTGCTACCGTTAGATTAGCATTTAGTTTGGGTCTAGTTGGAAGAGGCGGTGGTGACTCGTTGGATATGATGTCTAAAAGTGAATCAGGGCTTGACTCTATATCAATGTTACTGGCCTCCCTAATTATATTCAAGTTAGGTGACGCCTCGATTGAACGGTCAATCACACTTTCCCCACCAGTCCGAGGATTAGATGTTTTTTCCCCACAGTTCGTAGGAGTGGTAGCTGTTGCTATGAGGCCCAGAGAAGAACACTTATCATAGAGGGGTTCCAAGGAGAGTCGACGCTCAGTAATGGCAATTTCTTTTTCCAGGACTGATGCAGCCCTGGTTATGAACTGGTCCAGAGTACCAGTAACACTTCCCCCTATGGTTGGTTTCCTCGCTTTGCGTGACATTATAGCCTTTGTGTGATAATGGCAAATACTTTTAATACAGATCTATAACAAGTAACTAACAGTAAGCATAGAACAATGGCTCAGGGAGAACAAGGAAATAAGCTTACTCTGAAAACCAAGTCCCAAGTCCCGAATACAAGAGGGGTTGCCCAACCCAGCCTTGTTTGGACTGTGACGGGCTAGGACGGGCCCGCCCTTGGCCCGGACTTCGCCCGGCGCAACCCGCGCAAGATCCCGCAACGCGGTGTCTGTCGCCAATTTAAAGCTCCTCCGGGCGCTGGAACAGCGAAGCAAAGCAGCCTGGGAGATGTAGTCTCCCTCCACTCGGCGGCCGCTAGGTAACCAGCTGCGGCGGCGGGAGGGAGACCAAAGGTGGCAACAGGAGCAACAGGGAGAAGGTGAGTCTTCAAGGCGTCCCCCAGCAGAGTCCTAGAAGGTGTATACACAGCGCCCGCTCCACCGGGTCTGTCGCCAATTTAAAGGGCCTCCGGGCGCGGGAACAGCGAAGCAAAGCAGCCTGGGAGATATAGTCTCCCTCCACTCGGCGGCCGCTAGGTTACCAGCTGCGGCGGCGGGAGGGAGACCAAAGGTGGCAACAGGAGCAACAGGGAGAAGGTGAGTCTTTAAGGCGTCCCCCAGCAGAGTCCTAGAAGGTGTATACACAGCCATTACAGGCAAACTCAAAATGCAAACAAAGTATGCATTCTAAAAAGAGTAACAGTCTATGTACAAACTACACTTTGGTGGATGTAAAGTAATACTTATAGTAGTAGTACTTATGTACTACAAAATGCAATTCACAAACTTATGGGAATAAATCTCCATATCATTTCATTTCAATCTTTATTCGGTTTAAAAAACCTTGTAAGATACAATACATAAAAACCAAACAAAAAAAACGAATCATACACATCATTGTAATACATAACAATACAGCAGTGGGTAAAAATATCATCACATCTTATTTGTGCAAAATACGCAGGAATCGTCTAAACTGGGATTACCTAGATCCTGGTCGGTCCCCCTTCTATTGAGAACACTAGGTAGATATGACAATGATAAAATAATAATTTAATTTCTATTTTGTTTAAAAAAGTAGTATACACCATAGCGATTAGACAGGCTGCAATATAACTAGTGAACAATTAATAACATGGTAAAATAGCTCATTACATTCAAATTTTCTGATCTTTCTTTCTCCTGATCAGGGCAACACACAAGAGAAAACGACTTAGGCTAAACACAATCGGTTGTGCAGTATCTCCTTTAAATATCCTGAGTCCAACCTTAATTTGCCTAAGGCCTAACCTGTTACAAATTGGCTTAAGCATTTTTTCCTTGCTTTAAGGTATGCTGGGCATGTGAACAAGACATGGGACTCGTCTTCTTTCATCCCCATTTGACAAAACTCACATATATTAGAGCCATCGGCCCCGGTCAACCCCTTGTTACGGTTCCAGCTGGATGTTCTATCTTTTAAAAGCAAAATGCTATACCGGAACTTTAGATATAGGCTTTTGGCCAATGGTGGGTGAATTTCATCCATGAGGGGCTCTAATTGCATATTCATTTTAATTTCAAGGAACTTCGAGGTCAGAGTCCCTGTTCTAGGATTTGCAAGCACTGAGTCTCTAATATAGTCCCAGTACCTTTGCTTCAAGATGTTTTTTGAGCTATTTGTAAGGGAATCAGGGTCAAACCAAAAATCACATAGACCTAATTTTTCAAGCCATTTTTTAACATATTCCAGCCATGGCAAATGCGTAATGTTCTTTATGGCCAGTATCTCTTGCAATGCTTCTCTATAATCGACCAGCTCTTCAGTGGACCATAAACGGACCCAATAGAGTAGTGGGCGAAGAGAAGCATAGTCGTCAGTACGCCTGGAGTTGAGATCCCATAGTACAGGTGTCAATGGTGTTGACCGTGGTATCCCCAACAGTTGCCGAATGAAGGAATTTTCCCTCACTCGAAAAGTATCCTTTGAAGCATTTGCCCAGAGGTCCGCACCATAAAGAGAAGAAGATTGCACTTTATATTTAAATAATTCAACGGCTGGTGAGACCGCTTTGAAATGGCTATTCTTATGCTTCTTTAAGATTGGAACCTGATTTTGGGTTAGCCTTAGTTTTGAATTCTCCAATTGTGTTTTCCATGTCAAATCACTGTCTAAAATAATACCCAGGTATTTAAAATTAGAAACTTCTTCAATAGGTTCATTGTTTATTTTAAAAACCTTATTGAAGCCTTTATGGGGGTTGATTGTCATAACTTTTGTTTTTGAGGAATTCATTTCTAATTTCTTGTCATGACAATACAAACTAAATGTATTTAAAAGATTTTGGAGCCCCCTAGGTGTCTGAGAAATTAAAATTGTGTCGTCTGCAAATAATAGTGCCGGAACGGCTTGCCCACTCAATTTGGGAGAGTCATGCTCGCAGCCCAAAAGAGTATCAGGGATGTCATTGACGTATAAAGAAAATAAGGTAGGTGCCATTACGCACCCTTGCCTTACCCCTTTTGCTATTTTTATTTTTTCAGTGACTTCTCCATTCGGACCCCATCTAACACGTGCATAATTGTTCTCATGGAGTCTAATTAGAATTTGAAGGATATTACCAGGGACGCCCATTTCATTTAATGTCTTCCATAGGGCTGCCCTGGGTATCATATCAAAAGCTGCCTTTAAGTCAACAAAGGCCACGTATATGTGGGAACTCCTTATAATGGTATATTTCCAGACTAAACATAAAAATCTAAAAACCTGGTCTACTGTACTTATCTTACATCTAAAACCAGCCTGATATTTTGTGTAAATAGAGTGTTCTTCAATCCAAGAAGTGAGCCGACCAAGGACCTGCCGTGCAAAAATTTTTTGTAACACGTCAATAAGGCTGATAGGTCGGTAATGTGAAGGATTTGACCTATCACCCTTCTTGAACAGAGTCACAATCTCTGCCCCCTTCCAGGTTTCCGGAATAGGAGCTCCTTGAGCAATTTCGTTGGATAATAAATTGATGTAGGGAGCCCAAATGTAGTTTTCGTGTTTCCAAAGGTCACCTGGTATTCTGTCAGGGCCTGGTGCTTTCCCTGGCTTCACTGCCTTAATTGCAGAGATAGTTTCTGTTAAAGAAAAAACAAGAGGTGCATCATACGCTACCAATGGAGCCTGCAGACTATCCCAGCCTCCACTCTCACCTGAACTTGTACATGAGTATAACATAGTAAAATGCTCGACCCATGTCTTTTCCTCTAGAAATTTATCTTTACATTCTGTCATCCCCCTGGTGCCTCTAGCAATGAGGCTCCAAAAAGTGGTCTGATCTTTACGCTTGCATGCATCCAATAAATCGGACCAAACCCTTTCGTCCCACTCTCTCTTGGCCTTTGATAAAGTTCTTTTATACTGTACTCTCCTGGTTCTCACAATATCCATTGAGCCCCCCCTAACCGCTATAATTAGATCTGACTTGGCTTTTCTGCAATCCTGGTTATACCAGGTAATCCCTGTTTGTTTACTTTTTTGGGCATTATGTGATCTTTTTATTGCCCTGGTCAGGATCCCGCCAAGTTGGTTAGTTAAATGCTCATGGGATTTTATCAAACTAAGATTTTGGATATCAGTGCTATTGCCTAGGAGTGAAGACATATGACTCACAAATACATTATAGATTTGAGTAATGATTTTGGAGTTGTCTAGTACAAAATGCAATTCACAAACTTATGGGAATAAATCTCCATATCAACCATTCCTATCTTTTTTATGGAGAGATCCTCACACAAGTAAGTTTACTACTTAAGGCCTGAATGCGAGTTATGGTGCTATTTATAGCACCTGATGAATAATGATACTACACTGTACGTCATTTATTCGGTGCAATAACCAACAACAATTACATGCCGATTCTGGGGTTTAACGCACCGAAATCCGCATGATATAGTAAATACTGTATGCTTTTCCCCTGTTAAATTTCCTCAGGGTTTACCTGTCGAAATGTAATGAAGGTTTAGTTATTTAACACGTCTGAAAATTATCGGATGAGTTAAATACCTTTAAACTCGTAATTCTGACCTGTGCATAAACAGGGGTTTACGCACGGATTACAATACAGTAGCAAACTCGTAATCAGGGTCCTAGCAGTAAATGTGTGAGGGACAAAGAGTGAGTGGCTGGAAAAAGAGTCCCCCTAGAGGTTCAGGGAGAAATAAGGAGCTGTTTAGGGAGGGTGATTGAGGGGTTTAAGGAGGGACATGCACCCACTTACAAAAAAGTAATCCCAGTGCAAATCACAAACTTTACTTCTAAAATGACTACAACCAAAAAGGACCAAATCAGTAGTAAATGAACTCTAACACAGAGCTGGGGTAAGTACAGCACCAAACCATACCCAAACAGTGGTACTGCAATCCCTTCCCTTAAAAAAATAATGGAGGTGAGGACTCAAAGTAAATCCCCATATTTTTTAAATAATGTTAGATGAAATAAAAATATTTGAAAATTATCTAAAAATAAAATAAAACATTATTTTATTTTAAAGTATTTAAATAAACAATTTGAATTAAAAAAGTAATGCAGTGTTAGTTTTTATTGGAATAGAATTGCATTCTTTTTATTCAATTCTATTCCTGACATTTACCTAATTTAGTACATGATAAAACATACTTGTATTGCTTTCTTTGGAAATTTAGTTTTTTAATTCATTCTTCAGAACAATTATTTTAATGTATATAATCAAAAGAATTATATTTTTAAATGAAGTTGTGAGTGCTGTATTTTTATATTAGTCTACATTGAATAAATATAAAAGAGAACATTAATTGTTAACCTTTTGAGGTATCCAATCGAGCTTTGAAAATGGAAAAGACTAAAAACAGCTATTTGACTATTAGAAGGTATGGTGCAAAACAAAGATTAGGTTAGTGACTTACATTTTGAAATATATCTAATGTACACATATCGGTAAAAAATGGCAAATAATCCACTATTGGCAAATCCTGGAAGAAAGTGATCATTCAGGATCAAGAAATTAAGTGCCAGAGTTACTAAAATACAAAGCATTGTGATGCAGCAATCAAAGTTGCTGTGCTCCCTGCGCTGAACCACACAATCAGGCTACCGATCATCACACAAACAGAATTGCCCAATGGTGCAAAGGTTTGTGTCTGATGTCTAGCATAGCTTTTGTACTGCATGTATATTTTGCCAGTATAACTTCCTAAGCTTAGGCAATTTTTGTAGCATTTCAAACATTGAAAGCATACTGTACAGTGCAACACACATGCAACGTGTGAACTGTTTGTTGATATTAAAATATTTTAACAGTTTTACGCTTGCCTCAAGGAGTTGTTAAGTTGTTGACACATAAGCCCATCTGACAATTTTAATAGATAGACTTGCCTCAGAAAATGGGGTTGGTTGTGAGGGAATGCCCAGATACCACCAATGTACCACTACTTCTACACAAAATGACTTCAATTGGCACAAAGGCTATTTGCGTGGTAGTAAGGCACAAAATAAATTGTGTTGGAAAGTAAATAACCTTTTAAGGGTTTGTAGTGCGTACTGTGACATTACATGACTTTTCAGCAAAGTCATGATAGATCTGCCCCTAGAGGTGTCCAGAATGATTGGGATGTGCAAACATATCTCTGACAAGCCACTTTCTGAAATGTAAAGGCGTTTAAAATAATGAAATGCGTAGTTTATTGAGTAAAGATGGGCTGCATTTTCTAGAAAATAAAGGAAGAGGTAAATGTGACTGCAGTAAGGCATTATAAATAATCAGATATTTTAGAGGGTGGAGACAAGAACTAGCTATATGAAAAAAGTCTGAAATGAAATTGCATCTTTATATTCTTTTCTATATTCATTTGACTCAGAAGTACTCTCTTCCTCAGAACACTTTTTTTCCAGTAAGTAGGCACGATGCTCCCCATCTCAGTGAACTCATCAGGTAGAAGAAGAAATAGTGAGAGAACAAAAATAAAGAAAATATGTCTGAATAGCTTAACTACACAGGCATGTGGACGCACCAACCACCCATGAATAACAGCAGAAACCAAGCAAACTATGCCCAATGTACATTACAACAAAATAATTTGGGGCAGTGTGGGTGAAGGAATCAAAGCATCACTCCGCAGCAGTTTAAGGTGTCCCATTTTATGAGTTACGAAGTAAGGAGTGTTCTCATTTTGGATGCTCAACGTAAGCAAACCGATGACTGCCTAGTAATCAATAGTTTACAATTTGTTCTTGCTTCTAATAGATGGTGTATTGCGCTGAAACCAACAAGGCTTTTTAAGATCTATGATTGTACCTCAAACAGAAGGTGCACTGCTTAACTTGAGGATGACCATTGCTCGGAGACTAATCTAATATTTCTAAGTTAATATTTGTTCAATCTCAAAGTAAAAAAAGAAGGGAACACCAAGAAGTACTGATTTATTTTCCTCAAACGTTTAGACATACATCTTTTTTAGAATGGTTACAGTGATGATGAGAAGATGCATCTATAAACCAACATCTATAAATCTCTAAACTCAGGGGCTCTGAAGTTGTTTAGGGTGCTTCATGCTTATTAAAGTTCTGAGGTATGACTGTAACCATACTCACATCTGACAGTCTGTGTATTTCCAAAAGTTCTAAAAAATGTCACCTTCAACGCACTACAAGGACAAAGATAGATTGAATATTTTCTGGAGGTCTTTCGGGTTTTTCATTTTTGGCCCTCTGGTCTTAAGTGCCCTATGCTGAATATGGGTTCCAGAGTAACTCTTTATCATGAGCAAATTGATCAACATCCTAATTCATTGCAGTGAGTAGTTAGGCAAAGTGGTTGACCACTGTTTTGATATCACTAGGGCAAGATGTCACTCCACTTTTGTTCTGCCGCCTTGTCTGGGTCTCAAGAGATCTGACAGCTGAGGTGGAATGGTGATTAGTGTCTTGAGATGGAAGAATATGAGCGTCACACTACTGCACCAGTCCCTTTCTCTCTTGTCAGCACAGGCCTCTGCAGAATCACACTGAGAGAAGTAATCAACCACTCTAGCAATCACAGTGCTGGCTCTCTTCTTTCACTGTAAGAGTGAACTTCATTACTTTGCACCTTGCACTGTGAATGGATATGATGGTGCAGAGGGTGGTGTCAATGGTCAATAGGAGGCCAGTTACTTATTTTTCAGTTCGGGCATTAAACAGGGTTTTACAGAGAATGATGATGGGGTGGCAGGAGGCCAGGTAATATTTGTCAGGTCAGTGGAGGGAAAAAGGAAGATAGAGGGTATATGCAGTGAGTAGTGTGGCAGGTGACAGGAGGTTCTCCCTTTACTCCTCTGTGCCTGTGTGCAGTTGAAAGCAGGGCTTGAGGAGTTTTGGGGGCTTACATAACATTAAATTATAGATCATTAAAAAGTAAATAATGGAGAAGTTTTTAACCATGAGGTTCAGAGTAGCATCATATACAATTTGAGTATCTAAACTTTTACTTTGTTGTCAAAAAGAATCACTCTGAGCAAGAGTTGCAATCACAATGAGAGAATCAACCCAGACAGAGAGTGAAATTCCCTTTTAGAACAGTAAGGTTCATAGGAAGGGCACTGATCTTTTGACAGCAATAGTGTTGAACTCTGGGCTTTTGAGTCCACAACATGGACTGTCACACTTGCAAGGTAATTTCTTTTCTTCTTTTTGTTAAGCAGCTTGGAAAGGTATTGGTTGGTTCTGAGATGTATCACCAAAATGTTATCACTTATGATGGGGAGGTCTTTTCTTTAGGTCCGAATTGTATAGAATTATAGCATTTTGGTTGTAGCCTTCTATACTCACCGGAGAAAAGCATATGTATTTATTTGTTTTGCCAATTTTTCACTTACATTTTATGCTCTTCCAAGTTTTGTCAATAAATGTTCTAAATTTTACAGATATCGATCCCCTAAATCAATGCAGTCTTCGTGTACAACCCATTGCCTCCTTTTCCCATTATCGTGTTCTGTTGTTGTGGGTGTTGTAGCTAACCCTACATTCTCTTCCACAATTTTGTGTGTGAGAGCTAGATGCTCCTAAAACATGATGAACCAAATATACTAAGCATTTTTACAGTTGCAAACATTCTGATTTGGTATTTGCAATTGTGAAAATGCTTTCTTCAATCTATTAATTGCATTATTGGAGTAGTAAAAGGTTACCCTACTCCTAAAATGTGATTGCAAATGTTTACCAATTCAGTTTACTTTGAAAGCTGAATATAATTGTGCTTTGATCATATAACATTCACGAAAAGTTGCAAAATAAGTGTCTTGTACTGTTGGAGCTTTCTAAGAATGTATGTTCTGTTTATGCTATATAATAGATTTTCTCACTCTTCATGAGGATATATGTATATCTTCCTTTACCACCCTCTGCTATTGAAATGCTTCAATGTTACTATTCTGATCACCATTCTGATCTCTGATGTTCTGGTCAAAAGGCATGGACAGAACATCGTACATAAGGTACTCCTGCATTATTGGACTCTGGATGGGGAAGAATTGAGTGAACAGGACACAAACCAAAGCCAAGGAATGATGCCTACAAACCCTGTGGACAGGTACTCCCATACTCACCCAGTGATTCTAGTCATCCACAGTGATTTTAAATAAGGGAGCCCTAGTATTTTCAAGTTAAATCAATTATATATGTCATCACTAAACCTTCAACTTACCCTGAGGTAAAAAAATTGTCAAGAACTGAATATATGAAGATCTCAAGGGCATCAAGGAGATCCTGCCATTTGAATTGAATATGAGAATAGGCCATTATGAGCTGACAAATGCCTTGGCCTCCTTCTTTTTAAATTAACTGATCACTGTGTATTTTTGACCAGTAACGTAACTGGACAGCTAAAATACCATGTAGAATATATTACTACAAGATTTACAAAGGTCAGTACAGAGCCTTTCTTTGCTCATCTCTAGCCCAGTCTTTACTGATCAAAAACCCCGCATGCTTATCCTTTAGAGCTATCGGTTGTAGTCTTGTAAAGAATCACTGAGAAAATCAAGTAGCACCATCTCTTCCAGTTATCGAGTTGCATTACAAAAGTCTTCTGAGTGCTTTAGAGTTCTGAGTAGTAGCATAAAACAATGCTTGACAAAACCAGGATCTGTAAAGAAATGACCAGAATGACATATAGCAAGGAAGATATTCCACAGAAACTAAGGGACTAATTCATTACTATTTAATTATGGATTTATTTAATGTATTATAGTGTATTAACCACTGCACTTAATCCCCTAACTGCTGCACCCCCTTCAGTGCTGAGCCTTTTTTTGGCTACTTGGGGTAGTTAGCGCTTAGGGCTTCATAACCTTTCCACATAGGGTATTCCACATTCAATTTGCGTTATTTTTACCAGCATCATGAGGATTCCAAAGGTACCCAAGGTTTGTGGATTCCCCTGAAGGGGACCAATAAAATATGCAAAATAAAGCTAAAGTTTGAGTCTTTGGGGAAAAAGTTGAAAACATAAAGCTCTGTATAAAAGTGTCTGTTATTTTCCCCTAAAAGTTGCATCAATGAACGGTTTGGTGTGATAAAGTCACCATCTTCCGAGCTTTCAGTAATAAGTAGAGCTGTACAAAATGTTTTGGTTTTTACCACAGTTTTGATATATTTAAAAGATTTGGCCCCTTAGTCCTAATTTTTGTGATCTCGACCTTCTTCCAATTGGTGGTGGAAACCAATGTGAAACCAATCGGTGATTCAGGAAAGCTATAGGTTTCTGAAAAGGAGAGAACTTTCGAACTTCAACAAGGGGCCATATGTGTGGATCCCTTAAGGTTTTCCCAAAGAAATTAACTGTTGAAATGAAGAAATATTGAAGAGCAGTAGAAAAAAATGACCAATTGTGACAAAGTATTCATCTGTAGCTTTTTGTCATAATGGCCGATTTAAAAGCAACACACCATTACTTCAGCTAGGCTCTTCTGGTTGTGGGGTTATATATGGTTAGTAGGTTCTTCAAGAGTGAACAACTGGTTTGATCCATTCCTGTTGTGGGAACTAAGCTCAACCACACAAGTGGTGCAGTGTTTTTATCGACACATGAGGTGCAATGCTGGGTGGTAGGAATTCTGTGGATTCCTACAGATTTTTGACGTTTCCATCACAGACATGCAAGGAAAATGTAAGATTTCAGGCAACATTTGTGGTTTGCAGGGCATTGTGAGTTAGAAAACCGTTTGGGACTCACACAATTCACATCAGCATTGAATCCACTGAATGTCTAGTTTTTAAAAATGAATGTGGTTGGTAGGTTTCAATGGGTGGTGGCCTGTTGAGCCAAGTGAGGCACCATTGTCATAATTAGACTTGGGGGGATGCTGTATAAAAGTGTCTGTTATTTTCCCCTAAAAGTTGCATCAATGAACGGTTTGCTGTGATAAAGTCACCATCTTCCGAGCTTTCAGTAATAAGTAGAGCTGTACAAAATGTTTTGGTTTTTACCACAGTTTTGATATATTTTAAAGATTTGGCCCCTTAGTCCTAATTTTTGTGATCTCGACCTTCTTCCAATTGGTGGTGGAAACCAATGTGAAACCAATCGGTGATTCAGGAAAGCTATAGGTTTCTGAAAAGGAGAGAACTTTCGAACTTCAACAAGGGGCCATATGTGTGGATCCCTTAAGGTTTTCCCAAAGAAATTAACTGTTGAAATGAAGAAATATTGAAGAGCAGTAGAAAAAAATGACCAATTGTGACAAAGTATTCATCTGTAGCTTTTTGTCATAATGGCCGATTTAAAAGCAACACACCATTACTTCTGCTAGGCTCTTCTGGTTGTGGGGTTATATATGGTTAGTAGGTTCTCCAAGAGTGAACAACTGGTTTGATCCATTCCTGTTGTGGGAACTAAGCTCAACCACACAAGTGGTGCAGTGTTTTATCGACACATGAGGGGCAATGCTGGGTGGTAGGAATTCTGTGGATTCCTACAGATTTTTGACGTTTCCATCACAGACATGCAAGGAAAATGTGAGATTTCAGGCAACATTTGTGGTTTGCAGGGCATTGTGAGTTAGAAAACCGTTTGGGACTCACACAATTCACATCAGCATTGAATCCACTGAATGTCTAGTTTTTAAAAATGAATGTGGTAGGTAGGTTTCAATGGGTGGTGGCCTGTTGAGCCAAGTGAGGCACCATTGTCATAATTAGACTTGGGTGGATGCTGTGTGCCAGGAAATGTGTGGCTCCCTGTAGATCCCATAAGCTTCCTCATAGAAATGTGAGGAAAATGTGTGCTTTTAATAAAAGTTTGAGCTTTGCAGAGCATTGTGGGTAAGAAAATTGTATGGGATGCATGTGAAGTACAGCACCCTGGACTCCCCTGGATGCCTAGTTGTACTGTCTTGGTCTGTTAGGTTTTTCGAGGTGGCAGCCTAACCAAGCCCAAAAAGTGCAGCCATCCACCATTGCAAGTGAGATGATGTTAGGAAGTAGCCACACTCCACTGGCCCATATGTACAAAAAGCACCCAAAAAGCTCAAATGTCACATTGCTTGCCATTGGGATGGGATGCTTTCGTCCAGAGCAGTGTTTAGGTTTTGGGGGTGAGGGTAGGGCCTGATATTTGGATGGTCAAGACCCACCCCATTATTTTATTTAAAAAATATTCCTGCTATACTATGGGCTTTCTGTCCCCCAGGAGCAAATTAGAGGCACAATTCCGGTCTACTCCTTGGGCAAAAAAAACGGATTCATCCCTTTTAGGAATGGTGTGGCGAATGCCAGAGTGCACCACCCACAAAACTTCCTTTTGCCCAAAAGGCAAAATCCCAGGTGTCAGATGGATGTCCTACCCCGCAAGAGGCAAGTTTAAGGCAACCTCCCCTATTTGGACTAGCCTCTTTTCTAGACACTATTGACCTTACCGGTGAACAGGTACGGCTCCATACCAGGACAAGCTGCCCCATCCTTTTGTTTGTTTTGACATCATTTTGAAATCCCTGGTGTCTAGTGGGGTTTCTGCCCCTAGGGGGGTGTGACAGATTACGGGGAAATACCCTATTTACCCTCCCCTCAGTAGGGGCAGAAAGTCTATTTTTCCCTGGGATTGCGAAGTATGGCCCATGCCCGGGGAAGTGCCCCCCAAAATAATGCATGAATTCAGTCCATAGTGTCTGGTGGCTTTCTGGGCCCCCGGGGGGGAGAAGGGGGAGACGGATCATGGTAATTATTCCATATGCCTCCATGGGGGCAGAAAAACTGTTGCCCAATTTAGTTGGGGTGGGGGCATGCCCATGCTGGGTAGCCCTGACCCTTATGTATAAAAAGAAATCGCTGGTGTCTAGAGAGTTTTCTGTCACAACTTGGAGATTGCTCTCTCCAAAGAGGGATCCAAGGGGCAGAGGTACCATTGGAAAGACTGAAAAATTATATTTGCACAAGGGGATGCTCACCCTATTCTTAGTGGTCAGTGGCTGGATCACTGCTTGGAGATTGCTCTCTTGTGGCACTCTCCAAAAAGGATCCAAGAGGCGGCAGAAGTACCATTGGAAAGAGGAGAATCACCCCTTTCCAACAAAACCTCTCCCAGGAGAACCAGTGCTCGGGGTTGAGATATACCCTGAGAACTGATTCAGTGAAAGTAAAAGAACCCCATTGGCTTGTTTTACTTTCAGTTTTTCTGCAATGATGTGAGCAAACCTAGCACGCTGATCGTCATTACAGTAAACAGAGGAAACAATCAGGCTGCACAGGAAGCACTTCCTGGGCAAGTTTGATGAGAAAAAAAATGAAAGGACTCCTTCTGATGCAGAGCACCAAAAGGCCTTTATAACCATCTCCAATATCAGCCAATTGGCTGACAGCCGCACTTATGGAGTTAACAAACAAAAACAATGATACATCATATATGCACAGTAGAACAATATGTGCAACAGGGTTATGTTTAATTAGGCATGACAAGAAATGTGTCCTTCACTAATTTTGTTAAGCCAGAGTGGGTTGGAACAGAATGCAATAAAAACCAGAAGAGCATTAAACATATGAGGAACAAGTAGTGTGAAATATTTAAAGCCGGAAGAGACACTGGACTTTTGAATAGTTTGGAGAGGGGAGACTAAATATTTAGGAATGTCAACAAATAAATATTTACAATAGTTGCTGTGAGAAAGGACCAAGCACTGCTGTAGCTGTTTGATAAAGGAAATGGTAGGAAATATTTATCTCTCCGGATGCTATACACAAATAGTGGACAGTACTTTTTCCAAGAAATTCAAGGATACGTCAAAATGATACCAATATTTGTAACTGAGGAAGAAAAGGCAATAAGAGCAGCAGAAATGTGTAGAGGGTGGACATAGCCACAGAGGTTTGAAGTAAAACGATTTTGTATTTACGGTTATGTCTAAAGGAGTCCAGTGCTGTCCAATTATTGAAGACAAATAAGTAGGAAGAGATATGTTACTAAAGAGTATCAGAATAAGAAGAAATAAGAACTGAGAGGTAAAATAAATATTAGAAGCTAACAGAATGCTATACAGTGAGAAATGTAATGGACTAAGAACCAAACCCTGAAGAACACTGCAGAGAGAGCAACGCGAGCATAGTATAGAAAAGAGGAAAGAGGGTAAGTGACATCTGGGAGACAAGAATGAAATTAGCTAAGAATAGTACCATACATTTCAAGTTTATATAAAGAAAACAGCAATAGAGTACTTCATTGCGTCAAACGCAGAAGAGAGTTCAAGAAGAACGGAAAAGTGCTTGTGATTATGACAGTGATTTCTATAGACACATTTAATTATAAGAATTCTGAGAGTTGTATTGGAAACAATGGCATGGCAGCTGCTTTTTGTAATAGCCTAGGATTGCTGCTGTCAACATTTACGTGCTCTACCAAACAACCACAGACTCTACTCTTGTGTGTGAGGGTGTACAATGAGCCTTCCTACCTTATCCTTCCAGTGGCTCACACTTACACAGTGGCAGCTAGCTTCAATCAAAAATGGTTGAGCTTCAGCACGACCGCTGTGGCACTTATCCTGTCCACAAGCAGGAAAAGGAAGGACTTACTTCCTGCATGTGGAATGTAACACCAACCAATCATGGAGCTGCTTTCATGCTGTGAAAGCAGCTCCAGGATTGCTGGGAGCTGGCTCACCCAAGGATCATTTTGAGGCTGGGGGCCTTTGCCAGCAATCCCCAGGCTGTTTCACAGACTTTGGATTGCTGGGTCTACAGTGCCCATGTCGGGCTGTCCGTCGAAAGACGGCCGGCCAATCTGACATGCGCACTGTAGACCAGTGCTGACATCCTGCATTTGCAGGATTCAGCCCACGACGCTCCTCCACACCTGTGGAGGAGCCGCCCCTGCTATCACAGTACCTTGGGTAGTGGGTGGAGTAGGTCTCTGCTGCTCCTGCTGCTCCCTCTCTTTTTCCATCAAACTCGGCAGAGTTGAAGTGGCAAACAAAGGCTATGGACACTTAGTCCTCTCTTCTTTCACAGCGCCTTTTGTTCATCACGTTCAGTTTCGGGTCTTAAACAGTTGGTAAGGGATCTTGTTTTATGTATTTCCAGTAGGGCAGTAGGGCCCGTAGCACCCTGTATGTGCTCTGTTTAAGTTGGTCCTTACATTCCAATTTTAGAATCCAGTTCTGTTCATGGTCATTCAAACCTTAAGCACACAACTGAAACAGAAATGCTGACCATCCTTAATGTCATTAATCTTTGGATTCGTATGTATATATGTAAGGCTGGCTGGATGCATGTATCTTATTGATTTTCACTTTAAAAGCCTATAAGGGTAGATTTCTCCAAATGTTTCTGTTGGGGTATTAAGCAGCTGCTGGTGAAGATTGTTGCTTAGATTCTCCGAATTTCCACTTGTTCAATTATATAGAAAAGGATAAAGCTTTGTCTTCAGCAAATAAGGCAAATAATCATTGAATCGTTACCATGGTATTCTGTGTGCATATTTTCTAAAATGTGCAAACAGGAAATCTAGAATAGAGGGATGTGATTTGCATCTAACTAACATCCAAAGTCTGACTGTTATGCAGCATGGGGCATCCCTAAGGCAATGAATAGAAAGGATTGAGGAGTTGACTGCAAATGGACAAGAAAAAGAGCCATAATAATTTCCAGGTCTGGGGGCATCTGGACAAGACTACTTTCAATCCAAATCAAATAAATTGTGACCAACCTCTTGAAGCCCTTCAGAAATGAGTCCTGTTAAGGTAAAGTCAAAATCAAAATAATGCGTGTGGAAGGGGACCCATAACTCAAATCACAATTTAATGTTCTAAAATCAGCAATTTGACGGAGTACAAGCCTCAATTTATAATCCTGATTTCAAACGTTTCTTAAAAAGCTTGTTTCCCACTCAAGTCTGATTAAAAGGAGCTGTGAGCAAGGAAAGAATGGAAGAGTATAATGTCAGTTCACTGGTAAATATAACGAAACAGTATGTAGTTGGTTAGATGGTCATAATCTCTGTTTTACCTTACCAATGTGTATTTTATCTGTTCCTGAACCATTTCTGATGTAAATATTCAGCTATTAAATTAGAAGTTCAAATAGTCTCTTAATAGCTTGAAACAATGTTGTGATTTAAAATTGGTGTTTGAGGGACAAAATGTCTTAAGGAGAAAAGCTACACTAGGAAGAAAACAAGCATTTGCAATGCAATGGGTCTCGCATTTATGAGAGTTTGAGCTATTGGCATTGTAAATGGCAATGCCTTTTATTTATGTGCTGTCTTTAAAACAGATACACAAAAGGCATTGTCATTTGCAATGCCAATAGCTTCATTTCTCACAAATGCTAGACCTATTGCATTACAAATGTGCGATATAAAAATAAAAAATAAACTTCAGGAGAGTGCTATTTGAGAAAATATGCTTGGAAGCTGTAATAGAAGGAAAAACACTCGTAACAAGGGGTGTCGCCTTAAGAGGTAGCAAAATGAGACAAGGCGGTATTAAAGAGGGGCTACTAAAACTCTTGACCAATAGACATGCCACAGTTTACAGTTGACAATGACACAAGCCAATGAAAAATGTGGGCGGAGCTTCAAATCCCCACCTCAATACAGCATGCCTCGCAGCGCTGCTCAGAATCAACCTAAAAAGCTCACACGCACATAAAACACTGCCAACACATGTGCTCCAAAGGACAATAACATGTCTGCAGGTAGTTCCTAAATATATTTAATTCATGAAATTAGATATCAATAATAATTTTAAAATACATAAATTCAGTGTTGGATGCGTTTTTTCAAATTAGGGCCATGCAAGAAAAGTAATTTCGTATTTATGCCTATTGTAATTAACAGCATTATATGAGAATAGACAGTGAATCACATAACCAGGCGTCATCTTTATTACATCTGCACAATTGTACTGGTACAATGCAAAACCTTTGAAATCTTGGAATATAAGTGCAAAAATGTACGGGCACTAGTGCACTCTGTGTGACAGTTGTTTATTATGGCAGTAACATCCTCTAGGTCTTGATTTCCACTGATGCACACATGGTCTGTGACTACCGGCCACCCCCCGCCTTAACACGCAGACTACAGTTAAACATTTAACAGACCAACAACAGAATTCTTTGGAAGGCAGGGGGTCTCGAGCCCGAGACCCCCCGGCCGTATTTATTAAAATATGAAACAAAAGTAAAAATTTAATAAAATAACATTATTTACATAATTATTAAATGCAAAATTCAGACATTAGATTTACATCCAGTTTAGACAGGTATTGTGGGCTAACCTTAACAAATGTCTAATACAGCGTGGTTCCTAACCAAATCTAACATCCTGATATGAATTTGCATTTTAATAATTTCTGGTCCTACGGCAAGGTCGCTAACCGGTGTCAGATCCTTTTACCCGGCTACGCTCTCACGTCCGAGATGCGCATGCGCGACGAGGGCCCGTTTACCCTCGTGTGCTCCGTGAACTCCATTTAACCATAACAGGAGGGCCCTTACACTCGCGCCTTAGCGTCATAGTGTATGTGTGGGTGGCTGCCAGCCTGAGGAAAGCGTTGACTCCCCTCCCCCGCCCCAAGCAAGCGGATATCCTGGCCCTGAAGTTCTGGGAGAGACCAGTGGCCCCTCCCCCTGGGCAACCCTTTTCGTGAATGGGGCCGCCCCCACCTAAGGACCTTAAATTGCTGCTCACCGATTATGACCTTACCGCCAGACCCACATAATAAATACGACATTTACTAACTAAGAGGGAAAAAAGGCCTAAGGAAAAAAAGAGTTAATGCAACCGCAATACACACCCAGAAAACATACACATATTAACCTTGCCTGTAAACGTGAAAAAAGGCCTAAGGAGGAAAAACATTATTCCTACGATATTGCATAGCATCACACCGTCTACCTAACAGTGTCCTTACCAGAATTCTGCTACCAGGGGATGGAGGGTGGGGAAAATTAAACGTCCCCACGGCGGGGCGAGGAGCGAGCCTGGGAAGCGCAGGCACAAAGAGGCAGCTTCCCGCGCTCCCCAGGCTCTTAACCCCTCCTATGCCGCGGTCCCGCCCCTTGACCCGGACACGCAAAACTGCTTCCGGGGCAAGGGCGGGACGCGCGAACAAACCAGTATCGGCCAATGGGGGGGCCGGGCCCAGACATGTGTACGTGGGGGCCTATTGGCATCCCCTTTTCTCATGGTCTGTGACTAGCGGCCACCCCCCGCCTTAACACGCAGACTACAGTTAAACATTTAACAGACCAACAACAGAATTCTTTGGAAGGCAGGGGGTCTCGAGCCCGAGACCCCCCGTCCGTATTTATTAAAATATGAAACAAAAGTAAACATTTAATAAAATAACATTATTTACATAATTATTAAATGCAAAATTCAGACATTAGATTTACATCCAGTTTAGACAGGTATGGTGGGCTAACCTTAACAAATGTCTAATACAGCGTGGTTCCTAACCGAATCTAACATCCTGATATGAATTTGCATTTTAATAATTTCTAGTCCTACGGCAAGGTCGCTAACCGGTGTCTGATCCTTTTACCCAGCTACGCTCTCACGTCCGAGATGCGCATGCGCGACGAGGGCCCTTTTACCCTCGTGTGCTCCGTGAACTCCATTTAACCATAACAGAAGGGCCCTTACACTCGCGCGTTAGCGTCATAGTGTATGTGTGGGGTGGCTGCCAGCCTGAGGAAAGCGTTGACTCCCCTCCCCCGCACCCAAGCAAGCGGATATCCTGCCCCTGAAGTTCTGGGAGAGACCAGTGGCCCCTCCCCCTGGGCGACCCTTTTCGTGAATGGGGCCGCCCCACCTAAGGACCTTAAATTGCTGTTTACCGATTATGGCCTTACCGCCACAGGCCAGCATAGTTGACCGACTATCTGGCCCCCCCCAAACGCCTACACTGAAATGTCATACCTCCTAATTAAAACCCTCTACCCCTGCTAGTTTGTTCCCTATCACTAGGGCATTCCCTGACTCCGTCAAATGTACCCCTAACCTGCAAGTAAGAACAACCCCTCCAACTATTGCAAACCATTTCCTGTGCTAATCTAAATCGTCACTCGCTAATGCACCCCTGTGGAATACACTGCAATGAGGTGTTTGAAATACCTTCCCAGTCCAGTGTCGATCCTCTTTACCGAATGATTCTTGCAGTCTGTGAAACAACTAAGACCCCCTATGGTGCAGTCTGGGTTTTATATTTTTCTAGCCTGCTTGCACCAGGACCCCCTTGCCCTATAAAACCCCAATCGTTGCTACCCTCATGTCAGGTAATGACTGAGCGCGGTGGGGTGTGTCTATCGAGTAACTCTCATTCCCCATTCTGGGCGGACAGACCCCATCTTTGGGATCCCTGTAGTTGCTGTGACCGGGGGTATCCTGGCCCTAGCGTGTACACCCGACCTACCTCAGAATCTTGTTCAAGTTGCAGGATCCAAAGCTGGGGCTGGCCTAATCATAGGTACTGAACACCCATTGTCTGTGCCGCTACCTGGCCTCCGGCTTCCGCATCATGGGATGCCACACCGTCATTGTTAGGCTCAGCCCTGCGCCAGCCTACCCTTCTTACCATGGAGCCTCCTAACCCCCCGCAGTGTTATTTATGAGGAAAGGTGCCTGCGAACCCAGGCGTCCCCCTAGCCGTATCCATTTCCCACAGAGGGTGATATTACCCCCCCTCTGTGATTTGTATTCCTGGTCAAACTGCAACGGCATACCGACATGCATTGCCCTGCCCCTGGCAGCCCAAATGCGTGACCACCACGCACTACAATTATGATACATGGGTAGCACCTTTAACAGCCGGCACCGCTTCAACCGTTGAAATGGCCGCTCCTCACACTTGATGCTTTTCTTTGACACTCCCGATCCAGGTGTAACGATCCTCTTGGCTGTCCACCTCCTGCATTTGTGGTGTGGAGCCCTTCCCAGGTATCCACCGTATCCACCATGGGTCCGATCAGACATAAAATGAAAAACAAATACAGATGATTAGTGCTTCTGACTTCCGGACGAGAGATACAGTACACATGCCCGCACAATGTTGTTGTCACCCGCTAAGCCTTAGCTAAGGTCCAACCCCGGATGCATTTCCATCCAACCTGCAACCGCCAGTGTGTCGCATAGCATCAGTCTTGCGCAACTTGCGGACATGTACATTAGGGCTACCTCATGGTGCCTGGTAGTATGCCGTTCATGAAAGCTTAGACCTGTGGTCTGTAGTAAATGCAATAGTCCATCCATTATTACTTCGGGACAATACACAGTGTGAAATGCCGTGCAATAGTACTGTATATTTAGGTAATGTTTCTGGCTTCCTAACGAAAGCTGCTCCACACGTGTCTGCATTCAACGTCCTCATATGCTAGGCTTTATGCAACTTGCGGACAATCACATTAGGGCTCCCTAAGGGTGCCTGGTAGTATGACCTTCCTGAAAGCTTAGACCTGTAGACCACATTGAATACAACAGCCCATCCATTGTTACTTCTGGACCATGTTCTTGAGGCACGGTAGCAGCAGTATAAGGGTCGAACATACCAGTATTAGCATTCACTACAGGGAAGGTCACCCACGACTCACTGCCAAGATAACTGCCATGCCATCAACAGGGACGTTATAAGTCTGCAAATGATTGCGCACTGCAATACGACTATGTTGCGGTATGTCAACGTCCGCCAAAGTAGCTGCCCCACACGTGTCTGCATTCAATGTCCTCAGATGCTAGGCTTTAGCTGAGATGAACCCCAGCAGTTAACTCAATGCTACCGTGTGTTGCCTATTAGTATAACCTTGCCTAAGACTAAGCCTGTAGGCTACAGTGAATGCCATAGCCCCCCCATGATTACCTACTGTCAATACCAAGCAAACTACCAGCACCTGGCGCTTAGGGCTATAACACCGGCCCTCCCCATTGCTTATGTGATGCCGCAACTAGGCTCTTGGACACCTTTTGAAGGTGTGACAACAGGGACCAGGGTGTGTAGGATTATCAGGACCCCAAGAAATCGGTCATTAGAGTGGGGAGTGCCACGCTTGTTGGAACTATCAGATCGGTTGAGGTCATTGATTGTAGTACTAACATGAGATGACCTGTGAGATAAAAGCTTTTCCTTCGCGTGGGTCCCCATGTGTCACCACCTTGGGTGCTTCCTGTTGGCCCCCCGCAGTTCTAAAGGCTCTAGGCCTTGTCTGTATGCCAGGCGTGGTTATTACACCACTTTCTTGACATATGGTTCGGTACGCCCCTAGGGCTCAACGTATATTGTGCTAAGGTACTGTGTGTTAAATAGGTTTACTGACTGTCATTTTTGCCTCTAGCCTCCTAAAGGGACTTGAGGGATGTGTTTAGAACAAATAGCTATATTTATATACACCTGGTGTGGTTCTACTTTCATTTCCTCGCTCATGAGATTATATACTGGTAAAAAAAGCTGTTTTTCCTTCCTCCAAGCCTTAGCCTGACGGCTGCTCTCCACAGCTACCACTAGGATAGCTTTCCCATAATGTTGTCTTTAACCTACCATCGATATGGGTCGTTGGACTGGTGCAATGTGCCCACTAGAATAATGGGCAGCATACGCCAGGCAACCTTCTCACACTATGCTCACATAATTTCCCCCCAGATATGACACCATTTCCCTAAGTCCTTCAAGGCTGCATCAACTGGCTAGATGATCAATGTTTAAGGCATTCTGCACCGTCTACAGAGCATCACGAGGAAAAGGAGTACCACTACACACCTAACGTAAGCAATGCCGACAAAAGAGGGCTCCCCGCTCAGGGGTAGCACCTCGGGTTCTCAAATCGTTTTAATAATTAAACCACTGGAGGATTGACTTTCTTGGTCCAAGTGGCCGAGGGCTGGAAGTTCTTGCCACCTAAAATTCGTTTCAGAAAAGGGGGTGGTGATGAACTAAAAAACGGTGTTGGATCTAGCCCTGATCTCTTGACTGGGTGAGAGTACTCTGCTTAATTCAGAGACTCTGTCTATCACCACCCCTTGTTGTAAATTATTTTGTCCACCCTAAGCGTGGAAGGGTATACTCAGATGTGAGTCCCTTGCTCATTGCACCATCAGGATTCAAGCAAGCCGGGCCGAAGACGCCTGAAATGGCAGAAACCGGTCCCCGGAAGCTTGTTTCCTTCCCAGTGTAAGAATTGGCTTTTGTAGTCTGGTCTGCCCTGTTCCCATGATGCACTGGGCCAGGGACAGACTAATTTGCATACCGCCAGGTTCTGAAACTGGGATGGTGCAATGAGCTAAAAAACGGTGTTGGATCTAGCCCTGATCTCTTGACTGGGTGAGAGTACTCTGCTTAATTCAGAGACTCTGTCCATCACCACCCCTTGTTGTAAATTATTTTGTCCACCCTAAGCGTGGAAGGGTATACTCAGATGTGAGTCCCTTGCTCATTGCACCATCAGGATTCAAGCAAGCCGGGCCGAAGACGCCTGAAATGGCAGAAACCGGTCCCCGGAAGCTTGTTTCCTTCCCAGTGTAAGAATTGGCTTTTGTAGTCTGGTCTGCCCTGTTCCCATGATGCACTGGGCCAGGGACAGACTAATTTGCATACCGCCAGGTTCTGAAACTGGGATGGTGCAATGAGCTAAAAAACGGTGTTGGATCTAGCCCTGATCTCTTGACTGGGTGAGAGTACTCTGCTTAATTCAGAGACTCTGTCCATCACCACCCCTTGTTGTAAATTATTTTGTCCACCCTAAGCGTGGAAGGGTATACTCAGATGTGAGTCCCTTGCTCATTGCACCATCAGGATTCAAGCAAGCCGGGCCGAAGACGCCTGAAAGGGCAGAAACCGGTCCCCGGAAGCTTGTTTCCTTCCCAGTGTAAGAATTGGCTTTTGTAGTCTGGTCTGCCCTGTTCCCATGATGCACTGGGCCAGGGACAGACTAATTTGCATACAGCCAGGTTCTGAAACTGGGATGGTGCAATGAGCTAAAAAACGGTGTTGGATCTAGCCCTGATCTCTTGACTGGGTGAGAGTACTCTGCTTAATTCAGAGACTCTGTCCATCACCACCCCTTGTTGTAAATTATTTTGTCCACCCTAAGCGTGGAAGGGTATACTCAGATGTGAGTCCCTTGCTCATTGCACCATCAGGATTCAAGCAAGCCGGGCCGAAGACGCCTGAAATGGCAGAAACCGGTCCCCGGAAGCTTGTTTCCTTCCCAGTGTAAGAATTGGCTTTTGTAGTCTGGTCTGCCCTGTTCCCATGATGCACTGGGCCAGGGACAGACTAATTTGCATACAGCCAGGTTCTGAAACTGGGATGGTGCAATGAGCTAAAAAACGGTGTTGGATCTAGCCCTGATCTCTTGACTGGGTGAGAGTACTCTGCTTAATTCAGAGACTCTGTCCATCACAACCCCTTGTTGTAAAATACCTAAAATTCGTTGCATTCCGCAATGCATAAAGTTCAGAAGAGAAGAGACAGTTGGATGTTCATGATATAACCATGTGACGCACCCAACATAGGGGTGCGCAATCATTCAAATATCTATACAAGAGCCATCCTGAGCTTTGGGTCCCTCCCATCTATTAGATGAAGAAAGAAAACAAACACCTGACCCTTCTCTTTTGAAATCTTCGTCGTGGTGGAAGCTTTTTCAATATTGTATACGAGCCCTGGTTGCTCGTTATTTATCTTATACCACTAACAACCGTTGAAAACCTTGTAGGTATGATGTCTACTTGTTGTTGTATCATATATCTGTATTTGGCTTACATAATTTTAAAACGTACATTGCAGTGCCTGCTGTCCCTACAGTCTGGAAGACAGGGCACCAGTGCCAGGGCTCAGCAACAGAGCCCGATAAAGACCCGTTTAGACTGCCGGTGCTTTAGACCCAGCCCGGCGCCAGCGACAATTATTCTCGGTGTGTCCTGCGCTCTCCCACTCAATAAATGCTCATTCCAACATTTTACATCATTACAAATAGCCTGAATATAAATGGCCTTTATCAAACCAACCGCTTAGAGTAATGACAATACAACCATTAGCGCAGAAACCCAAGCCATCCCAGACAATGCCTTCCCACTAATATTGATGCAAGTATCAATTACTGCACACATACACTTGTTTTCCTTTGTTACAAAACATAAGCGCGTGCGTGACCCTCATTGTGACCCACACGACCCATGCCTGGCACTTGTCAATACCCTCTGATATATGTTAACAGTATCCCACCTAGAAGTCAGGACTTTTGGCTTTGTCTCCCCTTAATAGCCGTGTCTCATTCTTACCATGACTGCTGTATGCACTTTGACCCCGCATTTTCCCCCATTGTAAATACTGGCACGCATGGCGCCATCCCTCGAATTTTGAGATGAGTTGATTAATTATATAATTCATTCATGCCAAAGCGCTCACATATATCACAGCTGACTCGCACGCGTTAAAATACCTCCAAGTACAGTCCGCCTTAAATTATGCGCGCAGAACATACTGGTCGCTGCTCCCTTCGTATCAGCGTCAATCACTAGAGAGGTTCTGAGCACCACTGACCAGATTAACTATGCAACTTAAGTAGCAGCTCTGACAGGCTGGCAATCGTAATATTACGAAAATTCTTACATGGCCACAACCTGCCTCACACATGAATTCAGTGTTTAAAACGTCACACATAGCAATCTGAAACCTTGGCAGCTATGGTTTTATATAGCGTGAACATGAATCATGAATCAGAGCGCCTTACAAAGCACCAGTTACATTACATAAAGACCTTCATTTTGGGAGATTAAGTGAATTTGCAATGACTCACAGGATGTTTAGCGCCGATACCGAGGTTCGAACCCACATCCCCAGTTCGTATAGCGTGAACATGAATCAGAGCACCTTCATAGCACCAGTTACATTACATAAAGACACCTTCGTTTTTTGGGAGATTAAGTGAATTGCCCCCACATCCAAAAGTAAAATTTTAATAAAATAACAATGACTCACAGGATGGTTAGCGTCGATACCGAGGCTTGAACCCACATCCCCAATTAGTAAGTCGAGCGCCCTATCCGTTAGGTCAACACTCTTTCCATTCGTTTAAAATATCGCCCAACTGCCGTGACATTGCCACCCGCAATATTTTTTGTTTTAAAGTATGAAATGAGAGCATTAGTAACACATAGTCCACATTTTATTTTTGGCAGTTGTACATAGTACGAACCGGGCCCAAGAAAGTAAGAGCGCTTTGCAAGAGGCGTATGGAGATTTGTTCGTATTCGAACCCGGTTCCCTATGCGTGGTTGGCAGCTGTAGCCCCTATGCCACATTGCCTCCAGCAAATGCCTGTCTTGAAGGTACACCAGCACCTTGAGCTGGGCCTGCTAACGAATTAAAAATACATTCCACGTTAACTCTTGATGGGTGTTCCTGTGCATAGTGGTTAGAGGCCGATCTTTAGCCGCAGCGGCATACCAGTGGACAGCCCCCTAATTATAAATGACCCATTATTTGTGAATTAAATTAATAAAGCGCAAGCTATTGAAGCTTGCTTAAATTCACCGAATATCCGGCCCGGTCTCTGGAACAAACTGAGCCCATTATTTCTCAACCTCGCCGGGCTCTGAGAGCAGATCTCACCAGCGTCGATCCCCTAGCACCCAAGCTCTTATTCGAGCTGCATCGCCTCGGCGCCCAGTACCTTGCACTTGAGGGGGTTACAATCACAGCACTCCCAATTCTGGTGACTCGAGGGCACCACCCGCCTACCTATGCAACTGCCGAGTGCTCCCATGCACGCTCCTCAACCCCGCTCAGCAGCTTCTTTATCCTCATTGTCCTCGCGACAGCCGAGGACCCGCGCCGATGACCCTCGTAGCCTTGCATCTCCGGGCGCCATCGCATTCTTCTTGACCCCGTCTTGGCTCGATGTCCGCACCACCTGTAGCAGAAAATTAAAGAGAAAATTAAACGGCCCCACGGCGGGGCGAGGAGCGAGCCTGGGAAGCCCGGGCACAAAGAGGCAGCTTCCCGTGCTCCCCAGGCTCTTAACCCCTCCTATGCCGTGGTCCCGCCCCTTGACCCGGACGTGCAAAACTGCTTCCGGGGCAAGGGCGGGACGCGCAAACAAACCAGGATCGGCCAATGGGGGGGGGGGGCGGGCCCAGCCATGTGTGCGACAGGAAACCATATTTAGCCCTGGCAAAAATAAGGACACCAGCCCACATTTCTTTGCACGAGTGAGCATAGTGAGCTAGAATGTATGTGAGTTGTCTGTTAGTAGCGGGTGTTTTCCGAAAGAAGGAAACAGGGGCAAAATCGGTTCCATTTAAAGTTCTGTTTTTCAAATAGGCATATATGTATTATGCCGTTTTTGCACAGCACAAAGGGAAGTTAATGAGAGATTTGAAGGGTTGCTGGCTATTGGATTGTCATGCATGAATAGCCAGATTTTAAATCCAGTCAATCACTACTGTGACATGGCAACAGTAGGTAACAGAACTTGATACCCACTATTGCTACATCATTAAGGAATTCCAGGCTGCTCTGGCTAGGCTGTCGGAGCGTCTGTCACAGCAACTGGAAAGCAGGGAGCCGTGCTTCTGAAAGGGAGGGAAGAGAAAGCAGAGTGGTGGGGTTGTGTGGCAGGACGCAGTTTTTATTTTTTTACATTGGTGTCAGGTTGTAGAGGTCATAGTATGTATGGCTTCCCCATCACTTCTCAGCCCAAGACTATGAGTTGAAAGCAGGGGCAGAGGATTTTGGGGGTCACACATAACATAACATAGATCGACAAAAAGTATATAATAGGGTTGTTTTTACCTTGTGGTTCTCAATCACATTGTCAGTGGTAATAAAACAATTTTTAGAGTGTGTGTGCTGCCATCAGTTTTACATCACTGAACCCATAGGGATTGTGAAATCGAGGAATCACACAAAGTGCTGCAAATGTGTCATGGCCATACTGCAGGAGCGTGGTGGTAACTGTGTGGTATGTAACTGGTGGCAAGTTTTAGAGCACATTATTGCAAATATATAAGTGAAGCATGGTGTGGTAGCTGTCATTTACAGACAGCACATTTTTTATATAAATGATCAGGACAGACATGCAGGTTTACTGATAAAACCGTGTAGTGTAGGTGCAGAAATTGGGTGTCAGAGAATATGTATTAATTACACATCACCAAGTAAATTGTGTATAGATTTGTTTAAATCCTACATCATTCTTTGTTTACATCACACTTGAGAATTACAGAAAACATGCTTTCCAAACTGCTGATATATTGTTTTATATTTGCACAGTTCTTTTACAGGTCTTTAAACTTTGCTGTGCTTAAACAAAAAATTACATCCTACAGCATTTTCTTCCACAATCCCTGTATCCTAGAAAGATTGTGGCATAGATCACTTTAAACAATCCTCCAACTTTTGAGTCAGATAAAGAAAATTACACACAAATCGCTATGTTAAAAGAAAAAAAAGCAATTTGTCAGAGGACATAGCATTACATTTGACCCCTGTGTTTGAAATCAATTGCAAATACACAAGAGAATAACAAAAATGTAAAGGCATCTGTATTGGTCACCTTCTGATTCCAGCATGGTTATTTTGTGGGTGTTGAGCCCCAGTGGCTTCCTGTCCAGTGCCCATGGACATCATAGACATCATAGACAACTAGAGGTTCGCTTTTATTGTCTATTTGATGTTACTGAGAACCCCAAGGTGAAAAACATCCTTATTTTAACGTTACTTACCTATATTTATATATAGTACTGCATTGCAGTGTAGTGTTCTTTAAAGAGCTTTGTCTTCAACCAACTCTTTTTTTAAATTGCATTTGAAACAGTTTTATGGCAGTTATTATAGATGTGGGGATGTTGTTCTAGATCCTGAGTAGATAGATGGAAAAGTCGGCGGCCTAGTTTTTTCTTTTTTACGTGTCTTAGTCTCCAGTCTGATGCTGGCCTCACTTGTGGGCATGCTGAGAGCCACAAGAGATGGTGACCCTGTATTATGGGTGTTGGTCTTAATGATGTTGCAAATGATGCAGCTGGTTTGTAAGACAGTGAGGGTCAACAAGGGGAATCAAAGTTGTTCCAGCAGGATGGTGGAGATGTGATCATATTTCTTCCAGCCCTGGGTAAGATGTTCTATGGCATACAGGAGTCTGGGAGGCCATGGAGCAGGGTGTTACCTTCATTCAGAGTATAAGAGCTTGAACAGCAGCTACAAAGTAGTTTTCTGGAAGAAAATGTTTCACTTTATTTAGAATATAGAATTGGTACCAGGCCATCTTTGTTTTTTTCAGCAAAGTTTTCATTAAGGGTGAGATTGGTGTCCAAGATGAATCCAATGAATATTTGAAGTAAGCACTTGTAGTGATGGATAGTGACAATTCACCAAACCCTTAATGAGCCCCCCTACTTTGCAAACCACATAAGAAATTACAGCGTGCCCAAATAGCTAGCAAACTTCATATGGCTAGCCTGGCAATACACAGGAGTGCAAATCATATACTGTAAACATCAACAGTATTTGGAGTCAAACACACATAGAGAACAGCAGGTGCTACATTTTAGCTGTCTCTTGAAGTACATCACTAAGTTAATGACCGAGTGTTAGTTTAGTTTCAAACTATGACAGGACGTTCTGTAAAGGATTCTCATCTAAGAAAATAAATGATAATTACTACACTTATATAGCGCACTCGACTACTCGTCTTATATCTAGGCGTGATAACAGGTATTCATTATTACACAACTCAACTGGACTCATTTTCTCTAAATCAGAAGGATGGCAGACTGCGAGAACTCACATGATCTTTCGGATACACACAGACCTCTACAATAGATACAGTGATTCACTGAGCTATCTTGCGGGCTAGAATGGAAATTCAAAACTGGTATACATAATAAGCAACTGTGACTACTTTCATGCAGTGCTTTTGTTTTGAATGAGAACAGAGATCCTACGGCGGACTCCAAGTGCCGCACCGGTCTCAGTATAATCACCCCAGGTGGGATCAAATGTCAATTTGTTTGGTGGTGTGCACAACCTCCTGCAGCTGCCGTTGGAATCTGCAACCCGCTAACTTGGGAACCAGAACCAGTGAAACAATGGAGCAGTGCACTACCCGAATGTAGTAGTAATCAATGATGAAGCACGATCAGTAACTTAGTTTAAATTGTCTTTATTCAAAATAGATCCAATTCAATAGAAAACAGATATCAGCCAACGCGTTTCATTCATGGAAATGAACTTCGTCAGGGCAAAAAAGTATATGTTAAGCAACTTTCACAACTTTCACAAGCGGGTGACCGTATCGTCCAAACAACCCAATTCTGTAGTCAGCAGTGAAATTCAAGCATGGGCCTCCATGATAACGGCCGGCTGCAGGTAGGGTCAGCAGGAGCGTGACGGTGCTTCCCGATAAATAGATAAAGTGATTCACTGAGCTATCTTGCGGCTTAGAATGGAAATTCAAAACTGTTATACTATAAGCAACTGTGACTACTTTCATGCACTGCTGTTGTTTTCTTTCTACTACTGCCAAATGTAAATGTAAATCCCTCTTTGTAAAGCGCGAACTACTCGCCCTTAAGGGTCTCAAGGCGCTGGGGGCAGTCGTGGAAATTACGTGAGCTATTGCCCAGAGTCAAATGGTGCTGAGCTGCCCTGCTGCCGGAGCCGGGGATCGAACCGTGAACCCTGTGCTCCGAAGTCAGCTGCCTTGGCCGCTGCACCACACCTCTCCACTGAGGGGCAGTTGCTACTCGATTGGCAATAAATGGGAGCAAGCAATCCTCTCTTCTTTATGTTCTACTGGGGTTGAGGGACTACGAGGGAATATTGGGCAAGGTGGCATGAAAACAGGTGCACTCCCTCGTAATTCCACATTTCCAATAAGCCTGCACTACGATCAGTTGGCATTAAAATAATCCGTTCCAATACTCCAGCTGTGTAGATTCAGACCTGTTTCTGTCCCCTGCCCTCCCTTTTGCAACTCAATCTTTAGTTCGAAAAGACACACAATACCACTTTTAACAAATCCTGTCAGAACATATTGTTAATGTGCATCAATAAACAGGAAATATAGGAGCAGAGGAAGATCATTTTTATAGTATTCTGTTTTACTGATTTTTTGTATTTATATACATTTCTGACTGGAATGGGGTCATTGCTTAGAGTCAAGCAGACAACAGCAATAATCTCTTCCTTTCATTCTCTACCCAATTTTTGATATCTTTCTGATCAAAGAGATGTACAGTACAATATTTGCATTTTGTTAGTTCTGCCCACTTTTGACAGGTAACATACAAAGAACCCCTCATTTTTCCGACGCAGCACTTTTCGAAGGAGCGCATGTATAATTCAATGAGACTCTAAAGTCCTGTTTCATCACTGTAGCTCTGTTACTCCTTTACAGTTTTCAGGAATCTAATAAATACAAAATTGTGGTACAGCTAAAGCCGCTGTATTGTAGGCAAGTTTAGAAAATGACTAGTGGAAAATAATAGAAGGCATTTTTGAATATGTTGCAGATGTTGCAGGTTAGTCTCTCATTAAAGAGAGCCACAGGCTTCTGCTCTCAGCTCTCAAATCCATTTCACTTATCCACCAAGTCCTGATCCCCTAGATATTAAAGTGTGGTGAATAGTGCCCTGTGACCTTCGCAGTTCACTGAGAAGGCCAGCTGCATTAGTACATCATATATATGATGAACACGACTGGAATTTCTGAATTCTTTTATTTAAAGTACTCTTTACAGCCCTTTCTCTGAGATTTTGAATGCATCTCTAAATTATGATGACCTTTCAATGTCTAACTGACACTATAATGTATCTTTTTTATCATTTTTCCATCTCATTGCAATACCTAGCAATAAAGGCTAACTTGAGGAAAACGGCACAGAAATAAAATGGTGTTCAGTAAATTATTCAGTTAATTAATTTTATTAGGTAGCACAAGAAAGGTTTTGACATGAGGCACATAGTAGACGTTAGCGGTTTTGGGTCGGAAAATATAGATCAGTTGTGAATATTCTGCATGCAAATGTCAGCACAGACAATTATTGTTCTCACACACACACACATGAAAAAAACAAAGGTTACAGGGACATTATAATTGAACTCAGATTTCACTCTTACAAAATCAGTGAAATTCTGTAGTTAAGTTACCTGAGCTAACTATAACTTCTACCCCCGCAATGCAATGCTTATGACTTCACATATTACATCTCTCGCACTGGGCAAGTAGAGACGTGACACCGGGTATTTTGAGTATAGGGTTTTTATAAATGGGGCAAAAGAATCAATGACATAAGAGCATCTAGGTGACATCGTCCTCAGGCAGATGGGGCTTCTCCTTGGCGTCGCTCGCTGGAATGAGGTATGTTGGGTACTCTGATGCATAAGGGGAAAGAAAACAAGAAGGTGCACTTTTAGTGCTATTGTTGCTCAAATGTAGGCTAAAGGGAGGGTGTAAGGGGTGGCAACACCCGGTCGGTTCCTAGGAAAGTGCGGCAGAATGGGCCGTCACCAAGGCAGGTATGAGTTTACGCTGCACGTTATCCTTCCTGTCTCCCAACTGGAGGGCTGTTTCCCCTGCTCTTCCTGCCTCCCGGTAATATCAAATCCAGCCTCCCAGGTCCCCTGACGCAGGCACGCATTCGTTCTAGCGACATCCCTCCGGGAACGTGGTGGTGCGCTGCGTGAAACCATTGGCTTCCTGGCTGCTCCTCTGCTGTATCCATGATTTCTCCGGTGGCTTTTCTCCCTCTCTTGCTCTGCTCCACGCTCTCCGTCTCTCGATGCACTCATACGTCTTCCTCCTTCCGGGACTCCACCTCCTCCTCATAGGCTCCTGGGCTCTTATCGCCTGATGACATTCCGTGGTCCTGATGGAGCAAGGTTTCGTATGTAAAGAAACTTGCTTGAATTCAATTCTCTCAAAATAACATGTAATAAATTAATCAACATGTTTTGTGATTACTAATATTTGCACCACACAACATTTTCTTCATCTAGGGGCAGCTTGTAAATGTGCGTTACTAATCAGTATTCCGAGTGTCTTAATATGGCTGCCGAAAAACCCGGGAACTCTTCTGAGCATGCATCTACTGCATCTACGTAGTATGACGTCCTTTGCTTTTGGTGGCAATTCTTTGGAGCTGCGCATTAATAACTTAAATGGCCGCTTTGAGCCGCACATGCTAATGCAAATGCTTTTGCTTAAACTAAACTTCGTATGTCTTGCTCATCTGCTAATGCAATAGTTAAAAAAAATTAATGGGATTACAGTAGGAATAAGTGGCATACAGTGCATTCATTTATTTTCGTATTCTAACATGTTCTTCTTTGACTTTATTATTAGTTCGTATTTGGACCTGGAGGGTGACTGAAATCTCCATTTTGAAATGTCTACGCATGCGTTGAGAAACACTGAAAGACCTCGAGAAATGAAACTGAAGAGTTGCCAAGTCCCATCTTATCAGAGATGCACCTGGAAACTTTACCTCTTGACCTGGAGTTTTGCTTAAAATTACATACATTGTACATAAAGTAATATGAATGTTGCTGGCAGGAATGATGCAAAATCAACAGTTGACGAACAGAAAGTAGAACAATGTCATACATTCACCCCAGTACAGAGATCTGGGCCTAAATCCATCGTTTTTTTGCTCACCATGCCATTCCAGTTTGAACCCAGCCATATGCAAATCAGTCTTGACCCTGTGCCCCATGGGAACAGTCCAGCCAGAACTGCCAAGCCAGGTCCTCCCTGGACTGGAAACAAGCATCCTAGGACCGGTTTCGGGTTTTCAGCCCTCATCAGCCAGGCTAGCTTGATTCCAGTGGCATGGAGAGAACAGGACTCACGCCTGAGCATACCCATCCCTCTCGGGGTGACAAATGCAAAATCAACAGTTGATGGACAGAATGCAGAACAATGTCATACATTCACCCCAGTACAGAGATCTGGGCCTCTCCACATCCCACTGACCAATGAAGGGAATACACACATTTTGAAACATTGGGGGGTGGTACATACTCTGGGAATAGTATAACTAAGGTAACCTTAGTCAGTTAGATTGTCAGACCTGTCACTGACCCAACGTTGCTGAAGGAGATTGTGGATGTCACAGAGTTCAGAGGGCTGGTCGAGCTGTCTGAAAGAAGAATCGTGAGATTGCTGAAGGAGAAGAATCGATCCATCTAGACGGGAATGAGAGTGGCACCAGAGAGGGGTGTAACGCAGGTGTTGCACTTAGAGGAGGTTACCTGTCCTGTCCTGCACTTGTCCTGACCTATTGGCTCCTGATTAGTCGGGAGCCATTTTCTTTCCAGCCCTTGGCCAGGAGTTGATCCTCGCATCATTCTAGGTAAATATAAATCTGTGTGGTATGTCCTTGTACCGTTTTCCCTTTCTCACCCTTCCCAGGTTGCAATGTCTAGAGATTTTACTAAGACTTTAAAGATTTTTGCTTTGATCATTATTTTTCTCCTTGAGAAGTTGGTGATTGGCATGTATTGGTATTTGATTCCAAAATATTGCATGGATAAAGGTTTTAAAACTCTCCCGAGTCTGTGGTCCTTTTATGAAAATAGGTAAATTGTTGTTTATGCCTATTATGCTAACAACCTGATCTATCGACCTGACAAAATTGAGAAGTAAGGTGACAAAGGATTGGAAAGCAATGGTGTACAGGAATAAGTAATTATAAGGTAAAATAATTTCTGATCGGCAGCAAATAGATTACCGGCTTATCGTGTGTATGTTTATGGGCCATGGGGAGTATTGTCTTTTGGAAATAACCTAAGCTGGTAATCCCGCTCCATCAGTATTTCTTAGTAGCAGAATGATGGTTAGGTTTTAGTTAAAGATAGGGAGTTAATTGTGTATTGATTTAAGTATTAACCAAAACCCGTTTGTATTGTTATTCATTGTCCAGAATTCCCAGGGGATATTGAATAGCAGGAGGTAAATGGGAGCCACACTGCAGTGAGGTTACTTGCCTTGATAAAGAAAGTGTGAAAAATTAGGTAGAACTTGTAGCACTAAGTAGGGATTATTTTCGTGTATAAAAGTGAGAGTGACGGGTAGCAAAGGATTTAGCTGATAAAACTTTGGTCTTATATCACCTAGAAAGAGTAATACTGAAGGAGTAGCAGGTTCTTTGATGCTTGAGTGAAGAGTAAGCGGAAGAGGTTTTACTCGTAGTGTGTAAAGGGTAAACGGAAAGGTTTTACTCGCAGTAAAAGAAGTTGATCTTTCTCTGAATTTAGTGAATCAGGCACAGTAGCGAATGTTTCTACGCTGTTAATTAATGAAATGCGTTAATTAAAATTGAAAGAAATTGAGTTTTTCATTACCTTGCAAAGGAGGGGTCAGTTGAGGTTGCTGCACTGACATCACTAAAAGCCACGCTGGGATTGGTTGAGACAGCGGGCGTGTAGCTGAGGGAAATTTGTAAAGGAGGGGTGAGTACAGCGGAGCGATACTGACATCACAGAAAAAGCCGTGCTAGCATTGGTCAAAGAAAACAGTAAACCTGATGCTAACTCATCAATCAGAATAAAAGACATACAAGTATTGGAGAAACACAAAAGTAAAGCTCATTTTTAATAAGCCAACAAAACAGAAGCCCCGACAATAATAACAGATAGTGGGATTTGTATGTGGAGATTAGATCCAACAATTATAGGTACCCGTCCAGATAGAAGATTGATAGGTTTTGCCTACGAGCTGTACATTAGAGGGAAACCAAACACCATGTACGGAGAGAAATGAAAATGTCATTTATGCAGAAAATTAATAATTAGTTAAAAAAGGATACGCCTAATAAAACTAGAGAAGTAGTTATTATTCCTCCTCCGAAAACACCTGCATCATATATGATTATAGAAAGAGGCTACCATACTTGTGTATGGTTAGAAAATTGGATAGAGTACACAAAAGAATATAGAATATTAGCATTTTCAGAGTATGGAACATTTAATGGGAGAATTTTGCACAATTTACGAACTCGCATGAATGAATTAGAACCAAGGCCTAGATTAACTCAGTATGAAGCTTTGGAAGAATGGGAGACTGAGGCTTTTGAGTGAGACAGCCCACGATGTGATAGGAACTAGAGTAAATTTTATTCTAGTTTCCCACGAGAAACCCTAGATAAACAGATGAAACCGTGGAGACAAGCCATAGTAGAAGGGTTATATCCTGTAATGACCACAGAAGAAACAATAGGAAGTAAATGAGCAGAAAAACAAAGCATTTAGGGCCAGATGTAGGTAATCCTATTTTACCGATTCTAAAATACCGAATTTTACCAATTCGGTATTTCAGAATCGGTAAATGGGATGTAGCTAATTATTCAGTAAATATTACTGAATCGGTAGGATTCGGCATTACCGATTCGGTATTTACCGAATCGGTAAATACCGAACCTGTATTTACCAAATCAGTAATTCCCATTCATTCCTATGGGCCTGGAGGCCCATAGGAATGATTGGGAATTACCGATTCGGTATTTACCAAATCGGTAAATATCGGTTCGGTAAATACCGAATCGGTAATAGGGGGACCATGTTCAAGGGTGGCAGGGTGTCACATTGACACCATGCACCCCTGAATAGTGCATGGGTGCACATGTGGCACACATACATGTCTGCCACATGGCACAGTAAAAAAAAGCACAAAACTGCTTTTTATTAAGGTTTTCGATTTTTACCCCAACCTTTATTTGGTAAGTGCTCCCTACATTTCAGATTCGGTAATTTACCGATTCCTTAAATTACAGATTCGGTAAATTACCGAATCTGAAATGTCGCCACCTACATCCCAAATGCCCAATACTGGTTGGTAACGGCCGAAATGTGGTCATTTCGGCCGTTACCGACCGGTATTGGGCCACCTACATCTGGCCCAATGGAGTGGAGATACAGAAGAAGATTATTTTGAAGATATTTTAATGAAAAATCCTCAAAGCATATCAAGAAGAATTAAATAGAATTACCCCTAGTGCTCCACTTTTAAAAACACCTTTAGTTTGCAGATTGTACATGAGACTTCAATGAAAAGGGTACTTCAAGAAGAAGAAAGGGAAGCAATATATCAAAATAGAAGTGAGTTAATTCAGAAAATAACCCAGTTAAGTACAAATCCTGAAGCCCTAACAATATATGCCCTGTCTTTCACTTATATGGAGACAAACCAAGCTGTCCTAAAACTCCTGTTCTGACTACACTGATCACACAACCTAGGATGGAAAAAATAATAGTTAACGATCAAGCAAGTGAGGGTGAGTCGATAATTTCTCAAATGGATTTGCCAATAAGAGAGCCAATAAGTGACTCATTTAGAACATTTACACCTGGGTGTTCACAAGAAGTACTGATTGAAACCCCTACAGGAACAAGAAATGCTACTGTAGTAACTGCAGAAGAGATAGAAAGATGGACACGAGATATAGAAAAGCCGAAATCACAACCAAAGATATTGGACATATTTAAATTACGAGTAGAATTGGAAGAAATGATTGCTGGAAATGTAGGGATAGAAAAATTAAATACTTTCAGTGAAGAAAAGTTATTATTCATATGCAGAAGTATTACCCGAAATACGAATATATTTCATGAGAAATTGATGAGTTTGGCTGCAGAAATGGGAATCGATATAGGAAAATCCAAAGTATTGCAGAAACCATATAGAGCAGAGTTCTCTGACAAAGATTTAGAAAACATGAATATGTCAGGAAGACAATTACAGATAAAAGAATTGTTGACATTATTGCAAAAATGGGGAGACTTAGATAGATGGAAAGCTAGATGGACAAAGAAAAAAGAAGAAGCTCAGGCAAATCGAACAACATCTGAATATTTAATGATGGGAACAGGAAAAGTTGAAAGGTTGTGCCCAATGAGAGAAGTTCCAGGAGGAGGTTATGTACATGTCCCATGGACCGGACAAGATATTTTATCGTGTACAAATGATTTCCCAAAGCTAAGAGAAAAACCAGTTCAATGGTACAGGTAATTTGAAAGGTTTGTAAAGGTTTCGAAAGTTTTACTAAAATATTTAGATGGTTTGTTTGACATTGTGGTTCCTGCTGATTTATGGGCAGAATGTAAAATCCCTGTAGATTGGCCTAATGAAGAGTATCCCAGAGATCCAAAAACAAAAGGCCCTTCAGATGAGGTAATGAAAAAATATCATCAGGTAATAACTTACTAAAACGGAAAGATTCCCCCAAAAGAAACAGATTGGATAAAAATAGACAGAACTACTCAAGAAAAGGATGAGTCAGTACATGCATACTATGAGCGTCTCTTACAGGTAAACAGTACAGTGGGTTTGAAAACATTGAAAACAAAGACATAACACATTTTGTGTATCGTTTTGTGACTGGCTTAAGGTCAGATATATCTCAAATGATTAAAGAGCATAAGTTGTGTTGGCAGGCCGAGCCAATCGACGAGATTCTTAAGTAGGTAAAGTACTGTGGAGATGAAATTGATAATAGACAAAAGAAATTAGAAGAAAAAGTAATGTGGACTCAAGTTAAATTAGCATAGCAACAAGAACTTCAGCTAAGTAATCAGGCAAATAATCAAGGAAGAGGAGAAGGTCAATGTGAAGGTAGTGGGGGCAAACCAAGAGGGCTAATCAGTAAAGAAGAGGCAAAGAAAAAGTTTCCATGTGAAGGGCGCGGAAAATTGGGGAATTGGAAAAACGAGTGTAAATGTATACAGAATAATAATGTCCAAACTCAAAATTTAAATCCACAGACGCAGAATGAGCTGTTGAGGCAACCACAGCAGGTTGTACAGAGTAAATTGCCACATGCCCCTATGCCAGATTTTGTGAGTCAAGCCAAGTACCGTGTGGACACCGGATTCCGGGAGGGATGGGGTAAGAAAAATTCTGTAACACCACAGTTTCTTTTGCAGGATACATTTTTTGATGAAGAAACTCAATGATGGTGCCGGGGGGGGGGAGAGGAATGCGTACTTGGCGCATCCTTGCAGTTGGAGCAGTCAGGTTCATACATAGAAGGTAAGGTTGAGGGAAATTACATCACCTTTTTATTAGACACTGGTTCTACCCGTTCAGCAGACATCTCATACCTACCCCTCTCGGGAGAAGCGATCCAAGTAGTGGGCGTTTCTAATAAACAGATTAAAACCCAAATTACTGAACCAATGGAGGTATGTATTGGCAACTTTAAAGAAATGCACAAGGTGTGGTCTGTGACTCGAGTCCTGTAAACTTGTTAGGAAGGGAGTTATTGTGCAAAATGAACTGCACAATATATTGCACACCGGATGGTGTTATAATTCAGACTCCTGATGAAGACGGAGCGTACAACATAATGTTAGCTAGACAGGGAACTGACGCAGTTAAAAAGATGACCCCAGATGAGCTACCAGAGGAAATCCAAAATACAGTAAATCCTGATGTGTGTGATTTTACCCGAAAAGAAGTAGGATTAATGGCAAATGTAGACCCAGTAAAAGTAACTGTAAAAGAAGGTGCAATCTACCCAAATACCCAACAATACAAAATGAGCCCTGAAATAAAAGCTGGTGTTGCAGCAGAAATTGAACGATTAGTTGAGCAGGGCATATTAAAAGAAATAATGAGTAGCCCCTGTAATTCACCTATAGTTGGCATAAAGAAACCAAACGGAAAATATAGGGTGGTCCAAGATTTGCGCCAAATCAATGAAATTGTTGTACCATGTTGTCCAATACTACCGAACCCAGCAGTGATCTTATATCAGATACCATGGAGCGCAGGATGGTTCACTGTAATTGATCTATGCCATGCCTTTTTCTCCAATCCATTGCATCCTGATAGCCAGTTTTTATTTTCGTTCAAATTTGATGAGCATGTTTATGTTTTGAATCATGTTCCACAAGGGTACACAGAAAGTCCATCGATTTTTTATCAGATTTTGAAAAAATGACTTGAATCTCTGGTGTTGTCCAGACAGTCCGTCTTGGTGCAATGCATTGATGACTTATTAGTCACGTTTAAAACACAAAAATATTGTATCATTGACTCCATTGCATCATTGAATCACTTGGCTGAAGGTGGACATAAAGTGTCACCTGAGAAATTACAATTCTGCACCACTTCGGTTAAATATTTGGGACACCAAATAGAGAGAGGGGTCAAAAGAGTGACTTCAGAAAGAACCAAAATGATTAGAAATATGAAATTACCTCAGACTTAGAAAGAAATAAAGATGTTTCTTGGAGTTGTAGGTTACTGCAGGCAGTGGATTATGGGATTTGCAGTACTAGTCAAACCATTGATACAGTTGACAAAGTAAAGAGCAAGAGATCCAGCAGAATGGGATGATGAAAGCATGACAGTGTTTGTGAACTTATGCAACTGTCTGTGGGAAGCACCTGCTTTAGGTATGCTAGATTATTCCGCAAGAGATAATTGTGCAGTCTCAGTCCTAACACAGACACATGGCCTAATGCGACATCCTGTGGCATAATTTTCTGACCCAGTGGCATCTGCATTGCCAGGGTGCCTAAAAGCTGTAGCTGCAACATGCGTGAGTTTGGAGCAAAGCAAATCCATTGTAATGAGACACCCTGTAACGGTGTATGTCCCACATGCAGTTTTAATTCTGCTAACACGAATTCAAACTCAGTACCTTACTCGGCTGACTAAATATGAGCGAGTCATATTAGGTGCTGAAAATGTAACGATAGTCAGATGTACTGTCTTAAACCCTGCAACTCTGTTGCCTGATTCACCTTTTGAAGAAGTAAAAGATGAGGTCGAACATGAATGCCTTGATATCACTGAACTAATTACCAAGCCTCGTGCAGACATTCAGAAGCAACCTTTAAAGAATCCAGAACGTGAGCTGTTTGTAGATGGTTAATTAATGCGCCATGAGGAAGGATGTTGTATGCACATTGGCTGGAATAGTCGAAGCATCCTATTTACCAGGAGTCAAGTTTGCACAAGTAGCCAAATTGATCGCTTTAATTAAAGCTTGCAAAATTGGGAAAATTGGAGAGTAACCAGTTACACTGACAGTCAGTATAGTTAAGGGATTGTGCATGACTTTGGCCCGCTCTGGATGCAGAGGGATTTCATGACTTCTTCAGGAACCCTTATTAAAAATGGAAATGTAAAAGAATTAATTGAAGCAATTCAATTGACAAAAGAAGTGGTCGTGGTCAAGTGTGACAGCTGGTAATCGTTATGCTGACCAAGTTGCCCAATATTGTGCTAAATACAAAATAGCAGTAAACAAGAACATTGATGCATGTGGAATCAGCTGCCAACTTATGCTACTTGGGGGCATAGGTACATGGGAGGAAGTGAGAGAGTCACAAAATGAAACAAAACAAAAGGAGGAATGGGAGAAAATAGGTTGTCAGAGAAGAGCTGATGATGGTATGTGGATTTACTTAGATGGAAGTCCTGTGTTACCTGATTGTATGCTTGTACCAATGGCTAGAATGCATCATGGAAAGACACACATAGGCAAAGATGCAATGATTAGTTTTCCGATGATTGGTTCAACGCAAGGTTCAGGAAAGTCGCAGACAGTCTTTGCCAGAGATGCTTAATTTGTCATCAAATGAACCGAGGCAGGAAAACTGTAGTTTGTCCAGGAAAGATTGTGAAAGCTGTGGGTCCATTCATAAGGCTTCAGATTGATTTAATATAGTTATCTGCTTGTCGAGGATTGAAATATGTACTTGTCGTTGTTTGTTTGTTTTCAAATTGGGTGAACGCATACCTCACCAGAAGAAATGAAAGCTTGGCAGTGGCCAAACTCCTATTAAAAGAACTCATTCCTCGGTTCAGTTTTCCAGTAATTATTGAGTCAGACAGAGGGTCTCATTTTAATAATGAAATAATTTGATTACTTTATGAAGCATTTTAAGTTGAACAAAAATTGCACTGTGCATACCACCCAGAGACTTCTAGAGTGGTAGAACAACTAAATGGCAAAATCAAGTGAAAACTGGGAAAGGTGTATGCATCCAACCCACTGGAGTGACCTGATGCTTTACCTCTTGTCCTGATGGGACTCAGAAGCATTCCAGACAAGAATACAGGCTTGAGTTCCCATGTGATACTCATGGGAAGGGCAATGAGGCAAGCAGGTATACCAGGACACAAGCTATTGAATATATCTGATGATTTGGTCCTGGAGTATTGCAAAGAGTTGGCTGACCAAGTGTGTTCTATTTCTCACCAGGTTGGGGAAGCTGCTGTGGCCAGGCAATTGACTCAAGCGCATGATCTGAATCCTGGTGACTGTGATCCAGCGGCCTATAGGAAATATGCCATAACTAACGCTACCCAACTCTATAACATGTTACCTAAATTATTACTCTAACTTATGGACCCATTAATCAAACATGACATATTTGACCTACTGAATCAGGTGATCAAATTAAATCTATATACACCTTATTCACAACCTATATATACATTATATACAACCGCGGTAAATGCTGACGTCATTTGAACAAAACCTAACTATTTAAATGACCACCATGGCGATGGCATCTAGCTAATAGTAACCTACGCTTCTGAATAACCAAGACCAGCTTGTTTCAAAGGAAAGATTTTATTAACTAATTGTAGATTAATCAAAATATAGTTTTATAAATGCAATTTTATTAGCAATATAATAAGCATGTTTGCAAAGTATCATGAGAAAATATAGTTTAAGCAAGAATATATAAGTTTAGCGTTTCTAAAGCCTAAGTCCCTAACTGAGCTAAATAAAATGGAAATAAAGTAAAAGTCTTTGAGGATTCTTACGTGCTCCACACAATGTCCATCAGCACGTCACCCTCATCGGAAAGTCAGAAAGCAGCAGCCAGCCCATCCCCAGGGCATGGACTTTTTATACCTTTCTATGCTAGATAATCTAAGCAAAGGAAATTTTTCTGCAATTGACGAGATCTTATTGGACGAAGGGTGACAAGTGACATGTCACCTACATTTCAAAACTTCCATTCGGTCATATTCTTTGGGACCATTGTCTTTCTTGTACGTGTTCCAACACATCCTTGGTTTGCAACAAATTAGATCGAGAGTTCATACTGACTCCATTGCACTTCCGCGGATGCCAAGTTAATACAGTTCTTTTCTACCGGTTTCTGACCTTGGTCACGTCCGCCAGAATAATGACAGCACATCATCTTTGTTGAATGAATGCAACTTTGATGGAAAGCTTTTTCTTTCTCAGAGACATCTCGTGCTCCATGCAGAATTAAATTCATCGTTTAGCAAACTCGAGCAAACTAGGCCCAAAAGCAGGCAACTTAATTTTCTAGTATAAAACAAACACAAGAAAAGTATTAATGTAAGAATTGTCATTTATTCTGTATCCACCCTTCATTTACTAATTGATTAACCCACCCAATTAGTCTAACGTTACCTAGCATCAAGCAACATATAAGCAGCATTTTATATCTACCAGTCTTCATGAATCCATGAAACCTTATGTGCACCTAGAATAGTAGAAATGACATCACATAGACAAAGAAAGCAAAATAAGCACATGCTCTTTAAAATCTGCTGCAGTTTAGTAATGACAAAAACGAAAACGACAAATTAATTTATTATTTTGCACGAACAAAAGATGCAACATTTATGCACATTTATGAGCACACGTGTTACCAACCCCATTGTGTAAAGTTTAATCTAAGTTGTATTAGCGAAACATACCACAAACGTTAATATTATTATTTATGTTATGGAAATGTGACTTCACGAGTTTAAATAGAATTCTGTTTTCTATCTCGCTCCATCACCTCCCTCATCTGGTGATTAACAAATCACCACACCACCACCCAAAATTTGGAAATTTAAACTTGTCTGGAAAATGATTCAAATTCATTTGTGTCAGTATTTCTAAAAATCTGTTTCTGCAAAATCCTTGCAATTATCATAACGAGCTCTATGTAATTCCTGCAACTCAATCTCCCTCTCCTCTTCTTTTTTGAGTTTATAAATTCTTTTCTTTTCTTTCATTTGTCTCTTTCTCTTATGCAACAAACAACCAATTTTTGTCAAAATGAAAATGAATATTATCACAATCAAAGGTGCCAAAATCTTGCCAAGAACTGAACTTCCAATGTCATGAAACCAATTTTTAATTGCTTGGAATCTTTTTGAAAGTCTTTCTGAAAAATCTTCTTCTTCTAACGGAATTATTTCTGAATGCATTTCTGTAATGTTTTTAATGTACATCTCAAGATTCTTACTCTCATCAGGGATATAGGTACAACAATGTTGCACATGTAATATACCACAGACTCCTCCCTCTTTTGCTAGAAGTATGTCTAAAGCAAGACGGTCTTGAATCACCATGGATCTAATTGCAATGACTTCAACGTTTACTAATTGGAAACCATCAGCTGTATCTGTTGACAATCTATCAACAATTGTGGACAATTTTCTGATTCTACCTGAGTTCAGGGTTATACCTACAATAGGTATTACTGCTTGGAAAATATCTCCCATCACTTCTGTAAAAGTTTCTCTTTTAACTCTATTTACATGATTATGAATTTTGAACAAACCCTCTGAATCTCTATCAACATGAAATATCTTAGGAAACACAATCCCAACATAACAAGTTCCGTACCAATGGTCCGGAAGGTTATAATAAGCCTTGTCACCACACACAAAATAAATCCCAGGGAAAATTGGATCTTTTCCACCTTTGAATCCCCAACCTCCCATGATCTGATATGTATCTTCACAATTACTCGCACCCACAAAGTAATTATCAAAAAGTGTATTGTCTCTTCTAATGCAAAGCTTACCACTAACTGGTTTGTGTATGTGAATTGCAACATTATCAAGCATTCTGCCATTAAGCTTCTCGTCCTCTTTCTGCCAAAACCTGGATTTAGTCTGCTTGACTATCTCATTTCTCTTGTAAATTGCTCTCCTTTCTTCAACCAGGTTCAAAAACTTCTTTCCCTCAGCACTTAGTTTGCAAGTAAAATTATTTTTGTAAGCATACTCATAGGTAAGTTCATTAGTAACAAGGAAAAATTCCCTCATCTGTTTTGCTCTCTTATGCTTATTCAAAGCACCCTCAATTTTTAAATTAGCAAAAATCTCGTCGAAATCTGAATAATAATATTCTAAACGTCCAGTCTGATAAAACAGACTAGTTAACACACTGCATGTCACACCATATGTAAGAGGAAGCATATTGTATGTCACCCCCTCGGAAACAGAAGCAGGTAACTTGACACAGACATAACAATCTTTTGCTTCCATTACCTTGACATATTCACTCAAAAGCTTTGTGAATGTATTGCTTGAAAAATCACTAATTGAATTATCCTGATGGATGTTAGGTTGATGATCAATAACTTTGCCAGTTGCACTAATTTTGTTTTGACTAACTGAAGCTTTGCTTGTCATATTGGCTTTATGAAAATTTTTGTTATATTCAAATGGAATAATAACAGCTAAAACTACCCAGAGCAGAATTAAAATGAGCAAACACACCAGAGTCATCTTACAGCATCTCTTAAGAATAGAACATCTCGAAGTGCTTTGTTCCATAACGTAAGGCATCTTTGATTAGTTTTGCCTTAAAAGAAAAATTAAAACTATTTTAAAATTTTAACTAAAAGATAAAGAATTATTTACACCCCCCTTTTAAAATATATATATATATTTTTTTTTTTTAAAACCCTAACAGTATTTCTTCGACCTTATGTCACAAATCAATTTACTAAACAACTTTTCTTCGACCTTGTGTCACCTAACAAGATTTCTTCAGCCTTTCGCCAAAAATTAAAAACCCAAAACCCTACTAAAATTTCTGTACTTCAATCATTGTCACTGATTTCCTCGATTTTTTCTTCTTCTTCACTACTATCGTAAATGTCAATAACAGGTGGAATTACTAAATAAGTCCACTCAGGCGATTTGTATTTTTGATTTGGCCTTATAATCCTCTTTCCTTTTCTTGTCACAACTTCAATTTTCCTTCCAACTCCAACTTCCTTATCAGAATCTTTTTGACTACTGATTTCTTCCACCTGGTCCTTTGGTTTCTTTATCAACCTAACTCTCAATCTTCCACCAGGCCAGTAATCTGCTTTCTTTACAAACTTTCTCTTTGGTTCTGAAGTTTTCAACTCAGATTTCCAAGATCTTTTCTTTGGACTTCTGTTTTCACCATCCACATCACTTTCTCCAGTATCACTGTCTGAAACTTCAATTATTGACTCAGGAACTTCTCTATTCGGCAGTTTTACTCCTTCAGGAACACTTTGTCTTCCATCACTGGTACTCGGCAATTCGTCTTCCTCCTCCTCTTCAATTACCTCCAACTTCCCAGTTTCTGGACCTCTGTTCCTTACTTCAGAGCTTAACTTCTGCTTTTCGATACCCTCCTGGTCAGAAATTTCTTTCGGTTCAGCCTCACTGTCTTCAATGGAAATCACTCCATTAATTCTCTTGACTGACTCCTCAGCTGATTTTCCTTCTGATAGATTCTCTTCTTCTCCAGAATCTATTTCAATTATTTCAGAGCTTTTTCTTGTTACTTCATTCACAGACACAGGTTCCAGATGTCGACTTCCCTGTCGATCTTCAGTCTCTGGATTTGTTTCACCTTCTACTTCTGAATCAGAATCATCTGTAGTATCACTTTCTACATCAGAACTCTCAGGAGTAGGCACTGGAATGGTATGACTAGGATGTATCCACCTCTTCAATCCTCTGCATTTCACTGCATTTGTAGTAACCAGAATTACTTGTCTAGGCTTCTGCCATCTAGGAGACAGACAATTTCTTCTCCGATGTACTTTTGTTCTGACCCAATCACCAGGTCTCAAATCATGTGTTAGAACTTTCTCATTTGATTGTGCTTTAGTTCCCACCTGATTAGACACAGAAGTCACTATATCAGATAACCTTTTACAGTAATCCAAAATAGCACTGTCATTTATACTCAACAATTTGCCTACAGGTACAAAAGCCTGTCTCATGACTCTCCCCATCAGCACTTCGTGAGGACTCAAACCTGTCTTTTTATCAGGTGTACTTCTTAATGACATTAAAACAAGTGGAAGTGCATCAGTCCACTTTACACCCGTCTCTAGACACATTTTTCCAACTCTGTTTTTAATTGTCCCATTAATCTGCTCAACCACCCCAGATGCCTCTGGTCTGTATGCACAGTGTATTTTCTGCTCAATGCTTAATGCCTCACATATCAGCTTCATCAGTTTGTTATCAAAATGGCTTCCTCCATCACTCTCAATAGTGACTGGAAAACCGTACCTTGGGATGATCTCTCTCAGCAGCAGTTTTGCCACTGTGATTGAATCACAATGTCTTGTAGGAAATGCTTCCACCCACCTTGAAAACAAACAAACAATCACAAGAACATATTTCAAACAATTGTGTAAGGGCATTTCAATGAAATCCATTTGTAGTCTAGTAAAGGGACCACCTTCTCGACCAATTATCCCTGTACCCACAACTGATTTTCTGTTTGGGTGCATTTGTTGGCATGATAAACACCTTTGACAAAAAGACTCAGCAATCGTTCTAAATTTTGTGTTGAACCAAGTCTCTCGGAAAAGTCTGATCATAGAATCTCTTCCAAGGTGAGCTGGACCATGATATAATCTGGCCATGTCAGCAATCAAACAATTTGGTAAAACTACTCTGCCATCTTTATAGACCCACACTCCATCCTCATCACGTGGTCTACAATCTGATCGCAACCATAGATCTTTTTCCTCATCATCTGCTTCATTTTGTAAGTCTCTGATTTCATTCCATGTTTCTACCACTGTTGTTAGCATCAATGAATTTGAATCAGTTTCTTTACTCTTTTCCCGATTGTATGCACAACCTTTTCTTGCGCAATATTTTGCTGTCTCATCTGCATAGGCATTTCCTTTTGAGATATAATCTACTCCTTTTGTGTGCGCAGCACATTTTACAATTGCGATCTCTTTCGGCAACTGTATGGCTTCAATTAATCTTTTGATAAAGACTGCATTTTTAATTGGTGAACCCGCTGAGGTCAAATAGCCTCTCTGAGACCAGAGCTGTCCATAATCATGTACAACCCCGTACCCATACTGACTATCAGTAACAATGGTAACTCTTATATCTTTTGATATTTCACATGCATGAATCAAAGCAATCAATTCAGCCACCTGTGCTGAACGAATTCCTTCAAGACATGATGCTTCTTCAACATCTGCAACTGTACAGACAGAATATGATGCTTTCAAGACACCTCCTTCTGTCCTCAGACAGGAGCCATCCACAAAATAGACAACATCTGATTCTGGCAAAGGTACATCTTTAATGTCCTGCCTTGGTTTGGTGCAAAACTCCATGACATCCAAACATTCGTGTTCTACTTCATTTCCATCAATAATTTCAGAATCAGGCAGTAATGTTGAAGGATTCAGATTTAAACACCTTGAAATGGAAACATTATCTGCTCCTAGTATGATTTTCTCATACTTTGTCAGTCTGCTGCTTGTTAAATGTTGAGTCTTACCTCTTGTCAGTAATATTTCAACTGAATGAGGTACAAAAACTTTCACAGGGAATCCCATTATAATTCCTTCACTCTGCTCAAGACTGACACTTGTAGCTGCAACTGCTTTTAAACAACCTGGTAATGCTTTTGCAATAGGATCAAGAACTGCAGAAAAATATGCAATGGGCTTCTTTAGATTCCCATGTCTCTGAATTAACACAGATAATGCACATCCCTCTCTCTCACTGCAATATAGTTCAAAGTCTTTCTCGTAATTCGGCATGCTCAAAGCAGGGGCTTGACATAAGCTCTTTTTCAGGTTTTCAAAAGATTCCATCTCAGCCTCATTGAGAATAATTGGATCTTTTACATCAGACCTTGTCAGTCTCTGTAGTGGTTTCGCAATTACCGAAAATCCACTAATCCATTGTCGACAGTAGCCAACCATTCCCAAAAACATTCGAACTTGTCTCTGTGTTCTGGGTGGTTGCATTGCTTGAATCATTTTTATTCTCTCAAATGTCACCTGTCTTTTTCCCTTTGCAATTCTGTGACCAAGATATTTCACTTCTTGTTTGAAAAACTGTAACTTTGCTGGAGACACTTTATGTCCCTCATCTGCAAGATGATTCAAAAGTATAATTGTGTCTGTCACACAATTTTCTCTCGTTTTAGCAGCTATCAACAAATCGTCGATATACTGCACCAACGTAGACCTACCAGGTAAATCTAAATTTTCCAAAGATCTCTTCAACAGCTCATTAAAGATAGAAGGACTCTCTGTATACCCCTGTGGGATTCTACACCATGCGAGGGTCCTACTTTGGAATCTGAAAGCAAAGATTTCCTGACTGTCTGGATGTAAAGGAACAGTAAAGAATGATTTGCAAAGATCAATGACAGTATACCATTCAGCATCATGTGGAATCTGATACAAAATTACTGCTGGGTTTGGAACTACAGGACAACATGGAACCACAATCTGGTTAATTTTTCTCAAATCCTGAACTATCCGATACGTTCCATTTGATTTTTTAATTCCCATAATCGGTGAGTTACAAGAGCTACTCTCGATTTCTTTTAAGACACCTTGTTTAATGAATTTGTCAATCACAGGTATCACTCCCTCAATTGTCTCTGCTTTCATTTTGTATTGAGGTATATTAGGAAACTCTATTCCCTGCTTTAGTGTAATTTTGACTGGATCTACATGTTTCATCAGACCCATCTCATTCCCAGTCAAATCCCAAATCTCAGATTTCACTGTTTCTTTGAGTTCTTCTGGCAAATTTTCTTTTTCAAATGCAGGAAACAATTTTGTTTCCTCTGTTTCCATCAACATCATTGTCAATCTGTACAGACCATCTTCTTCCATTGTTTGCAATTCAACTCCTTCAGGAGAACAATATATTCTGCAATTCATTTTACACAATATATCTCTGCCCAATAGATTCACCGGACTGTTACAAACCACAAACCTGTGTTTGTCCTTGAAATTTCCAATTTCAACTGGTACTGGATCAGTTAAATCAGTTCTGATTTGTTGATTACTTACTCCTACAACTTGGATGGTATCCCCAGAGAGAGGTAGGTTTTCGATTTCCACTGATCTAACAGTAGAACGGGTAGCACCAGTGTCCACTAGAAAAGTGATGTCTACATCATTAACTTTCCCATTTACAAATGGACCAGACTGGTCAACCTCAAGAGTGGCTCCAACAACACACTCTTCCTCCTCTCTCGGGCACCGTCAGTAACAATCATCAGAATCACTCTCTTGCCCTTCTGTTAACAAAAACTGTTGTACAGTATTTTGCACTCTCTGCCTTTTCGGTTTTATTACCTGATCTTCTCCTTGAAATCCCACACCTACATTATATTTCTGTGTTCCCCCACAATTTGGAAACGGTGCCTGAGGCAACTGATTCTGACGGTTATTCACCTGATTCACCTGTTGCTGATTTACCTGTTGCTGCAACTGTCGTTGAAGACTCAATTCGTTTAGACTCTGTTGCAACTGTAGCTGTTGCTGCAGATCAACATCATTCTGCATCTGTGGATTTAATAATGGGCTTTTTAAATTCCTAGGCGGTTTTTTACACTCGTCTTTCCAGTGTCCAATTTCACCACAATTAAAACAAGGTAATCTTTGTTTCATCTCTTCAACCTTTGGGTTAAATTTTCTCACAAAAGTATTATTTTTAAACTTTCCTTGCCCTTGGTTTGGATTTGCAGTTTGCACAAAATTTGTGTTTTTATTTCCAAGACTAGCAATCTGTTGCTCAGCCACTTTTACCTGAGCCCACATGGCTTTTTCTTTGAGCTTCTTTTGTCTAACTTCCAGTTCATCACTACAATACTTCGCCTTTCTCAAAATGTCATCAACAGATAGTGCTTGCCAACCGACAATACTATTCCTGATCATATCTGCAATTTCTGGTTTTAAACCATAAACAAATCTGTAGACGAAATGACTCATATCCTTCTCGTCTAATTTTTCATAGCCACTGTATTGTTTAAAAATCAACAGTAACCTTTCATAAAACGAATGAACTGATTCTTTTGTTTCCTGATTTGTTCTTTCTATTTTAACCCAATCAACCTCTTTAGGTGGAATTTTGTTTTTCATCCAAACAATCACTTTTTCATAAAAATCCATTACAAGAGGATTTGGAGCACCTGTTTCCTTAACCCTCTCAGGTTCTGTTTTTGGCCAGCTTATGGATATTTTACATTCTGTCCAAAGATCTGATGGGACAACTATATCGAAAAATCCATCCAGATCAATCCACAGAACTTTTGAGACTTTGATAAATCTATCTACCTGCCTATACCACTCCACTGGCTTTTCCCTCAGTTTTGGAAAATCATTTGTGAACAGTAGTATGTCTTGTCTTGACCATGGGACATGAACATATCCTCCACCTGCAATCTCTCTCATTGGAAATTGTTTTGACAATTTTTCCAATTTCTCATCTTCCTTCCTTTTAGTCCATTTCACTCTCCACTTATTCAGTTCTCCTAATTTCTTAATGTACAGAATCAGATCTTTTATGTGCATTATTCTTCCCATGGAATTCAAACTTTCAATGTCGTTTTCTGAAAAGTCTAATCTGTAATGTTTTGCAAAATTCTTCTGTCTGCTCACATCAATTTCTAATTCAGCTGCCAGTTCTTCCAACTGGTCATATTTATTTTTTGTTTTCCACTGCATGCTTTTGCAAATGAACAGTAGTTCATCATCTCGATAATAATTCAGACTATCAGGACCAATCGTACCAATTATTAATTCCTCAATATTTGCTTTTAATTTTGCAATATCAAGTTTAGATTTTGTCACCCTAACTTCAGGACTCTCAGCATCAGATTCTGCACCCATCGGTGTTTTTGGAGATAAATCCTCATTAAAAGTTAAATCAGGCATTCTCGATCTTGAAGAGTTTATTTCAGATAAATCTGAATAAAATTTTTCAGCAACCTTCTGAATTTCAGCATTTAAAGGAACAGTTAACCCTGTCTTATTAGTTTCTCTTTGTTCGAAAACCGGCTGAACAGGACCAATAGTTACTGGAACTGTCACAGCTTCCATGCTTTTCGGTATTTGTCGAATTAATTCTTCTTTTGATCGTAAATACTCAGAAGAATCAACAGTCTCAACATTTCTTGTTTCTCTTACATAATTTTTGGGAGCTTCCCTTGCTCTTGGAGTCGCTGAAAAATATCTACCCTCATTACGGATATTCTCAAATTCTGGTCTTTTTGGAGTTTCAACAATTTCACAATTATTTGGATAAAGTCTCGGAGCTTCATTCATTGGAGGTGCACTCGGTGAAGTTTCTGTAGAAACCACCGGAGTCGACCATGACCTAGGAGGTCTTAAAGGCTGATTCTTTTTACATGTAGTATATATTTCCTCTAAAACTGCATCTTCCGATTCACTTTCCAAAGGAACACTAGTTCTTTTTTCAGTTTCTTTTCCAGTAGGAGAACCTGAAACCATTTCTCTAATTACAAAAAGTCCCTCACTCATGTTTCCCTGTCTCCACATTCGCATCCTATCCTCATGTGTCTCTCTCTTCCAACTTGGAGGTTTAGAGGTTCTTTTCATTCCACTTGCTTCCCTTTGTAATTGGTACATTTCATCTTCCCACTCAACTAAAGCCTCAAATTGAGTCGGTCTTGGCTTGGGTTTAAGAGCATTCATTTTTTCTCGCAAATTTCTCAAAACCTTTACATTAAATGAACCATCATCAGGCCATGCTAAAACACCATCATCCTTGGTATATTGTTTCCAGGCGTCAAACCACAAAACAGTATGATAACCATATTCACCTTCCATATACGCTGCAGGTGTTTTGTACTTATGAAGTAATTTACCACCTCGCGTTTCAGTTTTCTTGTCAGGCGATATAAAATTTTTAAGTTTCTGAAACAACGTTGGCTTTTTCTCAACGTGTTTAAAATGATAACTCATCTTTACGAGTTATTTTCAATTAACAAAATTTGTTCGTAAAATATTTCCGGGATGTTCCGCTAAAACAACCAATCCGTGCGCGAAACACACCAACAGGCCAATGAGGGTTGAGCTACGTCACTTTTCTGCTCAACCAGTAAAAATGAAGATTTTCTGAAAAACCAATCGGCTTACAGTTCGTCAGAGACTCAAGAACCAATCAGAACACAGCTTGTGACGTATGTCACCCAATCCCAGCGCGGCTCTGTGACGTACACAGCAGCTGCGGTTTCTCGTGTCTCACTCCCTGCGCTTACCCCTCCTTCACAAAATCTTTTCACAGCGCCATTTTGAGAACACTTTCCTTGTTAAAATTAATTTCTAACAATGACAATAAGGACTCATCTGTCTGTTTCTCTAAATAGGATAGTTTACACACATTCAAGTATTCACGCTTCGGAATAGTCGACGCTATTCTCATTAAGAATATTTTTCAATTGCCAATAGAGTAATCTTTTTACTCTACCCTTCTAACAAGTAAAATATGAACTCATTTCCCTCTGAACGCACAACTAAGTGACTGTCCGAAAGTTCCACTTGAACATACACTACAAAACAATCACGCACTTTCACACGGAAAAAATCCCTAACTTCAATCACACATAAAACCCGTACAGGACTCTCACCTGTTTATAGATATCATGCACCGTTAGCAAAATAACGCCGTTATCCGTACAGGACTCTCACCTGTTTCTAGATATAAAACATGTACCCCTACAGGACTCTCACCTGTTTATAGATAATCATGCACCGACATTACCCTACCCTTCACTCAAGCTCGAATATAACTAATACTCTTATCACAGTGAGTTTTACAACAGGCGCTTTGTCCCTATTCTCATGCTGCTCTAATTTCTTAGAAAACCCTCACTATACAAGATTCACACCTAGCCCTAAAACTGTGTTGCACGACCACAACACGGTGTTGCACGACCACAACACGTGATACACGACGATATCACTTGTGATACACGACGATATCACAAACAGATCAGATGTCTTGCGTGACTACCTTCTCATCACACAATCTGTACCGGTACAATTCACGTATAGCACGAAAACTTAACTCAACATATGTTAAACATCGATCCTATATCTATACCATAACATATCAATAACACCCTAGTTACCCCTAGCAACGCCTTGTTTACCCTTAGCAACCATCCTCTGCTACCAGAAGAATTGATCCAGCGGCCTATAGGAAATATGCCATAACTAACGCTACCCAACTCTATAACATGTTACCTAAATTATTACTCTAACTTATGGACCCATTAATCAAACATGACATATTTGACCTACTGAATCAGGTGATCAAATTAAATCTATATACACCTTATTCACAACCTATATATACATTATATACAACCGCGGTAAATGCTGACGTCATTTGAACAAAACCTAACTATTTAAATGACCACCATGGCGATGGCATCTAGCTAATAGTAACCTACGCTTCTGAATAACCAAGACCAGCTTGTTTCAAAGGAAAGATTTTATTAACTAATTGTAGATTAATCAAAATATAGTTTTATAAATGCAATTTTATTAGCAATATAATAAGCATGTTTGCAAAGTATCATGAGAAAATATAGTTTAAGCAAGAATATATAAGTTTAGCGTTTCTAAAGCCTAAGTCCCTAACTGAGCTAAATAAAATGGAAATAAAGTAAAAGTCTTTGAGGATTCTTACGTGCTCCACGCAATGTCCATCAGCACGTCACCCTCATCGGAAAGTCAGAAAGCAGCAGCCAGCCCATCCCCAGGGCATGGACTTTTTATACCTTTCTATGCTAGCTAATCTAAGCAAAGGAAATTTTTCTGCAATTGACGAGATCTTATTGGACGAAGGGTGACAAGTGACATGTCACCTACATTTCAAAACTTCCATTCGGTCATATTCTTTGGGACCATTGTCTTTCTTGTACGTGTTCCAACACATCCTTGGTTTGCAACAAATTAGATCGAGAGTTCATACTGACTCCATTGCACTTCCGCGGATGCCAAGTTAATACAGTTCTTTTCTACCGGTTTCTGACCTTGGTCACGTCCGCCAGAATAATGACAGCACATCATCTTTGTTGAATGAATGCAACTTTGATGGAAAGCTTTTTCTTTCTCAGAGACATCTCGTGCTCCATGCAGAATTAAATTCATCGTTTAGCAAACTCGAGCAAACTAGGCCCAAAAGCAGGCAACTTAATTTTCTAGTATAAAACAAACACAAGAAAAGTATTAATGTAAGAATTGTCATTTATTCTGTATCCACCCTTCATTTACTAATTGATTAACCCACCCAATTAGTCTAACGTTACCTAGCATCAAGCAACATATAAGCAGCATTTTATATCTACCAGTCTTCATGAATCCATGAAACCTTATGTGCACCTAGAATAGTAGAAATGACATCACATAGACAAGGAAAGCAAAATAAGCACATGCTCTTTAAAATCTGCTGCAGTTTAGTAATGACAAAAACGAAAACGACAAATTAATTTATTATTTTGCACGAACAAAAGATGCAACATTTATGCACATTTATGAGCACACGTGTTACCAACCCCATTGTGTAAAGTTTAATCTAAGTTGTATTAGCGAAACATACCACAAACGTTAATATTATTATTTATGTTATGGAAATGTGACTTCACGAGTTTAAACAGAATTCTGTTTTCTATCTCGCTCCATCAACTGGGTACTGATAAAAGATCACACTCGAGAATCATGCCTAGCACCAAGGTGGGGAAAGCCACAACAGGTTATTTTGGTTACAACAACAGCTGTAAAATGTGCAGGTCTGCCTAATTGGATGCATGCCTGCCACACGAAGAGGATACCAACACCTGACGAGACAGAATCACAACAAACTCAAGTGGTTCAAAGGGCTGATAGTTGTACAGCTGAAGAATCACAGGAAATAGATTCTGAAGTAGCTGATCAAGAACAACCTAGCACTAGTCAGGATGACTGGATCCCAGTGATGGACATACCTGAAAGCATCGTAAGAAACAGAAGTCAAACCTGGTTAGAAAGACAGAGTAATAGTGAGGACGAGACAGGAATAGAAGAACACACTCAAATTACAGAAAATAAAGCTAACATAAAATCTGAGGAGGATCAGATAAGGAAAGAGCAATGTACTCAGACAGAAGCAAATAGAAGCAACACTTGTGAGTCTGAGGAGGGACAGATAGGTACTAGAGAAAACGCCCAGGCAGAAGATAATCAAGAAATCGTATGACATGAGCAGGACCAGTTAGGTAAAAAACAACAAGTTCAGGAAGAAGAAGGAGAACAAACGCAAAGCAAACAAACTCCTGAACAGGGTCAGACTAGTATAGAAGAACACATCCAGGCATAAAAGGCAAAAGTAATAAGCCCTGGACAAGGCCAGATAAAGAGGAATTCACAGGATGAAAATAATTGAATTGTGCCACAAATCAACGAAAATAAAAGAGCACTTGAGACTGAAAGCCCAGTGCCAGCTAAAAGACTCAGAAAAAGTGATACTTGGCCTAGTATTATCAAGAGACTAAGATGTAACCTTAAGACAATAAATGAAGAACCTGATCAAGTAAATGAAGTACTACTGAAAAGCCAAGAAGGAGAAGTCCACAATTGCAAAGACTGAATAACAAATTCAGCGGTCCTGAATGGACATATGTAATTCTTGAGGATTTCGAGAATCTGGAAATAAGTGGAGAAAGTGTTGAAGAATTAGAGGTTGATCTAATAGATGTAGAATTGAGACCAACCTGAAAGGAAGAAATTCCTAAGGTAGTACCCAGCACAGAATTCAGAAAGAGGTGAGAAATCTTTCTAGTCCAAAATGGCTGATAAGAGAGTTGCTGGAAAACCGAAGTGAATTTGTATAAAGAGATGCTGTAGAATATGCATATGTAGTCTATTTTTAGTGCTCCTAGTGTGGTTTGGACTGAGAATAGCCATACCCTATCTAATGACTGAAAATAAGCAAATTAACACGAGTGCACATGGAAAGGAAGCTAATATTAAACAAGATAGAGTAGAATTAGAAGCACCAGATGAGGCAGATTTACATCACAGTGTATATAAAAATAATACAGATTTAACCTATTAGTGCACTATGTAGAAACCATGTAAGTCAATGATTGTTATGTATGTATAAAATTACCGATATCCGTAGCAGGAGGAGTAACATATCATCATTTATCGTTGACCTATGGTATTTCATGAAGTATTTTTGCTAGTTTATTTTATAGAAATGGAAAGTTACTATATTATTATTCTAATGTAGATGTGATTTTCTCTGAAATTCCTTTAAGGCAAAACATGAACCTCGTCCTTAGTAGTAGAGATTCATAATTCATGGGTGAATATTTCCTAACTACGAAGACAATAGATATAGCTGAAGCACATAAGCACAACCTAACGTGTAAGTTACATGAAGAAGAAAAGGTATTTTTGAACTTAGTAGAGTAAAGGAGACAAGATTTCCATAGACAGGCTACTGAACTGAAACCTCAGATACCTAAAGGGGCTGAGAGAGAAGACTTTATTCCAACTGGCAACACTCATGCTGCTGTGTCCCTGGACCTTGAAAAGAAAGAGACAATCTGTCTCCATAGATTAAAAACTGAGTATAACACTATATTTATTGGTTCCAGAGAATGTGAGCATAATGTTCTGATAATTGGGGGTTGGGGAGTAAAAGGGGGAACTGATCCAGTATTTCCTGGAATCTATTATGTTTGTGGAAATAAGGCTTATTTTAAGCTGCCTGGCCACTGGTATGGGAGTTGCTATTTCGGAATAGTATTCCCTAAGGTATATCATGTTAAAAGAATCACTGGAATCAATGAAGAAAATAATGGACTAACACGAAAGTTAGTTTTTCAGAATTTGTAGGAGGTATATTTAGTGCATTGATACCTTCAGTGGGAGTAATTTTGAAAACGCAAAGATTCTGTAAAATATCTACAGTGGTCGATCGTTTATGGACTGACACTGCTGGAGGATTCTTAATGATTAATACTGAATTAGTTGCGGTAAGATCTATGGTTTTTGCTAAATCGACTTGCTCTTTTATTGGCAAAAGAAGGCGGAGTCTGTAAAATGTTGAAGGCGCAACATTGTTGCACATATATACCTGACAAAAGGGTTGAAATGGGAAAGTTTGTAAAAAATATCACAAACTCGGAATGATAATTAAAACCACTGGAAGTTGATAGTGCATTGAAGAAACTGATGGTATTTCTTTGTGATCGTGGGACTATGGCGGGCCGGAAAATCAGGCAAGGAGGCCGTATGTAGTGTGCAATGATGGGTCTTTAATAGTCTCAAGAACACAGTCTTTACAAGCGGGGAGAAGGTATTGCAGGAATGGAGCTCCGGGCGATGATGTTCGGTCGTCTTCTTCGGGCGATGGAACAGGTACTCCGGTGGGGGTTTTGGACTGGGCGGTCCTCGGAGGAAAGGGAGAGAACACAAGGAGCGGTTAGTCCTGTCTGTTTCACTCGGTTCTTGTCCCGTAACCAGCACCGGGGGTGCACAGGAGGTGAAAGCGACAGTGAGGGAAGGGTAGCGGGACGGAATCGGAAGGGAAGAGGAAGAGGGTGTCAGGTGAGGGATCGTGATCGGGAACCTACTAACTACGTGCTATACAAGTGGTGACGTGCTATGCAAAGGCTATACAGTGAAGGCCAGGCCTGGTGCAACTAAAGAGAGAGGCAATATTTACAAGGCACCTAGTGTGCTACTGAGGTGGATTAGGTAGTACTCACACGCTCCGCCGCAACTCCCAAGTGAGTTGCAGCCGCTCTCCAGCCTCCTCCTCTGGACTCCACCAGTCTTCGCTCCACTCTTCTTCTTCTTCTTCTTTCGCCTGGTCTGCTACAACGCCGGTCCGAGCCTCCTGCCACGAGATCGCTGCTCCGACCCCGTCTCTGTCTATGCTTCCGCTTTTTCCTGGTTCCGGCGGTGATTCCGAGGCGGGACTTCCGGGGTCAGGTGGTTGTGGTTCCGGGAGTCGTCCGTTCCTGATTGGCCCCTGGAAGACAGAGAGGGGCGGGGTGCTGGTTGTCAGGGCCGTGTCCATGGACGCATCCTCGCAAGCTGCCGTGAAGGGTGAGCGTCCGAGAACGAGAGGTACGGGCGGGGCTGGCGTTAGACCTGTACCACATTCTTCTATAGGTAATTGTTCCTCTAATGTAGGGAGAAGTATTAAAGGCAAAATACTGATGCCAATATTAGGTATAACTTTATTAGTTTTGATGAGGATGACTTAGTGCAAATGCTGCAGGAAAAGAAAATGGTATGGAGTGAATGAGAAGCGAAAGAAGAGAAAATATGATGAAATTCAACTTGAAGAAATAAAAGGAGATAATTACAAAAGGATGAAAGGTTCTCAAAAGAGAAAGGAAAAGGGAAATTCCAAAGTGACAGAAGAAATAGAATTGGGAAATTGCTAAAGTTGGCATCTGGTTCAGTAATTAGTAATTAGTGATGGCATAGAATGCCATCAAAGATGGGATTGATAGAGAAAGGGTTTGTATGTAAAGAAACTTGCTTGGATTCAATTCTCTAGCAATAACATGTAATAAATTAATCAACAAGTTTTTTGATTACTAATATTTGCACCACACAACATTTTCTTCATCTAGGGGAAGCTTGTAAATGTGCTTTACTAACCAGTAATCTGAGTGTCTTAATATGGCTGACGAAAACGCGGGAACTCTTCTGAGCATGCGTCTACTGCATCTACGTAGTATGACGTCCTTTGCTTTTGGTGGGAATTCTTTGCAGCTGCGCAGTAATAACTAAAATGGCTGCTTTCAGCCTCACATGCTAATGCATATGCTTTTGCTTAAACTAAACTTTGTATGTCTGGCTAATCTGCTAATGCAATAGTTAAAATAAAATTATGGGATAAGAGTAGGAATAAGTGGTATACAGTGCATTCATTTCTTTTCGTATTCTAACATGTTCTTCTTTGACTTTAATATTAGCTCGTATTTGGGCCTGGAGGGTGACTGAAATCTCCATTTTGAAACTTATACGCATGCGTTGAAAAACAGTGAAAGACCTCGAGAAATGACATTGAAGAGTTGCCAAGTCCATCTTACCAGCGATGCACCTGAGAACTTTACCTCTTGACCCGGAGAGGGGAAGAAGACTTGCTGAAAATTATATACATTGCACATGAAGTAATATGAATGTTGCTAGGAGGAATAAAGCATGGGAAAGTAAAATTAAGGGCGGGAACATAGAACGATTAAGCCAAAGAAGATCACTTCACATTAGTATGGTGTGATGACCTCTCCCCATCCCACTGACCAATCGAATGAATGGAATACACACATTTTGAAACATTGGGGGGGGGGTGGTACATACACTGAGAATAGTATAATTAAGGTAGGCTTAGTCAGTTACATTGTCCGCCTTGTCACAGACCTGTCACTGACCCAACGTTGCTGAAAGAGATTGTGGATGTCACAAAGCTAAGAGGGCTGGTCGAGCATTCTGAAAGAAAATCGGGAGATTGCAGAAGGCGAAGAATCGATCTATCTAGAAGGGAACTAGAGTAGCACCAGAGAGGGGTGTAACGCTGGCGCTGCACTTAGAGCAGGTTACCTGTCCTGTCCTGACCTGTTTGGCTCCTGATTAGTCGGGAGCCCTTTTCTTCCCAGCCCTTGGCCAGGGGTTGGTCCTCACACCATTTTAGGTACATTTAATCTGTGTGGTATGACCTTGCGTGGTAGCAAGCCTCAGCCAGGCCTACTAGTGCAAGGGATTCGCCCTTCTTTGCTCAGAGTCCTTGGACCAATAGTAAGAAGTTGGCACAGAAACTGGAATAGAAAAACAGAGTTTATTAAACCTCATGCGGTGGAACTACATTCACACAATATAGTATGAGGTAGCATACTGACTGGAAGGAGCTGGGCCCTTTTATACCCACACAGGGGCTCAAAAGAAGGCGGTACAAGTACAAGCTGCTGTTGTTAGGCACATACAAGGTCATACAGAAAATGCACAGTCGACAAGTGGGAGGAGCTAACAGTTAGCTAGTTGGAGTAAACACATCCTGACAGTTACATGCTAGGGACAGCTGCAAGCTCAACTGAGCATGCGTGGAGCGGCAGAATCTAAATATAATCTGTCTCTAAGCAGAATTCATGAGCAGTTAACAGAAAGATAGGACAGAGCACATGGCATACAAAATGGCCGACAGAAATACAAAATGGATTCCGTAAAACGGGAAAGATAGTCTCAAAATACTGGATGTCTTCTGCTAATGCTTAACCTAATGATTGCTAAACTACGACAGACGATCCTTTCAGCCTTTGCTGAAGACATCTGTCTGTCTGGGGTAATCTGGATCTGCATCCTGTATATTGATATTAATCATATCAGAAATCTCTTTGCTTAACATTTGCTGTTCTTTTTTAGCACTTCTTTTAGCAGGTGTACAAGCAGTAATGCAAATAGAGCAAATCATGGGACCACATTGTATACAAGTACAGCATGTGAAAAGTATCACCAGTAGTATAAATAGAAAAGTCAGTAGTTTCCAGCCCCAAGTAGCAAAGAGTGACCATATCCAGTTTGAAAATGTCCATGTACCAGTCTCTGGGTGAATGTCTGCAGCAATCTTATGTAGTTTAGAGATTGCGTCATAAACTGAAGGTGAGTGGTCTGGGATGAAGACGCAACAACTGCTTCTGATGATGCGGCATGCACCACCATGATCAGCCAAGATCACGTCGAGCACCATTCTATTCTGGAGTGCTACAATCTTTGCGATTTGCAGTTCTTCTGTAATGTTCCCAAGTGCCATAGCTGTCTGATTAGTGACAGCTTCCACTATACAAGTCAATCTTCTAATCTTTCTACTATTTAATGCAGCACCCACAAAGAAAAACAAACCCACATTGAAATCAACATATTCTTGCAGGGCGGTGTCTGTCTGATCAATCTCATCAGTACTTGTTGTCCGTTTATATCTATTCTTTGAAATACCATTATACAGTTTCAGGTCAAGATGATATGATGCAGGTGCTAAAAACACAGGGGGTAACAAAAATGATATGTAGCATATCCCTGACCATCCAACAGGTAATTGGTAATACCCTTTATTACCACAGACGAAGTAGGTATTATGTGACGATATGAAGCTGCTATTATTCACACCCTCAATGTTTAATACAGTAGTACATTCGCTTCATCCTACGGGAATTCTCCCAATACTGCTAATACGTAAATCTGCTTTTGCTCTTGTTACTGATATCACAAAAAGTCCATTGTTCTTAATCGCACTCACATTTGTGAAGACCTATGGGGTCGAAATATTGTCCGGTTGGTATTCATCCTATTCCCATTTAGTCCCTTTAGCTTGAGGATAGCCATTTTGATCTTGGTAACATTCTTTATTCAATCGAAAAATTATTCCACCTATTGAAGGTTTCCCATAAGCAAACAAAAGGGCATACTAAGCTTGACATGAACCATTTTGAGAAAACGGTAGAGGAATAAAAGGCGTTCCTCATTTCTTCTGGTGTGCAGGTATCATCAAACAAAGAGTATTGTACAGAGTTCCCCAGTGGGAGCTAGTGGTTTAGCTCAATTAGTCTTTTCTCTCATTAGTTATAAAGGGATAAGTGCATGGTGTAGACCCTTTTCAGAATATAAGGATACCTCACACAGGTTACCGACAGGACAACAACTGTTGTCCCAGCCGATGGCCGTCCAGCGTCATCATCGGTATCCTGCTCCTACGGCAGGCTGGCGGTGCAATGGCCGTCGGGCAGCAAGGGGAGCTGCACTTTAGTGGAGATCTTTTATTCCGAGCCAACGGGTGTGTGTGTGTGAGGGGCCTAAAAAGTGCAATAGTGAGCATGGGGGTGTGTGTGTCTAAAAAAAGTCAGTCGAGTCCATTGGGAATTATTTTAATGGTCAGGCTCGCTGCTTTATTAAAAAGAAGGGGTATTAAGGAGTGATGGGCAATGGGACCAATCCTTATTCAACCCTTGATGTGAATGCGGTCGACATGTTTCTTGCCATAAGGGCAATTCGTCAGGACCTTAGTGCTCATATGATTGCTGGAATCCTCTTAACTAAGAGTACCCCGATATACGACCTGTGTAGTGTCGTACAGAAATGGTTCCATGCGAGGGACCTCCTGGGAACCGTTGTGATTTCTCCTGAAGGCCTCACGAGCTGTCCAGGTGGGGCCAGCAGCGAGTGAGGAGTTCCTCAAAGGTCGCTGATGGCAGGCATCTCAGCACCTACCCCTCCCACGGTGAACCGAAGTCAGGACAGCCAGCGGGTGCAGGTATCATCCCATAAACCCAACAATTGGTAGTGTATGTAGCATCATGGGTATGATGCAACATCTGAATGAATGTGTTATTCAGATAGGACTGTCGATGTTTCTGCTCATGATAGGGAAGAGTGTAATACCGATGCTCCAGTGGAGCTGGAGTAGTTGCAACAAAAAGCTGTCGAGCAGGAACAGCTTTCTCAATGAACCAAGTTGTTATTGCCAAAACCACCAGGGCAACAACAAACCCTACAGCACAAATCATTTTCTTATTCATTTCACTTGACAACAATGCTCGATCTTTCTAAGAACCTATTGAAAACAATTGTTGGAGCTCTTATCCCTTGGGTAGCCGCTGATTTCTTCACCACGGGTCAAAACGAGTGTCACTACCCTAATGCAGGGCTGACCCCCCCCCTTGCCTCATTGGCTCTCCGTTTCACAAACCCAGGGCGGTAGCTCAACCAGTCTCGTTTAAAACTGCAGATTCTTTCCTCGGTCTCAAAATATATTGCGCTGTTCCAGGAATCGTGTGGTCTGGGAAGGCTTCCGTAGACTCGTCAGATGAGATAGCTTGACCCTTCTCCGTTTCCAGAATCTCTCAATCAGCACAGCAGGTTCTACCAAGGCGGGCGATACACGCTTGCAGTGCGTGGTATGGAGCCAGTTATTTCTGTTTGTCACTCGAACCGCTGTCCTTGTAGCCAACAGCACCTGCTCCGGACCTCGCCACCTCGGCTCCAAGCTGTTCGATCTGTCGAATGCCTTGACCATCACGTGGTCACCAGGACAGAGATCATTGGCCTCACCTGCAGATCTATCAGGGAGAGCTTCTCGAACCTGTTGATGAATAAAGATCAAACTGTCAGTTAACTGTGCCAAATAATGATTCAACAGAACACAAGGTACATCATGTATGCGGCGTGGCTTAGGAACTCCTCAAATGTTAATCGGTCTTCGAAATACCACCTCATACGACGTAAGACCTGATCGTGAGTGTGGTACTGATCTTATGAACAACAGTGCCAAAGGCAATGCATCTGGCCACTTTAGGGACGTGGAAGCCAGTATTTTCGCCAGCTTCAAATTTAAGGTAGCATTATACCTTTCCACCAATCCTGCTGATTGTGGGTGGAAGACTGCATGGAATTTGTGTTTTATCCCTAATCCTTTCAGGATATAATCAACAACTTGCCCAATAAAATGGGGTCCGTTGTCACTCCATAAAGTTTTACAAACACCATATCTAGGGAAAAATTCCTTCAGAAGCACCTTTGCTGTGATAAGAACAGTATTATCCTTTGTAGGATACGCCTCTATCCATTTACTGAAGGCACATACCACCACTAGGACATATTTTATATTATTGCATTGTTCAAGTTGGATGTAATCCATCTGCAAAACTTCAAAAGGTGCGATTGTTGTAGCAAACCCTCCTGTAGGAGTTTGTGTCCCTTTTCCAGGATTGTACTGCCAACACATCAAACAGGACTGTACCACTCTTTTAGCTGTGTTGGCAATTTCAGGATGCTCCCAGACTTGTGTAAGCAATGTAGTTATTGCTAGAGCTCCAACATGTGCCAGCCCATGTGCCATTCGAACCATAGGTTGTAAATAGGCTGCAGGCAATTTCCACTTATTCATGTCTTTGTTACGCCAACAACCCTCATCGTCCAACATTCCGTCTTTGGACCACTGTTCAAGTTATTCCACAGAGGCAGATCTCTATATATCCAATACTTCCTCTCTAGCATCAAGCCAACGCTCAGCGTGTGATTTCACTACGTACATAGGTGTAATGCTTCGCTGTATTGCAGTTTTGCAAGCTACACGATCTGCAAAGGCATTTCCTTGTCCTATTTTGTCGGTGATCTTCTTGTGTGCGCTATACTTCATAATGGCAACTTTCTTCGGATATGTAAGTGCAGTCAAGAGATTATGTACTAATTTTCCATGCATTATCTGCATCCCATGGGATGTAAGAAAGCCTCTTTCCTTCTAAAGTAGGCCAAAATCATGAACCACTCCAAAAGCATAGTGGCTATCCGTGTAAATGTTCACACATAAGTCAGTACTAAGCTCACATGCTCGTGTCAAAGCTATTAGTTCGGATGCTTGAGCCGACTTCTGTTGTATACGAGCTGTTTCCACTACTGTTTCAAGTGTCGTGATTGCGTATGCGGCTGAGGTTGTGCCATCTGGTAACTTCAAACAAGACCCATCAACCCACAGCTCCCCATCGACATCTGGAAGGGGCGTATCTTGCAGATCAATGCGACCCTTTGTCTGTTCCTCAGTAAGGAATATACAATCGTGAGGCTCCTCTGACTGAGACTGAGTCACAGGATATGGCAACAAAGTGGCTGGATTTAATGTAGCACACCTCTTCAATGTAATATGGGGTGCTAACAGTGTCAATTCATATCCTGTCAAGCGAGCACTCGTTAAATGCTGAGTTTTAGTCTGATTCAAAAGGGCATCTACTGCATGAGGTACTAGCACCAACAGTTTGTGTGACAAAACTATCCCTTCACTATGACATTGTAACGGGGAGGACTCCGGTCCACCAGGCTTACCTGTCTCACCTCTCTTTGAACAGCATACAGGGACCTGGAGAGACACAGACGACCAAGACGAAACGGATCCTGAAGAAAGCAGCGATCCCTGCTACTTTAATTGGGCGGAGTTAGAACGGGACAACGTCACAAGACACACCCCCTTGTCCCAGGTAAAGCCCGACCAGGAATCATCCCAGGTGTGTTTTACACTCGGAAGTGAGCGGAGTTGGAAGGAGGACGTGGGCGGAGAAGAGTGGAGTCGGAAAGAGGAGGACGAGTGCGGAGGAGAGCGGAGTCGGAAGGAGGAGGACGAGTGCGGAGGAGAGCAGGGTGGGAGAGTGACGGCGGAGGAGAGGCGGGATCAGAGGAGAGGTATCGAAGGAGGAGCGGAGCTGAGTCAGGACGAGGAGGAGAGAGAACAGCGGAGGAAGGGGACGGAGGCAAGAGCCGAGGAGAAAGAACGGAGGAGAACCGAGGCGACAGACAGAGACGAGGACGGAGAGAAGAGCTTCAGCAAGCCAGGTGGCCAACAGGAAAACGCTTCGCCCAGCCACACTTCATCGAGGGAAGTGTGGCTACCAGAGGTACGGTCACGGCTTTCGGGCTGGGCGGGTTTTAAGTGGGTCAAACCACCTTAAACGTTCCTTACACCTATCCAGTGCACTTCCCTCCCTCACTTCCCCCTGCACTGCGAGGCATAGCCTGATCCTTGTGCACGTGTGTACCCTCACTCCCTCCCCTGTGAGACCAGACAGGACAGAGTCTAATACTGCGTTGTTTTTCTTTTCTGCACGGACGAGACGCCTCGTCGACGTGGAGGAAGAGGGGAGAACTACCAGTCCCAGAAGGCCTCGGGACGAAAGGCGAAACGCCATTGATAAACGCCAGCAAAGACTGTCCGAGGAAACCGAGACCCCCCTGCCCTATTACAGAAAGACTATTCACCGGAAGCGCACTTTTAAATCAATAAAGCCTGCCTTGCCCAGAGTACCGGTGTCTGTTAGTCTATTTGAGGGGACAATAGCCCCGGTCCTTCCCGCTACTACCAGTCAGGGACACCCCGAGGCGCCACAAGTGGTGGAGAATGCGGGCAGCACGATAGCCATCTGGGACCAGAAGATGGAAGAATTGCTACAACGATTGGTCAAGGGGCAGGAGCAGTTGGGGTGGGCAATAGAGCAACAAATAGCCACCGCCCAGGCAGACCGAGACAGTTTCAAAGACACCGTGGTGAAGCGCCTTGGCGAGCTACAACCAATAACAATCGACCCAGCAGGCAACCCCGTGCGTGAAGTAAGACAACACACACCCACCCCATCAGGCACATCTCTACAGAAATACATCGCGGGGGAAGATCCAGACGCTTTCCTCGTCAATTTCGAAAGGGTCGCCCTTGCCTGTGGTTGGCCCTTAGAAAAATGGCCGTTCTTCCTGGCCCCGTTGTTAACTGGGGAAGCCCAGGCCGCGTATCAGGTGGCCAATGGAAACGGACAGACCCCATACGGACTGATAAAAAACATTATCCTGGATCATCTGGGTTTGGACGCCGAAGCGTACCGCGTACGTTTCCGCAAAGAGAGAGGGACCCCGGGAGAGAACCCTAAGACCTTGTTCTTTCGCTTGAAGTCAGCGGCCGATAAGTGGCTAACACCCACCCAAAGTACGAAGGAGGCTATAATGGATATAATCTACCTGGAACAATATCTCGAGGCGTTGCCATTCGGGACGCAACGATGGTTAAGGCAACACTCTAACCTAACCACCGCACAAGCAATTTAAATGGCATCCACATTTTCTCGGGCTCAACCTAGACTACATCCAACGGAGCCCGAGAGAAACGTCAGAGCACCCATTCGAATGGAACGCAAACCACGACCCCCTCCAGGACTTCCTGGTCCCAGACCACCGACACCAGATGTCACACCATTTAGAGGCCCTCAATGCTTCGACTGTGGCTCCTGGGGCCACATCGCTAGATTCTGCCCACGGAAGAGGAATCAGGAAGAACCCATGGAGGTGGGGTACCTTCCACGAGCTGTAATGTACTCCGCTGAGCTTGTAGGGGCCTATCATTTGAGTGTCCAGGTGAACGGAAGGAAAGTCAAGGCTCTGTTGGACTCGGGGTGCAAACAATCGGTGATTCAGGGGCGGTTTGTGTGTGAACCCCAGGTAATGCCAGAGTCCCTAGTATATATCAAGTGTGTACACGGCGATATAAAAAGCTACCAAGTTGCTTACGTCCCTTTGGAGTTAGAAGGCGGGCGGTGCATAGTGGTGAAGGTAGGGATGATGGATAGCCTCCCCGAAGAACTCATAATTGGGACTGACAATCCCCACTTCCTAGACCTGTTCTCCGAGTCCCTCAAAAGCGGGAAGGCAGGCCACAAGAAAGTGCTTATAGCCCCTGATCCATGGGAGGGTGATCCCAGTTTCCAATTCGCCCAGGCCAATGACGCCACGTTATTTAATGCCTGGGAACAGGCCCACGCCGACCAAGATAACCCCTACCCCAGGTACCCACGGTTCATGATACAAGACGACCTCCTCTACAGACAAGGGAAGCCAGACGAACCCAAGCAGCTTCTTGTACCGGTATGCTTCCGGGACCAGGTGATGTTTTATGCCCATACCCACCTGCTAGCAGGACACACAGGCAGCGAGAAGACCACCCAGAACATCTTAAAAAACTTCTACTGGCTGGGAGTCTATCAAGACATCAAGACCCACTGCCAGACCTGTGATGTCTGTCAGCGCAAAAACGTGCATCGACCCCCGGCTGTGCCTCTGCAGCCGCTACCAATCATTGGGACCCCATTTGAGAGGGTGGCCATGGACCTCATCGGCCCACTTCCTAAGACACGGAGGGGGAACCAATATGCATTAGTCATTGTGGACTATGCCACCCGATTCCCCGAAGCCTTCCCTTTGAAATCCCCCACGTCCAAGAATATCGCGGAAAAGTTCCTAGAACTCTTTTCACGGGTGGGTTTCCCGAAGGAGGTACTCACTGACCAAGGCACTCCCTTTATGTCAAGAGTAATGAAAGAGGTGTGCCTTCTGTTGGATCTACACCAAATCAAGACATCCATCTACCACCCTCAGACCGATGGCCTCGTAGAAAGATACAACGGGACCCTAAAGAGCATTCTGAAGAAAATGCTCTCGGCCAACCGAACGGACTGGGACATGTTGCTACCCCTTGCCCTCTATGTCATTAGAGGACAGACCCAGAGCAGTCTTGGGTGTTCCTCATTTGAAATGCTGTACGGCCGACGACCCCGAAGTCTCCTCGGCATGACCAGGGAGTAATGGGAGGCCGAACCAACCAGAGACACGAAAACCCTACTCGAGTACAGCCAGAATCTAAAAAACCAGTTGGGGAAGATAAGGGAACTGGCATACTCCCAGCTGGAGAAAAGCCAAACGAAACAAAGAACACATTATGACAAAGGAAAGAAGTGGAGAAAACTCGAGGTGAATGACTGGGCCCTGGTGTTGCTACCATCTACCACTAAGAGGTTTCAGACGGAATGGCAAGGTCCTTACCAAGTCATAGAAACAATAGGTAAGACAACGTACCGGCTCCGGCTAACGGGAAGGAAAACCCAGATCTTCCATATTAACGTCCTCAAGAAATGGCTGGGAGCCCCTCCCCTTTCAGCATATACGACTCCTGCTCCAGAGAGGCAAAGGGAGACCACGGTTAGCCACCTTGTCATCAACGACGAACTATATAAAGGCCAACAAGAAGGATTACAGGGAGTCCCTAGTCGGTGTTCCTCCATCTTCTCAGATCTCCCGGGGTCTACATACCTGGCAGAACATCGGATTGAAACACCGAAAGGGACCATCGTGAAACAGCGACCTTATCGGATACCCGCCGCAAAAAGGGTAGCCACCAGCAAAGAAGTGAGAGAAATGCTCCGCCTTGGTGTTATACGCCCGTCCAGAAGCGAATGGTCCTCGCCAATAGTGATGGTGCCGAAACCAGACGGGAGCAGTAGGTTCTGTATGGACTTTAGGGCCCTGAACGCAGTCTCCTCATTCGATGCCTACCCCATCCCAAGAATCGACGAGTTAATCGAGAAGTTGGGGGAAGCCCGATACATCAGCACCCTCGACCTCACAAAGGGGTATTGGCAGGTGCCACTACGTGAAGAAGATCGCAAGAAAACTGCATTTTCCACACCTGACGGATTGTTTGAGTTTACCGTACTCCCCTTCGGACTACACGGAGCACCCGCAACGTTCCAACGGTTGATGAATGAGGTACTCCGGGAACATCAGGAATATAGTTCGGCGTACCTGGACGACATCATTATCTTCAGCCCCGACTGGGAGACACACCTCCGGCATCTGGAAACCATCTTGACACAGTTAGCCAAAGCGGGTCTCCATGTCAATGCAAAAAAATCAAGGATCGGCTTCCAAAAGGTGAAGTACCTGGGGTATGTGTTGGGGCATGGAGTCATTGAGCCTCAAGACGAAAAAGTCCGAGCCATCGCGGACACCCCTTTTCCCAACAGCCTCAGAGACATGCGAGCCTTTCTAGGGTTAGTGGGGTATTACCGTAGGTTCATCCCCTCCTTCTCTGACATAGCCTCCCCGCTCACCGATACCTTGAAGAAGCAAACCCCTAACACTGGATTCAGGGAACCCAACCCTGAGATGAGAAGGGCCTTCCACGTCCTAAAAAAGATAATCACTACTCATCCCGTGCTCTCATCCCCCGATTTTTCGAAGCCCTTCATTCTCCACACGGACGCCTCCGATTTCGGGATCGAGGCAGTGTTGTCGCAGATGTCGGAAGAAGGGATAGAGCACCCCATCCTGTTTATAAGCCGAAAATTATTCCCTAGGGAGGTGAGGTATCCCACGATTGAAAAAGAATGTCTGGCAATCAAATGGGCGGTAGATAAACTGCGGTATTACCTGGAGGGACACCCATTTAAACTGTACACTGATCATGCGCCTCTCCAATGGATGAATCGCAATGTCTCCAACAACCCAAGAGTCATGAGGTGGTTCCTTTCGTTACAACCTTTTTCCTTCCAAGTGTTACACAGAAAAGGGAAGGAAAATGCTAATGCTGACTACCTCTCCAGGTATCCTCTCCCCGATCGGGAGAATCCAAGGGGGGAGGGATGTAACGGGGAGGACTCCGGTCCACCAGGCTTACCTGTCTCACCTCTCTTTGAACAGCATACAGGGACCTGGAGAGACACAGACGACCAAGACGAAACGGATCCGGAAGAAAGCAGCGATCCCTGCTACTTTAATTGGGCAGAGTTAGAACGGGACAACGTCACAAGACACACCCCCTTGTCCCAGGTAAAGCCCGACCAGGAATCATCCCAGGTGTGTTTTACACTCGGAGGTGAGCGGAGTTGGAAGGAGGACGTGGGCGGAAAAGAGTGGAGTCGGAAAGAGGAGGACGAGTGTGGAGGAGAGCGGAGTCGGAAGGAGGAGGACGAGTGCGGAGGAGAGCAGGGTGGGAGAGCGACGGCGGAGGAGAGGCCGGAGCAGAGGAGAGGTATCGAAGGAGGAGCGGAGCTGAGTCAGGACGAGGAGGAGAGAGAACAGCGGAGGAAGGGGACGGAGGCAAGAGCCGAGGAGAAAGAACGGAGGAGAACCGAGGCGACAGACAGAGACGAGGACGGAGAGAAGAGCTCCAGCAAGCCAGGTGGCCAACAGGAAAACGCTTCGCCCAGCCACACTTCATCGAGGGAAGTGTGGCTACCAGAGGTACGGTCACGGCTTTCGGGCTGGGCGGGTTTTAAGTGGGTCAAACCACCTTAAACGTTCCTTACACCTATCCAGTGCACTTCCCTCCCTCACTTCCCCCTGCACTGCGAGGCATAGCCTGATCCTTGTGCACGTGTGTACCCTCACTCCCTCCCCTGTGAGACCAGACAGGACAGAGTCTAATACTGCGTTGTTTTTCTTTTCTGCACGGACGAGACGCCTCGTCGACGTGGAGGAAGAGGGGAGAACTACCAGTCCCAGAAGGCCTCGGGACGAAAGGCGAAACACCATTGATAAAAGCCAGCAAAGACTGTCCGAGGAAACCGAGACCCCCCTGCCCTATTACAGAAAGACTATTCACCGGAAGCGCACTTTTAAATCAATAAAGCCTGCCTTGCCCAGAGTACCGGTGTCTGTTAGTCTATTTGAGGGGACAATAGCCCCGGTCCTTCCCGCTACTACCAGTCAGGGACACCCCGAGGCGCCACAGACATATATACACGGCTGTCGCTGCAACTGAACAGAAACATCCAGGCAACGCACGAGCAACAGGATCAAGGACTGCAGAAAAATATGCACAGGGACGCTGCTTGTCACCGTGTGTCTGCACTAAAAATTACAATGCACTCCATCTTTCTCATGTAGATAGAGTGTAAAGGCCTTCGCATAATCTGGTGTACCTAACACTGGTGCAGAGCAAAGAGCTTGTTTCAACTGGCGAAAAGCATTTGACACTGTTCAAGGAAGAGGAATCGGAGTGTTCTTAGTCAAAAGTGCTAGCAATGGTTTTACAATGTGTGAAAAACCCAATATCCATTGCCTACAAAATGAAGTTAACCCAATGAATGCACGAACATCTTTCTGTGTGGAAGGTACTGGAGTGTCTAAAATTGCTTGAATGCGATCCGATGTCAGTGCACGTCTCTCCTTAGACAAAAGATGACCTATATAGGTAACCTTCTGTCTACAATATTGCAATTTCTTTTGTGATACTTTATGATGGTGAGTAGCAAGACAAGAAAGCAAGGACAAAGTACATTTTTCACACTGCTCAGGCGTATCAGCTGCCAACAAGATGTCATCGACATATTGTATGAGAGCCACTCCTTCAGGCAAAATAAAAGAATCGAGTTGTCTTTTTAAGGCTTGACTATAGATACTCAGACTCTCAGTGTACCCTTGAGGAACTCTACAAAATCTATATGATCTGTTATTCAAAGTGAAACCGAACAAATATCGGCTATCAGGATGAATAGGAATCGAGAAAAAAGCGTTCTTCAGATCCACTACTGAAAATGTAGTTACAGTTGGAGGGACCAAGGTAAGCAATGTCGTTATGTCAGATACTACAGGATACTGTGGTACTACAATCTTGTTGAACTCTCTTAAATCAATAATAAACCTGATAAATCTTAGTATCAGCATATTTTTTCAAAATGGGAAGAATCAGACTATTGCAAACATTGTAATGAACTTCTTCCACCACCCCCACTTCAATCAGGTCTTGTACAATATGGGTAAGTGCTTCTTCTCCTTCTCGAGAAATGTTATACTGAGGTAATCTCGGCAATATAGCATCCTCCTTGACACTAATATGTACTGGTGGAATAATCATTTGCCCTACGTCAGTGTCTGAAGTAGCCCACAAAGTACTAGGGAGTGAAGCTAGTGCAAAATCCTCTTTAACAATACAGGATCTCCTAATCATGGGGTGATTGTCATTTAAAATAACCTGTACTCCTTTCGGAGAACATCGTATGGTGGCCCTGAAATATTTGAGCATGTCAAGACCCACAATATTGTCTGGTGTATTTGGAGAAAGCAAAAATGGACATGGAGCAGTAAACTTCAAAACATAGAGTGTACGTTGTTGTGACAATGAGCTAAGGGTGGAGGTTCCATCGAAACCTATCGATGTAATAGTTAAGCCAGACAGGGGAGCCCCAGGAATGAAGTGCTTAGACAAGGCGCTACGAGTAGCTCCTGTATCAACCAGAAACTGATCAGTAGAACCCAAAACATGTGCTCTAACATAGGGACCCTTCTGATCTACTGGAACTTCAACTGATTCCTTACCCCATCCTAGGCAATCCTATGCATAAGCAGAATCTTGCAAATTAGGCGGCTCATAGTCGGACATTAGATATTGATTCCGTCTGTCAAAAGTATTAGCCCCCTCTTGTCCACGTGTATCAGCATCAAACCTAGCACGATCATTCATATTTACTCTAGGTCCTGAATATCCTGAACGATTTCTCATTTTTTTCCCGACCACGTGAACCCTGCTGAGCACGTAGCACTGGACAATTAGAAATCCAATGTCTGAATTGTCTACAATACGCACAATGATCAACAGACAAATCTACACGAGGATAGGAAGGGAGAGACGAACCATAAGATCCACATCCACCTCCATTATTACCTCTAGAAAGTGGGCTATAACCTTGAGAAATCATAACCTTTGTTTTTAACTCTTTAAATTGTTTTATCCTCCTTACTTTTTGCTTCTAATTCTTGTCGTTCATAATACTGAGCCATAGTTAGGAGAGAAACCGGAGCGGAGGTAGTCCATGAACTTTCGCTGGCCTTTAGGCGACTAGCTATTTCTGGCAAAAGGTTTGTGACATATTTATCGACAAACAGATGCCTACCCGTGTCATCTGTCAATGACTGGCCACTAAAATCGTGGACTGCTTCTTCAAAGCGTGTGAAAAAATCTGAAACTGATTCATCTACTTTTTGCTTGCAAGATGCTAACGTAGTCCAATCTATCTTTTTAGGGGGAATAATCGTCTTTAATTTAACCAATATAGCTGCTGGAAGATCAAAAATTAGCTGACGCGGTTTTTGTGCAGGTTCTATCTTTATCTGATTGTTCTATATCTGAAGACAATGCCCCAAATACTGCACGATCGTCAACTTTACGCACAGTTCTCTACATATCAGGCGGTAATATTAATCCAAAAAACAAATCAAGGTCAGACAAAAGTACAAGAACTAATGGCACCCTCAATTTCTTCATAAAAAGCTGTCGGATTCTTTCGCCGATCAGGCAATGCATTTTTAAGAGCCATGACATCTGCTCTATTCCAAGGAGTGTAAACCCAATTATAAATAAAATACCCTTTCACATCAGTAGAAGTCTTATCATCACTTGTGCTTGTTCCTTTAGGAGGAACATATAAAGGCGCAGCTTCCCGCATAGGTTTCACATTTACAACATTCTTATCTGTTTCGAGCGTCGGAGCTCGTGCCATGTTGATTCGAGATGTTTGTGCAGCTGCGTCTGCTGCCTTTTTCTCCTCCCGCAAACGGACTGCTTCATCATGTAGTTTAATCAAGCGTGATTGTGTCAACCACCTGGGAGAAGACAAAAGAACCTTCACGTAATTGCTTACAATCAGCTGCTATATCATTTGGCTCTACTTCCTCCGAATGTTTCCTAAATCGCTCAAGAACCTCTCCAGCAAATATCTCGGTAAAATATTTTTGTTCCCTTTCCGACCAATTCTGAATAGTATCTAAAATTTCAGAAGCAGAATTAGTACTACAATCGGCTTTACGCGCCGCAGATCTAATCTGAGAGGAACGTTCGGTATTTAACATTGAGCGAGTGTCTCGAGCTATATCCTGATCCGTAGGAGAGTCCTCATCTGACTCATCAGGAGCAGAGGGAAGAGTATACGGAGGTGGACAACGATCTAATAAGAGAGAATCATCTTGGGGTTTATTAAGAATAGGATAAAGAGGTCTACGAACAGCGTATTGGCCATTTACCTGTAACTGACGCTCCCTATCTTCCATCTCTTTAATTTTTTTATTTCTCATTTCTAATGCTTTCCCATGCACACTTTTACGCTGTTCTTTTTCAATCAAGGCCTGTTCACGCTTCATTCGCTCACGCACTTCTTTCTCCCACTTTCGCACACAGTCAAATATGTCTTGCCTAGGCTTTCGCTTAAACATTCTTTGCTCCACTTACTGAATCGTTTGCAAATCAAATGACCCATGCATAGGCCAACGCAACTCAGGACCCTTACGGGTATATTTGTTCCACAACGTGCTGTACATTATGGACGAAATACCACGTGCGCTGTTCAAATTTCTTAGAAGTAGAGAAAAATCTCCTCATTACCTGCCTATATGTATTGCAATACACATATGTTTTATTTAATATTCATAGGACTAACTCAACATTTGGCCAATTCCATATATGCCACAGTAAGTGTTTCTAAAAACTACCTTACCAATCCAAGGCGTCAATCTTAGAACAAGTGCTGCAAAACGGCTCTTACCAATCAAATGGTGTCCAGGTTCCTACTGCCAAGTTCTCAAATCGACCAAACGGTCACTGCACGGCGAATCAACAGAAGAGATATCAGTCGCGGACCGGCGCCACCTGGATGGTCAGATCAGAAAGAAAGGGAAAACGCCGTGGATGCCAAGACACCGGTCTCTTCCGGCAGTGATCACGTCCAAAGCGAGATTTCAATCCTTCGTGTCGACCAGTCCTTCGGGCGTCCGAGTCGCCGATGAGCCCCACGTTGGACGCGCTAATTTGTGGTAGCAAGCCTCAGCCAGGCCTACTAGTGCAAGGGATTTGCCCTTCTCTGCTCAGAGTCCTTAGACCAATAGTAAGAAGTTGGCACAGAAACTGGATTGAAAAAACAGAGTTTATTAAACCTCATGAGGTGGCACTACATTCACACAACACCCTTCGGTATAGTATGAGGTAGCTCACTGACTGGAAGGAGCTGGGTCCTTTTATACCCACACAGTGGCTCAAAAGAAGACGGTACAAGTACAAGCTGCTATTCTTAGGCACATACAAGGTCATACAGAAAATGCACAGTCGACAAGTGGGAGGAGCTAACAGTTAGCTAGTTGGAGTAAACACATCCTGACAGTTACATGCGAGGGACCGTTGCGATCTCAACTGAGCATGCGTGGAGTGGCAGAAGCTAAATATAATCCGTCTCTAAGCAGAATTCATGAGCAGTTAACAGAAAGGTATGACAGAGCACCTGGCATACATAATGGCCGACAGAAATACAAAATGGATTCCGTAAAACGGGCAAGATAGTCTCGAAATACTGGATGTCTTCTGCTAATGCTTAACCTAATGATTGCTAAACTACTACACTTGTACCGTTTTCCCTTTCTCACCCTTCCCATGTACCAATGTCTAGAGATTTTACTAAGACTTTAAAGATTTTTGCTTTGATCATTATTTTCTCCTTGAGAAGTTGGTGATTGGCATGTACTCGTATTTGACTCACAAAATATTGCATAGATAAAGGTTTTAAAACTCTCCCGAGTCTGTGGTCCTTTTATGAAAATAGGTAAATTGTTGTTTATACCTATTATGCTAACAACCTGATCTATTGACCCGAGAAAATTGAGAAATAAGGTGACAAAGGATTAGTAAGCAATGGTGTACAGGTATAAGTCATTATAAGGTAAAATAATCTCTGATCGGCAGCAAATAGTTTACCGGCTTATCGTGTGCATGTTTATTCGGCCCAGGTGAGAATGGTGTTTTGGAAATAACATAAGATGGGAATCCCGCACCATCAGTCCCATCTCCAAGGGGCAGGGCTTGCATCCTCCTCATCCAGGATGTTAGAGGGCCAGCCATGCAAGGCATAGGATGCCTCCAGCCCTGGGAGACACACCTTTGATTCCGGAAGCTGGAGGGGAGAGAAAGGGTCGGTTCCATAAGGGAGACAGGTACGTTCGGGGTCTGTTGAGAGGGGATCCCGACACACCCCTCCCCCAGAATCTTCCCATTTGGGTATGATGGGAAAAGAGGAGAGAAAGTCAGCGCTGGCATTTAGGACCCCCTTACGGTGCCGGACATCAAAGGCAAGGGGCTGGAGGGACCGGAACCAGTGCATTATGTGCGGGTTGTTGCCTTTGTTCAAGGGGAGCATGATCGGTATACAGGGTAAAGTGGCTCCCTTCCAGGTAATACCTAAGCTTTTTGATGGCCCATTTAATCGCCAGGCACTCTTTTTCCACCACCGGATAATTCTGTTCACGGAGGAAGAGTTTCCGGCTGAGGAGCAGAATGGGTCTCTCCGAACCGGCTGTAGTACGGATACACCAATACAGGGCTGCTGGTGATTGCTGCTTTTATTTTTTGGAATGCTTCCAAAACAGAGGAGGAAGGGGAGGTTATGGCTTGTTTGGTGGTGTCCTTCCTAAAAAAGTCTGAAAGGGGGGGCGGCTGTTTCAGAAAACTGAGTGCTTAACCTCCTATAGTAGCCCAAAAGACCCTGGAATGCCCTAACTTCTTTCTTGGTGGTGGGCAGAGGTGTCTTGATGATGGCTTGGATCTTTTCTTCCTGGGGCTCTATGCACCCGTTCCCTAACAGATAGCTGAGGTATCTCACTTTCTGAAACTCCATTCGAGACTTCTTAGCTTTTATGTGTAGGCCGGCTTTCTGTAGTTCCTGGAATACCTGACAGCAGTGCTCTGGGTGTTTTTTTCCAGGTGGGACTTAAGATGACACTGTCGTCCAGGTATGCTGATGAAAACACCTGGTGGGGTTGCAGCACGCGATTTAGCAATCTTTGGAAGGTTGCAGGCCAAAGGGCAAGACAGTTAATTCAAAAAGACGGTCGGAAGTGGAGAAGGCGGTCTTTCCCTGGTCAGAATGTCGGAGGGGCACCTGCCAGTAGCCTTTAGTAAGGTCAAGGGTGGATATGTAACAGGCGTCTCCGAGTCGTTCGATAAGCTCGTCTACATGGGGAAGGGGGTAGGCGTCCAGTTTGGATATTGCGTTCACTTGGCTAAAGTCAATGCAGAATCGAACCGACCCATTAGGTTTTGGAACCATGATGATGGAGGAGGACCAGTCGCTTTTTGACGGACAAATCACTCCCATTTGTAGCATCTTCCTGACCTCCCTAGACATCACTTCCCTTCTAGCGGCCGGGATCCTGCATGGTCTTTGTCTGACTACTTTCCCAGGGAGTGTTTCGATGTGGAGCTCGACCAGGGTGGTCCTGTCTGGGACGTCAGAAAAAAGGGGAGCGAAGGACTTTAGCGTGCCTAATACTCCTTATTGTTGTTTAGGTCTCAACTCCTCATTGACGACCCGATTATCGAGGGTGGAAGTGTCTTCTAGGGGGGAACAGGCTACATGTAGATTGTGGGGAGGGGGACCTATCCACTTTTTGAGCAGGTTGATATGATAGGTTTGGAACCTGTTAGGGTCAAGCTGTATCCAATAGTTTTTCATGCCTATGGTGGATACTACTCGGTAGGGGTCACTCGTTTTGATTTTAAAAGAGAGGAAGGGAGGAGTACAACAACCCAATCATTAGCCTGTAACACCCTGCACTTCCTCCCTGTCGCAGGGATTCCGTTCTCCTACAGAACTGTGCATAGAGATTTGGAACCTCAGTGAATTAGGGTGACCCAAAACTCACCTCAGTACCCAAAATCCCCTTACCGAGCTAGCTACAGTGTCTCATTGGTCATTACAAACTCCCAATGCTTAGACAAACCAGAACATGAACTTACAATACCTCAGGTTACGTGGAACACATGAGCACTCTTTCGTTATACTATCATTTCAAACCAGAACGTGGAGTAAATGAGGACACGTGCCCTTTTGAAATATTTATTTACTAATTCCGTCTTGTCAAACGCAGTATCTTAGATAACACAAGGAAACATATTATCAGAAGCAAAGTTATCAGCATAGTTACTAGTCCATAGAAAGCAAAAGGTGACAGCATGCTATTATGCTGAAATGAATAAGCGTTAACCACACCTAATTCTCACCCTCCCTAACTAGCATATTATATTAATATATATATGAAGGTCTCTTTGGGTTTTAGCAGGGCGAGCCCATACCTCAAGATCCTAGTATGAAGAGATCACATCTGCGTCCACCAGCTCTCTGCATGCGAACCGCATCAAGTGTGTATGTGTGCTCTAAGCAAAGCAATATAAAACGCGCCTGAAGCCAGAATTTGGCAGGAGTTGCACTTATGTTATGTCTCTGAAGGTGCGGAGAGCAGTTCTCACAACAATCTGTGTTGTGTTATTCCTGTAGCTTCAGCACTCACTGTACAGACATAGTTTATTAAGCAAAGCTGATAGGAGAGCAATAACATATTATTCAAACACTCCTCTAGGGTGAAAGCTAAATCAACAATTATGTCTCGTGTGCAGAAGCAGCAAAAGGAAAAAATGGTGTTTAAACATTTAATAAGCCTATGCTAACTTAACACAGTATTTAGATTGACAGTAGCTACATGACACCCCCCCATGATCCGAGCACGGACAAGATAAGACAAAATAAGAGCCTTCTCATGAGAGCAGAGTTCAAGAACTATGAGCAAAGTATAAACTTTAAAAACCTTGGGGAAAAATTATGCGGCATAATGTAACAATTTGAAAAAGTCAAAAGTTTGTTCATTTTTGCTCAAGTCAATTCATCTTTGAAGGTAAGAAAGCGTAAAAAAATTTGCAAAAATTATGTCAGCTGAAAGCCAGATGGCGGGATTTGAAACATGGAAAAGTTTTTAGGACATGACCGTATATGCAAAATATGCAGCAACAGCCTCCAACATGAAATCACGTCTTCATCCGAAAACAGTTCAGCCATCCAATTCAAAAGTGGAAAAGAACATACGTGTTCCTCTAGTACCGGAGCCTCTATCACCATCAGAGGACAACTCGGTGGGTTCTCAAGAAAGCTCAGTGCCAAGAAATCTTGCGCTGCTGCGAGTATGTTCCAAGGACCCATTAGTCCATGCATCGCTGCTAAGGCCATAATCCTTTCGCCAGTACAAACCAACTCGTGAGTAACGACGGGACCCATCAGCTGATTAAAATCGACGTCAGGAGAAACCGGTCGGCAGAGACACAAATCAATGGCCTAGTCAAAAATACCAGCTTAGGCAATGAAACACAGGCTGGACACAGGTGAAGTAGGAAAATCGAAATGATAATCCATATGCCGTGCTTAAAATCGCAAGCGGCAGTGTGCCATAGTGTTCAAGCATCCGGTTGTGAAACAGCGCCAGAAGGGGCTGCGCGGCTTCTTGCACATGAAGGGCATCCATATTTAATGAAACAAAAAATCAACAGAACGCCTGCCGCTAGTGCCAGTAAAACCGGGAACCCACCAAACAGACTCGAAAAAATACTATGGAAGAAAGCAGGAATGACTCCAAATATTTTCTCAAATGAAGTCACGAGACCGCTGCTAACTATTTTTAAAAAGTGCGCCAGCCCAGTTGTGGAGGACGCATTAAAGATTGAATGAACCAGTTCGCTGAAATGCAACTGCAAATCAGTATTTAAAAGGGCCTGAACCTCTGTACGGGTGTTAGCTATATGAAGCACGAAAGTTTCTCGAGCCGAACTCAAGGCCACTTCTTTTTGGGACAATAGAGCTCTTATTCTGCTCATGCCATTGAACTCCGCTGTCAAGGTTGGGATGCGCGGCCAGATGGAAAAATCCCCATTCCCATGCGTGGGTGGGTATAGTACATTCTTGCAGCAAACTACACGCTCAGTTACAGTTACCACATAAGGAACACCTTTAATTAACCCGCAACAATCTTCATTATTCAAAAGTAAATAACTACCGTTTCCAAATAAGGTAAAAGTCGGTATGATTGCTGGAACCGGTGTACCCTTTAAAACACATGCTAAATTTGGTCTGTCCTGGTTACAAGAACTGTGTAATTGTATGTGCCTACACATTAATGAATGATCAGGAGTCTCTGTACACTCCTCCCCATTCAGATAAACTTCCTGTCCATCTTTTAAACATCTGTAAGTGAACGGGAGGGACCATACTTCATGAAGGAAACCACTACCTAGGGGTTCATATCGACCTATGGCAACATATCGCATGCAGTTAGTAAATTTATATAAAGCAAAAGGTAATGTTATCAAACCGTGGATAAGCCACGTTGCAGCAGTGGACTCTGCCACAGAAAAAGGCAAAGACTCTAATCTCTCAATATGTAACATTGAAAAAGATGCATCACGCATGGAAAGTAAGCGCTGCTTGTCAGTCAAATTAAAAGGGGCAAAGAGAGATGAAACGTTCATGTAGGTCCATGGCACTTTGCCAGATTTCAACGTCTGTAGGGTCCATGCAAATTGCATAATAGAATGCAATTGATTTTGACCATGGTACAATGCAGACACTTCATCTTGTACAATATCCACAACAGAGGACACAATATTATCTAACGTGTAAATGCGGGAAGAAAGCATGTTAATACTATTATCAACCACTGCAAGCACTTTCTCAAGATTAGCTTGATCAATTGCCCTAAGGCGTGTCGCCGCCTCAACCTGTGACGTTTTCCAGATTTCATTGTAAATAGCATATATCCATCTTTTTGATCTTCCACTAGCCGGGCCTTTTATGAAATCATTTAAATCTACATCTTCATTCAGTTTCGAAAGATGAAGTTTAACTGCAGCTAATGTAGAATGTTTCAGCCAATTCTGACGTAACTTGCCCACTGAATAAGTCGTGACAGTATGGACCATGTCAAAACGGGGATCAGGCCTAACCTGTCTAAAACCATCAGATAAACCCAGAAAACGGTTCTGGCATTAATCAGCACTTCTGTGCCACATCAGCCAACCTTTTGGATCCAAACTGGATATGTTAAAGGATGAATTTAGCAAAAGGGTCTGCAAGTCCCTAATCGAAAACTGAGTATAATTACTCCAGCCAGAATATTCTTCTAACTCAGGGATGGTCGGTGTATTTAATTTTTTAGAAGTAGCCAATCCGAAGCATGTTGTTTGTGAAATCGATGCATTCAAAAACAACATATGATTTGGGATGAGACATGCACGGTGCAAAGCCTCAGTGCCTTGTACCTGCCAGGCTTTAGAACCCCAAACCGATTTAAGATCAATAGATTCCTTCCATAGCTCGTAGCCTCCAATAACTAACTGATCAAGGAAGGACTTCGAGTACAATAATTTGGTATCGGTAAGTCTAACCTTGGACATCGGCTTTAGTGACATTTTAAAATAAAAGGACTCGGGATTGGACTGATTGAAGTCAGTAAAATAAGCGTACTTTTTCAAAAATGTATTTGAACTGCCTTGTTTAGGAGCTTGGCAATGCTCCCACTGTGCAAAATTAACAGCATCCCTTCTGGAAGAAGTTTTATGTAAGAAGTGATTGCCAAAATGTTGGAAGCAAAACAAATCACCCTAATTAGCGGATTCTAAATATAAATCCTCAGCATCAAAGGCAGCATAGTATTTCAAATCAGAAAACAAACTCTCTACTGCATGAACATCCCAATCATCAGAACGTATGTTTTGTTTCACTACATCCCCATGTTAACTCTAAGGACATTAGGAACATTAACGACTTCTGTAGGGCCATGAATATGAAATCTAACTGCATCCCACACAATTCCATCAAGGACCAGCCAGGCAGTGATGTTAACAAATGTCAAGTCTCTTTTCAATCTGTGTGCAGAATGTGACGAGGAAAGTGGGGCCAAAGTTCCATTGAGATGTCGAATGCATGTTCTTTCCTCGACATAGTGTCCATTGATGAGTCGAAAAAAATAAAACACAAAACCAATTGACATAAAAAGGTAAATTGAAAAAAGTACCAGCCAAATATATGTCCAAGGGGGAATCAAAAAATGTTTTTTAAATAAAGTGGCATAAACAGCAAACTGCGAAGGTTTCTTCGAGGCAATGGAAACAGTGTCAAATGAAAACCTTGATTCAGTGGCCAAACGGGTTTGTAGGTCAGGCATAGATAAGTCAGTGGGGTAAGTGTAATCGATATCATCATGGTCTGTACCAGGCAAAGTACTTAATAAAGGACTGGAAAGTGCAGGCAATTCGATGGCCACCTCAGGTTCAGGATTAGATGTAGTGGCCAAAACTGAATTTCTCACAATGGACGGACAGGATACCGCTGGTGTCATACTAAGAAGAATCGGCCACTCGGTGTACCTTGACATTGTCAATGGAGATAAACCTGTTTTCCTTACGACCTGGAAGAGGGGGTAAAATGACTGTTCTTGTGCCCTTCACGCCAAGGACTGGGACCGGAGCTCGATAGGAAGGTCCAAACTCTTTCTTGTTATCGATCTTCTCTCGAACGAGTTCTCCAACTTGGGGCAGCCAGCCGACTACCGGGATGTGCAACGCAACATCCGATGTGGAGGGCAAATGTTCCTTTGCAAGACTGTCTCTGGTCTTTTGTAGATCCTGTAAAACATTGCAATGTTCATCTACGTCAAAGGTCGTGGCGCGAACCACACAGTCTAGACCATCAAGGTCAGGGACGTACATCTTGATGCCAAAGAGCATTTCGTATGGGGTCCGCCCACCCAGAGACCTTCTAGGGAGATTATTAAGAGCACGCTGCACGCCATTGAGGTGGGCCAGCCAGTTTCTGCCAGTGCCTATAACTCGAGCTATCAAAGATTGCTTTAAGTCATGGTTCATTCGCTCAACTACACTATTACCCTCAGGTCTGTAGGGAGACGAAAACTTGACTTGGACCCCCATCGAAGTCATGGCATCCTTGTACGCCTTAGAGGCGAAAGCCGGACCCTGATCCGAATGGAAGGTACCACAGGCAAAAATTCCCACAAAGACACGCAAATCTCTAATGACAGTCCGTGAATCAGCACTGCGATGGGGCCAAACCCATACAAAGCGTGTGCATGAATCAACTGCTACTAAGATATACTTATATGCAGTATCAGAGGAAACAGGACCGCAGTGATCTAAATAAACACAACCAAGCGGTTTATTCGAAATGTACAACTGTGTCTGTGGCGGACGCGCAGCAGTCGAAGGATTAATCTGCTGGCAAATTTCACATTGAAGGACATAGTCGCGTGTCTGTTTGTACAGTCCCCGCCACCAGAAACGCTGTTGTAATTGAGTTACAGTGGCTGAGACGCCCGCATGCGCAGATGCCACACCTTCATGAGCCACTGTAATCAAGCTAGCCCTGCGATCCGAGTTGGGAATCAAACGTTCGCCAACTTCAGGTATTTTCACAAAAGGAACCTTTTCGGGACTTAAGTGGTATGTGTACTTCGAAGGGAACCCCGCAGGATGTTTACCTCCCTACTCAGTGGCAGCAACAGCCGCCAAGATGTTATCATCAATCTTACTTTTGGACCGTGTAACTGCTGCAACTAAATACTTAGATACTGCTGACTTTGCCGCTTCATCAGCAAGCGAATTACCGACAGCGTGAACTCCCACACGCTGATGGCCGAGAGTATGAATCACAAAGACAAGTGGTAGTTGAGCCTTAAGCTCAGCCACTCGAACCCAGATCATCTTGTGTTTTATTGTGCTACCCTTGGAATCACGAAAGTCATTCTGAATCCAAAAGAACAAGTTTTCATTGTAAGATTGTACGCAGTAGTAAGAATCACTCACAATAAGAGTCGTCACACTAGGATCTGCGTACTCCAATGCCAATAAAAGAGCACGAAGCTCTGCCAATTGTGCAGTGCAGTCCCCTAGAGTCTGCGATTGTACGACTCTGGACTTGAACTCATCGTTCTCCATGGCACCGACCACAATGGCGCATGCGGAAACGTAGGCGTGTTTAGAGCCATGCGCAACCTGCGCCGAACCATCAGTGTAAATGATGCAATGGAAATCTTCCAACGGTCGCATTGCCAGAGGAGCAGGATGAACGAATTCATACTGCAAGTACTCCTGCGACCGCAATGAGGCGTCAAAAATAAATGTTTCATCCGTGGACGTCAAGGAAGCAGCCCATTGAATCCACCGAGGGTGCAAAGCTTTTGAATTTGGTACACTGGCTTTCGTAACTGCCTCTAAATGAGGACAGGATGTAACAACCAACATGCGTTTTCCCTGTGACAGCGCACGTTCCTTCAGAATCACCATTTGTACAGCTGTTAAAACTCTTTCTACAGTGGAAAAACGCATTTCAGCCGAAGTGTACAAGTGTGACTTGTAAGCAATAGGTACTGTGTCTCCTTCATTAAAAGTGAGGTACGTGAAGCCCACCGTCCCAGGAATAATTCTTATCACCAGGTTAGTGTGATTATCACGAGTCAGTAAGAATTTAGAAGCTAGCAGATCAGCCTGCAAGGATTGCAAAATGGCTGAGTGCTCAGGCAGCCAGCATGATTTGGAAAAAGATGGTTGTATCAAAGCATACAAAGGCTTGATACGCTGGGCATATTCCGGAATGTATGTTCTCCCGAAATTCAAAAAACCCAGTAAAGACTAATTTTTTCAGTGTTGTCGGAGCGCGCAACTGTGCGCATTTTTCCTGGAAGTGAGGAGCTAAACCTCTACCTTCATTGTTGAGCTCATAGCCCAGGAGCAACACTGTGTACTCAGCAATGTGCGATTTAGCAAAGTTAAATTTGTAACCCATGTCTGCAAAGGTACAAATTATCGAATTCACTCGACACAGATGCTCCCAAATTTCGTCGTCTGTGAGATATATGTCATCCACATACGAGCAAGCATCTGGGTCGATCCTCTCCAAAAGAGAGACTATGCAGGCGGTAAATATACCAGGACTATTCTTATAGCCCATTGGGAGACGCCAAAATTGTTTTTGGACCCCAGCGCTTGTAAAACTGGTCCATTGGGAGCTAAAGCTATCCAATCTGTGGGCATAAAAACCATTGGAAATGTCAAGCGTGGTTTTAAAACGCTTACGCACTAGACTATCCACTAGGGCAGAGCCGTGAGTATTCTGTACTGCACAGTTACGGCAATGCAAGTTTAAATGCCGGTAATCCAATACCAAACGATATGTTCCGTCTGGCTTGTGTACAGTAAGAAGGGGGTTATTCATCGGAGACACGCACGTTTCAATTACACCCTGATATTCCAATTGTTCAAGGATAGATGCGACGGAAGCCTTGGCTTCTCGCCGAATGGGATATTGAGGTTGAGGCTGTAGCTGAGACCGCAAAGGAATCTCGTGACTGGGTGACAATTTATCCCAACCACACTGGTTGTGGTACAGAGCCGGCGCTAGAGCCTTAGCCCACTCTTCTGCAAAATTCTGCGCATGCTCTTTTGAGACAGTGTTCGCGAAACTGGGGAGGATTACCTCCTCCCCTCGCGGCGCTGCGAGGACAAAAGGTGGGGGCCAGTCAGCCTCCGAAAGCAAGATGTCATACGTAGAAGAAAGATTTTCCCAAAATACCCCTTTTATAGTGCGTTGTATGTCTCCTTCTATTAACAGGACAATTTCAAAAAGTCTATCAGGGGGAGCAACTCTCGTGTCCGCTGTCTCTATCACAACATAAACATCAGTCGCTGTCACCTTCAGTAGTGGACGCAGGGCCTCTCTCACTATGGTAATCTCCACCGCGCTGTCCAGCAAGGTCAGAGCCCACGTCAGATTCCGAAGCAGCGTTCTCACTATCTGTGGCATATCGATGCGCTGTCAAAGCCGCGACTTTCTTTTTGGCAAACTGCAGTCTTTTCGGCGTTGAGCCTTCCTGCTTCCCTGCACCGTCTGTCTGGCGGGGCTGGTCACGTCCTTGCTGACCACCCCGTCCCCTTCCGCCTCCCCCTCCACCAGTCTTCGGGGCCGATGAGTCCTGAAAGGAACGAGGAGAGCATTGATCAGAAACCTGAAATCGATCCGGTGATTTAATCGTCGCGCGATCGCGCAAGTCATAAACTCGCTCTGTCGGCGCAGGCACCTAAGTCGCAGGATAAGATTCTTGAGTCTGCTGTTGCTGCTTCCCCTGTTTCTGTTTTTTAGGCCAATTTTGTTTCTTGGACTTGGGCTGGACTTCTGCCTCAGCAGACTGCCCCTGTGGTTGTTTTTTCTCTTTGCCAGAAAAATACTTTAGACCCTTACTTGTGCGACCCTCTGTTTTATAAGCAGCCACTACAATCTTCGCTAACTGGCGGGGTTTTTCGGCATCGGGAATAGCTGCCAATGCATTAAACACCTGAAAGTTCACTGCGTCTCCCTTGACATTAGCAAGTACGAGATCGCAAACTATCTCAAATGAGCAACACAGGCGCATACCCAATTCAACCGCTGCTTCCGGTCCGTGATCGTCCTGAACACGTTTAATGATCGTAGGCAGTACAGCCATAGATGGGGTGCCGAAACACCTCGCATAAACAGCCGCAAAAGTTCTCCCCCAGCTCTCACAGTCAACGAATTCGGGAGCTAAATCCTTAGGTAAACTAATCGTCAAGATTCTATGTTTTTCACCAGGAGTCGTGTTAGGAAATACTGCTTCCAGTTGGTCAAATTTCTCGGCAAGCCAAAAAGGAAAGTCATCCTTATCCTCTGGTCGCTTACCAAACACTGCATTGACCATAACCGGATTGAGCTTCAATCCGCCATGTTCCGCTGGAAGTGCCGGACCCCCCGGGGGTCCACCCGGGAGATGACGACCTATGTATTGCACTAATGCACGAATCATGGCAATGGAAACAACATGTAGCCTACGTTCCTCCGCTAGGGTACAATTGCCGTGTTGCGGATGAGGGGTAAATCCAGCCAAAACAGGCCAATTTGTGCCTGGTATGGACAAAGGACCTAACCTCGGAGCGGTCAACGAATGAGGTAGGGCGCCACCAAACCAAACGCGATGCTGCCAATGATCAATAGGTATTTCCAGTGCCCTGTACGGAGTATATTCATTCGGTACAGGTGAGGCAGTGTAGTTTTGGAACACACCAGAATTAGCGTCCACAGCCGGAAACGTCACCCACGAATTAAACAGTTCGTAAGGGTAAGCTGCATCCGCACTCACCACCAAAATCACAGCCAAGCCTTCCAATGGGACTTGGAAAGTCTGTAAATAGTTGCGCACCGCAATGCGACTATGATGCGGAATGTCAACAAGCTGGGCCATGATAACACAGGAACGTAGAAAAACAAAGTAAACTTTGTAGCACAACTGGGTAGTAATTCAAGGAAACCGTTTTAGAAAGATTCAAGCTTGAAAAGACCTATTTCAAAAATAGGTAGGTTTGTCCGACACCACCGTTTTCCGGAAACGACAGTGAAGGGGTTAAGGTTTGAATGATATACTACTTGAGTGTCATAATATAAGACCACCAACGGTTGGGCGCCATGTCGCAGGGATTCCGTTCTCCTACAGAACTGTGCATAGAGATTTGGAACCTCAGTGAATTAGGGTGACCCAAAACTCACCTCAGTACCCAAAATCCCCTTACCGAGCTAGCTACAGTGTCTCATTGGTCATTACAAACTCCCAATGCTTAGACAAACCAGAACATGAACTTACAATACCTCAGGTTACGTGGAACACACACATGAGCACTCTTTCGTTATACTATCATTTCAAACCAGAACGTGGAGTAAATGAGGACACGTGCACTTTTGAAATATTTATTTACTAATTCCGTCTTCTCAAACGCAGTATCTTAGATAATACAAGGAAACATATTATCAGAAGCAAAGTTATCAGCATAGTTACTAGTCCATAGAAAGCCAAAGGTGACAGCATGCTATTATGCTGAAATGAATAAGCGTTAACCACACCTAATTCTCACCCTCCCTAACTAGCATATTATTACCTACTGGCGATAGCCAGTAGGTATATAAAGTTAGGATTTTTTCTCTATGGGATTTCTGAAAATTCTATGTCTAATAACTTTGGCGTTTGTGGACGGAATTGGCTGAAATTTTCAGGAAAATGGCACATTTCGTTCCTGAGCAGCCCCTGAAAATTCGGGGGGGTTTCGTTAAGGGGGGGCCGAGAAAAAAGGGGGTCCCAAAACGTGTTTTTAACATTGAGTTTTCCATAGGGCCGTTGGCCTCACTTTTAGCTCGAACGGCTGAATGGATTTCCACAAAACTTGGCAAAATTGTAGGGACTGGTAGCCCGATGTGCCTTTGCTATGTCTCAAGATATATGCTCCAGTGGTTTTTACAAAAATTAACTTTGAAAAATATATATTGGGCTACATTGGGCTATATATATGTTGGAGCCCAAATGTAGCCCAATGTAGCCCAAAGATGGCCACCAGAGACAAAAGAGCCCAAATGTAGCCCAAATATCAGCCAGATGTAGCCCAACTATAGCCCAGTGACAGAATGTCCCAGAGTGTTCTAAAGAACAACTAGAGCGCTAACAGTCTTACTTATGACAAAAGTATGGCACACCTGACGTCATCTTGATTGGAATAAAGTGTTAACACTTAAAACATTTAATTTGCAAAGGAACAAAATGAGGGGGTTCATTTTGCCATAGAAATGTTATATATATATATATATATATATATATATATATATATATATATATATATATATATATATATATATATATATGTATATATATATATTACCTACTGGCGGTCGCCAGTAGGTATATATAGTTAGGATTTTTTTGAATAGGGATTTCTGAAAATTCTATGTTGAATAACTTTGGCGTTGATGGACGGAATTGGCTGAAATTTTCAGGAAAATGGCACATTTTGTTTCTGAGCGTCCCCTGGAGGTTTGGGGGGGTTTCGTTAAGCGGGGGCCGAGAAAAAAGGGGGGTCCCAAAACGTGTTTTTAACATTGAGTTTTCCATAGGGCGGTTGGACTCACTTTTAGCTCGAACGGCTGAATGGATTTCTATGAAACTTGGCAAAATTGTAGAGACTGTTTGCCCGATGTGCCTTTGCTAGGTCTCAAGATATGTGCTCCAGTGGATTTTGAGAAATTAACGTTAAAAAAAATATATATATCTGTGACAGCGTCCCGGTTAGCGCCCCGGTTCGCGTACCAGACGCGTAACGGAACTTCGCGAGGAGAAGCGGATTGGCTCTCCGGTGACTCTCAACATTCTAAACAGTCCGGAGCGGCCACCATCTTGTCTCTCGGTAGGATCGAGAGACAATAGGTGGAAATAAACGAAGGGGGAAATGAATGAAAGGGGCAAGGTAGAACCCTCCTGACCCCCTAGGATTGATGTGGGGGCTATTAAAGGGCCCCGCGGGGCAAAAGAATAAAATACATTTTTTTTCGATTTTTCGCGGTGGAATCGCTACCCGGTACGCGAACCGGGTAGCGTAATGGGAGTCCGCCATCTTGTGTTTCGGACGAATTTAGTCACAAGATGGAGGATAAACAATGTTGGGAATGGGTATAAGGGGGCACGGGAGACATATCCTGACCCCCTAGGTTTTCTGAGGGTGGCTGAGGAGGCCCATATATGTAAAAAAAAAAAAAAACTTTTTTTTCAAATTTTCGCACGGTTAGCGCCCGGACCGCGCACCGGGTAGGGTTCCGGAAAGCGTAACAAGGGGAAAACCAAGGGAAATAGTAAAATAATATTTTAGAGTGCTTTGAGGTAGGGTAGCTCTGAATAGAGCTGTTGTGTTGTGTGGGTGATGTAAGTACTAACATGTAGGTACCAATGAAGAGTCTAAAATTCAATGTACACCGTCTCCTCTGTAGATATTTTGTATGTTCTAATATGGGTTATTTAAATGTAAATGTGTGGAAAAGCACTTCATGCTTTAAAGCAATTGTATTTTTGAACTGATTGTTCTTTCCTCTTAGTCCTCCTCTTTGTTTTTTTCCCCACACTCTTCTTCAGCATGATAGTTGATAAATTTGTTCCCTCAAAAAATGTATATACATAAAAAAATTATAATAAATAGATATAAAATATATTTTTCCTTTAAAAGAAGAATACATTTTACAGCTTTTGATATTTGCTATTAAAAAACCATTGAAATTCACTGAAAAAACCATAGGTTATAGACCATATATAGTTAGGAATTAGCATTTACAAAACCTTGAAAATTCACTGAAAAAACCTTAGGTTATAGACCATATATAGTTAGGAATTAGCATTTACAAAACCTTATTTTACTCACACAAAACCATTGAAATTCGCATATATAGTTAGTTGCACTAACTATATATCGCGCACCCGCAATCCACTGCTGATCATGTCACATATTACATCATTCATGACATGGCCAGTGACATCACTGATGACATCACTGATGACATCTCAAATGACATCACTGATGACATCACTGATGACAACATCCAGTGACTGTATGTTTCTGTAAAGTTAAAATATGTCTTACATATTGAAGAATGAGTGGATGTATAAGTGTCTGGATGAAGGATTTAGTAGGTGCATGACTGACTGTATGAGTGAGTGATTAAATGTGTCTCACTGAGTGCATGGGTTAGTGACTAAACTGTTTTAATTTGTGCATCATTATGTCTGTTGTTCTGTAAACTGCTGCATGTGTTGATCAGTAGCTATATGAGTAACTATATGGGTTGTTGATTGGTTGCCCAAGTATTTGTATGGGAGACTGAGTGTGTGTGTGGGTGGCTGGGAGGTGTATGACTCTGTGCATAGATGTGTGAGCAGTTGATTCACTAGATGTATGGGTTCAAAAGTGCATGTGGAAACAGCTGTATGGGCGGTTGACTGTGTGCATGAGTGTATTGGTGAGTGAATGGATATCTCAGTGCTACATGTCAAAGTAAGTACATATGTAAAACACAGTACATGTGAGAGTTGACATATATAAATAACTGTGCATAAGAGCCAGTGAATGTGTGAGTGGCTGTATGGATCATTGTGAACTTGTATCAGGGATTGTATAAGAGAGTAAATATGTGTTAGTATATGTTTGAATAAGTAAGGTGTGTATAACTGTATAGTTGAGGAAATGGAGGTGTGATTGATTCTTTGCATGACTGACTAGGTGTGTGAGTAACTCCATGGATGAGTGACAGTCTGTGAGTGTCTGTTTACACTGAGTGTATCTAAGGTTATATTAGAGTCTGAAGAGGTTCATCGTATTATCACATGAATTATGACATCAGTGATGTGATCAGTAATGTCAAATGAGATGTCATCAGTGATGTCACCAGTGATGTCATTTGAGATGTCACTGACCATGTCATGAATGATGTAATATGTGACATGATCAGCAGTGGATTGCGGGTGCGCGATATATAGTTAGTGCAACTAACTATATATGCGAATTTCAATGGTTTTGTGTGAGTAAAATAAGGTTTTGTAAATGCTAATTCCTAACTATATATGGTCTATAACCTATGGTTTTTTCAGTGAATTTTCAAGGTTTTGTAAATGCTAATTCCTAACTATATATGGTCTATAACCTATGGTTTTTTCAGTGAATATTAATATATATGAAGGTCTCTTTGGGTTTTATCAGGGCGAGCCCATACCTCAAGATCCTAGTATGAAGAGATCACATCTGCTTCCACCAGCTCTCTGCATGCGAACCGCATCAAGTGTGTATGTGTGGGAGGAGGAGCTTGGCAGGCATCCGAGATGGCCGCGTGAGCACAGCGCTCCCCGGACCCCCGCCGCTCCCGGCTTAATATCCTGATTTAATCCTGAATTTTTGCGAGGATTCATATAGAGGACGTTGGGCTGATCTACCTGGACTTTTCGTAAACGGATTTGGACCTCGGGTGCCTGAATTATGTTCACTTGAACTTTTGGGCTCCGCCCTCGAAGTGCGCCCGGGACTGGGTGAGGTTCGGTGGCCGTCTTGGAGTTGAACAACAACGGCAGGGGGATTGGTCTTGTGAGTCCCCCTCTTAAGTTTCGGTTTCGTTTCTGCCTCGGACTGGGACATTGGTGAGAGGGTTGGGCCAGAGCTGCGGCCGTGCTACACGTAGGTTGTCTGGCCCTTGGCTGCACTGTTTCTGGAGTGGGCTGCCTCTATCCTGGTGCTACACCTCTTGTAGTCCTTTGGTCCAGGGGCCTCCATTTCTGGTGCCCGGTCTGTCGACCCTGGTGACATTGCTTGTGACGCATCTTCAAAATGGCGGGCAGAGGGGACCGAGAGACGCGCAAGACGAAGACACCTCTGCGTGGGGGTCCGGTTCAATCTAATGTCATGGATCGTTATACCCACTCTAAGGGGTCCCCCGGAGCTGCCCTGCCCGGTCCCACTGCGTCGGACCAAGTACTGGATGCGTCGCCGGAGCCCTCCTTGCAGGACATCATGGGCGCCATTTCTGGCATGAGGGAATCCATAGGCCACCAGTATGAAACTTTGGCCCACAAACTGGACACTGTGGCGATTGAGGTCAATTTGATTCGAGCCGATCTCTCCAAGACGAACGAAAAGGTGAAATCGTTGGATATCAAATCTTCCAGCCTCACGACGGACGTCTCTGATATTCAGACGGAGATTGGCAATCTCCGCAGGGTGAACGATTTCATGACCCGGCGCCTGGAGGATTTTGAGAACAGGGCGTGTCGCTGTAATGTTCGCGTGGTTGGTGTGCCGGAGAATCCAGAACCCCACTCGGTTGATCTCCTGGTTGAAGATCTTATCCAGAATCACCTTTCACCGTCTGGCCTTAGTAAATTTTTCGCAGTGGAGCGCGCACATCGTGTTCCGGGGGGCCAGGGCAAGCCAGGCGCCCCGCCGAGACCTATTGTTGCCAAGCTTTTTCACTACAGAGATCGGGACGCTATCCTGCAGGCCTCGCGGGTGAAGGGCCCAGTAGCCTTTGAAAATGCCACGGTGAACTTTTATCCGGACTTTTCCCAACAGGTCCAGAAGCAGCGGATGGGATTTCGTGGTGCCAAGAAACGTCTTAGGGACTTGGGGATGCGTTACGCAATGCTCTTTCCGACCAGGCTGCGGGTGGAACATGATGATCGTACTTTCTTTTGATCGGCCAGAGGCTGTGAATGACTGGCTGGACTCCCTGCCTAATCGACCTTCTGAGACTGAGTCCGAAGCCCACCCGGGCGGTGCTGAGGGTGGTGTTGAGAGCTGAACGCTTCATTTTTTGACTGATGCCTTGTTTTGTATGACTTTTCCAGGGATGTAAGCCTATGTTCCTCTACCTCATATGTGTTTTGATGTATGGTCTTATTCTCGTTATTTATTGATCGGGGGGCGGGTGGAACGGAGCCTTTCCTCCTCCGGGGTCTTCGTGTAGAATAGGGGTTCTTGGGCGACAGGCACACTGCAGGTTGGGGTGGCTTTTTAGCTTTTTGCAGGGGTGCAGGGTGGGGGGTGTTTTCTTGTTATTTGGGGGGTGGGTGGTTGGGAAGTTCATTGTTTGTGTGTTCTGTGTTCAAGGCGACTTTCTTCTGTATTTGAATTGCTTTTTGTGGTCGTGCTCATTGATGGGGGGTTTGGGCGTTGTCGGGTGGGATGGGGGGTAGCGGGTTGAGATTCGTTTCGTGGAACGTTAATGGTCTGGGTGATCGTATCAAACGCAGTGTGGTGTTGAAATGTATACGACGTTTATCTCCTGACATTGTTTTCCTGCAGGAGACTCATTTGATAGGCAATGTCTGTCATGCAATGAACAGGTGGGGCTATCGCCTCGTAGCACATTCAGGGTTCACCTCGGGTTCCAGGGGTGTGGGTATCCTCATTCGGGCTTCCCTCCCCCTGGCTATTGATGATGTTATACAGGATGACCGGGGGCGGTATGCTGTCCTTGTGGGTCGGTATGAAGGCCGTACCCTCTCCTTATTAACTGTTTATGTGCCCCCCGGCTTGCAGACTTCCACCTTTTCAGATTTGGGCCGTGTCTTGTTGGACCTTCCTGATAGTACTCTCTTTCTGGCTGGTGACTTTAATTCGGTAGTCTCTGGCCTTCATGATCGCCACCCTCCTAGGGATACCCCGGCGGCTCAGCAGTGGTTGGGTGGCTTTTTGGATACCTTCGGCCTAGTGGACTGCTGGAGGCTTTTGCACCCTACGCAGCTGCAGTACACCTTTCACTCCGGGGCCCATGGGAGTTTGTCTCGGCTGGATTATTTCCTGATGCCTGCGGCTCAGTCCCCGGCCGTGCGTGAAATTGTGCACTTGCCCAGGGGTATCTCTGACCACTCTCCGCTCTGGCTTCGTTTTTAAGTTGGGATGGAAGCAGCGGGCAGGGTGGCTCCCATTAATCCGTGGTACCTTGCCTCCCCTGAGACCCGCACCCTTTTACTTAGGTCCCTCGACTCGTATTTTCTGGATAACGAGGGGTCGGTTTCATCTGCTGTGTCCCTGTGGGAGGCCTTTAAGACTGTGATTCGTGGGCAGGCCCTCTCCCTTATTGCTGAGGCTAAGAGAGCGAGGAATAGAGAAGTGGTTGATCTTGAGGGGGAAATTTCTGTACTGGAGGAGGGCTTGGAATCTGGTGTCACGCCTGAGAAGCTCCATGCCCTGGGTCTGAAACAATTTGATTATAAGTCCTTGGTCACGGATGCCGCCAAAGTGATGTTTCGGGAGCACCAGGGACGTTTGTATGATGTGGGTGACAAAGCGGGTAAATTGCTGGCGTGGCTGGATAAGAAGGAGAGAGCTAATCGTGTGGTACCCGTGATTCAGTCTGCATGTGGTGTGAGTGTAGCGGACCCGATTGAGATAGTTGACCGGTTTGCCGAGTACTTCCGTGTGGTGTATACCCCTGTGTCTGTGAGGGATGTGGTTGACTCTCGCCTTCTGTTGCGTGATATAGCCCTGCCCATTGTTTCTGATTCGGACCGTGTGGCGTTGGACTCCCCCTTTACGGTTGATGAGATAGCTACTGCCATCCGTTCCCTCCGTTCTGGCAAAGCATTGGGCCCGAACGGGTTGCCGATCGAATTGTACAAGTTGCGTCCGGATAGGATTGCTCCGTATCTCCGCGCCATGTTTCTGGAGTCCCGGGAACGGGGTATTCTCCCTTATGATCAGAGACTGGCCACGATAGTTGTTATCCCCAAGGAGGGCAAACCACGTGATCTTTGTTCCTCCTATAGGCCCATATCCCTACTAAATGTTGAACCCAAGGTGTTGGCGAAACTCCTGGCAACCCGTCTCTTGACGGTCATTAGTGACTTGGTCCATCCGGATCAATCTGGATTTATCCCACATCGCAACACGGCTCTGAACCTACGTCGTCTTCATGGCGCGATCGCGAGGGCGGGGCTTCTGACGGAGCCGGGCATTTTGGCATCGTTGGATGCATCCATGGCCTTCGACACGGTGGAGTGGCCCTATCTTTGGGCGGCTCTTGAGAAATTTGGTTTTGGGCCTGACTTTATTGGTTGGGTCCAGTTGCTGTACGCGGCACCTCTGGCGCAAGTAGTGGTAAATGGTAGGGTCTCGGCTCCTTTCACCCTCGGCAGGGGTACCCGTCAGGGATGCCCCTTGTCTCCATTACTGTTTGCTCTCGCCTTGGAACCGTTGTCTGCCTGGCTCCGGTGGGAACCGTCTCTCAAGGGGATTCGCTGGTCTCCGGACTTTGAGGACCGCGTTTCGCTTTACGCGGACGATATCCTTTTATACCTCACCTCCCCGCGTAAATCTCTGTCTGTTCTGTTTGATGTTCTTGCTTCTTTTGGAGCCAACTCGGGCCTCGTTATTAACTGGACCAAGTCCTGTGTATATGTTCTCTCGGGGGTTTTGCCCCCCTTGCCGAGTAGACTTCCTATTCAAGTGGTCCAGTCGGGCTTCAAGTACTTAGGGATTTTTATTACGTTGGACCCGACGCTCCGCTTTGAGCGTAATCTCCTCCCACCATTGCTTAGACTGCGATTGGATGTGGCCCGTTGGCGCAAGCTTCCTTTATCTCCGCTGGGCAGGGCGGCCCTGTTTAAAATGATGTCCTTGCCGCGATTCCTTTACGCGCTACACAACTCCTACGACGCTATCCCTAAGACCTATTTCCAAGAGATTGAGAGTCTTCAATGGCAGTTGATATAGGATGGGCGACCCCGTATCGCACTCGCAAAGCTCACCATCCCCTGGTATGACGGGGGCATGGCGCTCCCCGATATCAAGCGATATTATTGGGCTTCCCAGTTGTCTGCCATTAATCATGTGATGTTTTCCCCGGGTCGTAATCCTGCATTCGAGATGGACAGACTCCAGCTTCCGGGTGGGGACTTTACTAGAGCGCTTTATTCCCGATCGGCCGGGCGCCGTCTTGTGGGCCCATCCAGGATTGCAGTAACGGTGTGGCGGGCTGCGAGTGTGAGTTTGGGGTGGGAGGATCGATTGACGTTGGCGACACCGCTTTATGCATCTGAACGTTTGGGCGGACTCTGGTCTACCAAGGGTTTCGACCGCTGGGATGTGATTGGGATCTGTAAGGTGGGTGACGTGTACTCGAACGGTTGTGTGAAGTCGTTCCAGGCCCTCCAGGCGGAATATGGCTTGAGTGGTAGGGAATTTTTTCGCTACCTGCAGGTCCGACATGCCCTCGCCTCAGTCTTGGTTCCTGATGAGGCCCTGCCTGAATCTTCCCCCCTCGAGGACCGTGTCCTTGATGGGCATCTTCCCGATAGCACTATTTCTCTGATTTACAAGAAATTGATTAATAATCGGGTGGACTTACTGGTCCGACTTCGGGAGGCTTGGGTTTGCGATGGTTTGGAACTGGACGACGAGGATTGGCAATCGGCGCTCTCTTCTCCCAAGGAGGTGGCCATTCCTGCCCGTCTCCGTTTGGTTCAGCTTAAGATTCTTCATCGAGTCTATGTCACTGGTCCGCGTCTGGTTACGATGGGCTTTTCTTCGGATGGGCTATGCAAGCGTGGATGTGGCTTGAGTGCGACCTTTTTGCATATCCTTTGGGAGTGCCCGGTTGTAGCTGCTTATTGGACTGCTGTGCTTGAGGTGATGACTGCTGTTACGGATGTGGCCCTGCGGCCGGAGCCTCGCAGATGTCTGTTGAATGTGTGGGAACCCACTGACTACTCTGTGGCCCAGACCAGATGGGCTACCCTTGGTTACATGATTGCGAAGCGGGATGTCGCGCAACTCTGGGGCGCTTCCAGGCCCCCTGAGGTCTCAAAGTGGGAAGACAATATGGACTGGTCCATGTTTCGTGAGAAGACGGTTTATGTGGCCAGGGGCAGGCCCAGGGCGTGGACGAAGGTCTGGGGCCAGTGGAATGATTATCGTGGGGGTATTTGCACCCCTCCCCTTGAAAACACTGCTGAGATTGTCCTTTCTCCCTAGACTAGAGTTCCCGGAACCTTTCCGTAGGGTTTTTTATACTTCCGGTTCTCCCCGCTGCTCCCCTCCCCCCCTCCCCGACTTGATTGGAGCCTCCGGGCTCTGGGTGTGTTCTCCTGATCGTGGAACCGTCCCCTCCGCTCTTTGGGCTGACCTTAATTATCGTCCATTCGCCTTTAGTGTTTGTGTTCTTTTTGTAAAATATGAAAATACAAATTGTTCTGTGATGTCTATGAGTAATGCTTTGTACTTGAGCTGTACCTATCCACGGGTGTACATTTTTCTTACATGCATTGTGCCTTGTTATTAGCGGCCAGCCCGTGAGGTTGTAGGCCCATTCTTGTACTTTTCTATGCTTACTCCAATAAAGGTTTTGTAAAAAAAAAAAAAAAAAAAAAAAAAAAAAAGTGTGTATGTGTGGTCTAAGCAAAGCAATATAAAACGCGCCTAAAGCCAGAATTTGGCAGGAGTTGCACTTATGTTATGTCTCTGAAGGTGCGGAGATCAGTTCTCACTACAATCTGTGTCGTGTTATTCCTGTAGCTTCAGCACTCACTGTACAGACATAGTTTATTAAGCAAAGCTGATAGGAGAGCAATAACATATTATTCAAATACTCCTCTAGGGTGAAAGCTAAATCAACAATTATGTCTCGTGTGCAGAAGCAGCAAAAGGAAAAAATGGCGTTTAAACATTTAATAAGCCTATGCTAACTTAACACAGTATTTAGATTAACAGTAGCTACATGACATGCCTTTATCGTAAAGGTGCCTCTGGCGTTTTGTACTCCTTGGTATGGGCAAGGTACCATAATTTACCAATGTGTGACCGAAGATGTTGGGTATAATCAAGGAGTTCTGAGGTGTTATCCATCTCCTTTTCCCAGGTCTCCTTTGTCATTACTAACAGGGTCCGGGGTTGCCTGCCATACAGCAATTCGAAAGAGGAACACCCCAGGCTGCTCTGGACCTGTCCTCGAATGACAAAGAGAGCAAGGGAAAGAAGTCGATCCCAGCTCTTTCAGTCCCCCGTCAGCATTTTTTCAAAGTCAACAGTCTGGGCATGGTAGACTGAGGTCTTGATATGTTTCATGTCCAGCAGTTTGCATACCTGTGTCATAAGTCGTGACACAAAGGGGTGCCTTGATCTGTAAGGATCTGGCGAGGAAATCCGACATGTGAGAAGTACTAAAGTAGTTTGTCTGCTATGTTGGCATTGGTCAGGCCCTAAGAGGAAGACCTTGGGAAAGTGGGTCCAATAGTCCACTAGGACCAGGACATATTGGAACCCTTTTTTGGACTTTGGTAGGGGACCAATGAGGTCCATTCCCACCCTTTCGAAGTGCTTTCCTATGACTGGCATAGGTTGTAGGGGTACCGGTGGGGTCGATATGGGTTTTTCTTTTGACACACGGGGCACGCTTGGCAGTATTTTTTTATGTGTGCGTAGATCTCCGACCAGTAAAAGAATTGTAGGAGGGTTTGGGTGGTCTTGAGGGCCTCAGATTGACCTGCCAGTAGGGGGGAGTGAGCAAAAAAAAAGAATCTGGTTGTGGAAGTCTTTTGGGACCAAGAGCTGAGGAGTCGCGTCTCGCACGGCCACCCTAAACAAAAGGCCATTGGTTATTTGATAAACAAGGGAAGGCATGGGCTGGTCGGGTCTGGATGTTAAGGGCTTCTTGCCAAGTGTGTGATAAGGTAGAGTCATTCTTCTGGGACCAGCGAAAGTCCTTATCAGATTGCCAAAGACCCTGGGACAACAGGGCTTTGGGTATGGTGTTTTTGGGGGCAGGGTGATCAGGGGGTGCTATTTTTATCAGGTCAGAAAATAGGGACAGGAAGTTGGGGTTGTCTGTACCGAGGATGAGATCCTCAGGTAGGGTTGAAAGAACTCCCACTTTGACTAGAGAGAGGGAACCCCCATGGCATTTGCGGGGTATTCAGGCTATGGGCTAGGGACGGATGTCCCTGTGTGCACAGCGTAGCAGACCTGTTTGCCCGGGACCAGTTGTTCAGGTCTGATCAACCCACCCTTGATCACAGACTGGCAACACCCTGAAACAAGGAGGGCCATTACGGAAGAGCCATTAACGGTGAGACTTATGTAGAAACGGGTTCAAATCTCTTCTGTGTATATAAGGTTCCTAGGGACATAGCTGATGTCCATAGGCTCATCCATTTTCTTTCGTGGACAGGCCTGGGCGATGTGGCCCTACTCTCCACAGTCAATACACTGAGGCCCACAATGCAGGGGATTCTCTGACTTCTGGATCCGCACTCTCTCGGGTTCTTTGATGGGGCTGAGAGGATTCCTAGGGGTAGGTACTTGCCGCAGGAGTTTTTCTGGTTCCCAGGAGTTGAGACGAGGTTGAGCCCGAGCGAATTAAGTGGCCATGTCCACCACCTGCTCTGCAGTAAGGTTGGCGTGCAATCTCAGTCAACGCTGGGTGGTGTAAGGAAGGGATTCCAAAAATTGTTCTAGGTGGATTGGCTTCATGATTTTGTCTTTGGACCAGTCGTTAGGTCTAAGCCACTTGAAGTAGAGAGTCTTAGGGTTGTCTCCAGAAGCACCTTTCTTTCTCCAGAATCTGAGCCTGTACGCTTCTGCGTCCATGCCCAGGTGGTCCAGGATTACTGCTTTTATCTCCTCATAAGGTGAGACTACACCCGAATATTCAACCTGGCAGGCAGCCTGGCCTTCACCAGCGATTAAGGAAGCGAGGAAAAAGAGCAATTTCACTAGGGGCCAGTCGGTTGCCATCGCTGCCCTTTCAAAGTTCAGCAAAAATTCATCGGAGTCCTCCCCAGGGATGTACTTTTGCAGCAATATGTTGGGGGAGGTCAAAGCACTCCTGGATGGCTTTTGGCAGGCTACCTCCTGGGATGAGTCTTCTGCTACCCGTTGTAGGGAGTCGATATGAGACTTCATGAAGTCTTTAAGAGTTTCACGGTCATCATGGGCGGAGTTCATCTGCCGTTCCACTGCCCACTCCAACTTCTTCTGCCCCTCTACTACATGATGAATCAATGCTTCCATTTTTGGCTCCCAATGGTCCTACTCAGCCTGCATTCTCCACCACGTGTCGCACTGGGAAGGTAGAGACATGAAAGCGGGTATTTTGAGTCAAGGGTTTTTATTTATGAGGCAAAAGAATAAATTACATAAGGGAATCCAGGTGACGTCATCCTCAGGCGGATGGGGCTGCTCATCCTTGGCGTCCTCGCTGGAATTAGATATTTTGGGAACTCCAATGTATAAAGGGAAAGAAAACAAGAAGGTGAACTCTGATTAGTGCTATAGTTGCTCAAATGTAGGGTAAAGGGAGGGTGTGAGGGGAGGCAACACCCGGTCGGTTCCTAGGAAAGTGTGGGAGAAGGGGCCGTCACCAAGGCAGGTAGGGGTTCACACTGCACGTTATCCCTAAGATCTCCCAACTGATGGGCTATTTCCCCTGCTCTCACCGCCTCCCGGTAATATCAAATCTAGCCGCCCGGATCCCCTGAAGCAGGCATACACCTGTTCTAGCCACGTCACTTAGAGATCGTGGTGGGGCACTGCTTGAAACCATTGGCCTCCTGGCTGCTCCTCCGCTGTATTTGTGACTTCTCTTGTGACTTTTCTCCCGCTCTCGCTCTGCCCCACACTCTCAGTCTCTCGATGCGCTCATCCATCTTCCTCCTTCAGGGTCTCGACCTCCTCCTCATAGGCTCCAGGGCTCTTATCTCCCGATGACACTCCGTGGTCCCACCTCCAAGGGGCAGGGCTGGTATCCTCCCCATCCGGGATGTTAAAGGGCCAGCCATACGAGGCATAGGATGCACTGGGAGACACACCTGTGATTCTGGCAGCGGGAGGGGAGAGAAAGGGGCGGTTCCATAAGGGAGACAGGTATGTTCGGGGTACGTTGGCAGAGGATGTCCGAATGAGGTCGCACACTGCTCGTCCCATCTGCGTGTGACCCCAGAGCATGATGGTCGATGTAGTCGGTATCAGCGGGTGCGTTTCTCCCCGAGTGTTGAATCTTGAGGGTGTTCACTGGTGTGCTTGCCATCCATGGACACGTTTTTTGTGTTCATTAACGCTCATCAGCAGGGATTAGGTGTGTGCACGGGGTTGCTGCGTGGGCTACTGAAAATATTCGTAGGTCCAGATACCTTTCAAGGCGCGCAGGTGCGTTATCTCAAGGTCGTCACCTCCATCGGCTCAAGGGAGCCTGTATAAATAGTATGTCCGAATGAGGTCGCACACTGCTCGTCCCATCAGCGTGTGACCCCGGAGCATGATGGTCGATGTAGTCGGTATCAGCGGGTGCGCTTCTACCCGAGTGTGGAATCTTGAGGGTGTTCACTGGTGTGCTTGCCATCCCTGGACACGTGTTTCGCGTTCATTAACGCTCATCAGCAGGGATTAGGCGTGTGCACGGGGTTGCTGCGTGGGCTGCCGAAAATATTCGTAGGTCCAGATACCTCTTAAGGCGCGCAGGTGCGTTATTTCGAGGTCGTCACCTCCACCGGCTCAAGGGAGCCTGTATAAATAGTATGTCCGAATGAGGTCGCACACTGCTCGTCCCATCAGTGTGTGACCCCGGAGCATGATGGTCGATGTAGTCGGTATCAGCGGGTTCGCTTCTACCCGAGTGTTGAATCTTGAGGGTGTTTCATTTCATTTCTTTTGTACCCTGATTTTAATAGGGACTCCTGGCCCCCACTTGCACCATAATTGGCTCCTACACCGCTACTTTGCGGGTTTGGGTTCTGTGGGCTCTTAGCTCGCCGGTAGTTTAATAGGCGCCATCTTGGGTGAGGACGCGCCGTTCTAGAGGCACCGGACCGAGCGCTCTAGCCTTGCGGCCCTCCTTCGCCCGCCCTACTTAAACTTTGCCTCAGCGTGCAGCGGTGACGCGCAGCGGGTCGCGCCTTCACTGCGCCTGAGTCGCGCCAGAGTCCTGCCCGTCTGCGCCCGTCAGAGCTAAGGAAGCGCTAGGGCAGGGCTCTGCACGTTGGCTGGTACGTATACCTGTTTTGTCCTTAGTTTTTATCAGGCATGTATTCTAGAACAGACTTGCTTCGCCTTCGTTTTACTCTTTCCCCTTGCCCTGAGACACGTCTTCATCCTCTGTGTGGCCCTTTCAGGTGTCCCGGTTGTGCCTTTACGCTTTCTATACCTACCCCGATTTCTACTCATTGTTCTGCTCCTCGTAAGTCACCAGATCCTACATTGTTTAAGATATACCATCTTAATGTTAGATCTTTGGTCAAGCACCATCTTGATGTCCATGACTTACTTGATGAAGCTCCCGATATTCTTTTTATGTCTGAGACTTGGCTCCATAATGATGCTTCGGCTGTCATTAACTTAGCACTCCCTCCGGACTATACAATCTACACGCTCAATCGTGACTCTAGAGGGGGTGGCATTGCAGCCGCTATTAAAACCAGCTATCCATGTACATGGAAGACCATGGATATCGCGGGATGTGAAAGTGCTTATTTTTCAGTTTCTGTTAATCCGCATTTTGCTTTTTCTGGTTTACTCATTTATCGGCCTCCGGGCCCTGATGCTGCTTTCAGAGCTGCCCTTCCCGATGTAGTAAGCTCTTTGGCTCTGAAAACTGCCAACTTCAATATAATTGGAGATCTCAATCTCCATTTTGATTCCCCTTGTCCCTCGGCAGCCAGCAGTACTTGTGCTGACCTGGAGGCTCTTCAACTTTTTCAACTAGTTCGTCATAACACACATATTGGTGGTCACATCCTAGACCCTTTTTTCACCTCCCTTACATCGGCCAAAGTCCTGCCCCCTAGACCTATGGCCTGGACAGATCACCACCTTATTGAATGTCATATCTTACTTGAAGATCCTCTTGTAGTTGCCCCCACCCCTACCATTCTTAGGCGCCCGTGGAAAAAATTGCAACTTAGCGATTTCCTTCAGCTTCTGAGCGAGGTCCCCTTGGCCCCTTTTTTTGATGTGGAATCGGGTTATGATCTTTATTGCAACTGGATCACTAATGCATTGGACAAGCTTATTCCTGTTACCTTGACTAAACAACAGCGCTCCCACTCCAGTCCTTGGTACGACGACTCTCTTCGGCTTCTAAAAAAATCCTGTAAATTAGCCGAAAGAGTCTGGCGTAAGTCATACGATCCGGTCAGGAAAGCTTTGTACCTAGCTACCATCAAGAAGTACCACAGAGCCATCTGTAGGGCCCGAGCCTCCTACTTTTCCCGTGAGTTCAGTGCTAGTACCAACCCTACTAAACTTATTTTTAAAGCACTGAAAGAGCTCACCTCTTGTAGAACTTCTACCGCTGAGATTTGTTCTTCCTCCCATTGTGAGGACTTAGCTGCCTTTTTTGTTAGTAAAGTGCAAGGAATTTATCGAGCTTTCCGCAGCCCCACTGGTCCTCGGCAGTGCAACACAGCCATTTCGAAAACTTCCTCCACGCTATCCCATTTTCCGGAGCTTTCTAAGGAGGAGTTCAACAAACTTGTTATTCGAGTGAAGTCAGGCTCCCCTAAAGACCCCTTGCGGCCTTCTCAATCTCGCGAATCTCCCTCCTTCTGTCTTCCTCCGCTGTGTAAGCTTATTAATCTGTCCCTGTCCTCAGGTTCTGTTCCCTGTGCCTGGAAACAGGCGCTGGTAATTCCTATTTTAAAAAAACCTGCTTTAGACCCCAAAAAAGCGGAAAATTATCGCCCCATTTCTCTCCTCCCGTGGGCTGCCAAACTGACTGAGGCCCATGTTAATACCATCTTAGCTAACCATCTCCATTCTGCGAATATCTTAGATCCTTCGCAGAATGGATTTAGGCCCGGTCACAGCACCGAGACTGCGCTCCTGTATATGGCTGAACATCTTCGCATGTTGGCGGATTCAGGTCACATGGCAGCACTGGTGCTTCTTGATCTAAGTGCCGCTTTCGACACTGTCTCCCATGACATTTTACTCCAACGTCTGGTTGAAGCCGGGGTGGATAATATCGCTCTTGGATGGTTCAGATCTTTTTTATCTGGTCGCTCCTTCAGGGTCACCACCCCCCCTTTCGAATCCAAACCACATGCGATTGCCCAGGGAGTACCACAGGGATCGGCTCTCAGCCCCACTTTATTTAATCTTTATGTTCAACCGCTAGCTGCTGTCGCCATGCGTGGGAACCTTTCCATCGTATCCTACGCAGACGACACTCAGCTGGCGGTTGCCATTAGTGGGGCTTCCGATCTTGAGGCAGTCAAGTTCCGTGAGGGACTTATATCTGTGGCCCACTGGATGAATGACAATTTCCTGCAACTGAACGCCAAGAAAACCGAGGTGCTTATTGTGGGGAAACAATCACATTTGTGGGGCGATAATTGGTGGCCACATGAGCTCGGTCCTACTCCTACCCCCGTTGCTGAAGTAAAAAACCTTGGGGTATGGTTTGACTCCCAATTGAGTTTTTCCACCAATACTAAAAAGATTGCAGCAGCATGTTTTGGGATTTTACGTCAGCTTCGGTCCACCTTTAAATATTTTGACGCTCCCACTCGACAACTCATTGTGCAAGCCATGATATTGTCTAAATTAGACTATGCTAGCTCTCTTTTTCTTGGAGTCAATCAGGCTGAACTCTCCCGTCTCCAACGCGTCCAGAACGCCGCCGCCAGGGCTCTGGTTGGCTTACCCAAATTTTGCTCAGCTAGGAAAACCATTTATAATCTCCACTGGCTTCCGGTGGCGCAGAGGATAAAGTTTAAATCATTGACCCTGACATTTAAAATTCTCAAATTGTCATCCCCTCAGATTCTGGAGCATCTTATCTCCCCTTATGTTCCAGCTCGCTCTCTGAGGTCCTCTGCTCTCCACCTCACTATAGTGCCCCGCTTTAAGAGATCCAGGATCGGCGGACGCTCTTTTCGAGTTCTTGCCGCCAAATTATGGAACTCCCTGCCCGTCCATATTCGTGCTATCAATGGGCTCCTTGCTTTTAGGAAGGCTGTCAAAACCTTTCTCTTCCCCTTAGCCCCTTAGTTCTGCTGTGTTGTGTTTTGTCTCTCACCCTGTCCGGTTTTTATGTTCTGTACTAGCGCCAGGACGCCCCTTTGCTGGGGCATCTGTGCGCTCAACAAATCCGGATAACATAACATAACATAACATAACACTGGTGTGCTTGCCATCCCTACATATATGCCTATTCCCTGCTGACGAGAGGTAACAACCTCGAAACACGTGTCCAGGGATGGCCAACGCGACAGTGAATTTTTGCTCAAGACCCTAGCAGAGGCGCACCCGCTGATGCTTACTTCATGGACCTCAATGCTTTGGGGCAACAGGCTGATAGGACAAGCAGTGTGCGACCAATTGGACTTTTTTTATATTCAAGCTCCCTTGAGCTGGTGGGGCTGACGAGCCGGGTTACGCACCTGCGTGCCACGAGTGGTACCGGACCTGAGGATATTTTTTGGCAGCCTACGCAGCAACCCTAAATATATGCCTATTCCCTGCTGACGAGAAGTAACAACCTCGAAACACGTGTCCAGGAATGGCCAACGCGACAGTGATTTTTTGCTCAAGACCCTGGCAGAGGGGCACCCGCTGATGCTTACTTCATGGACCACAATGCTTTGGGGCAACACGCTGATAGGACAAGCAGTGTGCGACCAATTCGACTTTCTTTTATATTCAAGCTCCCTTGAGCTGGTGGGGCTGACGAGCCCGGGTTACGCACCTGCGTGCCACGAGTGGTACCGGACCTGAGGATATTTTTTGGCAGCCTACGCAGCACCCCTACATATATGCCTATTCCCTGCTGACGAGAGGTAACAACCTCGAAACACGTGTCCAGGGATGGCCAAAGCGACAGTGATTTTTTGCTCAAGATCCTGGCAGAGGCGCACCCGCTGATGCTTACTTCATGGACCACAATGCTTTGGGGCAACACGCTGATAGGACAAGCAGTGTGCGACCAATTGGACTTTCTTTTATATTCAAGCTCCCTTGAGCTGGTGGGCTGACGAGCCCGGGTTACGCACCTGCGTGCCACGAGTGGTACCGGACCTGAGGATATTTTTTGGCAGCCTACGCAGCACCCCTACATATATGCCTATTCCCTGCAGACGAGAGGTAACAACCTCGAAACACGTGTCCAGAGATGGCCAACGCAACAGTGATTTTTTGCTCGACCCTGGCAGAGGCGCACCCGCTGATACTTACTTCATGGACCACAATGCTTTGGGGCAACACGCTGATAGGACAAGCAGTGTGTGACCAATTGGACTTTCTTTTATATTCAAGCTTCCTTGAGCTGGTGGGGCTGACGAGCCCGGGTTACGCACCTGCGTGCCAAGAGTGGTACCGGACCTGAGGATATTTTTTGGCACCCTACGCAGCACCCCTACATATATGCCTATTCCCTGCTGACGAGAGGTAAAAACCTCGAAATACGTGTCCAGGGATGGCCAACGCGACAGTGATTTTTTGCTCAAGACCATGGCAGAGGCGCACCCGCTGATGCTTACTTAATGGACCACAATGCTTTGGGGCAACACGCTGATAGGACAAGCAGTGTGCGACCAATTGGACTTTCTTTTATATTCAAGCTCCCTTGAGCTAGTGGGGCTGACGGGCCCGGGTTACACACCTGCGTGCCACGAGTGGTACCGGACCTGAGGATATTTTTTGGCAGCCTACGCAGCATCCCTATATATATGCCTATTCCCTGCTGACGAGAGGTAACAACCTCGAAACACGTGTCCAGGGATGGCCAAAGCGACAGTGATTTTTTGCTCAAGACCCTGGCAGAGGGGCACCCGCTGATGCTTACTTCATGGACCACAATGCTTTGGGGCAACACGCTGATAGGACAAGCAGTGTGCGACCAATTCGACTTTCTTTTATATTCAAGCTCCCTTGAGCTGGTGGGGCTGACGAGCCCGGGTTACGCACCTGCGTGCCACGAGTGGTACCGGACCTGAGGATATTTTTTGGCAGCCTACGCAGCACCCCTACATATATGCCTATTCCCTGCAGACGAGAGGTAACAACCTCGAAACACGTGTCCAGGGATGGCCAACGCGACAGGGATTTTTTGCTCAAGACCCTGGCAGAGGCGCACCCGCTGATGCTTACTTCATGGACCACAATGCTTTGGGGCAACACACTGATAGGAAAAGCAGTGTGCGACCAATTGGACTTACTTTTATATTCAAGCTCCCTTGAGCTGGTGGGGCTGACGAGCCCGGGTTACGCACCTGCGTGCCACGAGTGGTACCGGACCTGAGGATATTTTTTGGCAGCCTACGCAGCACCCCTACATATATGCCTATTCCCTGCTGACGAGAGGTAACAACCTCGAAACACGTGTCCAGGGATGACCAACGCGACAGTGATTTTTTGCTCAAGACCCTGGCAGAGGCGCACCCGCTGATGCTTACTTCATGGACCACAATGCTTTGGGGCAACACGCTGATAGGACAAGCAGTGTGCGACCAATTGGCCTTACGTTGGCAGAGGATGCCTACATCAATCATGACATCTCAAATGACATCACTGATGACAACATCCACAGAACCATTCATGCATCCACTCACACAACCACTCTCATACCCACTCACACACCCATACAACTGCTTACAAACCCACTCACTCATCAATAGAGCCACTCTCACATTCACTCACCCATACAGCCATTCACCAACCCATCCACCTACTCTGACATCCACTCTCAACCATAGTCACGCACACAGCCACTCACACCCCCACTCACTCACCAACACAGCCTCTCAACAAAGCCACCGCTCACCCATATAGCCACTCACACAAAACACTTACATACCTATTCACACATCCACACAAGCACTCACTTATCCACTCACTCACCCAAACAGCCTCTCACACAGACACTAACTCACCTATACAGCCACACACCTACTCTCACACAAATAGTCACAGAACTCTCAGATCACATATGTTAGAAATTGGTCACTTATTAGTGGTCCTGAAAGAATAGTAATTTAACTTATGCAGTAGCTTGATATATTTCTTTAAGTTTCAGAAACATTTACAAAATACTTATTTTCACTGCATGATGTCATCAGTGATATCATAAGTGAAGTCATTTGAGATGTCATGAGTGATGTCACTGATCATGTCATGAGTGATGTAATCTGTGAGGTCATAACCAGTCATTACAGGGGCATTAGTTATAGTTATAGAATTTCACTGGTTTTATGCGAGTGAAATCTGAGCCTTACTATAATGTCCCTCTAACCTTTGTTTTGTTCAGTGAATTTCCAAGGTTTTTTAATTCCATATACTAACTATGTCTCTATAACCTTTCATATTCTATAATAATATATATATATATATATATATATATATATATATATATATATATATATATATATATATATATATATATATATATATATATATTCACTGAAAAAACCATAGGTTATAGACCATATATAGTTAGGAATTAGCATTTACAAAACCTTGAAAATTCACTGAAAAAACCATAGGTTATAGACCATATATAGTTAGGAATTAGCATTTAAAAAACCTTATTTTACTCACACAAAACCATTGAAATTCCATATATAGTTAGTTGCACTAACTATATATCGCGCACCCGCAATCCACTGCTGATCATGTCACATATTACATCATTCATGACATGGTCAGTGACATCACTAATGACATCACTGATGACATCTCAAATGACATCACTGATGACATCACTGATGACATCATCCAGTGACTGTGTGTTTCTGTAAAGTTTAAATATGTTTTAGATATTGAAGAATGAGTAGATGTATAACTGTCTGGACGAAGGATTTAGTAGGTGCATGACTGAATGTATGAGTGAGTGATTAAATGTGTCTCACTGAGTGCATGGGTTAGTGACTAAACTGTCTTAATTTGTGCATCATTATGTCTGTTGTTCTGTAAACTACTGCATGTGTTGATCAGTAGCTATATGATTAACTATATGGGTTATTGATTGATTGTCCAAGTATTTGTATGGGAGACTGAGTGTGTGTGTGGCTGGCTGGGAGGTGTGTGACTCTGTGCAGATCAATGTGTACTTGTATCAATGATTGTATAAGAAAGTAAGTATGTGTTACTATATGTTTGAAAATGTAAGGTGCTCTATGTTTAACTGTATAGACAAGAAAATGGAAGTGTGATTGATTCTTTACAGGACTGACTAGGTGTGTGAGTAACTCCATGGATGAGTGGCAGAGTGTGAGTGTCTGTATAGGTGTATGAGTGCATATGATAGTGTTGTAAAGATGAGTGATTGTATGTATGAATGATTGTATGGGTGAATGAGTGAATGTGTGTGTAGACGTAGGAATCAGTGAGTACGTATGTAGTAACTAGTATTGGTGTGTCAATGGTTTCAAAAATTATACTCTGTATTTAACACTGGGTGAAACAGAGGTTATATTAAAATGTGAGGAGATGCATTGTATTGTCACATGAATGATATCATCAGTGATGTGGTCATTGATGTCAAATGAGATGTCATCAGTGATGTCATCAGTGATGTCATTTGAGATGTCATCAGTGATGTCATCAGTGATGTCACTGACCATGTCATGAATGATGTAATATGTGACATGATCAGCAGTGGATTGCGGGTGCGCGATATATAGTTAGTGCAACTAACTATATATGGAATTTCAATGGTTTTGTGTGAGTAAAATAAGGTTTTTCAAATGCTAATTCCTAACTATATATGGTCTATAACCTATGGTTTTTTCAGTGAATTTTCAAGGTTTTGTAAATGCTAATTCCTAACTATATATGGTCTATAACCTATGGTTTTTTCAGTGAATTTCAATGGTTTTTTAATAGCAAATATCATAAGCTGTCGAATGTCAAGTACGTGGTAAGTGAAAACATTTTCGTGTTTATGCACACTGATCTGCTTTGAATGGTGCCCCCCCCCCCTCATTTCTATTAGGAGTACTCTCTCTTTGCAGATAGTGAAAGGTAGTTAACGCAGGCCTTTGCCCCCGTTGTAATCCGTCGTGCCTGCTTCTCTCTCCATTTGATTGATTGTTATCCAAGTATTTACTGTTTTAGAATTAGTTCTCTTTGGTTCATTCTCTATTTACAAACAAACACAGAGTCGCAATACTCTGTTTAGTCTTTGCAGATAACGAAAAATCGTGTAAAAAAAAAGAAAAGGAATCGAGCAAAATCAGTAGGCCACTAATGGGATCTCTTTTTGACCTCGCTAAAATAGAAACATTAGGAACAACCCCTCATGACAAATACAAAACTAGTGAGATGAACGGAACTCCACACAATGATGGCTGCAAAACAGCTCGGCTCCGCCACCCACCCCGCCCAAAATAACGATAAAGAGCGGCTGCCATGATTGGTTGCGGAATGGCCACAACGGAGCTACGAAATGGTGCTGCTCTCATGCTAACCCCAGCTTCGGTCTGAAACATCCAGAAACACTGTAGACTACCAATTCGATCAGTTCCGGTAGCGCCCCAATGTAACCCGGTAGAGAAGAACTAGCCCTCCCCTCTTTGACTGATGGTTCTTGTTGCCTGTCCCTTCTGTTGTCATTTAACAGAACTATTTAGCCTGCTGAAAGGGGTTGTGTTTCGACCGCTGGTTGGTGGAGACATTTTGACTATATTCTGGACCTGCGTTGTCGCGTAATGCGTCATATGACGCGCCGCGTTAGCGCATCCGGAAGTCATCCGGGGCGCGCAGCGCGTAACGTAAGCATAACAAGTCATGTGACTTGTTAATAAAACTTTTCATTGGTTCATTTTACTTTTCTTATTCTAATGATGAAAGCCTTGGTCATATCACCTAAAAATTACGCTTTTAATTACTTCCGAACATTATTTTCTCTTAAATATATGTTATAATGTTCCAGGCTAATGTACTTTCCCGGAAATTTTACAACTGTCCTGCAAGTAAAATATATTCTTTTTTCGAGAAAAAGAGCGTTTCTTCGTCCCATGACGGAGCCGTTGAGCAAAAGAGGGTCTGCTGTCTTAGTCGCCGATACGCCTGAATATGAGATTCTTATCGATCACTTTATGTTGCAGGAATAGAAAACACAACAGCCCTTGACCATTTATCTTTACTGCGTTCCTTCGTATTATACCTTTTACCCTTCATGTAATTGGTCTGCTTTATTTCACTTGCCTTTTAATGATTCTAAAACAGTGACTATTATTAAAAACTTTACCAATGTATACACTACTACCATGTTTTCTTTTAAAAACCTTTATTGTGAAAATTTCATTATACAAATACGAGCCTATAACCACGTGGGCCTGCCACGGAGCAAACTGTAATCGTATATGATGAGTAGACATTTACACTGTAGAGGAACGTAACGGGCGGGCCATTAGGTTGCAAAAACTAAGGTGTCTAACAGTTACGGAATCGGTGGACGTACATTTTATAATTAAAATACGACAGGGCCAGTTACAATAAAATTATCTAGATATACATTTGCGGGCAAGTACCATGGGTGACGTTAATTCGAATTTTCAACAGTACAGTAATCAATAACACATCAGAACTTAATATCAATAGGGATGTCGAAATATTCAATCAATTCTCGTCCCCGCCCGCCATGTGCTTCAAAACTGCATACGTATCTCGTGATTTCAAGGTTCTGCAACCAGTACACAACAAGGAGTTACGAGTCCCATTCATTCCGGCGCCATTTTGGGCGAGGACGGGCAGGTCCAGGATATAGTCAAAATGTCTCTACCAACCATCGACTATGATGATGTTCATATGCTGTATTTATTAGAGTAACACTCATCTGCCCACATGAAATTAATTTACCACAATCTAAACATGTCATTTTAATCTTTCCAAAGTTCTTCTAAATATTTGGGACCGTTTCCCTTGCCTCTGAAGCTCTCAGTGCCACTTCTTTGATGAATGTACTAGCAGGTCAGGGGTTCTCCTCCAAATCTCTCTTTTATGCAGCACTATAATTAATTGGTGCCACCTCTCCATATGACGATGCATGGTATAGTTACCACAACTATATTTTTTTTCGGTTCCTCTGGAGAGTTCATCGTGGCAGATGAAGCGTGTAACATACCGGGCATTTACCTTTTTTTGCATGTACAGGAAAGGAAAAAAAAATCGAGCGTCCGAGTTCTAAGGTGTCCCAGGGCCATTTTAGTGGACCAGGCCCAAATCCAAAGAACAGGCCGCCATTTTGAGAGTCCTCTTGCAGCCGCCTGTCGCTGTAGCATCAAGAGCGGCCGAAACTCAGCTGAATGGCAACTGAAACGGTAAAGGGGCGCCCCACTACATTTCAGCATTGTAGGATGACCACACCAGTACAGCAACTTGCTAGACATCACCTCGGTGCCATCCGGATCTCGGCACCCCACTGCAGATGAAGTGCCTCTCAACTATGAAACCACCACGGTGACATCCGGATCTTGGCGCGTTGTGCTGCCTTCGGCCTATTCGCACATCGGTCCGCTACTGACGCCATCTCACAGGCTAATGGGGTGACCCACGCCGAGTTTCAGCATTGTAGGATGACCACACCAACTTGCTAGACATCACCTCGGTGCCATCCGAATCTTGGCATCTCAACGCCTAGTGGTATCTTCCATACAGAAAATATTGTTACGCTGCCTTTGGCCCCATTCGCACATCAGTCCGCAACTTAGACATCACCTCGATGCCATCCGGATCTTGGCATCTCAGCGCCTTGTGGTGTCAGTCAGAAAATATTGTTGCGCTGCCTTTGGCCCCATTCGCACATCGGTCCGCAACTTAGACATCACCTCGGTGCCATCCGGATCTTGGCATCTCAGCGCCTTGTGGTGTATTCTCTTCAGAAAATATTGTTGAGCTGCCTTTGGCCCCATTCGCACATCGGTCCGCAACTTACACATCACCTCGGTGCCATCCGGATCTTGGCATCTCAGCGCCTTGTGGTGTCTTCTACTCCGAAAATATAGTAGAAAATATTGTTGCGCTGCCTTTGGCCCCATTCACACATCAGTCCGCTACTGACACCATCTCACAGGCCAACAGGGCGCCCCACGCCGACTTTTACCATTGTACGATGGCCACACCAGTGCCACAACTTGCTAGACACCACCTCGGTGCCATCCGGATCTTGGCATCTCAGCGCCTTGTGGTGTCTTCAAATCAGAAAATATTGTTGCGCTGCCTTTGGCCCCATTCGCACATCGGTCCGCTACTGACGCCATCTCACAGGCCAACGGGGCGCCCCACGCCGACTTTCAGCATTGTAGGATGGCCACACCAGTGCGGCAACTTACTAGACACCACCTCGGTGCCATCCGGATCTTGGCGCGTTGTGCTGCCTTCGGCCTATTCGCACATCGGTCCGCTACTGACGCAAACTCACAGGCCAACGGGGCGCCCCACGCCGACTTTCAGCATTGTAGGATGGCCACACCAGTGCGGCAACTTACTAGACACCACCTCGGTGCCATCCGGATCTTGGCGCGTTGTGCTGCCTTCGGCCTATTCGCACATCGGTCCGCTACTGACGCAAACTCACAGGCCAACGGGGCGCCCCACGCCGACTTTCAGCATTGTTGGATGGCCACACCAGTGCGGCAACTTACTAGACACCACCTCGGTGCCATCCGGATCTTGGCGCGTTGTGCTGCCTTCGGCCTATTCGCACATCGGTCCGCTACTGACGCAAACTCACAGGCCAACGGGGCGCCCCACGCCGACTTTCAGCATTGTTGGATAGCCACACCAGTGCGGCAACTTACTAGACACCACCTCGGTGCCATCCGGATCTTGGCGCGTTGTGCTGCCTTCGGCCTATTCGCACATCGGTCCGCTACTGACGCAAACTCACAAGCCAACGGGGCGCCCCACGCCGACTTTCAGCATTGTAGGATGGCCACACCAGTGCTGCAACTTGCTGGACACCACCTCGGTGCCATCCGGATCTTGGCGCGTTGTGTTGCCTTCGGCCTATTCGCACATCGGTCCGCTACTGACGCCGCCTCACGTGCCAACGTATTTTCTCCTAATTTTACACCCTATGCCGCATAACAGGTCATGTGACTTGTTTATAAAACTTTTCATTGGTTCATTTTACTTTTGGTTTCCTAATGATGGAAGGCTTGATCATGTGACCTAAAAACAACACTTTTCATAGGATGAAAACTTTTTTTTTTCCCCAAACGATGAAAGCCCCACCTTGTTTCTGGATGTTTCAGACTGAAGCTGGCGTCAGCATGAAAGCACCACCATCTCGTAGCTCAGTCGTGGTCATTCCGCGAGCAATCATGGCAGCCGCTCCCCACCAGGAGCCTGCAGGAGTCGGAGCCCCCAAAACTTTTGATGAATTCTCAAGGCGGAGGGGACGCTTTCGAGAATGAGGTCCAAGACCTAGCAGACAAGCGTCCGATTTCCAAGGTGTCCCAGGGCCATTTCAGTGGACCAGGCCCAAAAAGGAAACAGCCTGCCGCCATTTTGAGAGTCCTGTGACAGCCGCCTATCGCTGCACCGCAAGAGTGGGCGCAACTCAGCTGAATTGCGGCTTTTGACACAGTGGACCAAAAACGGACGGAATGGCAACTGAAACGGTAAAGGGGCGCCCCACTACAACAGACGAGACTCCACCTGGAGAGGCCCGTTCACGCCGCCTCCCCCGGGGCGCTCCACGCCGTTATTCGGAGCAGCATTGTAGGATACCAAAACCAGTGCGGCAACTTACTGGACATCACCTTGGTGCCATCGTTCTGCTGCCTTGGAACTATTCGCGCAACAGTTTGCTACTGATGACCCACCCCCCGCGACGCCCCATGCCGTTATTTGCTGGGTGGCAACTTACTAGACATCACTTTCGTGTCATCTAGATTTCGGCGCGTTCTGCTGCCTTGGAACTATTCGCACAACAGTTTGCTACTGATGACCCACCCCCCGCCGGAAATCTGGACGTTGTGCTGCGTTGGGACTATTCGCACAGCCGACCGCTACTTCGTTGTTTTTCCCTAAAAATGTTTATATGTTATTACTATTTTTGTTTTCTTGTATATATTTATAAATTATTAAAGTTTTATAATCTTACTACTTTGTCGGAGTGCTATATATTTTTAATGTGACACATAATTGTAAAAACTTTGATGTACAAAGAGTCATCCCTGGAATCATCCGCTTCAGGCTCGGTCCCCTCCCCAATCACAATACAGGATGGTTTTCAGATAATAGCAACGCTTCTGCTGTGACGGATCTCATCGAGTGTGGGCCTTGATCTACTATAACTCCTTTGAAGAGGGGTGATTCTTTACAGCTGTGGCCATAAACTACATCTGCAGGGCTAGCTGATACCCTAGGACCAGCCTGGACAATCGGACACAGAGGAAAAGGAGTGTCAGAGGGTGCGGTAGTGAATAGGGCGAAAGGGAGGTGTCGGGCGGGCACAGGGTGTGATTCTCAGGGAACAGCAGCGCAGATGGGGGAGGTTTATTACCCATGCATAAGACAGAGAGCGGGGGTGACCACTGCCTGGGGGAGATGCTTGCGAGGGTGGGGAGCCATGCTAAGGATCGACAGCGTGCACAGAGTGGGTCTGGTCAAGGCATCTAAAATGGCTGCCGTGCACGACAAAAGTGTGGCATTTGAAAAAAGACAAGATGGCGCAGACAATGTTTTTCAACACTTCCTGATTTCCTTCGAATCGAACGTTAACAGACGTTGGGGCATATTACCAAAGTTAAGCGATATTTATCCCTAACGATGCTTAGCAACGATTTTTTTACCGTCAGAAATTATCGCAGATGAACCTTGCTATTATCAAGGTTTATCGGAAATACGATAAAAAACGACCGCAATGCATTAATATCGCTGAAAACTCAGCGATATTCATGCATTACCGAGCTAATGCTCTTAGCCATGTTATCCACCTCCCATTGGATAACATGGCTAAGAACTGCTCAGGGCAGGTGGTAGCTTTTAGAGATATTCGCCCTTATCTCGAATATTTCCAAAAGTTGATAATAGGAGATAGCGATGTTAGCGACTGTTTCCAGTCGCTAACATCTTGGCATGCCCACTTTGCATGTCATTAGTGATAAATATCACTCACATGCAAAGTGGGGCCCAAGAAGGTCGCTATCTTCTACTAGCCGTCGCTAACTGGTGTTAGCAACAGCTAGGTAATACACATATAATTTTATCTCCGCGAAGCGGAGCGCTGTTACAGATATATATCTTGTTTCTGAACTTTAATTTCTCAAAATGCACTGAAGCACATATATTGAGACCTAGCAAAGGCACATCGGGCTACCAGTCCCTACAATTTTGCCAAGTTTCGTGCAAATCCATTCAGCTGTTCGATCCTACCGAGAGACAAGATGGCGGCCGCTACGGACTGTTTGGAATGTTTACAGACACCGGAGAGCCAATCAGCTTCGCTTCGCAAAGCTCCGTAACGCGAAAAGTACGCGAAGCGGTGCGCTGTTACAGATATATACCTTTTTTTGAACGTTAATTTCTCAAAATCCACTGGAGCACATATATTGAGATCTAGCAAAGGCACATCGGGCTACCAGTCCCTACAATTTTGCCAAGTTTCATGCAAATCCATTCAGCTGTTCGATTATTATTATTTTTATTTTTTTTTGCCCCGCGGGGCCCTTTTAAAACCTCCACATCAAACCTAGGGGGTGAGCGACAATGTACTATGCCCCCTTATGGTCATTTGCCCCTTCGCTTTGGCCTCCTCTTGTCTCTCGATCCTACCGAGAGACAAGATGGCGGCCGCTACGGACTGTTTGGAATGTTGACAGACGCCGGAGAACCAATCAGCTTCGCTTCACAAAGCTCCGTTGCGCGAAAAGTCCGCGAACCAGAGCGCTGCCCGGTCCGCTGTTACAGATATATATCTTTTTTTAAACGTTAATTTCTCAAAATCCACTGGAGCACATATATTGAGACCTACAAAAGGCACATCGGGCTACCAGTCCCTACAATTTTGCCAAGTTTCGTGCAAATCCATTCAGCCGTTCGGGCTAAAAGTGAGGCCAACCGCCCTATGGAAATTAACATGGGAAAAACGTGTTTTGGGACCCCCCTTTTTTCTCGGCCCCCCCTTGACGAACCCCCCCAATTTTTTAAGGGCTGCTCAGAAACAAAATGTGCCATTTTCCTGAAAATTTCAGCCAATTCCGTCCACAAACGCCAAAGTTATTAGACATAGAATTTTCAAAAAACCCATAGAGAAAAAATCCTAACTATATATACCTACTGGCGACCGCCAGTAGGTAATATATATATATATATATATATATATATATATATATATATATATATATATCAATCATGAAAACAGCTTGTCCTGTCGCAGCGGGAGCACAATCCAGTGGGTGCCTGCGGCGAGACCAGGGCATTGTCTCGGTTTTTAAGTCAATACCAAGAAATTAAATCGCAGCACACTTCTTGGTTGATTTAGCAGTTATTTATTTTCCAAACGTGACAACTCCTACGCGTTTCGAACCGTAGTTCCTGTTCACGGCAGTGTTTGGTCACTAGTCCCTTTACAGTTTTCACTTTTATATCAAGGCATGCAAACACTTTACTAATGCATCCTGGACCTCGTAGTTTTAAAGCATTATGCATTATCTGGGATTGCAAATTCTGTTGCTTTACAATGTGGGCGGTTTCTACAACAGGGTGTATAATATGTTACTGCACTATAAGCGATGCACACTGTTATTCGACAAACGCTTATGTTTATTCGTGATTTACACGAACATCATAGATCAGACGTCTGTTTACCTGACGGGTGATCGTGCAGTTAACTTTCGACTTAGTGTCTTTTACAATGAAGGGCTGAGTGCCCTGGGTCCCCGTTGTTATATCCACCCACCTGTACATTTTTAAATCCTAATCTCCCAATATAGGTTACTGGAGTGAGGATATTCCTTTCAATCGATATCAACAATCATGCACAATATGAATAGAATTTTCATGTTGTTCAAAATTTTCGTTGTTCAAAATTTTTAACTTTGCAGTTTCTTGGTGTCTCTCAGCATTATATCATAGATGAACATACAGTTCTTCATCTCCATTCAAGCCAGCCGGCTGTTTGGTTTTGAACCTTATTATTAATTTCGATTCAAGTCGTCTAAGTTTTTGTTTCGGATTTCCCCCTCTTTCATGCACTTGGATGCTTGCCAGTCCAAAGTATTTTACATCCAGCCAGGTTTTTCCTTCATGACTGGCCATGTGTTTGGCTATTGCGTATGTAAAGTCCCCATTCTGAATGGCACGGATGTGTTGCAAAATCCGTATTTTGAGGGGGCATGTGGTGCTGCCAATATAAGACTTTCCACAAAAGCATTGCAGCATGTAGACGACATACGAAGATTCACATGTGATGCTCATCTTAATTTCAAAGTTTTTGCCTGCTGGATCTGTGAGGTTCTTGATGTTTCGGCCTATTTTGCATGCTTTGCATGTCATACATTTACTAAAGCCTCTTTTTCTGATGTCAAACCAAGAATCTGTTTTTTTCAATTCAAAATGGCTTCGAACTAAATGGTCAGATAAGTTCGGCGCTCTCCGATATGAGATCAGTGGATGATCCCCTATGCTTTGTCCTATATCTGGATCCTTTTGAATTATGTGCCAGAATTTTGCCATAGTCTTTTGTATTTTATAGCTCTCCTTACTAAATGTCATTACCATCCGTGGTTGTTCATCCGTGTCATTTCTTTGTGTATTTCCCTTTATTAGCTCCTTGTCTGTTTTGGCTTTCTCCATTTTTTCTTCCCTACTGAGAAGGGTGTCTGCTCTGGTTTTCATTCTTGCTTTTGTTTCACTTCTATTGAGATCAGTCATTTTGTAGCCTCTTTGCTTGAAGCGTTCTTTTGTTTCCACAAATTTCCTCTCCATTTCAACATCCTCAGAGCAATTTCTTCTCATACGAAGTAACTCCCCGTATGGTATACTCTTCTTTAGCTTCTGTGGATGAAAGCTTGACCCATGTAGGAGACTGTTCGTGGCAGTTTCTTCCTATGGACAGTCGTCTGTATTTTATTGTCAGCAATATATACTTTGGTGTCCAGGAATTCAATCTCTTTTGTGCTCACATTGCACGTGAATTTCAAGCCGACTTGATTCTCATTGAGGATTGCAAAGAATTCATAGAATTCTTTTTCCGTGCCCTTCCACAATAGGAACAAATCATCAATGAATCGAAGCCATAGGGCTACCTTTGACATGTGATGTTCGTTTTTCTCTCTCCAAGCCACGCACCTCTCCCACCACCCCATCATGAGGTTAGCGTAGCTTGGAGAGAAGGACACGCCCATCGCTGTTCCACAGCGTTGCTTGTAGATCTTTTTGTTAAAGAGAAATACATTATTGTATAGGCACATGGAGATCATCTCTGTTAGCATTTTGGAATGTTCTCTCTCACTGATGGATCGCTGTTGCAGGAAATACTGAATGGCCTGTAACCCCAGTTCATGAGTTATGGAGGTGTACAGCGATATTACGTCGATGGTCACCAATAAATAGTTCGATTGCCATTCTGTATTCATTAGTATGCGTAGGAAATCCCCCGTATCTTTTATGTAGGAACTGAGTGTTGGCACAATTGGAGCTATGAAATGGTCCACATAGTCCGATACATTTTCATAGATACTTCCACAGCTGGATATTATAGGACGTCCTGGCGGTTTATTCAGTGTTTTGTGGACTTTCGGTAGGAAGTAAATGGTCGGAGTAGTTGGATTTTCGACCATTAAGTATTTCCTTTCTGTATCCGTTAAGAGTCCTTTGGTTTGCCAGGTACGTAGTTTGATGTCTAGGTCCAATCTCAATTTGTCTGTGGGATTCCTAGCCAGTACTGTGTAGTTGTTAGTATCATTCAATTGGCGCATTGCTTCTTCTACATAGTGTTCCTTTTCCATCACTACGATGTTTCCGCCTTTGTCGGCGGGTTTTATTTCTATGTTGGTGTTGTTTTTGAGACTGTTTATTGCCAAGCGTTCACTCTTAGTTAAGTTTTCTTTTTTCATCAAGTTGTTCTTTTTTGGCATGTCTTCCAACTCTCCCATTACTAGGTCATAGAATACATCGATTTTGTTCCCAGGATGGAGAACTGGACAGAATTTCGATTTGATCTTGAATTCTGTGGGTTTGCGATTATCTGTAGTTATACCCATTTCCGCCAATACTTGAGTATCTGGTATTTGAGTATCTGTTATTTCGTTAGCCAACTCATATGCAACCCGAATTTGTGGTATTTCCGATATTTGGTACAAGTCAGTTGATGTGCTTTGATCGGGGATTGCGGTCTTGTTTGTAGGATTTGTTTGTTGTTTTGCAAAGAATTTTTTTAACTTTAACTTCCTGGTGTATTTATAGAAGTCAATTTTCGTTTCAACTGGGTCATGATGTACTTCTGGACAAAAGGAGAGTCCTCTGTTGAGTAGTCTAGTTTCCATGGATGTTAGATTATACCTTGATAGGTTTATAACTAGATTGGGAATGGGGGTTCCTGTGGTTACTTACGTATCACTGTTTGTGTTCTAAGGTTGTACCTGCCTCCTTGATCGCTTGCCTCGTCTTGTTTTGCGTCTTGGTTTTTTGAGGAATGGAATCCCCTCCCTCTTTCTCTGCTCCTGTTCTGTCCTCTTCCTCTGGGGTTGCCTCGTGGTGTTTGTTGCTCTTGATATAGCAACTTCATTTCGTCTAAAAAAGAAAACTTTTTTAGACCGGCTGTTCTTTGTTCCCCATCGCTTAGATCTGACTCTGATCCACTCATTTGTTCATTCGTTGCTGGATCTGTACTCATGCCCCACTGCTGTTTGAAGATGTCAAATTTCTTGGCGAATGTCAGGATCGTGCCATATTCGTAGTCATCCTGATCTCTGCAGAACTTTCGTTGTTTTCTATTTTGGACCTCTTCCTCATGTTTGTCTAATTTCTTTTCCATTTCGGTTCTTAGTTTCTTCAGAGTACCACTGTCTTCAGTTGTTGCTGCTATTTGGTTTTCTATTTCTGATATTTTCGTGTGCAGTTCTTGTACCTCTTTTCTAGCATACTTGATTATGATCAACATCATGTTATTTGAGCATTCCATATTGTTATTTCCCCACTCTTCCAACATTTCGGGCTTGGTGTCTGGATGATTGGGTAGCGTGAATATACGAAGCCCCCTAGGTACCATCTTACACTCCACATATTTTTCGAGAGTAATGATTTCCCACTCCCTTGATATTTCCTTGCGCATTAATTTCTCCAGCTGTATAAACAGTTGTTTGCTGGTAGTGATTGTGGGTTGTGTCTCTTTTCCAGCTTCATCTCTATTCGCTGTTTTCGTGCCCCTTTGGAATATGGTTTCTGCCTTTGTAGCACGTTTCGCTCTTCTTTCTTCCATGTTCGAGCCAAGGATTCAGTGCTTGATGGTTGCCCCGATTACCAGGAAACCCTCTTGTTACTGATGTTTTGAGTTGTTTCAAGGGACAGATCTTAATCACTGATACGTTCTTTAGTTGGGAAGGGGTGGATTTTTTATACGTCCCCTGTGTCACGTTTTGCAACTGCTGCCAAGAAAAGTTCAACTGCGAGTGTATTTTTTAAATGTGAATTTTCTGTCTCATTCGGCTTTCGCATTTGCCTCTACTCACATATTTTACTTCACTGCGGCATATCGTTCACACATCATTTCGCAATGGTTTTCTTACCTTGGAGACTCCCGATCACAAACCGCGTCCTCCGACCCAGCGCGTCGGCGCTCTACCAGGTGTGTGCGAAATATCCTTGTGATGTTCTGCGTTCCGTGTTCCTTTCGACAGAGACGTTGAAGTGTCCGCGCCTATGTAGCCGTTTCCTGTCGATTTGTTAGTTCTTTAGGTTTCACGGTGTAAGTTGAGCCCTCTGTGGGAAAAAGCAACAAGGTCGGAAATTTGTATCCATTTCATTCAGGATCAGATGCAGCATGAGACGCACTCCGGCACAGGCATCTCTATTGTTCCTTGCCAAACCGGTTTCGGGATCGTCCTCCCTTTGTCAATGGCAGCTGTTCACTCAGAGAGCCTAGCGTGCACTTTCATACTCAAGAGCCTGCCCATGTGGGCGTGTCCAAACGGAATTGTGGTTCTTGTAGTGCTTGCGATATGCCTCAAGTGAGTAGGTTCTGCGTGGCAGCAAAGTCGAATGAAAGTTATAAAACCCCTGTGGGCTGATGCTATATATATATATATATATCCTCACTGAAAAAAACAAAGGTTACAGGGACTGGATAGTTCGGCTCAGATTTCACTTGTACAAAACCAGTGAAATTCATCAGTTATCGTTTCCTGAGCTTACTATAACTTATAGTCCCGCAAAGATCTGCTTATGACCTCACATATTACATCACTCGTGAAATGGTCAGTGACATAACTGATGACATCTCAAATGACATCACAGATGACATCATCCAGTGAGTTTGTGTTTCCCAAACGTTTCTGAGACTTAAAGATATATACTAAGATACTGAATGAGTTAATTTACTATTCTTTCTGTAATACTAATGAGCAATACTATTTTTAACTGGAAGGGGCCATTGCATAGAGTCAAGCAGACAAAAGCAATAATTTCTTCCTTTCATTCTCTACCCACTTTTGTGTATCTTTCAGATTAAAGAACTGTACTGTACAGTACTTGCATTTTGTTAGTTCTGCCTACTTCTGACAGGTAACATAAAAAGAACCCTGCATTCTTCCAACACAGCACTTTTATAAGGAGCACATGTATAATTCAATGAGAGCCTAAAGTCCTCCTTCATCACCATAGATCTGTTAGTCCTTTACAGTTTTCAGGAATCAAATAAAATATATAATTGTGTTACAGCTAAAGCCAATGTATTGGAGTCAAGGTTAGAAAATGACTAGTGAAAATATTAGAAGGCATTTCTGAATATATTGCAGATGTTGCAGGTCAGTCTCTCATTAAAGAGACCCACAGGCTTGAGCTCTTAGCTCTCAAATCCATTCCTCTTATCCACCAAGTCATGATCCCCTAGATATTAATGTGTGGTGAATATTGCACTTTGACCTGAGCAGTGCATTGAGAAGGGCAGATGCATTAGCACTTCAAATAAGGGATACATACGCTTGGAATTTTTGAATTCTTTTATTTAAACTACTCTTTAGGGCCTTTTCTCAGAAATTTTAAAAGCATCATTAAATTATGATGGCCTTTAAATTTCTCACTATCACTATAACGTTTTTTTTCATCATTTTTCAATATCATTGCAATGCCTAGTAAAGGCTAACTTAAGGAAAATTGCACAGGAATAAAATGGTGTTCAGTAAATTATTCCATTAATTAATTTTATTCCGTAGCACAAGACATGTTTTGACATGAAGCACATAGATGCAAGCGGTTTTAGGTAGGAAAAAGCAGATGGATTGAGTATATTTAGCATGCACATAACAGCATAGACTATTATTGTTCACATAAGCATATATATGTGAAAAAACCAAAGGTTACACAGAAATTATAGTTAAGCTCAGATTTCACTCGTACAAAACCATTGGAATTCAGAAGTTATAGTTATCTGAGCTAACTAGAACGTCTGCCTCGCCAATGCACTGCGTATGAATTCACATGACATCACTTGTGATATTGTCAATGGCACCACTCATTACATCACTGAAATCTCAAATGACATGGTCAACTGATGACATCATCCACAGAATTATTCACACATCCACACAACCTTTCAGACACACACAAAACCGCTTACAAACCCATTCACTCATCCATAGAACCACTCACACACTCATTCACTCACCCATATAGCCACTCAATTACCCATACTCCTACTCAAACAGCTACTCAATCACCAATACAGCTACACATACACCCACTCATTCACCAAAACAGCTATAGTACCACTCACTTGCCCATAGAATCACTCATGCACAAATAATTAAAACACCCACAAAACCACTTAGAAACCTATTCAAACACCTACACAAGCACTCCCACCTACACTCACTTACCCATATAACCACTCAGTTAACCAAACATTCACGCACATACACATACGGTCACTTACACACACACTATCACTCACCCATGCAGCCACTCACACAGCTACACATTCACCCATATATCCACTCACAAACCCACTCACTCACCCATACAGCTAGTCACATACCCACATATTCACTCATACAGCTACTCCCACACCCACTTTTCACCCTTAGAGCAACTCACACACAAATACACAGTCACACAACCACTCAGATGACATATTTTAGAAATTGTATCACTTATTTGTCGTACAGAAAGAATAGTATTTGACCTTACCCAGTAGCTTAGTATATATCTTTACGTCTCAGAAACATTTACAAAATATGTATACTCACTGGATGATGTCATCAGAAATGTCATAAGTGATGTCGTTTGAGATGTCATCAGTAATGTCACTGACCGTGTCATGACTGATGTAATCTGTGAGGTCATACGCAGTGCATTGCATAAGTTATAGTGAGGTCAGGTAACTATAACTGTGAATTTCACTGGTTTTGTAAAAGTGAAATCTGAGCCTAACTAAAATATCTGTAACCTTAGGTTTTTCAATGAATTTCTAAGTTTAAAAGAATTATATTTCCTACGTATAACGTCCTTGTAAACTTTGTTTTTTTCAGTGAGTCTATTTTTTTAAATTCTATTACCTAACTATAATGTCCCTGTAACCTTTGCTTTTTTTAGTGAGTATGTATATATTCACTGAGAAAAACACAAAGGTTACATGGACGCTATAGTTAGGCTCAGATTTCACTTGTAGAAAACTAACCCCGGGCGGTAAATGTCACTCGTGGAGTTTGCAGAATTCGGGTGATCCACTTTCCGTTTGTGCTTGAGTTTTCTTTTGGCACTCAACCGTGTGCACCAAGACTCTCAGGTTGCTTGTGAGCGCAAGCAAGACTTCTCACACCACTCGAGAGCGCCCACAAGACTTTGCGTTGACTCACCGGCCGCGATGGCACCAATCTAGCATTCTTAAAGCCGATCGCAATCACAAACAGAATGGTTGAGCAGATTTTCGGCTTGAGAATGCAGCTGAGAGGCATTTGGAGAGGATTTTTTTCTCAAACTGGCTGTTGGAGTTGTTTTTTTGTGCGAGAAGCCATTTAAAAAAAAATCCAAACCAATAGGAAGTGCCCTAGAGACTCCAACTTCCTGTTCCTATCCAGCAGGTACCTCCCTGTGCTTTGTCCCTCTCCTGGTCACTTTTTATTGGGATTTGGAACTTGAAGGATCACTCTCCTTGGCTCCTATATACCATTGGTTTTAAGGACTTTGTTTTTGAGATATCACAAGTAAGTAGAAAAAATGGCATATAAGGGTGTTATTTGTTTGACTTTGGGCATGCATATGGATTTTTTTGTACATTTATTTGATTTTGAAAATGTATCGGGGTGGGTGGCTTGCAGTGTTAATAGGGGCCTAGTTTTCTTGTGCATGAAATGTATCATCTTTTGTAAAGGAAAAATGTTGCATAGTTCAGTACATTTTCTTCTCCATGTTTTCTAATAAGTTTGCAATATTGATCGAATTATTTAATTATGTGACCCAGTTTGCCAACGGGCCTTCTAGCCAGTAGGCCCTGTACTATTCATGGGTGCATAAAACAACTGTTTCTGTGATGTCTGTAGAACTGAAACATCATTTAGGCCATGGATGGCATTGGATTAAAATAAAAGTGGGTTTTATATGGTTTTTCAATTTTTCCCCGTGCATGTTTTTATGTGGGGCTATGACTTTGGAGGATGTGTGTTGTGAACATTTTTCGCCCTGTTAATTTTTGTTTTTGGCATCGCTGAATTAAAGCTGTGTTCTCTGTGTTACCATGTCTCTTTTGTCTGGCCACTGTGTGTGTATGTGTGTGTATTTAGCATAGGCCAACATTTGCCTTTGTTGTTCAAGAATCATTATGCCATGTGGCCAGGGCCCTTTGTGTAGTTGGTGTCCACCCTCGGCTTGGCTGTGTTATTTGTTTTCCAGACCTCCTGCTTGTTGTTGTTGTGACCAGTGTGGCTGGCGAGCATTTTGTGTAGCCAGCCAGTGTGCTTTCCCAATAGACATGCATTTCTTCTTTGTTTGTGGCCATGCCCCCGTACTGGTTGCTATTGTTGTGACCATGTGGTTGGTGGTCATTTTGTGTAGCCAATCAGTTTGCGTTTTCCATAGACCTGCATGTCTTCTGCTCTTTGTTCCCATTCCCAATGCCTATTTGCTCTGTGTTGTTGTTGTTGATGACCATGTGACAATGGCAGGCAGCCAATTTGTGTGTCCAGCCAGTGTGGCTTTTGGCCATATGCTTGCATGGGTGCTTGAGCAATGAATAGCAGTTTAATAAATTAAAACAAATGATATGCTTGCGGATAATGGCATTTATTTAAAATAATTCAATTTTAGTTTAAATGTTTTTTTTTTAATTATTTTAATTTTTATATATGTTGCCATTTTTATAACATCAGGCATCCATCAATAAATTAACCCCATGTCTGCACAACAGCAATCAGTGTAAGCATTATTAGATTGTCATTTATAAGCTGCACCTCCCTGAGTGCAACATCCCTTGTGATGCATTGCACATAAAGTAAACAGTTACAGCTGTTTTGTTTTGTTGTTGCTCTTTCTAATCCTTCCTGAGTGTACAGTCACCATGAAAGTTTATGTTGGTGTAGTTTTCCGTTTTACGAATGAACACTGTTTACTATTGTTAAATATAAGAACTTAAGTAACCACACTAAATGATACTGTTTGTGTGTACTACTACTTGAACTGCAACAAAGCCACGTTTTACTGATGTCTTTCTTGCTGGTTTGATTTTAGGTTGACAAGAGAAGAGGTATCACCCACAGTACTGCCAGACAGAAGGCCTCTGCACAATGTGACGCTTGGCTGACTACTCAACATGGCTAAGTGCACTGCCAACTGACAGCTTCAAGATGGCCCTGAAGAAAGGTACTGCCAAGAAAGTGTCTAGTAGGGAGCAGAAGTAAGAGATTTCATGACAGGTGTGCCATCTGCAACCTTTTTCAGGAAAGTTGTGCCTGCCATACTGGCCTCTGATGATCAAGCTGAGAGCAGCACTCCTGCATCATCAGCACGACCTCCTCAACCTAAGCCCAGGATCATGTCTGTCAGTGAGGCAGCCACTGCAATCATGTTGACCTTCGACGAGTAGAGATGTTGAATTGAATTTGTCCCTTTCTCAAAGTAGCTTCACAAGGAAGAGGTGACCCCACTGAGTTCCAGGGAACAGGTTACTAACGACAATTTAAGTCAAAGGGAAATCCTTGGACTGTATATCTTTTCTCTGCGTGCATTCGCCTCAGTCAAGCCAGACCATTTTCATACATTATCAAACCAACACAAAAATATGACGTTTACAATCTTTGTGACTTTATTAAAAACTTTTGTACTACAAGTTAAAAACAGACTAGTGTCTGTGAGACATTAAAACAATTGGTAATGCAGTAATATCAACTCAAATACATGTCAATCTATACATGTGCAAATTACAGCGGTTAAAAAAGTACATTCCTGGAAATCAAAAGGAATTTATTTATTTTTTTTAACAAACAATACTCGTCAAAATTATACCCAATGTATGCTGCTAAGTTGCATGGAGTAAACCTCTGCCCCACCCTGGGTTGAACTATTTCCTTATTCTTGTTTGAACCTGACCCAGAATCCTCTTATAGATGTCACACATGGATATGCATTTGATGACAAAGATCACAGTAACCACAATCCAGGTGTATCTGTTTTCTGTTAGGGATCTAGCTGGGTTCTATATTAAAGTGCGTCGACGCGTTTCGGTGTTCACAACTGGTATGTCTACACCTTCATCAGGACTGCTGATGTGTGGGGTTCATCATTTTTCTATACCTTTGACTGCATGCAAAACAGAAATATACAGTTAGAAAACCTTTAGTTATCATTTAATTATCATTGGCATCATTTATTGATATTGGACCTATGGCCCGTTCCACTAATTGCCTGTCCCTCTAGTACTGTTTCACCACAATTTCATTGCTCATTGACTTCTATACTCCCACTTTACACCTTCATCTTTAACACCTTGTCACCTCTTTTTGTTCATCTATAGTGACGTTGTATTCGCATTGGACCTACACTTGCCAAAGGTCCCTCCGTTATATTTGACTGTTGGGTTCTCATTCATTCCTTCCACCTTTAACTTCATTCTCATTCCTTCATTCATGCCTTACGTTCTTACTTCACAGGGAAAGGTAAAAGGATTTTTACCTTGCTATCAGGAGGATATATCCTTGATTTTTATTCTGTGTCCCCTGCCGTAGTATGACGGGTGGATCTACCTGTGGGATCAAGATATATTATCTTCAAGGGTGAGTTTCTAGATCTCGTACTTGATACGATCTACATAGCTTCGGTTTTTACCTTAGTCTGACTCTGCAATTTTTCACTTATTTCCTTCTCATCCCACAGATGAACGTCTTGTTATATAGTTCTTTTTTGCAGTATGGAATTTTTCTGCTTATAGCGCTATAGTCGTTAAAAGACAGGGATAAATGGCCGGTTATATAATTTATCTGCTCAGTCATTTCCCTTTTTTTTGTCTACACACATAATTTAGGCATACATTTACCTTTATTCGTGTTTCAACAGTATTTTCTAATTTCTTTCCTGCGTTCTTTTTGACTTGATAAAATTATTTCTGTAAGTAATGGACAACGTCTATTTTAGTACCATTCCTGTTGCTTCTTTTATACATTGTTTAACTGTAGGGTGATTCATACCTTAAAAGTGTAAGAATTCATCACAGCGAGGTGTAGCGTTTTTCTTGTTGTATTTCCAAGAACTGGATATGTTCTGCGGGGAAATAACAGGGAGGCCCTCCATTATTTAAGTTTGCTTATAGAGTATTCTCTTCCTTAAACCATTTATAATATTAGTATGGCGCAAGGGTGGTAGAAAGATGTTTTACCATTGTTTTATATATATAGTGCCCCCACCACCCCTCATCTCTAAAGAAAAGGGTGTCCTTATTGGTTGTTATCATTCAAAACCTATTTCTAAAAATCTTGGAGGGGGCCTAAGAAGTACTAGCTGACATTATTCTGAATATATTTCACAAGGGACACCCGCTCTCTCTCGAACTAGGGGTAGACCATAGTTATCTTATTAAAGTCTTTTGTCCGCCCCGGAGTTCTAACCCCTCAGTTCAGGTCCCCCTTACCTGGGTGTTGGTAAAAGCTTGCGTTCACCTTGTCTGCCTCGTCTATTTCGCTGTGTGTTCCTAGCCGATTAGCCTCCTCTATTTATACCGCGTATGGAATTGCCTTATTGCTCACCGGTGTGCGTATTATTTTAGCGCATGCGCATATCTACCTTGCCTTTCCGTTTTTCGCTCCGCCATCTTAGAATGTATATCGCCGGTATATTTACTATGAGACTCTCTCTCTGTTAATGCTAATAGTTATTACGAAGAGTCCAGGGGATCGATGTGTACTCTATTTTCCGCATATGTTATTTATAAAAGAACACATCGTTGCATTTAAACATTATTGTTGAAATCGCTTTTTTAATATTTTAGCGCGTTATATATTTCAAAAAACGGTATGGCAATATGCCGTTTGAACATTAATAATCCACATTTGTAAAGCGCACAATCACCCGTAAGGGTCTCTAGGCGCTGGGGGCCGTCGGGAAGATTAAGCGAGCTATTGCCCAGAGTCACATGGTGCTGGGCTAACGTGCCGCCGGAGCCGGGGATCGAACCCTGATCCCCAGATTCCAGCGTCTGTCGCCTTGGCCGCGGTGCCACACCTCTCCATATATTTGCGGACCTTCTTGCACAAAGCTGTTTGCACATCTTCCTTTGTGAGATCAATGTGTTCGGTGTAAACATGATATTTGTATGTACCTGCATATATCTATTTTTTCCTTTCTTCCCCTATATGTATTGCATCCTACTTGGAATTATAACCTGGCGCTATATTTACTATAGGTGTATTCCCCTATTTAGAAAGATATTTCCTGATGACTGAGTACAGAGAAATTAATATTTTTATTTTTAAGGGGTAAGTGTTTCAAACCCCAAGTATTTTAATATGCGTCCATCCTCCTTCTAATTTACCATCCCAAGTTGCTCGTATCGTGTTTTAGGGGGATAATGTAACTTGCCGATATTATATTTGTTTGTATCTGTGCAGTTTACAGTGTCGCGAGTATACATTTTAGGCCTATGAAGTCAGGGGAATATCCTGTTTATTATTACTGTGTATTGCTTTGTAAAAGATTGTTCACTCCTTCCCTCTGCACTTTATAGCTAGATGAGAGTTTCCCAGTCCTCTTTTGAATTAAGACCTTGTTTGATGGTGTTAAACTTAACAATGTACCATTGTTCTTGCAATTTGCGTCTCACTCTGCTATCTCCCATCCTCGTCTGTTCTACAATTTTTTCTAGAACCACCCATCTTATGTCATCAATCTTATGGCCTTTCTGCCTCCAGTGGTTTACTAAGGGTGCATTCTCTTTGTTGGTTCTTATAGCTGATTTGTGTTCACCTATTCTCAGTCTTAGTTCTCTGCCCGTTTCCCCCACGTACCCGCATCCGCAGGGACATAGGATTAGATATACCACGTTTTTGCTCCTACAGTTGTTGAGAGTGATAATTTTGTGTTGAGAAGAATTTAGAGTGATTTCTTTGGTTTCTAGGCAGAGCTCACATACACTACACGAGCCACATTTGAAGTTGCCTAATGCTTTATCGCCTAACAAATTTCTTTGTGTTTCCAGCCTGTCCTCCCTATATGTATGGACCAGGCTTGAGCGTAGATTTTTGTTCTTTCTATAGGCATATATTGGCCGTGGTATGCTGATTTCGTTGCCATCGTTTAGTATTTTCCAATTTCGGTTAATGATATTTTTCAGCTGATTTGCAATGCTGGAGAACTGACTGACCATCACTATTTTCTCTAAGTTTTTATCTTTGACTTTTTCTTTTGTTAGCAGGCAGTCTCTGTCGTAATATCTAGCCCTTTTCAGGGAGTGACTGACTAGTTTCTTCGGGTAGCCCCTATCCAGAAATTTCTGTTTCATATCACCTGCATGTTTATAATAATCCTGTATGGTCGTGCAGTTTCGTCTTAATCTAAGAAAGTCCCCGAAAGGGATATTATCCTTTTGACTCTTTGGGTGGTAGCTGTTATAGTGTAGGACCGTATTGCGGTCCGACTCCTTTTTATACAGTTCCACCTCGAGTTGATTCTCTACCTCCTTAATGCAGATATCCAAAAAATTAACTCTGCAATTGCTGTATGATGCAGTGAATTTCAGGTTGGTGTCTCCTAAATTGATCCAAGTGAGAAACTCTTTAAGGTCATTCTCTGTGCCCGTCCATATAAAGAAAATATCGTCTATAAACCGTGTCCAGTTTCTAATGTTTTCAAAAAAAGGACTCATTTCATTATAGACGTGTTTCTCTTCGAACATGCTTACATATATGCATGCTAGGCTCGGCGCACAGGTTGCGCCCATGCTGGTCCCCTTACATTGGAGATAAAGATCCTTTTTGAAAAGGAATATATTGTTTAATAGTACTAGGGATACACATTGTAGTATAAAATCTTTGTTAGCCCCTCTTAGATCTGTAGTCTCTAACACTGATCTGATAACTTCAATAGTATCATGTTGGGGGATATTCGTGTAGAGGGATTCTATGTCTAAAGTTACCATGAATTCCCTCTCCTTGCAGAAACTCAGACCCTCTGTTTTCCCTATCGTGTCTGTCGTATCTTTAATGTAAGATTTCTGTGCCTGTACTATTGGTTTCAGATAGGTATCAGCATATTTGCTGAGGGGTTCTAACAGGGAATCGATAGAGGCCACTATCGGTCTCAGGGAGGGGTCTTCCATGCTCTTAGGAACTTTTGGAAGCCCATATATTGCTGGGGTTTTAGGGTTGTTTTTGTTTAAAAATGTATATTCCTCTTCACTAATATCTCCATTAAGTTTGGCTGTGCGTAAGCAAACTTCTACTTCTGATTTAAGGGATCTTAATCTAGATTGAGTTACCCTAACATAGTGTTGTTCATTAGATAGAAGGTACATTACCCTTCTGTTGTAGTCCTCTGTGTCAAACACAACTACACCCCCTCCCTTATCGGCAGGTTTTATGGTGATTTGGGTGTCGTTGGCTAGGGATTCTATGGCTTCTCTTTGATCTTTTGAAATGTTGTGAGGTTGATACTGTTTTTTCTCCACTAATTTGCCTATTTCTATCTTAACCACAGATTCAAAGATTTCAACATTTTTATCTATCATCCCTACACTTGGGGTGAAAGTCGATTTGACTCTAAGTCCTGAATCACTAGGAGTTTCTCTTTCTGGTCTGTTTTCGAAAAATCTACATAGTCTAATTTTTCTAAAGAAGGCTCTTAAGTCTTTCTCTATTTGGAATTTATTGATGCCCGCCGTGGGGACAAAATTAAATCCCATTTCTAATACCTGTTTCTCCTTCTCTGTCAAATGTCTTTTGGAGAGGTTTATTATAGGGGTCTTTCTTAATTCCAGTACACCTTGTTTCTCGTCCTTTTGTATTCCTGAGGGGCCTGGGGTTTCTGATATTCTTGGTCTTGTTCTCTCATTGCTGGTTTCCTTGTATATGTTCCCCTCCCTCTGTTTGAGAAACCTCTGCGTGGTCTCTGGGGGCGCTGTCCTAAAAAATTATCATAGTCTCTATTCTGGTGAGCATATTCTTCTTCTTCTCTAGATATTAGTTCCTCATCTCCACTACTTTCAGATGTCCCCGAAAAATTAGCATGTCTAGGTCTTTTTGGTTGGAATCTCACTCTAGGTCCCCTTTCCCCGTATTGTTCGGGTTTCTCTGTATAGTATTCTTTGTTTAAGAAAGGGTAAATTACCTCTTGACTAAATTTATTTATGTCCTTTCTTAGTTTTTGGGTTTTCCTATTCGTTAGATATTCATAATATCCGTTCATGTCCTGATTGATTTCATCAATCTTTTTTTTAGCATCCTCCAGAGCATTGGTATCAGACAGTTGTTTTTCAAGGTCTTCTATCTCCTCTTTTTCTATTAAAATGGTGCTCTGGGCCGTCTCTATTATGAGGATCATCCAATCTCTACTGCATCTATTAGAGATGAATGTCCATGTTTCTAAAAATTTAGTGTTGTTTACAAAGAGACCTGGCTCATTTCGGACTTGAAGCCCTATCGGAATTGTTCCTGCCCTCACATACTGAGTCATAAATTCTGCATGGAGTTCAGTACGTATTATCTTTTTCTTCAAATTAACTAATTGATTCCATTTTCTCCCCCGTTAGGGACCACTGTAATATTACTACTGTTTTTGTTGGGACCAAGAATTTTATTTAATTGGTCCTCACTGAAGCCAAAGGTCTTCAAGCTGTCCATCTCTTCTATTTGTAGGTAAAGGGTTATTACCTGAAATGGGATATTTCTCCAGAACACTAACTCTTCAGCATATAGCTGTACATTCGTGACTTCACAAGGAAGAGGTGACCCCACTGAGTTCCAGGGAACAGGGTACTAACGACAATTTAAGTCAAAGGGAAATCCCTGGACTGTATATCTTTTCTCTGCGTGCATTCGCCTCAGTCAAGCCAGACCATTTTCATACATTATCAAACCAACACAAAAATATGACGTTTACAATCTTTGTGACTTTATTAAAAACTTTTGTACTACAAGTTAAAAACAGACTAGTGTCTGTGAGACATTAAAACAATTGGTAATGCAGTAATATCAACTCAAATACATGTCAATCTATACATGTGCAAATTACAGCGGTTAAAAAAGTACATTCCTGGAAATCAAAGGGAATTTTTTTTTTTTTTTAACAAACAATACTCGTCAAAATTATACCCAATGTATGCTGCTAAGTTGCATGGAGTAAACCTCTGCCCCACCCTGGGTTGAACTATTTCCTTATTCTTGTTTGAACCTGACCCAGAATCCTCTTCTAGATGTCACACATGGATATGCATTTGATGACAAAGATCACAGTAACCACAATCCAGGTGTATCTGTTTTCTGTTAGGGATCTAGCTGGGTTCTATATTAAAGTGCGTCGACGCATTTCGGTGTTCACAACTGGTATGTCTACACCTTCATCAGGACTGCTGATGTGTGGGGTTCATCATTTTTCTATACCTTTGACTGCATGCAAAACAGAAATATACAGTTAGAAAACCTTTAGTTATCATTTAATTATCATTGGCATCATTTATTGATATTGGACCTATGGCCCGTTCCACTAATTGCCTGTCCCTCTAGTACTGTTTCACCACATTTTCATTGCTCATTGACTTCTATACTCCCACTTTACACCTTCATCTGTAACACCTTGTCACCTCTTTTTGTTCATCTATAGTGACGTTGTATTCGCATTGGACCTACACTTGCCAAAGGTCCCTCCGTTATATTTGAGTGTTGGGTTCTCATTCATTCCTTCCACCTTTAACTTCATTCTCATTCCTTCATTCATGCCTTACGTTCTTACTTCACAGGGAAAGGTAAAAGGATTTTTACCTTGCTATCAGGAGGATATGTCCTTGATTTTTATTCTGTGTCCCCTGCCGTAGTATGACGGGTGGATCTACGTGTGGGATCAAGATATATTATCTTCAAGGGTGAGTTTCTAGATCTCTTACTTGACACGATCTACATAGCTTCGGTTTTTACCTTAGTCTGACTCTGCAATTTTTCACTTGTTTCCTTCTCATCCCACAGATGAACGTCTTGTTATATAGTTCTTTTTTGCAGTATGGAATTTTTCTGCTTATAGCGCTATAGTCGTTAAAAGACAGGGATAAATGGCCGGTTATATAATTTATCTGCTCAGTCATTTCCCTTTTTTTTGTCTACACACATAATTTAGGCATACATTTACCTTTATTCGTGTTTCAACAGTATTTTCTAATTGGGTTTCTTTCCTGCGTTCTTTTTGACTTGATAAAATTATTTCTGTAAGTAATGGACAACGTCTATTTTAGTACCATTCCTGTTGCTTCTTTTATACATTGTTTAACTGCAGGGTGATTCATACCTTAAAAGTGTAAGAATTCATCACAGCGAGGTGTAGCGTTTTTCTTGTTGTATTTCCAAGAACTGGATATGTTCTGCGGGGAAATAACAGGGAGGCCCTCCATTATTTAAGTTTGCTTATAGAGTATTCTCTTCCTTAAACCATTTATAATATTAGTATGGCGCAAGGGTGGTAGAAAGATGTTTTACCATTGTTTTATATATATAGTGCCCCCACCACCCCTCATCTCTAAAGAAAAGGGTGTCCTTATTGGTTGTTATCATTCAAAACCTATTTCTAAAAATCTTGGAGGGGGCCTAAGAAGTACTAGCTGACATTATTCTGAATATATTTCACAAGGGACACCCGCTCTCTCTCGAACTAGGGGTAGACCATAGTTATCTTATTAAAGTCTTTTGTCCGCCCCGGAGTTCTAACCCCTCAGTTCAGGTCCCCCTTACCTGGGTGTTGGTAAAAGCTTGCGTTCACCTCGTCTGCCTCGTCTATTTCGCTGTGTGTTCCTAGCCGATTAGCCTCCTCTATTTATACCGCGTATGGAATTGCCTTATTGCTCACCGGTGTGCGTATTATTTTAGCGCATGCGCATATCTACCTTGCCTTTCCGTTTTTCGCTCCGCCATCTTAGAATGTATATCGGCGGTATATTTACTATGAGACTCTCTCTCTGTTAATGCTAATAGTTATTACGAAGAGTCCAGGGGATCGATGTGTACTCTATTTTCCGCATATGTTATTTATAAAAGAACACATCGTTGCATTTAAACATTATTGTTGAACTCGTTTTTTTAATATTTTAGCGCGTTATATATTTCAAAAAATGGTATGGCAATATGCTGTTTGAACATTGCACATATATTTGCGGACCTTCTTGCACAAAGCTGTTTGCACATCTTCCTTTGTGAGATCAATGTGTTCGGTGTAAACATGATATTTGTATGTACCTGCATATATCTATTTTTTCCTTTCTTCCCCTATATGTATTGCATCCTACTTGGAATTATAACCTGGCGCTATATTTACTATAGGTGTATTCCCCTATTTAGAAAGATATTTCCTGATGACTGAGTACAGAGAAATTAATATTTTTATTTTTAAGGGGTAAGTGTTTCAAACCCCAAGTATTTTAATATGCGTCCATCCTCCTTCTAATTTACTATCCCAAGTTGCTCGTATCGTGTTTTAGGGGGATAATGTAACTTGCCGATATTATATTTGTTTGTATCTGTGCAGTTTACAGTGTCGCGAGTATACATTTTAGGCCTATGAAGTCAGGGGAATATCCTGTTTATTATTACTGTGTATTGCTTTGTAAAAGATTATTCACTCCTTCCCTCTGCACTTTATAGCTAGATGAGAGTTTCCCAGTCCTCTTTTGAATTAAGACCTTGTTTGATGGTGTTAAACTTAACAATGTACCATTGTTCTTGCAATTTGCGTCTCCTTCTGCTATCTCCCATCCTCGTCTGTTCTACAATTTTTTCCAGAACCACCCATCTTATGTCATCAATCTTATGGCCTTTCTGCCTCCAGTGGTTTACTAAGGGTGCATTCTCTTTGTTGGTTCTTATAGCTGATTTGTGTTCACCTATTCTCAGTCTTAGTTCTCTGCCCGCTTCCCCCACGTACCCGCATCCGCAGGGACATAGGATTAGATATACCACGTTTTTGCTCCTACAGTTGTTGAGAGTGATAATTTTGTGTTGAGTAGAATTTAGAGTGATTTCTTTGGTTTCTAGGCAGAGCTCACATACACTACACGAGCCACATTTGAAGTTGCCTAATGCTTTATCGCCTGACAAATTTCTTTGTGTTTCCAGCCTGTCCTCCCTATATGTATGGACCAGGCTTGAGCGTCGACGCACTTTAATATAGAACCCAGCTAGATCCCTAACAGAAAACAGATACACCTGGATTGTGGTTACTGTGATCTTTGTCATCAAATGCATATCCATGTGTGACATCTATAAGAGGATTCTGGGTCAGGTTCAAACAAGAATAAGGAAATAGTTCAACCCAGGGTGGGGCAGAGGTTTACTCCATGCAACTTAGCAGCATACATTGGGTATAATTTTGACGAGTATTGTTTGTTAAAAAAAAAAAATAATTCCCTTTGATTTCCAGGAATGTACTTTTTTAACCGCTGTAATTTGCACATGTATAGATTGACATGTATTTGAGTTGATATTACTGCATTACAAAAGTTTTTAATAAAGTCACAAAGATTGTAAACGTCATATTTTTGTGTTGGTTTGATAATGTATGAAAATGGTCTGGCTTGACTGAGGCGAATGCACGCAGAGAAAAGATATACAGTCCAGGGATTTCCCTTTGACTTAAAAAAAAAAAACCTTTCTCAAAGTAGTACACAATAGTTCCAACAAATACGGCAAAGTGGACAGCAGCTGCAGCCAGCAATGAGTTTGTCTGATGTTGGAGCAGGACAGGAGGTTGTGCTTCCTTCAGAGTAAAAAGGTGAACCTCTGCTTTTAGAATCATTGGCTCCCACATCTCCAGCAGGGAAAAGGAAGGGTACTACAGCACCATCTTCTCCAAGCACCACTTCTGATGAAGATGATAGGGACGTGGACAGAGACCAGGAGACAGGAGACAACAGGAGAGGCAAGGGGGAAGAAAAGTTCCAGAAAGACTTATGGAAGGGGATAAAGAGGAGGATGACAATGACGAGGTAGTCATGGTGACACAGAAAAATCTGACATTCAACCAGCTCTGAGGGATGCGGCATCAGCTCCCATATTTGCAAAGCCCCATTGAGACCTGTACCAACCACTGCCTCAGGAGAAGCAGAGAGGCAATCAACGACATGCCCACCTACCTCCAGTTTGTCTTCAGGCATTGGCAGGGACCCGGTAAAAAAGTACTTCTTCCCGGCTTGGGACTTTTATTACAGTTAGCAAACAGGGGGAGCACATTGCAATATGCACCATTTGCCACGCAAATGTTTGTCAAGGTAAGCCTGGTACAGATTATGGCACTGGAGGCCAGACGACCCAAATGAAAAAACACCACACAATCAAGTAAGAGGAGCATCTTAAAAAAAACTTGCTGAATGTGGTTGTGGTGGTGGGGAAAGAAGGGGAACATCAGCTACAAGTCCAATCACGGCGGAAGGTGATGATGAGGAAGAAGAGGGTGACATCTTCACGAAAGCAGCCCTGTCCTAAGCAGAGTATCAGCAGAATCACCTACCACAGTGACTTCACAATGGCACAAGAATACTCAGAGTGAGACGATACAGCAGCATAAAAAGACTGCCCCTCCAAGACCTGCAATTAGGCTTTCCATTTCTAATCCATTTGAAACACATGTGGTTATTGATACACCCTTGGAAAGCCCACATTCTGTTTCAAAACCTGTAATTGGCTTTATTAAGATCGGGGTTGAAGAGGCAGGTTTATCAGAGGTTACACCTCTCAGAGTTCTAGTGAGTCCGCCAAGGGTGGCTTCTTGTAACACAGTCGGCCCAAGGTAAGGTAGGGTACTGTCCCCTGCTGCGCCAGCACGAATGACCCCTCTGGTAGTCCCATCATTGGATACATTTAACATACTGTCTTGGAATGTTGCAGGGGTCAGGGGAAGCATGAAATCAGAAGATTGGTTGGAGTTTGTGGACAGTTTTGATATCATCCTGCTACAGGAAACTTGGGCACCCGACCCAGTCCATAGAGTAGGTTTTGTAAATTTCTTTAAACCAGCTATTAAGGGTGCCAAAGGGCGTGCCTCCGGGGGTCTCCTGACCTGGGTGAAACAGTCATCAGGATATCACCCATCGGAGATACCTGTAGACAACCCGGACCTCCTGGCAATCAAACTGAGCAAAGAGGGTTATCGGGATATGATTATTATTAATGTATATGCACAAGGGCTCCCAGGGGGCCGCTGCCCTGCTGTGTTGGATGTATTGGATCACTTTCTCGCAGGACAGGCCAGAGAAAACTTTATCCTCCTGGCAGGCGATTTTAACTGCACCTTCGAGCCGTTATATGTAGCCGGAGACAGCTGAGGCTCTGCATAAGATGCAGTCCGGAATATTCCAGATTTACTGTCAAATAAAACTGTTAAAGCTACTGAGGCCGCGTTGAACTGGACGGCTCTGTGTCTTACCCAGGGGCTCAGGGCAATAAATGGTCGGTCAAGATCAGATTTGGGTCCCAATTACACCTTTGATAATGGTATGAGGAAAAGCAGGATTGATTATTTCCTGCTGAAGTTGGAATACTGTCCGCAGCTGGTTGATATGGAAGTTGTACCCCGCCCAGAAAGCGACCATAACCCCCTTGCACTTAAATTGAGGTTACCAGGTATGAAGAGATTAAAAGAATCCGATATCACCCGGACAGGGGATGTTTTCCTGACTAATGGCCGTAGAAGGTTAAAATGGTCTAGGCTAGTGGGGGATGAGACCTTCCATGAAAGCGTAGAGATCGTGGTTTCTAACACGTCTAGCGAAATTATGCGCGAGGAATTACAGGGGGGTGGATCTGTAAATACTGCTATTGACCTTCATGAGCGTTGTTTTAATGAGCTCAAATTCCTTCTCTCCCTACCAGGTCAGAAGGGTATTGTTAAACAGAATGCAATTCGCCAGAAATGGTACAACAAAAAGTGCAGGGAGGCCCACAGACAACTTGTTAAAGAGGTTAAGTCCCGGAATATGTGTGCGGTTAAGGGAGCCAGGGAGCAATATAAGAAAGCTCAGTGGGAAGCCAAACGGGAGTGGGAGGATACGTACTGGTCCGATCTTCTGGACGCCTCCACCTCAAATAACCAGCTTAAGTTCTGGAATTTAGTGAAATGGGGTAGGGATTCTGACTCACGCACCCCTACAAACTACGTATCCCCTGAAGTTTGGGTGACCCATTACTCGGCCCAATTTTGTGCTGAAACATCCGAACCTCCCTTTGAATTGGATGTGGTATCTCTGCCACTCACTCGAGGGGAGAAACTCATATTCACAGAAACTGAGGTAGAGCTAGCACTTGGCCTGTCCCAGCGGGGTAAAGCACCAGGTATGGACCTAATCCCTGCTGACCTGTTCAAAGCCAACCCCGCTCTTTGGGTGCCCTATATAACAAAGATCGCTAATGCAATAGCTAGTGGGGCTAGAATTCCTAGGTCGTGGAAGGGTGCGGAGATACTCCCTATCCACAAAAAAGGCGATAGGTCTAATCCGGGCAACTATCGCCCGATTAGCCTTATCGACTCCCTCCAAAAAATTATTGCACGCATGGTTTTGAGCAGAGTTCAAGGCTGGATTTAACTAGAGGATATTCTATCTCCCATGCAAGCGGGCTTCAGATCTGGAACGAGCACCATCGATCAGGTGTTCAGATTCTGTCTGATCTACTGGAAGGTGGTTTTGCTCGGCGGTGGTACCATCTTTGCCGCTTTTATTGATCTGAAGTCCGCTTTCGATCTCGTGCCGAGGGTAAAACTGTGGTGCGTCCTGAGGGACTTGGGTTTACCAAGGGAACTTCTTGACCTGATAGTTAAAATGCATGAGGATAATTATGCTAGGGTGAGGTGGGGAGGCCAGGGACAAGTATCAAAATATTTCCCCGTGACCCGTGGCGTTCGTCAGGGTTGTGTCCTGGCCCCAACACTCTTCCTGCTATTCATCGATCAAGTAGTCAAATTTTTCGCAGACACTCCCACTGACGCCCCCTTGTTGGCAGGGACGAGGTTTCCAATGCTCATCTTTGCCGATGACACTCTGCTCCTCTCAAAAACACGCAGCGGTCTGCAGCGGGCGCTGGATCGCTTTGAGGAGTTTTGTGCCATCAATGATCTTAAGGTAAACGTTGGTAAAACCAAGTTTATGGTTCTCAGCAGGAGGCATCTTGTCCGTAGCTCCATACGTTTGAGTGGAGTCGACTTGGAACAAGTCGAAACCATGACGTACTTGGGGGTCACCTTGGACCGTCGCCTGGGTTGGAAAGATCAGGTTGGTGTCCAACAGCTTAAACTTGCCCGACTCACTGGTTGCCTTCTGAGTGAGCAAAGGAGATCAATTACCAAACGGGTTTCCCCAGCGCTAAATATTTATGACACTAAGATCAACACCGCAATTTTGTATGGTGCTGATCTCTGGGGTTATACTGATCTCTCCAGCCTATTCAGAACCCAGTGCAAGTTCCTAAGGGGCTTGATTGGTTTACCCCAATCATCACCTTCTATACCCCTATGTTTGGACATGGGATGCAACCCTATCAACAAGATGGCTAGATTTAGACTGGTGGCCTTCTGGAGGCGCTTATGGAATCCCCTGAACTTTCCCTTTTTGCCAGGGAACTGGCCGAAGTTAGGTCAATTGGGGGATCTGGGAGAATCCCCTGGTTAAAAAGTGTAAAATCCATCCTGATTGAAATGGGACTTGAACATCTGTGGATTTCTCCAAGCACCAACGCTTTCCCATCCAAACAGGATTTTAAAGCATTGTACTGGGCTTCGGTCCGTTCATTGTTAATAACGGCCTCCAGCCCTGTTGGTCTCAAGGGGAGGTTCCTGACCATTAAGTTGGATCCCTCCCGTGAGACCTACTGGGACATCATTACCAAACCGCTGGACAAGAAGCTTTACCATCAGTTTCGGGTAGGATCACTGCCTTTGAATTCCTTTACAAAAAAATGAGCTAAAGGAGTATCTGAATTCTGTAGTTGTTGCACAAGTTATAAAGAAACTGAGGGTCATTTCCTGTTTGCCTGTCCGATTTATTCTGCACCCCGTACAAAATGGCTGAAACCCTTGTTCCAGCACCTCCCTTTCAGAAGGTCCTCGGAGGCTATTCAGGTTTTAAAAACCAATACCTCAGAGTTGATTGTGGTGAGTACAGCCAAATTCCTAGGGTGGGCCTGGACCATTAGGGCAAGAAGCAGATAATTTGTTAAGGCCTCTTAAATCCTTCACAAAGGCCTCCCCACACTACTCTTAAACTAAATGTTGGAAAAATTGTATATAGCATGAGGTATGCTTCCTGTATCTTTTGTCTGTCTCACAAATTTTAATATGTTATGGTCAGGTTTGTCTTGTATTTCTGTATGTTTAATAACTTTTTAAAAGATAATGGTGTTGCTGTTTTTAAAGGAATATTGTAATTATAATGAAATGTGTTTAAATTTTGTCTTTTATGATTTTGATATCGAAATAAAGACTTTAAAACCTGAAAAAAAAACCTGACTGCCCCACCACCACGATGCACATTCAGACTACCACTTGCATCTACTTCTCAAAAGATGCCTGTATCAGTACCCCAAGAAAATAATAAAATCCAGGAGACTATTACGGGAATGTTTAGGCAGGAGCGGCCCTAAGGGCGAAACCACCCAACTGCACGTTTGTACAGTAGGAAGCTGGCAAAAATTTTAGCGATGGACCACCTACCTTTTTTATTTGTGGAAAGAGTAGGATTTTTAGAATTTGTGGCAGAAATCTGCCCAAAATGGAAGGTACCATGTAGGACCTATTTTGCCAGAGTGGATGTTCCAGTGCTGCATCACGATATGTTGCAGATGGTTGGGCAAGCTTTGCAGCAAAGTGTTGTTCACACCATCTACCTGACAACACACATATGGACCAGCTGTCAGGCGACTGATTACATGTGCATCACTGCACACTGAATCTCCTTTGCAGAAATAAAGCAAAAGATATCTTCAATTTCGGCCCTGAAGAAAGTTTTAGGGCATTCAGCAGCATATAACAGTGGCCATGTTTGCTATGGAGAAATCACATACAGCTGTAAATATCTTGGAGGAATTTAACAGCAAGGTGTATGAATGGCTGTGAACCAGAAGTCTTACAATTGGATGTGTTGCCACATACAATGGCAGTAACTTAGTCAAGGCCATGTCAGAAGGAGGCTATTGCAGGGTCCTGTGTTTGTCCCGTTGCATCAACATGGTGGTGCAAGAGATCCTCAAAAAACAACATACTGACCACCTGCAGAAATATCTGTACCCATATCAGCTACTCTTTTAAAGCCTGGAAGCAACTGCAAATTATTCAACATACTAATAAAGCACCAGTTAAAGCTGTGATACAGGTGGTGCCAAGACGTTGGAACTCCACCTTTTACATGCAGCAATGTCTGTTTGAGCGGTACAAATAGATCAATGACTAGGTCATTCAAAGAGGAGGGGATGTAGTTAGGAAATCTATGACCATGGATGCGGACAAACATGGCCTAGTCAAATGCCTGACACAGATGCTACTCCCTTTTAAGATTTTCACACGGGAAGTTAGCAAGGAGAACCGTACAATTGACCAAGCTATCATGCTGCTGCATCTCCTACAAAACCAGGTAAAGAAGGAGTCTGAAAGAATCACCCCTGCAGGTGTGCATGAAAACACAGAAGTACATGCCATGTTTGAGAGCTTAGTCCGGCGCTTGCCTTTTAATATGAGGCTGCAACATAACATAATCAAGTCCAAATAGTACATATGTGCCACACTAATCAATCCACGCACAGAAAGATTCTGCTCACTTTCATTCCTTTTTCTGAACAGTATGTTTTAAAATAGAGGCTGTGGATTGTAGAGCAAGCTGGAGGCTTGGAAGATGAATGGTTGAAACTTCAAGTCCCACCCCGCAGTTCTAGGGTGCAGTCTTCAGCTTCCAGAGAGGGCAGTCTTGTCTCACAGCAGCCAACAATACCTTCAACCAGAAAACTGGCAACAACAGCAAAAGAAGGACCGGACCCAACCTCTGCACTGTATTGGTTTCAATTGGCAGAGCTTAAGTCCAGTGCAGAGGTGTGGGCAAAACAGGTAGAGCAAGTTGCAGCACCAATGACTATCCACAGGATGTTCCAGGAGTATCTGTATGATCCAAAAGAGGTCTATGTGGATCAAAATCCATTGACGTATTGTTATGGGAAGATGCACCAATGGCCACAGCTCAGCAGGCTGGCAATAAAGTATCTGGCTTGTCCTGTCACCCATGTCTATGCTAAACGTGTGTTCAGTGCAGCTGGTGAAGATGTCACAGTGAGAAGGATCAGTCTCCCGCTTCAAAATGTGGAGAGATTGACTATGACAAAAAGAACCAACATTTTATACCACACAATTACACTGTTGCTAAAATGGCAGCAAAAGAGGAGGAAGCGGGTGATTGGTCCAAAATGGAATCAAATGTGTTAGCTGGCCAACTTCTGGATTAACCATCTGAGTTTGAGGACAAACTCTACGGACTAAGTATGCCAGTGGCCCCATAGAATTTTGAAAATTTTCTAGTTGAACTTAAAAAATAATGATTAGAGGAACATTATTATTTGTGTGTCATATTTATGCTGCCAACATTATTTTTATTAGTCACATATATTTTGCCAGATTGCAGTTGGACCAGTGTGCATTGAAGAAGCGTCCACAATTCCTTCATGACATTGGGGACGAAGCCTGCCCCCCTCGCATGCCTAATGCCAAATGCCTATTCCTTTTTGCATCACTTAGTACTAGAACAGCTGCACCACAAAATCATTTATTATGCACAGGACTCCCTGCCAATACCAAATTCCAATGTATTGCCTGCATCAAAGATGATTGACTATACAAAACCTAAACGACCTGTGCTTGCCTTGGATTGGATGAGGTAACTTCAACTATTGCAACAGTGAGTTACTAATTGTGTAAGTTATGATTTAAGTTGACTGATGATTTATGTGGTGGCAGATACTCAGGGAGGGTACGTGGGAAATTTCTTGAGATGATTATTGATTTGCATTGTTTGGGGCTTGAGTGATGGGCACCTATTTTGTTCCTATAGGTAATGATCAGCCCTTTACACTCAGCCAGATTTAATTAATTGCAGGGGTGTTCTCTATTTTTCTCTAGTTCTTCAGACACTAGAACAGTCACTTTAGTTATCAAACAAAAACCTATGAAAAATACTGCAATTCTGTTTCATTCTCTACTTGTTCTTTAACAGTAGTGCACTGTACTCCATGTCTATCTTGCTCGGGTCCTCGTGATTCATGACGATGATGACAGGGTTACTCAGAGTTACTAAGGACTGTAGGATAATCATGGAAGAACTCAGGGCGGGACTGGGAGCTGCAGGACTACCTCATCAACAACAAGAAGTTACAGAGTATCGACTTCAGTTCAAAGGTAACCCAAGAGTTTGAGGCCTAGTACTACTCAGCTATTTGGAATAGAGAGAAGTGCGTTTGTGAACTGCTGCTCTGTGTGTGCATGTGTGTGTGTTGGACTTGTGGCCAAAGTTAAACTCTGAGCCCCCCCTTGTTTTTTTGCTCAGCCTCTGAGTCTTCTTATCTAGATACAATCTTCAGGAAGCTTACCTTCCTTCTGTCCTTCTCCTTGACTCTAAAATACAGTTTCTCCTTAACAATCCACAGGCCTTCTTCTAGTCTCCTTCATGAACAAAAGTCGAAAGCTAGCTGAGCTCAACAACACCCCTGCTTACCGACCGGACCAGTGCAAAGAGGTAACAAAGACTGGACATTCCAGAAAAGAATGCAGACGCATCACCAATTTTGCAATACAATATAATTTTTCTTTAAACAGTCATATTAACTAAGAGAATTGGGTTGATGGGTTCACTCCCTAACCTAGAAGACAGAACATTTAGATGTATGGTAAATTGGGTCTCAGGGCCAGAGGGACTGTTTGCAATGCATAGATCTGTACTCTGTCATGCTCATACTTGAATTCCTTCTAACAACAGAATGATGGTGAATGATGTGCTGCTGCTTATTGCCCAGATGTGCTGGTCTTGTGTTGTAGTGTTTGTCCTTGTTAAACCTTTCCACAAACCCCATTACCCATCTATTCACCAAACCCCTAACCCTCTACCCCCGAGCTGTGTGGTTTATTGAGCTGTGGCTTAAATTACACCAATCAATGGATGGTCAAAACTGTATCCGAGATGCAAACACAAGACATGAAGACGTGAGGGCGGGGTTGAGCTCTGGGGAGGACAACCTCGGCGAGCTCCTCCGCATCCCGTTTCACGCTCCGCCCAGTGAGATTTTGGCTCGGCTCTGGAGACCTGTGCGCGGCGGCAGCAGTTACCTGCTGCTTATCTTCCTCTGGGTGGTACAAAAGGGGGTGGTGATGGACGGAGTATCTGAACCAATCAAACACTCACACCCAGTCAACAGATCTGGGTTTAATCCATCACCGTTCTTTAGCCCACTCTGCCACCCCAGTTGACATGGCCATATGCATATCAGTCTGAGCCTGTGCCTCATGGGAACAGTCCAGCCCGAACTGCCAAGCTATACCTTACCTGGACCGGAAACAAGCTTCCGAGGACCGGTTTCTGGCATTTCTGGCATTTCAGCCGTCTTCAGCCCGGCTTGCTTGAATCCAGTGGCAAAGTGAGCAAGGGACTCACGTCTGAGCATACCCTGCCAACTTATGGCGAACAAAGTGGTACAAAAGGGGATGGTGATGGACGGAGTAACTGAACCAATCAAACACTCACACCCAGTCAACATTTCTGGGTTTAATCCATCACCGTTCTTTAGCCAACTCTGCCACCCCAGTTCAGACATGGCCATATGCAAATCAGTCTGACCCTGTGCCTCATGGGATTTTTTTGTTTCATCCCTGATAAATCTACCATCTTCTATCTTCCATTTTGCGATCAGGGAAAACAAAATTCGCGCCATTAGCTGCCCGGTGGAAACAGAAGCAGATCAATGGATCAAAGGTAAACAGCGTCTCTCGAGTGGGCGAGTTGGCAGAGACAGGTCCGGCAGAGGAAGCGGAAGGACCTGTATATTTGCATTCCAAGGCTTCAACACCAAATTTTATTCAACAAGGGAAACCACATAGGAAATTTTACTTTTTTAATGAACCCAGTTGATGCATTAGTCACGTATCACAAGGATACTTTTATTAGCAGTTTACAAAGCCAGTTACAGCCCCTTTTGTCAAATAATTCTAAGCTAGATTTTAAGGTAGCATCCCATGAAAAGGAAGTCCCCAATGCACCCGCCCCCAGAGAGAGTTTGACTACAAAAGAAAGTTCCTTCGAATGGGAAGCCTGGGCCACAAAATGTTCATGTGTGCATGAAACGAAGAGTAGCAGTGAGTTGTGGTCTTCTCATATTAAGTTAGATAAAACCCAGGACGTAGATCCTAACAACAAAGCTGCTATGGAAAACCCGATAATGGACAAGGAGCCATCTTTATCTCCCAACACTGGCCGGACTATCCAGGTCACAGCAGCAGTGAATCATCCTAGCTGTCACAATACTGCCAGTTTTACGTTCAATTTGGAAGGCTTGGATGGAGCAGAAAAACAGCAGAAAAGGGGGTCAATCTGAAATTTATCCAAGCAAAAGCTCAACCAAAGAGGAAGGCAAAGCACAAACAAGTGGCTCAGAACTAACGACAGCTAGCTCAACCTCGACTGAGTGAAAAGGAGTCAGACAGAACAGGAGGGGAACACGTTAGTTTCCCCCAGGCCTTCAGATCTCGGTCGGTCTAGCACAATGCAACGTAATGAGTATTAGTGATTTAGGCACTCAGTCTTTTAACAAGGGGCTTAAACAAACCCTTGTGAAAAAAACACAGGAGTTCAAAAAAGTGAAAACATAAAAATAGATTCATGAACTAGATACTGCAGGCTCACAACAAGGTTCGCACAAACCCCAGGGCAGGTATCTAAAATCTTGGAGGTTGTTGTTCGTATTGCCCAGAATGGTGCAAGAGAACCATTGTTGATTTATAACAGCCTTCCTAACAACCGATGCAAAGTGTAATTTTTTTCCAAAATATAAATCAAGGGGGTACTTTGATAGACTAAACAGGGGGACAATGACACACATGGTCAAAGAAACCATATTCAGACTTCTGATATTCACTCAGTTACTTTTTAAACTTCCCACCAGGGAGCGGTGAAGAACCAATGTTGATCACTTGGGCTATCACTTTGGCTGACCAAGTGTGGGTGGAAAAGGAGCAATTTGCAAAATGGGATATAGATTTGTCGAGAGAAAAAGAGGAAGCCTATCCCCAGTTTGTTCAACCACTAGGTCATGAAGACTGATCCAAGGCAGAAGGAGAGTGGGGAAGAAAGGGCAATCAAGAAGAGTTTAAAAGACTGGGAAAGCCCACGAGTAGCCCATCAAAATCAAAAAATAGTCAACAAGTAGTGACATTCTTGATCTTAAAAGGGGCAGGGTGTCGACCAATTCCTCTGTTAAGTGCCACCACACTCCTCAAGGAAGAAACTACTAATGAAGAAGTCTCTGCAAGCCAGAACATACACCATAATACAAACTGGTCCTGACTCCCGAATGCATTGCGCACTGGTCCATGCACCTAAGCAAATGACACAAAAATGGCACATTGTTTGGCCAAAGGGAGAACAAGGTCAACGCCTGCGCACGGAACATTGAGGATCTTCTTGCAAACTTGGACGATAAACACTTTATATCCTTTATTAGAATTTTTCAAATAATTCTCTTTCAAGAGACATGATCACAAGGATATTTTTGTTACAGCTAACCAGCTAGTAAATCTAAAACAATGGAGCACGTAGCGGGTGGCCTGGCATTGCATGGATCAATGGATCTTAATATCAAAATGGAAGAGGTCAGGGTTGACCATCTGAACATACAGGCAATAAAGATCTGGTCTAATGAACCACTAATTGTGTCCCCTTATTTGATAATTAATGTTCATATTCATCCCACTGAAACCAGAAAAAAAAGAACCAACTGAATATATTCTGTGTCTTATATCTTCCCAATGCGCAAAAAACCCAGTACCTATGATATTTCTGCCAGGTGACTTTAAAATGAATCTTTTCCAGGTAACACCTAGGGATAACATATTGGACTCTATTGATCATATTTGGAATATTCCACAAACTCAAGTCTCTAAACAACAGCTTGATAGAATGGGGAAGGACACAACGCGTAATAATTTGGAGCACCTGGGTCTACGAGTACTAAATGGCAGAGTGTTTCAGCACATTCCAGCACACCTGTCCCATCACTCATCAAAACCATATGCAGTCATAGATTATGCCTTAGAATCGCTTCCCTTATACCAAATGGTAACAAGCTACAGTTTGGGCAACAGACTGTAAAGTGACCACTAGCCGCTAAAGATCAGTTTCAATTTAAACATCACATTACATGATCAACAGGCCCCGGAAATAGACTACTCTACTGTACAAAAGTATAAAAAATTACAGTGGTCAGTAGGCAGTACTGAGAAGGTTGAACACCAAGCTAGAGAATTGTGGGACAATTTATATGTCACAAACCAAAATCGTTTGTCTCACTGGGGCCAATTTTCAATGCTCAAACTAGAGAAAATTGCTGTAAACTATAACACCACCTACAGTGAATTCTTTCCCAAGAATAAACTTGGCTCAACTATTAACAGCAAAAAAGAAATTGAATCAAGCTCTAAGGATCCCAAGAAACAATCCATCATCTAGGACTAGGTGTGAGATTTTACCAAAATTAAGGCTGCCCTGCAAAAAAGCAGTTTGGTCCCAAAGAAAAACCTAGCTTGACCGGCACTGATGTAAAATTCTCAATGCCTCTAAATGAAAAGATTCTAGACGATTCTGGAAATTAGCCAACCTGTCTACCAGTTGGAAATCACAACACTGTACGTCAAATATATCGGAAGAAGCCTGGGATAAACAACAGGGGGTTAAAACAAGGTAACAAGGACTCCTAAAACGGCCACCCAAAATATTCTTAGGGAACATCCGCCCATAGTGATACAAACCAGTATAGTGGAGTCAATTATCAGCAAAAATCATTGGGATGGTGCTCCGGGGATGAACAACCTTCCCCAAGCACTTTTCAAAGTGAACCCGCTCCACTGGGCAAAGATTTTGACACCTTTATTTAACCATATTCTGGTGAATGAAGGCATATTCCGGATAACTGGAGAGGTTCAATTTTGGCCCATATTTATAAAGCTGGTCAAACTACGGACCCAGCCAACTACAGGATCATTGCGTTAATAGATTGTGAGGCCAATTGTCTTGCCAAATGTCTGTTGGCAGATCTAGCGACTTGGGTGGACGCTAATATCCTGCTGCCAATAAACCAAAACCGGTTTATTAAAGATATGGGTACATCTATTAACATCCAAATGATAGCACGAATATTAGAATTAGCCGGGCATCGTTCATTGAACTTCCAAGTGTGTTGCATAGATTTTCAATCTGCTTTTGACAGTGCAGATTAATATCCTTTGGGACAAGCTAGCAAAACTGGGGATTTCAACTACTCTCCTGAGAGCGAATCAATTATTGTACATGGATACTTGGACAAAAGTTAAGTTGGACCAAGGCAACAATGAATGGCCTAAAACAAAACTGTGTCTTGCCCCCCTTTTGTTCAATTTGTATCTCGATAATATCTCCTTCGATCTGAACAACACAGGTTTGCACTTCTCATCCGTGGCAGGTTTTAAGGTCTTCCCCCTCTTGGATGTGGACAATATCGTCAGCTGTCCGACATGCGACTGAAATCTCAGAAATCATTCTTAACGAAGACACCAATATCGCCTTCCTCACTGAAACCTGGCTCAAAGACCATTCAACACCCATCATCGACCTTCTGACCCCTCCTGGCTACTCTATCATCAGAAGAGATAGACCTGAAAAAATAGGGGGAGGCCTAGCATTCATTTTTAAAGAAGAACTTCAACTCTCCCTATTAATAACACTGACTACACAACCTTTGAATACTTAGGCGTCAAACTCAAAATGAAATGCTCCCCCCTATACGAATGCATAACATCTATTATCCCCCGGGTAAACCCCTTCCCTTTGCAGAAGAATTCTCTGACCTCCTAACTAAATTGTTACTTTCCAGCTCCAAAAACCTTTTCCTAGGAGATCTCAACCTCCACTGGAACGAACCTAATGACCCGGCAATCAACCTCATCAATAATCTCCTTGAGATTAGCGACCTCAAGCAACTTTGCCTCTCCCCAACCCACGAAAGGAGCTATTCTAGACGCAATCATCTCCAACCCAGATCTTATATCCCTATCCAACATCATCCCCATCGACTGGTCTGACCACCATCTCATTCTGTTCACAATATCTCCCCCAGCTCCTACTGGCCCTATAAAAATAAATAAAGCTACAATTGTAGCTAGAAATTTTAAACAAATCCCTCCTGGCGCACTGGAACATAAACTCCAATCCCAACTTAGTCCCACCCCACCCTCTTCAAATGTTAATGATCTCACGGAGCATTTCAACAAAACTGTAACGGTGGTGCTAGACCAACTTGCCCCTCTGAAAACTAAAACATTAAAAAATGCCCCCTCTAAATCATGGTTCACACTAAACCTTAATAAAGAAAGACGCTGGCCAAGACCAGCAAAAAGAACATGGAGACAACACCCCTTCCCATCCCATCTTGCCCTCCTTAGAGCTGCAAGATCCTCTTACAAAAAAACACATCTTTTCAGAGAAAGCGTCATTTTTCCGTCTTCAACTCTCTCGTGCCAAAAACAGACCTAGAGAACTGTTCAACATTATTAGAAACCAAACCGCCCCTGCACCCCTTAACCCGGTAGCCTCCACTAACAAATGCGAAGAAATTGGCAACTTTTTCTGTCAATAAATCGCAAAAATAGACCGCTCTTTCATCGATACTCTTCCCTCGCTCACCCCTCAACCACCCCTGATTACCGCACCTCTTCCACCTCTCCCCATGAACACTACCCTGACCCCCCCTCCCTTCTCTTACCCCTCCGGAACCCATTTCCCTTCCGCTTATAACGCCTCATGGCATAATTTCCACCCTGTATCTGAACAGGAGGTCTTCAACATTTTAGCCAAAATCAAACCTTCCTCCCACACCAAAGATCCTCTCCCTTCCGCACTCATCCAAGATCTCAAACATGTCATCGTCCCCTACTGGACCAACATCATCAACGCCTCCCTCTCAACAGGGAGTGTGCCCATCTCCCTTCAACTAGCGCAAATCACTCCCATCCTCAAAAACCCCAAAGCTGACCCCAACGACCCTAATAATCTCCGCCCCATCTCCAACCTCCCCCTCCTCTCCAAAGTCCTGGAAAAATGTGCCCTCCTCCAACTGGACAAACACATTGACACATTCAACCTGCTTGACCCCTTTCAATCTGGCTTCTTTAAAGGGTGCAGCATGGAAACTGCACTTCTCAATATTGTTGATGATATTCACCTAGCCCTGGATAAGGCGAGACCTACCTACTTATCCTTCTTGACCTTTCTGCAGCATTTGATACTGTTTACCACCCAACCCAACCCTACTCAACACACTCAAAAATCGCTTCAGCCTCAGTGGCACTGTCCTTAATTGGTTCACCTCTTACTTTCAACATAGCGCCCAACAAATAAAAATTCAAAACTAGCCCAATCCCCCCCTGTCTCCCTTGGTGTCCCTCAAGGATCCATCCTCTATCCCGCTCTCTTTAACCTCTTTATGGAACCCCTTACCCGGATACTCAAACAAGAAAAAATCCACTACCACCTATATGCTGACGACACCCAATTGTACTATAAAATAAAATCCCATGCTGATATCCTGCACCTTAGCCTTAACCAAGATCCAAATCTGGTTCCACAACAATCATCTGAAACTCAACCCTAACAAAACTGAGATCATCCTCTTCTCTCCCCAAAACAACCCTCGCCCCATCCATACATGGATCGCCGACCTTAATGCGCTAAACTGCTCTCTCTCCCTCGCAGATTCGGTTAAATCACTCGGCATCATCATCACCAATAAACTCACACCAAATTCCCATGTCAAGAACTCAGCAAAAAGTGCACTCTTCTCTCTCTGGCATCCCAAAAAAATCAAACCTTTTATCCCAGCTGTAGAATTCAAATTATTTATCCAGTCTCTTGTTTTATCCAAAATACACTATGGTAATGCTCTTCTCTCTGGCACCCCCAAAATCCACCTGGCCCCCATCAGATCCGTTCTCAACCTCGCCGCCAGGCCAATAACAAACTATAAACTCTTGGACCACATCTACCCTGCCCTGAAGTCCCTCAAGTGGCTCCCCATTGAAGGCAGATCCTCATATAAAATTGCCTGTATTACTCACAAAGCCCTTTACCAGAAGACCCTATCCTACCTCTCAACTAAACCTAAAAAAGCTGGCTGTGCCCGAACACTGAGAAGCACCAACACTCTTCTTCTCATACCCCCCTACTCAAAAAAGCTGCCTCGAAATCCTGCTCCTTCTCTGGTGAGGCTCCTACCATTTAGAATGCCCTACCCTAGACCTTCGATGCAACCCCTCTTACTCCAGATTAATAAAAGACCTTAAAATTCATTTGCTCACTAAATTTTGGGAAAACTAAATCCCGGATCTTCTTTCTGACTACCTCTCCTCCCTCCTTAGACTACTTCCCCCATTCACCCCCCATTTTTCTCGTCGCCTCCCTCTCCCCGCCTTTTCTTTACCACTCACTACCTACTTTGTCCTTTGAATACTCCTTGACATACTATTACATTCACTATTTACAATAACATTCTGGTTCCTGCAACTTGCTTCTCTATCTCTTCCTATATGTCCCTTTTATCACTATTGTTTTCCCTAAATTATTCTCTGTATTTTTTATTGGTTTGAACACCTTTATAATCCGTTTCGGCCAACTACCATATTGTTTTATTGTGTACTTCCATTGCTGATGTAAAGCACTCTGATACCCTCGGGTGGAGCTAGCGCTATATAAAACCTTCAAAATAAAATAAAATAAATTACACAAGGGTAGGGTTGCAGCAGTTAAACCGTTTGCTGCTTCGAACGTTCAGCGCCAGTGCTGAACGTTCGAAGAAACGGGTGCGGTTGCGTCGGCCGTTGGACGTGCGCAGCACCAGGGAGGTAGTTCGCGCAACGGCCGACGGCAGCAGTGAAGGGGTTAATAAATCAAACTGCCACGTAGGTCTTGTCTCATGGGTTAAAGGTCAACCTAAAGAAGTCAAAGACCATGTTAGTAACAAAGGGCATTGCGGCCCCCCCCAAAAATGTGCATAGAAGAGATTGGGCTTGGAGATCAGTCTTAGCGTACAAATACTTAGGGGTATTATTAGATGCCAGGGGCTGATTTAAAATTCAGTGTGCTGCACTACAAATAAGGATTAATTCCCTGTCACATTTGCTACACTAAGGAATAGCTTAAAAGGCTTACCGCTCAAAATACTTTTACAAGTGATGGCAGCTAAACATGTGCCATCACTGACAGAGGGTGGAGATCTTGAAAGGGAAGGCTGATAATATCATAGACAAACTTGTGACAGGGACCTATTAGCGCAGATCTAATCTCCCACAGCAAGCTTCGACGACTCAAATCCGAATGGAGTTTGGCCTTAGAAGACAGAATTTTAACAGCTTAGGGGCTTACCTAAAACTCTGCCATAAGCTTAAAAAAGTTAATTACTCCACTCTTATGACAGTTGTTTGGAAGGAAATAAGTGATTGTAAACACACAAAGGCCCATGAATATTTTAATTTCGCTATATCTACGGTTAAGGCAGAACAACTATGGACCCTACCCCTCTCAAAGTCTGCTTTTAACAGAGTCATAAATGGGAGTAGTAAAAAAATATCATCACTACTGGACAAAGGGAGGCGCTGGCAAAAAGAGCCCATGCATGGATGATAATAGCTTCATATGGACAATTCAAATCCCAGAGTTATCTGGGGAGCTTGAATGGACTAAAAGCAAAGCTAAAGCTCATGAGATTTTGGCTAGGCAATTTTCAATTTCGTAGTGATGCACGTGCCTGGAAAAGAATGGGTAATACAATTTCATGCCGACTCTGCAATTATAACAGAGAAGACATCTGCCATATAATTTGTAGTTGCTAAGCCGCAACGTCGAAGCCTATTAAGACATGATTTTAATCATTATGCTATACGTACATGCTGGCAAGCAGTGATAGCTGGCCTGCAGGGAGAGGACTTACAAGTTACTGGAAGATTCCTAAAATGTATATGGACATCGCAGAGGGGAAATTAGCTAAATGCGCAAAGTAAGGTGTTTTAATCTTTCTTATTATTCAATCAGATATATAGTCATGAGGAGTAGTTAAGCACTGTACGAAGTTAAGTTGTGTCCTTAACATAAGAACATTCGGTTTATGCAAAATAATTAAGGCTCAGATCCGTTAAGTATAGAGATTTTCCAAAAGGTATGATATATTTTAAATCCTTCAATTGGCATTCTCAATTTATTTAGGGGCTAAGTAACATTTCTAATACCGGAAGGTCATGAAATAATTAAGGTTCGGCAATGTCAAGCCTTGAAATCGGTTTCTGACAGAACTATGGCACCTTAAACTTATAGCAGGAAGTTCGACTTATTTTAAAACAGGAGCCAATAATACCAGGAATTACGTGAAACAATTAAGGTACTTGAGACAAGGTCAAGCCCTGAAATCTGTTTCTAACAGAAATATGGCATCTTAAAACTGAAAGTGGGAAACTCGATTTATTTTAAACCAGGGGCTAATAACACCAGGAATATTGTGAAGTAATTAAGGCATTTGAGGCAAAGCGTAACTAGGAGGTGGAACAATTTTATCTGGGAACGCATTTTAATTGGATGTCTCGTAGTGGGCTTCTTATTCAAGTTGATGAATTAGTGGTTTTATTATGTGAAGTTTTTACGTTTTATTTCTGTTTTAATAAGTTGTTTGATAGAGATATGTATAAAAAGTTTGCAAACGTGACATATTGTAAGTTTTTTTTTAACTGAGCAATAAACTAAACTGGTAAATTAGAAACTATCAATGGATCACACACTTGGTGAGGCAGACGTGGAGAAACCAACACCAAGCTACTGTAAATTTTTCAAATCAGTAGCCCACACCAGTCCCTTACTAACCTGTGCATTAAAATGATCTACTTTTTTTAGACATAGAATGAAGAACATCAGTTGTTAGCATCATCATCATCAAGGCCTTGTGTTGCCTAACCAAAAATGCCTCACCTAAGCTTGTCGACTCAAGACTGAGTCCATTTTTTATAACTTGTGAATTTCACAAATAATACTGCTAACTCTACTTTAGCCAAAACGTATTATTGCTATTTTTTCTATTTTAGCACAAACAGCCATTTTCATTGTGACATCGTCCCGTAGTACTCAGGTGGTGTCAATTGTTTGTAAATATTTGATAAATATATAACCCACTTACTCAGTCTTCCTACTTCCATTTAGTTGCCTACAATGGATAATCATCAATCAATCATTCAGAACAATCCTACAGTTGGAGCTCACTTCGGTAGAACTGGGCGTGTGATCTCGCTTGTGAAGTTATGATGCCTCCCCTGGTATTACTGCACGTATATTCAGGTAAGACAACTAGTACGGATGTAATTTACCTTAGTAAGAAATACATTAACTGCTACTCTTTTAGATCTAGATAGTTCAGACCCTCAACACAATACAGTCTAGGTCATCACATCAATCCCCATAATGGTCAAGATAGTTGGAGAAGTATAAGCCTAGACTCTATAACTAAGTGCTACGCAATCTCTAGTCTTAAGTTACAAGCTCATAAACAGAATGCGTAAAACTACTTGAAGGCAGCAGTGCCAAGTAAAAGTAAAATAAACGACTTCAGGCATAAATTTAGATTATAAAACAATAGTTCCCCCGTTTATTTATTTACAAAGCAAACCACCCTCTCCACTCAAACAACATACCCACTGTTCTCACCAAACAAAACTGACCCAAACCCCAAAACTCAAAAAGTTCAAGAAAGTATTGAGTCCCAATCCCAACTCCCTTCCCACCCAGCCCCAACAAACAACAAATTCCTCCCAACGAATCAAAATATTTTAAAAAAGGGTTAAAAGAGGACATTATGGCTGTCGGTCTGGAGTTGTTCCATGCTCTGCTCCATCAAGCTGAGCCAGCCCTCAATAGTGTCCAGCCACTACAGGATGCTATGCAGCAATATCCTGTTGCAGTTTTGGTGGGGGGGGGGCAGCAATTGGCTGGTGGTGGCAGCAGCGATGAGATGACCGGGAGGCTGGAGGCTGAGGGGGACTAGCTTCACTGAGGACCTTCAGGAGGTACAGACGCCACTTCATACCACTCTGACTGACCACGCGGCTCCTTCGAAACAGTTCATCGATCGTACAGGAATCTATATAAAATATCTGCTCTACTTGCATTATTCGACATCTAAACCGCTTTTAAAAAAAGCATTGTCACTCGCGTATAAGTTTTATTAACCTCATATTGGCCCAGAATCTCCGCACGACAAGTATACACGAATTCATCCCATAACACGGGCTTTTCTCGTAGCGGCTACATCGTTAAAAACACGCCGCCCATACTAACTACGCAGCTTTTTTAAAGAGCGACAAGACATCTTTATCCACCTTGGCTTCGGCCACGCTGCACCGACTTTCAACGCGGCTTTTAGCTCAGATAATACGTTCACACTAAGATTCCAGGGAAAGAAATCCAACTACATAAGGAGCACGCAAACCATGGAGTAGCTGTACCCCAGAGAAAGAAAACCCGGTTTGAGTTTCTGAGCATACTCACCTGGACTGATCCATTCTATACTATCGGAAGATACAGCATAAGTGACAAGATGGTAGTGTCCTGAGGAAGACACTTTTTATTGTGTCGAAACGCGTAGACGGAACCATCTCCACATTGTATCACTCGACTATAGAAATCAAAACATACATCAGTATTATATCAAGTGAGAAACTTTTTTATTGCTTTTTTAATCCATATGTCAATGAATCTGTTCATGATATTTTTATACAATTTATTAAATTGAAATCTTTATGCTAATTTCAGTGCTTCATTACTTCGTATTTAATTTGTTGTCTGTTACTTTGCCAGTGTATATTTGTTGCCTGGGAGTTTTATTTTCTGTAGTACTGAGGGGGCAACATAATATCACTTTGCCATCAATCAAGTCTACCCAATGTATCAAGGGGTGGGTTGGTTGGCAGAGGAAAGTCATGTAGTATGCACCTATATGCATACAAAAGAGAAGTATCGCCCAGATTCATATATTATTTCAGTCTTTTGAAAAAAAGTTGACAGACTTAACTAACAACATATGCAGTCATTTAACGGTAGTTGAATCAGCAGTGGCAATGTTTGTTCAGGCTGTTTACCTCCAGCCACCGTCAAAAGTTGTTGTTCTGCATGAAACACATTTGACGATATGCCATCTAGGTCCACCATGCCAACAGCCAGACTTACAGATGCAAGCTCATCCTAGCGGGGAAGGCCATGTCATTCAGCAGATACTCAGAACAGGGGTGCCAAATGCAATACACTACCCTCAATCGAACAAACTATGGTAAACATGCCAGCAAGTGGACTCAAGACTGGTACTGGTGAATGCCCACCCCATTTAAGGGCAATCTGAAAGTTGACCTAAGCTCAAACACAAAGCTGTGCATTGGTTAGAGAAGAGAGTAGGTCAGATAAATCATCTGTTTAATAACTTAATTATGGTAAGACAAGTAACCTGGGTGGGTAGAAGTGAATGAACATGCCCGGGGGATTGTGGTGTTCTTAATTTTATTGCCACACATAGTACTGACTACTCTAGATAGGCTGAGAGCCCCTCCTTTTACCACACAACGGATCACTGTGGTCTCGTTGGGCTTTTTCTATAAACCAGATAATCACATCATTAATGGGGGCGCTTTTAAAGGGACACTGTCATCTAATCCCATTCAGGCTGATTTCAATTGCACAACAGCAAAACATTTTGAGTGTGCTCAGCTGCCCGAATAACTGTTGAACTCACCTGCTGGTGTTGTTGTAGGGAAGGAACTAGACATAAGCATCATGCAGCTATAGTTTCTGTCACTCAACGGTCAGTGTCTCAGGAGGCACCCTCAAAGTCTACTACTAAAGATAGGTGGGGAGGTAGTTTTGCTTTAAGTCCCGACTGTACAGTTGGTTCAATGAACGTTTCAGGAATGACTGTAAATACTGGTACATTGGGAGGACGCTTCTGTTAATTCACAACAGATACAGACGGACATCCGGTTTTGGAAGGTGACGAGATTACAGAACAAACTGATAATTGAAGATTGGGAACATTTGATCACAAAGAATCCAATCCTATGTTTTCAGGAGAGGTTGACAATTGATATCCTGCATGTTAACGGGTACATGACCTTTCAACTTCCTGCTACAGGATCATCAGTTGGTAGGGCTAAGGAAGGAGTGTCTATTCATGTTTCTTCTTTGGTGTAAGGGAGGGTTCTTAAATATATAGCTGGAAATGCCTTTTATCAATTTTAGGGCTAAAGAACACAAGGGTCGATCACTTGCCACTGGTGAATATTTGATACTGATTTTACAAGTGAGAAAGGGGAAGAAATTATTAAACTTGATGATGATCTTGGCACATTTGAAGCCGGTGCAAGGTTATGAACTATTCTTGTGCAGGGGAGGAGATTTCAATGCAAATTACGTCAACAAGCAGCCAATAAACTGTCTAGGGCTTGTGATGTTAATGGTAATGAGTTGCACACTTTGAATATGATGCCCATGGCAGTAATATTGATCATATGCTTGCCAAAAACAATCTTGTTTTTGCAAAAGAAACAGATAATTTGCCCCATCTGGTCATACTTCGTATGGTCGGGGGGCACTATTGAATTCATACTAGCGCCTATAACCCGTCACCTTTCATACACAGATGTGTCACGCACATTTTTATACATTATAGCGATCATTTCCCTCAAAGTGCTGGGTTAAGAGGTAATCTGAGGGGAAGTAAGGGTAAGCAAAGTTTAGTTGTGAATGTCATTAGGGTGGCACGTAATAGCAGCCCTGTATTAAGTGGAATAGGGTGAACTCTGAGGAGTTCCTCTCCAAGCTGATTGTAACAGATTATCTACAGATATCTGCTTGAACAAGAATGCCACAGAAATAGACATCAAACAGGCCTTTTCTGAACTTTTTAAATTTGTAAAAATGTACTTAATAAGGACACCTATGGGAAGGCCGCCAAAACCATAGGGGTGATTTGATCATAATTGTACTGTGGCTCATGCTGCTCTTTGGGTAACTTTGAAAAGAGAGAATAGATCTAAGGAGGAGCATGTAGAAAGGCATTTAAAATAGCATTTACCAAGATGAAGAAAGTAATCAAAGAGGAGGCTTGGGCTGCGATTGTCATGGTTAGAAAGGAAAAAGATAATACAGCTTTTTGTTAAGAGATAAATCACCTTATTTCAGGGACTGGGGCCCAAGCAATAGAAATGGCTATTCCTCAGTAAGGGCAGGATGGTAATTTTAGTAGTATTTATTCCAAAGTTGGGGAAGATAAAAGGTGCCTTCCTGACGCAGGCCAGAATATTGAGGCATTTGCCCTGTATACCAGGGATGATTCTGTTTTTGTGCCTACATTGCATGAAGTGTATATGGCTATAAAGCAATGCGCAAACACTAAAGCTCCAGGGCTTAGGGTCTGTTACTGACAAATGTTTTAAGGGATGCTTGAAAACAGGGACATGTTCTATCTAGTCTGAATCTGTAATTATTCTCATCTTTAAAAAAGGAAAACCAGAGTATCTGATTTATCGACCGATTTCCCATCTTGATGCCCTAGTTAAGGTAATGGGCGAATTGTACTAGGGAGGTTGGAAGAGTGGGCAGAAGAGCATTACATTCTGTAGTACACTCAATAGGGGTTTTGGAAGGGAATTGTTAAAAAAGGAAACATCTACTAAAGGCCAGGAGTACGAGTTTTGGCAGAGTGAGTGCAGGCAATACTCCTCTCCGCCAGGGTTGACATGCCGGCAGAGAGGAAGCTCGTAATATGCATGTGGGACCGCGGTGGTCCTGGCAAACATATTGTGGCCGCTGACCACTGCGTCACCTCCAGGAAGCAGCGGTTCCCTGGCGGCGATCCCAGGGCAGTTTGACCACCCAACTCATAATGGGGCATTCGAACCGCCAGTACGGCGGTGGCTGGATTGCTCCCGCCATGCCACCATGAGTCTAGCAGTCCTCGGAAAGCCAGACTCAGAAATAACCCCTTAGTGTTTATGACCCTGTCAAGCGGTTTTCATTGCATATCATAGGGTATGCTCTGGCATTTGTTGAAAGACATGGGTATAGAGTTGTCCAATTTGAATGTACTCAGAGATATCTGCAACACGACCACAGCAAGTGTGAGTTTTGGAGTCATTTTCCATATTGTCAGGGGGCAGTGGCATCTGCCACCGAGTAGCATGGGTGGGGCTGAGGCAGTAGGGATTGAAAAATAAATTAAACATAACATACCTTGCTTCTACACCGCCGCCTCGGTTGTCCTCTGAAACAGGAAGTACAGCTACCCTAAGCCAATCACAACGCAGCATTGTGATTGCTCTGAGCGTCGTGGATAGGCGCACAGAAGGGACAGGGAGTCTGTGTATGTTCCTAACCAGGCTGTGTAATGCAGCCTGGTGGGGAACATGCAAAGGGAGCAGGACTGTTTGGCTAGCCTCACGATTCCTCCTCTTGCTGGCTGTGACGACAGCCAAGCCCTGCCCCGTAAAGCTGCATGACAAAGGGAAAATAAAATGATAATAACAGTGTTATTATCATTTTATTTTTCCTTTTTCCACTGACAAAAATACAGTAGGGCAGCACTCTTCCACCTTAGTGGATGAGTCGCCACTGTCAGGGGAGTTAGGCAGGGATGTGCCATGGCACCTTTCTTTTTTACAATCTATATCAATAAGTTACATAGGGTGTTGGTGGAGAAGGGCAGGGACAAGCCCCAGGCTGGCCATTGTCAAATCTCCACCCTTCCACCCTTCCTTATGCAGACAATATAATCTTAACGGCCTGAACGCCAAAAGCCCTTCAAACATTATTGAATAGTTTTGCATTGTTTATGGCAGATCTGTTCCTAAATGTCAATCTCTCTAAGTCATTCATTATGACCTGCCGGCCCAATAAATCCACACCCAGCTAGTTCTATTTTGAAGAATCTGAGATTGTGCAGATAAGGGGTTTTTCATATCTGGGGGTCCTTTTTGACTCAGCAGGGGCATGGAAGCATCAGATAGAATCAATAAAAAATCAATTTGTGAAGGCCTCAAGCTCCCTTTCTGCATTTTCATTTAGACCAGGAATGAGGCCCTTGAGGGAAACATGCAGGATATATCAAGCCAGGTGCATTTGTGTACCGAGCTGTGGTATGAGCATCTGAGTACATGTGAATGCTAGTAAATTACATCAGTAAGAAAGAGCTTGTTTTATAAAGAGCCTGCGGTCAGTCCCATGTAGCGGTTTGTCTGCCCTGTGCCACAGTGAATTGGGTGTGCCCTTTAAAGAAGATCTTATTAGGCTGCAGCTTCTACTGCTCTGGCACAGAGTTTCTACAAAGGTGAGGCTGATCTGAATAGAATCATAATTCAGAACTGTCCATCTGGCTGGTCACAAACCATGGCTAAAATAGAATACAAGTTGCTGTGGCAAACTGGAACAACTGCATCTCCTTGGTGATCTGTAAGGCAAGGGGAGGATGGAAAAGAGGAAATGAAAGATTTCAGGGCTTATTTTCAAGACCCTTCACCACCGGTACATCACTTTTTCCCATATTAAAAGTGACGCAGCTGCGGTGCAAAGCACTTGTAAATAAGCCCTCTGTGTCTTCAGTACCTAGTTGATGAATATTCAAGGCCAATAGACAATAGTCTTGCTACATGACGTCAATCAATCAACTTGATTTCGCATGAGAAAAATGCATAAAAAGTACATTACATTCATATTGCTACTAAATGTTCAATATAACTGATCAGTCCATGTACAATATATAAGAATTGAAAAATATCCATTAATAACACGTTACAAATTATTAAGAGACAATAGCTAATTAGTCAAAACAATCAATTAAATAGTTACAACACTCTGATAGCCTAGTAGCTTGAGTATTAAACAAAGCACACCAGTGTAGATGATTAACAGTTACTATATAAAGGAGTTTAAGTTACCGAAGTCCCTAGAAGCTATAATTTACACTCAAAAGTGTTCCCCTTAGTTATGGTAGCTTGCCTTTCTGTTTTTTAGGGCGACTTATTGTTGGATTATGCAATGTGCTAACGGTACGTGATAGACACGAGATGACATGGCATGTCGTCTCGTGTCTGTCTCGTGCTGTGTAAAGAACGCCCAGGCACAGGGTTCAGGAGTGTGTGTCTTTTGAAGGTGGGAGGTTTGAAGGACGGGTGATTGGAATGTTAATGGATGATGAACTGTGGACTTGTGAAGACGTGAAGGATCATTAAACCCCTCGGAATTACCTTCCTGCCTCCGTGTTTTTTTCCACACTGGCGTTAAGGATGGGATTCGAACCCACGCGTGCAATCTAAGATGGCGGATTACTGCGTGACCTTTGCGAAATGATGCATGAAGAACGTGTTACATCATACGTTCAATGCCTCACTTTGATTGCGCAGTCGTCACACAACGCAGTTGTTACGAGTCAACTACATGGAATCGCGGAGATGGAACACCGCCGCTCTTCAAAGGATTACAATAGCATGGAGTTACACCAACACTGATCATGCATCGGTAATATTTTCTTTCTTTAAAGAAATATAGCCAGCACGTTTAGTATGTCAAATTATAACAAATAACAGTTACAATTGACAGCAAGGCGGGTAATACTATCCTTTCCGCAAGTTATTTTACTGTGTCTCCGAAACAGCACTTCAATTCAGAAATGTTTCTAACACTGTACAACACCTCTTCAATTAAGATTATCCTAGAAAACTATTCTCAATCCGAGGTAGCAAACAAGAATTATTCTCCGCTCCACTTTTTTGTAAAATATATATATATATATATATATATATATATATATATATATATATATATATATATATATATATATATATATATATATATATATATATATATATATATTCCGGATCTTTGTATTAGTTTAGAATGAAGTCTTCCTTTAAGCACGTCTTCCGTTGGAGAATATCAAGGTTTTAAACACATAATTAAATTGAATGACAATGCAGTACCTGTTCGGCACAGAGTGAGAAATGTTCCTCTCACATTCAGAGATAAACTCAAAAATTTACTTAAAGACTTATGTGAGAAAAATATTATTGAACGCATAGAGCCTTCACCTTGGGTTTCTCCGATTGTGATTTCAGCTGAATCTAATGGCAAACTTAGATTATGCATGGACCTTCGCAGTCTCAACAATGCTATTTGAGTTGATGCTCATCCCCTGCCAAATCTGCATGAGATGGTTTCAACGTTAGCAGGTACAGAGGTATTCTCATGTATTGTTTTGGCTATTGCGTATCATCAAGTAGTTTTGGATGATGAATCTAAGATCTTACCGCCTTTATCACGCCTAAAGGTCTTTTTAGATACAAACGTATTCCTTTTCGCTTGGCAAGTGCGGCCTCAGTTTTTCAAAGGCTAATGAAAGAGACCTTTGAAGGTCTAACGGGTGCCATCGCCTTTCAGGATGATATACTTGTGTTTGGAAAAAATGTTGAGGAACACGACGAGAACTTAAAGGGGGTAATATCAGCATTGTCTGTTAAAGGACTTACCCTACGTGCAAAATCAGAGCAAGGGAAGTAGAGTATTGAGGGCACACCATCAGTGGTATGGGAATCAAACCCAAACACAAACATGTAGAAAGCATCCTTAATGCACCTGTACCTTCTTTTAAGGAACAATTAGTAGCATTTTTAGGATTAACTGAATTCTATGCAAAATTTGTACCCAATTTTTCATCAAAAGTAGATCCTTTAAGATACCTTTTGCTGAAAAATAGTAACTTTTTATGGTGTTGTGAGATGACAGAAGCATTTCAAAATCTAAAAAAGTTTATTGTGAATGCACCATGTTTGAAACCTTTTGTCCCTGGGAAAACATGTATCATTATGGTTGATACAAGCAACACAGGATTGGGTGCTGTTCTCATGCAAAGAGACTATGAAAAAGAATGGATAATAGCGTATGCGTCAAGAGCGTTAAGAGATGCTGGGAAACATCACTCAGTTATCGAAAGAGAGTTCTTAGCATGTGTCTGGGGAGCAGAACATTTTAGAACATTTTTGTGGGGCACAAATTCACAATAAAAACAGATCATAAACCCTTTATTTACATGATGGCACCAGGCGGAGGACGAACAATGTCTGCACGTGTTGCTAGATTAGCATCAAGATTGCAGTCATTCCAATATCAAATTGAGTATGTCTAAGGCAAAATGAATACTCATGCAGATTGTATGTCTAGGTTACATTCTTCTTTTAATGGCCACATAGAGGACGAAGAATGTGAAGTCGCTTTTACTTCTCAAGATGTAAAATTAATTTGTGGTGAGAAAATGAATTTATGTGAAGAATCATGGTCACAAGAAATGGAGAACGATGTGGAATTAACAAATGTTAAAAGGTATATTTTGCAAGGTTGGCCTGAGCAAAGGAAAATATCTGGTGACATGATGAGTTACTCAAAAGTACAAGATGAGTTAGCAGTTGAGAATGGGTTACTTATGAGGGGAGATAAATTAATTCTTCCCCATTCATTGAGAAATATCATTATTGGAATTGCACATGAAGGCCATTTAGGCATTTCTTTTAAAGGAGACGCAGAGGAGATTTTTTTGGGTAGCCAGGAATTGATGTATGTGTGGAACATTTTGTATGTGGTTGCACAAAGTGTGCCAATTGTAATAAATCTGCTGTGGCTCTACGTTCTGAACCTTGTCCAGTGGAATATCCATCTAGTCCATGGCGGAAACTTGGTCTTGATATTATTGGACCTTTTGGTGTTCTTCCTGAACAAGAGAGATTTGGGATTGTTTTAATAGACTATTTTTCAAAATGGCCGGAAGTCAAAATGGTAAGGGATGTCACGTCCAGGAATGTGATAGAGGTTTTAGATGAATAATTTTGCAGAGAAGGGATTCCAGAAGAAGCGGTTACAGATAATGGACCACAATTGATCAGTAAAGAAATTGAATGTTTTTTTATGAAATGTGGCATTGTACATAAGAAAATTGCTGTTTTCCACCCAGAGGCTAATGGTCAAGTCGAGCAATTTAACAAGGTAGTAAAGGAAGCCATTCAACTCTCTGTAAAGGGTGGTTTGAATTGGCGTTATGCATTACAGTCCATGTTGCTGTCTTCTAGGACTTCACCTAATTCTGTTACTTTAGTTAGTCCATTTGAGCTTTTAAGTGGTCGCAAACAAAGCACTAGACTTACTCCATGGTGGTTAAAAAAAATCTGAATAATAGCTGCCATTTTTCCAAGGTTGATTACAATTTGGTTCGTAGTAGAGTAAATGCATACAAAGAAGAAATTTAAAAAAATGGAAAAGAAACAAGGATTTATAAGTAAACAAGAAATTTCAATTGGTGATTTGGTTCGCATAAAAAACAGAGGGAGTTTTAGAAGGAGCTCCGGTTTGGTCACAACCTAAAAGAGTTGTGGAAGTTTTCAAACATGCTGTTAGGATAGAAGGAGGAAGTGTATGGAATTTGAATAGGGTCTCTATATTTAAAGGAAAGAGGGTTTCGGAGTGTGATGGTGACAGCAATGTATTTTTGGATATCAAATTAGACAATCATGATTGTCTTGCACCTAATGTTTCAAGTGATATTTCAAGAATAAACTTTGGAGCTCATCGCTTACCTATAAGGTACAAAGACTATGTTATGAATTAAATAACTGTAGAATAGAAACATGCCATACATTTGTTAATTGATTATAGTCATTCTATTCAAGATATGTACATATTATCATATTTATTATTTAATTATTAATTTTGTTATGGTTAATTTATGAATGGGAAAGGTGTGTTGGATTATGTAATGTGCTATTGGTACGTGATAGACACGAGATGACATGGCATGTCGTCTCGTGTCTGTCTTGTGCCGAGTAAAGAATCAGGAGTGTGCATCTTTTGAAGGTGGGGGGTTGGAAGGACGGGAGATTGGAATGTTAATTGATGATGAACTGTGGACTTGTGAAGACGTGAAGGATCATTAAACCCTTCGGAATTACCTTCCTGCCTCCGTGTTTTTTTAGACACGAGATGACATGGCATGTCGTCTCGTGTCTGTCTTGTGCCGAGTAAAGAATCAGGAGTGTGCATCTTTTGAAGGTGGGGGGTTGGAAAGGCGGGAGATTGGAATGTTAATTGATGATGAACTGTGGACTTGTGAAGCTTTTCTTTCTCTCTTATATTCTCTCTGCAGGAGATAGATAGTTGCCACTGGGAGTTGGAGATTACTGCCGGCGTATTGACGAATGCGGGAGGGCTGCCAGGATTGAGATTGGATAGGAAGAGCAACAACTCCGAAGTTCAGGTAAGGGACCCGGAAGTAGAACACTGGAACGCAAAGCGTCTCCTACTCAGGATTAGAAAGGTTTTAAGCTTGACTGCCGGTACCCGCGCATTTGTGTTAGCGGGGACCGGCCATTTCACTAGGTCCCGGGCGTGAGAAAGCCCGGCAAGCATGACACCCGGCACCTGAATATACATTGGTATTTTTTCATGGGTAACGCCCCTTGTGGGTCTGAGTTTGCATGCCTGTGCTCCACAAAGCATGCCCTGTACTTGCAATAAAAGGGGTTGGCTTATTTCTACACACTCTTAATTTTATCAGGTAATATAAATGCAACACATGCATTTAATGTGATCTGTCAAGGATCACACTTTTTTGCTGGGTGTGGAAGCCTGGATTAAAATCCTAGATTATATTCCGTTGACTGAAACAAAATTATGTGTTGTTTATGAAAGAGGTCTCTAATTAAAGAGAGGGACCCTGAATACCAAAGGGGTAGGGTTCCAAAAGACAGTATGTCACAAAGTAAAGCCCCCTTTGGACCAATTCCAAGCAGACAAAAAAACCCTACATCTATATCACACACTACTCAATACAGATTTTCATACTAGGCAGCAAACATGATGACGTAATAATAGTCAGAAAGTTATAAAAATTATACAGTTTATTATAAAAAAATTTAAAACTCACAATAAAAAAGGATAAACAATGTATCCTAACAAAGTAAAAACAGAAAATAATCACAAGGTGGGAACATACAACACAACACATTGGTTAAAATTTACAAAGGGATACTGTGATATAACTTATACAAATCATGCTCCAGTTTTGTAGTGATGTCTTTGAATTGGAGACGTTATCTTAGTCCAATGATTTAATGTATCCCAGTCTACAAGAGCATCGACGCGTTTCGGCTTTGGCAATAAGATTTATCAGCCAACACCTTCATCAGGATAAAATTTACAACATTCCCACAATATAAGGGTAATCTGCAAAAATATAAAATATCAAACAATATGTCATTAATATATAAAAAACTAACTATTTGTTACAACATCAACAGTTTGCTACTCCCTAGAACAGGCCATACACTTAAGCATTTAACATGATCATCTCACACACTTAATCTAGACAATTGTACTTTTGTTGTATCAGAGAACATAAAATCATATATGTTGGCTTGAACTGCAGAATAATTTGATGGTAATATTCATTATAAAGCCTAACTAATTCAAAAGGGTTGTTATAAACTCCTACAGACTTGTAAATAAGAGTCTGATTTATACATCATAGTGCAAGTTATAAAATAAGTCGTCCTCAATTCATGATCGACTTAGAAACACACTTGCTTTTCTCTTAGAGATCGTAAAGGATATTCGATGTATTACCTCGTTGTTATAAATTCAGGCCTCTTTAGGTCCTTCCAGTGAGAAATCTCGAGTTAGGCCTTTTTAGGTCCTTCCAATAAGAAGTCTCGAATTAAGTGGACAGATAGTACACCTTCTATTGCTGCCACCTATGGGGTTCATACACAGGTTTAATTGACCGAAAATAATAGAAACGTTACAGTTATAAGTATTTCTAACATGGATAGACAGCGCTCACCCAATGGAATTCAGCGTTTTATCCAACTCAAAGCACTTTGTCAGGGTGAATCTTATCAGTGTTGGTTCTCGAGAGCTGAAAGTAAATCACAAAAACAGTCTACTCGAATTCGGGATCCAAAGTAACTCCGATTACATTTAACTCCTAACATTTGATTGTTACCAAGAATAGTTTACATTATACAATCCCTAAATATCGTTTTGTACATTAACGAAATTGTTGACGGGACTATCACAGGATTTAAGAAGTCCCGAACATTTGATTAAAGGAGTGTATAGTATCTAGAAAGGAAAACGGCACTAAAATACTTGAATGCCGTCAAAAACAAGTTCAGGCATTTTACACGGAATCTGAGGCACATTGCCGTAAGGATCCTCATAAAATGCAAACGGTCGGTGTTCTAATCAGAACATCAGTATCTAGTGCGATATGTAGGACTTAAGTTGAATAATGCTTTACTAAATATAAGCACCTTGAAGTCCTATGCAGAAGCTAATCTAAGACAAAACGGCAGTTCGACATCATACCTTAGTTCAATCGTAGTTGCACATATATGTTGCAAGTAAGTAGTCTTTCTTTTCCGATAAGGTTTTCCTCCCAACATACAGGACCGCCAGCAGTCTATAACATAAATTTAGCGGTCAGAATCAACTGCCCGTATCTAGTGTCCACTATTTAATACATAGACCTTTAAACTGTTAGGGGTGTTACAGGTCGTCTAGCATAATTCAGGATGTTTAAGGGCAGTCTAAGCATTTGTGAAATTGATCACAATGTATTTAATATTTTATTTCAAACAATGGGTTAATTTTTTGAATGTTAATCCTGTAATTCTAGTTGAAAAGAAACTAGAGAGTTAAATTTGATTTTAACAATGCTTGTTGATTTATTAGGTATTAAAAGAGCTTTCTATGTTAGGTGGTTTAGACTGTAAGCCCCTTGAGGGTAGGGCTCGCGCAACTCCGCGTGGCTGGAATTCTATTGTTCAAGAGCTCGTGCTGGCTCTCGTGACAGGAGGGCATCTATAAATAGATGCCTTTCCCAACGGTCGGCGCTTCGTCTCGAGTTGTTAACCCTGACGAGCGCTTCTGACAGCGCGCAGCTGTTGAAGGTTTTCCTAGCCTTCTTGTCCGTGATTTAGTCTGTCCTGAATTCCTGAGCTCCCAGCCACTTATTTCCCCGCTCACTTTCGCTCAACTCCTCTTGACGTTTCCCAGCGCGGAGGCTTCATTGGAAGTGAAGCTCCGTTTCTTCACCGGCAAATCAGCTGGGACTGCGCATTTCCTTTCCCTTGCTCTTGAAGGCGGTTCGAGACTCTTGTAAACGTTTCCCAGCGCGGAGGCTCCTTTGAAAACGAAGCTCTGTTTCTTCCCCGGCAAGTCAGCTGGGACAGCGCATTTCCTTTCCCTTGTGTCTGCAGGCGGTTCGAAACTCCAGTCCTTCCGGCAACCCTTGAAGGGACAGTAAGATTTTCTATTCTTCTAAATTAAAGGATAAAAGCGTCTTGTGTCAAACAGGACAGCAACTGTGCAAACAATCTTTTAAAATAGGGTTAGAAGTTAAATGTTAGTGAATTTAAAAGCGCACAGTCTCTGTTTGAGAAATTAAAGAAAAAGAAAACAAACCTTGGCAAGACAAGACATTTTTTAACTGAAATTGAGAGTCTTTGGAGTTTGAAAGGAGCCAAGAGACAATGTGACTTGACTCCTGTGAAGAAGTAAACCTTGGCAAAGGCAAGGAAGCAATTGTTAAATAGGATGTTAGAAACTACCGTGTAAATTGAGAGCTTATAGTTGTGTAAATAAGAAATTGTTTAAAACTGATTGCTGGTTCTTATCGTTAGGCAATCTGTAGAATAGCAGAGGGGTGTTGTTTTTTCTTCTTATCATCCCACTGCAGATCCCCATATGTAGATGAGTTGCAGAAGACTCCAGGTATGATTGTTTCCATGAATAAACCTGTTAAGTTCACTAACCAGTTTAACAACTAACGCATTGTTTAAGAGAGGTCATTTTTTTGATTTAACCTTAATTTTTAAGGGTCTTGAGAATGAAGCTGAGTAATACAGAACTTAAAAGTGTGTGAACAAAGGCCGCAAGAATCTATGGTCAGTAACTGAGCATTTAATCATCACAGTGTAAAAGGTGTTAATTTGGAGAGTTATTCATAGAAAACCTTTTAACTTCAGAACTGCGTGGAACCCGTAGCACGTACAAAGTAAACAGTTGACGGCCTGGAGCACAACCAAGAGAAACAACTACAGAAGACAACATTTCTTTACTTGTTGTTTGTTTTCTCTGTCCACTTCCCCTTTCCCTTGGGGGAAAGTTAATTCAGTCAGTGTTGGTTTCCTGACTGTGTTGACTTATCTTTGAGGGAGTTGGGAGTTTGCAGCTTTTGGAGGAAACGTCAGGAGTGTTCTCAGGACTTCACAACAGTAGACGAAGCCTTCTATTTAAAACGTTTCCTTCAGAGCCTGCAAACTCACCCTCATGGATGTTTCACAGTTGTCGCAAATAGTGCAGAAGATGACTGTGGAAATGGAGAATTTACGATTGGAGAATCAATCGCTCAGTCAGGAATTGGAAGAAACTAAAGCGGGATTTTCAGTTTGGAGGGATCCTTCTAAGGAGAGAAAACCAGTCTTAGCGCCGACAAGATTTGGAGCTGACGTTCGTCAGTCGCATTCCTTGGGAGATCAGTTAGAAGGTCAAATTGTCCAGGTCACTGTAGTTACTCCTACACCTGTTCCATTGGCAAATCCAGAAAGATTTTCTGGAGATAACAGTAGGTTTGCAACCTTCTTTAGTCAATGTCAATTGCATTTCATGTGTAAGCCCCAAATTTTTTCTTCGGATACTTCCAAGGTAGCATTTATAATTTCTTATCTTGGGGGGGTAGCTGCAAATTGGGCAATGCCCTTGGTAGATAATAATGATCCGCTTCTTCATAATTTGCAAAATTTTAAGATAGCCATGTCCAATTTGTTTGCAAAACATACTTTAGTTCAGGCATCCGATAATGAGTTGTTGAGTCTTCGTCAAGGGGCAAAGGATCTCATCGCCTATATAACTACTTTCAATAGGCTTCTGACTGAAACTCATTGGCCAGAAGAGAAAAGAATTTCTTTATTTTATAGAGGTTTAAGGTACGAATTGAAGGATTCTCTGGCACACATAGTTAATTTACCTGAGGATTTTAAAGAATTTCAGGACCTGGTGGTTAAGCTTGATCACAGGTTGGGTGAACGTAAAAAGGAAAAGACAAGAAGTGACTTTAGAAGTTCTTCATTTAGAGTGGAGAAAAAAGAATCAGAAGTTACGAATACCTTAGTTGAACCTGTTTTATCGGGTGGGTTTAAGGGGCCTTTAACTCCTGAAGAAAAGGAACGTAGACGAAAGGGTAACTTGTGTCTGTATTGTGGCAAGTCTGGGCATTTTGCTAAGGATTGTACTGTTAAACCTACTAAGAAGAAAGTCCTAGCAATTGAAACTCCTGTGATAAATCCGTCGGAAAACTAGAATTCTCGAGGAAAGCCGAGATCGTTTCCTTGAGAAAGTCTTCATCTAAGATCTCTCAGTTTGTCACAAATATAACTACACATATTCCAAAACATTTTACTATTCGGATGGTCTTTATTTTAACTACTCTTCAGAGAGTATTCCGGTTCTTTTGGACTCAAGGGCCACTGGAAATGTTTTCGATATTGGGTTTGCTGAGAAATTGAATTTAAAATTTGTTGCCAAAAAAGAACCAGAGCCTGTGAGGGCTGTTGATGGTTCGGTTTTGTCTTCTGGAATGATTAGATTTAATACCGAACCATTGACTTTAGTGGCAGACAATGGTCATACTGAAAAGGTAGTCTTTGACCTTATTGATGCACCGACCTTTGGAGTTATTTTGGGCATTCCTTGGTTGGAATTACATAATCCTAGGATAGACTGGATTAAAAGAACTGTTACCTTAGAGTCTTCATTTTGCAAGTTGCATTGCTATCAGGAAACTAGAGATCCGGTGATGCCTCTTTTTTGTGCTGCCCTAAATGCGGAAATTATTAGTCTCCCTGTTGAGTATAAGAATTTTGCTAAGGTTTTTGATCCAGTTGAAGCAACTAAACTTCCACCCCATAGATTCTATGATTGTAGAATTGATCTGGTTCCTGGAGCTGTTCTACCTTGTAGCAGAATATACGCTTTAACGGAACCTGAAAATGATTATTTGAGAAAATATTTAGATGAGCTCTTAGAATTAGGTTTTATTCGGCACTCCACTTCCCCCGTCTCGTCTCCGCTCTTCTTCGTAGCTAAGAAGTCGGGAGATTTGAGAGCTTGTATCGATTACAGAGCTGTTAACAAGGCGACAATTAAAAACAGATACCCGTTACCATTAATCCCTGTACTTCTTAACCAAATCAAGGGTTCCAGCATTTACACCAAACTCGATCTTAGAGGTGCATATCATCTGATTCGAGTCAAGGAAGGTGATGAGTGGAAGACCGCTTTTCGTACGAAATTTGGTCTTTTTGAATACGCTGTCATGCCGTTTGGTCTCTGCAACGCCCCTGCAGCCTTTCAGTATTTTATTAATGAGGTTTTACATGATTTATTGGATGTCTGTTGCATAGTTTATATTGACGATATCTTAATTTATTCTAAAAATTCTGAGGAACATGTGCAACATGTTCAAGCTGTTTTGCAGAGGTTGAGAGATCATTCACTGTTTGCTAAATTCGAAAAATGTGTATTTAATGCTTCCAAGGTGGAATTTCTTGGCTATTGTTTATCTCCTGAAGGAATCCATATGGATCCTAAAAAAGTAGAAGCGATCTTAACTTGGCCAATTCCAGTTTCTATTAAGGACACACAGAGAATTTTGGGTTTTGCTAATTTTTATAGACGATTTATTTCCAAATTTTCTGAAATCGTTACTCCTATTACCCAGTTATTGAAAAAAGGGAGGAAATTTTCTTGGACCGAAGAAGCAGATCAAGCTTTTTCCTTGTTGAAAAAGGCTTTTACTTCAGCTCCGATTTTGGTTCATCCTGATCCAGATAGGCCTTTTTTCGTTGAGGCAGATGCTTCTCAGACTGCTATTGGTGGAGTGTTGCTTCAAAAGGATTCAAATTCTGGTCATTTACACCCAATTGCTTTCTTTTCTAGGAAGCTTTTATTAGCTGAGCAGAATTATACTATCGCTGAGCGGGAACTTTTAGCTATTAAAGATGTGTTTCAGGAATGGCGACATAATCTTTTAGGTGCTAAACATACCATCACAGTATTTTCTGATCATAAAAACTTACAGTTTTACTCCACTGTGAAGGCTTTCACTCCTAGACAGATGAGGTGGTTACAGTTTTTTAGTGAATTTGATTTCTTGATAACCTATCGGCCAGGAAATAAGCAGTTGCTGTCTGATACTCTGTCACGGTTAGTTTGTGAGAAAGATTCAAATTTAGTAAATGACCCACCAAGTATTTTGCCTAAGGAAAAAATAGCTGCTGAAATTCATTCCGAAGGCTTTTTAGAGTCTGTTAAAGTAGAATTAAAGAAATTAAATATTCAAGAATGGTTATCTCAAAAAGGAAATTCAATCAGAGAGGGTACATACCTGCTCATATACGATGTGCCTCCGTCAATGTGGGGTTCTGTGGCTCGTAGTCAGTGGGCTACACGAGTCTTTCAATTAAATAGCGGAAATGCGCGCGCATTTTTCCAACTACTCTATGTTGCCCTTCCGGGTCTCTCAAAGACTAGAGACAAACAACGGACTCGCGGAACATTCTGCAAGCCGTGTGAGTATAACGGGAATATTTTATGTACTTTATCTGCATTGTATTTGCAGTACCCAAAAAAAAAAAAAAAAATGGATGTCCTTAGAGATAAAAATAGATATCTACCTAAAAGGTCGGGAGCCGTCGGTATACATAATAACTGCATAGTAAGTATCGTTGGCGTATATTAATATAGAGGTTCATATAATCAATAAACATTCGATAATTATACCTCTAAATGCGCGATAGAACAATCTATTGAAATATGATGTAATCTAAAGCCTAAATTTGATTAACCTAAGTTTCGAACATCAGACATGTATAAGGACATATGCTTAAACATGGCGCCCATGTATTAACTGCTATCGATCATGAATTGAGCATTTCTATTCATACCACTATTTAATACACTGTTAACTGCACAATGGATTCCAAATGCTAGCACATATACTGGCCTCATTAGTTAACAATATAGCAAAGGACACAAATAGCAACGCATAACTACATGTATATATTATACATACAGATACAGAAGTTATACACTGAAAATGTGTCTGAACACTCTAGAAATAACACATTGGTACCTCTCCATCGTCATGGCATATAACTATATATACATTACTCATACATAGAGTGGTATCCTTTCAGAAATATGGCATACATATCCACCTTAATTATAAAGAATCTTATTGTATAACCATACACAATATCGTATTATATATTCTAGAGACAATCCTATCTGCCAGCAAAGCGTTATTCTTAGACATAATATGAGACATATCATCCTGTATCAGTTTGTATCAGTTCTCACAAGGAATAGGTCACGTTGTTATGGTCTTGTTAAACGTTCCCATTCTTCTTTCGAATTCAAACCTGCTCTAACAGTATTAAGAAGGGAAATATACCATTGTTCCCTGGCTTTAAGGTTTCAACATTATGTTGCCACCCCGTTTTCCAACATTAATTTTCTCAATAATGAACCACTTGAAATCATTCTCACAGTGGCCCATTTTCAGAAAATGCTCAACGAGAGGTGCAGTTAATTTCTTTGTTTTTATGGCAGACCTATGTTCTTGGAATCTTATTTTTGCCTCTCTGCCGGTTTCCCCGACATAGCACAGGCCACACGGGCACTGGAGGAGATACACAATGTTTTTGCTTTTACAGTTAGTTAAACAATTACTTTTTAGTGTTATTTCATTTATTTTCATCTCGCTTGTTTGTATGCATTGTGGACATATATTGCAGGTACCACAGCGAAAATTTCCAATCACTACACTGATGTCAATTGTTCTCTGACTAACCTTGGGATCTTCACGATACGTGTTCACAAGAAGATCTCTAAGATTTTTGTTTTTTTTTAAAGCAAAAAAAGGCTTTTCTAGCTTGGTGGATTCTTCATGATTTAAAATATGCCACTTCATATTAACCACATTTTTAATTTGGTTGCTGATAGTAGAAAACTGGCTAACAAAGACAATCTTAGTCATGGGTTCTTTATTTTTATCTTGTTTATAAACCAAGGCATCACGGTCGTAGAATCTAGCTCTTTTCATTGATTGGGAGAGTAACTTCTTCGGATAGCCCCTATCTTTCAATTTTTTCTTTAGTGTTTCTGAGTGCTTGTAAAAATCGTTGAGGTCAGAACAATTCCTCCGCAAGCGGAGAAACTGACTGAACGGAATACCACTCTATGTATGAGTAATGTATATATAGTTATATGCCATGACGATGGAGAGATACCAATGTGTTATTTCTACAGTGTTCAGACACATTTTCTGTGTATAACTTCTGTATCTGTATGTATAATATATACATGTAGTTATGCGTTGCTATTTGTGTCCTTTGCTATATTGTTAACTAATGAGGCCAGTATATGTGCTAGCATTTGGAATCCATTGTGCAGTTAACAGTGTATTAAATAGTGTATATATAAATATGTCCGATGATGGTAGAAATTGATGAACCCGATGTATACTTTTGGCAGGTCAGATAATTCTCTTAACACAGTGATATGAATAGAAATGCTCAATTCACGATCGATAGCAGTTAATACATGGGCGCCATGTTTAAGCATATGTCCTTATACATGTCTGATGTTCGAAACTTAGGTTAATCAAATTTAGGCTTTAGATTACATCATATTTCAATAGATTGTTCTATCGCGCATTTAGAGGTTTAATTATCGAATGTTTATTGATTATATGAACCTCTATATTAATATGCGCCAACGATACTTACTATGCAGGTATTATGTATACCGACGGCTCCCAATCTATTTTTATCTCTATGGACATCCACTTTTTTTTTTTTGGGTACTGCAAATACAATGCAGATAAAGTACATAAAATATTCCCGTTATACTGACACGCCTCGCAGAATGTTCCGCGAGTCCGTTGTTTGTCTCTAGTCTTTGAGAGACCCGGAAGGGCAACATAGAGTAGTTGGAAAAATGCGCGCGCATTTCCGCTATTTAATTGAAAGACTCGTGTAGCCCACTGACTACGAGCCACAGAACCCCACATTGACGGAGGCACATCGTATATGAGCAGGTATGCTGTTTAAAGGTCTATGTAATAAATAGTGGACACTAGATACGGGCAGTTGATTCTGACCGCTAAATTTATGTTATAGACTGCTGGCGGTCCTGCATGTTGGGAGGAAAACCTTATCGGAAAAGAAAGGCTACTTACTTGCAACATATATGTGCAACTACGATTGAACTAAGGTATGATGTCGAACTGCCGTTTTGTCTTAGATTAGCTTCTGCATAGGACTTCAAGGTGCTTATATTTAGTAAAGCATTATTCAAATTAAGTCCTACATATCGCACTAGATACTGATGTTCTGATTAGGACACCGACCGTTTGCGTTTTATGAGGATCCTTACGGCAATGTGCCTCAGATTCCGTGTAAAATGCCTGAACATGTTTTTGACGGCATTCAAGTATTTTAGTGCCGTTTTCCTTTCTAGATACTATACACTCCTTTAATCAAATGTTCGGGACTTCTTAAATCCTGTGATAGTCCCGTCAACAATTTCGTTAATGTACAAAACGATATTTAGGGATTGTATAATGTAAACTATTCTTGGTAACAATCAAATGTTAGGAGTTAAATGTAATCGGAGTTACTTTGGATCCCGAATTCGAGTAGACTGTTTTTGTGATTTACTTTCAGCTCTCGAGAAATAACACTGATAAGATTCAACCTGACAAAGCGCTTTGAGTTGGATAAAACGCTGAATTCCATTGGGTGAGCGCTGTCTATCTATGTTAGAAATACTTATAACTGTAGCGTTTCTATTATTTTCGGTCAATTAAACCTGTGTATGAACCCCATAGGTGGCAGCAATAGAAGGTGTACTATCTGTCCACTTAATTCGAGACTTCTTATTGGAAGGACCTAAAAAGGCCTAACTCGAGATTTCTCACTGGATGGACCTAAAGAGGCCTGACTTTATAACAACGAGGTAATACATCGAATATCCTTTACGATCTCTAAGAGAAAAGCAAGTGTGTTTCTAAGTCGATCATGAATTGAGGACGACTTATTTTATAACTTGCACTATGATGTATAAATCAGACTCTTATTTACAAGTCTGTAGGAGTTTATAACAACCCTTTCTAATTAGTTAGGCTTTATAATGAATATTACCATCAAATTATTCTGCAGTTCAAGCCAACATATATGATTTTATGTTCTCTGATACAACAAAAGTACAATTGTCTAGATTAAGTGTGTAAGATGATCATGTTAAATGCTTAAGTGTATGGCCTGTTCTAGGGAGTAGCAAACTGTTGATGTTGTAACAAATAGTTCGTTTTTTATATATTAATGACATATTGTTTGATATTTTATATTTTTGCAGATTATCCTTATATTGTGGGAATGTTGTAAATGTTATCCTGATGAAGGTGTTGGCTGATAAATCTTATTGCCAAAGCCGAAACGCGTTGATGCTCTTGTAGACTGGGATACATTAAATCATTGGACTGAGATAACGTCTCCAATTCAAAGACATCACTACAAAATTGGAGCATGATTTGTATAAGTTATATCACAGTATCCCTTCGTAAATTTTAACCAATGTGTTGTGTTGTATGTTCCCACCTTGTGATTATTTTCTGTTTTTACTTTGTTAGGATACATTGTTTATCCTTTTTTATTGTGAGTTTTTAAAAAAATTATAATAAACTGTATAATTTTTATAACTTTCTGACTATTCTTACGTCATCATGTTTGCTGCCTAGTATGAAAATCTGTATTGAGTAGTGTGTGATATAGATGTAGGTTTTTTTTGTCTGCTTGGAATTGGTCCAAAGGGGGCTTTACTTTGTGACATACCGTTTATGAAAGAGGCCCAGGTGCTTAAAGCAAGTTGGACGAGTCCATATTAAGGTGCTGATCTGACTGTTTGGAATGTATTTAGATGCATGATCAGTATGTGAACTTAGAAAAATGCAAATACACTTTGAAGTCAGTTGATCCGTTGCACACACTCATGGGATAGGTGAAGCTATAAGTCAAATCCTATGCTTTCTCCATCACAGCCAACTCTTCAGGTCTCAATTTTGTTCCTTCGGAGTGATGCCCCATCCTGGGCTGGCCTTAGGCATGTGCAAGCTGGGCACCTGCACAGGGCCGCCAAACCCCAGGGGCCGCCACGCCAATATATATCCTTAGATACATATTTGCATGGCCGCCCCTGGCAGGGATTTGGCGGCCTCAGGACCCCCTACCTAAGCTCCCTGCCCAGGGCCGTCATGAGCCTAGATCCGCCCCTGCCCCCTCAGCGCCAGTGTTGTTGCCAGTATGTCAGGGGCCATAGTGCATGGAAGTAAATTGGCCCCTCTGCCAGTGTTTGAACTGTGAATGACAGCAATAATCAGGGTTTGGTGGACACCTCAGACACCTCTGTGCCACTACTTAGGGGTCAACTGTGTGTCCGCCACCTTTTAAATGTTGCACTGTCAGTGTGCCTTCTGAGAGCTTCTTTGTCTCTGCGTCAGTATCTGTAATACAGCACAGGCGCAGAGGCAAGGGGATTCCCTCATTCGCATGGGGCCACGCCCCCATGCAAATGATGGAACACCCTCTTAAGGAAACGCTGGATGTTCGCCAGCACTTTCAGTATAACATAAGGGGACACATTAGCATCGGTGACCCCTTCTGTAATACCAAAGTGCTCTGGGAGCGTGCAAAGTGGGCACAAATGCCTGTTTTGCCCCCTGGGCACATCTATAATTCAGCCCCAGATATACAACATTTGATTACATTGTTTGTTTGGTTAACAACTGTTGGGGAAAAAGAAAAGTGATAAGAGAAATCTGGTAGAAAAACAAAACAATGGTGTTGCTTTTTTATTCAAAATTTATTAATAACCACATTTTACGTATAAAGGCTCTTGTATTCAATATCTGGGTTTCAGCCCGCACATAGGAATCCTATTTGTTGGCTCCATACCAAAAACTTACTTACACACTTAAATTGTGTACTCCTGGCTAAAAGACATTAACATTGGTAAAGCCAATAGCTTTTACATCGCAGAAACCAATTGGATTTGCCAATGCTTTTTTTTTTACTTTTGAGGGTTGATGCAGGAAGGCAGAGTTCTAGATCAGTGATACTCAATGAAGTCCAGTGGGCCAAATGCGGCCCCACAGACTATTTTGTGCAAGCTTGCTTGTAAACAGTAACACATGCTCCTCATCAGCACATTGCTGTTGTCAGGTCAGTGAGTGAAAGATTGAAAGCCGACGCATTCATTTCAGAGTTGTCTCCAGGTTTTATTATGTATTTAAAAACAAGGTAGCACTGCATCAGAGTGGCACAGTGGACACAGGCAGGACATTTAACTGATCCCATGGCATGAACCCAAAAGAGTTTTAACTGTTGCTCTTTTCCAAGTTCTTAATGTAAAAATGCAATTAATTTATTTTTTGAATAATGTACATTTGAATATGTGATGTTATCATTGCTTCTCCTCCTTCAGAGCATCTTTTTCGTTATTTTCTCTGCTTTCTTGTTACACAATGAAAGGAGGAGGGGTGGAAGAAGTAGTACGAATTAATGTTGAAGCTGTGGTACATCAAACTGATGGAGCGGAAAATTGTCAAGCCTTGAAATGAGGAAGGGCCTTAGTTGGAAACTAGTCTTTGCCCTAATGTTTTTCGATTTTCATATTTTTTTAACATTTCACAATTGCAATTGCACACATGCACTTCCACTGCACCACTATGTTGTACTCTGACATAAGCAATAATACTACTTTTTATCTCTCCATTTCCCTTTGGGCTTATTTCATTATTCTCATGTGTCAAAGAGCTACAAGTGCCCCACAAGTCATGACTAACACAGTCAGCACATCAATGGTTTTTAGCCTATAGCATATAGGATTCTGGGATTTATAGTTTTGCTTTCATCTTTATAAGCATAGGCTCACACATGACTCATGACCTGGGTCCTCATTGTAGCTATATACACAAAGTCCTCTCGGGCACATCTACCTCACAGTCATCTGTCAGGAGACCAACATTTGCTACTCCAGTGATGAAATGTTGTGCTGCATGTGTACACTGTTTTCAGAGAGGCACATTTTGTAATTATAACTCTCTCACTTCCCCAGAGTATGCTTAATATTGTCACATGTGCATACAGTGTCCTTCTGTACAGGAGTTTTATTGTGGATCTCATGGCAGACCAAATTAGTCCCAGCAATGAAGATTACCTTGCTGCATATGCGCAAGAGTAGAGGAAATAGGTTCTGATGGAAAAGATGAATTCATGACTTTTTGGTCCTTGTCTAGCTCCATTTTGTGGGCCTTACCAATTTGCACTGAGTGAAAAGACTTACAAGTCTGGGGCAGAGTCTGTTCCTGCAGGATTGAAGGGTGATTGACAACAGTTTCCATTCTGGAACCATGTAGGTGGGAACGCAAGGATCACCATCATTACACAACTCCCCTCACACAGAACACATACAGCATGGTCAGTAGCTATCAACGTTTCCCTTGCAAACAATGGATAAGGGTAAAAGATGGCCTGCATATTTGCAAGACATCATCACACAAAAAAGGCATTCTTAAATAGGCTTAGCTTTTTGCCACCAGCGCTTTGTATTCTGGACTGCGTGCTATGGCTCTTAAACATTGTAAGACTAAGCTCAAATCCCAGCATGAAAAGGGTCGCTAACTAGAAAGTAATGGATGGCTGAATGTGTCCTATATGACAAGGAGGCACTTGATAGCTATGAACAGGTCCATCTTGAGCAATCGATCAATAAATTACCCTGAAGCAATAAGCATGCTTTCCACACCCTGGCAGAAAGTACAGCATTCCATGTGTAGCTTACAGGAAATAGGGGTGCGGTTGTATCCTCTAGCAGTGGCGGGTCCTCCGCTTAGGCGGAAAAGTGTCGCCCCACTACTCATTTAGCAGTGCAAAATAAAAATAAAATGAAAATAACCAGAATTTATTATCATTTTATTTTCCTATGCGACTCAGGACGGGGCAGGGTATATTGTTGCACAGCCCCATGGAGAACATGCCCAGCCTCCCTAGGCACTGCCTGAGTGGTCAAACAGGCCTCTCAGACCAATCACAATGCTGCTCCTGCGCCATTGTGATTGGCTGGTAGAGTTGGAAGCCTGGGTGCTTCCGGTGCAGGCTGCAGGCAGCAGCTGGGAAGAAGAAGAAAAGAAGATGATGAGAGGCGTGCAGCAAAAGGCTTTTTTTTTTCATTCTGACCCGACACCCCCTGCCTCACCACCCCCATTCGGAGGCAGCCGCTACTAACCCCTAGTCAACCTATGGTGCCATGACCCATGGGTGAACTCGGTGCTGCTTGGTACTTTGTCCATGGTTTGTGATCTAGTAAACAATGTCCTCTTTGCTACTGCTCATCTCAGGAAACGTGAACACAGCCTGGCACCTTTGTCAGCCTTTTTGGCTGGGGAACAATGTCTCATGTGGCTTTGTACCACATTCCAGGAAGCATAGGTGGCTTTGCAGGTGGTGCAGATGCGAGAAGCAGTGGTGGGATGTAATTTCCTGCTATCTGGGTCCATGTTCCAAGTATAATGGGTGACGCTTCACAACTGAAGCAGTCAGGATAGAGAAGTACATTCTCCTGACGGGTGGTGTCAGATTACAGAATTAGGGATACTGCTTGGCAGGTTGTGCTTGTATGCAATTTCTGAGTACAGTTAATGAATTTTAATGACTCTGGTCCAGATTTACAAAGACTTTGCTTTCGGTTTGCATTACTTTATTAATGCAGACTCGACACAAAGTCTACTGGTGGGGTTTACAATACAATGCAAATCAAGATTTGCATTGCAACTCAAAGTATCAGTCCTCAGTGCAATGCGCTGCCTTGCATTTCTATGCTTCAAGAGTGCATTTTGTGTGTGGTACATGAGCACGCCCATGCAATTACCCATGGGTTTTGATGCATATCCCTATCTACAAAGAATTGTAGACAGGGATGCACCAAAATTCTGGGTCTCACTGAGACAGGCGTAACACAGGTAACTGTTCTAATTTTTGTAGTTGTTTTTGTCTTTGCAGGCCAGATATACAGTACATTAGCAGAGAGTGTGGGCTCCCCGATGAAATTGTAAAGAGGTCCTCAAATAGAAACATAAGGAAGAAAAGTACAGCCAACGATACCCAATCAGAAGTGAAAGGGGGAGCTCTAGTGTCCAAATCAATACAGGACTTCGTAGGCAAGAACTTTAAGATAATGCAAACCCCAGTAAGAACTCAAATAAAGAACTGTTAAACAAACAAGAGGTTATTGGACACTGTGCCGCTAACATGGATGTATTATCATGTAATCAAATGATCTTAAGCCGAATTGAACCCAACTTGGAACCCAGATTATCTTCTTCTCCACGGATCTTCTCCATGTCTGATGGCGACGCCCAGGATTGTGAAGGGGATGTCTCAAATGGTATGAGTGCCCAGAGAGATGACTCTGCCCAAGCTATAATGTCTAAGTCCGCTAAGAGCATGGGGCAACCTGTAAACCAAGGAACTGAGTCCATAGAAATATCATCGTGCAACATTACACTGGGTATAGACATATCAGCAACACCTTCGGCCTCAATGTTGGACATAATGCTAATGTTGCAAAAAACATTGCAAGGGTTATTAGAAGTGACCATATCAAATAATAACATACTAAAATCCCATGGAACTCTATTTCAGAAAATTGTGGGGGAATTGCAAGAGATTAGGGGCCTAATGCCATCAGTAGTTAGACCGGTCCCGTACTCCCGATTCGGGGCTGTGCCAGGGACTCTGAGTACATGACTAACTCACAGGAGGTATCTCTAGATGCCCGATGTTGGTTAAGAGATGGAGGGATCACACTAGGTATAGGTGCTATAACCCACTGAGAAATACAAGAAGATTGGTGCTACAAAAGAGGAAGCCAAAGGTTGTGAAGAAAGGAAGGGGTAAAGGAGGTCCTAAGGAACGAAGGGGTAAAGGGGGTATAGAAGGAGTATCCCTTCCAGAGTGTAGAACCACATTAAGGAGTAGCAGGATAATGGGGGAACCTAAGAATGTACTAAACGTAGCCAATGTGGAAGTTGGAAAAAGAAAGGTCCAATAAAAAAACGTTCCAAAGAATAGGAGGGAGGACTAATTGGCTAATCTGTGTGAAAAAACCCTGGGACGAAAGGATAATAACAGAAATTTAGCTGAAAGTGGGGGATTATCAAAAACAATATTCAGGAAGAGTAATTTGCAGGAAGGTGAGATTATTGGCATAATAGCTGCAGATAATAGTGGTATTTTGTGGTTACATTTTGAACCAGCTGAAATAGAGAAGGGGAGGAAAAAATAAGGATGGTTATACCCCTAAATAGATCTCAGCTTTCATTCTCCTTCTCAAAATGTCCATGTTTGGGAGAAATTGGGTCTAAGGATATGAGACAGGTAGGCTTTAGCTATAATAACAAAGGGAAAGAAATTACCAAGGTGTTTGTATACTCAGGGCTGGAAAAAGTAGCCATCGGAAAAGCCGAAAAAGAGGTGGTGAAAGAGGGAATAAGATTATTTCCAGATGGGGAACTGGAGGGGGGCATTTTTGAAATGTCTTGCAGGATTAGGGAAAAGGCAGGTAAGGCTGATAGTCAGGGAGGGAAGGGAAAGAGAAAACATTAAAATAGCTGATGAGAATCCTGAGTTTCGTAAATCTTGGGGTAATTGGACTCCCGAAGATAGTTTGCTAAGCTCGCCCCAGTGGAATCAGAGTAAATGTGATAATTTCAGTGATATTCATTAGGGAATTGAGGTGTCGCATAGCTTGAAATGTATATCATGGAATGTAAATGGGCTAGGAGGTGAGACAAAAGCTGAAAGTATAAAATAACTAGCCCAGTGTGCAGAGATCATTTGCTTACATGAAACATGGCTATGTGACAATACCCCTGTTATTGAAGGCGTTATCCAACTGCTTAGACCTGCGAGGAAAAAAAGGTTTGACCGTCCTACCGGGGGGATCATGACACTCACCTCAACCACGATTGCGAAAAAAGTGACGTCATTAAAGGTAACATGCAAATGGTTGTTGGTTTGTAAGGTATCCCTATTGGTCGTAGAAAGGAAGTATGAACACCAAGTAATTGTGAATGTTTACATAAATGGGGCTTCAACTAGGTGTATGAGGTGGAAATGGGGCATTTCTAGAAAGATTTGGACATGTTATGTGAACATTTTAAGAATGACCTGATAGGTGTAATGGGAGATTTTAATCATAAATTGACCCCAAAAAAACAAGATCCCAGGTGTAAAGAACAATTGGGCTCATATAATATAGTGCCAGCTGTCTTCCCGAATTGCACCACTTCTAGACAAGATGTAACTCTAGGGAAGTACTTTGTGTTAAAGGGGTTGTTCTGCTTAAATGGTAGGTTGGAAACCGACTACCCAGCCAAACAGACCTTCAGGATAGGTACCCAACTCTGCCCCATTGACTATGTGTTTATTCACGCTTGGAATTTCGCCCTAATAAAAGGGTTCCAGGTAACCCAGAGTTAAGGCAGTGATCATAACGCCCTGCACTTTGAACTAGCTAGGGGGTCAATAAGCCACTTTGAAATAGTACTTCCCCACAATTGGAATACCCTAAACGCCTGACAATAAGATTGACAGAAGAATACGTCGAAAAGCTGGCTAGCTTTGAACAGAAATTAAATATGGAAAACGCAAGGGTTCAGAAGGTGGCCTGATTTGAGGAAATGATAGGAGAGGTTATACAATGCCTTATAGTACAATTAAAAAGTAAAACTGTTCGCCGAAATGATAAGCAAACTATGCGATAAAGACAATTAAGTTGGTTTAATTGAGAATATTTGAATAAGTAAAGATTGATAAGGCGAAAAGAAAGAAGTTTACGAATAAAGTATGTACAGGGAAGACAGTTAAAACTGATTAATTTGAGAAAAGAATACAAAACGTTAGTTAGGACTCAGAAGAGGGTTTTGAAAGAGAAATGTCGGTCTATTTTGCTGGAAACAATTGAAGCAAAAAACATACAGAATTTCTGGAAACTGATACAGGAAGCATTTTGAATGTCCTCTGGGGTTTTGAGCTGTGTAATGTAAGAATCAGCATGGGAAGAGTATCTACGCGAACTGTATGGGACAAGTGTTATGTCTGAGGGAAGCAATACCCAACACTGAGGAGGGACTGTGGACAACAACCACCCGGCCATTATAATAAAAACTCAGTTAAATGGTGGGCTTAATTCCTATCCTGTATGTTCTTGGTCATATTGGACTCTGGACAAATCCCCATTAAGTGGAGGGGGGGGCACTAATTAAACCAATCCATGAGAAGGGAGATAGGAAAGACCCGAAGAATTACAGATTGATCAGCCTGTTGGACTTTGGGGAAAAAGTCTTCACCAAAATAATCTTGGGTAGTCTGAAGGATTGAGTGGAACAGCGGTCGATCGTGCTGGTGGAACAAGGGGGTTTTAAGGAGGGACACTCTATAGTTGACCACTCTTTTGCCCTATGAGCGGTGGCGCAGAAGTCTATGGAGCAGCAAGGAAAGTTGTGTTGCAGCTTTGTAGACTTTTGCGTGGCATTTAACCTGGTTGACAGGAGATGCCTCTGGGAGACCCTAAGTAAATATGATATCCCAGAAGGGCTTCTGGCTGTAAACCAGGAGTTACATAGCCAGAAATGGGCCCAAGTCATTAAGGATACGGCGGGGGTCCTGACACGGAAAATAATGATTAATATTGGTCAATGGCAGGGCTGTGTATTGGCCCCCCTACTTTTCGCCATATTCTTGGCTGATTTGCCAACTAATTTGGCAGTGGATAGAAGTGCTAGCCTAAAAATGAAGTGGAAACAACTTTCCTGCCAACTATATGCTGATGATTTAGTAATTCTCACCCAGACAGAGATTGACCTACAGAGGAAGTTAAATGCTTTTAGTGAATACTGTGCGGCTAAGCAATGAACTGTAAATATGGATAAAACCAACAGTCTGTGTTTTGGTAAGAGAGAGCAGAGGTTTAATTGGTATCTGGGCCCACCAAATTGAAAAATGTGAACGATATAATATCTCAGTGACTGGTTTGACAAGTCTCTAAAATGGTACACAAATTTGGAGGTCCAGAAAGCTAAAGTTCTTAAATTGGTTTATGGGCTGAAAAATGTAACCACATCTATGGGGGCATGTCCCACAGACGATTGTTGCTTTTACTCAGCGGATCACCGCCCATTTGTCGTTCGCCTGCACTGTGGTTCTTGAAGACTTCCAAAACAATAGAGGAAGTGTAGAGGTATTGACAGAATCACCCTCCAATTCGATATGCATAAACAAAGAGATTCTATCAATGTGTGGTGGTTTAAATTTTTTATTTTTGTTTTAACATGTGAGTGGTGAAAAAGATAAACTCTCTCTTCGGGTGGTAAAGATGAGAGCACAATGTGCTTGTTAAAATACCCCTCACACACTAAAAAAATCCTTTAGTGTCATGCTTCATCATTGGGGTCTTCCCGTCCCTCTACGGGGCGGGGCGTGCTACGACCTGACGAACTACGCGGGAGCACTTTTGAGGTGACGGAGGCTATGTGACAGTGCAAGGTGAGTGGTGTCAGTGAAGTGTAGGGACCTATTTATGTGTGGGTATTAAAAAGCTAAAAATCCTCTGGCTAGTGGAAAAAAACAATTTATTCACTTCCCTAGCTGGGGACGTTAAGAAGGGGGTTTTGAGGTAGAGCAATTAGCTAGCTACCTGGTCTACATGTTTCGTAAGCAGTCCCCTACTGCTTACTCATCAGGACCTTCTAATGGCCCCTACTAGGAAATGCTCGGTTTCTAAGTATAATATGCCTACAGTCCTAAAAACTAGCAGTAAAAATCCACTGGTAGTTTTAGCTTCAGGGCATGAGCTGGCCCAAGGGAAGCAAGATAAAATTTATCAAAAAAGTTGACCTAAATGTGGTCTCTGTAAAGAAAATGGGAAAAAAAGGGGAGAGAGAAAAGCACCAGATTTATACAATTGTATCTACAATTTGTCTTTCAGCACACATTATTATCGGTGCCACTAGTCCCACTTATCAGTCGTTCTTGAAGACTGCCAGAGACTGCCAGAGACCTCACACGGCCCCCTCTTCGCGGGTGCTGTTCGTGCAGAGGTTTTGAGGGAGAAGGAGGTCATCTGACCGGAGCCATTTGTGCCGCGGGACTGCGAGGACCAGCATTCCGTGCGGCGTGGACAAGCCGCAGCTGGTCCTCTTCCCGCCCTGACCTCACCTGGTTTAAAAGCTGCCTAAGTCCACTGCCGGTTGTTGCTTTTACTCAGCGGATCACCGCCCATTTGTCGTTCGCCTGCACTGTGGTTCTTGAAGACTGCCAGAGACCTCTCACGGCCCCCGCTTCGCGGGAGTCGTTCGTGCAGAGGTTTTGAGGGCGAAGGAGGTCATCTGACCGGAGCCCTTTGTGCCACGGGACTGCGAGGACCAGCATTCCGTGCGGCGTGGACAAGCCGCAGCTGGTCCTCTTCCCGCCCTGATCCTCACTATTTAATCTTCCACAGACTCGCGCACGCGGGACGCGCGCGGGTCGTAGCACGGGCAAGACCGGACCGGGCCACCCCTCTTGGCTGTCTGGTTGTGCTAGATAGCCTCAGTAATAGTTTTCTTCGCACACTATAGCCCTGGGATATTGCTCAACGATGTCTTTGCGTGAAAGTCGGAGCAGGGCTGTTAAAACTGTGAAAAAGGCTACAGGGACTCTGGATGATTTCATCACAAGGACTAATACGAACATTGACATTGAGATCACCAAACTACAGCATAAAGTATCCTTGGAGTTGGAGGCAGCTAGAAGACTGTCCTCAGACCTTGCACTGGGTAAACAATCTTCCTTAGGTAGCATAGCCCTAGCTAAAACTCCCGAGCGTTCAACTGGCCCCACACCCATTATTATATCGGCCGATGTGCACTCCGCACCTGAGGAAACTGCCATTTCTGCTGTTGTCATATTAGACTCACCTCATCACACAGCTAATAGCAATTTATTTCAAAACCCGACTAAAGTGGATATGCTGCTGGAAGATGTTAAAGGGGAGAAAGCCATAAGGAAAGAAGAGACCAAGAGCAAACAGGGTGAAAACAAGGTAGAGCCAAAACAAAAGAGAAAACGTAAAGCCATGTCAGTGTACGCTAGGAAAAAGGCTAAAGTGGCTAAAAGCCAGTGTCTCATAGGGGGGGCTATGAAACTAGGGAGCGTAAGTAGCTCGCAACATCAGACGCTCTCAACTACGCAAATGTCTAATATTAGTGTCAAAATGGAAGTGTTGAATTCGGATACAATAGACGGGCCCCCTGTTATTGGGGACGAGAAGATCATCACACCTGTGGTAGAGTTAGAGGGGGGTAAAGAAGAGTTTTTGAAAATTGTGTGGGAGACATTAAAGAAACTTCTTAGGCCGCTGGAAGTTAGGTTAACTTGTATTGAAAATCAGCTCCTTGAGGTGGAGAAAAGTATCATCACCCTGTCTAGTTTAGGTTTAAGTGGCAGTGAGCTACAAAGCTCTGATGTAGTTGCTAGCTCTTCATTGGCTCCTATTGCGACCCCCTTGGCACCACCGAAAGTAAAACCTTCTAATAAACAACACTTGAAGAAGGACGTGCCAAATGCAAATAATCAGATTGTGAGTGTCGTCGATACTCCTATTGCGAACCCCTTGGCACCACTTAAAGGAAAACCCGCTAATAAACCACTCTTGAAGGGTACTGTACCAAATGTGAATACTCAAATAGTGAGTGTTCTCGATACTCATCTTCCCGTGCACACTGCTTCTGCATTAAATGAGTCCTCGGTCCAGAGAACCTCTGTAAATAAAGCTTATAATCACAACTACCAGGCACCCCATGTTAGAGATAATCCAAGGGGAGGATTTATAGATCTTCCGCCTGATGCAAGGCCTTTTGTAGTTGTACTTACCGGGGTCCCTGAACTAGGTAATCAACATGAGGAAACATTTTTGTCCTTGAAAAACAAGGTGATATATTGGCTGAACGAAAACAAGCCTGTTCCTAATCATATGAAAAGCAGAATTCTTATGGTACGAAAGGTGCCTTGGATTGGCCCTATAAACAAATCAATTCCGGGTGACTGTATTGTTTCATTCGAGGAACCCCATACTGCCCAATATATATGTACACGGAACACTTATGCAGGCACATCATCTATTGAAGTTAGACCCCTAACCTTCTTTTATCCCCCACTGAGGCGTACCAACTATGGGGGTCATTGGGCTATGATCAATCAATATTCTAGGCGTGGCACCGAAATTGGTAGGCAGGGTAATCACAATGTGTGGAATGGAGTCCCTACCTACAATAGATTTAGCTGCTTAGACGGAGTTGATTGACTCGTGCCTTTGCTAAGCTGCACCACTAATTCCTATGGCATACATCACCCACCCTGTGATGAGAACACTTCCACCAAATATGACAACAGCGAGGTAGTATGGCAAAGGGTGAGGGGGGTAATGACCATTGTAATAATGGGGATGCCCTAGCTAAGGATTGCCTTCTAGAAGCCACTCTTATGAACCCAGAAAATAAAGATGGTTGTTTAGGTGATAGAGCCGACAACGGTGTAGTGGGTCTGGCTCCTCAAATGGAACCGCATACTGTAGATGGTACGTCGCAGGACAGTGTGATATCACCAGTGGCACCAATATTGGTCTCTGTAAAGCCAACTTGTCCTGGTAGCGGGACAAATCCACCACTGCTCTTGATCTCCTGGAATATTGCGGGGCTAAATACAAATCTGAGGGACCCAGAGTGGGCAGATTATATTGATTCTAGCGACTTTTGTCTATTGCAGGAAACATGGGCAATAGACACACCTCACAGGATAGGGTTTAAAACATTTGGCATTGGGGCAGTTCAGTCCAATAGGGGTAGGCCTTCGGGGGGACTCATCACATGGGTCAAAATCACACTGAAGATAAAGGCTGAAGTAATAGAAGCAGGCTCATTGGACATTTTGGCCCTAAAATTTACAAATATGAACGGGTAGAATGCTATATAATTAATGTTTATAATAGACCTTTAGCACACTCTATAGAATCTCCCACTCTTGAAATCCTGGATAGCTTTCTGAAAAGGGTGGTTGGTGATGCCGCAGTGATCTTGGGTGGTGACATAAACTGTAATTTTGAACCCGTTCTAGGGCTTGCAGACGTTTTTGAGGATGAAGATCAAGCTAATAACATTCCTCAGCTTGAGACCACGAACTTCGTCAAATGTTCGGCTTTGGTTGTGCAATTGGTGAGGTTAACGGCAGATCACGGTCTTAGGGCGTGTAATGGTTGCCTTCCCTCTGACCTTTTAAAACAACCCACCTTTGTGAGGTCCAATATTAAAAGCAATTTGGACTTTATATTTGTCTCATTGAGCATCTGGCACCATATGGTTGAACTCGTGGTGGCAAATAGGGTTGAGAGTGATCACTATCCATTGGAACTGTCCATTGATGTAATTATGTTTAGCGAACCCTCTCTATTATCAGCCCCCTAGGTTACTAATTTCATTCCGTGTGATGTGGTACATGTCAGTAATAACAGACGTGCATTGAAATGGTCGCATGTTCTCGCACATGGTAATGCTCTCGCAATTGTATATTCACTATTTGATGCAACTTTTGGGCCCATAGTTGGATACTCTTCTTCACCTAATTACTATGATCAATTCATTGCATTACACAAGACATTCTTTCAGGAGTTAAAAACATGTTTGACAAAAATGCCAAAAAGAAGCAGCAAAACGCAAGGATTGGATGTCATGGTAAATTATGGTATGACCAGTCATGTAGGTCGGCCAAGAGGGAGCTTTTGTTTGTAATCAAAAACAAAACGAAAGATGATGTCGAAGTTGCCAGGGAGACATATAAGCATATCCAAAGGATCTCAAACAAGAAATGGGAGGAGTCAAACTGGGCGGACATGCTGGCTGCCGCCAAATCCAAGGACAATGTTGGGTTTTGGAGGCTGGTCGCTAATGGGTGCCATGCAGGTAGAGCTGTGAAGGACGTCTTTGTAGACGAACTGACTTGGGTGACGCACTTCACAACCCTTTACAAACAATACGATAGTGGTTTTGATGAGACGCCATGGTCGCCACCCCCGATTGAGTGCCTTGATTTCTCAATTGGTGAAACCAAAAGGGCAATCGCAGAACTGAAAAGTAGCAAAGCTCCTGGTCCTGATAAGATACCCGGTGACCTGTACAAGCATGAGATTGAAGTTTGGGCTCCATATATAAATCACTTGTTTAATGCACTATCTAGTAATTGTCAGTTTCCAGATAGTTGGCGTGCTGCAGAGGTTGTTCTAATATTTAAAAAGGGTAGCAGGTTTGTTCCATCAAACTATAGACCGATTAGTTTAATGGACATCTTGCAAAAACTCTACGCCAAGCACTTACTATTTCGGATAAATGACTGGCTAGAGGAAAAAGCAATACTCACCAAACTTCAAGCCGGGTTCAGGGGTAAGGTCAGCACCATAGACCAGGTTTTTAGATTTTGTTGTATATATTGGAAATATGTACTCATTAGGAAGGGGCATTTGTATGTCGCCTTCGTAGACTTGAGAGCGGCATTTGACCTCGTTCCACGTAACTTGCTCTGGAGGTCCCTTAGTGAGGTTGGGTTGCCAGGGTGCCTCCTGGCTCAAATAGTCGAGCTGCACACTAGGAATCATGCCAACATTAGGTGGGGTCCTAACGGAGAATTGACGCGCAACATCCCTATAGAGCGTGGCGTCCGCCAAGGATGCGTTTTGGCCCCTACCCTACTTTCATTATTTGTCAATGATATTCCTGATCATTTGAACGGTTGTACAAACGACTCACCACAACTTAATGGGGAAAGGGTGCCTGCGTTACTTTTCGCGGATGATACCATCTTGATATCCCAAACTAAGAAAGGTCTCCAGGCACTCTTGAACTCCTTTAGTATGTACTGTGTGAAGAAAGGATTGGAGATAAATGTTAATAAAACTAAGTGTATGGCATTGAATCCCTGTAGGCCGGATAGGGGGACCCTTAGTCTGGGCGGCCAAGTGCTAGAAACAGTTGATAACTTTTCCTATTTGGGGGTGGTGCTAGACTCAAACCTTACATGGAAGGCCCAAATCGAGAAAAGTAAGGTGTCTTATGCCCAAAACGTTAAGCTAATTATTAGCAAACTCAATGCCAGTACCAGCAAATGTGTGACTCCTGTGCTTGAGCTTTTTAAATTTAAAATTCAATCTGTCGCCCTCTATGGGGCTGAGATATGGGGGCCTTGGGCAAGGGATAACTTCCATGGTCTGGATAACAAATGTATGAGATCCATTGTAAGGGTTCCTACTAGTACACCTCTGACACCTCTTCAATTGGATTTGAACCTCAAAAGAACTGACAATCATACAATCATTAGACCATTAATGTTCTGGATAAGAATATGGTCTACTCCAGAACTGATTGATTACAGGAAAGGTCTTCAGGAAATATTGGGTATAGATTCTCTTAATATTTTCTGGCTCAAACACATTAAAAAATGGTTCTCAATCTTGGGCCTGCCACAGTTATGGGAGAGTCCGGAAAGGCAACCGCACTATGCGAAATCTATGGTGAAACGAGCCTTCTGGTCCTTCATAACTAATCAGTTAGTAAATGGAAATAGAACTGGGTCTCTAACTTATACTTTTCTAGGCTTCAAAGATGAACCCTTTTTTGAGGTATTTTTAGATGAGATAGAGCCTCCCCTTGCAAAGTCCTTATTTTTGAAGTTCAGGTATGGGAATCTCATGATAAACTCTAACTTGGAACGTTGGTCCAAGAGAAAATCGGAAGGGCCCAACGCTACACAGGGGAAGTGTATCATGTGCTCAGGTTTTCACAAGGAGGATGAGGTTCACATACTGTTCTTTTGTCAAGCATATACTAAAGCAAGAAAAAGATGGATCAAACCCTTGTGCAACCTTCTAGGAATAAGATCTTGTATCATGGCATATAGAATTATTAAAACAAACACTTCCCAATCTATTGTATTCAGCATTAGTAGATTCCTTTATTCTGCGTATATTGCTCGCAGGAAGATTGGTCAATTACTTTGAGCCGTTAAACTTTTGTTGGTTTATAACGTTATAGTTGCTTTTATATGATGATGGTTATGATTCTCCCTCCAATTATGGTATATGTCCAGACCTTAGATGTTAACTGCCATGAAGCTCTGTGTTTTTAATGCATTTATGTACGTATTTCTTATTGAGGACGATTACCATGACTTCTGTAACTAATGGATACGTTTTTAACTGTTTTTAGACTTGTATGTGTAAAACAACATGGCTCTGTGTGTTTATGTATGTATCTTTTATGGCTAAAGCAGCCGAAATAAAGATTTCTGAATCTGAATCTGAAAAGCGTATAATGCAATGATACCCCCACAATTACATTATGTAGCAGAAGTTCTGTGCCTAAGTGGTAAAACCAGTCGGGATATCGAGGAAGGGAAATGTCTGAAACCTCTAATGTCATTACCAGGCTCCTCTATGATCCAGGCAATTAGATTGGAGCTGGGTATGACATCATGGAATGTACAGGTGCAAGTGGCCCTTTTAGGATTCTGGAAAAGATTGGGTACAGGTGAAGACATGAAAGTGTCACAATGGTGTAAGAATGAGTCTCAGCATAGTGACCTAAAATGGGCTGCAGAGGTAAGAAAGAAACTGCTCTCTGTGAAAATCTAGACGTGAGAATTGGTCAGCAGACTCTTCTATTAGAAGTAACAAAGGGTGAACTCAGAACACTAGGGAAGGAAACATCTAGGTAGGAAGATATGGGGAACCTGAGAAAGAAAGAATCTGTGAAATTTACGATTAACAGTTGGGAGAAAGAAATCTGGTACCCCTATCTGGACACGTTATCCAACCAATGCCTTAGAGCTGAAGTACTAAGATGGAGAATAGGCATTAATCCTTGTGTATCGAATGGGAAAATAGAACCAGTAATGTTACGACCTGATGCTAAATGCTCATGTAGGTTGGGCACAAAATGTGCTAATTTACATATTATAATTGACTGTCAAATATTTCTACCATTGCGTAAACTGTTTTTACGTCCCATCTTTTTTAACATATAGTGTCGTTTTGGGTTCCCAAGCGATTGAACTTCTTATTGATCTGCCAAACCTTGATATAGCAATAGCCATTGTGAAGTATATGAAAGGGGTAAAAAGATGTTTTGGGGAAAAAGGAATGGACAGTTGAAAGATAGGCCAGAAGTTAGGATGGTTACAGCTTTTAAATAGTTTTTTCCTGATATTTACCTTTAGAAATACATTTTACAATAGACTTTTTATCGATTTTAGTATACTATGTTTATTTATAGGTATGTCTATGAATTATATATGGAGTATTGTGTAAATTAAAAGGAAGTAGGTGGAAATTGGACTATTAAATTGGTGTTGTTGAAGATTTGTAATGTAATGATTGTCAAACTTTTTTCTTAGTGTGCCATGTTTTTATGTTGTTTAAAGACCTACGGTCTAAATAAAAGTATTTTGTGACTGACTGACTGACATAACACTAATAAAAAAATTGATATTTTAAACAATTATATTTTTGCAAACAATATTAATGACTTCTATATTTTTTAAATCGATGTTACTTACCTTAAAGTCAAAATTCTTGACCACGATATTCTTGCTGTCGATATTTCTATGTCACGATCTTTAAGACTTGATATTAGTATAAGTCGACATTTCTAATTTGATATTTTGACTGAATACTTTCTTCTGATACTTGGAGGTAAATCTATGCTGGATTTCTCTCCCATCCTACACTTTCAGTTTGGCTGACCACCACTTTACTGCAAGTTCTGTGATTCTGTACTTTACTCGAGCTTTGCATTCTGTTCTATTGATGCATCACTTATGGCCCTAGTAATCAATTTCTTTATGACTAAAATCTGAAACTAAATCTTCAATGTTTATGAATCTCTGTCATTTTTTAGGGCCAAATAATTTCTACATGCTAAATTTTAATTGTCACTTTAACATCTTAGATTGATATAAATCCATTTAGGAGCACCAAATCCGCTAACAGATTAACACCACTCCTGGTCCATTAAAGTGCAAATAGAGTAAGGTGGAGTGTGCTATCACCTGCCACACCTCTTTAAGCTGCTTTGCATTCCATGGCCCTTCCTGCCTTTCTTTGTGCATTGCATGTCTGCTATCCTGGCTTTTGGCACTGAGTCAGGCTCAGTCTCCTTTAGTGCTTTATTGCTGAGAATGACATGATGGTCTCTTCGCATGGTGTCTCCAAGGAAGATATGTGTGAAGGGAATATGTGCCCACTAGTGTGAAATGATCAACTTTGCATTCAATACATGCTTGCTTTTTCAAGCAAACCCATTGTGAGAAATCATCATTATATTTGGAGCTAAATACCCTACTGGGTGGCTTTCATTCTGATTTACACCTCACATGAGTTTAAGAAGTGGTCCTCTGAAAAATAACTGAAAAACATCCCACCACCAACCACCAAGTACTGTTAGGAGGATACATCTGATTATACTTTTCAGAGACATTGAAAATCATTGAAGAATGAGTCATTCTTAAGTACAACTAACAGAATCCTCTGGTCCTTTACAGTGCACATCATTGAAAGGGATCTCTTCCTTTCTAATGCTCTGCTTCTATCAAATATGGTGACCCAATTTCAGAACACTATCAACACTACTAAAATGTTGGCCACGCCATCTCTCTCACCCTGAATAATCATTAAATGGTTCTACAGGCCAGACACATGAGGACTATCATGTCAGGTTTCACATGCTTCTTAGTGACACCAACATATAAGTCAACCTAAAGGATGGCACAGGAATCGTGCGAATAGAGCATGTCTAACTCATATATAATAGGGAATACAGAAGGGTTAGTTAAGCATGAATGCACGTAATTATAATATTGTGCTAGTCGAATCAATGAGAAGATATATGTTGTTTTTTTAATCATAATGCACAATGGAATCTTCACCCTTCCCCAAACATATTGGTGCATATTTTCTATCATTTTGCACAGAGCAGCAAGAAAAGTTGCTGTGCAGCTTTGCATGAAACTGAGAGAGTAGAAATGTGCTACATGTACTATAACATAGTGTAGCACCAATTTGACTGATGGGATTTCTTCATCCTACGCTCAATTTAATAGACTGAGCTAATTTTCAAAGTAGTTATGTTTCACCTGGATTACAGCATAGGTGTTTTATTTTCGACCCCCCAGGCATGTTTTTCCAGATATCTGAAAGAGTCTAGACTTCTGTCTCCTGTAGAAAATTGGCATCCTTCCTATCAATGTACAGTGCAGGAATGGAACATCCTCAGAGAGAGCTTTGGCATTAAAGTTGACTTTTGAAATTCAGGAACGAGGAAAAGACTCACCTTTTCTGATGTACAGTAAATAACTTTTGCTGCTGACATATGCCATATGCAAATACTCTGCAAAAGAACAAAAGTAAATGAAACATGACGTTTAGGGGCATATTATCGAGGGGGTTTATCTCCGCTTTTTTGGATTTAAAAGCCAAGAAAGCGGAGATAAAATTATCTCCCTATTACCAAGCTGTCGCTAACACCAGTTAGTGACAGCTAATAGGAGATAGCGACCATCTTGGGCCCCGCTTTGCATGTCAGTGATATTTATCACTAATGACATGCAAAGTGGGCGTGCCAAGATGTTAGCGACTGGAAACAGTCGCTAACATCGCTATCTCCTATTACCAACTTTTGGAGATATTCGCGCTAAGCGCGAATATCTCCAAAAGCTAACACCTGCCCTGAGCAGTTCTTCACCATGTTATCCAATGGGAGGTGGATAACATGGCTAAGAGCATTTGCTCGATAATGCATGAATATCGCTGACTTTACAGCGATATTCATGCATTGCGGCCGTTTTTTATCGCATTTGCGATAAACCTTGCTAATAGCAAGGTTTATCTGCGATAAAAATCGCCGATGTGCGGCGATAATTTTTGTCTCTAAACAAGTTAGAGACAAAAATTATCGCTAGTTGTTGGTAATATGCCCCTTAGTTTGTGAAGAAGGTGGTCATTTCTTTTGTGGCAATGCTTGGAGTTTTATCTGAAATGACAATGTTTGCGGCAGCAATTAATGGTTGTATGTGATTGCATTGAAAAAGTATTTCATGGAATACCGTTGCGGAGAAATAATTTCACATAAGCAGCTTAACGCAAGTTTGCAAGGTGAATGGCATTTACCATTTCATAGAAACCAGTTCATAGAATGTCATGATTTTTTTTAAATCGTCTGTTGAATGCATATTTTTAACATGTGTATGCAATGATTGTAGGTCCTACTTTCTGAGACAATTTTTGACTGTGGTATTTATTTCAGTGTTTTCATTACATCAGGAGACATTACTTCAGATGTATATCTTTTACATTGTCAAATAATTACATTGGATGTTTTTAATTTGCTGTCACCTCACCACCCCTATTCATCATCCATACCTGACCCCCTCATAACCTCTTAACACCATCCAATGTTATCTCCTAAAACCCTCACCATACCCACACTACATCCACCCTTGACCCCTAGACCTGAAAACCTATTCTTCCCTTAAACTCCACCCATCCCTGAATCCTATCTAGGCCTAGGTATAATTCCAATTAGGGGTAATTTACTATTCCCACATGGATGGTGCAAAATGTGCCATGCCAACGTCACCGGTGATGTTTTGTCATAAAAAAAAAAATACATAAAATCCTTCACATGACTCAGTGTTGAATTCCGAGCTGCCCTGGAAGTCACAGTGAGGGCTCATTTGAAGCTTGTAGCCCAATCAGGGCTCCAGGAGGCTGGATACATTCTCTTGCACGTCCCCCACAGTCTTCAGTATGCATGGATTAAAAGAATGTCTCGTGAATTGGCATGCCTGGGGACTTGGTTTATGTGTCAAGTGTCACAAAGTGCCCAGTACAGGAACCCGAAGGCTCGGGGAGGGCTCCTCTGCTGGCCGATGTGAAGCGTTGTGACCGTGCCCCGGGTCAGATCCCAGCAAATTCTGAGTTGGAAGCTTCCATCCTGGAGGCCGTTCATTGGGCCATCAGTTCTCGAAGTTTCAAGGAAGGGACCCACAGGCCAGGCAGGGCCATTCCTACTTACCCGGGATAAGAATCACTAAACGGGTCTAGATCAGAGTCCCACCAGGCCCTGGGTTTTAATTCCCTGATTCTGGGCTCCATTTCCCATCCTGCAGTGTCTCAAAGTGTCCCGGACCTGCAGGCCCGGGAAGTCTTCCCCTTCTTGCCCTGGGTTAGAAACTCAAAGTCAGCGTTCTGGCTGGCAGGTTGAAAGCCCTAGCCCTGGGCTTTATTCCATGGCACAACATGTCACTTGGAGCCCCGTACAGGGACCCGCAGGCCTGTGCTGGTCTCCTATGCTATGCTTGATCAGGATGCATCCATTTAACAGACCAAGTCCAATCCGGGCTCTACTGGCCTCTTTGTTGACTCTATATAATGTTGGGCTGATCGCATGTTCCCATGAATGTAACAATACATATGGATGTCAGCCCTATCAACTTTCAATGTTACTATCTGTGCTTACGATGTTGACCACGAGTAGTTGGGAATCCATTACATTTTGGAGAGAGAGCCTGAGAAACAGCTACTACATCCAAGGAAGGCAGCAGGTGCGTACATTACCCACTCCCATCTCGAAGGGGGTAGTAATGAAAAATATAATACAAGACGCTTTCGAGGCCCTGTAATTGGAATGAGTACACTTTTAATCCTTTAACCAGGATCCATTGGAGGGCAAGTCAGGAGCCAGCAACAATGGCAATTCCAGATCTAATGGAGCATATATTGAAGTTGCTGCAGTTAAAAAGCTCATACTTGATCTTGGGATTAAGATGGCGGTTGGCCGTGAGGCGAGCTACCAGCTGTCCCAGCCTCTGCCCCTCAGTGCCACCTTGATGCTTTTGACTGAGTGTCCTGAGTGTCTGAAGTGTTTACTTAAAGAAAATTAGAGTGTTCAAAGTAAGCTTATCACCTGAATACTTCAGCTAGGAATAATGAAGTAGGACCCCTGTTTATTTTGTTGTTTCTCAGATCAGGAGGGATGGCCTGGGGCATTCATATTGTGCGGCTAGAGGTGAAATTATTGGACAGGCGCAAGGCAAACCAAAGCAAAAGCATTTGCCAAGAATGTTATTATTTATCAAGCACGAAACTCAGTGGTTTGAAGACTATCAGATTCTGTTGTAGTTCTGACCATAAACAATGCTAACCAGCGATTTATTTTGGAGTTTTATAAAGCGCATGGTTACGCGCTCCGGCGTGTCCCCACGCTGAGAGTAGGCAAGTGAGGGAGGCGGAGGGTTACAGTAGAGCTAGGCGGAAGAGATGAGTTTTGAGAGCTCTACGAAATTTGGTCTCAGAAGGTTCGAGTCGTAGTTCGGTAGGCAGCATATTCCAATTCTTGGCTGCAAGGAGCCTAAATGATCTGCCCCCCATCCGAGCTTTACGGATTTTAGGGACAACAGCCAGACCCATGCCAGAGGATCTAAGCATCCGCTCTGGTCTATAGGGGGTGATGAGGCTGTTCAGAGGGCCGGGTGCTCTACCTCCAAAGATGCGATGGCACATGCATAAAGCTTTAAAGGTAATCCTTTCACGGATCGGAAGCCAGTGAAGGGACCTCAATGGGGCTTTGGAGGGTGCTCTCCTGGGAAGCCTCAGCACCAGCCGGGCTGTGGCATTTTGCAATACCTGGAGACGATTGAGACTTTTGGCCGTATTACCCAGATATAATAGGTTGGCGTAGTCAAGCCTCGATGTAACCAAGGCATGCACAAGCGTTTGTCTGGGACCAACAGGAAGCAGGTCAAGGACTCTGCGTAGGCTCTTAAGTATCACGAAGCACATTCCAACCACCCGATTCACCTGAGGGGTAAAAGACAGGTCAGAGTCAAATAGAACCCCGAGATTTTTAGCCTGTTGACTCGGTACGGGGATTGAGCCCAGGCAGTAAGGCCACCATGCCGAGGACCACACAGACGGGCCCCCCCCTATCACAAGCACTTCCGTTTTGGAACCATTCAACTTCAGGCAGTTGTTAGACATCCAGGAGGCAAGCTCCTGCATGCAAGCACTGAAGTTGAATACCGCAATTTCGGGTGCCCGTGACAGAGAGATGACCAATTGTGTGTCGTCGGCGTACGATACCAGTTGGATGCCGTACCTTTCCACAATGGTGGCTACAGGGGAGGCGTAAAGGTTGAACAGGGTGGGGCTGAGGGCAGAGCCCTGAGGAACCCCTTGATCTAGATTGAACACACGAGAGTAGTGTTCTCCCTGTCTAACCTGAAAGCCCCTTTCAGTCAGAAAGGACTGCATCCAACTGAGTGCCATCCCCTTCACTCCACCATTGTTAAGACACTGTAGCAAGGTGGAGTGTGCTACAGTGTAAAATGCGGCACTTAGGTCGAGTAAGACGAGAGCCATAGTATGCCCCTCATCTACCCCTTGCCTAATGGTCTCGGTGGCCAGGAGCATCGCAGACTCCGTAGAGTGACGTGCACGAAAACCAAACTGGGTGGGATGAAGAAGGTTGGCTTCTTCCACAAAAGTCATAAGTTGGAGATTGGCCACCTTCTCTGCCACTTTGGCCAGATAGGGAAGAAGGGAGATTGGCCGGAGATTGTCTAGCCGCTCCCAACTGAGGTTTGTTTTTTTTTGGAGTGGAAGCACAATCACTTGTTTCCACTTTTTGGGTACAGTGCCAGTCTTAAAAGAAAGATCCAGAACATCTCTGGTGTAAGGCTCAAGAATTTCCATACTCCCTCCAAGAAGTTTAGGAGAGGCCGGATCACGGGGGGAGCCTGACTTAATCAAGCGACAGATCTGCTGAAGCTCATTAGATGGTGGAGTGATAAAGTTACCAAGACTATTTGCACCCTCAACTAAGGAAGAGTTTTCATAGAACTCTATTGCCTTCTCCTTTCCCCGTGTGAAGGCGGAATAGATAGTGGCCACTTTATCAGAGAAGTAGGTGGCAATGCGGTTACAGGATTCCACCGAAACCAAGGAAGGATCAACAGATGAACTACATAGGGAGATTTCTTTATAGATTTTAAATAACTCCTTGGTGGAGTTATGAGCATCTCCAATCCTACCTGAGAAATAGTTGGTTTTGGTGCGCCTGATTAGATTATGATATTCCCTGCGTTTGCCTATATATCTCAATTTAGCTTGATCAAGATAAGCCACCCTCCATTGCCTTTCTAATTGCTTGCATTCGGTTTTAGCTATGCGAAGTTCTGCATTAAACCAAGGGGCAGATTTGTGAGGTCTACTCCAAGGCTTCTTATGGCAGAGAGGGGCTGTGCTGTCCAAGGCATTGGTAATGCGCTCATCTAGTCTATCGGATGCTGTACCAGCATCCTTCCCTCCTGGTCTGCCACCATTAGTGAGGGCGGAATCAAACCCTGCCTTAGAGAACGCAGTCCATTTACGACTCAGATACTTGGTGTTGGAGAACTTTTGGGCATTACCGGCAGGAATTGTTATTATGAAAGGTACTAAAAAGTGGTCGGACCAGGGGACAGGGACTGGGGACTGGACTTCTACCCCTGCCCAGTTGGAGAAAATAGGATCCAACAAATGACCCTTGAGATGGGTAGGGGCTTTTGATCCAATGGATAGTTGGAGGGATTGAAGTTGCTGGTAGAGATCAGTAATCCCTTTGTCTGCTAGATTGTCCAGGTGGATGTTGAGATCACCCAAAAGCAGAAACTTGTCCCTGCGCAGAACCGTCTCCGTAATGGTTTCAGTCAGGCTGGTGATAAACTGAGTAGAGGTGCCAGGTGGGCGGTAAATCAATAGACCATTCACCGTATTCCCCGTGTTAACCTTAATGGAGAAAGCTCCTATCTCGCTGTCAGCGACAGCGAGAGGTTTGATGTGACAACTCAATGACTGTTTGGATATTATCCCTATCCCCCCACCTCTACCTACAGGTCTGTTGAGATGAACCAGAGTGTAGTCGGCAGGAAGAGAGGCGACTAAATCCGGCTCGGAGTTGGAGTCAAGCCATGTCTCCGTGAGAAACAATAGGTCGAGTTTCATGTCAGATAACAGATCATAAATATCAAGACTGTGTTTCCTCATGGATCTGGTGTTAAGTAGCCCACACGTAAGTTTAGTGTGTTCAGCCCTGGCAGGAGGTCTAATCTGCCAGTTGTACTGACACACCTTGTAGCTGATGGGATCTTCCACGTTAAGGCTAGGGAGACAGGCTTTGGCATAGTCGGGACATAAGTCATGGAGTTGTTGAGCGCTCCAACGTATTAGAGTCTCGTTTTGGCAAGGGGTTATGGCCCCTGGTCCCATGCGGTCGCGGACGGGCGCAGACGGGCTTGCCTTTGGCGCGCCTTCGGCGCGCCGCCGGCGCGCCCGCTGCGCCCGTCCGCTGCGCCTCCGGTAAGGATGTTCGATTTTATACAGGCCTGGGCGTGAGGTGGGGAGGGGCTTAGCACTAATCTGCTATCCCTCACCTTTCTCCTCACCCAAGATGGCGGGACCCTAACCAGCGTTTACTCGGCAGGGAGAAAGAAGGTCCAGGCAAGACTCAAGATCAAGTGGGCGGGTCTGAGTCTGCAGCAGGAAGGAGACACGCTGTGTCTAGCGCCCGATAGCGAGTGAATAAAAAGGTATTTAAAAGCGAAATCGGCGCTAAAAGAATACAATGTTAACAAAGGTTAACTCAAAATGCACAATTCAGAAAATAAAGCTCTCGATCCAGCATTATGCTTCCTATGACCTGATGAGCAGCTGCGAGGGAATCTAAGACTTTGTGTTCCAGGGTGAGTATGGTTGCAAAGCTGAAACTTAAAGGAATTAAAGGAAGTGGACCACCAGGAGTCGAGTGGCTTAATTTAACTCAACACAGGAAACCTCACATGGCTCGGATAGGGAAAGGATTGACAGATCTCTGAACTCTAAACTCCACCCATCCCTGAACCCTAAAACCCATTTCTACCCCAAACCTCCACCCATCTCTGAACCCTAAAATCCCTTTCTGCCCCCTAAAATCCCCCATTCCTAAACCTTAAAAACACACATTTTATGCCTAACCCTACCCACCTCTGAACTCTTAAAACTTTTCACCACCATAAACTCCACCGTAACGGGCCCCCTACAGCAGAATCTGCATGCCTTTCCATGGCAGCATTGCCGCCACGGAAAGGCTGCTACCCGCACCCATGCTAATTTGGATGGCAGTGTCTAGCAGAAACCACCACCATATCTACCCCTTTTCCGCCCGGTCGACTGGTCAACTGGCGGAAAATCAGCCTGGGTCCCCCCACCATACTAATATGGCTGGGGAAATGGGTGGAGGCGGAGGAAAATGTAGGGCGGATGGCTACCGCCATGAGTCACCAGCCGCGTCCCACCCTAAACCAGCCCCGCAGCAAGCAAAAATAAAATGATAACGTTTAGTTATTATCATTTTATTTTTCCCTCTCTCACTGCTCTAAGAGCAGTGGGGCAATGCTCCTCTGCCTTAGCAGAGGCGCCACCACTGATGTCATGTAATGTTCATAATGTTTCCGATACTACCTACTACTGACTCTTAACAGTGTCATCTCTAGATTTAGACTTTTAGAAGCATTTGTGGGAACAAATTGCAAATTGAAGAAGCTTTGAAAATTGTTTTTTGGTTTGACGCCAAGCAATCTTCAAAGCGCTGCTTTGTGCTACTTTCAAGTGAATTTCCAATGCAAAACAAGTTTAGCACTGGAAAGTACATTAGAAATCTTTTTGGGGCTTTAATTATAGTCATTTTTGTGATGCAAACACAGCAAAAAAATCTTAGTAAATGTATCCCCATGTCTTACCTGGATTTCAGCATGACAATAGACACCACTTTCTTCATTTCGTTTATGCATATGGAAATGTCAAAAGATATGTTGCATCTTTTCCCTAATTATTTCCTACAACGTTTTAAGCAATATTTCCAGCTACTTTTGCTTACAAATGCAGCACTTGCCACTCCATTTGTCTACAACAGCTTCTGGACATGCCTGCTAGGCACCCAGTGCACCTCTCCAAGCTCAAAATATCTGACAGGGAGAGAACACAAAAGTGCCATTACTACAGAGATATGGCACTATCCTGTTCTCTCCCTCGTGCTGGTGCACAATTAGGCTGCCAAGGGCCATGCAAACACCTTTGCACCATAGTGCAAATGAGTCTAGCATAAGTTTGTACTGGAAAGGTACCATTCTGATACAAAATACCATCCCTAGACAAACTTTGAAACGCTTCTACTTCGGATGTTTGCATTACAGAGCAGCACACATGCAAAGTGTCAAGTCAAGTCAAAATTTATATAGCGCACTACATACCCATAGGGTCTCAAGGCGCTTGAGGAAGGGGGGGGGGAGGTTTACTTATCGAATATCCATGTTTTAAGTTGTTTTCTGAAAGCTAGGTGGTTTTGAGTAAGACGGAGGTGGATGGGAAGGGAATTCCAGGTCTTGGCCGCTAAGTAGGAGAAGGATCTTCCTCCCATGGTGGCTTTGCGGATGCGCGGAACAGCGGCGAGGGCTTGGTTGGACGAACGCAGCTGGCGGGTGGGGGTGTAAAAGGAAAGGCGCGTGTTGAGACAATCAGGTCCAAGTTCGTATAGGGCTTTGTGTGCGTGGGTGAGGAGACGGAACGTTATTCTCTTGTTGACGGGGAGCCAGTGAAGGTCTTTCAGGTGAGCAGAAATGTGGTCTGTGCGGGGGATGTCTAGTATGAGTCTGGCTGAAGCATTTTGGATGCGTTGGAGTTTTTTCTGTAGTTTCGCGGTGGAACCGGCATAAAGGGTGTTTCCGTAGTCCAGACGGCTTGTAACCAGTGCGTGGGTGACCGTTTTTCTTGTTTCGGTGGGGATCCAGCGAAATGTTTTTTTGAGCATGCGTAGAATGTTGAAGCATGAAGAAGAGACGGCGTTGACTTGTCTGGTCATCGAGAGTGAGGAGTCCAGGATGATGCCTAGGTTCCGTGCGTGGTCCGTCGGTATGGGGGCTTTTCCTAGGGCCGTTGGCCACCAAGAGTCGTCCCAGGCGGAAGGGGATGAGCCTAGGATGAGGACTTCCGTTTTGTCCGAGTTCAGTTTTAGACGGCTGTGCTTCATCCACTCGGCTACTTCTTTCATCCCTTCGTGTAGGTTGTTTTTGGCGATGGTTGGGTCTTTGGTGAGTGAAAGGATCAGCTGAGTGTCATCAGCGTAGGAGATGATGTTGAGGTTGTGTTGACGTGCGATGGTTGCGAAGGGGCTCATGTAGACGTTGAAGAGGGTGGGGCTGAGTGATGATCCTTGCGGGACGCTGCAGATGACTTCGGTGGCCTCTGACTTAAAAGGGGGGAGGCGGACTCTCTGAGTTCTTCCAGCGAGGAATGAAATGATCCAGTCCAATGCTTTTCCTTGAATTCCGATGTTTCTGAGGCGTTGTATAAGGGTGCTATGGCAGACTGTGTCGAAGGCCGCGGAGAGGTCAAGGAGGATAAGGGCGACTGTGTCTCCGTTGTCCAGTAGTGTTCGAATGTCGTCTGTTGCTGCGATGAGGGCGGTCTCGGTGCTGTGCTTGGCTCGGAAGCCAGACTGTGAGGAGTCGAGTGATTTGTTAGTTTCGAGGAAGGTGGCGAGCTGATTGTTAATGGCTTTCTCAATGACTTTGGCCGGGAATGGGAGGAGCGAGATGGGGCGGTAGTTTTTGAGTTCGTTGGGGTCAGCTGTGGGTTTCTTCAGAAGGGCGCTGAGAAAGTGTGAAAAAGTTAGGAGAAATAAAAGGATTTTTCATTAATGCCTGCTATCAAGTGGTTTCATTTTTTTGGCCCAAAACCCTGTCTACCATTGTTAGTAGATACGGTTTTCGGCCAAAAACCATGGGTGGTTGCATTGGAACACTTATGTACAACCCATGGAACGCCCCCTGGGTGTAGAGTAACAAAAAGCAGCATTTTGCGCTGCTTTGCTTTAATTTCAGGCAACTTTCCGTTGAAAAAACAAGTTTTGCAGAGGAAAGTAAATAAAAAATAAAAAAATTCCTCGAGCTTAGTGTTAGTTATTCTGGGTCTTAATCTGATCTTGTATTACTCATATTTGTTTCCTAAACCTTTACAATTTCGTGTCTGATGTCCCCCACCATTTTTTCACTCCACGTGTTATACAATTATTATGGAATTATGTAATATAGTCAACGGTCTTGCTGCACACGCTGCTTTTCTTGGCATTGTGTTCTATTAGCCTGTCGATTGTCACAACATCATGTGTATACAAAATGCCATGTTGTCAAAACACCTATAATGCAAACTTTAACAGCCAATTTGTTCTTTTAAGTATGCATGCAACTATTTAGAATTTCTCCAAAGGACGGACACGGCACAGTAGTGCATCTCTCTTTCACCACAAGTTTTCAAGACTAAACAAAAGTGGACACCTTTCATCTCAGAGAAACCACTCACGTCCTGCCTTCCCAACTCATGCTTGCTTTTCGACATGATGCGCATCAAAAAATGTGGAAAACGATTGGCCTTGCATGTGAAAATTCTCACAGGAAAGCTCTCAAAACAGTCTTCCAGACAAAAGACAACATTACATGTGCGCTGTATAAAACTACGAGACAAGCTTTTGGCGGGAATGTTCCAGTCATAAATTCGTTTATGATTCATCGCCGTAAACCTTTATTGGGCGCAGGTCGTGTTTTCATAACGAGCAGCCACTGAAGGCACAGACGTCCTCTCCGCCTCTGCCAGCATGGGAACACAGGCTGGGTCCCCGGGGGGCTTCCATTTCTCATGATGCAGAGCAGCGCTGGGAGCTGAGATAACCTCTCATTTGTTGCCGCTGAACTGACAGAACATGCGCTGTTTGTTAAGCCATATTCAGTTTCCGTAATGCTCCCAGGACATCTGTGACCTATTGCAGTGAATAAAAGCACCCTTTGAGTGCGCGCGGAGTGCAGAGGTAATTAACTGAATGTAGTTCAAGGTAAAGCCATCTATAAATGACAGGAAGCAGCTCCAAATAGGTCAGCCCAAGCACAAGCTTTCCGTCAAAAGTGGCCATTGTTTGCCTTCACGGGTCCGAGTCAATGAGTACGTCCGCTCGCGGTGCGCTCTGGGCAATATAGCGAGAGGTCGGATCAAGTTACTCTCTTCACACGTGCTACTGTAATTTATAGTTGCTTCCGCTGCTCTGTGTTTTTGTGTTGGGTGTAGTGTATCTTCTTTTCTCAAGAACGCATGGTCCGTTTCTTTCTTCTTATAAAAGACAGGCATTCATACTTTCTTTAACACCTCCCAAATATCCGCGGAGCTCCGGTAAATAAGGGAAATCACAACTTTACTTTAACAAGAACCAGGCAGACCTACCCCCAGATTCATCAAAAACACATTTTGCTATTCCTTAATAACGAAAAATACCGAATCGCTATTAAGGAATAGCAAATTGCAAGTCGCAATTAAGGAATATCTCTCCATTCATAGGCCCATAGGAATGAATGGAAAGACAATCTCAATTTGCTAATCGCAATTAGCGATTCACAAATTGAGATTACGATTTCAAGGGTACAGGGGTGTCCAAAGGACACCCTGTTGCACCCCTGAAATTGATGTGTGCACATAAGTTGGGCACACACATGCCCTTAGGGTATGTGTGTGCGCGCAACATGAAACTTTGAAAAGTGCACTTTAGTGCATTTTTCAAAGTTTTTGCTATTTACCACGTAGTTAGACTTCGCAGTAAATAGCGGCCCCAGATTGCGAATTTGCAATTTTAAAATGGTTCATGAATTGCATTTAAGGAATCTCAAATTGAGATTCCTTAAATGCAATTAATCGCAAATTTAGCGATTTCTAGAATTGCGATTTTTGCATTTGGGATGATGAATCCCAAATGCAAAAATAGCGCTCGCAAAGGGCCAGATTCTCAGAATCTGGCCCTTTGCGAGCCGATTTTAGTTTGATTAATCTGGCTGCTAGTTTGTTCCTCGTAACATTACAAAGTGTTAAATGGTTAACTAATACTTCCTTAGTAAAACCGATAAGAAAGATTGAATGTTTTAGTTAGTCTAGGATCATGTTGCTGTTAATGACCACTTATGTAATGAGACAGGTGAGCAATGGCCAGAACAAAACTGTTAATGGACAGATCACGTGTTGTACACTAATGGTGGGTTGGTTGTACCTAAAGTTGCTGTTTCAGTGTGATATCGATTTGCCGTTAGCGTGCATGCTATATTCATAGCTAGAGGTGGAAGTGCGAAGATTGGTAGCACCAACCCCATCTGGTGGCTTTCTGTAATGGTTTTTGCCCTGAAGATGCATGGCACGAATAACATAAAGAGACCAAACGTACAGATTTATATGGCCTAAACATGCAGTCTAAACTCAGACTCCTTAATTTCACAAAGGGCCGGACAGGCCGTAGCGGGCACTGGGAGTTTACCCAGGGGGCCAGAAGGGTGGGGGTTGGTTTTGCTGCAATATCGGTCTCTTGTAACAAAAGAGGCAGCAGTGCTAGGCGGAAGCAGTGTTGTTTCTCGCTAGCACCCCAACCCATGACCCCCCCCCCCCCACCTGGGACTGGTCTGGTAGAATTGCCAGGGCAGGTTTGTGTTCCCAGTACGGTCCTGATTCTACAGAGCTGCATTTAGCCCTCAACATGTTCAGGCCACAATATAACATAATGTTGAAACTTTTGAAAAGAGGAAGTCCTCCACACGCATGTAGGTAAAATCACACAGGTTTATTTCTGTACACCTCATCCATCATCAGCTAGACAATAACTGACTCAGAATGTCACACGCATTACAGTTATGGAACTTTACAATACAATACAATAATCTTACAATATAACATTCCTAATTCTGCATGTGATCCTATTCTTAGAACCACATGATGGAGACACCACACAAACATACAGATTTTTTTGGCCTAAACATGCTGTCTGTACTCAGGCTCCTTTATTCCACAGTGCTGCATGTACGTATGCAGTCTACAATATAACATTATGTTAAGACAGAAACGTTCTCTGTATGGGTGATGGCATGTACCCCTTCCCTGAGTACCCAACTGTACTGTTGTCTGGATCACTAATGCTGTTTTTTCTCATAGGCAAACACGAATCGCACATATGCGTTATTGCATAGGCCTGTCTCACAGATTTCAGTCTTGTTGGACGGGGAGCGCTAAAAGGGATATCCTCGCAGTGGTGAAAGGCTACCTCTTTCCCCAGGAGTTAAGCAGCGCAAGCGCGATGGTGACAGCATACCATTTAGTGATCAGTAGTAGTAAACAGGAACTTTTTTACTCAGTGTCACTGGAATGAGGCCTACAGGCTCATTCAAAACTTTAATAGTTCCGCTGCTGTGTGCTTAGCTCACCCATTGGCCGACATCAAGTAGATGTGGAGTGTTGCACAGAGCAGGAGTAGTAACTCTGTGGCAGATGTATGTGTGCATGGAAAGGGCACAGTACATAGATAGGGCAGAACTGTGCAGTGCATGTGTGGTTAGTGCACGTACTGGGTGTATGTATGCCTGTAAGGAATATGTCACATGAAAGATGTAGTGCTCTGCAGTGCATGCACAATAAAATCATGTGCTGGGTGTATGTATGCTTACATGAAGGTACAATGCATGAAGGGGGAGTGTTGTGCAGCATACACATTGTGAGTGTGTGTGCTTATAGTCTGTGAGTTTGCAAATAGCACACACTGGTTAGATATAGAAAAGCTTCAGTGCTGAACAATGCATGTAGAATGAGTGTGTGTGCTGAATAAATGTGTAGATGTGAGGGTACAATGCATGTAGATAACAGTGTTGGACAGTAAGTGTGTGGTGAATATACATAACAAAACAGAAAATGCTGTTCTCAGCAAAGGTGGCAACTCTGAGGAGTGGAGACTGCATTAGTGTAATGCAGGGCACGGGTCAAAAGTGAGGCTCAGTCTTTCACTGGAAGTGGACTGCACTCTCTATAAAAAGGAGAAAGTGCGTATTGCACCCATGTGGAGGAGGCTGAATAAAGGGGTCCCATGATCCTATATCAGGTCCCAGGCTGAGGGCAAGACTCAAAATGGGAAATTACAGACCCCAATAGAACTCATCAAGCACCACATGTGCGTTTTCTCTCTGTACCCGATCCACCCCATACCACATCATACCTACAAAGCTGCTAAGATTAAGAAAACAAAAGCATGAAAACTGTGAATAATGAGCCTCCTGTGGCAGACCCATCAAAGACGTTACACGAGGTTCAATTTGTTTCCCTTCCCGAGCAACGGAGCCATAATAATCACAGAAGGAAGTTTGGACCTTACCCTTTTTATTGGCAACACTTCATCATCAGTTGCACTTGACATTTTGCTCTTCTTTATTTCATCATCTGGCCCTGCATTCCTGCATTTTTTTTTTGCTTAGCTCCCTCTCAGTTGCTTTGGGTTTAGAGACCCTGTCAGTATCTGTGGCTGTGCTGTTTATGTATCTTCTTTGTCATCTTCCACTTCTCTCCTGTATTATAAGCACTTCAGTCTCCAGGATGTCTGGGCTCAATGCCTGTATTCTGGTCAATCTTGGAGCTCATTAGGTATACCATAGCCCGGAGACTAGTAAGTTATTTCACCCTTTATTTTGCCAATACATTTCCTAAGTAACTTGTCTAAAATATTATTTATCTAAATTTATATGTATTTGATGCCCAGCTTTACACTTAAGACAAAGTTGAGTGCTATACAGAGTACGAAAGTAGCACCAGTGTCTCTGTTCCTTATTACTCATTTCTGACTAAAGTGTTCCTATCTGAAACGCGAATGTGCACAGGGAAGGTTGGGACTAACGATGGGTCTAACCCAATCGTCCATGATTCTAACTTCTCAGTGGCCCACTCACAGGGGACACCCTCATGGGAGCGGGAACCATGTGCCATCTATATGTGACTCACAGTCAGATTGCCTGCTGACGGAATTTTTGTCTCTGTCTATAATGTGGCACAGGGTCAAAAACGAAGTGCTCCCCGCATGTGCATGGGACCAAGGGTAATACAGCCCATCGTGATCACACTGCTGCAAGATGGGCTCCAGCGTAGTTCATATTTCAGATGGGCCCATACATACATCTATGGTCCCTTCTATAATAACAAAATATCCAGGAGGTGCAAGAAGCAGGAAAAAATGACAATTTTCTCAGCTGGTGCATTTTGTATTGTGCAGTGTGCTCTCTTTCCTTCTGGGAAAAGCAGTTCCGGTGTAAATCCTTCAATGTATTCCACAGGAAATCAGAAAGACCAGGGGCTAGGGCTGAAGGATGCAGCCTGATGTCCTTTGGGAAGACCCACCTTCCCATTCTATTGTTATTATTGAAAATAGATTATCTGGTATTTAGTGTGCTTTTTCTACCTCCTATTTAGACAGGACAAATTGTGGGTAAACCCCCCAAACTGTCCTCAGTGGACAAAAAGACGAGGGGACGGGCATGCAACCTTTCCCACCTCATTCTATTTTTATGAATAAAAACTAAACCCGAGGTGTCTAATGTACTTTCTGCCCCTGGGGGGTGTAGATTAGTGGTAAGCTCTCTATGTTGCACCAAGTGGTTTAAAAGCTCTTTGGGTGTAGGATGTGGCCTGATGCCCCATCCAGTTTAAAAATAAAATGAATTATTGGTGTCCGGTGTGATTTCTAACCCCCCACCCTCCCCTGAGGATTGCATATTGGGGGTAAGCTGCCCTAGTGCACCCTGTAGGGACGTCTGACTTGGGGCATGTGGTCTGAGGTCAGGGCAGACTATCCCTCACCCTACTAATTCTTTGGCTTCTATTTGTTCTTTGTAAAGTTCATGCATTGCCTTGGCGAAGTTCTGAATTATCTGTTTGAACTTTAGAAACCTGGATGGAAAAAAACACAAGCACTCAGTCAGTGCAGCCCATAATATAATGGCCAGTGTTGGCTTGGTTGCTGTAGTTTATAGCCACATAGGAGAGCTGGGGTGCAGGTTAGTTGCAGTAAAAATAACAGTGCAAAGGAATATCTTGAGACTAGTTTGAAAAATAGAGACAGATATGGATCCTCCAAAAACTTTATTTCAGCATAAATGCCATGAACTTTCTCACATTCGCAGCACATGAAAAAGAAACCATATTTGGATTTGAATTTGAATTTGAATTTAAAAGTATTTATTGAGCGCACGATTACCAGGCGGTTTCTTGGCGCTAAGGGATGCAACCCAGGGGAGCAGAGAAGTAGGTACTAGGGCGAAAAGGCCTGTGAAAAAAGAAGAGTTTTAAGCTCCCTTCGGCACTCAGGGTATGTCACTGTTGACCTGATGGTAAGAGGAAGGGAGTTCCAAAAGGTCGGAGCGAGGACGGAGAACTTCGTGCACCCCGATTTGATCTTCCTAAACCGGGGTACTAAAAGGAGAGATTGGGAGGAGGAGCGCAGTTCTCTACTGGGGGTGTAAGCTATGATTTTAGAGTTAATAAAAGCTGGAGCCGTCCCAGCACGGGCCTGTAAGGTCATGCATCCCATCTTAAAAAGGGCGCGTTCTCTGATAGGAAGCCAATGAAGGGCTCTAATCAGTGGGGTGACATGATGTGACTTGGGAAGACCATAAATAAGGCGGGCAGCTTGATTCTGGACTAATTGGAGATGCCGAAGGGCGTAGGCAGGAAGACCATTGTACAGAATATTGCCATAGTCCAGGCGCGAAAGGACCATGGCCATAAGAATAAGTTTCAAAGCTGCAAAGGAAAAAAATCATGAAATCTTTCGAATAGTGCGTAGGGTAAAGAAACTGGAAGAAACAATCATGCTGATCTGGGAGTGTAGTAGTAGTAGTAGAGAGACTTTATTCGGTTTTAGTTCAAACCATAAAAGTACATGTACAATATAGACAATTTAAAACACTTAAAACAAGCAATGATTATAGAACATGAGCGATAAAGTGTACAAGTGCAAAGTACAACAAATTCCATTGGTAGCAAATTCATATAAAAAATAATCAAGTCCATAAATGTGCCATCATTGATCCAAACAATTTCTCAGCTTAACAGACCATTTTAAAAATTCAGTAACTTGAAGAATACTGTCACTGTGCAAGAGTTGCAAATACAGTAATGCTGGTCTGATTTGACTAAAATTACGTTTTTTTAAAAGATCTACCAGAAAGCGTTTACGAGGATATTCATAAAATTTACATAAAAATATAAAGTGCTGCAGATCCTGTGGAGACTTACCGTTGCAGCCACAGGGTGCAGTAGGTTTAATAAAAACATCATTTTTTGGTCTAAACAACAGATGATGAAAAAGATTTAATCTGAACCTTGTTAGGAGGAACTTCTCATGAGAAGACAACGAGCCAGACAAATAAGGCTCCATTGTATCACATGTTTTTAACATAGCAAATTTTCTTACACTGGGTTTCAGGAGCTCCTCACCTTCTCTTTTGAGCTTGCTGTTCATAAGGAATGCACGCTTAACTGCCTCCACATCACCCTTTACAATCCCGCTCGGATCCTCAAATAGTTCCAAACGGCCAAGTCCTGAGAAATTCAATTTCAAATATTTTAACCAGGGTGTGCCCATTGCCTTATCCTGGGAAAGGTAATCTTTCACAATCAGGTGAGTCAGTGGTATGTCCTCGTTCAGCCACAATTTTAGCCAGCAGGTCAGCGGGCGTAGTGAGAAAATATCGCATAAATATTGCGACCCTAACTCCTCGTGTACTACAAAATTGGATGTGCCTGCTGGGACACATAAAAAACGTTTCATGAAGGAGTTTTCAGCAATCTGTAGTTGTTCACCGGCCACATAGCCCCATATTTCACTGCCATAGACGGCAGTTGCCACAGATTTTGCATTGTACAGTTTTAGCATCGCATTATTAGGTTTTTTCCCCAGTTTTGATGCGAAGTTAAAAATAGTAGCATTCACCCTTACCAATTCCCTTTTCTTTTTGTCGAGTTGTGGACCCCAACTAAAAGTTTGGAGTCAAAAAGGACCCCAAGATACGAGAATGATTTTGAAATGGGGATAGCTATATCATCTATTTTGAATAAGAAGTTCCTTCTTGGTTGCATAATAAAAGATTTGGAATTATTAACCAGGAGGTCTCGGTCCATCATAAATATCTTAAAAGCATTTAATAAGGCTTGAAGACCTCTCTCTGTTCTAGATATTTAAACCGCATCATCTGCGTATAAAAGTACTGGAATACCTTGTCTGCCTACTCTGGGACAGTTAGCCTTTACATTCTGTAATACGCTATCGAGCTCATTGATATAGAAGTTAAAAAGAAAGGGGGCGAGAATGCATCCTTGGCGCACTCCCTTCCTAATATTAAAATTACCAGTTACAGACAAATCCTGGGAATATCTCACATTAGCACTGGTATTGCTGTGTAAGTCAACAAGGAAATTGACAATCCCGCTGTCCACACCCTTGTCCCTCATGGAGTGCCACAGCTTTCCCCTATTAACACAGTCGAAAACTGATGACAGATCCATGAAGGCAAGGTGGACAGTACCCTTTTGAACAACAGTGTACTTACTTATTATTAAAAAGAGATTAAAGCACTGTGTAATAGTAGAGCGGCCACTGCAGAAGCCATACTGAGAAATGGATAAAATACTATTTTCCAGCGCCCAATCAGAGAGTATCTGTAATAGGATTCTACCCACTATTTTGACCATGGAATCAATTAAGGAAATAGGTCTGTAACAGAGAGGGCTACCCTTGTCCCCTTTCTTAAAAACTGGGACAATCGTTGAGATCCCCCAAGACTGCGGGCAGCCAATTTTAGCAGCTGCGTTAAAGACCGATTCCAATATGGGAGCCCAAAAGCCGGGCTCTGGCTTATATAAATCTGGAGGAATCCCATCAGGTCCCGGTGCTTTCCCAGCAGTAAGCCCCGCTATTCCCTGAAGGACCTCACCTCTTTCAAACCTAATAGAGTCACCGCTATTGCAAGGTACGAAATTGAAGTTATCATTCGTCGTACAACAATACAATTGCATGAAGTGTGCTTCCCATTCCTCCTTTGTTATGCAGCATTCCAAACCATCCCCTGGATCCTGGACCAAAAAGGGTCTTTTTACTACCGCCCAGAATCTAGTGCTACACTTCAAGGTGGAGGGGTCCAGAATCTCACTCCCTGCTTCTTCTCTTAGAAATTCCTTGTGACTATTAATAACGGATTTATATTCTTTCCTACACTGTTGAATATTCTCTTTTAATCTGGGATTTGCTGCCAGCGCTAACCTTGAATTACTTGAAGCCCTAGAGCAATCACGATTAAACCACCTAGGACCCCCTGTCTCTTTATGCTTTACTGGAGCTGACATCAGCTGAGACACCTTATCTGAAATATTTTGAAAAGCACTTAGAACCTGGCATGGTTCCGACCCTTTACATGTACTTTTTGCAATTTCCTCAATACAGTTGGCCTTAATGTCTTTATACAATAAATCAGGTGTGATCATAGACCATTTAAGTCGCCGTCTACCGTCAGTAGTACTCAGCCTACCAGTAATGGGTTTCCGTTCTTCCTTACCTACCCATGGGCCCTTCAAATGTACAGTCAATGGATTATGATCACTAAATTCACTGTATTCAATAGTGAAGGAATCCACAAAAATCTGCATTGACACAGAAAGTAGAACATAGTCAATGAAGTTGCCCCTCCCATGACCCTTAAAGGTTGGAATCTCAAAACACTTTAAGGGATCCCTCAGTGCCATTGTCAGTGATAAATCCAGATTATTCAGTAAATCATTAAAAACTTCCCCCTCCGCTATATGTTCCAAATGCAAGCCCTCAAGACGATCACAATGCAAGTCTGAGAGACTTTTAAACAGGGGGTCACCACATGGGTGAACATTAAAATCGCCCATAATCATAAGATTATGGGGGCATACCTTCATTGAAGTGCTAATAAATTCATTTAATGCTAAAATAGAACTCGAAGCTGAGTTGAGGTTAACCGCATTATAAAAATTTACCAGACCGGCCAAACAGTTATCTCCATTTAGTACAAGACCAATAATTCCATCATTGCCTGTTAAAACTTTTCATATTTTACAAGAGAGAGCTACAGAAATAAACGTGACCAGGCCCCCCCTTGGTCTGCCTCTGCCAGACGCTATCGCAGGAACATAGAAGGCCTTGTACCCTTCCAGAAAGAAGTCACAGTCCACTGACCAGGTCTCCTGCAGACAGATGATCAGAAACTGCTTAATGTATCTGACCCAATTGCAATCTGTCATCTTTGTGCCCAATCCCGCGATATTCCAAGAGATTACATTATTTCTATTTAATTTCACATTTTTAATCTCCGTAAAACCCATTTCACCAGATTTTTCATTTCCTTGATCCAGTGTCTCCTCACGTCAATCACATGCCTCATGGCCAGAAAGTGAATCAAATCTGTTCTGTGTTTCTACCATAAACCCGTTCCTATTTTGATTATCAACATTATACAGCTATGGTGCTGACAAGACAGGGGTCTGTGATTGAAACAGTGGCCTGTAGTTCCTTTGTTTAGGCGGGACTTTGATCAAGTGGGTATAAAAATATCCTAATGGACGGACACATATACTATTTGCGTTACACAATAGGGATGAAGCTCTTAGTAAAACTGTTGCCACATGTTGAGGATGTCTGAAATTGACAACAATACAATCCCCAGTATTTACCTTTCTAGATGGGCCAACCCAGTTAACCCTTCTGACTGAAAGTATTTCATCCGAATATGCAATTGGAAATCCACAGTTAGTATTCAACCATGCTACTGTTTTATTTTTTAAAGAATCATGAAATTCCCCGTGTGACTAGACAAGATGATCTTCTATAATTGGAACATTAGTCAAAACAGCCACATAGGGTGCACAGTCCGGTGGAAGATTGATATAGCGGCTTCTTTTTATTTGTCTGGAATCTGATCTGCCATCAAGAACTCCTAATGTCTGTGCAGTCAGATCAGTTTTTGGTGGGAGTTCAGATGGAGCGTTATCTGCCGCAGCAACTTGCCGACTAGTCTGCGGTGCAGACTCCCTCATAGGTCCCTGTCCTGTTCCCTTAGCCTTAGGTCTAACAGGCGATGCCGATAACTCGTGTGCTGTTAACAGTCCACCTAGTCTATCAACCTCTAGAGCCAGGGTATCCAACTTAATTGACAGTGGTCTAATCAACTCCTCCATTTTTCTCACAATTTTCCCTTCTAAGCTACCAATCAGGAGGGTAAGTTGGTCAATTAGTAATTTGGAACCACCCTCATTATGTCCCTCGGAAGGGCAAGAGCCTATAATCGGGCCATTATTATCTGGAGCAGCTATTTCGGCTTTTTTTTCATTATGCTTGCCCCCCGTTTAGGCTGTGATTTTCTACAGTTTCTCACCGGTCTTGGTGCTAACTGTACCTGTTCTATTTCAACCTCCTCGATAGAGGTGTCTGGCAGATCTTCCTGTGTCTCTGCATGTACCTGCGCCACAGTTACTAATGCATCCCTATTGTTAATCTCAAGGTTATCGGGCACAAGTATTTCCAATGTTGGGAGAGGTGCCTCATCCTGTAACAGTGGAGCACTCCCCCGTCCTAAAGAGGCCCTTCTATCATTATTAATTTGATTAACCTTTTTGACTAAGTAATTATCCATGGTGCCCAGCGAAGAAATAGATTTATCTGCTTTGCATCTAGACATCACAGCAGCTTACTATATCTCTCAATGTAAGGACCAGTATGTAAAAAATACAAACAGTCGACAAAATTACAGGCACTTTGCACAAACACCCAAGTATCACAAATAAAATTAAAAAAAATAGTCTCACTTCAATAGCTGTAGTCCGTATCTACAGAATCAATGTCTGTGGCCCAGCCCAGTCTCCTCAGGCCTCTGAGGGCCACAGAGGGCCCGCCCTTTGCCCGGGTTTAGCCCGGCGCACGCCCGCGCGTGTCCCGCGGGGCCGGAAGTGTGGCTTGCTTAAGTCACCTCCGATAACAAGGGTGAGGGTCCACTGGTCTCGTGGGCTCCCCTGCGGCTCCTGGGTCCTGCCGCCGCCAAACGCTGCGTCTCCCGCGAAGCGGGAGGCGCAAGGTTGCAGATAATGCCCCCAATAACAAGGGGGAGGGTCCGCTGGTCTCGTGGGCTCCCCTGCGGCTCCTGGGTCCTGCCGCCGCCAAACGCTGCATCTGGAAGTGTAGAGTGAGGTGTTGGTTAAGTGTTATCCCTAGTGTTTTAACTGAGGGGGACGGTGATGGGGGAGGGCCTAGGGAGGGGGGCCAAAAGAAGGGAGTCCAGGGGTTGGAGCTGCCACCAGTGAGAACCAGCTTATCAGGGTTGAGTTTGAGGTGGTTACAGTTCATCCAATCCCTGATAAAGACCATGACGGATTGGAAGTTGTGAATGGAGTGTGAGGAGTCAGAAAGATTGAAAATGAGCTGGAGGTCATCTGCATATTTGAATACCATGACCTCCATCTTCTGTAAAGCAAAAATGAGGGGAAAAATATATTAATTGAACAGGAGAGGGGAGAGGGAGGAGCCCTGGGGGATGCCACACTGCACCTTGCATGAGGGAGCAGAGAAATCGGCCAGATGGACGGCCTGTGTGTGATCCCTCAGGAAGGAAGTGATCCAGGCCAAAGCAGGCCCCCTGATGCCCGCTGCCTCGACACGGGTGAGAAGAATGGTATAGTCCACCGTGTCGAAGGCGGCGGACAAGTCAAGGAGGACGAGGGCCTGGGGCTGGTTAACATCCATCCCTTCTCTGAGCGTGTCCATAACCAAGATGACAACTTTTTCAGTAGAGTGTCGCGGGCGAAAGCCTGCCTGGCACGGCGCTAGGCGGCCACTGTCCTCAATAAAAGAGCTGAGGACTTTGGTGACATGGCGCTCTAGGACTTTGCCCAGAAATGGGAGGAGGGAGATGGGACAGTAGTTGGTAAGGGAGGATGGGTCGGCGCCGGGCTTCTTAAGGATGGGGATGATAATGGCCGATTTATGAGGAGCAGGGACAACACCCTGCTTGAGGGAGCCATTAAGGAAGATGAGGGGAGGTAGGGGACACGCCGAGAAAATCTCTCTCAAAATGTGAGCCTGACAGATGTCAGAGGGGGATCCTGACTTCACTCGAGAGAGCAGAGAGAGGAAAGTTTCCCTCGTCAAGGGGACTATCTGGTCTAATTGAGAGACATTGGCAGGTGGATGGGGGTCAGAAAAAGCAAAGGAGGGCGGGGATATGTTAGCCTTAATAACCACAATTTTCTCAATAAAAAAGTCATTGAGAGAATCACAGAGGGATTGGGAGGGAGTGGGTTTGAGGGTAACTCTATCTGACGAGGCCAGCTCGTGGACTGTGGCAAAGATTTCCCTGGGTTGGTTTTCGGCCGAGAGAATTTTGCCAGAGAAGTAGCTAGTCTTGGCATTAAGGATGGCTTTTTTTATATTCGTTAAGGATGGAGGTGTATTGAGATTTTAGCGTTGGACAGTAAGCGCGTCTCCAGGCGCGCTGTGCACGGTGCACTACGAGTTTTTTCTCTTTGAGGTCAGTACTAAACCATCTATTGGCGCCGTGGGCGCGTCTGATTCTGACGCGCCTAAGAGGGGCTACTTGGTCGCAGGCACTAGACAACCATTTGTTGACGGTGTTGGCTTGAGATGGCAAAGTGAGTTTCTCGAGGACAGGACAGGAGGCTAAAAGGGAGGAGCATAGGGAGGGCACGTCTACTTTGTTCCAGTTACGTGCCCAGGTGTTCCTAGGAAAGGAAGGTCATTTTACTAGGCTTAAATCGAGAAAGAACGAAATCAAATGATGATCAGACCAGAAGCCGGGCGTAACAATGGGGGCGGGAACAGGGATATTAAGTGACCAAATTTGGTCCAATATATGACCTTGGATGTGGGTGGGAGTATGGACATGTGACAGAAAATTTAAACTAAGGAGAAGTTCAGAAAATTCTTTGGACGTGGCACCTTCCGCAGGGTCAGAAGGCCAAAAATTAAAATCCCCGAGCACCAGGACGGATGAGTTGTTTACTGCTAGAGTGGCTAGCAGCTCCTGGATAGCAGGGAGAAAGTGTGGCTTTGCTGAGGGGGACGATAAATTAAAACACAAGTAATATGGACTTGAAAGGAAGCAGATCGCACCACCAGACAGTCGACCGCCGTGATGGATGGAGATGATAATAATTGGAAGTGGAGCCCAGAGCGGATGATCAGGGCAACCCCCCCTCCCACCTTCCCCGCAGGCCGATCGGCACGTAAGGCGAAGTAGGAGGAGGGGAGAGCCGCTAGTATGTTGGGCAAAGAGTCAGAACAAAATCAGGTTTCTGTAAGAAACAGAAGATCCGGTTTATATGTGTCTAAAAAGACAAACAATTCCAGGTGATGTTTGACTGCGGACCTGGTGTTCAGGAGGAAGGCTGAGATGGTGGGCGTAGGGTCAGGAAGAGGTGGGGAACCTGTTTCATTAGTGGGGGGACGAAGTGAGGAAGGCAAATTAACCGGGAGGGCATAGGGTTGGCTCGGGCCAGGCCAATTTTATTGATGTGAGCCAAGGTTGCTGGGTGGAGCTGCCAGGGGCCCTGGTGGGAGCAGAGATAATCGGGAGAGTAGGTAATAAAATGGGCATAATGAGGTGCCCCTGGCCCCGCCCAGCCGCGGATGGGCGCAGACGGGCTTACCTTAGGCGCACCTTTGGCGCGCAAGAGGCGCGCCCGCTGCGCTCGTCCGCTGCGCGCCCGAGGACACATGTGCACTTTATGGCGAGCAGCCTCGAGTAGGTGGCCCGCTAACTCAGGTCTAACCGCCCTTCAGGCTACCCCCAAGATGGCACCCACCCTCCACACAATCGACATGAAGAGCCGCGGTGGACCGGTGCAGGGGAGGCCACACAGGAAGGTAATAGATGCACAAAAACAATTTTAAAAAACGAAGCTCCAAAGTGCGCTGTGTGAATAATTCTAAAATATGAGGCGCCTGCATCTAAATCATGCCGAAGCGCCGAGTATCATCCGCTAAAAATTCAAGTTATGTCAAAGCTGCCCCTTGCTGTCACAGTGTCCCCAGTGGAGTACAGGAGCTGCCACCACCTGTTAAGTCCATAATTTTTAATACATTCTCCCAATTAAATATTAAAATTTCGTACTTTTGACTTTAAATAAATAATGATAAAAAGAAAAATAAGATAATGACGTCTATGGGATCAAAATGCATTACAAAATAGATAGCACAGATATACAAAAAAAAGAATATAATACAATCATGTTGTCAGGTGTGGCTCCTCCGTGTGGGCGGTGGAGCGTTGCCGCACTGCTATCCCACAGTGTGAGAAGCAGAAACGTAAAATGGTATAAATACCATTTTATGTTTCTGCTTCTCATACTGCGAGAAAGCAGAACAAGGGTATGCCTGGTTGGGGGCGAGCGGGTGGGTGAGTCGGGGAGGAGTGGCTAGCTCAATGTTATGGGCTCTGACTATTTGGTCGGCCCCAGGGTTGACGAACCAGTCATAGCACTCCACTCGCCATTTATTTCATATAGGCTGCTGTGCAGCCTGCATGAAGAAAATGGCCTCCCCATCGAGGCCTGGAAGGACAGCGTCCTAGCCAATCACAAGGCTGTCATTGCAGTGTTGTGATTGGCTAAGGGCAAGAGAGGGAGGCTGCCTGCTTCTGCTTCATGTGAGCAGAGAGCAGGGATTCTAGGACCCGAGGCGAAGGTTGGTTTGTTTAAAAAAATATTTTTTTTATTAAATTACCCCCTACCACCTCCCCACGTGACCCTCAGCCCCCCATCCGCGATTTCATGCTGGCTGCGACTGCATGTTGCCAAATTACACACGTTAAAACCTCCTTGACTAATGTCGTTTTTATGTCAGAAACCAACCTCTGCTTAGTTAAAATACTCAAGTGAAATCAGTGCTGCCTGTTGTTCAATGAAGGAATCTCATTTGTGTCCTAGTTCTGTAACTTGTAGTGGGTAGAGGGTCATAGCAAAGACAAAATGAGGCAAAATAAAATGTATAAACAAGAAACGCCAGCCCCCGTCATGATCTTACTTCCTGGGCCTTTTTCCTAATGCCTCACATATGATCAAGAAACTTGGCGACTGCACCGACAAACAATGGTCTAGTATCTGATTCAAGAATTTACATGTCCTGCCAAATAGTTACGTGTGCCCATTTGTTTGCACGTTGGTTTTAACTATGTCAATCTGGGACATGCATAGGGCAGACAGGCAAACATAACATGAGCCACGGATTCCGTGGATAGCTTGCAGCTGGGGCAAATTTGTGATGTTAGTGCATTACTGTGCCATCTGCCTAGGAAGTCATTTAAAGGGAGAGTACCAAGCCTGAACTGAATATACAGCTGTCTGTCATGTGGTGTTGGTATTAGGTCGACAATCCATATGGTCGCACACTGCTCCTCCTACCAGCGAGTTGGCCCCTGGGCATTATGGTTAATGCAGTTCGTTCCAGCGTGTGCGCTTCTGAAAAAATGTCGAGTATGTCCACCGTTGGGCTGGCCATCCCTGGACACGTGTTTCAAGGTCGTTACCGTTCATCAGCAGGGAATAGGCTTGTGTATGGGGCTGCTGCCTAGGGCCCAGGGGCCAACTCGCTGGTAGGAGGAGCAGTGTGCGACCATATGGATTGTTGTTTATTAAGGCTCCCTTGAGCCGGTCGAGCTGACGAGCTCATGGTTACGCACCTACGCGCCGCGAGAGATATCAAGACCTGGGAACACTTTTGGCATTCTACGCAGCAGCCCCATACACACGCCTATTCCCTGCTGATGAGAGGTAACGACCTCGAAACACGTGTCCAGGGATGGCCAGCACAACGGTGGATATACTCGACATTTTTTCAGAAGCGCACACGCTGGAACGAACTGCATTTACCATAATGCCCAGGGGCCAACTCGCTGGTAGAAGGAGCAGTGTGCGACCATATGGATTGTTGTTTATTAAGGCTCCCTTGATCCGGTCGAGCTGACGAGCTCATGGTTATGCACCTGCGCGCAGCGAGAGGTATCAAGACCTGAGAACACTTTTGGCAGCCTACGCAGCAGCCCCATACACACGCCTATACCCTGCTAATGAGAGGTAACGACCTCGAAACACGTGTCCAGGGATGGCCAGCACAACGGTGGATATACTCAACATTTTTTCAGAAGCGCACACGCTGGAACGAACTGCATTTACCATAATGCCCAAGGGTCAACTCGCTGGTAGGAGGAGCAGTGTGCGACCATATGAATTGTTTTGTATTAGGTCGAGATAGAGCTCCAAGGTGCTTTCTAGTTTGTGAAGCCTAAATTATTTTGTTCGCTTCCCCCAAGAGGATCTACAGCAATCTACTTGTGCAGCTGTTAGTTGCAGTCAAAATAACGGTGCAAAGGAATATCTTGAGACTAATTTACAAAATAGTGACTGATATGATGCTAAATATAAAACTGATCTCATCTATTATTAATACATAAACAGTGATACTAATTATATGTTCATATCCAAAGAGGTGCAAAGTATGAACCTGGATAATCTTGGTAGTCAAAGAAACAAATATTGCATATGGGGCTCATTGCCTTTTGTAACATCATATGTTTAAATAGATGAAGGGCACTACTCAAGACATATCAGTTTTAGGAACTGCTGTTTTTACGGCCAACAATTCTTGAAAGCAGTGTGTAACAAAGTTGTTAGAGATAAGTGTTGCTGATAATATGATCATGTGGTCTCTATACAGACCTAGTGCTGATTACCTTATTCTGGAGCTAGCTCTGTAGCATGAATCTCACTCTTCTCTTATTGATTTATACGTGCATAGCTGTATCTCCAAATGTTGAGTTATTATTCAATAGTTTATGATATCATTGAAGTTCTCAAATAGCTGGAGAAGGCTATAGATTATAGCATTATGGCACACATTTTATTTAGCCTGCCATCATCAGTATTTGCATTCTGATTTAGTTCTCACACCTAATTTATTGTTAGAATACTTTATTTCGATTACCATGAACATAACATGTGTATTTATAAGCGCCTGTTCACCCAGAGGTCTCTTGGCACTGAATAGCAGTTGTTCATTGCTACCCAACTCAATGGTACTCATGTTATCGACCTCAGATGGATGAAAGGCTGAGTGGACCTGCCGGGATTTGAACTTGTGACCATGAGGTCAAACACAGCCCCCCTGCAATGGACGCATTAGTCCACTGAGCCACCAGACCCGGCCTATGAACCATCAAAGGGTACATACAATAATACGGTAAGATGCATCTAAAAAATAAATAAATAAGGTGCTAATAAAATAGCTCAGACTCAAGTCAGTTCAAAAGTTTTCCCACTAACTGTGTATCTATAAATACTCAACAAATATGTATTCAATTCCTCCAAGTAATCAACTGATACAATGTTAACTGAGAGTTTAGGTGCCGAAAATTAATAGTCAGGGGATTAAAATCTCAATCAGATATAAAAACATTGTAAATATACAAATATATGTAATCAGAAAGAAAGTGGAATTATAAAGAATTAATGTACAGCATAATTCAACGTACTTTCTCATTTAAAATGTTGCTGTGCATATGCCAAACAGCTTGCAGAAATTTGCTGACAGCAAAGACAATAGCCAAGGTCTGATCACTTTTTAAAATTCAATGGGCCACTAGATATCTCGACAAGCCAAAGGACCGGCATATTGGATGAATCCATTTACGACGAGACCCATGATATGCTGGACAAGAAAACAATATGTGTGTCTCAGTCTCTTTATCCAAAACACAAGTAAGACAGAGGCTTGTGGACATACCATTGTTCCATTTGTCAGCAAAGTATCTCAATGGAAGAATGCTAAGGTGAAAATGAACATTCATTTTTTTTGCTAGTGGAGGAATTATAAAATCTAAGTATGGTTCAAAACAAGAGACCAATTTAAAATCGAGATACATGATAGTCAATGATCCATTTGATCAATTTCTTACATAGCCTTCATGTACGTGTGCCCAATAGCATATTTTCAGATTGGCAATATCAGCTCGAGATATGACATTTGGCGCATCCCAAAGACTGTTAAGAACCAGCCTCTGAAACCATTGTGAAACTAATTTGAGCCAGAGAACTGACTTTGCGCCCGTCAAGTTAAGTAAATCTTTGAGCGCATCTCTGTAATCACTTAACTCTGGTTAATTCTCTTCAGTCCCAATTCATGATATAATGAAATTAAAGGGGTGCTATTAGGGACAGGGATCAATTTGCTTGCAAATTTATTTTCAGCTACAGATAGTGGGTGCACATCTGCGTAGCCCCAGGTTTCGGCCCCATAAAGTGCAGCACCATGTACTTTTGCGCTATAGACCTCTACGGCTTGTGAAACAAGATGTGAGCTTGTTTGCTTTTGTACTCTAATAATAGCATTAGATCTCTGTTCTAATAACATGGAGCTCCGAGTAGTTTGTCTGGTCCATTTAAAGTTCTCCATTATCTTGACCCCAAGATAGTCAAACCTGTGCACCCTCTCTAGTGCCTCCCCACTCACATGGTTGACATAATGTTTGGACACATCCTTTCCAAACACTATAGATTTTGCTTTGTTTACTTTAAGCTCTAGGCCCCTTGACCTACAAAACCCTTGAAACTTGTCAATTAGAATTTGAAGATCCATCAGGGTTTTAGAAATAAGTAAGTAATCATCTGAAAATAAAAGAAGAGGAATCATCCTCTTATTCAAATCCAGGGATTTGTTTTTACAATTCGACAGTACATCTACGATGACGTTCATATGTAAAGTGAATAGTGTGGGTGCAAGAACGCACCCCTGGTGGACACCACGCTCGAGAGGGATGCATTCAGTTGATACACCCTAGCTGCCACGTTGAACTTGAGCTAAATTATTTTTAGTGTGAAGTCTAGTCATAAGCCAAATAAGATCATAAGGACACCCATCATTGACGGAACCCGCCATAAATTATTTTGTTGAGTAAGATCAAAGATGCCCCTGAGACCGACAAAGGCCACATATAACTTTTGTTTAAGTAGTGTGACATACTTCCAGTATAACACTGCAAATCTAAAAATGTGGATGCAGGTACTGATCTTTGCTTGGAATCCAGCCTGGAGGGGAGTCATCACATCATTTGATTCAACCAAATCTGTCAATTTCTGCAGGTTATTGATCAAACTGATTGGCCTGTACTTGGAAGGGATGGAAGTATTCCCTTTTCTATAGATGTACATGATTTCGGCTCCTCTCCATGATTCTGTAATCTCACACCTTGCTGCTATTGTTGCATTTGACAGTAAATTAATATATGGTGTCCCAACAAGTGGCTCTGTCTTATATAAATCACCAGGAATTTTATCCGGACCTGGTGCCTTGGCTGGTTTTAAAAGAGCAATCACTCTGGCTGTGTCTTCAATGCTAAAAAATACTGGGTGTACTGATAGTGAGCAAGTTAAGGGTTGCTCATCAGTGACAGTGACCAGATCATTTCTTAGAAGTGGGTCATCAAAGTCTATTGTAGCATACAAGTCTGCAAAGTGTGACACCCATCTGGCTGGTTGAATATGATAATGATAGGTTTTTGCTCTTCCTGAATTAGCCTGGGCTACAGCCTGCCAAAAGGAATGAGTGTCATTAATTATGGAAGCTGCTAACATATCAAGCCATATTTTATCCTCCCAGTCTTTCCTGGCGGTACTCATAGTTGGTTTATAGTTGCGCCTGGCTTCAACAATAAATGCCCTGTCATCTCCTAGGACAGCTGTTCTCAAGAGTGTCTTAGCCTGTTTACAGGCATAATTGAACGATGTATCCTCTTTAGCCAAAGTCGGTTTTGTGTGGGCAACCTGTTTATAAAAAATCGTATGCATCTCAGCAAAAAAAGAGTTATGTGTATTTAGCACAGGAATATCCACATCCCTGGCACCTACGTACTTTGACAGAAACACTGAAAACAACATATAAATTTGCAAGTGTAATTTTCTGTTCAATAAAACATTTGGCCATGTCACGAAGCGGCGATTATTAGCTAAAATTAGTTTGAGCGTAAATGTACTACTTGTGCTGCTCATCCTTGTGAGAAGTTAGCCTGGCATATGATGTCCACTAGTTCTAGTGGGCACCTTGCACCAGTCTAATCGACCCTTATTGATGGTGGTTGTAAAGTCAACCTTATAGAAAGCTATCCTAGGGGTAGCAGTGGCGAGCAGTCTTCAGGCTAAGACTTCAGAGAGCGAATTAAGCAAGTTGTTTTACCAATTATAATCCCTTGAGTACCAAATGAAAGCACACCACACAAGGTATATATCAAATATATATGTATTTATTCCAAACACAACCCCTCTGCACTCTTTATGAGGTCAGAGGTAAAAGTACAATACAAGTTACTTAATTAGCATATGATAAGTTGCACAGTATACGTTTTGCCCTAGGGGCCTCACAAACCATATACTAAAATAGTGGTATAAGAACCACGTGAGAATTAGAAAGCAGGCCTGGGGCCTGTGGAATCGATGGGGCTACTCGAAACAACCAAAGGTTAGGATACAGGAGGCCCACGGGAGACGCGTGCAGTGTCTAAACACAGCCGTGGGTTACCATTGACTTTCTATGGGAAACGAACAAGTTACAAATTTACAATTTAATTCTAAATGAACTACGATGGAACTCTTTTAGACTTAGACACTAGAAGGGCCAATACCCTTGAGACTACCAGAGTACTCGTGTTACCTCACCCACGGAAGCCGGTGCATAGGTCTCTTTTAGAGTCGGGTTTCGTTGTCGATTTCAATAGAGATCTGCAAAGAAGTGCTGCCGGCGACCAGAGGAAAAGTGTCGGGGTAGATCCAAGGGTGGATCAAAGATCTGAAGAACCTAAAAGCAGAGGGGACAGAGTCTGGGCCACTTGCCAGTGACCAGGGTGGCGATAAAAAGATGCCACCAGATGTCGGCTGATTTCAGGTGATAAGGTGAAGTTTGTCTCTTCAGCCACGAAGACCAGGAGGTGTCGATGACAACCAGGAGCTGGATTCGAGCTGTCCCAGAAAGGATCTAGTTGACTGCGGTGTTGGTATCCGGATTGGACCTAACAAGCCTTGGCAAACGCAACCCACGCAGGATTTCGAGATGGGCTTCGGTGCACACCAGCAAGGTCTGTGGAACTTCTCCTTTGCAGGAAAGTTGGAGCAACCCTGGAGCAACCAGGAAAGCATGCTGTAAAAAAGGATTATCTTTTTTGGGGCTCACTAGCCGACGGACTAGGAATCGCAAAGATACGTTGAGCGGAAATGCACAAAGTAAGCCCATGGGCCACTCGTGGAGTGTGGAGCTCTGTGCTTTGGTGCAAAATGTGCACGGGTCTGGTGCTTTAAGCACCCTAATGCACAACTTCAGGATACCTTTGGAGTTGATGCAGGTAGCAAAATGCAGGATGTCCAGAAGTTCCGGTCCCACGTCTCTTGTGTCCGCCACGGGTCTCAGCTTTGCTGTGAGCGAAGGTTGGGGTCAAAGATGTCTATAAGTCTATGTCCTGTGTCACAGATTCCTTGGGACCCAGCAGGAGCCTTGAAAATGCAGACTGGCAAAGATGCTTTTGGTGCCTGTTTGAAGAGGGTGGTCACTCCTTGACCACAAGGGAGATGTCTTCTGTCTTCCAGTCGAAATAGAATGTCGAAGGTCCAGGATATATGTTTCAGAGTTTCGTCCAGGGTAACCTAAAGTCCTAGGCACTGGGATCCTATACTTATACTAAGTTTAGGGGTTGGACTAACTTTAAGGTCCCTCCTATGGGTGGACCAGGGGTGGGGGTGGTTACACCCCTTCCCCTTTGTCCAGTTTTGCATCACAGCTGGGGCTGGGTGCCCCAGCAACCGGTTTGAACTGTGAAATGCATGGAGCACTTAGTGTGCTCCAGGCAGTGTCTGGAAAGCATTCACTGAATGCAGCTCTCCCTGCCCCAATACACAAAGATCCTGTCTGGGGAGGTGCCAACATCTCCCTGGGCAGGAAACCTATTTTCCAGGCCTCCCCTGCCAGAGTTTCATCCAGCAGCAGGAGGGCAGACTCGTGCCTGTGACAGCAGCATCCATTTTGTGATGCTGAGGCTCTGTTTAACTTTGACCGGTTAAACCAGTAACTACATGTCTTCTCCCTCTAGAAGGGTGGTATGCTACCCCTGCTGCCAGGACTGGCGGGGGGGGGTAGTATTCCAAAGTGTTTGACACCTTACACGACATGTTTTCTTAAGCCAAACCAAAGTTAGCATTAACCACAAGGATTATAATTAATGCACTTAAGAGTATATGGTATGGCTATATCACAGAACAGCGAGATGGTTCTGAAAGCTGCAGAGGGGCTCAGCTCAAACTAGGGCACCCTCTCACACAAAACCAAGCACTCTGCCTCCAGGATTGTCAAGGACTGCCATAGGAGTGACTTATAGGTGTATATGTGTCTATATGTAAATATAGATATAGGTATACTATATCTAAGTAAGGGGTGATTACCCCACCTTACCCTGGCTGTGTGAACAGACCTGTGGTGTCAGGTTGGAAAGCAAACCAGGGGTGGCACAATACATGCTGTAGCCCCTGGTAGGCCTAGGGTGCACCTATGCCCTGGGTACCTATGGTACACTATACAGGGGCTTACAAGGGTGACCCAGTAAGCAATCTGGTTTGTTCCTAAAGTACATGGTATCAATTTAGAGAGAGAACAGCTGGGATGTGGGCCTGATTAGCTGGTCCACAGCCACACTAAAGTCGAATAACCAGCGAATCACAGAAAAAAGTGGGGGTAACCATAGGAAGCAGACCCTACTCTCCTACAGTCCTTGTCAAGGGTTTTCCATTTAATAGTAAATTCGGCAAGTTATAGTCACTATCCGTTCGAGGATACACTTTCATATCCACTAGAAGTGACCATAACCTCACATCTAAAATAACATAATCGATGATGCTCATATTAGGGCCTCTTTTAAATGTTGGGGCTATTTCAGGGTCAGAAATAGTGCAGTCGTTGCAAGCTCTTAGACCTCTTCCTATTGTTAGAGAAATTAATTTAAGAGCAGTGGCAGAGGGACTTTTCTTGGGATTACCTATCAACAAAGAACTTCCCCACAGTTCGTCTTTTGCTTCAGTGAGCTCTTTAGTATGCAGTGATGGTTCAAAAGCTGTGTTGAAGTCTGGTATTTGGGTCCAAAGAGTCCAAAACCTCTTCCAGTATCGATAAGGTAGTGGGATCAGTGCTTGTCTTTGAAGATCTTACATAGATGTTAAATATCGGCAAGCAGAGACCAGTTGATAAGATGAAAATATTGGGCAGTAAATAAGGGCATTTTATGTACAATGAGGTGTAAGATCCTGGGAGGTAATTTTTAATCAGAATTAAAAGGCCACCTAAAGCCCTCCCAAATTAAACTGATGGTTTCGCCCCTACACTGAATTCAATATACCCATTTATAGTAAGCATGGGCGAAAAATCTGTTCCGCTCGCGGAATTTGCGGATTTTCGGTAAATTCGCATTCCGCGAATTCTCGCGAATTTGCCGAAAATTCGTAAATTTGCACGCAGCGGATTTTTTTGCTTGGTCGCGCTTGACAAATACAATATTGCGGCGCCCGGCGTTCACTTACCATCATTCAGCGTTTGAAGAGTTGTTTTTCTCCATGTTTGCGTGTGCTGCGCCATTTTGGATCTTGCTGCGTGATCCCGCGGGAGTTTGTCGACCGCGATTACGTCATCGCGCCCGCCACCTTGCACAGCGAGAGTTTGTCAACGCGAGTACGTCTTAAAGGCTCGTGATCACGCATCGCGGGAGTAAACAATTGCGAACACGTAGATGCGGCGGGCAGCAACAATCTCGCATGATACAACTGTTTTGTTGAATTTAAACATCATTGAGGGCATGGATGGCATGGGATTGTGCTGATTTTTGTGTTTTTGTTCGATTTTTTGGGCTGCTGTTGGGGCCTTTTGCCCAGGGGTAGTGAGTGGTGCATGGACTGAGTCTGTCAGTGGGGTCTCTTTAATGTAAACATCATGGATGGCATTGGATTGTGGTGATTGTTGTGTGTTTTTCGTTTTTTTGGGGTGTACTGTTGATGGAGATTGGCCATGTGGGTGGGGGCCATTTTGAGTGCTGGTACAGGCAGGCCCTGGCTATTTGCTTGGGGTGCAAGGGGCCATTTTGAAGGCAGGCAGTGTTCTGAGGCCTGCACCCATTTTGCCTAGCTTTCATCCATTATGCCCAGGGGTAGTGAGTAGTGCATGGGACTAGTCTTTCTGTGGGGTGTCTTCTTGAATTTAAACATCATTGAGGGCATGTATGGCATGGGATTGTGCTGATTTTTGTGGTTTTTTTTCGATTTTTTGGGCTGCTGTTGGGGCCTTTTGCCCAGGGGTAGTGAGTGGTGCATGGACTGAGTCTGTCTGTGGGGTCTCTTTAATGTAAACATCATGGATGGCATTGGATTGTGGTGATTTGTGTGTGTTTTTCGTTTTTTCGGGGTGTACTGTTGATGGGGACTGGCCATGTGGGTGGGGGCCATTTTAAGTGCTGGTACAGGCAGGCCCTGGCCATGTGCTTGGGGTGCAAGGGGCCATTTTGAAGGCAGGCAGTGTTCTGAGGCCTGCACCCATTTTGCCTAGCTTTCATCCATTATGCCCAGGGGTAGTGAGTAGTGCATGGGCCTAGTCTTTCTGTGCGGTGTCTTCTTGAAATTAAACATCATTGAGGGCATGGATGGCATGGGATAGTGCTGATTTATGTGTTTTTTTCGATTTTTTGGGCTGCTGTTGGGGCCTTTTGTCCAGGGGTAGTGAGTGGTGCATGGACTGAGTCTGTCTGTGGGGTCTCTTTAATGTAAACATCATGGATGGCATTGGATTGTGGTGAATTTTGTGTGTTTTTTGTTTTTTTGGGGTGTACTGTTGATGGGGACTGGCCATGTGGGTGGGGGGCATTTTGAGTGTTGGTACAGGCAGGCCCTGACCATGTGCTTGGGGTGCAAGGGGCCATTTTGAAGACAGGCAGTGTTCTGAGGCCTGCACCCATTTTGCCTAGCTTTCATCCATTATGCCCAGGGGTAGTGAGTGGTGCATGGGCCTAGTCTTTCTGTGGGGTGTCTTCTTGAATTTAAACATCATTGAGGGCATGGATGGCATGGGATTGTGCTGATTTTTGTGTTTGTTTCGATTTTTTGGGCTGCTGTTGGGGCCTTTTGCCCAGGGGTAGTGAGTGGTGCATGGACTGAGTCTGTCTGTGGGGTCTCTTTAATGTAAACATCATGGATGGCATTGGATTGTGGTGAATTTTGTGTGTTGTTCGTTTTTTTGGGGTGTACTGTTGATGGGGACTGGCCATGTGGGTGGGGGTCATTTTGAGTGCTGGTACAGGCAGGCCCTGGCCATGTGCTTGGGGTGCAAGGGGCCATTTTGAAGGCAGGCAGTGTTCTGAGGCCTGCACCCATTTTGCCTACTTTTCATCCATTATGCCCAGGGGTAGTGAGTAGTGCATGGGCCTAGTCTTTCTGTGGGGTGTCTTCTTGAATTTAAACATCATTGAGGGCATAGATGGCATGGGATTGTGCTGATTTTTGGGGGGTTTCGATTTTTGGGGCTGCTGTTGGGTCCTTTTGTCCAGGGGTAGTGAGTGGTGCATGGACTGAGTCTGTCTGTGGGGTCTCTTTAATGTAAACATCATGGATGGCATTGAATTGTGGTGATTTTTGTGTGTTTTTCGTTTTTTGGGGTGTACTGTTGATAGGGACTGGCCATGTGGGTGGGGGGCATTTTGAGTGCTGGTACAGGCAGACCATGGCCATCTGCTTGGGGTGCAAGGGGCCATTTTGAAGGCTGGCAGTGTTCTAAGGCCTGCACCCATTTTGCCTAGCTTTCATCCATTATGCCCAGGGGTAGTGAGTGGTGCATGGGCCTAGTCTTTCTGTGGGGTGTCTTCTTGAATTTAAACATCATTGAGGGCATGGATGGCATGGGATTGTGCTGATTTTTGTGTTTTTCTGATTTTGTGGGCTGCTGTTGGGGCCTTTTGCCCAGGGGTAGTGAGTGGTGCATGGACTGAGTCTGTCTGTGGGGTCTCTTAAATGTAAACATCATGGATGGCATTGGATTGTGGTGATTTTTGTGTGTTTTTCGTTTTTTTGGGGTGTACTGTTGATGGGGACTGGCCATGTGGGTGGGGGCCATTTTGAGTGCTGGTACAGGCAGGCCCTGGCCATGTGCTTGGGGTGCAAGGGGTCATTTTGAAGGCAGGCAGTGTTCTGAGGCCTGCACCCATTTTGCCTAGCTTTCATCCATTATGCCCAGGGGCAGTGAGTGGTGCATGGGCCTAGTCTTTCTGTGGGGTGTCTTCTTGAATTTAAACATCATTGAGGGCATGGATGGCATGGGATTGTGCTGATTTTTGTGTTTTTCTGATTTTGTGGGCTGCTGTTGGGGCCTTTTGCCCAGGGGTAGTGAGTGGTGCATGGACTGAGTCTGTCTGTGGGGTCTCTTTAATGTAAACATCATGGATGGCATTGGATTGTGGTGATTTTTTGTGTGTTTTTCGTTTTTTTGGGGTGTACTGTTGATGGGGACTGGCCATGTGGGTGGGGGCCATTTTGAGTGCTGGTACAGGCAGGCCCTGGCCATGTGCTTGGGGTGCAAGGGGCCATTTTGAAGGCAGGCAGTGTTCTGAGGCCTGCACCCATTTTGCCTACTCTTCATCCATTATGCCCAGGGGTAGTGAGTAGTGCATGGGCCTAGTCTTTCTGTGGGGTGTCTTCTTGAATTTAAACATCATTGAGGGCATGGATGGCATGGGATTGTGCTGATTTTTGGGGGTTTTCGATTTTTGGGGCTGCTGTTGGGTCCTTTTGTCCAGGGGTAGTGAGTGGTGCATGGACTGAGTCTGTCTGTGGGGTCTCTTTAATGTAAACATCATGGATGGCATTGAATTGTGGTGATTTTTGTGTGTTTGTCGTTTTTTTGGGGTGTACTGTTGATGGAGACTGGCCATGTGGGTGGGGGGCATTTTGAGTGCCGGTACAGGCAGGCCATGGCCATCTGCTTGGGGTGCAAGGGGCCATTTTGAAGGCAGGCAGTGTTCTGAGGCCTGCACCCATTTTGCCTAGCTTTCATCCATTATGCCCAGGGGTAGTGAGTGGTGCATGGGCCTAGTCTTTCTGTGGGGTGTCTTTTTGAATTTAAACATCATTGAGGGCATGGATGGCATAGGATAGTACAGATTTTTGTGTTTTTTTCGATTTTTTGGGCTGCTGTTGGGGCCTTTTGCCCAGGGGTAGTGAGTGGTGCATGGACTGAGTCTGTCTGTGGGGTCTCTTTAATGTAAACATCATGGATGGCATTGGATTGTGGTGATTTTTGTGTGTTTTTCGTTTTTCTGGGGTGTACTGTTGATGGGGACTGGCCATGTGGGTGGGGGCCATTTTGAGTGCTGGTACAGGCAGGCCCTGGCCATGTGCTTGGGGTGCAAGGGGCCATTTTGAAGGCAGGTAGTGTTCTGAGGCCTGCACCCATTTTGCCTAGCTTTCATCCATTATGCCCAGGGGTAGTGAGTGGTGCATGGGCCTAGTCTTTCTGTGGGGTGTCTTCTTGAATTTAAACATCATTGAGGGCATGGATGGCATGGGATTGTGCTGATTTTTGTGTTTTTTTCGATTTTTTTGGGCTGCTGTTGGGGCCTTTTGCCCAGGGGTAGTGAGTGGTGCATGGACTGAGTCTGTCTGTGGGGTCTCTTAAATGTAAACATCATGGATGGCATTGGATTGTGGTGATTTTTGTGTGTTTTTCGTTTTTTTGGGGTGTACTGTTGATGGGGACTGGCCATGTGGGTGGGGGCCATTTTGAGTGCTGGTACAGGCAGGCCCTGGCCATGTGCTTGGGGTGCAAGGGGCCATTTTGAAGGCAGGCAGTGTTCTGAGGCCTGCACCCATTTTGCCTAGCTTTCATCCATTATGCCCAGGGGCAGTGAGTGGTGCATGGGCCTAGTCTTTCTGTGGGGTGTCTTCTTGAATTTAAACATCATTGAGGGCATGGATGGCATAGAATTGTGGTGATTTTTGTGTTTTTCTGATTTTGTGGGCTGCTGTTGGGGCCTTTTGCCCAGGGGTAGTGAGTGGTGCATGTACTGAGTCTGTCTGTGGGGTCTCTTTAATGTAAACATCATGGATGGCATTGGATTGTGGTGATTTTTGTGTGTTTTTCGTTTTTTTCGGGTGTACTGTTGATGGGGACTGGCCATGTGGGTGGGGGCCATTTTGAGTGCTGGTACAGGCAGGCCCTGGCCATGTGCTTGGGGTGCAAGGGGCCATTTTTAAGGCAGGCAGTGTTCTGAGGCCTGCACCCATTTTGCCTAGCTTTCATCCATTATGCCCAGGGGTAGTGAGTGGTGGGCCTAGTCTTTCTGTGGGGTGTCTTCTTTTATTTAAACATCATTGAGGGCATGGATGGCATGGGATTGTGCTGATTTGTACGTGTTTTTCGACTTTTTGGGGTGTATAACTGATGTTCCTCTGTCTTCCATTGCTTTTAGGTGCACAAGAGAACCACCAGTGCCAGGAAGAAGTCCTGCAGCGGTGTGTGTGCAGCATAACGTTACGCGACGTCACGTGTGGCCACAGACAAAACAACTCTGCAACTCGTGCAACTGCGGCCTGCTGTTCTTACCTCTGAAGAAGATGGCCCCAAAAAAAGTTCCCCGTAGCTTCTCTAGCAAGAAAGTTGCCAGTAAGGAGCAGAAGAAGCAAGTGGCGCCACTTACCAAGGAGACTGGTGTGCCGACCGCCACATTTTTTGGGAAAAAAATAAGTACGCCTTCAGCAGCAGCGGGGGTCTGCTGGGGACCAAGCTGCCGGGAGCAGCACCCCCGCTCCATTGGGCTCAGTGCCACCACCATCACGCCAACTTAGGTCCAAGCCCTTGAGTGCTTTAGAGGCCGCCAGTATAGTTGTTCAATCACCATCGACCAGTGATGTTGGCTCATCGCAAGAAAGTAGCAGCAATGTCCCTCAATCAACACAGGTTGTAGTAACTCATCTGACGAGTGTTCAACAACCACAGCCGCAACAACAACCACATGTGCATGTACAAGCCCAAGTACATGTGGAAGGGGAGGCAGCGCAAGGAGATGCGCAAGCAGAGGTGCATGGAGCGGCACAAGTGCCCACAATAGTTGTTCCGCCCGAAGTAGGGGCACATCAGGAAATCGACATTCAAGCCGAGGTATCACATGAGAAAGCCACTCCTCCTGATGATTCATTGTCTTCCAGATCCCCAGCAAGGAAAAGATCAAGGATGGTGTCTACATCTTCTTCAAGCCCCCTTCCTTCTGATGATATGGATATAACTTGGGAACCACCACTGCCGTCTGAGAGTGAGGCACACCATGATCTGACAAAGGTAGCTAAGCGTAAAAGGAAGGTCCCCGAAACTCCCGTACTTACGGAGTGTGGTGCTGTAGAAGAAGTGGCGTATACTACTCCTGCTGATGAAGACTCTCACGACGACGACGCAGTCATCATACACGTCACTCCAGCCTCAGCGGGCATGCAGCAAACAGACATTTTGACCCTAGCCCGAAAAGCTGCTGCGCGTCATGTTGTCGACGAGGAGGCAATAAGAACACCATCATTGGAGTTAACTGGTACACCACGACCTATCGCTTATATATTTTTTTCTCGCCAGAAGGGACCTCCATCCACCTCCACCTCAATTAGTGGTGGTGCAAGTGCACAACATAGTAAAGTTCGGCAACACACATCCTCCACTTCATCTGCCATTAGCAGCATGACCACCAGTATCGCCTCCTCCGCCCCCCACAGAAATTTGAAGTCCGCAGTTTGGGACTTCTTTAGTGTTTGCCCAAAAAGGGAAAACATAGCCATTTGTAGCATTTGTAAGCTTGCAGTTAGTCGTGGTAAGCTTGGTACCAACTATGGTACCGGAGGCCAGAGAGGTCATCTTAAGAGACAGCACACTGTCCAATGGCTTGCGCACCTAAAGGAGATCAAGGAAGCCCGAACTGGAAGTCAACAAACTGTATCCGTTGATGTTTCATCTGATGATGACGAGGATGAAGAAGCGTCAAACATTTCTTCACCTACACCCAGGACCCCTGTCAGCAGCACACCCCCTGTGCGCCACACTAAGAGTGTGGGAGAGAGTGAGACACCAATGCGAAAAACTTCATCACCGAGCGTAACTGGGTCGAAGAAGTCATCATCTTCCCGTAAAAAAATGGTCCAGCCCACCATTAGAAGCATGTTGTTTTCTGATGCGCCATTTGAACGCAACCACCCAATGGTGCGTCTGTATAACACTAAGCTGGCTAAAATGCTAGCGCTGGACCTTCTCCCTTTTTCTTTTGTGGAAGGGGTTGGTTTTCTTGAATTAGTGGCAACGCTCTGCCCTAAACGGAAGGTTCCTACCCGGTTCTATTTTGCCAGAGTTGCGGTTCCAGCACTACATGCAGGTGTGCTGGAGGCGATTGGGGCAGCTTTAAAGAAGAGTGCTGTTCACACTATACATCTGACAACAGACATGTGTACCAGTAGCGCAGGCACTGATTACATGTGCATCACTGCACACTGGGTCTCTTCTTCAGGAGTTACAGCAAAGCTAAGGGCAGGTGTTGACACGGACAACGTTTTTAAAGCTGCTCGGAAACATGCAACACTAGCCATGTTTGGCATGGAGTCAAGTCATACAGCAGAAAACATTTTTCAGGAGTTTAACACAAAGGTCTTTCAATGTCTGTCCCACAAAAAACGCATGATTGGTTATGTTTCCACAGATAATGGCGCCAATGTAGTTAAGGCCATGGATAAGGGTAACTATTTCAGAGTGCCGTGTTTGGCGCACTGTATAAACCTGGTTGTTAAAAAATTCTTGAGTGAAGAAAGTCCAGCGTGCAAGTTACTGACCACCTGCCGAAGAATGTGCACACATATCAGCCATTCTTTTAAGGCCCGGAAGCATCTGAGGGGCCTGCTACATGAACGTCGACTGCCAGTGAAAGCACTCATCCAGGAGGTGGCAACACGTTGGAACTCAACCTTCTACTTGCTTGAGCGTCTGTATGAGCAGTTTACGGTACTCGATCAGTATTTCCTTATACTGGGTACAGCTGTGAAGGACCTGAGGTTACATGCGGAGCAATGGGAGCTAGTTAAAAGCCTGACAGACATGCTTCGTCTTTTTCAGGTCTTCACGCGTGCAGTCAGCAGGGAGGACTGTAGTTTGGGAAAAGCTATCCCATTGTTGCGCATGCTAGAGCACCAACTGAAGGCGGTGTCTTCTACGTTTCAAAAAGATGAAGAAAAGCAAGAAGCTTTTGATTTGGCGGAGAAATTATTACAGCGCCTACTTTGCGATGAACGTCTTCAAAAGATAGACACAGAACAGCATTACATTTGTGCTACTATTCTGTATCCACGCTACAAAAAGGCACTGGCAGGCAGAGCATTGTTTGCTTTTGGTGACGCAGAAGTTTCAAAGTACAAACATTGGCTAGCTCTGTCAGCCATGAGGTTTGAAAGAGAACGGCAGCAAATTGAAGGAAAAGGCAGTACATCAGCATCAGCAGGCCATCCGGAGTCCAAAGAATCCACTCCTGCACCTGTGGCTGTGGCAGAAGTGACCTCTCAGCCGTTAAAGACACCAGCAACCGGATCATCTGCACCAGACACAACAGTACCATTGTGTGAAGAAGACGATTGGCTAACTCAGCTTGGGTTTGCTTCTGAAAAGTTCCCAGCAAAAAGTAAGCAAAGTGGAGGAACCCTGCAGAACCTTGAGTCGATGGTGCAGGACTATCTGAATGACCCAACAGAGGTCTATATTCATGATGACCCATTGGCGTATTGGCATGGGAAAAGAGAATTGTGGCCAGAGATCACCAACCTGGCTATATATTACTTGTCTTGCCCACTCGCAAGCGTGTCTTCTGAACGTGTTTTCAGTACTGCTGGTGGCATTGTAACTTGCAAAAGGACCCGCCTCTCGCCCAAAATTGTGGAGAGGTTAACAATGATCAAGATGAATCAGCACCTCATACCACCAGATTACAAAGTACGAGAATACACGCCGGAAGAAGACGAGGAGGACACCAACTTAGATGAGGGAATTTCTTCTCTGTTAGGTGACCTACTCCCGCCGGAATTCGCAGAGTATGAGGACGAACTCTGCTTCCCTGACACCAAGCCCTGAAAATGAGCCAATGAATCAATAACTTTCTTTTTCGCCCTTATTCACTTTTATTCCTGTGTGTATGTCTTTCTTTGTTTTGCAAAGTCAATATAAATAAAAAAATTAATCACCTAATTACAAAAACAAGCCCATCAGCAGAACTGTCTTCACTTATTTGCTTATTGATTTGAAGGTGCCACAGTCTGCATTCCTCAGGTTCACAAGTTCACAAGAACATGCTCCTCTATCCTCCTCCTCCAGACTCCTATTTCCCTCAAAGCAGAGGGCTGGATTACGCCCAATGAAGAAAGACTCTGCACTTGTGGGGGTGTTCTACTTCTTTGCGGGTGAGTTGACGGCTCTGGGGCCATTGCTGGGAAGGTCTAATACCGGATAAAAGTGGTTTGGACAAAATCGGAGGCGAAATTTTCTTTGCTTTTTTGCTGACTTGCTAGTCTTTGAGGTGCTGTTTGGGGGGGTTCCGGGTGTTTGTGGGTGGGTTTTGTGGTCTGGGAGCACTGATGGCACAATCTAAATTTGGTTGCATTTGTTTTTCAGTAAATCCATGGTGGAAAATGGGAGTTATGACCTAGCTGCACAGCGCGTTTGGACAGAAGGCCGAAAAATATTGTAAGTATGAGATTTTCAATTTTTGGTTTTTGGCTGTTTGGGGGTGTTGTGCTTTTTTGCGGGTGGGTTGGCGGGTCTTGGGGCATTGCTGGGAAGGTCTAATACCGGATAAAACTGGTTTGGACCAAATCCATGAGGAAAAAGTTTTAGCTTTTTCTGACATTTCGGTCAATGTAGCGTTTTCGGGGGCCGGTTTGGGGGGCTTCCTGGTGTTTGTGGGTGGGTTTCGGGGTCTGGGAGCACTGCTGGGTATAGATAGCTTTGATAGCAAGAGGTTTGAAGAAAATCCATGTTGGCAGAGGGGAGTTAGGGCCTAGCTGCAGAGCGCGCGCGGAGTGATTTTGGAAATTGCCCAGAAAATGACTATGCCCATTTTTGTACTTTTGCTTTTTGCCTGTTTGGGGGTCTTCTCCTTGTTTTCGCCTGGGTTGACGGCTCTGGGGCCATTGCTGGGAAGGTCTAATACCGGATAAAACTGGTTTGGACCAAATCCATGAGGAAAAAGTTTTTGCTTTTTCTGACATTTCGGTCAATGTAGCGTTTTCGGGGGCCGGTTTGGGGGGCTTCCTGGTGTTAGTGGGTGGGTTTCGGGGTCTGGGAGCACTGCTGGGTATGGATGGTTTTGATAGCAAGAGGTTTGAAGAAAATCCATGTTGGCAGAGGGGAGTTAGGGCCTAGCTGCAGAGCGCGCGCGGACTGATTTTGGAAATTGCCCAGAAAATGACTGTGCCCATTTTTGTACTTTTGCTTTTTGGCTGTTTGTGGGTCTTCTACTTGTTTTCGCCTGGGTTGACGGCTCTGGGGCCATTGCTGGGAATCTCTAATACCGGATAAAACTGGTTTGGACCAAATCCATGAGGAAAAAGTTTTTGCTTTTTCTGACATTTTGGTCAGTGTAGCGTTTTCGGGGGCTGGTTTGGGGGGCTTCCTGGTGTTTGTGGGTGGGTTTCGTGGTCTGGGAGCACTGCTGGGTATGGATAGTTTTGATAGCAAGAGGTTTGAAGAAAATCCATGTTGGCAGAGGGGAGTTAGGGCCTAGCTGCAGAGCGCGCGCGGAGTGATTTTGGAAATTGCCCAGAAAATTACTAAGTGCCCATTTTTGTACTTTTGCTTTTTGCCTATTTGGGGGTCTTCTACTTGTTTTCGCCTGGGTTGACGGCTCTGGGGCCATTGCTGGGAAGGTCTAATACCGGATAAAACTGGTTTGGACCAAATCCATGAGGAAAAAGTTTTTGCTTTTTCTGACATTTCGGTCAATGTAGCATTTTCGGGGCCGGTTTGGGGGGCTTCCTGGTGTTTGTGGGTGGGTTTCGGGGTCTGGGAGCACTGCTGGGTATGGATAGTTGTGATAGCAAGAGGTTTGAAGAAAATCCATGTTGGCAGAGGGGAGTTAGGGCCTAGCTGTAGAGCGCGCGTGGAGTGATTTTGGAAATTGCCTAGAAAATGACTAAGTGCCCATTTTTCTACTTTTGCTTTTTGGCTGTTTGGGGGTCTTCTACTTGTTTTCGCCTGGGTTGACGGCTCTGGGGCCATTGCTGGGAAGGTCTAATACCGGATAAAACTGGTTTGGACCAAATCCATGAGGAAAAAGTTTTTGCTTTTTCTGACATTTCGGTCAATGTAGCGTTTTCGGGGCCGGTTTGGGGGGCTTCCTGGTGTTTGTGGGTGGGTTTCGTGGTCTGGGAGCACTGCTGGGTATGGATAGTTTTGATAGCAAGAGGTTTGAAGAAAATCCATGTTGGCAGAGGGGAGTTAGGGCCTAGCTGCAGAGCGCGCGCGGAGTGATTTTGGAAATTGCCCAGAAAATTACTAAGGGCCCATTTTTGTACTTTTGCTTTTTGCCTATTTGGGGGTCTTCTACTTGTTTTCGCCTGGGTTGACGGCTCTGGGGCCATTGCTGGGAAGGTCTAATTCCGGATAAAACTGGTTTGGACCAAATCCATGAGGACATTTTTTTTGCTTTTTCTGACATTTCGGTCAATGTAGCGTTTTTGGGGCCGGTTTGGGGGGCTTCCTGGTGTTTGTGGGTGGGTTTCGGGGTCTGGGAGCACTGCTGGGTATGGATAGTTTTGATAGCAAGAGGTTTGAAGAAAATCCATGTTGGCAGAGGGGAGTTAGGGCCTAGCTGTAGAGCGCGCGTGGAGTGATTTTGGAAATTGCCTAGAAAATGACTAAGTGCCCATTTTTCTACTTTTGCTTTTTGGCTGTTTGGGGGTCTTCTACTTGTTTTCGCCTGGGTTGACGGCTCTGAGGCCATTGCTGGGAAGCTCCAATACCGGATAAAACGTAATCGCGCGCTGCATACGACGCGAACTTGCAACGAGCGGCCGGAAACGGAAACACGTCACGCAAACAAGATGGCCGCGCCCGTACATGACCTCATGGGCAACCTCGGAGTCGGTGCGCTGCAAGCGGCCCGCGAAGAAGCAAAAAAACGCCCGAACACGGAAAAAAAAAGAAAAACCACCCGAACATGCAAAAAAAAGAGAAATCAGCAAATTCGCACGAATTTGCGGATTGCAAGTTCAATTTCGCGTCCCGCAAATCTCGCGAAATGGAAGAAAAACAAATTTTGGAAAACTGAAAGCACTTAGCAGGTGCAAAAGTTCAAACTAATTTGTAACAATTCCCTGTAGTGCTTCCTGAGGGGCCCCTCCAGAGTTCAGTTGCCTACTTTCAACTATTCTCTGACCCTGATCTGACCCTCAAAGCAGGGTCAGAGAATAGTTACAAGTATGGCACATTGCTCCTGTAAAGAAAATAACTGCAACAGGAAGGTCTTACAGCTAAGGAAGCAGGTGCCAGACTTGAAGCACAAATTCAGTGACACAATAACCAGCCCCAAATTAATTCATCTCAGTTGAGGCTGGGAAGGCGTGCTTTGCTTTCCCCCCATAATCTGCAGTGGTGAACAAGAGGGTGGTAGTGGTGAACCAGAGGGTGCTGTGATAAACCAGAGGGGGACAGTGATGATCCAGAGTGTGGCAGTGGAGAACCTGAGGGTGGCAGTGATGAACCAAAGGGTGGCAGGGAGGAACCAAAGGATGGCAGCGATCAACCAGAGGGTGGCATTGATGAACCAGAGGGTGGCAGTGATCAACCAGAGGGTGGCAGTGATGAATCAGTGGGTGGCAGTGATGAACGAGAGGGTGCTGTGATAAACCAGAGGGGGACAGTGATGATCCAGAGGGTGGCAGTGATGAACCAGAGGGTGGCAGGGATGAACCAGAGGGTGCTGTGACAAACCTGAGGGGGACAGTGATGATCCAGAGGGTGGCAGTGGCAAACGAGAGGGTGGCAGTGATGAACCAGAGGGTGGCAGGGATGAACCAGAGGATGGCAGTGATGAACCAGAGGGTGACAGCCTTGAACCAGAGGGGGACAGTGATGATCAGAGGGTGGCAGTGGCAAACCAGAGGGTGGCAGTGATGAACCAGAGGGTGGCAGGGAGGAACCAGAGGGTGCTGTGATCAACCAGAGGGTGGCAGTGATGAATCAGTGGGTGGCAGTGATGAACGAGAGGGTGCTGTGATAAACCAGAGGGGGACAGTGATGATCCAGAGGGTGGCAGTGATGAACCAGAGGGTGGCAGGGATGAACCAGAGGGTGCTGTGATAAACCTGAGGGGGACAGTGATGATCCAGAGGGTGGCAGTGGCAAACGAGAGGGTGGCAGTGATGAACCAGAGGGTGGCAGGGATGAACCAGAGGATGGCAGTGATGAACCAGAGGGTGACAGCCTTGAACCAGAGGGGGACAGTGATGATCAGAGGGTGGCAGTGGCAAACCAGAGGGTGGCAGTGATGAACCAGAGGGTGGCAGGGAGGAACCAGAGGGTGCTGTGATCAACCAGAGGGTGGTAGTGATGAAACAGAGGGTGCTATGATAAACCAGAGGGGGACAGTGATGATCCAGAGGGTGGCATTGGAGAACCAGAAGGTGGCAGTGATGAACCAAAGGGTGGCAGGGAGTAACCAGAGGATGGCAGCGATCAACCAGAGGGTGGCATTGATGAACCAGAGGGTGGCAGTGATCAACCAGAGGGAGGCAGTGATGAACCAGAGGGTGCTGTGATAAACCAGAGGGGGACAGTGATGATCCAGAGGGTGGCAGTGGCAAATGAGAGGGTGGCAGTGATGAGCCAGAGGGTGGCAGGGATGAACCAGAGGATGGCAGTGATGAACCAGAGGGTGGCAGCCTTGAACCAGAGGGGGACAGTGATGATCCAGAGGGTGGCAGTGGCAAACCAGAGGGTGGCAGCGATGAACCAGAGGGTGCTGTGATAAACCAGAGGGGGACATTGATGATCCAGAGGGTGGCAGTGGCAAACAAGAGGGTGGCAGTGATGAACCAGAGGGTGGCAGGGATGAACCAGAGGATGGCAGTGATCAACCAGAGGGTGGCAGTGATGAACCAGAGGGTGCTGTGATAATCCAGAGGGGGACAGTGATGATCCAGAGGGTGGCATTGGAGAACCAGAGGGTGGCAGTGATAAACCAAAGGGTGGCAGGGAGGAACCAGAGGATGGCAGCGATCAACCAGAGGGTGGCATTAATGAACCAGAGGGTGGCAGTGATCAACCAGAGGGTGGCAGTGATGAACCAGAGGGTGCTGTGATAAACCAGAGGGGGACAGTGATGATCCAGAGGGTGGCAGTGGCAAATGAGAGGGTGGCATTGATGAACCAGAGGGTGGCAGGGATGAACCAGAGGATGGCAGTGATAAACCAGAGGGTGGCAGCCTTGAACCAGAGGGGGACAGTGATGATCCAGAGGGTGGCAGTGGCAAACCAGAGGGTGGCAGTGATGAACCAGAGGGTGGCAGGGATGAACCAGAGGATGGCAGTGCTGAAACAGAAGGTGGCAGCCATGAACCATAGGGGGGACAGTGATGATCCAGAGGGTGGCAGTGGCAAACCAGAGGGTGGCAGTGATGAACCAGAGGGTGGCAGGGAGGAACCAGAGGGTGCTGTGATAAACCATAGGGGGACAGTGATGATCCAGAGGGTGGCAGGGATGAACCAGAGGATGGCAGTGATCAACCAAAGGGTGGCAGTGATGAACCAGAGGGTGTTGTGATAAACCAGAGGGGGACAGTGATGATCCAGAGGGTGGCATTGGAGAACCAGAGGGTGGCAGTGATGAACCAAAGGGTGGCAGGGAGGAACCAGAGGATGGCAGCGATCAACCAGAGGGTGGCATTGATGAACCAGAGGGTGGCGGTGATCAACCAGAGGGTGGCAGTGATGAACCAGAGGGTGCTGTGATAAACCAGAGGGGGACAGTGATGAACCAGAGGGTGCTGTGATAATCCAGAGGGGGACAGTGATGATCCAGAGGGTGGCATTGGAGAACCAGAGGGTGGCAGTGATAAACCAAAGGGTGGCAGGGAGGAACCAGAGGATGGCAGCGATCAACCAGAGGGTGGCATTAATGAACCAGAGGGTGGCAGTGATCAACCAGAGGGTGGCAGTAATGAACCAGAGGGTGCTGTGATAAACCAGAGGGGGACAGTGATGATCCAGAGGGTGGCAGTGGCAAATGAGAGGGTGGCATTGATGAACCAGAGGGTGGCAGGGATGAACCAGAGGATGGCAGTGATAAACCAGAGGGTGGCAGCCTTGAACCAGAGGGGGACAGTGATGATCCAGAGGGTGGCAGTGGCAAACCAGAGGGTGGCAGTGATGAACCAGAGGGTGGCAGGGATGAACCAGAGGATGGCAGTGCTGAAACAGAAGGTGGCAGCCATGAACCATAGGGGGGACAGTGATGATCCAGAGGGTGGCAGTGGCAAACCAGAGGGTGGCAGTGATGAACCAGAGGGTGGCAGGGAGGAACCAGAGGGTGCTGTGATAAACCATAGGGGGACAGTGATGATCCAGAGGGTGGCAGGGATGAACCAGAGGATGGCAGTGATCAACCAAAGGGTGGCAGTGATGAACCAGAGGGTGTTGTGATAAACCAGAGGGGGACAGTGATGATCCAGAGGGTGGCATTGGAGAACCAGAGGGTGGCAGTGATGAACCAAAGGGTGGCAGGGAGGAACCAGAGGATGGCAGCGATCAACCAGAGGGTGGCATTGATGAACCAGAGGGTGGCGGTGATCAACCAGAGGGTGGCAGTGATGAACCAGAGGGTGCTGTGATAAACCAGAGGGGGACAGTGATGATCCAGAGGGTGGCAGTGGTAAATGAGGGGGTGGCAGTGATGAACCAGAGGGTGGCAGGGATGAACCAGAGGATGGCAGTGATGAACCAGAGGGTGGCAGCCTTGAACCAGAGGGGGACAGTGATGATCCAGAGGGTGGCAGTGGCAAACCAGAAGGTGGCAGTGATGAACCAGAGGGTGGCAGGGATGAACCATAGGGTGCTGTGATAAACCAGAGGGGGACAGTGATGATCCAGAGGGTGGCAGTGGCAAACGAGAGGGTGGCAGTGATGAACCAGAGGGTGGCAGGGATGAACCAGAGGATGGCAGTGATCAACCAGAGGGTGGCAGTGATGAACCAGAGGGTGCTGTGATAAACCAGAGGGGGACAGTGATGATCCAGAGGGTGGCATTGGAGAACCAGAGGGTGGCAGTGATGAACCAAAGGGTGGCATGGAGGAACCAGAGGATGGCAGCGATCAACCAGAGGGTGGCATTAATGAACCAGAGGGTGGCAGTGATCAACCAGAGGGTGGCAGTGATGAACCAGAGGGTGCTGTGATAAACCAGAGGGGGACAGTGATGATCCAGAGGGTGGCAGTGGCAAATGAGAGGGTGGCATTGATGAACCAGAGGGTGTCAGGGATGAACCAGAGGATGGCAGTGATGAACCAGAGGGTGGCAGCCTTGAACCAGAGGGGGACAGTGATGATCCAGAGGGTGGCAGTGGCAAACCAGAGGGTGGCAGTGATGAACCAGAGGGTGGCAGGGATGAACCAGAGGATGGCAGTGATGAACCAGAGGGTGGCAGCCTTTAACCAGAGGGGGGACAGTGATGATCCAGAGGGTGGCAGTGGCAAACCAGAGGGTGGCAGTGATGAACCAGAGGGTGGCATTCATGAACCAGAGGGTGGCAGTGATCAACCAGAGGGTGGCAGTGATGAACCAGAGGGTGCTGTGACAAACCAGAGGGGGACAGTGATGATCCAGAGGGTGGCAGTGGCAAATGAGAGGGTGGCATTGATGAACCAGAGGGTGGCAGGGAGGAACCAGAGGGTGCTGTGATAAACCAGAGGGGGGCAGTGATGATCCAGAGGGTGGCACGGATGAACCAGAGGATGGCAGTGATCAACCAAAGGGTGGCAGTGATGAACCAGAGGGTGCTGTGATAAACCAGAGGGGGACAGTGATGATCCAGAGGGTGGCATTGGAGAACCAGAGGGTGGCAGTGATGAACCAAAGGGTGGCAGGGAGGAACCAGAGGATGGCAGTGATCAACCAGAGGGTGGCATTGATGAACCAGAGGGTGTCGGTGATCAACCAGAGGGTGGCAGTGATGAACCAGAGGGTGCTGTGATACACCAGAGGGGGACAGTGATGATCCAGAGGGTGGCAGTGGTAACTGAGAGGGTGGCAGTGATGAACCAGAGGGTGGCAGGGATGAACCAGAGGATGGCAGTGATGAACCAGAGGGTGGCAGCCTTGAACCAGAGGGGGACAGTGATGATCCAGAGGGTGGCAGTGGCAAACCAGAGGGTGGCAGTGATGAACCAGAGGGTGGCAGGGATGAACCAGAGGGTGCTGTGATAAACCAGAGGGTGACAGCGATGATCCAGAGGGTGGCAGTGGCCAACGAGAGGGTGGCAGTGATGAACCAGAGGGTGGCAGGGATGAACCAGAGGATGACAGTGATCAACCAGAGGGTGGCAGTGATGAACAAGAGGGTGCTGTGATAAACCAGAGGGGGACAGTGATGATCCAGAGGGTGGCATTGGAGAACCAGAGGGTGGCAGTGATGAACCGGAGGGTGGCAGGGAGGAACCACAGGGTCGGTAACAGGCTGGACACGTAGAAACAACATGGTCGCGACTGTTGCGACCACAAAAGTAAGTTCGTGTTCCCGAACTTGTACAAAACCCTCGCGAACTGGCAAAAACAGCAAATTCACAAATTCGCACGAATTCGCGAATTTTGCGAATCGCGAGTTCGCAAATCCACAAATTCGCGAATTCGCAAAATTCGGCCGTGCTTAATTTATAGCCACTTTTTCCGTAGCCAAAGTGTCTTGCAATGTGGAATAAATCATAATCCTCAATGTGTGATTTCCAGTTGGGATCAACCAGCTTCAACATTATACCAGCAACATTCCAAGAGAGTGGGGTAAAAGAGGAGAGTTGTTGTCTAGCCTTCTCAGAGTCCAGGGAGTTTAACAAACTTAGGGGATCATTTAAATGTGTGCAATTGACCTCCTTACTATAGGACAATGGCCCCTTCTCAAGACTTCTAATAAATATGTTTGCCCTGGGCACGAAAGCAGTGGTAATTTTGACATCTGTGACTGAGCACTCTACGCCAGTGCTCCTGGGCTCCATTATAGAGGTCAAGAGTGAAGCATTCACTGGCAAGATGACATCATCATAAACATTTATAGTCCGTTAATTAAAATTTGAATTATCTCAAAGTACATCATTATTGGCATCTCTATTGGTTCTGTAAAGTACATTATCAAAGGAAGAGTGCAGACCTGTGGTAGTACGCTCGATCAGTCATTCTATTGCATTTAAATTAGAAGTAGCAGTAGGCATAATGTCTACTGGGTTATTCATATCAAAAGACATCGTGCCATGGCTTCCATTTGTGGGCGGGAATGCTTTTACCCTGATTCCTCTTAAATTGTCCTCTTGGATGTGACAGGTTCGCAGTTCAAAGTTAATAAGATTTTCGACCAGCCACTTGTAGCACAATGTAATTGAAATTTGATCATTAGAGGATGTGCCAGGTGAGTATCTTCTGGTGTGCGTGATATAATATAACAGAAAGGCAGTTTTGCTTCCACCGAAACCAATGAATCACTTTATTGCTCAAAGCCTATGTGTATTCAAAAGAACCTGCTTTTAATCTTGGGACCTACGTCATATAAATCGTATGTTCTTAAAAGGGCTCAGAAATCCCATGTGTTGTCGGATAAGAAGAATTCAAAAAAGATTGCTTCACTAAAAGGGGAACAGAATTTCTTTGAGACAGTGCACTCCTGCCCTTCGATATTCTCTGGCCATTATAATAACCAGTTGCAGGGGAATGTTGAGAAGGTAAGTAGCATTGATTACCGAACAGGGGTTCAGTGTTCCTCTGGCTTGTTGAACTTGAACAATAAAGTATGTGAGGTGTTAACTGATTGCGAGATTGTAAAGGCTGTTTTTTGGTTGTCTCTGTAGCGTTTAGTTGAGTTTTCAGCATAGGGCCTAGTCTTGAATCCAAACCTTTGCTGCCGTTACCCCTTCGCACTGGTGTTATATTCTGTAATAGTTGTATTATTATGTAACCTTTAATCCTGTCTCTTTAACTGCATGTGACATGTTATGTTTCTGTATACATTCCATATTCTGAACAGAGCTTTGCTCATGCAGCATTCTGCACTGTCTGTCAGTTTTAACCTGGATACTGCTGTACTAGGATATGATGCTGTGCTGTTAAATAAACTTCATGAAAATCAAGCTTTTCCTGGATTATTACAATTTTTGGCTATGAGGTCAAACTTACTCCAGCCATTTTCAGCACAGGAGCGGAGTTTGGACCCATTACTGCAATTTTGGAGCAATTTGGAAAGTTTTCGGACTTTTACTGGCTGTTTAATTGTTGAAGGAACCTTATATTTTATTCTACTGCAAGGAACATTGTTTTCACGAGGAGTTCCTGTTATTCAAAGTTTGAAAGGTACTTTGGATTTGTTTTTACATCGTGTTCATCATTTAACTGTTCTGTTACCTGCTACTCGATTGATGTTGATTCTCCATGCTACGTCATAGCGGTTCACCGGTTTCTTAGCAACTGGTTGTGTATGCTTACAATCTCTTCAGCGTTGTAATGATTGCTCCTCCTACTTGGTAACCACTCGCATCTTCACGCCCAGCAAGCGTCTTAGTACGTTGAGGAAACGTCACCACGGAGCATGTAAGACCATCACGTGAAGCGGGTAAACAGGACGAAGGAAACGTCATCGCGCAGCGGGAGCAGGACGAAGGAAACCTCATCGCGCAGCGTGAGCAGGACGAAGAAAAAGTCTTCGCGCAGCGTGTGAAGTCATCACGTGACACGAGTCACGCAACGTGCAACGTGCCTCCATTTTGTTTTTTTTGTTTGTTGTCGTGTTACTTGGCAACCGCTACACGATTTTCATTTTAGGCAAACGCGAACATCTTCATCATTATTTAGCGCTTCCATATTTTATTGTTAAATATTAGCGCTTGCAGTTTGTTACAAATTTTTTTTTTTCGTTTGGACATTTTGGCATTACATTTTGTGTTTTCTTTTCAATTCATTGTCGAGTTCTTTCAATAGTGCCTACCAGCCAGATTTATTGGAAGACATCGATGGATTTCTTTCTTCTATTCCAACATCTACAAGTACATTGACAATTTGTTTTATATATATTTCTTTTTGTGTGTTAACTATTGCTAACTTGTATTTATTCAATTCTTTGATTGAGCTAATTTTCATTTGGGCAAGTACCTTGAGCTTATTTCACTGTGTTTATTTCTATTTTAATTTTGAGTCTACTTTGAATTGCTTGTCCATTGTAACAATGCAGTTTGATCCTCCTGCTAAGTTTTTACAGATCAAGGGTGATTCTCCCATGCCTTGGTCAAGGTGGAAGGAGGAATTTTTCAATTATATGAGAGCTAATGATGGAGAACGTATGGGGGCAGAGAGGAAAAAGAGTATTCTACTGCACTGTTTAGGGTCTGAGGGCCAAGAGATTTTTAGAACTTTACCCCAGTTGTCAGTTCCTACTGGTAGTGGTGATACTATGAATGTTTATACTGAAGCCCTTGGTAGATTAGAGAAAAGATTCAAACCCACGGCTAATATCGCTTTAAATCGCTTCAAATTTTACACTAGAGCACAAAAGCAGGAGGAATCTTTAGATGATTTTCTCACTGCTTTAAGAGCTTTAACCTTGCATTGTAATTTTGTCGCCATGTCAGATGAAATGATCCGTGACCAGATCATTGTTCATGTTAAGAACAAAAAGGTTCAGGATAAATTGTGGTGTATAGGTGACCCTAATTTGGAAGAAACGATTGCTAAATCCACTGAAATGTCAGAAAAATGGATGGATATAGTAGTTAAACAAAGTTCTAATTCTAGTAAAACCAATACGGAAGAAGAAATATGCATTGTAAAGCCCAAAGTGGATGGCAAAAATGTTATGCCTACACAAGTGAGAACAAAAAATGCTTATAGTATCAATAACAGAAGAACAGATTTTACTAACAGCTCTGTGTCATGTTTTAGGTGTGGTAGCAGATCACACATTGCTTCTTTCCAGGGCTGTCCTGCTATGAACAAAACATGTAACGTTTGTGGTAGGTTGGGACACTTTAGTACTGTTTGTAGAGAAAAACGTTATAATGCCTAATGGCAAGCAGGACAATCACGTCCACCCACTAACACTATTACTCCTACAAAGGTATCTTCCATTAGCAATATTGAGGATGTAAAACAGGACCTTGACAGAGGTTATGTTGTTTCTATTGTTCAAAGTGGGTGTGTAGTGTCAACCAGTAAGAAATCTCCCAAATGTATTTTTCATATCTTTACTATTGCCATTGAGCTTATGGTGGATTCTGGGTCCCTGTGGACTATAATTTCTAAGGAATACTTTATTGAAAAAGTACAAGATGTGTGTGATATTTCTAGCATACAACCATCGGATATAATAGCAGAAGGCTTCAATGGGAACAAGATTTATATTGAAGGATTTTTAAAAGTTCCGTTAAGTTTTAGGGGAAGGTTAGCTCACATCAAATTATACATTGCTGTAAAAGGAGTCAATGTACTTGGTTGGCATGACCAGTGGGAACTTGGCATCAAATTAAATCCACGTGCTAAGGATCCTGTCTCTCTTTGTAGTGAGCAACAAATGATGAATTCTATTTGTTCTAGTGGGGAAGAGAAAAATGATATCTCATTTTGGAGCAACAAATTTTGAAAAGTTTTCTGTGATCAGTTAGGGAAATTGAAATACTTTGCACATAAAATTGTGTTGAAGGAAGGGGCACTTCCGGTTAAACAAAAGCTAAGAGGGGTTCCTCTAGATGTTAGAGATGAACTAAAGGAAATGATAAATGATTTGCTGAAGGACAAAATTATAGAGCCCATTGAGTCGTCGGAATGGGTTTCGCCCATAGTTCTGGTGCGGAAGCCCGACCAAAAATTGAGAGTCTGCATTGATTTGAGGGCACTCAATTCCAATATTATTATTGATTTTCATCCCCTTCCCAACATTAATGAGCTTGTTTCCCTTTTTGATGGTGCGCAGATCTTCTCCACATTGGATCTTAGGTTGGCGTACCATCAAATTGAGCTTACTGAAGAATCCAAAAAGTATACAGCCTTCATCACTCCTATGGGACTTTTCCAATACAAAAGGATGCCTTTTGGGTTGGCATCTGCTGCCTCTGTTTTTCAACAGGTTATGTTCCAAATTTTTAGAGACCTTGATGTGTTTGTTAAGTGCTTTCAGGATGACATCTTAATTTTTTCGAAAGATGAGGTTGAGCACGCTTCACACTTAGATGAAGTGTGTAGTATACTGGAGAGGTATGGTCTTACCATTAAGGCACACAAATGCAAACTTTTTAGGAAATCTGTTGAGTACTTGGGCCATACATTATCGGGGGAAGGTTTAATTCCTAAAAAATCAAATGTGGAAGCCATTCTCAGTGCTCCAGCCCCAAACAATAAGGAACAACTGCTTTCTTTTGCGGGCATGTGTGAATATTACAGCAAATTTGTAGTTAATTTTGCTACCAAAATGGAGCCATTAAGAAGATTATTAAGGCAAAGTAATATGTTTGTTTGGGAAGCTGAACAAGAAAAAGCATTCACTGATATAAAAAACGATATTGTCAATTCACCAACTTTGAAACCTTTTAGGATGGGTAGGAAATGAATCATCACCACTGACGCAAGTTTGTATGGTTTGGGGTGTGTGCTATCTCAAACGGATGGTGTCATTGAATGGAATGTGGCCTTTTCTTCTAGGACGTTGAGTGAGACGGAGCGCAGGTATGCGGTTATTGAACGAGAGCTGCTTTCTTGTGTGTGGGCCATTGAACATTACAGAACTTATATATGGGGCAGCAAGTTTATCCTGAGAACCGACCATAAGCCGCTTGTACATATCTTATCGGTTGGTGGAGGTTGGAACTCCACGGCAAGAATTGCACGCTTGGCATCAAAGCTACAGGAATACAATTTTATAGTAGAATACATTCCTGGAGGGGAGGCAAGATGGCCGTGGACGGACTGTGCTGAGAAGTCGCATTCTGACCTCTCTCCCTTCACCACAACATGATCGCTTTCTGTCCGGTGAAATGACCCCTCAAGGCTCCTGAATGCTGGTGGCAAACACATTTTACACCTTTTGTCGGTGTAGCTTCAAGGAACATTTATCAGTGGAGCTGCACAGGTTAAAAAAAGGCTTTGTGATATTATGAGCTCCCTCGGATTTAAAAGAACACAGCAACAGCCGGTTAAGATGCCCCCGCGCTCTGCAAAAAATGATAAAACTAAAGAGAAAGAAAAGCTAAAATAACAAGCAGACACAGGGGGAAAAAACGTCTCTCCTGAGCAGACTACGCTCCCAGCGAAGAACCCAGGAGCGATAAAGAAAACGGTGGCCCCGCAGCAAGGGAAAAAGAAGACAGATTTACGGAGGAAGTCCAGCGCGGTCTCCGGCGCCGATGCGAGCAGCCCTGCTGAGACACACTCTGTGCTGCCGGGAAAGTTTGTCGAAAGGTCAGAAAAGAGTAAACTAAAAGAAACCTCTTTCAGGCAGCCTACCTTATCAGAGGTTTTCACCACTGTGCGATCAGCAGGGCAAAACAACGGAGCTCCAAACAAACTTAGTCCTGGAGGACGCAGCGATGGTGGAGGCCTCCTCGAGGACGCTGTGGACGCACAGAACGCTTCCCCAACCGTTGCTAGGCAACCGCCTAGCCTGAGCACTGCTACCCATGGAAGCGTGGCTTCTGGACCCCAGGAGGCAGAAAGACAGCAACAACAGAAAGATGTAGATGCACCTTTGAGAGATGCAATGCCGAAGATGGCAGAGAGCGCGTTTAAAGGTGAGGCTGGGAGTGCTGACATGATGAGTGCGATTATGTCATTAGAGGAAGAGCTGCGTGCCGCAAAGAATGTTAAGGCCACATGGGGAGCTCAGTTAGTCTTCTCAATAAAGAACTGTATTCCGCTGGGAACTCTGGACCTCAGGAATCTTTAAAAAGAAAGGGCGATATGGGCTCAGTGGAAGGGGAGCATTTTTACTCTTTAAATGAGGATTTCGACTCAGTTCAGCCCAGTGAGGAGACCTCAGAAGAAGAGGATGAAACAAACGGGGATTTATTGTCTGGCTCTAGCTCTTCGGGGACTGACATGGGCAATGATACTACCCAAAAAAAACGACAATTAAATCAGAACAGACGGTTGGCAGCTTCTCCAGGGGGTACAGAGAAACGGCTTTTGTGGGATTACTCAACAACCTCCCAAACTTACCAGGAAGAGGAATCAGCTGGGTCTTCAAAGCATAGTGCTCCTTTCGAACTCCTGTTTAACATGCTGAAGCAAATGCAAGCCGAGGCTAGGTCAGTGAGTCGGAAAGCAAGGCAGGATTCTGAAATAATTCAATTGACTCTGAAGAAGAGCAATAAACTTTATGATGATCTGGTCGGTAGAGTAACGGAGGTGGAGGAGCGAACGGGCAAGCTTGAAGATGATCTGGGGAATTGGAAATCGTTTAAAACAACACAGGAAAGGATGTTAGAAGACCTCCAGTGGAAAGTGGAGGATTTTGAAAATAGACAAAGACGTAACAACATTAGACTCCTGGGTGTGGCAGAGGGGCTGGAAGGGCAGGATACCAGGCGTTATGTGATTAACTTACTTGAAGGTGCTTTCCCGGAGTCCCAGTGGCAGTGGGACAGAGAGATCTAGAGGGCCCATAGGTTTCCTTTCACTCAGAAGAAAACGCACAATGCAGGAGGAGGCCAGCCTCCCTTCCCAAGAGCTATCTTAGTATACGTTGAGAACTTCTTGCTACGGCAAGAAATTATCGAAAAGGCGAGACCTGATAAGAGATCTTTTGAGGGTACTACATTCTTTGCCAGGCCAGATTTTGTCATGTGACAGTTGAAAGAAGATGGAGGCTGAGGCAAATGATTTCGCAATTTCAGGCTCTGGGTACGGAGGCATATCTGCTGTTTCCTGCCAAGTTGAAAGTTGTCACGAATGGGAGAGCTAGAATGTTTCTATCAGAAATTAAAGCTCAGCAGTATTTGGAAGACTTGAAAAAATAAGAGGCATAAGGAATAAAATGTATAGAATTGAACGATGGTCGTGTAGCTAAGTAGAAACACTAAGTTCAATAAGAGCATAGGGGTATGTGGGGTGTTTCCTTAGGGGGGGCTAACAGCAGGAGAGTGGGATTGGGGGAGGGGTGCGACTGACGCCATCCAAAAACGGTCACGCATAGGTCATATATAGCCTATTTGCCTGTAGTGGGGAGGGGGGTGGGGGTAGCAGGGGAGGGAAGGCAAGGGAGGGGGCTGGGGTTTTTAAAAATGGTTAGAATTACTGTTCTTTTTGGCGTGATAACACACATTTTGTTTGGGTGTCAGATACAGTAAAGGCAGTACAGACAACACATCAAGATTGTAAGATGTTGTTTTCATAGATTTGCTTCATTTTCTTTTGTAGGAGGACAGGTTATGAGCAGAGACTTGTTGATTTCTTTTAATGTCCTGTAAGATTGCCTCAAATAATGCATGTGGCCTCAACGACTCCAATAAGAGATTGAAAGTAACAGGTTTGCTGAGAGCTCTTCATTTAGACTTGGTATGTCTCGGGGGAAACCAATTTGGAAGCTACACAAGTATATCTATTGGGACAGTTAGGGTTCGCAGTATTAGCAGCTTCGAAACAAGGAACCAGGAGCAGAGGGGTGGCAATTCTGGGGAGGATCAGGGATGTGGTGGTTCGCAGGGAAAAGGAGGATCAATGGGTCATAGTGGAAGTAGTATTTAAAGGAACAAGCTTTACTCTGGTCACAATTTATGGCTCCACTGACGATGATCCTGATGTCTGGCAGTTTATGGATACAGAGCTTGCCTTGTGGCCAGAGCCCATCGTATGTTGTGGGGATTTCAACATCCACGACCCAGAAAGCTCGTTTACAAAACCGGGCGGGAGCTATGCAGGGAGAAAGAAAAAGACACACAGTGCACTAGCTAATATGGCTCAGCATAACTCCTTAGTTTACCCATGGGTGCTGCGACATCCATTTCTAGATGGTAGTATGTTTTTTTCTGCCCCCCCCACAGAATTCTGGTCAGACTGGACTACTTTTTAATTTCTAAATCCTTAATCCCTGGTGTCCAAGTGGAAAAACAACCTAGGATTATTTCCGATCACAGCTCCCTGGTGTTAGCATTTAATATACCCATGGTTCAGAGTAGGAATACGCAGTGGACTTTCGAACGTATTTTATTAAAGGATGGGGCTTATCAGAAACATATGGAAGCCTGAATAAAATACTTTTGGGATATTAATAGAGGTTCAGCATCCCCAGGGGTAGTTTGGGATTGTTTTAAAGCTGGTGTTAGAGGGGAAACGATGAGCTATGTGCTGGCAAGACGAAAAAGGGAAAGAATTAAAATAGAAGTAACCCGCCAAAGATTGATTTTAGAAGAAGAAAATCTTGCTACAGCTATAAGACAGAATATCTCACTGGAGCCCTTTTTGCTTAAACTCATATCTCTTAAAGGAGAGGCTACAGAAGGTCTTAGTAGGAAAGCAGCAGAGAACTATCTGGTGAAAAAACAGGATGCGTACGAATTGAGTGAGAGAGTTGGACATATCTTAGCTGTCCGAACTAGGCAACGCACTGCTGCAGCCGATATTAGGGGGATTCTGGACTCAGTCTTTAGGAATTTTTATGTTGAATTATATGCCCTTGGTGATATTAGGAGCCAGGATGAGATGGATAGTTATCTTAGCGATATTCCTTCCCCCTCTCTGTCTCTTGAGGAGAAGGAAAGATGCTCCACTGGGTTTGGATGAGCTTATTGTGGCCTTGGGTAGTCTCCCCTCAGGGAAGGCAGCTGGGCTAGCCAAATTCCTGTTGAATTTAATAAAGTGTACCAGAACGTGTTGTTGGTTGATATGTTCGATATTATGTTGCGTACACAACATGGTGAATTACCCCCAGAGTCCTGGGGAGGAGCGGATATTGTTGTTATCGCAAAAAAAGGGAAGCCTCCAACTCTCCCTATAGACCTATTACCCTGATGAATTCAGACGTTAAGGTGTACTAAAAAATGTTGGCAAAAAGGCTCGGAGGGTGTATTGAAAAATTGGTAAGCCCATCACAACATGGCTTTATACCTGGTAAGAGCACAACTCAGCATGTTAGAACAGCAATTACTATGTTTGATGCTGCAGGGGTCTCGGGCGATCCTATTGCGGTACTCCTTCTGGATGCCGAGAAGGCATTTGATAGGGTCGCCTGGGAATTGCTATGGGCAGTGATGAAGTGGAGTGGAATAGGTAAAGGTTTTAGAACAGCTATACAAGCCCTATATAAAGATCCATCTGCAAAGATTAGAGTAAACAGGGGGCATTCAGAGGCAGTTAATATCTTAAGGGGCACGAGGCAAGGGTGCCCATCTTCCCAGCTTCTTTTCGCGCTATATCTCGAGCCACTATTACGCAGATTAGAAAGAAACGAAGGGATTCCACCAATGATATTGAATGACTGTACAATCAAATCTTTAGCTTATGCTGACGATGTGGCTATTTTAACCCCAGACCCAGATGCAGCTATCAGGTGGGTGGAAACAGAGGCTCATATGTTTGGTCATCTGTCGGGATATAGTTTAAATAGGTCTAAGACGCAAATAGTAAGGAACCAATTTACAAGATGTTTTGACAATAGGGTGGTCGGCTCAGCAACAATCTGGGGATTGTAATAACAGCGAACCTGGATAATTTGGTTGAGATCAACATGGCTCCGTTACTGACTAAGGTTAAAAAGGACTTAGAGAGGATGAATAATTTGCATCTCTCTCTGGTTGGGTGTACTAACGTAGTGAAAATGGTTATACTACCTAAATTTTTGTATTTATTTAGATCGATACCCCTTTTTTAAAAATCTAAATGGTTTAATACGTTGGAAGGCATATTAAATAGGTTTATATAGGCCCACGGAAAAACTCGGAGGGCATATAGATTTATGTCTTTGCCAAGAGAAAGAGGTGGTTGGGGTGCGCCAGATTTTAGGTTGTACTATATGGCGGCTGCTCTACAATATATGCAGGGTTTGATTGGAGGCGGTGGTATCCTACAGAAAATAACAACTATGTCCACAGAAGTATACGCAGCAGTATTAGGGCCAGAGGCAGAAAATTGTTTCCTGTACCATGCTGACTTAGGATACTTTAGAAGGAAACCGGCCAAAATTATCGGTGCAGCCCTCAAAATATGGAACGCCTTCTTGAAAAAGGCTGGTTTGGGTAGATATAACAGATATGTTTAATTGTACAACAATAAATCCTTTCCTCCAGAAATATTCTCTGATTCAGTAATGTCTGCTTGGGAGGATAAAGGTATTTTGCAGATTGGTGACTTAAGGAATCCAGAGGGAGTAGCACAATTCGACGACTTGGTAAGAAGATATAATATAGACAGAAGAGATTTCTTTAAGTATTTACAGGTCAGGAGTTTCCTGAGTAGTAAACAAGGGGGTCCAGCTGGATACAATTGTAATGAGTTTATGGAAAATTTAATAACCGGTGGTGAGACCACGATTAGATCAGCTTACACGCTTTTAGTAAGGGATAAATCGGATGATATAGATAAATACAGGGATAAGTGGGTAGAGAAATTAGGGATAGAACCTGAAGCTTTTCAAGATTCATTGGACCTGGGTCGCACTATCTTGTGCTCAGCCCCCCTTCAATCTCAGCACTATAAGACCTTATATTCACTCTATCATACGCCAGCTAGGATTGCCAAATGGGGGGGATTGGAGGGGACAACCTGTCCAAGATGTAACTTCCCTGAGGCGGATATTCTCCATATGTTTGCTACCTGTCCCCAATTACATACTCTAATTAAAGGTATCGAGGGATTCTTGGACAAATCATTGGGGATTCAGATACTTTTAACCCCTAGTTGGATTTTGTTGGGCATTGGAACAGAGGGAAACAAAGTTGTTCAGTCTGATTTTATGTTTTTGGCAATGGCAGTCTTTAGACTAACCTTAGCAAGGGCTTGGCTAGATACGACGTCCCCGCATTTGCAAATTTGGTTGGCAAACTTAATAGCTGCATATAATTTGGAAAAACCTATATATGCCAGGAAGGGAAGGGTAGGAAGAGCTCGGGGTGTAAGAATATGGGAACCCTTAGCTAAATGGAGGGATGGGATAGGGTAATGTGATTATGTTTATGATTTGGTTCTAATTTGTTATTGTTATGTAGTAATATAGGGGGATGTCTGAGCAGTCAAAGTATAATATTATGGCTATTAATTTAATTATTATTTTGTTTAGGTAAGGTGCTGTTCTGTAATACTATCATGATTTTGTTTGTGAAGAAAACAAACTGCCGAATGTATAATATATAATGTGTGTGACGAAACGTATAATAAAAACAAGGTTTAAAAAAAAAAAAAAAGAATACATTCCTGGAATTTTTTTTTTACTGCTGACTGTCTGTCACATCTTCCTTGTGAAAGTAAGGGGGATAATGTTAATGGACTTAGCGAGATCGATTTTGTTTTAAGTCTTTCTGATTTTGTTTCTCCTCAGTATCAGGATATCACTGAACAGTTTTGGATGAAATGTCAAGATGAGGATGAGAAATAGGTACTGTTAAAGAAATATCTTTTAGAGGGTTGGCCCAATAAAGCTAATGTCAGGGATGATTTACTTCCATTTTATAATGTGGCAGATGAGTTGTGTTGTGAAGGTGAATTGATTTTCAAATCTGGTAAATGTATTCCGCCAGGTGGTGTACAAGAGCTGATACTTAAGTCAGCGCACAAAACTCATCCTGGCATCTCAGCCATGAAGCGTCTGATAAGGTTACATTTTTGGTGGCCAAGGATGAATAGGTTTGTTGACCGAACTGTTAGAGAGTGTAGCGAGTGTTGTAGTAATGATAAGATGCTAAAATTGTATGTTCCACCCCTTAAAACGGTGGAATGGCCAGAGTTTCCTTGAAACAAAATAGCTTTTGACATTTCAGGCCCTTTCCATATTTTACCAGAGGCCTCACGCTTTGCATTAGTCATGATAGACTATCATTCTAAATGGCCAGAAGTGAAATTTGTGGCTAAAGTAACTTCTGAGGTTATTTCCTTTTTCAAGGAAGTTTTTGCAAGAGAAGGATGCCCTTCTGTGTTAGTGTCTGACAATGGTGTGCAGTTAGTTTCATCTGAGATGAAATAATTTTTACAGACCTGCAATATTAAACACATTCGGACATCTCTTTATGAACCACATGAGAACGGACAGGTTGAGCGCTTTAACCGAGTATTAAAGAGTTTTGTTGCTGATGCTATTAAGGAGAGAAGTAATTGGTTAAATGTGCTCAGGGAAAAGCTTTGGACATTTCGTATAACTCCTTATACCACCACGGAGGTTAGTCCTTTCAAACTACTTAAAGGTAGAGATCCTGCCTCAGTTATATGTCCTTGGTGGTTTAAGGAGAAGTGTAAAAAGGTTGCGAACAAAGTTAGTTGTAAACAAAGTAAGTCAGCAGTGTGGTACAATAAGAAGTGGAAAACAAAATAGCATAGTTTGGCTGTTGGTGATTGGTTCAGGATTTTGAAACCTTACATAGTTAGCAAGGGAATGAGTAAGTTTGGTAGACCAATTCAAAGCAAAAGAGTGTTCAGTAATTCTGTTATCACTCAAGATGGCAAAGTCTGGAATGTGAGCAAGGTTGCTAAATGTCCAACACAATATGATGTACAGTTCCAGTTTCAAGGTAATTTAAGTCAAGGTGTTACTTCCAATGGTGAGACTAGATCTAGTTCTTATTCTGACTCAGTAGCATCAAGAGTCAAAGATGATATGCGTGTCAGAAGAAGACCCACTGCTTTACAGGATTTCATATAATATATATATTTTGTTTATTTATTTAATGAGGGAGATGTGTTATATTCTGTAATAGTTGTATTATTATGTAACCTTTAATCCTGTCTCTTTAACTGCATGTGACATGTTATGTTTCTGTATATATTCCATGTTCTCATGCAGCATTCTGCACTGTCTGTCAGTTTTAACCTGGATACTGATGTACTAGGATATGATGCTGTGCTGTTAAACAAACTTCATGAAAATCAAGCTTTTCCTGGATTATTGCAACTGGGTAATTAGAAGTAGGGTCCTGATAGGCTTTGATTGATTCTCTAGTGGACCATTAATACATGCATGTCTACAGCGACAAGATTGGTTTTTCAAGCCAGCAACCAAGTTGGACAAAGCGGTAGGCCTTGAGCTAAGACGGTCCAGCTTGTCATTAACAATTTGAAAAGGACTTACTTACTTCATTGCCTGCCGTGGTGCTCCTTCTGCTTGAATACCAACTGTTGGTCATGATAAAGCATCATGGGCAAGCGGCTCGCTACTGACCTCAATTGGAGGATAGCGGATACGAAACAGAATTGCTTATCACAGTTGATGGTGTCTGAGACGGGGTGAGTTCTTTATCGGAAACTGAAACTTGAGTGTTCAAACTTCTAGTATCAGCATCAATAGGTGGGGTGTTCCTGGCTTATTTTTCTTAAACATAGAAGGGATTCATAATTTTTTACCTTTCCCATTGCAGCTTCAGGATACAAAGGAGTCTCCACCTCTTCTATTAATGAATCAATGTCAGCAAGTGTATTAGTATTAATTGTAGAGAGCTCAGATTTTCTCCTAATCAGTTTCTGTCGTTTTTTTGTGTTAGACTCAGATTTTGCCTGCTCCCTGCTTTACGTTTACCCATGTTAAAGGTGAACACTCAGTGCCTAACAGACACAAAAAAGATGCGAAAACACAAAAGAAACTTACAGTTGCCTTGAAATAAACTGAATAGAGTAGGCCCAGCCAGGCCTTTTCAGGTCGATGACAGGTGAAAGACAGGACTGCCCTTGGCCCAGGCGTGGCCCGTGCTCGGTCCGGGAACGTCCCGCGCTGCTGGTTTGCACAGGTGCTTTTCTGCATGTCAGAAGGAAGCCACGCCTCTCACCGGTGACTCTGCACGCTCTTCTCCTGGCGCTTTCTGTGTTGGGGGAAGTGCTACTCTTGTGTGGTGAGGGTCCAGCCCGCCCCACATCAGCAACTGGATCTCTCCTGCGCTGCGGATTTGTGAAAGTGCTTTTTAGTGCTTTGCAAGGAGGCCACGCCCCTCACCAAGGAGGCCACGCCCGTCACCGGTGACTCCGCAAGTGCCTCTTCTGGCGCTTTCCGTGTTGGGGTAAGGGCTCCCCTTATGTGGTGAGGGTCAGCTGCTCAACCACCACACAGCAGCAAATAGATTTGTCCCATGCTGTGGGTTTGCACAGGTGCTTGTCAGTGTGTCGGAAGGAGGCCATGCCCCCTCACCGTGTTAAAAATAGCAATGTGTATGTACATAAGCGGCGTTCATTTATGTTCACAGTACCCCTTGGTGTAAACAGAATGGATATCGTTAAAACTCTGACTGTGTTGTCCCACTAGCATAGACCCATGCACACACGTACACGACAGCCACTTTAGGCACCATGGTCTCTCAGTTTGCGGTCGATCGCCAGCGCCCCTTCCCTGACCTTGCAAGCTTCCCCCATGCACCCTGGCTGCCCCTCTCCCACATGCGCGAGTCATGAGCCCACCCCTCCCGCATGACTCTGTCCCTAAGAATCGCACCCCGCGCCTGACCAACACCTCCTGTCCCTCCATGAATACCCCTCCTTTGATGACCTCTTCCTCTGAGCCTGAATGTTTGCACGGACCACTGGTCATCCCTTAGCCTGAGGATACAGTTTATCGCCCACTACTTTATGAACTCGTCTCTCTTGGAAGAAGCTACTATTGATCATGGCCGCCCCACCCCCTGAGACTCGATCAGGCACACACATTCCAATGGAATCAGCAGAACACTCAGCTGCGTGACAGCCCCTCCTATTGCATGGAGGATAAGGGCCCTACTGTAGCCACGTGTTGAAATACCTTCATACTATACAAAGCGTTGATTGTAATAAAGGATGCCTGTGTGCCACAAACCTGTGTATAAAAGACGAAGCCTCAGAGAAACTTGTTAGAGCACCTCCCGAAGACACTATGCGAGTGTCCCAAATGACAGGCTCTCCTCATGAGTAATAAACCTTTTTCCTTGTCTTCCTACTTCCAGTGCCCGTCTCTTTATTTTGTAACTACTCAAGAAGGAAACAAAGAGTCGCCCTGCACCAGCAGCCTGGGCATCGGGTGCGATCGGGGCTGACCCTTTTTACAACCGGTGAGTCTGCAGGTGCCTCTCCTGGCACTTTCCACATTGGGGGAAGGACTTCCCTTGTGTGGGGAGTGCCCAGGAGGCTCAAAACATCACAGCAGCATCTGGATTTGTCCCCACACATCTATTGTCCCTGCTGCTCTCTGATTGGTTTCTGAGTGTGGGAAACTCTCTCCAGCCCCAGACCCACCAAATTTATTTTGTGTGGTGATGAAGTCGCTATTCACCCTATTGTCTCATCTCGCCATGTTCCCATTTTTCACAATTGAAATGTGTTAGCTGCTGACAATATTCCAAAACGTGGTCATTCCTACTAGACCCAACTAAGCCTGAAAATTATCATCCTCTCTCGCTGCTCACTATATTTTCCAAGGTAGCAGAAAAATATGCCAACCAGCAGCTTTCGGTCTTTATTGAGGCCAAGTAGTTACTTCACAGGGCACAGTCAGGCTTCTGCCTCCGTTATATCACAGAGTCTGCCCTGATGCTTGCCTCAGAATCCATCTTCCAATTTCTTGACAAGGACAGTACAGCAGCACTGCTGATGTTGGACCTCAAAGTGGCTTTCGACATGGTCTTCCACAACCTCTTAATTGAGAGGTTTGGAGCTGCGGTGTCAGTCACAAGGCCTTGCAGTGGCTTGCCTCCTTCCTGCAGGAATGCACCTTTTAGATGTTTCAAAAACCTTTTTATTCTCAGGTTTTCCGCTGCAGCAGGGGTTGCCTCAGGGCTCTTCTCTTAGCCCTACCCTATTCAACCTTTATGTGAACCCTCTGGCTGATATCATCGAGTGATACTGCTTGAGCATCATAACGTATGCCAATGATACTCGGCTGATCATCACCCTGTCACAGAACGCAGTTTGCATGGCTGTCTCTCTGAGGACCTGTCTTTGGGAGGTCGCTCTGTGGATGGATCTCAACTGTCTTAAACTGAATACAGGGAAAACAAAGGTCCTCAATTTAGGTAAATAACCCTCAATCTGGTCCTCTGACCGGTGACCTGATTTGTTCAGCCTTGTATCTCCCCCAAACCTAGGGTTAAGAACCTAGGCATTTGGTTAGGTGAGCAGTGGCAGTTCGTCCATTGGGGGCATTGGGGCATTGCCCCACTAGCCATGGACGACCGTCACTGCATACATACCAATTACCGAGTCATAATGCCTTTATTTTGAGCCTTGAGGTCAGTCGGAGTCTCTAACTACAGTGACGTCATCGCGGAAGGGTGTGGGGGGCGGGCCTGAGGCAGTGAGTGGCAGGCTGGGCTAGCAGATAGCAGCAGCGTGGCAGGGAGGGCAGGGGGCAGCAGCAGTGTGTGAGCATTTAGGACAAGTCATTTGTATGACTTTCCCAGGCATGCGCACACACGCAGTAGCCCCTTCCCTCCTCCTCCTCTCCTTGCACTCACACAGGCAGAGACCCGGGGGAGCCGGGTCTCATTATGGGCAGTTTAAGCCCTGCTCCATGTAGTCAATGATTGGCCGGTGCTGTTGGGACGTCACCACACCCTGGCGTGGACAGGACTGCTACAACAAGAACACCAGAGTCATGAGGAGAGTGATGGCACGCGCTCCCCCTTGAACCCGATACGGCTGAGCTCTGAGTCAGACGGATGGAGCGAGGATTCCTCCTCATAGTCATAGTGAGTTTAGTTAATAGTTAGTATGTACATAATTTATATTTTGTAGCTGGCAGTGGCACAGCAACAATGTGGTGGGTAAACAGTCATAATATCGATTCCAAAATATAGAATGGACATAATATCGAAGTAAAAATATAGAATGGACAAAATATCGAATGGACACAATATAGTGGTTAAAAATATCGAATTTAAGGTAAGTAATATCGATTTTCCAAATATAGAAGTCAAAATATCGAAGTATACAATATAGGCATTAAATATATCGATTTTTTAATAATATAAATTTTTTTAAAGTGTTTTGTATGTTAGTATATGTGTGAAAAGTGTATATTTATTTTTGTAATGTATGTTTAATGTATTTTAAGTAATGAATTTTATGTTATTTAATTTTTGCGTAATTTAATTCTGTAGCGGGTTGTGGGTTTATAGGGGAATAGGGTGGGAAGTAATTTAATTATATTAAATTAAATATTAATTTTTAGCAATTATTATTAATTTTTAATTACATTTTGCTTTTTAGTTCTGTAGCGGGTTGTGGGTTTATAGGGGAATACGGTGGGAAGTAATTTAATTGTAATTAATTAAATATTTTTATTTATTTATTGGTATTCATTTTGAATTTATTGTTATTTTTTAATTGGTGATTAATTTTTATTAATTGCCAATTAATTTGTATTATTTGATTAATTGTTAATTATGTTAATTTTCTAAATTTATTTTCTGTAGCGGGTTGTGTGTTTATAGGGGAATAGGGTGGGAAGTAATTTAATTGTAATTAAGTAAATAATTTTTTTCATTGATTGGTATTGATTTTAAATTTATTGTTAATTAATTTTTAATTGGTAATTAATTTCTATTAATTGGCAATTCATTTTTATTAATTGGTAATTATTTTGTATTAATTAAATATTTGATAATTATGATAATTGTATTAATGTATTTTCTGTAGTGGGATGTGGGTTTATAGGGGAATAGGGTGGGAAGTAATGTAATTGTAATTAATTACATATTAAAAATACTTTTTGTGTATTGATAATTAATTTACTGTTCATTTTTAATTGGTATTAATTTTTACTATTAATTAGTTTTTGTTATTGAAAATTAATTAGTTGTTAAATATTTATGAATAGGTTATTAATTTTTAATAACTAAGATATAGTTGTATTTCTAATTAATTATTACATAATATTAAATTGGTTATTAATTTCAATTAATGTTTTATTGGTATTGATATTTAATTTATTTTTAGTAATATATTAAATCATTACTTCCCCTACTGTTAAACTCACTGGAGTGGGAATAGTAATTTTCACCCTCCCGCTATCCAACGCTTTCCCTACTGTTGCACTCTCTGGAGTGGGAATAGTATTTTTTATCCCTACGCTATCCAACGCTTTCCCTACTGTTGCACTCTCTGGAGTGGGAATAATAATTTTTACCCCTACGCTATCCAAAGCTTTCCCTACTGTTGCACTATCTGGAGTGGGAATAGTAATTTTCACACTCCCGCTATCCAACGCTTTCCCTACTGTTGCACTCTCTGGAGTGGGAACAGTATTTTTTACCCCTACGCTATCCAACGCTTTCCCTACTGTTGCACTCTCTGGAGTGGGAATAGTAATTTTTACCCCTACGCTATCCAATGCTTTCCCTACTGTTGTACTCTCTGGAGTGGAAATAGTAATTTTTACCCTTCCAATATCCAACACTTTCCCTACTGTTGCACTCTCTGGAGTGGGAATAGTAATTTTTACCCCTACGCTATCCAACGCTTTCCCTTCTGTTGCACGCTCTGGAGTTGGAATAGTAATTGTTACCCTCCCGCTATCCAACGCTTTCCCTACTGTTGCACTCTCTGGAGTGGGAATAGTAATTTTTACCCTTATGCTATCCAACGCTCTCCCTACTGTTGGACTCACTGGAGTGGGAATAGTATTTTTTACCCCTACGCTATCCAACGCTTTCCCTACTGTTGCACTCTCTGGAGTGGGAATAGTAATTTTTACCCCTACGCTATCCAACGCTTTCCCTACTGTTGCACTCTCCGGACTGGGAATAGTATATTTACCCCTACGCAATCCAACGCTTTCCCTACTGTTGCACTCACTGGAGTGGGAATAGTATTTTTTACCCTCCTGCTATCCAACGCTTTCCCTACTGTTGCACTCTCTGGAGTGGGAATAGTAATTTTTACCCTTACGCTATCCAACGCTTTCCCTACTGTTGCACTCACTGGAGAGGGAATAGTATTTTTTACCCCTACGCTATCCAACGCTTTCCCTACTGTTGCACTCTCTGGAGTGGGAATAGTAATTTTTACCCCTTCGCTATCCAACGCTTTCCCTACTGTTGCACTCTCTGGAGTGGGAATAGTATTTTTTACCCAAACGCTATCCAACGCTTTTCCTACTGTTGCACTCACTGGAGTGGGAATAGTATTTTTTACCCCTACGCTATCCAACGCTTTCCCTACTGTTGCACTCACTGGAGTGGTAATATTAAATTTTATCCTCCTGCTATCCTACGGGAAAATATTGTAAATTTTTTATTAATAACTTAAATTAATTATATCTTAATTTTAAGGTTATTTGAGTATTTGTAAGTATGTTTTATTTAATTATATTTATTATTTCATTAATTTTAAATTACTTTTAAGACATTTAAAAAAAAATGATATTTTGACTGACTATATTTTTTACAGACTATATTTTGGATTCGATATTTTTGTACTTACCTGTTTGTAGATAGGAATTCGATATTTTGTCATTGTATATTTTGGTGACTATATTTTGGTAAGTCTATATTTTGTCATTCTATATTATGTCAATGATCCAATGTGGTGCACAAAGCCTTGTGATTGGTGGAGGGGAGGGAGGGAGGCTGTTCTATGACGAGGGCTGCAGGTCTGAATTAGAAAATGGTGAACGGCGGGAGCGGGAGTCGGACTTTGGACCCACACAGAAGCAGGACAGTATGTTTTTTTAATAGTTTTCTTTAATTAAACCCCTCCCGCCTCCCCCCAATCTCTCCCGCGATTACCCCATTTCCATTCCACCCCACCTCCCACCCGCCCGTCATGCCGGCAAATTGCATGCAGTCAAATATAAGCATTGTTGGCGCCATAACCATGCTTATAAAGATACATTTTCAGTCTCAAAGTGTTAAATGGCGCTGCCTTTCATCTTATGCTCCGGCCTATGTGAAGTTCACTCAGTGTAGGCAGCACCAGTAAAAGCATAAGTCACATTCAATCTGTCGGTTCGTGAAAATACTCCAACTAAGGTGCAGCATTATTCAAAAATAAAAAGCAGTGCCCGAGCAGAGTCAATCATCTGTGTGTATTTTTTTATTCATCACTTTCAAGAACAAATGTTACATCAGCAAATAAGTGAGTGCGGAAGAGTTGGGTCACCGAGGGTCCTGCCAACTCTGCATTTCATCCTAGTGGGCACATCAAATCGAAGCGTGTAATTAAAAATCAAGCATGCTAACGCAAAACCTGGCTCTCTCTTGGCATCTGGCTATTGCAGCACGAGCCTGGGCTCAGAGCAGTGAAAAGCTCTGCCAAGTCGGAGCCACAGTAGCGGGACATAATTCTGGTCAGTGGCATGTGTCACCATATGGAACTCACTGCACCTCGGCAGGGGCATGTGATGTGACACTAGCTAGATTGGGAAACTGGGGCACCGGTCAAGGTCTTGTGTGCTTGTTATGGTCATGTGACACAGGTCGGGGTCCTGTGACACAGTCCAGGGCCCTGGGAGGTTAGTCAGGGTCATCTGAAACTGGCCATGTGCCACCAGCCAGGACCCTATGACACTTGTCATGTAACGATATCTAGGAGCCTGTGACACCAGTTCTGTGAAGTTGTAGTCTGAGACATGGCCATATGCTCAGGGGTCACCGAGTGCTGGGTTCTGACAGACAGGGAATCATCTCATTGTAGGCAAGCTCTCGGTGAAAAGAGAACCTGCTTTAAGGGATATCTGGGCCCTCCATGCTAGCATAGTGTTGTACCAAATTAAAAGAGGCACAAGGCAGGAGAACAATTAGCCGGGAGGTACTTGGAATGTTGAGGACTTTCTTGGTAGCATTAAAGTATACAAATAGACAAGCAAGCCCTGACACAAGTTAACACAGATTTCTGTATGCTATTAATTTGCAAAGTGCAGAATACTACTACGTCTTGCATTTTTCAATCACACAGGCAACATTTCTTCACAACCCCTAAAAGCTAAGTGCATAGTTCAAGGGCATGTCTTTGTAGTAGTAAAAGAAATGGGACACAGCTACCAAATAGCCTCATGAAATGTGCGTCATGCTAAACCAAGGACACTTTTTATGATGTTATTTTAAATCCCACAAAATAAAATGCCTGTAAGAAATATGCATTTTCGTAATTTATTATAGACATTGAGCTGGAAAATGCACCTTTTTACAACCCTTTTCAATAAAGATTCTCTGGGGGAGAAACTTTCCTAAAACAAATTCCAGCTTGCTCACATGTGTCCCAAAGCTCATTAATTGCTCTTATGCCCCACTAGTTTCAAATTCCACCAGCCGGCTCTGTAGGTGAGTAGTTTACATTTGAGAGCCAAATCAACGCATTGGCAGGAAAATGCTTCCGGATTTAAAAAACTCTCAAAAAAATACATTGCCTCCTGTCTGAATCCTCTGGGAAAACAGTAGTCCAGGCACTGGTTACTTCCAGGCTGGACTACTGCAGTGTCTTGTACCTAGAAATATCACAATCCTGACTGATGAGACTACAGCATGTGCAGAATTCTGCAGCCCATCTGCTGTTAAACCTCTCTAGATGGGCCGCTATGGGGTTTGCACTTCCAAAGTTGCATTGGCTCCCTCTAAGGAAGAAACTTTCATTTAAAGCTGTGTGCTATTGTCACAGGGCCTTTGTGAACAAGGGTCCCCACTATCAAGCCTTACTCTCCTGAAAGGAGCCTCAGATTCTCTGAGGCGTTGCTGGCCTGTATCCCCGTTGTAGAGAGAGTTCATATTGGGAGCAGCTCCTTTAGCTATTTAGCATCCAAGCTGTGGAACTCTCTTCCCCATCATTTACAACAGGCTCAGATGGAATGACTGTTTCGCAAAAACCTAAAAACGTGGTTATTTTTAAATTGGGTTGATTCCGATACTTCTTATTTCTAGGCCCGGCTGTAAACTCTGCTCCACTCGTGGAGTTTGGGGAATTCAGGCACTCTGCGCTCCATGGAGGAGCATGGAGTTCCTGAATTTCACCATCCTGGGCATGAAGCAAAGTTTTTTTTCATTTGCACGCTCGAGATTTGTTTTTGTGCACATAAGCGCCACAATCATCTCAGGCATAAATTCATCTAATTCCTCAGCAATTTATTTTGCATTTAGGATTTGTTTTCTGCTGTGTTCAGATTCATATTCTATTGTATATTATTTGGAATAGATGTTTACACTTATGGTTTGAAGGTTTATTTTTTGTACAATACCCTCTATGATAGTGCTTTGTTATAACCCTATGTACTCCCTCATGATTTGTTCCCATTAAATTTGTTTACAGTCGAAAAATACATTCTCATGTTCTGAAATTGTTCACAGATTAATCATTTTTGAAGAAATGTATTGATGCTTAGATTGTTCAATGCTCAGTCACCAGTAGGGATTTAACCAACAAATAATGGCTTGTAATTATTTAACTGAATGTGTTGAACAAAATCCCTTGAAGGCACAGTTACTTGTTATCAATTGCTCTGCTCAAACCTCCAAGGGTAAATTGGATTTCCCACTTTCTTGCCTCTACAATTATCTCAGGCAGCTAGCAAGCAGGTATGAGACTTCGCGGTCATTCGAGGTCCCGGTGTGATGGTGCCAATGTGGTGCTGATTGCGGCCACAAAGTCACTGCTTGAGTAGCTTTTGTGCTTGAGAAGCAGTTGAGAGGCTTCTCAAGTGGATTTTCTTCTCCGACAAACCGTTGGAGTTGTTTTTTTTGTGTGGCCTGCATTTTTTCAATTCTGACATAATTATATTTTTGCATTTAATGTTGCCTCTTTTCTAAAGTAGCAATTCAGGATATTTTCTCCTTGCTTTTTTAATTTGCAATATTTATTTATTTTACTATGTGGCCTAGTCTGCCAAAGTGCCATCCAATAGGCCCATGCCAATGCTAGACATGGGTGCAAGAAACAACTGTTTGTGTGGTATATGTTGTTTTAAAACATTATTTAGCACTGGTATGGCATGGATTGAAATGAAAATGTGATCTTTTATTTGGATTTCATGTTTGCTTTGTATACAAAAGGTGTATATTTGGGGAAATATTTGGTGCCTTGGGAGGATATGCATTCTTCTAAACTTTTTATAGCTTAATTAATTTTTATTTTTGGCATAGCTGAATTATTGGTAGTGTTTTCTTCAGTATTATCATTCCTCCTTTGTGCAATGTGTGGGTGCGTGTGCGTGTGTGTGTGTGTGGGTTTGCCATAGACCATCTTTGGTTCGTCTATGTTCTCCATGCCATGTGGCCAGGACCCATTTTGTGGAGCATGTGTCATTAGGCTTGAATATGTTCTCTTTGTTCCCCATGCCTCCTTGCTCAGTGTTGTTGATTGATCATGTGGCACTGGCTGGCAGTCACTTTGTACATCCACACAGTGTGCTTTTGCCATAGTCTTGCATGTATTCTTTTTTCCGCATGCCTCCTTGCTCAGTGTCATTGTTTGTCCAGGTGGCATTGGCTGGTGGCCTTTTTGTGCATTCATCCAGTGTGCTTTTGGTTTAGGCTTGCATGTGTTCTTTGTTCAACATCCCTCCTTGCTCAGTGTTGCTGTTTGACCATGTGGCATTGGCTGGCAGCCATTTTGTACATCTAGCCAGTGTGCCTTTGCTCCAAGCTTGCATGTGCTCAGTTCTCCCCATGCCTCTCTGCTCAGTGTTGTTGTTTGACCATATAGCACTGGCTGGCAGCCATTTTGTGCATCCAGGCAGTGTGCTTTTTCCATAGGCTTGCATTAATGGATGTGGGATATCAGTTTAATAATATGCTTGAAGATCATTGTAGTATGTATAATAAGAATATGATTTTGATGAACAGTGCTTATATATGCATTTTTTCCTTTTTGTACCTCCAGTACGTTTGTTCTCATCCTCCCTTACAAACATTGGCAATTATTGATTTGTTTTTAATTATCAATTTTATTATATCTTCTTAATTTTGTTTATTCCTATCTTTATTTTTTTTATTGTTTTCTTTTATTTTTTAATCCTAATTATTTTTTAATTCATTATTTTTTTTCATTTTGCTTCAGTTGATTCCTTTCATTCATCCATCCATCCACCATAGGCGCACAGCCGCACAACAGCATTCAGTTTTTTTAGGTATATAGATCCATCTCCTCCTGGACACCATGGCTGTGGTGCACTTTATATACATCATCATCATTTGTTTGTGTAATAATTATTTTTCCATTTCCCACTGGATCACATTGCCTGCCATAGGTGCACACAAACCTCCATTTTTAAAAGATTACTATTCCATTTACCCATGCAGTTCCCTGAGTGCCACAGGTGTCTTTTTTAGAATATATGGACAGAAAGGAAAGACCTTTATCGTTCTATATAGTGTGTGTTATTCTGATGGGGAATAGATTTCTATGGTATGGTGGTGTGGTTTGACTTTAAGTGGTTATCACCTAAGTAACCAACCGCGCTAATATTGCCTTTGGCTGTACTAATTCAAACTGCATCAATGCCACATTTCACTGAATGTTTTTCTTGCTTGTTTGCTTTTTAGGTGCTTAAGAGAAGAGACATCCGCAGTAAACAAAAGGCCTGTGCAGTGACACACATCAGTCCTCTAATCTCTCACACTTGTGCAGCTTAGTGCAATTGCCTACTGATAGCTTTAAGTTGGCCCCAAAGAAATATGCTCCCAAGAAAGTGGTCAGTAAGAAGAAGCAGCTTCCCACCAGTGGCGTGCTGGCCCAAACCTTTTTACGGACCATGTCGTGGGCCACCCCACCGGCCTCCAGGGAGCAAGTTGAAGTTGAAGTAAAGAGTTTTATATAGCGCTTGATCACCGTGCAGTTTCTTGGCGCTGAGGACGGAAAGCTCCAGAGGGGGGCTGAGGAGACCGCTTAGGGTGAAAAGGCGCCGGAAAAGAGGAAGGTTTTGAGAGCTTTACGAAAGTCCAGATAGATAGGAGTAGACCTGATGGAAAAAGGAAAGGGCATTCCAGAAGGGGGGGCAAGGTATAGAACCTCATGCCTCCAAGTTATTTCCTCCTAAAGCGAGGAACACATAGGAGAAGCTGGGAGGAGGAACGCAGATCTCTGTTGGGGACATAAGGTTTAATTTTGGAATTGATAAAGGTTGGCGCAGTGCCAGCCAGGGCCAGGAAGATCGTGCAGGCCATCTTGAATAAAGAACGTTCAAGGATGGGCAGCCAGTGAAGAGTTTTTAACAGCGGAGTGACGTGGTGAAATTTAGGGAGTCGGTAAATCAAACGGGCAGCCTGGTTTTGAATTAGTTGTAGGCGCCGGAGTTTCCATGTTGGGACACCTACGTATAAGCCGTTGCCATAATCAAGGCGTGACATGATCATGGCAAGGAGAATAAGTTTGAGAGCTGTAAAAGAGAAGAAGCGAGACATTTTACGAATGGTTCGGAGAGTCTGGAAGCATGATGAGACCACAGTGCTAATCTGTGGGCGCATTGTGAGGTCCTTGCTGACTTTGATTCCCAGGGTTTTTACAGAAACAGTGGGTAGAGGGGGAAGACCAAGGGAGAGAGGCCAGAAGATGGAGATCCAGGGGCTAGGAGAGCCACCCGTAAGTACCAGCTCGGTCTTGTCAGGATTTAACTTTAGATGGTTGCCATTCATCCAATCGCTGAGGAAGGTCATGATGGTTTGAAAGTTGAAGATTGAGGGTGGGAGGGGGGAGAGGTTAAAAATGAGCTGGAGGTCATCGGCATTGTTGAATACCGTGACCTCCATTTATTGCAGAGCAGATATGAGGGGGAGGAGATAAAGATTGAAAAGGAGAGGGGAAAGAGAGGGGCCCTGGGGGACCCCGCAAAGGACAGGGCGTGTGGGAGCAGAAAAGCCCGCCAACTGAACGGCCTGTCTGCGGTTCTCTAGAAAAGAGGTGAGCCAGGCCAAAGCGGGTCCCCGAATGCCGGCGCCCCCGCCACGGTCGAGAAGGATGGAATGATTGACCGTGTCAAAGGCGGCGGACAAATCGAGGAGGACTAGAGCCTGAGGGGAGTTGAAGTCAGCACTCCCTCTGAGCTCGTCCAGGACGGAAAGGACAACAGATTCCGTAGAATGTAATGGGCAAATGCCTGCCTGGTGAGGAGCCAGAAAGTGGCTCTCCTCAATAAAGGCACTAAGGTGTGTAGTAACGTGGCTCTCCAAAATCTTACCCAGGAACGGGAGTAAAGAGATAGGGCGAAAGTTGGAAAGAGAGGTGGGATCAGCACCTGGCTTTTTTAAAATAGGAATTACTTTAGCTGCTTTAAACAGATCTGGGACTATGCCCTGAGTGAGAGAGTTTTTGAGAAGAGCTAGTGGGGGCTCAGGACAAGTGGAGAAAATCTCTCTCAAAATGTGGGCAGGGCAGCTGTCAGAGGGCGATCCTGATTTGACTTTCTTAAGCAGAATGGAGAAAACTTCCTTGGAAATAAGGGTAAATTGGTCTAGAGAGAAAGGATTAAGCAGCGGATGGGGACATGAAAAGGAAGGGGAGGGCGGGGGAATATTAAGCTTGATGGTTGCAATTTTCTCAATGAAATATTCATTGAGGGAGTTGCAAAGGAGTTGTGAGGGGACTGGCTTAGGGGTAGTTCTGTCGAAGTGGCTAGCTCATGTACAATAGTAAAGATTTCTTTGCCGCAAGAAGAATCTTAGATGAAAAATGTTCCGATTTTGCATATAGGGTGGCTTTCTTATAGTCCCGCAGGAGAGTAATATATTGCAGTTTTAATACAGAGCAATATCCCTGCCTCCAGTGGCGCTCAGCCTGCCTGAGTGCAAGTTTTTTGTCTTTGAGTTCAATGGTGAACCATCTATTGGCCTCATGGAGGCGGCGAGTTCCAACCAGTTTAAGGGGGGCCACTTGATCGCAGGTTGCGGAGAGCCACCTATTGATAGCGGCAACCTGAGAGTTGGGAGAGATATCTGCTAAAATGGGGGGTGAAGCTGAGAGGGAAGAGCAGAGTGTGGCTAGGTCCACATGGTTCCAATTACGTGCAAGCTGAGGGAGCTGAGAGCAGCACTCACGCATCAACAGTAGCACCCCAACCTAAGACCAAGGCAATGTCTGACAGTGATGCGGTCACTGCAATCATGGCGAGGACGACGAGCCGTGAAAATGAATGTAATCTGTCCCTTTCACAAAGTAACACCCAATTGTTTCAGGAAACAGCAAAGTGGGCAGCAGCTGCAACCAGCAATCGCACATCTTCCTGATGTTGGAGCAGACTAGGAGGTTGACCTTCCTTCCTAGAAAGAACCTCCTCTTTAGAATCATTGGCTCCTAGATCTCCAGCAAGGAAAATGAAGGATACTACTCTACCATCTTCTCCAAGCACTACTTCTGATGATGATGATAGGGACATGGAGTGGACCCCAGCAGAGTCCAGGAGATGCCAGGAGAGGCAAGGTAAAGGAAAAGTTCCTGAAAGCCTTAGAATTATGGAAGAGGATGAGGAGGAGGATGACTATGACCTACGACCTACTAGTCATTGTGGAAGGTGACACAAAGGAGTCCAACGTTGCTATTAAACCTGCTCAAAGGGATGTGGCAGAGGTAGCACCGCCAGCTCCCATATTTGCAAAGCCCAGTAGAGACACTGTTTGCGATTCCCAATGGGGTCTCAAATTGCATGTCTCAGTAATATTCATGAGGCAGTCGCAATTTGCGACCCCATTTGGAATGACTAGCACTCAAAGGGATGGTGGCCTGCTGGGGTCAGCAGACCACTGTGTTTGTGACAAATTTTTTAATAGAGACTTTTTTTTTTGTAGGAAAATGGGATGCATTTAGAAAAGAAAAATGTAACTTTTTAGTTTCATTTGTTACGGGCAGGAAGTGGTCCCTGGCACCACTGCCTGCTTTTAAAAAATATTGTTGCACCCATTCACAAATGGTAAGGGGTCCCCTTCCCGTTTGCGATTGGCTTTCCATGCTTTTGAAAAGGGTGGTAAACTGCGAGTGTTTTGCGACCGCAAATGCGGTCGCAAAACAATCAAACATTGGTGGTGAGACTCGCTATTACGAAGGGACGCCCTTGGCGCGCCCCTTCCTTATAGCGAGTCGCAAAAACATATTTTATGAGTCGCTAATAGGTTAGCAACTCACAAAATATGGTTTGTTCCTGGGGCTGACCTATTTTGCGGTCCTAAACGGGCCAAATTCCCATTTGCGACCGCAAAAAAGGTCGTACATCTGCCCCCTAGAGGTGGCAGTCTTGTCTCACAGCAGCAATCAATGCCATTAACAGAACAGCAACAGAAGGACCGGACCCAACCTCTGCATTGCATTGTTTTCCATTGGCAGTGCTTAAGTCCAGTTCTACACTAAATCATGGACCCATTTATAAACCTGACATATTTTGGGCCTACTGAATCAGGTGGTCAGATTAAACCTATATACACCTAATTTACAAACTATATACAATATTATACATTAGCGGAAAGAATATTGTCATTATAACACATCCTCACTATTTAAACGACCACCATTGGCGACGTGATCTAGCTAATAGTAACCTACAATTCTGAATAATCAAGACCAGCTTGTTTGTCAAAAGTAAGGTTTTATTACTAAATTATGGTATTTCAAATTGTAGTTTTATAAATGTAATTTATTAGCATTAAAGCAAGCATGATTGTAAAAAGTCATAAGAAAAATACAGTTTAAGCAATTGAATCAAAGTTTAAGTAAGTATTTAAAAGTTTAGCATTTCTAAATCCTAAGTCCCTAACTAAACAAAATAGATAGAAATTAAAGTAAAGTTCTCTGAGGATTCTTACGTGCTCCAAGCAATGTCCGACAGCACTTCACCCTCATCGGAAAGTCAGAAAGCAGCAGCCAGCCCTTCCCTAGGGGCATGACTTTTTATACCTTTCTACGCTAACTAAACTACTCAAAGGAAAGTTTTCAGAAATCTTCGACGTCCCATTGGCTGAGAGTGACAAGTGACATGTCACCCACTTTTCAAAAGTTTCATTAGGTCACATTTCTTAAAGACCATTGTCTCTTCCGAGTGCAACCAGGAGCTTCCTAGGTTTGCAACAAATGTACAAAATTGTTCTCGCTGCGTCCATGCGACTTCCGCGGATGCCAAGTTAAGGCTGACAAAATGTTCTTTTTCGACCTTGGCCACGTCCGACAGAATGATGATAGCACGTCAGTTTTTGCTTTGTGAATGCAGCTTTTGACGAACATTTTACTTCAGAATGGGCGTCTCGTGACTTTTGCAGAAGTGAATTTCAGCTTTTTGTAATCAGAGCAAACTAGGCCCAAAAGCAGGCAATTTAAGCTTTCTAGTATAAAACAAACACAAGAAAAGTATTAATGTAAGAAATAATGTAGATTCTGTATCCACCCCAGGTTTTACTAATTAATTAACCCACCCGATTAGTCAAATGTTACCTAGCAAATGCAAACAAGTAAGCAGCGTTTATATTTACCAGTCTCCGTTAATCCATGAGACTTATGTGCACCTAGAATAGTAGAAATTACATCACACAGACAAGGAAAAGCAAAATAAGCACATGCTTCTTTTAAATTTGCAGCAGTTAGTAATGACAAAAACGAAAACAATATTTTATTTTATTATTTTGCACGAACAAAAAGATGCAACAATTATGTACGTTTATGAGCACACATGTTAGTCCCCCCACGTGTAAAGTTTAATCTAAGTTGTATTAGCACAACATATCACAAATCATTAATATTATTATTCATGTTATGGAAATGTGACTTCGCGAGTTTAAACAAAATTTTGTTTTCTATCTCGCTCCATCAACTCCCTCATCTGGTGATTAACAAATCACCACACCAGCACCCAAAATTTTATAATTAAAACTTCCGAGAAAATGATTCAAATTCATTTGTGTCAGTAAATTCTAAAAACCAGTATCTGCAAAATCCTCAGAATTTGCATATCGCCCTCTATGTAATTCCTGTAACTCAATCTCCCTTTCTTCTTCTTTTCTAAGTTTATAGATTCTTTTCTTTTCTTTCAACTGTTTCTTTCTTTTATGCAACAAACAACCTATTTTGGTCAAAATAAAAACAAACAATATAATAATCAAAGGTGCCAAAATCTTGCCAAGAATTGAACTCCCAATGTCATGAAACCAGTTTTTAATTGCTTGGAATCTTTTAGAAAGTTTCCCTGTAAAATCTTCTTCTTCTAAAGGAATTATTTCGGAATGCATTTGTGTAATGTTCTTAATGTACATTTCAATATTCTTACTTTCATCAGGTATATATGTACAGCAATGTTGTACATGTAAAATGCCACAGACTCCTCCCTCTTTTGCTAGGAGTATGTCTAAAGCAAGGCGATCTTGAATTACCATGGATCTAATAGCAATAACTTCAACATTCACTAGTTGGAATCCATCAGCTGTGTCAGTCGATAATCTATCAACTATAGTGGACAATTTTCTGATTCTCCCCGCATTTAGGGTTATACCAACAAAAGGTATTACTGCTTGAAAAATATCTCCCAGAACTTCAGTAAAAGTTTCTCTTTTAACTCTATTTACATAATCATGAATTTTAAACAATCCTTCTGAATCTCTGTCAACATGAAATACTTTAGGAAAAACAATTCCCACATAACAAGTTCCATACCAGTGGTCTGGAAGGTTGTAGTAGGCTTTGTCACCACAAACAAAATAAATCCCAGGAAAGATTGGATCCTTTCCACCTTTGAATCCCCAACCTCCCAAAATCTGATAAGTATCTTCACAGTTACTTGCACCTACAAAGTAATTATCAAAAAGTGTGTTATCTCTTCTAATGCAAAGCTTTCCACTAACTGGTTTATCTATGTGAATTGCAACATTTTCAAGCATTTTGCCATTTAACTTTTCGTCCTCTTTCTGCCAGAAGTTAGACTTAGTCTGCTTGACTAATTCATTCCTTTTATAAATTGCTCTTCTCTCCTCAACCATATTCAAAAACTTCTTCCCTTCAGCACTTAATTTGCAAGTTAGATTATTCTTATAAGCATACTCATAAGTAAGTTCGTTAGTAACAAGGAAAAATTCTCTCATTTGTTTTGCCTTCTTATGCTTATTCAAAGCATTTTCAATTTTAATATTTGCGAAAATCTCGTCAAAATCTGAATAGTAATATTCTAAGCGTCCAGTTTGATAAAATAAGCTAGTTAACACACTACATGTTACACCATATGTAAGAGGAAGCATATTATATGTTACTCCCTCAGAAACAGAAGCAGGTAACTTAACACAGACGTAGCAGTCTAGTGGAGTAGTGTGGCTCACTGGTTAGAGGCGGCAGGCCTGAGAGCAGAAGTCAGCCTGGGACCAGGGTTCAATTCCCGACGCGGCAGGGTCGTGGACCTTGGTCAGCGGACTCGATAATTCTCGCTTCGGTGCTTACTCTAATCAGGGGTTCCACTCGGCAACTCTGGGCATTAGCTTGCCTAATCTCCACAACGGCCCCACCAATTCCGGGGATGCCTGGCTCCACCTTGGGGACTCCCAGCAAGGGACCATCCCACAGGGAAAGCCAGGACGGGTTCCCCAGAGTTATACAGCGCCGGGACGCCCCGTTGCTGGGGCAGCTGAGCGCTTTACAAGTATACTACATTTACATTTACATTTGCATCCATTACCTTAACATATTCACTCAAAAGCTTTGTGAATGTATTACTTGAAAAATCACTAATTGATTTACCTTGATGAATGTTAGGCTGATGATCGATAACCTTTGCAGATGCACTATGTTTAGTTTGACTAACCAAAGCTTTGCTTGTTATGTTAACTTTATGTAATTCTCTATTCATCTCTAGAGGGATAATCACAGCTAAAACTAACCAGAGCAGAATTAAAATGAGCAGACACACCAGAGTCATCTTACAGCATCTCTTAAAAACAGAACACCTTGAAGTGCTCTCCTTAACATAAGGCATTTTTGGTTAGTTTAGCCTCAAAAACAAAACAAAATTTTAAAATTCTAATTTATATTTACACCCCCCTTTTAAAATATTTTTTTTTTTTTTTTTTTTTTTTTTAAACCCTAAACAAGATTTCTTCGACCTTATGTCATACATAAGTTTTCTTCAACTAAACAGTTTTTCTTCGACCTTTTGTCAACTAACAAATTTTCTTCAGCCTTTTGCCAAATTAATATTTCTGTACTTCAATCGTTGTCACTAATTTCTTGGATTTCGTTTTCTTCTTCACTACTATCATATATGTCAATAACAGGTGGAATTACTAAATAAGTCCACTCAGGAGATTTGTATTTCTGGTTTGGTCTTATTATTCTTTTTCCTTTTCTCGATACCACTTCAATTTTCCTCCCAACTCCAACTTCCCTTCCAGGACTCTTTTGACTACTGATTTCTTCAACTTGCTCTATTGGTTTCTTGATCAACCTGACTCTCAATCTTCCACCAGGCCAATATTCTGCTTTTCTCACGTACTTTTTCTTTGGTTCAGAATTATTTGATTCTGACTTCCAAGTCCTTTTCTTACTGATTCCACTTTCACCATCCACGTCACTTTCTTCAGTTTCGTAGTCTGAGATTTCAATTGACTCAGGAACTTCTCTATTCGGCAATTTCACTCCTTCAGGAACTTCACTTTGTTTTCCGTCACTGGTACTCGGTAATTCGTCTTCCTCCTCTTCTTCAATTACCCCCAACTTCCCAGATTTCGGATTTCTGTTCCTTACTCCAGAGCTTCTTCTCTGCCTTTCGATACTCTCCTGGTCTGAAACTTCTTTTTGTTCTGCTTCTTTGTCTTCGATGGAGACAACCGAATCCTCAGTTATCTTCTTCTTTAACAGATTCTCTTCACCTTCAGAATCTATTTCAATGATTTCCAAGTCTTTTCTTGTCACTGGTACAGCTTCCAGATGTCGACTTTCTTGTCGATCTTCAGAATCTGGATTTATTTCCCCTTCTGTTTCGCCTTCTGCTTCAGAATCAGAATCATCTGTAGTGTCACTTTCAACATCAGAACTCTCAGGAGTTGGTACTGGAATAGTATGACTAGGATGAATCCAGCGTTTCAATCCTCTGCACTTTACAGCATTAGTAGTGACCAAAATTATTTGCCTAGGCTTCTGCCATCTAGGAGCCAGACAATTTCTTCTCCGATGTACTTTCGTTCTGACCCAATCTCCAGGTCTCAGATCATGTGTCAAAACCTTTTCATTTGATTGTGCTTCAGTTCCCACCTGATTAGACACAGAAGTTACCATATCAGATAACCTTTTACAGTAATCCAAAATAGCACTGTCATTTATGCTCAACAGTTTACCTACAGGTACGAAAGCTTGCCTCATAACTCTTCCCATTAAAATTTCATGAGGACTCAAACCTGTCTTTTTATCTGGTGTACTTCTTAATGACATCAGAACAAGTGGAAGAGCATCAGTCCACTTTACACCTGTTTCAAGACACATTTTTCCAATTCTGTTTTTAATTGTTCCATTAATTTGTTCAACCACCCCAGATGCCTCTGGTCTGTATGCACAGTGTATTTTCTGCTCAATGCTCAAAGCTTCACAAATTAATTTCATCAGTTTGTTATCAAAATGGCTTCCTCCATCACTCTCAATAGTGACTGGAAAACCGTACCTTGGGATAATTTCTCTGAGCATCAGTTTTGCCACTGTAATTGAATCACAATGTCGTGTAGGGAAAGCTTCTACCCATCTTGAAAATAAACAAACAATTACAAGCACATATTTCAAACAATTGTGTAAGGGCATTTCAATGAAATCCATTTGTAACCTGGTAAAGGGACCACCCTCTCGACCAATTATTCCTGTGCCCACCACTGATTTTCTGTTTGGATTCATTTGTTGGCATGACAAACACCTTTGACAAAAAGATTCTGCAATTGTTCTAAACTTAGTGTTAAACCATGTTTCTCTGAAAAGTCTAACCATAGAATCTCTTCCTAGATGTGCTGGACCATGATATAATCTGGCCATGTCAGCAATCATGCAATTTGGTAAAACCACTCTGCCATCTTTGTAAACCCACACTCCATCTTCTTCACGTGGTCTACAATCTGATCTTAACCACAAGTCTTTCTCTTCATCATCTGCTTCGTTTTGTAAATCTCTAATCTCATGCCATGTTTCAACAACATTTGTTAGCATTAATGAATTTGAATCAGTTTCTTTACTTCTTTCCCGATTGTATGCATAATTTTTTCTTGCACAGAATTTAGCCGTTTCATCTGCAAAGGCATTGCCCTTGGAGATATAATCAACTCCTTTAGTGTGCGCTGCACATTTAACAATGGCGATTTCTTTCGGTAATTGTATTGCTTCAATTAATCTCCTAATGAATAGTGCATTTTTAATTGGTGACCCTGCTGATGTCATGTATCCTCTCTGTGACCAGAGTTGTCCATAATCATGTACAACTCCATATCCATACTGACTATCAGTAATGATGGTAACTCTTATATCTTTTGATATTTCACATGCACGAATCAAAGCAATCAATTCAGCCACTTGTGCTGAACGAACTCCTTCAAGACATGATGCTTCTTCGACATCTTTAACTGTACAAACTGAATATGAAGCTTTCAAGACACCTCCTTCGGATCTTAAGCATGAGCCATCTACAAAGTAGACAAAATCCGATTCAGACAAAGGTCTGTCTTTGATGTCTTTTCTTGGTTTAGTGCAGAATTCCATGACATCTAAACATTCATGTTCTGTTTCAATGTCATCAACAATTTCAGAATCAGGCAGTAATGTAGAAGGATTTAGATTCAAACATCTTGAAATCAAAACATTATCTGCTCCTAGTATGATTTTCTCATACTTCGTCAATCTGCTACTGGTTAAATGCTGAGTCTTACCTCTTGTCAGTAATATTTCAACTGAATGAGGCACAAAAACTTTTACAGGAAATCCCATAATGATTCCCTCACTTTGTTCAAGACTAATACTTGTAGCTGCAACTGCTTTTAAGCAACCTGGTAATGCTTTTGCAATTGGATCAAGAACTGCAGAGAAGTATGCAATAGGTTTCTTTAGATTTCCATGTCTCTGAATCAACACAGATAATGCACATCCCTCTCTCTCACTGCAATACAGTTCAAAATCTTTCTCATAATTTGGCATACCTAAAGCAGGAGCTTGGCATAAGCTCTTTTTCAGGTTCTCAAAAGAATCCATCTCAGCATCATTGAGAATAATTGGATCTTTTACATCTGACTTTGTCAGTCTTTGTAGTGGTTTTGCAATTACTGAAAATCCACTTATCCATTGTCGACAGTAACCAACCATTCCCAAGAACATTCTAACCTGTCTCTGTGTTCTTGGTGGTAACATTGCTTGAATCATTTTTATTCTCTCAATTGTTACTTGTCTTTTTCCCTTTGCAATTCTGTGACCAAGATATTTTACTTCTTGTTTGCAAAACTGTAGTTTTGATGGGGACACTTTATGTCCTTCTTCTGCAAGGCGATTTAACAGAATTATTGTGTCTGTCACACAATTTTCCTTTGTCTTAGCAGCTATCAACAAATCGTCAATGTACTGCACTAACGTAGACCTACCAGGTAAGTCTAGGTTTTCTAATGATCTTTTTAACAGTTCATTAAAGATTGAAGGACTCTCTGTATAGCCCTGAGGGATTCTGCACCATCCGAGGGTCTTACCTTGGAATCTGAAAGCAAAGATTTCATAACTGTCTGGATGTAAAGGCACCGTAAAGAATGCATTGCAAAGATCAATGACTGTATACCATTCAGCATCATGCGGAATTTGGTACAGAATTACTGCTGGATTTGGAACCACAGGACAACATGGAACAACAATTTGATTAACCTTTCTCAAATCTTGTACGATTCTAAATGTTCCATTTGCCTTTTTAACTCCCATAATTGGTGAATTACAAGGACTACTCTCCATTTCCTTTAATACACCTTGTTTGATGAATTTTTCAATTATAGGTGTAATCCCTTCAATGGTTTCAGTTTTCATTTTATATTGTGGAATGTTTGGAAATTCTATTCCCTGCTTTAAAGTAATTTTTACTGGATCTATGTTTTTCATTAAACCCATTTCATTCCCGGTAAAATCCCATATTTCAGATTTCACTGTTTCTCTGAGCTCCTCAGGTAAATCTTTCTTTTCCATTGCAGGAAACAATTTTGTTTCTTCTGCTTCCATCATCATCATTGTCATTCTGTACAAACCATCTTCTTCCATTGTTTGTAACTCAACTCCTTCAGGAGAACAATATATTCTGCAATTCATTTTACATAGGATGTCTCTGCCTAATAGATTCACTGGACTACTATTACAAACTACAAATCTGTGTTTGTCTCTGTAATTTCCAATTTCAACTGGAACTGGATCAGTTAAGTCAGTTTTAATTTGCTGATTACTTACTCCGACAACTTGGATGGTATCCCCAGAGAGAGGTAGGTTTTCAATTTCCACTGATCTAACAGTAGAACGGGTAGCACCAGTGTCCACTAGAAAAGTGATGTCTACATCATTAACTTTCCCGTTTACAAAAGGACCAGACTGGTCAACCTCAAGAGTGGCTCCAACAACACACTCTTCCTCCTCTCTCGGGCACCGTCAGCAATAATCATCAGAATCACTGTCTTGACTTTCTGCTAATAGAAACTGTTGTGAAGCGTTTTGCGTTTGAATTCTTTGCTGCTTTTGTTGTTTTTGCGGTTTTATTACCTGTTCACTTCCCTGAAATCCCACATTTGGATTATATTTTTGAACTCCCCCACAATTCGGAAAAGGTGGTTGTGGCAATTGATCCTGACGATTATTCACCTGTTGCTGTTGCTGTTGCTGCAACTGTCGCTGAATGTTTAATTCGTTTAACCCCTGTTGCATCTGTAGCTGTCGCTGCAGGTCAACACCATTCTGCATCTGTGGATTTAATAAGGGATTCTTTAAGTTTCTAGGAGGATGAGGACACTCGTCTCTCCAATGTCCAATTTCGCCACAATTAAAACAAGGTAATCTTTGTTTCAACTCCTCAATCTTTGGGCTAAATTTCTTTGGGAAATTATTACCTTTAAACTTTCCTTGTATCTGGTTTGTATTTCCAGTTTGAACAAAATTAGTGTTCTTATTACCCATGCTGGCAATCTGTTGCTCAGCCACTTTCACCTGGGCCCACATTGCTTTTTCCTTGAGCTTCTTCTGTCTCACTTCTAATTCATCACTGCAATACTTAGCTTTTCTCAGAATATCATCCACAGAAAGTGATTGCCATCCTACAATGCTATTTCTAATCATGTCTCCAATTTCAGGTTTTAGTCCATAAACAAATCTATAGACAAAATGACTCATATCTTTTTCATCTAGTTTCTCATAACCACTGTATTGTTTAAAAATTAACAGTAGTCTTTCATAAAAAGAATGAACTGATTCTTTTGTTTCCTGTTCTGTCCTTTCTATTTTAACCCAATCAACTTCTTTGGGTGGAATTTTGTTTTTCATCCAAACAATTACTTTTTCGTAAAAATCCATTACAAGTGGATTTGGAGCACCTGTTTCTTTGATTCGCTCAGGTTCTGTTTTTGGCCAACTAATTGATATTTTACATTCTGTCCAAAGATCTGATGGAACGACAATGTCAAAGAATCCATCTAAATCACTCCACAGAACTTTTGACACTTTGATAAATCTATCCACTTGTCTGTACCATTCAACTGGTTTTTCCCTCAATTTTGGAAAGTCATTTGTAAACAACAGAATGTCCTGTCTCGACCAAGGGACATGAACATATCCTCCACCTGCAATCTCTCTCATTGGAAATTGTTTTGACAATTTTTCCAATCTTTCATCTTCCTTCTTTTTCGTCCATTTTACTCTCCACTTATTGAGTTCTCCTAGCTTTTTGATGTAAACGATCAAATCTTTTATATGTAGTATTCTTCCCATTGAGTTCAAACTCTCAATGTCATTTTCTGAAAAGTCTAATCTGTAATGTTTTGCAAAATTCTTTTGTTTGCTCACATCAATTTCAAGTTCCGCTGCTAGATCCTCTAGTTGATCATATTTGTTTTTTGTTTTCCACTGAATGCTTTTGCAAATGAACAGTAGTTCATCATCTCGATAGTAATTTAAACTATCTGGACCGATTGTTCCAATTATTAATTCTTCGATATTTGCTTTTAATTTAGCCACATCAAGTTTTGGTGTGGTTACCCTGACTTCAGGACTCCCTACATCTGATATAGCACCCATTGGTGTTTTTGGAGATAAATCCTCATTAAAGGTTAAATCAGGCATTCTCGATCTAGAAGAGTTTATTTCAGATAAATCTGAATAAAATTTTTCAGCAACCCTTTGAATTTCTGTGTTTAATGGAATAGTTAAACCTGTTTTGCTTGATTCTTTTTGGTCAAATACAGGCTGAACAGGACCAATCGTTACTGGAACTGTTACAGCTTCCATGCCTTTTGTCATTCTTCTAATTAATTCTTCTTTAGATCTCAAATATTCAGTAGAATCAACATCTTCAACATTCCTTGCCTCTCTGTTATAATCTTTTGGAGCTTCTCTTGCCCTTGGAGCCATTGTAAAATGTCTACCTTCATTTCGAGCATTATCAAATTCTGGTCTTCTAGGAGTTTCAGTAATTTCACAATTATTTGGATAAAGTTTAGGAGCTTCATTAATTGGAGGTGCACTTGGTGAAGTTTCAGTAGAAACCACCGGAGTAGACCATGATCTAGGAGGTCTCAAAGGCTGATTCTTTCTAGCTGTAGTATATATCTCTTCCATAACTGCATCCTCAGATTCGCTTTCCATAGATTTCCCTGTAGGAGTACCCATTACCATCTCATGAATTAAATACAATCCTTCACTCATGTTTCCCTGTCTCCACATTCGCAATCTATCTTCATGAGTTTCCCTTCTCCAAGGTGGATTTTTAGAAGGTCTTTTAATTCCACTAGCTTCTCTTTGTAACTGATACATTTCATCTTCCCACTCAACTAATGCTTCAAATTGAGTTGGTCTCGGTCTTGGAACAAGAGCATTCATTTTCTCTCGTAAATTTCTCAAGACTTTTACATTAAATGAACCATCATCAGGCCAAGTTAAAACACCGTCGTTCTTAGTATAGCGTTTCCAACTATCAAACCATAAGACAGTATGATATCCATATTCACCTTCCATGTACGCTGCAGGTGTTTTATACTTATGAAGTAGTTTACCACCTCGAGTTTCAATTTTCTTGTCAGGCGAAAATAAATTCTTAAACTTCTGAAATAATGTTGGCTTTTTCTCAACATGTTTAAAATGATAACTCATTTTTAAGAGTTAAATCTAATTCACAAAATCGTTCGTAAAATATTTCCGGGATGTTCCGCAAAACAACCAATCCGTGCGCGAAACACACCAACAAGCCAATGACAGTTGAGCTACGTCACTTTTCAGCTCAACCAATAAAATTAGAGTTTTCCTAAAGAACCAATTAGCTTACGGACCGTCAGAGACTCAAGAGCCAATCAGAGTACAGTTGGTGACGTAGGTCACCCAATCCCAGCGCGGCTCTGTGACGTACACAGCAGCTGCGGTTTCTCGCTTCTCACTCCTGGCGCTTACCCCTCCTTCACAAAATCTTTTCACAGCGCCATTTTAAGAACACTTTTCAGTGTAAATTAATTCTTAACAATGACAATAAGGACTCATCTGTTCGTTTCACTATTTAGGATAGTTTACATACATTCAAGTATCCACACTTCGGAATAGACGGCGCTATTCACACTAAGGATAATTTTCAATTGTCAGTAGAGTAACCCTTACCCCACCCTTCTAACACGTATAATTATGAACTCGCTTTGCTCTGAACGCACCGCGAAGTGACAGTTCTAAGAGTTCCACTTGAACATAAAATACAAATCAAACTCGCACTTTCACACGGAAAATTCCCTAATTTCGAACACACATGAAATCCGTACAGGACTCTCACCTGTTTATAGAAATCATGCACCGTTAGCAAAATAACGACATTATCCGTACAGGACTCTCACCTGTTTATATATAATCATGCACCGACGCTACTTTACCCTTCACTCAAGCTCGGATATAACTAATACTCTTATCACAGTGAGTTTTATGGAAGGCGCTTTGTCCCTATTCTCATGCTGCTCTAATTTCTTAGAAAACCCTCACTATACAAGATTCACACCTAGCCCTAAAACTGTGCTGCTCGGCGACAACACTATGGTACACGGCGATACCTCTTGTGATACTCGGCGATATCACTACAAACAGAACAGATGGCTTGCGTGACTAATTTCTCGTCACACAATCTATACCGGTATAGCTTACAGATAGCACGAATAACAAACTCAACATGTGTTAAAACATCGATCCTATTTCCATACCATAATACCTTAGTAACCCTTAGCAACCAACATATTACCTTGGTTACCCTTAGCAACCATCAATTTCTGCTACCAGAGAATTGATCCAGCGGCCTATAGAAAATATATCATAAACAACGCTACCCAACTTCATAACCTATAAACAAAATTCTACACTAAATCATGGACCCATTTATAAACCTGACATATTTTGGGCCTACTGAATCAGGTGGTCAGATTAAACCTATATACACCTAATTTACAAACTATATACAATATTATACATTAGCGGAAAGAATATTGTCATTATAACACATCCTCACTATTTAAACGACCACCATTGGCGACGTGATCTAGCTAATAGTAACCTACAATTCTGAATAATCAAGACCAGCTTGTTTGTCAAAAGTAAGGTTTTATTACTAAATTATGGTATTTCAAATTGTAGTTTTATAAATGTAATTTATTAGCATTAAAGCAAGCATGATTGTAAAAAGTCATAAGAAAAATACAGTTTAAGCAATTGAATCAAAGTTTAAGTAAGTATTTAAAAGTTTAGCATTTCTAAATCCTAAGTCCCTAACTAAACAAAATAGATAGAAATTAAAGTAAAGTTCTCTGAGGATTCTTACGTGCTCCAAGCAATGTCCGACAGCACTTCACCCTCATCGGAAAGTCAGAAAGCAGCAGCCAGCCCTTCCCTAGGGGCATGACTTTTTATACCTTTCTACGCTAACTAAACTACTCAAAGGAAAGTTTTCAGAAATCTTCGACGTCCCATTGGCTGAGAGTGACAAGTGACATGTCACCCACTTTTCAAAAGTTTCATTAGGTCACATTTCTTAAAGACCATTGTCTCTTCCGAGTGCAACCAGGAGCTTCCTAGGTTTGCAACAAATGTACAAAATTGTTCTCGCTGCGTCCATGCGACTTCCGCGGATGCCAAGTTAAGGCTGACAAAATGTTCTTTTTCGACCTTGGCCACGTCCGACAGAATGATGATAGCACGTCAGTTTTTGCTTTGTGAATGCAGCTTTTGACGAACATTTTACTTCAGAATGGGCGTCTCGTGACTTTTGCAGAAGTGAATTTCAGCTTTTTGTAATCAGAGCAAACTAGGCCCAAAAGCAGGCAATTTAAGCTTTCTAGTATAAAACAAACACAAGAAAAGTATTAATGTAAGAAATAATGTAGATTCTGTATCCACCCCAGGTTTTACTAATTAATTAACCCACCCGATTAGTCAAATGTTACCTAGCAAATGCAAACAAGTAAGCAGCGTTTATATTTACCAGTCTCCGTTAATCCATGAGACTTATGTGCACCTAGAATAGTAGAAATGACATCACACAGACAAGGAAAAGCAAAATAAGCACATGCTTCTTTTAAATTTGCAGCAGTTAGTAATGACAAAAACGAAAACAATATTTTATTTTATTATTTTGCACGAACAAAAAGATGCAACAATTATGTACGTTTATGAGCACACATGTTAGTCCCCCCACGTGTAAAGTTTAATCTAAGTTGTATTAGCACAACATATCACAAATCATTAATATTATTATTCATGTTATGGAAATGTGACTTCGCGAGTTTAAACAAAATTTTGTTTTCTATCTCGCTCCATCACAGACGCGATGGCAAAAGAGGTCGAGCAAGGGCCAGCACCAATGACCATCCACAGGATGCTCCTGGAGTATCTGGATGCTCCAGAACAGGTCTATGTGGCTTTTTACTGAATGTGTATTCATGCTGTTCGACATGATTTTCCTTTAAGAAGTTTGGACAGAAACAAAGTGCTTCAATGGCACACGTCACAATTTGTCACAAAATGTAGTCTTTTTGTGGAAAATAACTACTCTGGATGCATCAGACAATTCAGTCATTGTTTCTTTTTCTGCTTATATGATGACCATTGTTAATCTTTTGTCCATATTAAACGAAATTCATAAAAAATGTATAGTTTGATAAAGTGCTTCACAAATGAAAGCTCGTAATATGTAAACTTTTTGCCATTTTTAGGGCGAGGCCTCCGCCCACGTAAGTGGGAGGAGTTTCGAGATCCTAATGTTAAAGAAGAGAAACAAAAAGTATCTCCTAGGGCTTTTGCGAGACAAATTCCACACATTCCTTAGTCTGGTATCTCATCTGGCCAGTGATTCGTCTTCGTTGTGGTGTCGTTTTAATAGGCTTGAAGTGATAGGGTAAATGTAGTTTTCGGACGCCATGTTGGGCATTTTTCGTGCGTGCTCGCGCAAAGAAGTACATTAATTATAATTAGGAGCTGTCAGGGTGCCTCCGTAAGTGAATCCAGATGGCCGGGCGCGTTCACCATTCAGCAGCGCTCAGCGCGCAGCTGCTCCATGCCAGGCCGGGAAAGGGCTTCATTAGTTCAAGAATTCTAAAAGCAAGCATCTATCGGAAGTGGGAGATAGGAACCTTTTGACTGGTTTCATATAGTTCAGAGATTCACTTTCATTCCTCTTTAAATATCACTCTTTAGGTGTTCAAGGTTTGTGTATATTTTTTTTACATATCTTAAGACAATCCAAAAGTATTTTTTCAAGATGAAATGCCAAAGCAGCACAATGCAGAGCAATGACATACTACAAGTGGCATACTATAATATTTTTTTAATAAGGGGCAAGACGTTGAAAGCCTAATAGCATTCTCAAAGTTTATGTGTAGTGTTCATAAAAGCAGCAAATCTGGGATAAGCTGGGGGGAACTGTCTTTCGCTCTAAAGGCTGTCTGTCAACAGGTTTCCCCTTTCAGAAGTCTAACTGGAATTCTTCAGGACTGTTTATATGGAGTAGTTGCACTATTCTAGCAGACAGTAAAGCATCTGATTACAGTGGTCTTGGGGGCAGAAAACATGACCGCCTTGCTCCTGTCACACTCACATACGTGTATATGTCAATTGTGAGAGTGCAGTTTGAGAGTTGAGAGTGCAGATTGAGAGTGCAGATTGAGAGTGCAGTTTGAGCGTGCAGTTTGAGCGTGCAGTTTGAGAGTGCAGTATGAGAGTGCAGTATGAGAGTGCAGTTTGAGAGTGCAGTTTGAGAGTGCAGAGTGGCGGTGCAGAGTGCAGAGTGGCGGTGCAGAGTGGCGGTGCAGAGTGCGGAGTGGCGGTGCAGAGTGGGGGTGCAGAGTGGGGGTGCAGAGTGGGGGTGCAGAGTGGGGGTGCAGAGTGGCGGTGCAGAGTGCAGAGTGGCGGTGCAGAGTGGCGGTGCAGAGTGGCGGTGCAGAGTGGCGGTGCAGAGTGGCGGTGCGGCGGTGCAGAGTGGCGGTGCAGAGTGGCGGTGCAGAGTGGCAGTGCAGAGTGGCGGTGCAGAGTGGCGGTGCAGAGTGGCGGTGCAGAGTGGGGGTGCAGAGTGGGGGTGCAGAGTGGCGGTGCAGAGTGGGGGTGCAGAGTGGCGGTGCAGAGTGGCGGTGCAGAGTGGCGGTGCAGAGTGGGGGTGCAGAGTGGCGGTGCAGAGTGGCGGTGCAGAGTGGCGGTGCAGGGTGGCAGTGCAGAGTGGCATTGCGGCGGTGCAGAGTGGCATTGCGGCGGTGCAGAGTGGCGGTGCAGAGTGGCGGTGCAGAGTGCAGAGTGGCGGTGCAGAGTGGCGGTGCAGAGTGCAGAGTGGCGGTGCAGAGTGGCGGTGCAGAGTGGCGGTGCAGAGTGGCGGTGCAGAGTGCAGAGTGGCGGTGCAGAGTGGCGGTGCAGAGTGGCGGTGCAGAGTGGCGGTGCAGAGTGCAGAGTGGCGGTGCAGTGTGGCGGTGCAGAGTGCAGAGTGGCGGTGCAGAGTGGCGGTGCAGAGTGGCGGTGCAGAGTGGCGGTGCAGAGTGGCGGTGCAGAGTGGCGGCGCAGAGTGGCGTTGCGGCGGTGCAGAGTGGCAGTGCAGAGTGGCGGCGCAGAGTGCAGAGTGGCGGTGCAGAGTGGCGGTGCAGAGTGGCGGTGCAGAGTGGCGGTGCAGAGTGGCAGTGCGGCGGTGCAGAGTGGCGGTGCAGAGTGGCGGTGCAGAGTGGCGGTGCAGAGTGCAGAGTGGCGGTGCAGAGTGGCGGTGCAGAGTGCAGAGTGGCGGTGCAGAGTGGCGGTGCAAAGTGGCAGTGCAGAGTGGCGGTGCAGAGTGCAGAGTGGCGGTGCAGAGTGGCGGTGCAGAGTGGCGGTGCAGAGTGGCAGTGCAGAGTGGCGGTGCAGAGTGCAGAGTGGCGGTGCAGAGTGGCGGCGCAGAGTGGCGGTGCAGAGTGGCGGTGCAGAGTGGCGGTGCAGAGTGCAGAGTGGCGGTGCAGAGTGGCGGTGCAGAGTGGCGGTGCAGAGTGGCGGTGCAGAGTGGTGGTGCGGCGGTGCAGAGTGGCGGTGCAGAGTGGCGGTGCAGAGTGGCGGTGCAGAGTGGTGGTGCAGAGTGGCGGTGCGGCGGTGCTGAGTGGCGGTGCGGCGGTGCAGAGTGGCGGTGCAGAGTGGCGGTGCGGCGGCGCAGAGTGGCGGTGCAGAGTGGCGGTGCAGAGTGCAGAGTGGCGGTGCAGAGTGGCGTGCAGAGTGGCGGTGCAGAGTGGCGGTGCAGAGTGGCGGTGCGGCGGTGCAGAGTGGCGGTGCAGAGTGGCGGTGCAGAGTGCAGAGTGGCGGTGCAGAGTGGCGGTGCAGAGTGGCGGCGCAGAGTGGCGGCGCAGAGTGGCGGCGCAGAGTGGCGGCGCAGAGTGGCGGCGCGGCGGCGCAGAGTGGCGGTGCGGCGGTGCAGAGTGGCGGTGCAGAGTGGCGGTGCAGAGTGGCGGTGCAGAGTGGTGGTGCAGAGTGGCAGTGCAGAGTGGCGGTGCAGAGTGGCGGTGCAGAGTGCAGAGTGGCGGTGCAGAGTGGCAGTGCAGAGTGGCGGTGCAGAGTGGCGGTGCAGAGTGGCGGTGCGGCGGTGCAGAGCGGCGGTGCAGAGTGGCGGTGCAGAGTGCAGAGTGGCGGTGCAGAGTGGCGGTGCAGAGTGCAGAGTGGCGGTGCAGAGTGGCGGTGCAGAGTGGCGGTGCAGAGTGGCGGTGCGGCGGTGCAGAGTGGCGGTGCAGAGTGCAGAGTGGCGGTGCAGAGTGGCGGTGCAGAGTGCAGAGTGGCGGTGCAGAGTGGCGGTGCAGAGTGCAGAGTGGCGGTGCTGAGTGGCGGTGCAGAGTGGCGGTGCAGAGTGGCGGTGCGGCGGTGCAGAGTGGCGGTGCAGAGTGGCGGTGCAGAGTGCAGAGTGGCGGTGCAGAGTGGCGGTGCAGAGTGGCGGTGCAGAGTGGCGGTGCAGAGTGGCGGCGCAGAGTGGCGGCGCAGAGTGGCATTGCGGCGGTGCAGAGTGGCATTGCGGCGGTGCAGAGTGGCGGTGCAGAGTGGCGGTGCAGAGTGCAGAGTGGCGGTGCAGAGTGGCGGTGCAGAGTGCAGAGTGGCGGTGCAGAGTGGCGGTGCAGAGTGGCGGTGCAGAGTGCAGAGTGGCGGTGCAGAGTGGCGGTGCAGAGTGGCGGTGCAGAGTGGCGGTGCAGAGTGCAGAGTGGCGGTGCAGAGTGGCGGTGCAGAGTGCAGAGTGGCGGTGCAGAGTGGCGGTGCAGAGTGGCGGTGCAGAGTGGCGGCGCAGAGTGCAGAGTGGCGGCGCAGAGTGGCGGTGCAGAGTGGCGGTGCAGAGTGGCGGTGCAGAGTGGCAGTGCGGCGGTGCAGAGTGGCGGTGCAGAGTGGCGGTGCAGAGTGGCGGTGCAGAGTGGCGGTGCAGAGTGCAGAGTGGCGGTGCAGAGTGCAGAGTGGCGGTGCAGAGTGGCGGTGCAAAGTGGCGGTGCAGAGTGGCGGTGCAGAGTGCAGAGTGGCGGTGCAGAGTGGCGGTGCAGAGTGGCGGTGCAGAGTGGCGGTGCAGAGTGGCAGTGCAGAGTGGCGGTGCAGAGTGGCGGTGCAGAGTGCAGAGTGGCGGTGCAGAGTGGCGGCGCAGAGTGGCGGTGCAGAGTGCAGAGTGGCGGTGCAGAGTGGCGGTGCAGAGTGCAGAGTGGCGGTGCAGAGTGGCGGTGCAGAGTGGCGGTGCAGAGTGGTGGTGCGGCGGTGCAGAGTGGCGGTGCAGAGTGGCGGTGCAGAGTGGCGGTGCGGCGGTGCTGAGTGGCGGTGCGGCGGTGCAGAGTGGCGGTGCAGAGTGGCGGTGCAGCGGTGCAGAGTGGCGGTGCAGAGTGCAGAGTGGCGGTGCAGAGTGGCGGTGCAGAGTGGCGGTGCAGAGTGGCGGTGCGGCGGTGCAGAGTGGCGGTGCAGAGTGGCGGTGCAGAGTGCAGAGTGGCGGTGCAGAGTGGCGGTGCAGAGTGGCGGTGCAGAGTGGCGGTGCAGAGTGGCGGCGCAGAGTGGCGGTGCGGCGGTGCAGAGTGGCGGTGCAGAGTGGCGGTGCAGAGTGGTGGTGCAGAGTGGCGGTGCAGAGTGGCGGTGCAGAGTGGCGGTGCAGAGTGCAGAGTGGCGGTGCAGAGTGGCGGTGCAGAGTGGCGGTGCAGAGTGGCGGTGCGGCGGTGCAGAGCGGCGGTGCAGAGTGGCGGTGCAGAGTGGCGGTGCAGAGTGCAGAGTGGCGGTGCAGAGTGGCGGTGCAGAGTGCAGAGTGGCGGTGCAGAGTGGCGGTGCAGAGTGGCGGTGCGGCGGTGCAGAGTGGCGGTGCAGAGTGCAGAGTGGCGGTGCAGAGTGGCGGTGCAGAGTGCAGAGTGGCGGTGCAGAGTGGCGGTGCAGAGTGCAGAGTGGCGGTGCTGAGTGGCGGTGCAGAGTGGCGGTGCAGAGTGGCGGTGCGGCGGTGCAGAGTGGCGGTGCAGAGTGGCGGTGCAGAGTGCAGAGTGGCGGTGCAGAGTGGCGGTGCAGAGTGGCGGTGCAGAGTGGCGGTGCAGAGTGGCGGCGCAGAGTGGCGGCGCAGAGTGGCATTGCGGCGGTGCAGAGTGGCATTGCGGCGGTGCAGAGTGGCATTGCGGCGGTGCAGAGTGGCGGTGCAGAGTGGCGGTGCAGAGTGCAGAGTGGCGGTGCAGAGTGGCGGTGCAGAGTGCAGAGTGGCGGTGCAGAGTGGCGGTGCAGAGTGGCGGTGCAGAGTGCAGAGTGGCGGTGCAGAGTGGCGGTGCAGAGTGGCGGTGCAGAGTGGCGGTGCAGAGTGCAGAGTGGCGGTGCAGAGTGGCGGTGCAGAGTGCAGAGTGGCGGTGCAGAGTGGCGGTGCAGAGTGGCGGTGCAGAGTGGCGGCGCAGAGTGCAGAGTGGCGGCGCAGAGTGGCGGTGCAGAGTGGCGGTGCAGAGTGGCGGTGCAGAGTGGCAGTGCGGCGGTGCAGAGTGGCGGTGCAGAGTGGCGGTGCAGAGTGGCGGTGCAGAGTGGCGGTGCAGAGTGCAGAGTGGCGGTGCAGAGTGCAGAGTGGCGGTGCAGAGTGGCGGTGCAAAGTGGCGGTGCAGAGTGGCGGTGCAGAGTGCAGAGTGGCGGTGCAGAGTGGCGGTGCAGAGTGGCGGTGCAGAGTGGCGGTGCAGAGTGGCAGTGCAGAGTGGCGGTGCAGAGTGGCGGTGCAGAGTGCAGAGTGGCGGTGCAGAGTGGCGGCGCAGAGTGGCGGTGCAGAGTGCAGAGTGGCGGTGCAGAGTGGCGGTGCAGAGTGCAGAGTGGCGGTGCAGAGTGGCGGTGCAGAGTGGCGGTGCAGAGTGGCGGTGCAGAGTGGTGGTGCGGCGGTGCAGAGTGGCGGTGCAGAGTGGCGGTGCAGAGTGGCGGTGCAGAGTGGCGGTGCGGCGGTGCTGAGTGGCGGTGCGGCGGTGCAGAGTGGCGGTGCAGAGTGGCGGTGCAGCGGTGCAGAGTGGCGGTGCAGAGTGGCGGTGCAGAGTGCAGAGTGGCGGTGCAGAGTGGCGGTGCAGAGTGGCGGTGCAGAGTGGCGGTGCGGCGGTGCAGAGTGGCGGTGCAGAGTGGCGGTGCAGAGTGCAGAGTGGCGGTGCAGAGTGGCGGTGCAGAGTGGCGGTGCAGAGTGGCGGTGCAGAGTGGCGGCGCAGAGTGGCGGTGCGGCGGTGCAGAGTGGCGGTGCAGAGTGGCGGTGCAGAGTGGTGGTGCAGAGTGGCGGTGCAGAGTGGCGGTGCAGAGTGGCGGTGCAGAGTGCAGAGTGGCGGTGCAGAGTGGCGGTGCAGAGTGGCGGTGCAGAGTGGCGGTGCAGAGTGGCGGTGCGGCGGTGCAGAGCGGCGGTGCAGAGTGGCGGTGCAGAGTGGCGGTGCAGAGTGCAGAGTGGCGGTGCAGAGTGGCGGTGCAGAGTGCAGAGTGGCGGTGCAGAGTGGCGGTGCAGAGTGGCGGTGCAGAGTGGCGGTGCGGCGGTGCAGAGTGGCGGTGCAGAGTGGCGGTGCAGAGTGCAGAGTGGCGGTGCAGAGTGGCGGTGCAGAGTGCAGAGTGGCGGTGCAGAGTGGCGGTGCAGAGTGCAGAGTGGCGGTGCAGAGTGGCGGTGCAAAGTGGCAGTGCAGAGTGGCGGTGCGGCGGTGCAGAGTGGCGGTGCAGAGTGGCGGCGCAGAGTGCAGAGTGGCGGCGCAGAGTGGCGGTGCAGAGTGGCGGTGCAGAGTGGCGGTGCAGAGTGGCAGTGCGGCGGTGCAGAGTGGCGGTGCAGAGTGGCGGTGCAGAGTGGCGGTGCAGAGTGCAGAGTGGCGGTGCAGAGTGCAGAGTGGCGGTGCAGAGTGGCGGTGCAAAGTGGCGGTGCAGAGTGGCGGTGCAGAGTGCAGAGTGGCGGTGCAGAGTGGCGGTGCAGAGTGGCGGTGCAGAGTGGCGGTGCAGAGTGGCAGTGCAGAGTGGCGGTGCAGAGTGGCGGTGCAGAGTGCAGAGTGGCGGTGCAGAGTGGCGGCGCAGAGTGGCGGTGCAGAGTGCAGAGTGGCGGTGCAGAGTGGCGGTGCAGAGTGCAGAGTGGCGGTGCAGAGTGGCGGTGCAGAGTGGCGGTGCAGAGTGGCGGTGCAGTGTGGTGGTGCGGCGGTGCAGAGTGGCGGTGCAGAGTGGCGGTGCAGAGTGGCGGTGCAGAGTGGCGGTGCAGAGTGGCGGTGCGGCGGTGCTGAGTGGCGGTGCGGCGGTGCAGAGTGGCGGTGCAGAGTGGCGGTGCAGCGGTGCAGAGTGGCGGTGCAGAGTGGCGGTGCAGAGTGCAGAGTGGCGGTGCAGAGTGGCGGTGCAGAGTGGCGGTGCAGAGTGGCGGTGCGGCGGTGCAGAGTGGCGGTGCAGAGTGGCGGTGCAGAGTGCAGAGTGGCGGTGCAGAGTGGCGGTGCAGAGTGGCGGTGCAGAGTGGCGGTGCAGAGTGGCGGCGCAGAGTGGCGGTGCGGCGGTGCAGAGTGGCGGTGCAGAGTGGCGGTGCAGAGTGGTGGTGCAGAGTGGCGGTGCAGAGTGGCGGTGCAGAGTGGCGGTGCAGAGTGCAGAGTGGCGGTGCAGAGTGGCGGTGCAGAGTGGCGGTGCAGAGTGGCGGTGCAGAGTGGCGGTGCGGCGGTGCAGAGCGGCGGTGCAGAGTGGCGGTGCAGAGTGGCGGTGCAGAGTGCAGAGTGGCGGTGCAGAGTGCAGAGTGGCGGTGCAGAGTGGCGGTGCAGAGTGGCGGTGCAGAGTGGCGGTGCGGCGGTGCAGAGTGGCGGTGCAGAGTGGCGGTGCAGAGTGCAGAGTGGCGGTGCAGAGTGGCGGTGCAGAGTGCAGAGTGGCGGTGCAGAGTGGCGGTGCAGAGTGGCGGTGCAAAGTGGCAGTGCAGAGTGGCGGTGCGGCGGTGCAGAGTGGCGGTGCAGAGTGGCAGTGCAGAGTGCAGAGTGGCGGTGCAGAGTGGCGGTGCAGAGTGCAGAGTGGCGGTGCAGAGTGGCGGTGCAGAGTGGCGGTGCAGAGTGGCGGCGCAGAGTGGCGGCGCAGAGTGGCGGCGCAGAGTGGCGGCGCAGAGTGGCGGCGCAGAGTGGCGGCGCAGAGTGGCCGTGCGGCGGTGCCGAGTGGCGGTGCAGAGTGGCGGTGCAGAGTGGCGGTGCAGAGTGCAGAGTGGCGGTGCAGAGTGGCGGTGCAGAGTGGCGGTGCAGAGTGGCGGTGCGGCGGTGCAGAGTGGCGGTGAAGAGTGGCGGTGCAGAGTGGCGGTGCAGAGTGCAGAGTGGCGGTGCAGAGTGGCGGTGCAGAGTGGCGGTGCAGAGTGGCGGTGCAGAGTGGCGGTGCAGAGTGCAGAGTGGCGGTGCAGAGTGGCGGTGCAGAGTGGCGGTGCAGAGTGGCGGTGCAGAGTGGCGGTGCAGCGGTGCGGCGGTGCAGCGGTGCGGCGGTGCAGAGTGGCGGTGCAGAGTGCAGAGTGGCGGTGCAGAGTGGCGGTGCAGAGTGGCGGTGCAGAGTGGCGGTGCAGAGTGACAGTGAGTGCAGAGTGACAGTGAGTGCAGAGTGACAGTGAGTGCAGAGTGACAGTGAGTGCAGAGTGACAGTGAGTGCAGAGTGACAGTGAGTGCAGAGTGACAGTGAGTGCAGAGTGACAGTGAGTGCAGAGTGACTGCAGAGACAGTGTGTCAGGGTGCACATTGTGCGAGTGTGCAGAATGAGTGTGCAGGGTAAACAGTGTGTGACTATGCAGGGTGACATTGGGAGTGTGCGGGTGAGCAGTGTGTGAATGTTACGGGGCAGTGTGTGAGTGTGCAGAAAACACCACACACACATACACCACACACACATAACGCACACACAAACCACACACCTCAGTCTCTCAACACCACACACTTGTCACCACTCAACACAACACACTCACCACCACACTCACTCCCCAGGCTCACCCCCACAGACTCACCACCACACACTCACCAGCACACAGAAAACAACACACACAACAACACACCCCCAGCCGTCAATGAATGCTTTCACCATGCACAAACACCAACAACCATCATCCATCTGTGCACGCTTTTACCAAGCACACACCCACCAGCCGTCAGTGCACCCTTCCACCAGGCACACACACCTCCAGCCGGCAGTGCACTTTTCCACTAAGCAATCGCAGTATGGTACACTTTACTTTTAAACATATTCATATAAAGCACAGCATGCCACCATTGGTAAAATTACAATTCAACCAACATACTTCCACTACACACCACATGCACACACTCCATAACACATGGCAAAAAGACATTGGCATTTACAATGCCATTAGCTCAAACTCAAATAAATCCGAGCCCGATTGCATTTCTAATGCTTGTTAGAATATGTCTCCTAATCAAGTACTGTGCATAGTCATTTCTATTAATTACCCATTTTACAATTTGTATTGGACATAATTCTGAGAAACGTTCTTAAAGCATAACAGAACCAAGATATATCTTAATGACAAAGGAATAATGTCTGTGTTTTTAATAATATGCTATTTTGATATATTAGTGTCACATTGTTTCTCTTTATAATTGTGTAACCCATTTTAAGGATTTGCTCTCCATACATAACTATTTCCTTCACCCACAGAAATACATTATATCACTTCCACTTGCAAATAAAGACATATTATGCAGTCCCTTCGAAACCAATACAAGGCCTAGTATTGATTATAATGTTTGAATATTCAGACAAGACAAATTTACCCATTTCACGGAGCAGTGAGGGCAAAATGGATTTTACTCGCATTTTCACATAGTTAATATAACCACTTTAGGACTGAGGTGATGGATTTAACATTTAGGTAAATTTTAACGAGTACTGAAATACTTTTAAAAGTAAGGATTATCTCTTAATTAAGCACCTGGCTATTACACAATGATGCCCTTCCCCTGCCGCTGAATCATTTGTACATTTCCACAAATACTTGATGTTAATCAACCTAATGCTCTCTGAGTCTGATGAATGTCTCCTTAACAGAACATCCTATTCATTGTATTCATATTTAATGTGATTGCCACTTTAAAGGAGCAGTCTACCAACACAAGAAGGATCCACATGATTGACAGGCAGGCTCAGCTGAAGAGTCCCAGAGCAATTACAGTAGATTTACGGAAAATTCAGACATTGTTTCCAAGAAGAAGGCTATATGCGGAAAAATGACAGGCAATATCTATTTTTTTAGCTGTCTAGCATATATGGTGTGAGGATTTCCTTAACTCAAAACCTAAATATTAGACACACCATGTTGATGCAGTTATCCTATTATGAAGTTATGTTCCTTTTTTGGGTACATTTATTTACTGGTTTCTTTTGTTTCAACAGCAATGCAATCACAACAAGTCATTTATCTAAAATGAAAACATACTACACTGTAACTGACAAGTAATGCACTTTTTTGGTATATACTAAACTGAACCATATTTCATTAAACGTAACTTTGATAATATCAGAATCCGTACACCAGTATTGCACGTACCTTCCCTGACGTGGATTACCTTTTTTTTTTTTTACATTTCCGCTTTTATTTTATGGCTATCATTACAAAAGGAACACAACAAACAATATCATACCTCTAGTGTATTTAATGACATAATGGATAGTTTTTACGGCAATTTGTTTGCAAATATTTTTTGCCAGCATGTTATCTATCAATATACTGTATCAATCAGCCAAACGTTCACGTTGGAACAAAGCGGTAATTGACACATCAGGAGTTTGAATCTGGCAGGGCCCTTTTCACCTGTCCTGAAGGTAGATAAATTGAGTAGCATTAGTGGGTAATTGTGACATCTCTTATTTACAATGGTTAGAAACGGCAGAAGAATAGTATGAAGCACTATATACAATCAAGTTACTAATTCTTTCTCAGCTAAACACTTGAGTTAGATCTTCGAAATTGTTTGGTTTCAGGGGCCTCGTTTTGAGGTCCCTATTGAAAGTCTTGGTACTGTCAGTTGTAGAGTTAATAATGATCATAAGCGGAAATCTGAGGGGTTTCTTAGAAATAAGGAATTTCAGGTTGAACTTGTAATTGAGGTCTCCCTAGAGTTTTCCATGAATACTGTAGTTGCTTTTGTCTCAAAATGAATTTCAATGGTCAGCGAAGTTACTGTGGAACTTGTAATTCTGAGGGGCCACTACATCCAGTTACCAGTCCCTTCAAAATTACCAAGGATCAGCCGCGGTCCGTGCAGATAGCAGCAGTGGGGCCGGGTGATGGGGGATTTCGGGGGACGATGGAAAGGGAAATGAATTTTCCCTCTGCATCGTCCCTCGACATCCCCACTCACCTTGCTCCACCACTGCTACTTGCATGGACCGCGGCTGCCAAGGAGCTAGTACTTAGTCTCAGCTGTCTCACTTCCATTATGTAAAGACAGCTCCCTTTCACACTATTATTTCGTCATTGTTAACAAGGTTCGGGTATGGTGTTACTTTTTGCACAATGCACATCAGCGCAATTGGATATTAGTGGTCTTATTTATGTTCCTTAAAGCCCCGCCCCCCAAGTATGTGAATAATCTCAATCAAAACATTTGACCCCATCTGGGGATGTGTTAACTGCAGTAAACAAAAAACCAAAGACAGACTATGTCCTAGGTCTGTGAACGAAACTCATGATTTCCATTCAAAGCAATTTCCATTGATTAAGGCAACTCAGGACTGCTTTGATGATTAAGAAGTCTAAATCTTATTTGCTCCGAAAGGTCTCCAAATCTGAGTTGATAATATTGATCTCAGAAACACTATGAATACTAACAGCACCATAACAGCATATGAAAAGCCAGTGACAATGTGATGCACAAGTAAAATAGGTATTCTACATATCCTATGAATTATATCCTGCTTTGAAGTTATCTAGAATACAACTCATTTGGCTATATAACCCTGGTAGACTCCTAAAAAGATCAGAGTCATTTTGCATACTGTAGACTTGTTAGTCAACAAAGCAGTCCTGTGTCGTGTTATTCACTGGTAATTACTTTGAATAGAAAACATGAGTTGTTGAATCACTATTTCATTCAAAGAGCTCAGGCATAGTCTGTCTTTAGTTTTTATGATTTGTTAGTGCCAAAGGGAAGGTACTATTCAGTGCTTTCGATCAGATCTGTCTCATGATTTCCATTCAAAGCAATTTCCATTGATTAAGGCAACTCAGGACTGCTTTGATGATTAAGAAGTCTAAATCTTATTTGTTCCGAAAGGTCTCCAAATCTGAGTTGATAATATTGATCTCAGAAACAAAGGCTGCCACAACATGTTTTGTGTCAATGAGGCCGCTTTATCAGGGTCAATACATGAACTTGGAACAATATGAATTATTGTATACCAAGCCATATGTTACATACACTGAGTCATCAAGATGAGTAATGAATGGAAAGAAGATTCAAATAGAAGAGAAGAAACTTTAGGTTCCCATACTATGCAGATGTAAGCACAATTGCTTAAATCTTTTCAGGAGTCTACCACTGTTTTAATTCGGTTACTCAAGAGTATAACAAACGCATAATCTGAAAGTATCAACACTCTCCACCATGGACAATGAGAGAATACCTATCGTTCAAATTGATCTAAGTGTAAGTTTGGGATTTTATTTATTATCCTTGTGAAGCAAGCCAATGAAGGAAACGTGAAGTAAAAATATAACAAGAAATAAAAATAGGAATTAGAAACATTAAGCAAAGAGAGACATCGAGTGACTGCCCTGGACTGCCCTACAATGCCCGTAAAGCGTTGCTATAGAATTAATGCCCATCAAGATTTCCAAACCCAAGTTTCTTTTTTATATTCAATCCTCACAATGATAATACTTCAAATTAATCTCATAATATTTGCATCTGTTCATCCTCAATCAGAGGATAGAGATAAACAATTTAGAGATTTGCAAATGAACATTCCCTTTTAGTTTGTACATAAAAATAGCTGTCATCTCTGAGAGCACTCACATCCCGTTAATCTTCTCTAAAATTGAATCAGAGATGGGTTTGTTCCAGTGACGATTTTTCTGTCCAGGATACAATGCACTTTATCTTTTTTTGTGAGCACTTTCTTCGAATCCGGAGGCGTTTTATTCTTCCAATTTTAAAAAACAAAGGTTTCTTGCAAGTCAAGCCAGCCCTCCTTTATTTGTAGCCACTATCGAATGTGTGGGAGACCTTCAGTATAGCTAGCTTTCTCACAGCAGCGGTCAGATTAAAGAGGAAAAATAAGATAAGTGTAACTCATTATCATGCACAAGTTTGAATTAACCAAATTTAATGATGTTCCAATTTGGAAATGTGCTTTTTAAGAAATTACTCAAAATGAATTGATTATTTGTATTGAATGCACCCAATGTTTGTAAATTTTGTATGTAATTTAGTTATTTATTTATTTATTTATTTGCATGTTTGTATGGCGCTGTGAATCGACTCCCGGAGGAGTATCTCCGCGCCTTTGGCAGCAACTAAAGAACAGCAACTCATCATAATTTAGTTCAAAGCCCTAAACCAACTAATAATTAAAAAGGAACGTTTTAAGTTTCCTCCTAAAAGGGAAATGTTCCCTGCATACTCTGATTTCCTTCGGGAGTTGGTTCCACAACTTAGGGCCAGCTACAGATAGGGCCCTACCCCCCTTTCTAGCCTTCATGGCCCTAGGAACACATAGCAATTCCTGATCTCCTGATCGCAAGGATCTGGATGGGACATAAGGGATGAATTTTTCAGTGAGGTAGCCAGGACCCTTTCCAATAAGGCATTTATGGATGACACAGCAGATCTTAAACATCACCCTCTGCCTTACTGGGAGCCAGTGCAGTTTGGCCAACAATGGTTTTGAGGGAGTACGAGGCGGGACGTTTAAAACTAGTCGTGCAGCAGTGTTTTGCACAACCTGCAATCTAGCCATAATACCCTCATTGGCAGCCAGCAACAAACCATTGCAGTAGTCCAGCCTACTTAACACTAGTGACTGGACCAACGTTCTCCTGGTGGAATCCGGTAGCAGAGGGAATACTCTCCTGAGAAGACCAATGACATGAAAACATGAACCCACCACTTGATTAGTTTGTTGTGTTAGGGTTAGCTCATGATCCAGTTTCACTCCCAGATCTTTTACCACCGTTTTGGGCTCAGGGACGGGGCCAAGATCTTGAGGCCACCAGTCCGGGGTCCATAAACGTTTGGCCTCTCCGAAGAGCATAACCTCGGTCTTGGAGACGTTGCACTGCAGGAAGTTGGCTGCCATCCAGCGTGCCACCTCCTTCATTCCCCGGGCGAAGGAGTCACGCACCTCGGGAGTCATGATTTTAAAAGGGAAGAGGAGTTGGGTATCATCTGCGTATGACACTGGAATGAACCCGTGGGATCTCATGATGTTAGCTAGGGGCGCCACGTAGATATTAAATAACGTAGGGCTCAGACACGAGCCCTGTGGCACCCCCTTTGAGATCGCCACCACCTCAGATTGGTATGGTCCCAAGATGACTCTCTGGGTGCGTTTACTGAAGAAGCTCCTTAGCCAGGCCAGAGCCTTGCCTTCCAGACCGATGTCAACTAGTCTGGAGGTCATGATGTCATGTGACACAGTGTCGAACGCCGCTGACAAATCCAGAAGCACCAGGACAACGGAGTAGCCCTTGTCCTGTAGCATCTGAAGATTGTCAGCGACGGACAGCAAGGCGGTCTCAGTACTGTGCCTGGGCCTAAAACCCGACTGAGAGGGGTCGAGTCCACCCGTATGTTCAATAAATTTTGACAAATGCTGATTCACATATCTCTCAGCGAGCTTCCCTATGAAAGGGAGAAGAGAGATCGGTCTCAGATTTGTCAAATCCGACCAGGGGATAGGATTGTTTTTACGTAGGGGTCTCACATGAGCCTGCTTCCAGGCTAAAGGGACTTCCCCCGTACACAAAGATAAATTGACTATATGTCGCATTCCAGTCGCATTTATAACTCAATTGTATGTAATGTTTAGTATGCTTTTATGGTTTTAATATTAACCGAATAAAGTACTTTTGGCTGACTGACTGACTGAATCAGAGGTGACTTTATGCATGTGAATTGTGTTTGGCATTCACTTTTAAAAAGGAAAGAGGTAGCAGAAAACTGTCTCACAATAAGAATACTAACCGCACCATAGGAGCATATGAAAAGCCAGTGACAATGTGATGCACAAGTAAAATAGGTATTCTACATATCCTATGAATTATATCCTGCTTTGAAGTTATCTAGAATACAACTCATTTGGCTATATAACCCTGGTAGACTCCTAAAAAGATCAGAGTCATTTTGCATACTGTAGACTTGTTAGTCAACAAAGCAGTCCTGTGTCGTGTTATTCACTGGTAATTACTTTGAATTGAAAACATGAGTTGTTGAATCACTATTTCATTCAAAGAGCTCAGGCATAGTCTGTCTTTAGTTTTTATGATTTGTTAGTGCCAAAGGGAAGGTAGTATTCAGTGCTTTCGGTCGGATCTGTCTGACTAGTAATAGCCTTTTCCTCTTTTTGGTTCATACAGTGCACTCATGTTGTGAGGAGTGGTACTTACAATAGAATCTCATTTCTTGCACCAAATCACTTGCAATGCGCAAAATATACCAGATTTAAATATTCTCTGCATATTTTCTACACCAACATCCTCTTTTGTATCAGCTCTAATCCAATTGTTACTTTTCTTATAGTTATGTCTTCAATTACCTCTTGCATATTTCCGTTTAGGAATTCTTCTTGAAAAATCTATTACATTTGCTATTCAATCCAAAAATATATGATTTGTGCTTCAGGTGAAGGTCAGAATTTAAATTAAATAGTGTGAATAGACCTATAGTAAGAAAAAGCAAAAAGAAATTCTCCCCTCAGATAATACCAGCAAGTTTACGAACCATAAAACATGTACGTTAATATTTCTAGACCAATAAAAAAAATCAGAAAATAGTTGCATATGCCTGCATATAATATGCAAATTCAGTGATCATCAGCATCATTAAGAATGTCAGCTGGTAGACTACATGCTCTTTTCAACAATACATGTTCCTACACAACAGGAATGCACCCATCACACATGTATTTACTGGTAATACCATAAATTCATCATCTTTCTGCTGAAAAATAAATTGCTGCTTAGTCCAGTAGCCTGTACACATAAACACAAAGCCAGGGAGGAATGATGCCTTTTTTGCCAAGAAACTTATTTCCTTGAGATGAGTAATTGTTAATAATTGATACTCAACTGAATCAGTAGGGATATCACAGAGAAGTGAACATTTTAGCAGAGCGTATGTCTATTGAGAACATCTTGTGGATAAGCCAAATGCTGAGGTGGCAATATAGATAGATAGTGAAAGAATTCACAGAGCTACAAGAATGCGTGATATGACCAGTAAGTAGCATGTTGTACCCCAGTGATGCTGGAGGAGCTCTGGAAAAACAAAAGAGGTCAAATCAACTACCTCAGAACTCCCAGCAGACCAGCACCTAATAATTACATTCATTTCATTCAGATCATCCTAAAAAGTGCCACAAGAGCTCTGGAGGACATAGTGGTGGTGATCATAGTGAGATAATGCATAGGTGAGACAGTGTAAAAGAAATTAAGTGGCCAGGTAAGAAGGTGGTCAAAAGAAGTAGAGTGAGCAAATAGGGCAATTGAGATGCTATGGGCAGGACATGAAATACAAGTAAATCAAAGGGAACCCAGATACATTCTTCATTGCATTCATATTTAAAGTAGCCAAGTGTCACAAAGTATGGGAATGTGACTAAACTCACACTGTCTCCCAATTTCTTTCAGAGGTCACATTCAATGACCACGTTGAAGGCTTAGTTTTACCCTAACAATGAGTTAATGGATGATTTAAGGACTAAAATCTTTCTCAATTGGGTTGGTCCTAAATTGACACTGGTTATATGCCCACTACACTGCATGCATTATATCGCATGTCAAATATATTACATCCACTACATCTATCTAACCACTACATCTAAAAGTATGTCTAAGTAAGTAAGTATGGAGTAAAGAATAAAAACTATATAATTACCTGGACGATGTGCTGGTAGTGTGGTGCATGTGATATTTTTGCAGGCCGTTATTATCAACCTCAATAAAATATCACCAGTACTTTGTTTAACCTCCTTCTGATGCTGCCGAGGTATTAGATATGAATTACTGGCTCTCCTTTGTTAAGGCAGAAGGACAAATCTTGCGTCAAATTAATAATTTAAATTCTTTGGCTGCTTCACATGTACTACGTCTCGAATTTGGTTTAGTTTCGTCTTTTGCTTTATCCTTGGCAAGGGCTCTGCGGTGGGGAAAATCCCTCTTCTGGGGGGAGGAGGGTACACTTAGGGCTGCCCTGAGAACAGAGATTTTTGACACATTAAAAGATCAATCAACATTTTTTTGATATTTTGAAAAAGATCAATCAACAGATATTTTGTTGTTGCCCAAGTCTGTTTTGAAACAGCTTTTAAAGAAGTCTATTCTCTTTATGAGTTTGGTTAGAGATGTCGCTTTAAGTCTGTCCAGGCCCAGTAATGAGTTTGGCAGTGGGAGTGCCTTAGGGAATAAACCATAACCCTATCTATCTTGGAATATGCCTCATGGGACCAGAAGGCTGATACTCCTACTGAGCCTTAATTTGATGCCTCTAAGAGAAGTTACCGGTATCTGGGAAAAAATACCAAGAGAGAAAAGAATCTGTGAAATGTGCCATTCACGAATTCAAGATCTAAATCATGTTTTATTTGTATGTACAAAATTGCAAAGAGTTAGGTAAGTGTTCTTAAAGCCATTTTTATCAAATGTAATATTCACTCTGCCCAGGAAGCGCGATCTCTGGTTCTGTCTCCCCCAAATGAAATGGTTTGCCATAAGATATATAAATGTTTTAAAACATTTTTGTCTATTTAATAGGAAAAAGATTTTTTATAGTAGTTTTATTCCAATGTGATATTATGTGAGCTGGTCAGATTCTTGATTGTCTTATGTATTTATTGTACTATTTGCACATTATACAGAACGCCCAATATAAGAATTACCCTTGGGATGTAGCGATGTATAAGAAATAATTCTGCACTATATGTAAAGTTTGTTTCTTTTTTAAATATATTGATAGGTTTTTGTGGACCTCCGTAGGAGTTCCAAACTAAAATAAACAAATTGAATTGAATTGAATCCCTCTGATAGCGCCAATCATGCTTGTCCTCTTGCAAAACAGGGTCCTAATCATAAACAAAGGAATGTGAAAACAGTTTATTGTATCAGTATTTGAAACAACACGGAGGATTCAACAAATATTAAGAGGTCACATGATGGGAAGGGTCGACCACTCAGATAGGTCTGCAGTTTATTTTCACTTCTACATGAGAGAAGCAATGTATAATTTGTGTGCAACTATAATATTGAGCTTTGAATAATCTTCCAGTTGCGACTGCTGCCTAGACTGCCTAGAAGAAGCAGTGGGGCGGGTGGGGGCAAAGGGGCCAGAGTGAGAAATCGGGTAAAAAAATTAATTACTTACCTCCCAGGCAGCCGGCTGTGATTGGTCTGAGCACCGTGACATGACACTGGAGGGGTGGGCCTGTTCTCCATGCAGGCTGTAATGCAGTCTGCTTGGAGAACAGGGAATTGTGCATGGCTGTTTTGGGCGGCCCGAGAGGGCCATTCAGTCATTGCGCACAGGAGTGTTCTACCCTTCCTCCCCTGTTCTGCAGCCCTGCCACCTCATGCATGCTGCCACAGCAGGAGGACAACATTAAATGATAATAACATTACATTATTATCATTTCACTTTTTCCTTTGTTTATTTTCTTCCTGGCAGAGGGGAGAAATGCTCCACCTTAGCGGAAGAGCCTCCACTGTAATCTTCTGACATTGTGTCATGTACAAAACATTGGCTATCACAATATTGTGCAAGTTTGTATGTATTGGTAAGTATACAATTATTATTCTAAACTCCACATCGACATATCTTTGAAATATATATAATCCTTTTCAATACGTAGGTGTGGAGTATGCTTAAATGCATAATTCATCACTTCATGGAGGGAGTCTCTAACCGTTATGACCATGGGATTTCACTCATGTTGAACATAGTTATCTTTAGTGTGCTTTGTATCCCTACCACAACAATAAATTGAAAATACAGCATATTTAGAACACTACAGTCTTGATACATAGTACATTCCAAAGCAGATTCTTGCACTGAATGCAAGGAGTTGTTTGATTCGTTTTCTGGACACATATGCATCGGGTCCAGCATCACCCAGGCATGTGACTCTTATTAGTTATGTGTAATCTATTATGTGATATGTCCACTGAGGAATTGTCCATAAATTCTGGAAAATTAGGTATCTCATTTGATCTGACCAAATAATAGTGGAACAGGCCAGGATTGCACTACGTCACTGTAGAGTTTACATGCACATAGTTTGGGCCATTTCTTGTCTGCATGACAAGTGCACCCACACTTATTGTGTTCCCTTTATATTGGGAGAAGTTTGGAAATCAAAAACAGTAGGATTTTACCCAAAGGCTACAACTTCTGGTTCTGAAATCCGAGGAAATACTATTTTCTAGACATAGTTTGATGTTTTTTAGGACTTATGGATGTGACAACTTGGTGCAATCCTTGCAAGCTATACATTCCTGATATTCCTGAATCTTTGCTTTCCGGACATGTCTGTCATTGGAAGGGTTCCCTGGAAGCTGGCCAACTTGGGGCCCAAATACTGCAGCCATCCAGCACAGGCATTATGAGAAAAGTGTGTGTTGTGTAACCATAGTTGGACATTTAAATGTTTTTATTGTTCGGAAAAGTAGAGTATGATTGACACAAGCTACACTACCTCTGAGCGACAGTCTTCAGATATTCCTGGATTGGTAAGATTTTTCTGTGTTCAGCGTGACCCTGGCAAAAATATTGCTACCATCTTTTCTGCCATTTGTGAAGAAATAGCATGTTACAAATGAGGCAATTGAGTGGCATTGAAAAGGCATTTTGGTAAGATAAAGTGGTGGGTTCCCCGTATAGCACCTCAATTATCCATGTATCTAGTTTTTATAAATGCCTTGGGTTTGAAAGCTTTCCTGGCTACATTGCTGGCCAGAGTGGGCTAAAATACTTTAGCCTTTTCTTAAGAAACTTGTGTTTTATGTAGCCCTAGTGTGAGGCTTCAAGTCCATTCTGGGTATGAATGTGGTAGGAAGTAGAAAACGTACTTCTCCAGATTAACATTGTCTCTAGCTTCCAGAAATGCCTTTGGTTGGGTGAGTTCCTTGGGTTCTGGCGAACCTGGGCACAAATATTGCAACTATCACCCAAGTGAATTGTGAGGAAATTGTGTGTTGTGTTACCATATTTTTATATTTGGAAAATATTTAAGATAGAAGCCTCTGGCAGGATCCAAGCAAGCCACACCTTTCACGGTTTTCTGGGTGTATGTTTTTTACAATGCCTTGGGGTCAGATGTACAACAATTGTGATTTGTGACTCACAAATTGCAACAAGTTGCGAGCCAAATTTGCGAGTCACAAATCACTATGCAATGTACAATAGTGTCTCAGACACTGTTTGCGATTCCTAATGGGGTTGCAAATTGCATGCCTTATGAATTTTAATGAGGCACTCCCAATTTGTGACCCCATTGGGATTGCTGGTCCTCCCAGTTATGGTGGCCTGCTGCGCTCAGCAGATCTTCATGTGGGGGACTGCTTTTAAATAAAGCAGTCTTAAAAAAAAGAATGCAGCCCGTTTTCCCTAAAGGAAAACAGGATGCATTAAAAATAACCAAAACAAAAAAAGTTTTGGTTTCATTCTTTAAGAGCAGTTATTGGTTCCTGGGATCACTGCCTGCCCCTAAAAAATATTTCCCCCTGCATTTGCAAAGGAGAAGGGGGGACCCCTTCCCATTTGCGACTGCAATACCACCCTCTTGAAGAGGGCAGTAAATTGCGAGTGTTTTGTGACCGAATTTGCAAAACATTCATACATAGGGCTGCGAGTCGCAATTAGGAAGGGACACCCTCGGAACACCCCTTCCTAATTGCGAATCGCTAAACACTATTTTGCGAGTCGAAATTGGTAAGATAAAGTGGTGGGATCCCCGTATAGCACCTCAATTATCCATGTATCTAGTTCTTAGAAATGCCTTGGGTTTGTACGCTTTCCTGGCTACATTGCTGGCCAGAGTGGGCTAAAATAATTTAGCCTTTTCTTAAGAAACTTGTGTTTTATGTAGCCCTAGTGTGAGGCTTCAAATCCATTCTGGGTATGAATGTGGTAGGAAGTAGAAAACGTACTTCTCCAGATTAACATTGTCTCTAGCTTCCAGAAATGCCTTTGGTTGGGCGAGTTCCTTGGGTTCTGGCGAACCCGGGCACAAATATTGCAACTGTCGCCCAAGTGAATTGTGAGGAAATTCTGTGTTGTGTTACCATATTTTGATATTTGGAAAATATTTTAAGTAAAAACCTCTGGCAGGATCCAAGCAAGCCACACCTTTCACGGTTTTCTGGGTGTATGTTTTTTACAATGCCTTGGGGTCAGATGTACGACAATTGTGATTTGTGACTCACAAATTGCAACAAGTTACGAGGCGCAATTTGCGAGGCGCAAATCACAATGCAATGTACAATAGTGTCTCAGACACTGTTTGCGATTCCTAATGGGGGTTGCAAATTGCATGCCTCATGAATTTTAATGAGGCACTCGCAATTTGTGACCCCATTGGGAATGGCTGGTCCTCCCAGGTATGGTGGCCTGCTGGGCTCAGCAGATCTCCATGTCGGGGACTGCTTTTAAATAAAGCAGTCTAAAAAAAAAAGGAAAACAGGATGCATTAAAAATAACCAAAAAAAACGTTTCGGTTTCATTCTTTAAGAGCAGTTATTAGTTCCTGGGATCACTGCCTGCCCCTAAAAAATATTTCCCCCTGCATTTGCAAAAGAGAAGGGGGGACCCCTTCCTATTTGCGACTGCATTACCACCCTCTTGAAGAGGGCAGTAAATTGCGAGTGTTTTGTGACCGCATTTGCAAAACATTCATACGTAGGGCTGCGAGTCGCAATTAGGAAGGGACACCCTTGGAACACCCCTTCCTAATTGCGAATCGCTAAACACTATTTTGCGAGTCGAAATTTCTTGCGACTCGCAAAATAGTGTTAGTACATGGCCAGCAGGGATTTTGCATGAGCAAACAGGCCGCAAACCCGTTTGCGCATGCAAAATCCCATCGTACATCTGGCCCTTGGTTTGGTAGGCTTCAGTAAATGTGACCAACCCTGGGCCCAACTACAGCAGCAATCTCCTAGACAAATTGTGATTATATTATGTATTACATAGTCATATTTTATTGTTTGGAGGGTACTCAAGATATGAAAAAGGGGTTTATCCATGTAGGCAAGACAAACCTTGATTACTCTAAGCCTTTTTAGTTTTAAGAAATGCCTCCAACAGGTAGATTTTATAGGTGTTGGCCACCATAAACTCAAATATTCTGGATAGCTCTCATGAAATCTTTATTTTATATAGCCATAATCTTTTGATCTGATATCATTCTGGGTGAGAAAAAAATAATGATATGAATACTACCAACACCTCTCTGAAATGTTTCTAGTTTCCAAAATACCTAGGGATGTAGCGTATGTTGGGTTGAAGCCGGTGCGGGCCAAAAGTCTGTAGTCAGACACCTGTCGTACTTTTAACTAATTCTTTAAAACTGCATATTTCTAGTTCCACTAATTGAATGTTTGTCATTTTGGTCTTAAATTATTTATTAAAATGTACTCTATTTTTGTAAACCCGTGTGGTATTGTTCTCGTGTTGTGTTTTCACTTTATTACAGTATGAAGTGCTGGGTTAAGCCTGACTGCTCTGTGCCAAGCTACCAGAGGGTTAAGCGTAGGTAATCTGGGATTTACCTGTAACTTCACCCTGACAAGGATTGTGGTTGCTGCTTGGGTAGGGTTTCAGAGCTCTTAAACAGTAACCCAATTACTTACACTTACATTCCCTCCTCTCTCTCTTCTCCCACTCTTATCACTTCTCTCTACATCACCTCTACTCCCTCTCTTTCTTTCTCTCTTGAAGCCTTCCTGTGCCAGTTTCAATTAACCTCACACATCTGTTGAAAGTGCAAAGGCACCAGTAGCAACCCTGGGCTCTCAAAACAAGCCTCCAAGGTCTCCAACCCACAGGGGAAATACCAGGTGGAATAAAAGGCCTGATTGTCTCTGCCGTTGGAAAAATTTAGAAACTCTCCTTTCCAACTGTGACTCCCAAATGTTGCTGCTTGCCTGGGATGTGAAGTTTCGCTTCTGGAAGCTGCTGCAACTTTTTAGTGAAAATGCAGAACTGCAGCCACCAAAGTGCTCAGAGCCTTTGATAACGTTGACACCCTCTACGGCTTGCTAGTGTCATCAATTCACAAGATGCAAAATTGTGACTAAGTAGCACATCTGTGACAACTCCTAAAGAGCCACAAATCAAAGCCTCTAGTGAACACCCATGGTTTCCCTAAACCATGGTAATGGGACTTGCTGTCCACGTCTTTCAAACTTCACAGGTAGTGCATAGGCATAAAGTTTCCATACTTGTAATAGATGGGCTAAGGGCAATGCATCAAGCAAGGACTGTGCTGGGGAACACAGCGGCCGCCAGCAAGTGCCGGTCGCGAGCGCTGTCGCGGCATCAGAAATCTAAGCTGTACCGGTGCCCAAATATCGGGGTCCTCGTAGTGAAGCTGTGATGTAAGGCCTCTAAGGAGGGTTCGCGAAGGTTTCTCTCTGTTCTTATTTTTGCAGCTCCAGTGTGAAAACTTCCAGGTCTGCTCTCTGCCTGCTCTCAGGACGGAGGTGCAGAGCAGTGTGTGGGCGGAGGCAGCAGCTCGGCTCGGAAGGGGCCGGGGCACTACAGCTAGAATCGGCTTCCGGGGAAGCGGGAGCAGCAGATTTGCTGCCTGCTCTCAGGAACGTGTTTTGCCACCTGGCAAAGACCTACTCTCCCAGGGTAAGGGAGAGACTAGGTAGGAAAGCAGAACCGGAGGATGTCATCCAAAAGCCTCTGATGACTTCGGTAAGGAGGAAAAAGGGGAAACAGCACCAAGATCATTTAGGGGGTGCTTCTAAACTGTTTGGCGCTTCCTCAATAGAGGGTGAGGGTTTGAGTGAAACCCCTGCCTGCTTAGAAAATCGGTATACCCTTAGAAGCAGGGATATTTGGGGAAAGGTCAAAATACTCAAGGGTCTTCAGTTAAAAAGAACTCTTCTTTAGCCCCCAGAAGAATTCAGACAAAAGGGTTTCTTGCATTCCCCTGTATGCCACTTCAGCCACTACGACTAAAAGGCCACCCTCAGACAAGACTCCTTTGGGTACAGGAAGAAGGCAGCCTAAAAGGAAATCGGAATGTATAAAAGTTACGCCTTCACTTTGCTCCTACTTTAAAGTCCAATCTTTAACAGTGCAGCTTGCCCCCGCCTCCACACCTACACGCCCGGAATCTACACATACCTCTAAAGTCTGTGGACCTCCGTGCAGCATAGAGGGTGTAGTCAATATAGAAAGTATGAAAAACACTTTAAGTGCTGCATAAATACTGTGGGTTCCTACTGGAATAGGTTTAGTTCTTTAGCAGCAGCAGAGAACGAGATGTAAGATCAGAGAGACCCTAGATCTTTGAGCAGCTTGAACCAACCGCTCGTACAAAGAAAATCACCTATTGCATTGGTTGGTCAATCTGATCAAACTTGCACAGAGAAACTGTTATCTACCCTATTAATGGAGTTTAGGGAAAAGTGTACTGTCTCTGAGCTAAACCAGCAAAAGATTCAGGGCACATGTGAGGTATTGGAAAGTAAGATCAATAACTAGATGGACAGAGTCGGGGCAATGGAGGTCTCTCTTAAGGACCTCTCAAAAAAAGTTGACTTTAATAAAAACGAGATTGCAAAATTTAAGGATAGAGATAAAAAACTCCGGGATACACTAGTAGTTCTCGAAAACAATGCTAGGAAAAACAACCTCAGGATCCTGAATGTCCCGGAAGGGCTCGAGGGGGAAGACATCAGGGGTTTTACAATCAGGCTCCTAAAAGAGTATAATATGGACATCAAGGAGCACACCCTAGAGGAGGACATGCAGAGAGTCCACCGGAACCCTTTCACCAAGAGACCAGGGACAGAAAACCCGAGGAGAATCCTTGTACATTTTAAGACACACTCCATTAAGGAGAGAATCCTCGCTGGGGCCCTCAAAGCAGGAACATACAAGAAAGGAGAATGGTCTTTCCGCGTCAGATCAGACATCTCACGCACCATACAAGACCGATAATGGGAGTTTGGGAAATTAATTCAAGAGCTGAGAGGGTTGGGGGCCACAGCCAACCTCTGTTTCGCCGCCTCCCTAAAGGTGATGTGGATTAATAAAATGCACAACATCAGAGACCCCAACAAAGTCAGCAGCCTGATAGAACAGATTAAAGCACACCCAAAATAATTTGCTAGTGCTGTGATGACGCGAGAGAGTGCAAATTAGAGGTAGTCATTCAGAATACCTCTAGTTTTTTTAGGGTTCCCCTGGGTGTTAAGGGTGGGATCGCTGGAAAAAAGACAACACAAAAAAAGTATTTTATCTCTTCACCAGGTGGGGAAGCATATGGGTTAAAAAAAAGGAAAAATCCTTATTTGTTAATTTAGCTCAAATGGACCATTGTACAGCCTTGGGCTCCCAGTCAGGCACAGCCGACCCAGGCAAACTACGCAAATTAGGTTATTGTATATTTACCTATCCTCCCTATGACGAATCCAGATAGGCCTGTGCAACTGAAAATTTTATCCTGGAACTTCTATGGCCTCAGAGTTGTCCCCAGGAGGGAAAAAATCTTAGAGTACTTGAGACTTTCAGACAGCGAGATGTTTTTAATACAAGAGTCCCATTTATCTAAAGAGGATTGGGCTGTGATACTTAAAGGCCAAAAGTGGGTCGACCACTGTGTGTGTACCACCCAAGCATGCCCAGCGAAGGGAGTCAAACTTCTTTTTCAAAAAACCTATCCAAGCTACCTTAGGAGATTGTATGGTTAACACTCTCGGTAGACGGGCAATAGCTTGGGCCACAATTCACAGATCCTGGCTGACTTTTGTGGGATATTATGGCCCTAATTTGGACGATTCCACTCCTTTATGTACTCTACTCCTTCATTTGGTGGATAGCAACAACCCTATAATATTAGGTTGGGAATTTCATGTATTCATGGACCCAACTCAAGACACAACCTATAAGAGGGCAGCTGCTGCGACCCTCAATATGAGAACTACCTTGAAACAACTGATGGCGGACATTGGCCTTGTAGATATTTGAAAGCTGATGGGAGACAAGGCAGGGATGGTAGGGGGGAATTTTACCTTTCATAATATAAAATATAGCCTCAGGTAGTGGAGAAACTGAAAACCGCCACAAATGATTTTTTTCTCTTCAATTTGGATTCAGTTCCCTCCATATCTTATGGGATACATATAAGGCCTACTTAAGAGGCATGCTAACCGGCCTATATGTTGCACAAACCAGGAAAGTCAGGGACAATATTAAAAAGCTGGAAGCTATAGTACATAATTACCAGCTAGCGCTTGAACAAAGCCCTTGAGGTCCAAATGTGTCACAAACCAATCAAAAGTTGCAAACTGCAAAATCTGAGCTTGCCGATGATCTTAAAGTAATTATTAGGGGGAAATAGGAGTCCAGCAGGCTGTCGCACCATGAATATGGGGAGGGGTGCGGCAAATTGCTTGCTTGGAAGACCAAGGCCAATCAAACAGGCAATCATATTAAAGATCTTAGATGACAAAACTCAGGAGGTATAATCTCCGATGATGGTGAGATTGAGAATACTTTTGCCCAGTTTTTCCAAGACCTTTCTACAGAGGATGTGAGGGTGGATGAAGTACAAATTGAGGACTTTCTTCAGGACTTAGAGCTTCTATCCCTACAGGGGATGGAGAAAGACAATCTACATAGCCCCATTAATCTTGAGAAAACTCTTCAAATTATTAGGGATTTAAAAAAAGGGAAAGCTGCTGGTCTGGATTCCTCCCAAATGAGATTTATACCATATTGAGGAACGACCTTGCCCCGATACTATCACAGCTCTTTAACTCTGCTTTTATCTGCAGACAGAATCTCCCGTCGTCTTGGGACGTAGCCACCATACCTATACTTCTAACACAAAATAAGAATTCGAGGGCCTGCGAATCCTACATACCCATCTCCCTCCTTAACAGTTAACAGTTACTATCAAATATATACTCAGATCTTAACAAAATGACTGGAAAAGGTGGCGGAACTTTAATTCACACTGACCAAAAAGGCGTTATGAAGGAGAGACAACTTCATGAGATAACCCATGAATTAATAGGTACAATCTCCCTCCTTAACAGTTACTATAAAATATATACTCAGATCCTAACAAAATGACTGGACAAGGTGGCGGGAACTTTAATTCACACTGACCAAAAAGGCGTTATGAAGGAGAGACAACTTCATGAGTTAACCCATGAATTAATAGGTATATTTGACCTGGCGAGGGAATAGGGGAACCCTTTAACAGTGATGACCTTAGACGCTGCCAAGGCCTTCGATAGGGTTAGCTGGCCGTTCCTGTATAAGATGATCAAACGTTTCAACCTAGGAGAAGTTTTCTTGGTAGCAAGTAAAGCACTATATAAACATCCATCGGCAAAGGTCTTGGTCAATGGGAACCTCACTAAACTAATAAATATAGGTAGGGGGACCAGACAGGGATGCCCCCTCTCCCCCTCCTGTTTAACATATATATTGAGTCTTTTGCTTGTAAATTAAGGACAAGTCGGAACATCTATCCTTTTGTTTGCAATGGCTGGTCAAAAAATATTGGGTTGTACACCAATGAGCTGATGATTTTTACTGGAAACGTACCCAACTCTCTTTCGGCAATCTGGGAGACTTCGGGATGATTTGGAAAAGTATCTGGGTATTCCATTAACCAACAAAAAACAGAGTTGATGCAATGGAACACCCATTATAGGAGCAACCTAGTAAAACAAGAAATAAAATATCTGGGAGTCCAAATAGTACATAACCTGGAGAAGCTAGCTCAGGTGAACTTCGATAAGTGGTCAAAAACAACTGCAGGCTTGGGGAGCACTTCCACTGTTTTTCCTAGGTGGATCTAACCTTTTGAAAATGTCGATACTCCTGAAATTCACTTTTTTGTTTAACACTATCCCACTAGAATTTAAGAAAGTGTGGTTCAAGAGAGTGCAAGGGGAATTTACTATCTTTATCTGGAGAAATAAAAATCTGGTATCAAGTGAGACTTTCTTTGCAAATACCGTATCATATCGACTCTGCCCCTATCTGGGATTACCCCGGTACCCCCGATTGCCTTCTGGATTCACTAGCAACTCCTTTGCGAGAGTCTGGTATCTATCACTGGGGACGGGTTATAGAAGATTCCAAGCTAATCTCGAGGCAGCGACTGTCGGAGATCTCTAGAAAATCGGTCTCCAAATTAAAATATTACCATCTGGCAAGCTGGGCAAACACCCTGGGCAAAGATGGTAAAGGGAACCCAGAATTGGAACCTAGTATACTCTTACGACTCCTTCTGCGGAAAGAAGTCGCAAAATTGTACTGGATGTTAATTCATGCTGAGGAAGAAGTACATAATGTGCCGATGGAGATTTGGCGGAGGGAACTGCCAGACCAGGATCTTGAATCATTATGGCAAGTATCTATGTCTCACTTATGGTCATACATGAAATCTGCTCCACTGAGGAAGAACCATCTTTTTACTGTCCTTAAGGCCTACTGGACACCACAAGAATTATTGAAGATGGGAAATCGGGCAGTGAAGAAGTGTCCCAAGTGTGGAAAAGAAAAGGCAAATGATGTTCATATGTTATGGCAAAGTCCCTCAATCAAGATCTTTTGGCACAAAGTGGGTAAGGGCATTTCGGGAGTCCTGGGTCGAAATCTTAAGGTGAGCTTGGCTTTTAAAATGTTTGGGGGGGTTTCAGAAGGGGAGGAAAGTGCGGACCTTTTTAAAACTCACAATGCCATAATATTTGTTTTAATTCTCGTTGCACGAAGGAAGTGTGCATTAAGTGGATCTTCCCTTGCCCCCCCATAGAGGCAGAATAGATCTGATCAATACAAAAAATAGTGACTCTTGACCGGTCTACTAAGCTGGTTAAGGAGAGTAACAATTTGGGAACTGTGTGATGACTGGTTTAAAGCACACATTATCGATCCAAACCCCCACGTTTGAAATATTCCCCTTACACTGTTTTTTCTTTTTCTCCTGTTTTTTCTCTTCTCTTCCTTCTCTCGTCTACTTGTGTTTACATCCTAGAAATCTGTGGTCCAATAATTAGCAATATGCTATACAGGTTGCAATGGTTTCTGGGGTCATCTACTTTTACCTGTTCAGAGGAGTCAAGTCTTTTGACTGGCAGGAGGTCCTTTGGGTAGCCCGGGATGTTCACTACATCCCCTCTTTGTGGAGAGACCGGGTACTCCTTGTCATAGTCGAAAAGATCTTCTTTGACATCCTAGCATATACTGACCAATGAGGACTTAAAAAGAAATAAATAGATGGGCTAAGCTGTACACTATGACATCTTTATGTAAATTGTATAAATATATATTAAATAAACAAAAGAATTGAACTTGGATATAGACCACTAACAACAATAATGTGCAAAAGCACCAGGTATCCTAAAACTGATTCTGTTTTAAAACTTATATGGTAAAGTGGTTGTTTTTACCCTGCCAGTTAATGTATTTCTACCTATTTCTCTCTGCATGGCATTCATATCAGTACCGAATCCTGTACTATATTCTTAGCTCGTCTTCATGCAATGTAAGTGAATAGCAGAAGATGCAAATACACACATGAAAAACCTTATTCTGAGGAAAATAATATATGCTGAGCTAAGAAAAAAGGGAACTTGTAATAGTTACAAAAGGGCAAATATCAAAAACAAATTCTAGTGATTGAACTCTCCTATTTAACATCTTGCAACACGCATGAGTCAGAGCAGTTCCATATAGAAATTGTGCATACATTCATTTAGAATATATCAGCATTTACTAAAGTGTTTATAGAGCATTTAATTTTAGAGCAGTAATATTCTCAAGTGGGAATTTTGTTTGCTTGCTTTTAAAGTGCGCGAACATTTATTCTGATATATATAGGCTGTCCGGAAATTGGTTAAAACCGACTCTACCCGACAATACCCTACTGGATGAAAATCAGCTGACCCGGTTTAAACCGAGTATCACTGATTTTCTTCGTTGTTGCAGCACTTGGCCACTTGATGGAGCCAAAGCATTATAAACTGTGGTGCCTGGCGCGGAGGTGTCAGGGGAAAACAGTGCTTCTAAGCCGGTCTGGCACATGGGAAGTCGTGGTGTGAATGGCCCAAGGGCCAGAGCAACACCAGACCGCCTGCCTGGCTCACGTGTGGGGAGAGGAGCTGTTGTGCTCTGCTGTCTCACTGCGGCTGGCCGCTCCTGAGTCTGAGACAGGTCTTTAAAAAGACAATTTACTTAACAAGGCTTTGATGTTGTTAACAAAGGAGTGGGCAACTGGGGTGGGCACCGGGGAAAGAGGCGGCACGCTTACGTTTCTTGCACCACTTGCTGGCTTGTCATATCTGGTCTCAAACTCATCTCCTCTGGCTCAGCTTTTTCCTCGCCTACAGCTTCATAACCTCTCTTTACTGACGTGTGCTCTCTCTCTCGCTTTGCTATCCAGTCCCTCTTTCACTTACATGCACACCCAACACTATTACCTCTCTCCTTTTCTGTGCTCTGCTGGTGTTTCTTTATTGTCCTCTTTCATTTCTCTTCCCCTCCAGTTCACTCTGTGTTTTTCTCCCTCCTCATATGCTCAAGGAGAAAGAGTCACAGGGTCACCTTCTCTTCTGGTCTCTTCTGCAAATAATAAATTAAAATTGTGCAACTTTGTTGTTTTTTTGTTTCCTGCCGTTTTCCACGAATAGGCTGCAGCCAGACGGCAGAAGTAACTTTTCATATCAGATTATACTGTCACTGGATGTGAGTGTGCCTTGAAGCCTGGGTTTGGGGTGGAAGTATGAAGTTTGAGAAAGAGCGATGTTTACAAGTGAGTGCACCTTGCAGCCGGGGTGAAGGGGTGGCTGTAGGCGAGTGTGCCTTGAAGCCTGGGCACGGGATGAAGGTATGGCTTTGGAGGTACTCTTAAGTGAGTTGCACCTTGCAACCGGGTAAAGGGATGGCTACAGGTGAGTGCTCCTTGAAGCCTGGGTTTGATGTAGTGCATTGGAGGAAGAGCGGTGTTTACAAGTGAGTGCACCTTGCAGCTGGGGTGAAGAAGTTGCTTCACTGAGGAGCGGCACCTACAGGTGAGTGTGCCTTGAAGCCTGGGTTAAGGCATGACGTTTAAGGTGCTTTCAAGTGCGTGTACCTTGCAATCGGGGTAAAGTGGTGGCTACATGTGAATGCTCCTCGAAGCCGAGGATTAGGATATGAAGGGGTGCTGTCTCAGGACGCCTCTTTATTGGTCACCCTTATGACTCCTCTACCCCCAATCTAGCTTTGACCACTGCAGGCCCCATGTTTCCTCTCAGCAGGTACTCTTTATCATGCCCCCATTAATGGGGGGGAGGGTGGCTGGAGGCTGCTCTTGCTCTTCACTATACCATTAATTTCGAGATCTCCCTGGTTTTGGGGGGCCTGTCCGCAGGTCTTGGCTGAAACTCCTGACAGGTGATGAAACCTTGTGTTGTCCTGTGTTTTGGCAGTAGCCAATAGGATGAGGACGCCTGCTGGCTGGGAGGGCCCCCTTTTGTACTGAAGCGAGTATGTGCTTCCACAGAGCAGGTTTTCATGATGGGGGGAGAATTTGTTAGGTCTATTGTGGAGCCCAGTGGGCACTCGCATAATCGCCCATCTAAGCAGGCTATTATTCAGTTTAAGCACCCATCAGAGCCCTGTCGGATTGGTTAGGGTCTGGGGGTGGTAGGTGAGGTGCACATTGATTTGAGATAGGACTAGGAGATTATTTTAAGAGCTCAACTACAAAACAACATGAGAGTACCTTCATACAAAACCAAAATGAGAGAAGAGGTCAAAAATAATTATTAGACCACCACCATCACACAAAGTGAATAACGATACCAAAAGGGTGTGTAGACGTACTGCAAAGCATATTTAGTGAGGAAAGAAGGGAACCCTCAGGCACCTGCACTAGGCAGGCAGCCAGTCATCTTCATCGGGTTCCTGTTTATTAGTACGTGAATAGTACTGAAAAAGTAGTGCTGATTAAAATGAGTCAAGACTACTCCCGCAACAAAAGACTTTTTAATATTTTTTTGCTAGTAGGTGCCGTAGGGTGCACCTCCTCACAGGTAAGAACGATCATTGGTCCTGAAGAATGCTGAACCGATTTTTGGTATTTAAACAAAACGGGGTAACCCTGTGTCCCTCAGAACCTGGGCAGTTAATGGTTAATATAACAAATGGTTCTGTCGGGTGCGGAACATGAGTGATTCAAACAATACTGTTATTGTGGTTGAGGAGCCCCCTCCATTGACAACACAATTCAAGACCTCACAACTAATGACTCGAGGTCTTATTTATTGCTTTAAAGTCTTTTACTTGACTTTTCATTTAATAAAAAAAAAAAATTCAAGATAAGACTGCCCAAATAGATTTTTGTGCAAAATAGTGACAATAGTGAATAGTGATCAAATAGTGACAAATATATACAAGTGAAATTAGAAATCTATACAATCAATATATACATATATGCACAGTTGTTTTTCTAAAGGCCATAATAGATGGATGTCTAGAGATTCTGGATATTTCTTTCAGTTTTGGAATCCTAGAGGTCAATGGCCAGCTACGGGATGTCGACGTATCGACCCTTCTGCGCCTAGGTTTAAGGTCGCGGCGGGTCTTTTTCAAGACAAGGTGTACTGCACAACAGTCTGTGGACAAAGTAACAGATTGTGTCAGGGAGGGGGGGGTTATTCAGTTAAACGAGTCGACTAAATTGATAATATGGCTACTTACCCACAGGTCGTATTGAATCGCCATATTGTCAATTTAGTCGACTCGTTTAACTGAATAACCCCCCCCCCCTGACACAATCTGTTACTTTGTACACCTTGTCTTGAAAAAGACCCGCCGCGACCTTAAACCTAGGCGCAGAAGGGTCAAAACATCAACACCCCGTAGCTGGCCATTAACCTCTAGGATAGATTTCTAATTTCACTTGTATATATTTGTCACTATTTGATCACTATTCACTATTGTCACTATTTTGCACAAAAATCTATTTGGACAGTCTTTTCTTGAATTTTTTTTTTGTATTAAATGAAAAGTCAAGTAAAAGACTTTAAAGCAATAAATAAGACCTCGAGTCATTAGTTGTGAGGTCTTGAATTGTGTTGTCAATGGAGGGGGCTCCTCAACCACAATAACAGTATTGTTTGAATCACTTATGTTCCGCACCGAACCGATTTTTGGTTCAATAGCTGAAACATGTCGACCTTCTTTTTAGGACATTAGGTTCAAGTTTACACAAACTTTTGCATGTTCGACCTTTCACCAGTTTTTAATTGGGCTAGTACTACCCCTTATATTAAAAAAGTCTTTTGTTGCGGGAGTAGTCTTGACTTATTTTAATCAGCACTACTTTTTCAGTACTATTCACGTACTAATAAACAGGAACCCGATGAAGATGACTGGCTGCCTGCCTAGTGCAGGTGCCTGAGGGTTCCCTTCTTTGCTCACTAAATATGCTTTGCAGTACGTCTACACACCCTTTTGGTATCGTTATTCACTTTGTGTGATGGTGGTGGTCTAATAATTATTTTTGACCTCTTCTCTCATTTTGGTTTTGTAGGAAGGTACTCTTATGTTGTTTTGTAGTTGAATTCTTAGGGGTGTGAGAGTAACCCATTTTACCCTTTCTCTTTCGTTGTTTAAATATATGATTATTTTAAGAGTACACAACTATCTCTTATTGGCCTTAAATTACTCCTACCTCAACTCAACTTTGTGGTACTCCCTTGGGTTGCATTTTATCGAGCTTGGTCGCCATTTCAGAAATCTCTCCCCTGGGTGAGGGTGGGGGGGGTCTATTCAACATGCTCACCCGTCAAGCAGCCTGTCCTGTGGACTGCGGATCGAGCTGATCTCCAACATGCACACTGGGCTAGAATGGTGTGAGGATTACAGATCTGTGCACCATGCACACTAGGCCAGCATTTCACCCTGTGGTGTGAGCATTAAACAGATCTGTGCAACATGCACCCTGGGACCTTATGTCAACCTGTGGCTCGCAGGTTACATCCCTCTCCACACCATGCACACTAGGCCAACATTCACCCTTTGGTGTGAGGGTTAAACAGATTTGTGCAACACGCACACCAGGCCAGCATTTCATCCTTTGGTGTGAGGATTAAACATATTTGTTTAACATGCACACTTGAGGTTCTGTGAATTCTGAACCCTTGGGCTCCATTTTGTGCATGGTAGCCATTTTGTGGTTGCCCTCACATAGGCCTATGACTGTGGCTGAACAAGTCTTTAGGACACGTACACCTTAGCTTGAGTTTGTGCTGACTCCTGTTTGACCTGAGTGAACTGACCCTGTTGCCTGAAGCTGACCTTGTTAAACCAGTTCCTGCCCTTTAGCTGATCAAGATTGAGGATCAAAGCACAGGACATTGTAGAGTTTGGTATGCACACACACACCCCTTATCTGTTTTCTGTTCCTTCTTTTATGGTCTGTTTATGATATGGGTTGTGGTCCTTTTGTTATGGGTTTGTCCGGCTTGTCTAAAGAAGAATGTTGGGTTTGTTCAATGATTGATTATGGGCCGGACAACTGTAAAATGAGTTTGTCGTTTGTTGTTTTGTAGTTGAATTCTTAGGGGTGTGAGAGTAACCCATTTTACCCTTTCTCTTTCGTTGTTTAAATATATGATTATTTTAAGAGTACACAACTATCTCTTATTGGCCTTAAATTACTCCTACCTCAACTCAACTTTGTGGTACTCCCTTGGGTTGCATTTTATCGAGCTTGGTCGCCATTTCAGAAATCTCTCCCCTGTGTGGGGGTGGGGGGGTCTATTCAACATGCTCACCCGGCAAGCAGCCTGTCCTGTGGACTGCGGATCGAGCTGATCTCCAACATGCACACTGGGCTAGAATGGTGTGACGATTACAGATCTGTGCACCATGCACACTAGGCCAGCATTTCACCCTGTGGTGTGAGCGTTAAACAGATCTGTGCAACATGCACCCTGGGACCTTATGTCAACCTGTGGCTCGCAGGTTACATCCCTCTCCACACCGTGCACACTAGGCCAACATTCACCCTTTGGTGTGAGGGTTAAACAGATTTGTGCAACACGCACACCAGGCCAGCATTTCATCCTTTGGTGTGAGGATTAAACATATTTATTTAACATGCACACTTGAGGTTCTGTGAATTCTGAACCCTTGGGCTCCATGTTGTGCATGGTAGCCATTTTGTGGTTGCCCTCACATAGGCCTATGACTGTGGCTGAACAAGTCTTTAGGACACGTACACCTTAGCTTGAGTTTGTGCTGACTCCTGTTTGACCGGAGTGAACTGACCCTGTTGCCTGAAGCTGACCTTGTTCAAGCAGTTCCTGCCCTTTAGCTGATCAAGATTGAGGATCAAAGCACAGGACATTGTAGAGTTTGGTATGCACACACACACCCCTTATCTGTTTTCTGTTCCTTCTTTTATGGTCTGTTTATGATATGGGTTGTGGTCCTTTTGTTATGGGTTTGTCCGGCTTGTCTAAAGAAGAATGTTGGGTTTGTTCAATGATTGATTATGGGCCGGACAACTGTAAAATGAGTTTGTCGTTTGGCAGACCTTGCATGTCCATGTTAGGCATTTTTTGCATGCTTGCAAAAGCTAGGACTGCCCCTTACTTGTATGCTGAGTTTTGTAACCCTGAGCATATATATAAGGCCTCTGTTCTCTGTATTTCACAGACTACCTCATTCAGTTGCTACGGCTTCTGTGTGATGTGGCCTCACTTATAAGTTTAATAAAGATGTCTTTTCATATTTCAGCTTCTGTGCCAAGTTCTTCTTTCTATTAGTAAGTATTCCCTGAGAATGAAGATTACAGTTCTTCACACTAGGCCAGCATTTCACCCTTTGGTATGAGGGTTAGACAGATTTGTGCAACATTGCACCCTGGGACAGCATTTCAACCTGTGGTGCGCAGGTTCCACCACTCTCCACACCGTGCACACTAGGCCAACATGTATCCTGTTTAGTCTGCAGTTTACTGATCTGTGCACCATGTACACACTGCGCCAGTATTTCAACCTTCGGCTTTCAGGTTGAAAAATTCAGTGCTATTCGCACACTGGGGAAACTTGCAACGGTTACGACGAGTTTAAAGTTCAGGAATAATTTTGTAAAACTGTTATTCTGGGGGAAAAAGTCTTAGCAAAGCCCGACTTTTGATAATTAATCACTTACAGGAAAAACACAAGAGCTAAATTCTTCTTCCCAGCAAAGTTTTCCGCTCTTTCCGGCCATCACAAAATGCAAACGTTACATTGCAAGTAAAATGTACATTTTGTTCCCTCATCAACCCATATCTTTCGCAGGGCACACAGCTTTGCTCTCTGGTGTACCAAAGGGCCGCACTGATGCCTGCAGGGGGGTAGGCTGGGGCAGAGGGGCTGTAAGGTGGGTGTAGGGGAAGCAAAGCATGTACATCTAATTGCTGAATTGCATTGCCCAATGTGGAACCATAAAATCTGGGGTCCATTCCTGCTTCCCCCCAGTTGACCACATTGTGTGATCCTAGGCTAGTGATACTCAAAGCACGGCGCGAGGACTGCATGTGGACCTCCTAACTTTTACATGCGGGACCCTGGACTACAGCTGTGCTGGGCTGCTTTTTATTAGATTTAGCTCTAACCTTAAAAAGACATTGATTAGATAGGTAAGTATTTGTTTGGAGGTGAATGGAAGTTTGAGAAAGGAATTAGCAATCCCACAACTTTAGGCACATCCACATTTTTAGAGCCATCTTGCAGCAAAAGTGTAAAAATGGTCTCTTCAAAATTAAAGTGTATTTCAGAACCGTTTCACTTTAGTACATCAGATTATATCAGAGAACTGAATTCTTGTTAGGTCTCGCCTACGCAAAAAAAAATCAAGTGCAATAACAAAGCCCCAAATACTTATTTTTTTTTGCTAGAGGAAGTCTTTTTCTTAACCCCATTTTTTTGACTTGCATATGCCCCTTCGGCCATACTGCAATTTCATCATACCATTTTAAAAAAATCTCTACGTATATTTATTGACAAATGCTGAGTGACCAATTTACTCTTTCATTTCAAACAAGCATTTGCAATGCAATAGGTCAGCATTTACACGAGTTTGAGTTGTTGACATTGCAAATAACAATGTCTTTTATTTTGGTTTTCGTTTTTAAAACATAAATAAAAGGCTTTGTCATTTACAATGCCAATAGCTTAAACTCGCATAAATGCGAGACCTATTGCATTGCAAATGCTTGTTAAATCTGAGCTGCAGAATCAAAGGGCAATGGAAAGTATTTCATGACTGTATTAACTTCTGAAATGTAGAGCAGTATACAATTTCTGAAGAAAATGGAAAAAGCAATAATAAGAGCGAAGTGTTCCATAAACACTGGTAAAACACTGTTTCAGTTGATTATTTTGGCACGAAAACGAGTAACCACTGAAAAGCACTGTTTTTTTAAGGTATGGAAATCACTAGAAAACACTGAAAAAACACCACCAGAATTTACCAAAAATAGAAACTGAAAACAGAAAAGCCTAGATATATATTATGGTAAACACAGAGGCCCAGATTTATCAATGGTTTGCATTGCGTTTGCGTCACTTAAGGCAACCCAAGGCAAAGCAATCCCTTAAATTGGATTTAAATATGATTGGATTTCATATGTCACGGAGAGCCACCTTGTGTGGCTCTACGTGGCATAGTAAATCTGGAGTAACCCCTCGCGTTACTCTGAGCGGAAAAGGCATAACGTGGGTGGAGCATGGGTGTTACTGCACATCCATCCATGGCCTTTGGCGCATTCCCAGATTTACAAAAATTAGTAAACCTGGGAATGTGTCAAATGTTACACATTCTCTGGTGAGGTGTAATAAATATGTTTATTTCTCCATGTTATTTCCTATTTGCCTCTAAGGGAAGGGGCACCTTCCTGCAAGAAAACAATCCAGGCCGAAATGTAGGCACCTTTGCACTAAGGTGCAAGTGTGCCTGCATTGGTGCTTTGCAGCCACAAATGTGCCAGCACAGAGAGAAAGCCAGAATGCACCATACGTTAGTGATTATGGAGCGTTCCTGCCTCCTACATTGGACACAGTGCAGCACAACTTGTTGTCTTGCTCAATTGTACTGCGTCAAATCTTAGTAAACCTGGACCTGGATGCATATAAGTTACAGAAAGAAACCTACAAAGTCAAAATTACCTATGAATGTCTCCTTCAGACAGTAACAAGTCATAGTCGCATGGACAAAATCCAATCCACATCATGTAGCACACATTAATAACTTTTAGCGCACATTTTTTTTGTAAAATTTTTATTTAGAAGTTTGTAAGAAAGAGGAGAAAAAAAGAGAGGAGACAAAGTAGGAAAGATAACACAAGCGACATATCCGCCATAAGTCCCTCACAGGGGACGCCATAGATACTCTCAGATAATACAAATGGGGGAGTGCAAGGTTGGGTCACAAGGCAATATAGCAAAGTCCAGTTACGAGGCCAGCGCTCGAGAAAGAGTACCAGGTGAAGGCGCCTGCTCGGCCATGTGCCCAATCTGGGCTTCCAGATCAAATCCCATATCGATCTCCCCGTCACACTCCTATCCATGTGTAACCAGTGTTTCTCTGAGCATCGCTGGGACCATTCCACGATCACGCGGAGCTGCGCAGCTTTGTAATATAAAAGCATGTCCGGGAATCCCACTCCTCCCTCCTTCCTCGGACGTCGCAGTGTCGAAAATGGGATCCGTGCTCACCCGCCCTGCCAAACAAATTTCAGCATCAAGGTTTTCAATCTTCGGAAAAAGTCCACCTCTATAGGGATGGGAAGGGCCTGGAATAGATAGAGGAACTTAGGCAAGAGCACCATCTTAAGAGCATGGATTCTTCCAAGCCACGACAGAAACTTCGGTTTCCACCGATCAAGATCTGCTCGCATCGACGCTAGCATCGGGGGGAAGTTAGCCGCGAATAAAGACCCTACAGTGGGAGTCAGGCGTACTCCCAGGTATAATAGGGAGGCAGACGCACAAGGTAATGCCGTGAGCAAACGCACTCGTTCCACGGCTGCATGGGGAAGAGTCAAGTTCAGTATATATGACTTGTCGAAGTTAACCTTAAATCCAGCCACCGTTTCGAATTGATATAGGACCTCCTGAACATGTGGTAGCGAGTGGATTGGGTCCCCCAAGGACAGCAGCACGTCATCCGCGAATAAGGAGATCTTGTGCTGCTCGCCCGTAAAGGGAAGGCCCACGATCTGTTCCTTCTCCCGTATCGCAATCGCCAGAGGTTCGATACTCAATGCGAAGAGGAGAGGGGAGAGGGGGCATCCCTGCCTCGTCCCCCGTGAGTGAGGGAAGGGGGCAGAACGATGTCCGTTAATCATCACCCTCGAGCTAGGGCAGCTATAATTAGCCCTAATCATGGAAATGAACTGGCGCGAAAAACCGAAAGCAGATAGGGTGCGGAACAGGAACCCCCAATCGACCAGATCGAACGCTTTTTCCGCATCCAACCCAACAAGCACAGCCGGAATGCGGAACCTGTCAGCCTTCTCTATCAAATGCAGTACCCGTCGCAAGTTGTCGTGCGTTTGCCGACCCTTTATGAACCCGGATTGGTCCGGATGTACCAGAGCTGGAATCAGGTCCTGGAGCCTGCGGGCGATGATAGAGGAGCACAGTTTAGCATCCACATTGAGGAGTGCTATCGGGCGATATGATGCGCACTTGGAGGGATCCTTCCCTTGCTTGGGAATCACGGTGATCATGGCCTCGGCCATGGACCCAGTGGTTGTTCCGGAGATCGCCATTTCATTAAAAAGTGAGACCAGATAGTCCACCAGCTCCGTCGCGAATGACTGGTAAAAAAGGGCCGTGTAGCCATCGGGGCCGGGAGCTTTGTTGGGTTTCAGAGCCTTAATGGCTTCCAGCACCTCCGCTCTCGAAAAAGGGGCAGCGAGTTGCTCGTTCCACCCATCAGAGACCTACGGCATTGGGAGGTCTGCCAGGAATGTGTCCTGCTCCTCACTATCCAAGGAATCACCTGCATACAGTGTGGCATAAAACCGGCCAAAAATGTCCGCCTTATCTCTGTCTCTATGCTGCAGGGAGCCTCCCGGACCCTGGATCCCTCCAATGTACTCTTTTTCTCTTTTTTCCCGAAGTTGACGGGCCAAATGTCTACCCACCTTGTTCAAAGTCAAAAACATAAGAGGGAGGTAGAGCGAATGTCTGGATTCTTGCTCCACAAGGGTACTTAAGTAAACACAGAGAATCCAACAGGAAAAATGGAGGGGAAAAGAGTGATCGACAAATGTTGAAGCACTCAGTGTTTTGTAAAATACCCCTCACACACCAAAAGGCCCCTTGGTGTCATGCTTCATCATCGGGGTCTTCGCACCCCTCTATCGGGATGCGGCGTGCTACGACCTACGACTACCGGGGAGCACTAATAGTAATGACTATGTGTGGTGTTAGGTGTGTGGGGTGTATTAGTTATAAGTGAGTGGTGGGATGTGGTGAAAAAAGTTAAAAAGTACCTGGCACATGAGTTGAAAGAATTTTTTTTTATTCTGAACTCTGGCTGGTACTGTTAAAAGAAGTGCAATGTGAGGTCGGATCTGGTATATTAAGGAACAGGACCTCTGGTGTGCGTTGTCGACATGTTTCGGAGTCAAGCTCCTTCTTCAGGACGGGGGCATGACCTCCCCACCTTACTCACGTATTTTTAATAAAAAATGTGTATTTTACAGAAAAGTGAAATAAATAGGCTAAGTGTGCCTACAGCGGTATGCTACAAGTACAATGACCTGTAGAAAGACAAAAAAGAGAAACAACAATGGTTACCCATGTAGCGGGTAGTTCAAGCAGGTGCAGTCACCTGGAACCTCACCAAAATGCTTGTTTTAAAGCCTGTGGAAGGAAAAAGAACTCACAACACATACAACATATAACACAAATGGTACTAGGAGTTACTATTGGTCATACTTGTGAAGCTTGCTTGTGGGCTTCATGAGCAAAATGGGACGTCTGGGGTGTTGCTTTAATTGCAATCTGTTGGGAAGAATGATGCAGGTTTTAATAAGTCATTCTCACTTACTTAGATGTAGAAAGAAAAGTTCAGATGGTCGTTTTTAAGTTGCTCTGTCAAATACTCACACTAACAGGACGCTCTGGTCACCGTCTTACCCCACACGCTGCTTCGCTGTTGTGAGGCGGTAAATGAGTAACATGCTATTTATACCCAGTGTTGTAATTGGGCGGAAGCATCTGTATGGCCTAACATGGGTGTTCCGCTCTATGTTATTAATTGTATTCCCATGTATGGAGCGTCCGCTTCTCAGCCATGCGCCAAGAACAACAAACTCGTTCAGAGACGCTAATTTCATGTAACTCCATGTTCTGCTTGGGTTCTCAGATTAGACAGAACCGGCTCATCAGGGCCTTACTAACCCAGCCAGAACGTTACCCTCTGCCCCTCCCTAGGACCTATTCACAACAGGTATCTACCCCCTAAGGACAGGGAATTCCTAAAATACATACCATGTACCTCCTATAATCGGCGATCTCGCGGTCCCATACGAACCCAGACCTCTCTACCCAGATGGCAGTATCAGAATCGGCGATCTCGCGGTCCCATACGAACCCAGATCTCTCTACCCAGACGGCAGTATCAGAATCGGCGGCCTCGCGGTCCCATTCGAACCCAGACCTCTCTACCCAGACGGCAGTATCAGAATCGGCGATCTCGCGGTCCCATACGGACCCAGATCTCTCTACCCAGACGGCAGTATCAAAATCGGCGATCTCGCGGTCCCATACGAACCCAGATCTCTCTACCCGGACGGCAGTATCAGAATCGGCGGCCTCGCGGTCCCGTTCGAACCCAGACCTCTCTACCCAGACGGCAGTATCAGAATCGGCGATCTCGCAGTCCCATACGAACCCAGATCTCTCTACCCAGACGGCAGTATCAGAATCGGCGATCTCGCGGTCCCATACGAACCCAGATCTCTCTACCCAGACGGCAGTATCAGAATCGGCGATCTCGCGGTCCCATACGAACCCAGATCTCTCTACCCGGACGGCAGTATCAGAATCGGCGGCCTCGCGGTCCCATTCGAATCCAGACCTCTCTACCCAGACGGCAGTATCAGAATCGGCGATCTCGCGGTCCCATACGAACCCAGATCTCTCTACCCAGACGGCAGTATCAGAATCGGCGATCTCGCGGTCCCATACGAACCCAGATCTCTCTACCCAGACGGCAGTATCAGAATCGGCGATTTCGCGGTCCCATACGAACCCAGACAGCCTACCCAGACGGCAGCATCAGAATCGGCGATTTCGCGGTCCCATACGAACCCAGATCTCTCTACCCAGACGGCAGTATCAGAATCGACGATCTCGCGGTCCCATACGAACCCAGATCTCTCTACCCAGACGGCAGTATCAGAATCGGCGATCTCGTGGTCCCATACGAACCCAGACAACCTACCCAGACGGCAGCATCAGAATCGGCGATCTCGCGGTCCCATACGAACCCAGATCTCTCTACCCAGACGGCAGTATCAGAATCGGCGATCTCGTGGTCCCATACGAACCCAGATCTCTCTACCCAGACGGCAGTATCAGAATCGGCGATCTCGCGGTCTCACACAGACCCAGACAACCTACCCAGACGGCAGCTTATCCTATGATTACCATTATACAAAGGAGTCGATCTCACTATTCATCAGGGGTATGGAACCATAGTATTCCCGATCACACAACGGTTGCCAATTTAGATAATGTGCAGCATGGTCGTTAATTCAAGGGGCTCCTCTCTCCCTTATTCAGTTACCACTTACCTGATCAGGGTTAGCATCTGTTCACATAGCAGCATCTGACTAGAAGAATAGGTTACCCTCTCATACAAGAACACGCGGCACATATCGGTTCACTAAGAACTGGGGTACTTTATTTCCCATTTATGATAAACAAACATATGACATCATACTACAACACATAACCTGCAAAGAGAAGTAAAAGATTAGGTCGTACACTCTAATAAGAAAGGGTCGACATCACCTTATTAATATGAAGTCCACAGTCAGCAGTCATCTAGGTTCCCTTCTCGTCTGGGCCTTGGCTCGTCTTGAAGTCACACCTCCGCAATCACGGATACACGGCTGCACCGCTATGCACTGTTCCCTTCACCCTTCTCCAAGCCCCTGGGACCTTCCTCTCATCGACTACTCTCCTTCCCTGGCTGTTCTGCTAGAAGAGTATCTGTTTCTCGATTCTTCTCTGCCTTTGGACTGGCGTCTGTCTTCCCTGGAATAAGTAATAGGTTTGCTACTAACGGCTAGATGCCGCCTACGAACTGACTGCCCAACTATCTCGGGCTTTCACTAATATAGAAGCGTGTTTCTTCATGGAAAATTCCAGCCAGTAACCTGCCGCCCACCAAATTCTTGTACCTCCCCGTACCAAGGACACGTTCCCAGCCGGCCGGCCTGATGTTGTGTCTTCGGTATGAAGAAAAATACAATCCTTCGACAAGGGCCGGCCTGAACCGGTTCTCTCCAAGCGAACAACACCTCGTAACTAAAACATTACACTTGACCTAGAAGCATCCCAAGCTGCCGGGGCAGAAAGAAAGATGGAGTCTCTCCCGTTTGAGGCCTACCAGGCCCGAATTCAGCATAACTCCATAGAAAGTATAATAATACCCTGGCTAAAGGACGGATTACCCCTGATACTAGCGAATCTATCCCCTAGCCTATATGTATAAGCTCTAATCTAGGGACGAGAATGCAGAATTATATCAAAGTGCCTCGTAAATAGGCTCTATCCACTACTCTAACCCTTGCACTGGAATGATAAGAGACTGAAGTCACCATCAATCACCTTTCCTCAAAAGAGGGCCGGGAAAATCGAGCAGAACATTTCACCCTTGACTTCAGTCTATTATACATTCATCAAACAGAACTAACATCTGTGGAAGAATAATAAGAAACTAAACTAACTGATCTATGTCTAGTACCAGGTTTGCAGTATTGAAGTAGAGAAGGAATACACTGAATAAAGCAACAGATAGCAATCAGAATGCTAATAGTAATCAAAATCCCCCCTAATATTTGACGCAACATATGTAGATCAGGTAGCCAATTAAAGAGCCAGTCAAACCAGCCCTGGTCAATGTGTTTTCTAACCTCTTCCGTCAAGTCATGAAGTTTGTCAATATGAGCCTGAATGGATTTTGTATGGTCAGACAGGTTAAAACAACAAAGACCCTCAAAATCAGAACAATCATGTTCATGTTTAAGCAAAAGATAATCAATAGCCGCCCGGTTCTGCAAGATAGCTCTACGTTCACCCTGGGCGTCTAATAGTATGTCAGACAAAATCGTAGAAGTATGATTAATGGATTTTACCATCCAGCAGGCCATTTTCCCAATAGACTTGGCATTATAGACCGCCAAGGCAGGAACACCAACAATTGAGAAAGCTAAGCTAAGGTATTCAGATTTGGAATATAAATGCATAGACGAATCACAGTCCTCCTGTAACATTACAGCATCTCGGATCACACGGGAATTAGCATGGGGATGTGAGGAGAACATCAACAAACTCAGTCTGGTAATGGCACAAGGGCCTCCGGAAATGTTCGCGGGAATATATGGCCAGGATGTATTACCACAAGAGAAGAGCCAACCAGAGGGTAGCAGCATTGTACGGTAATGACTGGGGGTCACCACTAAACTCTTACAAGTCATATTATTTTGAACAGAGGTACATAATTTCGGTGATCTTCGGAAGCATAAAGTCCTTTCATGAGCTGTGAATGATGTAGCACCTTTCAATTTTAAACGCACACACTCAGAAATAGCATTGGGATCACAAGTAAGAAAGAAGCATAAATCACCCTGCGTGATATTATAAGTTATTATCTGGGACTGGATCAAGGGTGTTGAATCGGACAACTCAGTACATAAAGGGCAGTATTCATGTGTAGCAACGTCTCCCAAAAGGACATTAGGACGGGCATTCGATACATTGAAAATATGGGCCAAAGTCTCCAATGAAGCAGGGACAGCAACTAAACAAGTCGCTAAAATGTCAGTCACCGACCGCATCGGCGTTAAGCAAAAATGAGGGGCATTAGTCACCCGCTTGGCCAAAGTAGTCCAAAAGTTCGATGATGAATCCCACGCAGCAAAGGAACGCGGCATCCGGGTTCTCACATCAGCCCGGGTCGATGGGTTCCCTCGTCTCCCGTCGTAGCAGTCCAAAAGGAGTCCAACGCCGACACATCCTGCAGCAACAGTCCAGAGAATGATCTGAAAGAAAATCAAAGACAGGCATTATTCATTCTCGTAGGTAACATTTGTCAGCTGGGACAGCTTCCCAGCTATCTTTCCCAGGTCTCATGACTAGAACAGTATTATCATGACCGGTTGCAATAATCTCAGCTTGTTCAGGGGGATTCTTAGGCGATTGCACCCAAACTCTAGCTCCAGGATTATCCGTGGAGCCGAATCCTTTTTGTCCTCGTACAGTTAGCAACGTTGGGGCAGTGCCTTTTGTGATCTCACCACTGAAAACAGGCATTATCAACAATTGAGCAATTCGGTCTGGTTTATGAATCGGTAAATCAACCTCACTGCTATTCAGCAGGAGCACCTTAATCTCTCCCTGATAGTCACTGTCAATGACTCCTCCGAGTACTTGAATACCTTTCACAGCCAGCTCCGATCTAGGGGCGATTAATCCAAAATTTCCAGTGGGTATACAGACACCAACACCGGTTTCAATGATGACTCGATCTTTACTCTTTATAATAGTATCATTCATGGCATGCAGGTCTAGACCTGCCGACCCCGGGGTCGCTCTGCATGGAGCCAGTGCTCCGGGGGTAATTTCCCAGTATATCACAGGGTCACTAATTTGATTGGGCTTTGCCTCGACATTTGGAGGAAACAAACGCATCAATGGAGATTCAGCATTTAGAAAGGGACGATTATTCAAAATTAACAAGGCCTGAAATAAACAGTCCCTCCAATTCCTATAGCGGTCGCCGGTTAGCTTACACAGTTGATGTTTCAGCAAACCGTTCATCCTCTCGATGAGTCCCGAGGCCTGAGGATAATATGGTATATGAAACACCCATTCAATATTATTCTCCACACAAAATTCCTGTACCAATCTTCCACGAAAATGGGATGCATTATCAGATTGAATTTGGAAGGGGACACCATAATAAAGCATAATCAATTCCAATGTCTTAATTGTATTCACTTGGGTAGCTTGTTTACAGGGGAGGGCCACTAACAGGCCACTGTATGTATCCACAATGGTGCAAATGTATTGACAGTTTTTACTCATAGGAAGCGGACCAATATAATCAATTTGCCAAATTTGAGCGGGCAGTTTCCCGCGATGTAAATGACCTTTAACAATCTGAGGCACTTTCTGCTGCCTAGCATGCTGACAAATGGGACAATGCAAAATAATGTCTTTGATTAAATCTAAAGGAATATAAATTCCTCGATCAGCAGCCCACCTGCGAGTGGCTTTCTCTCCATAATGTCCTGCCTTCTGGTGGGCCCATTTCGCCAATCCTTCCATATCAGAATCCTGCATGTCCACCATTGCCTCAGCAATTTTAGATTGTTCATCTGCAATATTATGAAAAAATTTGTCAAGGGAGTCTATTGTGTATGAGCATCCACGTGAAAGATTGTAACAGTACTCTGCGGGAGCATGTCCCAAATCTCTTGCCATAATTCTTTCCCCCACAGTTCTTTTGAATGCAATTCCCAATTATGGGAATGCCAAGACGGTAACCAAACTGCCAATCCATTGGCAGTAGACCAGGAATCAGTAAAAATATGACATGTGCCAGGTAACTCTTGCTTCAGAACTTGATAAACAGCATAAAGCTCAGCAAATTGGCTACTCTTTCCCTCACCAGTTGTACTCTGCAACTTTTGTGTGATCGGGTTATAGGACACTGCCTTCCAATGTCGTTTTGTCCCTATGAACCTTGCCGAACCATCAGTAAACCAAACGTGGTTTCTGTCCTCCAGGGACAAATCATCAAATGGCTTACCCCACTTGACAGGGGATTCCTGTACTAAAGGTACGGAGCATTCACTCTCTGTCTCAACCGATGGTGCCCGCGCCACCTGCTCATGCAAGGATGCAACTCCCTTTGGTCCCACACGTGCCCTGTCCTGTATGTACCATTTCCATTTAATCACACTCGCCTCCTGAGCATGTCCAATTCTGTGAGTTTTCGGCGAACTCAAAACCCACTGCATGATAGGAATTTCAGGTCGCAGGACCACATCATGTCCCAAAGTTAATTGCTCGGTATCCACCAGAGCCCAATAACATGCAAGCAACTGTTTCTCAAAAGGTGTATAACGCTCACCAGCATCAGGTAACTTTTTAGTCCAAAAACCTAATGGTACTTTACTCCTGCCTTGTTTTTGCCACAAACTCCAATTTGCATAAAGGCCTTGCACAGACACATTCAAATCCACATCACCATCGCACACAGGCCATAAATCCAAGGCATACTGAATCGCTTCTTTTGCCAAACTAAACGCATCTTGCTGTGGTTTACCCCATTCAAACGCATTCTTTTTACGAGTGACTCGATACAAGGGGGCCAATATCTGACTCAAATGAGGAATATGCTGGCGCCAAAAACCAAATAAGCCAATGAAGCTTTGGGCTTCTTTCCTATTCCTCGGAACTGCAAAGTCAAGAATCTTTTGTTTTACTTGTGGGATCACTTCTCTGTGACCTTCATGCCAATTAATACCCAACAATTTTACAGTCTGGGATGGACCTTGTAATTTATCCGGGTTGATTTCCCAACCTTTCTCACGTAAACATTCAAGGATTTTATCTAATTGGGTCTGAACTTCATCTTGTGTTTCACCTTGAATCAGAACATCATCAATATAATGACATATCTGAATTCTCGAATTTACAGGTACCTCAGCCAAATGCTCTGCCACCAGCCTGTGACATATCGTAGGACTATGCACATAGCCCTGGGGAAGACTTCTAAACGTCATTTGACGTCCGTTCCATGTAAAACTAAATTGTTCCTGGCATTCAGGGGCAATCGGGATTGAAAAGAAAGCATTAGCAATATCAATGGACGCATACCATGTACCTGGATGCTTTTGAATTCTTTCAATTAAAGTAATAATATCCGGTACTGCGACAGTCAAAGGGGGCGTATACTTATTCAATTCTCGATAATCAACAGTCATGCGCCAGGAGTTATCACTCTTACGCACCGGCCAAACAGGATTATTCCAGGCAGAGGTAACCGGAGTTATAACCCCTGCATCCACCAAATCCTGAATAGTGGTACTAATTTCTTCATGGCCACCTGGGATACGATACTGCTTCTGGCAAAACACTTTTGTCGCCTGGGGAATCTTTATGGGGGGCATTCTTAAACGACCAACCCGTACGGGTCTGGACGATATATAATGTTTAGTTCCAAATTGATAACATCCATCATCCAAATGTAAAGTCATTCCTTTCAAAATGTCAATTCCAATGATGTACTCTACAAGGGGCACGACTAATACAGAATATTCTTTTCTAGGAATTCTGCCTATTCTCATTTCAATTGTAGTTTGTACTGCGGGAGTTTCCTTTCCACCTAAACCAGTAATTGTAAAAAATTGGCCTTTAAATTTCTTTGATTTTCCATGAATAAGAGTGGCCTCCGCTCCTGTATATACCAATGCTCGGGCCCTTTGAATATTACGATGTCTCCAAAAAATTTCAATATCTACATAGGGTCTATTATCTCGATGAGCCCATCTGTGTACGGGAGCTTGACCTACTTCCTAGTCATTTTTACTGCGTTCTATCATCCAGGACAAATCAGGATAAAGGTTCTCACGTTTCTCAGGTATCAATATATCATGTTCATATCCATCTCCCTTACGAAATGGATTTTTGTCCTCCGTATTGTACTGTGAATTTCGATCGGAAAATCTGTGTCGATCCTCCCTCCTCCTCAACTCAGGGGACTGATCCCTTTCATCTCTACGTCGGTTGTTACCATAATCATCTCTCCCCCTTTCTCTCTCCCCCTCTCTCTCTCTCTCTCTTCCACGACGAGGGGACACATCACGTACATACCGTCGATCATCACGATGATCAGAACGCACACGATGGGCGTCATCACCGCTGTCATCAGAATACTCACGATCACACTCATTCGTCCGCACACGCCGGGCACCCTCCTTTCGGTCTAAACCGCGCTTGCGAAACAAGTCCCAAAAACGAGAAGTAGTTTCACCATCAATATCCTCCTTCCTCACACCATCAGCCAAAAGTGCCATAAACATGTCACGTCTAGTAAGCTTATTGTCACCAGGAGTACGAGTGTCAGGCCGAGACTGTCGCTCAGGTTTAAACCAATCACCCAACTCACCGAGCTGACGCACAGATTCCAGTACCATAGATAACGCATTACCAGTCTGATTGATCAATAAGGTCATCATGACCTGCTTATAAGCAACCGGGGAAGAACGAATAATACAATTCCGCACAGAAGACGTCAACAAACCATCAAGCAATCTGTCAGCAGTACTCAGAAAAATCGCAGTTTTCATCACCTCCTCTTTGAGACGTTGTGCAGCATCGCGCAATGTATACCACGGCTTGTCATTCACAGGCCAGTCAGATTCAGTAGGGTACTTTTGATTACACCCCTCAGTCGCCAACTGAAGCAAACTGATTTGACCACCACCATTATAATTACGAAAATGATCTTGTACAGTAGAATCCGAACTCAAAGAACAGAATTTCAAAGAATCGCCAGCATCCAACATAATGCCAGCAGCGCCCAGTTCATAAAGGCGCACCATCCACGTAAGCAAGGTCTCACCAGCGCGCTGTCGAAAGCGCTGCAAAATATCACTCATTTCCTGTTGAGTAAAATCCTCCAAAGAATCTAAAGGAATACCGTTCGGATTACCGGGAGCCTGCTGCAACTTCCTACGAAAAACAGGATGTGCAGAGACCGCAGGAAGGGCACCAGAAGGAGCCTGATCAGTAAACCTAGGAGAACAATCTGTATGAGAAGTATCAACAGAATGCAGAGAGCGATCGTAGTCGCGGGACTCAACATCCGTAGCACAAGAAGCAGATTTAAAAGCCCGTCTAGAGCGAGAAGACTCGCGATTGTTAGACTCCTCATCCGATGAACGAGAATCACTCGAATTCCAGATATTACCATCCCATTCATCAGGATTCCAATCCAGTCCGGCTTTCGCCACGACCAATCGCACTTTCCGTTTAGAAACGTGACCCCGACGATTCTTGTATTTATATCGTGCAATCCGCACAGCCGCCCTTTCGGCGATAGTCTGATACGTCTCAAGCTTGTCGGCAAGCAATTTATTTTGACACCGCAACAAAGTATGATCATTCTGAACTTCAACAAACTTCCGTTCCGTTTCCACATGCTCCCTCTGCAATTTCACCAACCTCTCATGTACAAGCCTGTACGCAGACAAGACAATCCAACCCCTGCGACCCAAAACAGGAAGCTCATCACCCTTCGCTACTGGCGCCTTCTGCAAACAGGAAATCACATCAGCCGGCTCCGCCAGTTCCAGACAAGAATTCCAATTTTCACTCAAACCAGTAGAATCAGCCCACTCGCGGGCCAAGGCCTCATAAGGTGTTGAATCCCAGCCGGGAATATCAACAGGCAACTTAAAAACAGATTTTGATTTTCTCAAAAACATTGCGACAAAACAAAACTACACACACAAAATAGAAAAAGGAAACACAAACGAAAGCACGCACACGCCGAGGACAAATAAAAAGACAACAACGACGCACACAGGTGTCGTAAACGGTTCGTGGCGCCAAATGTTCTGCTTGGGTTCTCAGATTAGATAGAACCGGCTCATCAGGGCCTTACTAACCCAGCCAGAACGTTACCCTCTGCCCCTCCCTAGGACCTATTCACAACAGGTATCTACCCCCTAAGGACAGGGAATTCCTAAAATACATACCATGTACCTCCTATAATCGGCGATCTCGCGGTCCCATACGAACCCAGACATCTCTACCCAGACGGCAGTATCAGAATCGGCGGCCTCGCGGTCCCATTCGAACCCAGACCTCTCTACCCAGACGGCAGTATCAGAATCGGCGATCTCGCGGTCCCATACGGACCCAGATCTCTCTACCCAGACGGCAGTATCAAAATCGGTGATCTCGCGGTCCCATACAAACCCAGATCTCTCTACCCGGACGGCAGTATCAGAATCGGCGGCCTCGCGGTTACGTTCGAACCCAGACCTCTCTACCCAGACGGCAGTATCAGAATCGGCGATCTCGCGGTCCCATACGAACCCAGATCTCTCTACCCAGACGGCAGTATCAGAATCGGCGATCTCGCGGTCCCATACGAACCCAGATCTCTCTACCCACACGGCAGTATCAGAATCGGCGATCTCGCGGTCCCATACGAACCCAGATCTCTCTACCCGGACGGCAGTATCATAATCGGCGGCCTCGCGGTCCCATTCGAACCCAGACCTCTCTACCCAGACGGCAGTATCAGAATCGGCGATCTCGCGGTCCCATACGAACCCAGATCTCTCTACCCAGACGGCAGTATCAGAATCGGCGATCTCGCGGTCCCATACGAACCCAGATCTCTCTACCCAGACGGCAGTATCAGAATCGGCGATCTCGCGGTCCCATACGAACCCAGACAACCTACCCAGACGGCAGCATCAGAATCGGCGATCTCGCGGTCCCATACGAACCCAGATCTCTCTACCCAGACGGCAGTATCAGAATCGGCGATCTCGCGGTCCCATACGAACCCAGATCTCTCTACCCAGACGGCAGTATCAGAATCGGCGATCTCGCGGTCCCATACGAACCCAGACAACCTACCCAGACGGCAGCATCAGAATCGGCGATCTCGCGGTCCCATACGAACCCAGATCTCTCTACCCAGACGGCAGTATCAGAATCGGCGATCTCGCGGTCCCATACGAACCCAGATCTCTCTACCCAGACGGCAGTATCAGAATCGGCGATCTCGCAGTCTCACACAGACCCAGACAACCTACCCAGACGGCAGCTTATCCTATGATTACCATTATACAAAGGAGTCGATCTCACTATTCATCAGGGGTATGGAACCATAGTATTCCCGATCACACAACGGTTGCCAATTTAGATAATGTGCAGCATGGTCGTTAATTCAAAGGGCTCCTCTCTCCCTTATTCAGTTACCACTTACCTGATCAGGGTTAGCATCTGTTCACATAGCAGCATCTGACTAGAAGAATAGGTTACCCTCTCATACAAGAACACGCGGCACATATCGGTTCACTAAGAACTGGGGTACGTTATTTCCCATTTATGATAAACAAACATATAACATCATACTACAACACATAACCTGCAAAGAGAAGTAAAAGATTAGGTCGTACACTCTAATAAGAAAGGGTCGACATCACCTTATTAATATGAAGTCCACAGTCAGCAGTCATCTAGGTTCCCTTCTCGTCTGGGCCTTGGCTCGTCTTGAAGTCACACCTCCGCAATCACGGATACACGGCTGCACCGCTATGCACTGTTCCCTTCACCCTTCTCCAAGCCCCTGGGACCTTCCTCTCATCGACTACTCTCCTTTCCTGGCTGTTCTGCTAGGAGAGTATCTGTTTCTCGATTCTTCTCCGCCTTTGGACTGGCGTCTGTCTTCCCTGGAATAAGTAATAGGTTTGCTACTAACGGCTAGATGCCGCCTACGAACTGACTGCCCAACTATCTCGGGCTTTCACTAATATAGAAGCGTGTTTCTTCATGGAAAATTCCAGCCAGTAACCTGCCGCCCACCAAATTCTTGTACCTCCCCGTACCAAGGACACGTTCCCAGCCGGCCGGCCTGATGTTGTGTCTTCGGTATGAAGAAAAATACAATCCTTCGACAAGGGCCGGCCTGAACCGGTTCTCTCCAAGCGAACAACACCTCGTAACTAAAACATTACACTTGACCTAGAAGCATCCCAAGCTGCCGGGGCAGAAAGAAAGATGGAGTCTCTCCCGTTTGAGGCCTACCAGGCCCGAATTCAACATAACTCCATAGAAAGTATAATAATACCCTGGCTAAAGGACGGATTACCCCTGATACTAGCGAATCTATCCCCTAGCCTATATGTATAAGCTCTAATCTAGGGACGAGAATGCAGAATTATATCAAAGTGCCTCGTAAATAGGCTCTATCCACTACTCTAACCCTTGCACTGGAATGATAAGAGACTGAAGTCACCATCAATCACCTTTCCTCAAAAGAGGGCCGGGAAAATCGAGCAGAACAGTCCATGACGGACATAGGGGCACGATGTATGGCTGAGAAGCGGACGCTCCATACATGGGCATACAATTAATAACATAGAGCGGAACACCCATGTTAGGCCATACAGATGCTTCCGCCCAATTACAACACTGGGTATAAATAGCATGTTACTCATTTACCGCCTCACAACAGCGAAGCAGCGTGTGGGGTAAGACGGTGACCAGAGCGTCCTGGTAGTGTGAGTATTTGACAGAGCAACTTAAAAATGACCATCTGAACTTTTCTTTCTACATCTAAGTAAGTGAGAATGACTTATTAAACCCTGCATCATTCTTCCCAACAGATTGCAATTAAAGCAACACCCCAGATGTCCCATTTTGCTCATGAAGCCCACAAGCAAGCTTCACAAGTATGACCAATAGTAACTCCTAGTACCATTTGTGTTATATGTTGTATGTGTTGTGAGTACTTTTTCCTTCCACAGGCTTTAAAACAAGCATTTTGGTGAGGTTCCAGGTGACTGCACCTGCTTGAACTACCCGCTACATGGGTAACCATTGTTGTTTCTCTTTTTTGTCTTTCTACAGGTCATTGTACTTGTAGCAGACCGCTGTAGGCACACTTAGCCTATTTATTTCACTTTTCTGTAAAATACACATTTTTTATTAAAAATACGTGAGTAAGGTGGGGAGGTCGTGCCCCCGTCCTGAAGAAGGCGCTTGACTCCGAAACATGTCGACAACGCACACCAGAGGTCCTGTTCCTTAATATAACAGATCCGACCTCACATTGCACTTCTTTTAACAGTACCAGCCAGAGTTCAGAATACATTTTTTTTCTTTCAACTCATGTGCCAGGTACTTTTTAACTTTTTTCACCACATCCCACCACTCACTTATAACTAATACACCCCACACACCTAACACCACACATAGTCATTACTATTAGTGCTCCCGCGTAGTCGTAGGTCGTAGCACGCCGCATCCCGATAGAGGGGTGCGAAGACCCCGATGATGAAGCATGACACCAAGGGGCCTTTTGGTGTGTGAGGGGTATTTTACAAAACACTGAGTGCTTCAACATTTGTCGATCACTCTTTTCCCCTCCATTTTTCCTGTTGGATTCTCTGTGTTTACTTAAGTACCCACCTTGTTCCCCTGCGAGTAAGACGCGCGCCGCAATCGTAGGAGGGTGAACTCAGCCCGATTCGTGTAATGGGCCCTCAACTTCCCTCTAACAGCCATCAGAGGTTTAAGGGTTACACGTGATGGATTCAATTTATGTGCACTTTCCAAGCTGGCAAGTTCCGATTCTAGATCCTCCCGTTCCTTCCTCCGTAATTTGTTGAGGTTTGCGTTAAGTCCTATGCAGGTGCCCCTCAGTGAGGCCTTGCATGCATCCCAGGTATTGAACACTGATGTATCCGCCGTGGGGTTGAGTGCCAGGAACTCCCTAATAGCCTCCCTAAGCGCCTTACAGGAGGAATCATCCCTAATAAGCGCCGCCGGAAAATACCATTTCCTGAAGCCATCCCCTTTCATCGACCACTGCACCATAAGGATCAGGAGACTATGATCGGAGACCGAGAGTGGAAAAACCCTAGAATCACTGACATCTCCCCTAAGTGCTTGGCTCCAAAAAATGTGATCTATACGGGAGTAAGATTGGTGGACGTGGGAGAAGAACGTGTAATCTCGGGACTGGGTATGCACAGTGCGCCAGCCATCTACCAACCCTAATTCTCCCATCCGATCTTTGGAATCAACAGAAAAGGTTCCGGAATCCGCCCTTTGGGTTCGAGAGCTGTCTAAAGCCTTGTCCCACACCATATTGAAATCACCCATTAGAAACAAATGCCCATCCACAAACTCTCCTATCTTATCCAACAGGCTCTGAAGAAAGACATTATGCTAGGCATTGGGAGCATACAGCACCACAAACGTACACAAACAGCCCTACAGTAGTCCCTTAACCATCAGCCATCTACCCTCCTTATCACAACAGACCCCCGTAGGCTGAAATTGGAGGGACGCCCGAAAAAGAAGGGCTACCCCCCTGTGCTTCGTAGGGGCAGAGGATCTATAGACAAGGGGAAACTGCCTATGGCGTAACCGAAGTTCCTCCTTGCGTGCCAGGTGGGTCTCCTGAAGACCCACCACATCTAAGTGATGATCCAGCAGGTATTTCCAGATCTTTTGGCGTTTCTGCGGAGAGTTGAGGCCCTTCACGTTCCACGTGCCAATGCTTAGAGGCATGAGGAAGGTCCAGACCCCACAGCTCCACAAGCGCAAACACATCCTGCTTCCCCCCCTTCACCACAGACATCCAGACCCCCCTCCCACCCCCAGATCCCTCCACACGCATTCGGCCATACGCACAACATCAAACTCCCACTTGTTGCCACCACCTTCCCCCCCTACCCCAACCTCACCCCAACAGCCTCCCACCCGGATCCCCCCCCTAGACCTCCAACCCCCCCCGCTCCCAACAAGCAACCCTCCCAACAAGACAAACTCAACATTCCCAGAGGAGGAGAATCCGAGGGGACCTCCTCTAGATGGACTCGGGACACCACAGGTGGAATCCCTAGGGCCACGGTCCGGGGTGTCTTCACAGAAAGTACATTCATACCCCTGGTACCTGAGTGTCTGTGGCCCTCCGGCACCTCGGCCATGCGATCTCAGGCTAGGCCGCTCCGGAGCTCTGCTGGGAAGAAGCCAGTGTCACCGAGGCCACTGACGCAACCGCTGCGCCTCTCTCCTGCAAGCTGAGAGTGCGGTCCGGTCCCCCAGCGTCCCTCTCCGGACCCACTCTGTGCCAAGAGGAGGACCGTCGCCGCCTTCGGGATGGAGAGCCGCCGTTCGCCGACGGAGGATCCAGGTCATCGATGCCAAGAAGCTCCTTCGCCGCCTGAAGAGAGCGGATCTGTACCAGCCAGTTTTGCCATCTGAAGATGATTCGGAAAGGGTGACCCCACGAGTAGGAGATGCTATGATCTCTCAGGAATGCGGTTACTGGACGGAACTCTCTCCGTTTATGGAGTGTGGAAGCCGCCAGGTCTTGATACAGCTGGGGACGGTGCTCACGGAACTGCAAGGACGGGAGTTCCCACGCCTTCCGTAGAATCCGCTCCTTTAGCTGAAAATCGTGCACACAGACCAGAATGTCCGGGGGTGGGCCCCCTCCTCGCCTGGCTAACCCCACCCTGTGGACTCTGTCCATCCTAATGTCCTGCAGATCATCCTCGCCGAGAATCTGTAAGAAGAGCGCCTGGACATAGCCACGAAGGTCGCCCGCCTCACCATCCCACGGCACTGCTCGTATGCGGATATTGTTCCGACGGGAACGGTTCTCCAAATCCTCCGAGTGGGCCTGCTCCGTAAGTCGGATCACGTCCTGATGCAGCTGGTGGACATCATTCGCCATGCTCAGATCGTGGTCTTCCAGCGTGGCCACCCGTTCACCGATTCCGTCGACATCCCTGCGTACCTCGCGAAGATCCGATGCCAGCTGATTACGGAGCTCCGAAATGTCCTCTTTGATTGAAGTGAAGAGTTCCATCATGAAGGCCTTAGTGGCGGGGGCCTCATCGTCCGAGCGCCCAGAGGACGAGCTAGGTCCCGGCGAGGCCGGTTGTTGGGGCCCTTTAGATTGACCCTCTTTGCCGGGTTTCCCCTTGCACTGCGAAGAGGACATCGTCGCGGCCTTATTCCTTCTAGAGGCCAGTCCGACACCTGGAATCACACCTTCGACGGGACCGTGTCCCAGACCAGAGTGCTGCTCCGGCCCCTCCTGACGAGCCCCCGAGCTCGTGTTGATGTCGGCAAACCAATCCAAGGCGTCTTTGTCCCCAAGTCGCCAACACGCCCCGCTGTACCCTAGGTAGAGGGGAGAGCTCCAACTCGAGTCCACTGCTCCGACAGGTTCCTTGCCAACCCTATGCCCAAAGCCCCCAAGGTGGCAACGGGGACCGGTGGGAAACGTCAGGGGTGGCAGCAGTATAGGATCCTCAACACCACGATCCGCACTCTGTGACTCCCTTCACGGTCGCTAAGCTGTTCCTTAATTGGTCACCGCTCCCCCTATAGCCTCCCTTCACGTCGGTGGTCCAGAACACGCTCCGCAGAGCCAGGAGCCGCTCGAAGTGCAGTCCGCCACTCTCCTGCCTTTCTGGATGTGCCAGGCCACGGGCCGGACCCCACGTGCTGCTGGAGAATCCCGGCTGCTTCTGCCACAGATCCACTGGTCGGACCTCAGCCGGGGGCCGTCGCGCCAATCGAAGCAGGTCCGCGTCTCCCCAGGTCATCCACTCGTTGCGGACTGGGTTCCGGCCGCAACTAGGCCGCAATCCCCGTGCTCGCGCAGAGCACGAGCCGAAGGGCTGGCTCTCACGGCGTGTGCGGCCTTGCTCCCCCCAAATCCTCCAGGCACTTCGCTGGACCCAGACACGCTCTGCAGCGCGCGTCCCCCAGGAGCCAGGGGGCGCCCAAAGTGCTGTCCGCAGCCCCTCTTGCTTCCCTGGATGCACTAGGCCGTGAGGCCGAGGCCGGCCTTCCACACGTCGCCGAAGGTCCCGGCGATTCCTGCGGGGATCCGCTGTTCGGACCTTAGCCTGGGGCCGCCGCGTCGATCGGAGCAGTCTCCGCTCCCCTGGCCGACCACTCGCTGTAGGTTGGGTTCCGGCCGCGGCCAGGCCGCAATCCCCGGGCTCGGGTAGGACACGCGCCGAGGGACAGGCTCTCGCGGCCGTCCGGGATCTGCAGGCCCCAACTCCGCTCTGCTACCGGCAGTCCGTCGGAGGACCAGATCACCCCCCACAGTACCGGGGACCACAGCGGACACCTCCTACGGCTTGGCCGTCGCTAGTTCTCTTCCCGCCGTCCGCAGCGCACCTTGGCTCACTGCTCCGTCGTCCGGCCCGCAGCTCGTCGGCTCAGGCCTGAAGCGTCGCCGCGCTCACCCCCACTACAGTACCAGGGTCGCTGGTCACCACGGCTCTCAGCGGGCGTGGGCAGTGCCAGGAGCTGGGAATGAGCCCCGGATCGGTGCTAGTTGATGCTTTAGATGGCCCGGCGCCGGAGGGGACTTAAAACGCGTCCTACTCCGTCGCCATCGTGGCCACGCCCCTTATCGCACATTTTAAGCACAAATGATTTCATATTGTGAAGAAGCATATCCTAAAACTAATCCCTATAGCGCGTTTGATATGAGCTGGCTAAATTTAAATGTAGCAACATGTAAATAGCACCAAACCTTGCAACTCTTGTATAATTCAGAAAAACAAATAGCACATCTGATAATGAAGGATTTATTTAGACAGTGTTATAAATCAGGAACCAAATTCCAATGGGGGTCAAAACACTGTACAGAAAGAGCATTGTTGGAGACGTGCAAAGAAACGTCCCATATTTAACACCTCGAAAAATAGCTACAACTCATCAGAGCATTTAAGTAACAGATTTGGTTCTGCTAACAAATACACAGCTCACCAATAAAACATTAAATGCAGATTATATCTACACTTTGTGCCAGTGCAGATGCACAAAAAGTGACTCAAACTGGCTCAAAGTGTTGCTAAAGTAGTACTTTCCTGCTCAAAACATTATTTGCACTAGATATTAGCCAATAAAGTGTCTCAAATAGTGGTTTGCGCTACTTTTGACTCCTTTGCGACAAAGGGCCATCCATTGGCTGGTACATAGGCATTTCCACAGTACCACCCATGGGTTTTGATGCAAAGCCCTATCTACTAGCAATGGTAGGTAAGGTTTGGTGCCAAGAAATAATTCCACCTCAAGGCAGGCATTAAGTTGGAGAAATCTTTTAATTTCTCCTAGCTTGTCAAACATTCCATGTGTGCTGCACCAAAGTGTATCCTTCCAGTACAAAACCTAAGCTAGATAAGACACACATATTTTGCAATGTGGTGCAGAGGTGTGTGCGTAGTATTACGCAGCCAAATTGTGCATCAGCGCTGCGGACAAGAACAGCGGAGCCGTACCTTAGCAGTTATGCCTCTTAGATGCTCTCTCCCTATAGCACACTGTAAATTACTAAATATGCCCCAAAGGGAGCTCCAGTGGACACTGCCTTATGCTAAGGCTAACTCCAGGTTAATTGCCCATGATTTGTGGTAGAAAAAGGTAGACCAGGATTTACAAAGAGAGAACAAATCCTCACAACATGACAGATGCATAGGTACTTACAGTGTACCACCTAAAGATAGCCAACTTGCAAGCCATCAGGAATATAATTCCTGAAGGCCGATGACTGAACCTAAACATCCATATTTCCAACCAACCACTGGGAATATTGCGGATTGTATTTCATTCCTCTCTCAATGATGTATTGCTGAATGTTACGGCTACAACCTACAATTTTTCTCAATGTGCTTTCTCCTTAATCCTGATACAGGTCACTTCATTCAATTAATAAGTATTACAAGATCATAAAAGAACACTGACAGAACCATCCATTTATTCACTTTTCTGGTCATTGCACATCACAAAATACTTAAAACAAACCACATGTAAGGCAGCCTCCACCTCGCCCACTACTGGCCTCCTCCCCACCAAATGCCATCAAAATTGTTAGTGAGACCATTAAATGTCAATAAGAAAAAAAATGCCAACCTGAAAACTTCTATGACTAGCAAAAGTAACGGGAAAGGGAAAATACCAACAATGTTAATACACGGGGAGTACATGTTGTTAAAAAAAAAACAATGGAAAATATTAATTAGTTCCCTCCAGATAGTTTTACTAAGCCAAGGTGCCCCGTGTGACATACCCAGGAGTGCACATGATCAGACACAGGCTGGCTTGTCGTGATCAGGGCATATTTTTTGTATCACTTACCAAAAATTACAGAATAAAACCTGAGTGTGACCATCCTGAATGCTGCAACCAAAGTAGGCTTCAGACATAGGTTACATTTTGCTAAGGTCATTAGTAAAATCAGGATATCTGGCTCCAAAAAGGACATAGTGCTACAAAAGCAGACTGTAAAGGGAACATTTTATGATAAAACTTTGAAACTGTTATGCAGATCAAAATGCTCCAATCTGGCTAAGGCAAATGGGATATCAGAGGAAGGCTAAATGAGATCACATTTACTTGGTGAAAGCCATCTATCCACACTTTTTTTCAGACTTCAAGAAGTTCACAGAAGGATAAGACTATGTCCAATGAGGTCTGCTGGCTCATTCTTGTTTCTGAGAAATATGCAGATATGGATTGTTTGTGCAAAACAAATGGTAAAATGTCCTGACCTTTCAAATGAAAATATATCTTCCAATAAGGATTTCATCACGGGAATTTCAGGACATGTCCCAGTGATCTTAATGTATCCATCTCAATAACATTGATGGGAGAGTACCATTACTGGAAGTATTTTTAGAAAGCAATTCCAGTGCATCAGCTAACTGAACATTATTTCTAGTGCCACCGAGCTTTCTCTCCCCAGGAACTTCTCAATTTCTAGTTTCTGCAGATCTTCAAAGTTATGTTCAAGAGAATCCATTTTATTGTCCACTGTTGATCAAGTGTGCCTGCCTAGCTGGTGTGTGTGTTAACTCAGCACACCCTCATCAGTTAGGCAGGTCCCTCTGGATAGACAGCCTTCTCCAATCACACTAGTTCCTGAGAAATTAAAACAGGTAACCCAGATTGTCAACAGAAGGCTGAGCTACTGTCCTCATATTTTGCTGTGTCAGTGATTGTATTAGAAGCCATCCTACCAACAGCATATTACATTTGAAGTTTGCTTATATTGTAAAAAAAACTCTGATGGGCTTAATATTTGCAAAATACTTCTACTTTAAAACCCCCATGTTACTTCTTGATACCCTTGATTGTAAATCTGGTGATAGAATGTGCATATTTTATTCGTGTGTTATTCTTGTAGAATGTAGGTGTGACATTTTAAGAAGCATTTTCATTGTGAAGGTTTACCAGAGGACCCAATTTGATGAAAATGTAAATTTTGCTTAAAAACATTGGTCATTTTCCTTTATGAGCATTCCACAACTATTGCTTCTAAATGTATTTATTAGATATAAAAATACTTTACTGGTGTGGTTTAATACCTATAATGTATTTATTTATAACCGATTTTGTATAGTGCAGAACAGACCAGAGGGTGACAAAGTGTTTTACATAGGTGAATATTGTAAACAATAGGATATAGGAATTATTCGGTTCTGCCTCAACGGATGATGAAAAAACTTTGTAGCATCAGAACGTGTAAGGTTGGTTGGGTTGTTTCAGATATACAGGTTTCCAATTAGGAAAATCAGTTCAAGATTTTGGCCTATAATTGTATCATCTGGGTCTACATTCAGTTTCACTGTAGTTGAGTAGTAGTGTAGGAGACACTTAATAGAGGAACAATGCATGTGAAGCTTTGGACATTTGAATGTTTTAATTTCCAACAGGTTACTACTATTTATGCTTTTTACATGGGTAGACCCAACTTTCCTATTTTTTTGCTTCTAATGATTAGGATGCAGAACGTTTCTTGATTGTCTTCATACAAGGTGTATATGCCCTAAGCTCTAAGAAGATTTCCAATGTCTTATGGGACAGGAAAAAAAGCTGTTCCCCTAGCAGAGGCCCTTTATAATTGTGAGATGTGTCTTAGTAGGGGTCACTCCTGGGTCTTGCTTGATTAGGTAGTATTCAGTGCTGATTGTTCTCATTGTGCCAGTGATGAAGGATGTTGTGAGGTCCGATGGAACTGATCTTATTTTTCACAGTGAGTGTTTTAAGTTTGGTCTTAGTGGTGCTATTTTCTTGGAAGAATGTATGTTTTTGAGAAACTAGCAGTTGTGGGGCTACTCAATGGGTGCTTTGTAGATTTGGAGTCCAGGGGGAGGCAATGTGGAATAGGTGGCATTACAAATCTGAAGGAGGACATGTTATGCACAAGCATTGGTCAAACAAGAATGCTGGAGGCTAGAACGAAGAATTGTTATTTGGAGATGCGGGGGTAGAGGATCTTGCATAAGATTTCCCAGAGCATTTCAAAGTAGGAGTAAAAATATTTGAAGTTGGTTTCAGAAGCTTGAATCATGATGGTAACATCGTCATATGTTGATACAGACATTTAAACCTTAAGGTGAGTTGGTAATGAATTAGTAAGCTTCCTCCTCTATGAGATTTTGAAAATCTCAATATTTTTTGTGAGTCGAGGAAGGTTGTCATTCAAATGGAGTTACCTTAGAAAAAGAATAGAGCATCCACTTTTAAAGTTCCTTTCTATGTTCAAAGATGTTGGTCAGCAGCAGGAGTTTCTGCATTTTTTCTGAAAGGTTGGCTTTGAACATTTTTTTATAGAAATGTTCATAGGGATTAGAGGTTTATAGCATTTAATAGAATTTTGGAATTGTCCTTGAGGCAGTCTAAGATAGACATAATTCTTGCTTTGTAAAGATTCGCTTTGACTGAGAGTAAGAGTATTTTTCTTAGAAAGTGGAAGAGGATTCTGAAATGTATTTATCTTTAATCATGGAAGTAGGAAATGTGGTCTTATTTAAACTGTGCACTGTGTTCTCTATGGTATATGAGGACAAATGGGGCCTTACCTTTATTGAGGAAGCAGGAAAAGGGACATTATAAAGAGCGCATTATGAATTATCTACAATATATGGGGCAAATAGGAAGGTAAACTATTCGCACTATGAAAAAGTGAGGTTCAAAGGTCCCTTTTCCTTTTATGTTAGTGCACACTAAATATCTCTTTTCGATCTTTTTTTAGTGAAGTCAGGCCAAAAAAGTATAACTCCTCTTGGAGTGGTTCAATGCCTCTTTGTGACTGAAAGAACAAGGTGGCATTTTAAGTGGGGTGGATGAGTATAGTGTAATACAAAGACGTAGCTTCCTTAGTATTTTCTAGTCTGTTACTCCTTTGAGCTACTCACAGCACAAATTCTTATTACTGAGATTCTGCTTAAATCTAACACCGTTGATGCTAGGGCAACCAGAGAGAAGTTTTAAGCACACCGGTTTGTCCCTGTGCCCCTGTGATATGCAATCTCCCCAAACCGACCTTCATTTATTATTTTTTTGCAATTTTTTATCAGAAGGAAAGAAAATATTTTATTGTCCCGATATTAAAGTGGCACAATTTTAAACAATGGCGGGTTGCACTATATATTTTTAAAATCTTTGTCTGATCCTTTTGTCTGTTTTTCGGAAGAGACATTCATGTTGACATGTATAACAAAAAGGAAGCAGTTGGGCTTATAATTAGCTTATTTTTTTTTTTACTATTTACTTCGCCGAAATTTCATATCAGATATTTTGTATTTTAACTCACACTTTAAGTGGTCACAAGTACCTATGTATATAGAATTTGATAATTAATTTTATCTGGGTTTTCCTTTATCAATATGAACGGGGATTGTATATTGACTGCTGCTGTTTATGTAATTTTCTGTTTATGTACTATTATGATCTTAATTGGGAAAGATTGAATAAAGTTTCTAAAGTAAAGTAAAGAGCTACTCATGTTAAATGTATGGCTTCTAGTAGGGACTTGGATGCTAATATCACCATAGTTTATAGCTCACCACACAGTGATCTGAAGAACTCCGAAGTCCATCATATCCGTTAATGTAGACATAGGGACCTGACCCATGGATGCTTTGCTGTTCCGGATCCTCTACTGGTCAGTGGCTCAAGGCTCTCTGGACTTTACTGTGATGCTAGGACCATTTTGACATGTTGTGGTATGCTGCACAGTGCACTAGAACCTTCACCTTTGTTCCATGAATCAAGTCAAATGAGGTGTGTGCATCCAACATATTGTAGTGGACAAGGAGACCATGTCTACAGCGTGTCGTTCAGGCCAGAGGCTGAGAGTGTTTAGCCACCTCTCCCACCTGCAACCTGTGTCTTGATTAGATGTGAGTTTGCTTGGGAGTTACAGAACTTAACCACAAGGGCAACTAGACCGATTCAAGAGAAGAGTTTCATTCACCTACCTGAGTCAATACCTATTTCTGCTCCCAATTGGCCAATTGGACTTCAACATTGGATTCTGGCAATATACTTCTGGATTTGATGTGCCACGAAGAAGTAGAGTTCCTTGTAAATGAACTGCAGGCAGTATTGTAGATTTTTCTGTTTTCAAATTCTTTCCACTGTAGATGTAGAGAGGTTCTATTTTAGTTTTAGAATGCACCTAAGAAGGAGAACTTGGGACACAGGAGCTCATGGTTGTGGCCATCATGGGCTCAATAATTCACACAAACCTTTTCCCTTATATACAATATATGCAAAAAGTAACTTATTGTCCACCACTGCCTTTTCACAAGACTCATGTATCATGTCATACAGCTTCCCTGAAGGTACATGGGCAGCATTGGTCATTATGTTGAAGACATTAATTTTCTTTACTTCATACAATATACTGTGGGATTGCCCAGAAGTTCAAAATGTATAGTCTTGGATATTTGAAAGAACGCCCTTAATTACACTGCAGAATCTTTCTTTATCGAGCAATTCTTCATTATCAACCCACCCCTTATGTGTGTCTTTCCCATAACTGTAAGTCACTTTGGGCCAGATATAGTAACCTATTTTGCATTTGCAAAGTTTCTAAACTAAAATTGAAGTGTTTGTAACGGTAAAATATTTGTTTCCTGTCCGTGAATCTCCTTTTACGAGTTGATAAAGTTTTAATGATTACTGGGATTGAGAATCAATCCTGATTCAGTATTTAGGACGGGCATGTTGTGGGCATCCCTTCCTTCCACCAAATCAGTACCCAGTGTACCAATGGGTTGCAACCACTACTGCTCACCCAGCATTGAAAAGCTACCAACCCCTAACTGGGTGGTAACCCTTACACAAAGGGGAAGGGATCTGAAATAGTAGGGTTTCCCTGTGGACACTTCCCCATTGTGAATTAACAAAAAAAAAATAGGAGTAGGTAGTTATCCCATAAGAAAACCAGGGCTATTTTAGAAAAATATATACATAATTGAAACAGAATTATATACATGGTGATCTGCTGACACTTGCTGTCTACCATCCCTGTGCTTGAGGCTGATCAGAGTAAGTCATTTTTGTAACTTACCACATGAGTATTAATGAGGTAGGCCGGATTGCGACAACAGATCATATAATTATCATCATGTATTGCTATATTTTAGTGCAAAATGCATTGTAGCCTCAATTAATGACATGTGGATATATTTTATGCTAAGCTAATGCAGCAAAACAAATTCCTGGGAACAATAGTTGCTTGTATTCTAGTTGTGTGCATTGTACCCACACTCTTGCGCTATACTTTTGACATGAACTACAGCACAATTATGAGATGTGACATAATGACACAATTTGGGGAATGTTCTGTAAGAAGCTAAACATTGAAATTCCCTATAATTTGTGAATTATGCCAGCATAATTAAAATGTTATTGGGGTTTAATTTTGCCCGACTCTGATTCTGAAGTTTACAAACTGACCTTTTAGTACTTCGTCAATTTGGAAAATTCCAAACTGATCGTAAGAATATGAGTCACAATCCGCAATCAGTTTTTGCAACCAGTCTAATCATACATCTGTCCCCATGTTCTGTGGGCCATATTAATAGGAGAGAAACCGCAATTACATATTGAAGCTCAATAATTACTACCCTATCCCACTGCTTCCGTTCCCCACCAGAGTACACGGGAAGGCCATCAACCACCAGCTTACCAAACACCAAAAAGAAAGCAACCTGCTTGACACCTCTCAATCCTGCTTCCATGCAATCCAAAGCACTGAGACAGCCCTAATCGCAATCCAATAAACAAAGGGGCCCCCTGAAACGTATAGGGCGGACGTCAGGGAAAATTACACTACTGTGAACAAACAAAGTCCACCCAACTGAATTTAGAAGATGGCTCTAGGGGAGTCCATTTTTTTAAAGTGCAACCAGGAGCTCACCACGGGGTAACAGAGAGGTCAAAAAGGGAGAAGAAGAACACACATATCAATATACAAAAATCTTTATTTCATTTTTTTCTTTCTTTCTCCTCTTTTAGTCTTATTTAGTTTATATATTTTTTGTGTTCAACACATAAAAAGGAATCATGTAGGATAAAAACTACCATGACAAAACATCAATAAATATACATCAAAACATATCCCCACACCAGACTTTCAGACACATACTCCAAGCTCATTCAATCACACACATACATCCACAAATAAGCACGTTTCTCGAAAACAGTCCTCAGAATAATACAAGGGGTGGGAAGAAAACACTGTGTGATCTCCGTGGTACAGGGCCAAGAGATTCCAGATAAATGAACACAGAATCCCACGTTCAAGTAACGCCGACGCGCGTTTCAGTGCAAAGCCCAGATCTACGGGCGCACCTTCATCAGGGCTCTCACGTCAGGTGGGGGAAGAACAACACAGAATATGATATGTGTACGTGACCAATCTGTTCAGAAAAAAGGAATAACATTTTTAGATTCAACAGTCCGACATATGTCAGATTCATTTACAATATAAAACAAATTTACATCAAAGCTACATTCATTTACTCTAATTTCATTTTATGTATATTTTATTTAATTAGTAGGTCCTACATCATTACATCTCTGATATTTTGAAACTAATCAATCCTTCTGTGGTGAGCTCCAAAGTTGAAATAATAACAACAAAGATATACTCCAATTGTACCAGCAAAACAACTAATTTTTTATATAAAATATGTACAGAAATCCCTAGATCGCAGAGGTATCCTAACCACACATTTCATCACATGCACACACACTTATTCTATACAATCAACACACCGTCTCCAGGCTCATCCTGCGAGGATGGCAATGCCGCTTCACGGGGCAGCAAGAGGATTCATCTCTTATCATCTTTAAGCACAATGGGGCTAGTTCGAGTAAACCCTCAAACGTTCATATATGGCCCGAGCCATTCCTATCAGATAAAGTTAGAAAACGGATCCCCGTTTTACCTAGGCCGACGACGAAGGGTCTAATAGGAATCCATTCAGGAAGTCACTCGTCATTTCAATCAGGTTTGAGAACACTCGGGATCTATTAAGAGGCACTATCAACAGAAATAGAGATGGAAACATTTAATTTAGAAACCAAAATTATTTTTATTTCAAAGAGGAGGATAAGGCTGAATCACCGCCCGCTCTTACCCCTCAAATGGTCAGTGGTTTACCTGCTGATAATGACAACGCGCTCTCAAGTCCTAGATCGATTTTGTACAAAGGGCAGTTTCCGGTTCCCTTTAGTTTCAACAAAGTATATCTAAGTAAAAAATTGCACCAGAATCAATCTTACATCCTTTTCCATGCACACACAGTAGCGGCAAGACAGAATAAACACACATCAGGTGGGCGACAATTTACCTGATACGAGCAAGTGCGCTTCCCACGGTAACGAGTCGATCTTACATCAGTCTAGTGGAGGCGCATCTAAATAAAAATGCATTTGAATGAATTGTAAATCCCCTTTCACACAATAACCGATAAACGAGTCTCTCAATCAGACCAATTCACGGGCTAACAGTCTGGTGTATTTCCACGTTAATACATACCGAGGATTTGAGGGGCATTAGAAGTATTATAAATTGCGGTCCGCATGCACGAGGGAAGTTCTCTGTGTCTTCCTTTCTCCGGTAGAATTCTTTACACTCTAAAAAAGAGGTACACGGGGGATACTTTAATACTATGTCCAAACGGCCACTGTCAGAGATCTCATTAGAGTACACGATGTGCCAGGTAGTCAGTTCCCATACCGAGTAGACTGCTCGTTAGAAAATAAGATGGAACCCAAGCGACCAAGTTATAAAAACCAATGGTAGGCTTTCCCCCGTTTTTAACCATGGAGTCATGGTGGGACTAACCAATCAGATCCTCTTCCCCATTTCTCTTACCTTTGGTACGGCGACGTGCGCCTAAATTCCCTCTCCTCAGCCGATCGCAACAAGACTGTCGGTGGATACCAGCGGCTAAGCACCAAACTGCCCTCGCGTTTTCCCGCCTCAAATAAAGGGAAAAAGGTCACGCCTACAATTGCGAGGCAAACACACCTGGTCTTCCCTTCAGACGTCACGGGATCAAAATTGCAAAACCCGGACTGGAGCCCAGGATTCCCTCCTAGCCCAGGCTGATCACGTGCCGCCCCAATCGAGTAGGAAAAACATGCCGCTTGTAGTCCTTTCCTGTTTCGAAAGACCCGGCACAGATCCCAGACGCCGGTCCTGCCGTCTCTAGCTGAGTCAGATCTCAGAGGAGTAGAGATAGTTTGTGTATCGGGCAAGGGTTAAAATACTGATCATACCCCAGCATTGGTCAAACCGTAAGACACTGGGTCAGATTTCCAAAATATTGAGAAGATTAGTATATCGAGCAGGGGGTTCAAATAATAGTCACACCCAATAGCAGCGGGTCCATTCCTCATGTGCGTGAAATCACAACCAGGGCTCAAAAAAATAGTCCAATCAAGGCCTATTAGAGTGAACATTCCAGTTATCCATTAATAAACAGATACAGGCCCATCCTGGTGTATCTTGTATCACATATGAGAACCCCAACACGGACCACGTTTCAGTTTATATGGGAAATGCACGGGTTGCACACAAAAACAAGGCGTATCTGGTAGGACCACAATTTCAATTTAAAGAGGGTGCCAGATATGTGCATAGAGGTAGTTAGTGGATGGCATTTTCCCAAGGACAGAAGTCGTTCAGGCCAGATTTTACCGCATCTAGAATAAAAATCCAGAAAACCTCTCTTTTCTTTCTCAACGCTGTCCCATCTTTGCCGGGAATCGCACACATTTTTTCCAACACCGACCATCTCAGATCAGAGTCACTGTGCTTGGCAGTGGTCCAATGAGCTACATGCGGAGCCCCATTCTTCAAGTTTCGGATACTGGACTTGTGCTCACTCAGTCTGATCCTGCACTCCCGTCCGCTCTCTGCCATATATGGGAGTCCACAGGGGCATATAATCACATACACAATGTTGCTAGATCTGCAATTGCTCATTTCTTTCAGTTCGATCGTACGGTTGCCAATCTGCAAGGTGCTGCCCGTCAAGGCCTGCGGGCACGCATGGCAGTTCCCACAACTGTGGTTCCCAACCACCAGAGGGAGATCAAACACTCTGATTTGTTTGGATCGAATCGTGGTTTCTACGGTTCCTCTCACCAGATGGTTACGCAAATTTTTGTTTCGTCGGAATGCAAAGATAGGTTTAGGCAGCGACTCACCTGAGTCATTGGTGTTCAAGATATGCCAAGATGAATTGACAATTTGCCGGATTTTATTGTTAATCCCCGAGTGCTTGGTGATGCAAACTAGACAGTCAGAATTAGTGCGCTCACGATCCATGAACATACTGTCCCTGTTGAAATACCTCGCTCTTTTGAATGAATCTCTTATGAGGCGGCGAGGGTAACCTCTACGAGATAACTTCTCCTTCAGAATGTCTGACTGAGCAAGAAAATCACTCATTAGGGAGCAATTTCTCCTCATTCGGAGAAATTGACCGAATGGGATGGAATCACGTTGACTTCGTGGATGGAAACTTCCATACTCCAAGAGTGTGTTTTTCGACGTCGGTTTCGTATATAGGAAGACAAAGAGGTGACCTTCACCATGTCTCACCCACACATCAAGGAATTCGACCTGTTGGCAGCTAAAATTGGCTGTGAAATGCAGATTAGGATCGGCACAATTGATCCAAGTCACAAATTCATTGAACGAAGCCTGGATGCCACTCCAGATGAAAAAAATATCATCAATGAAGCGCGACCTGGCTCATATGTTCACATAGAAAGGGGCAATTTCATTATGAATGTTAATAGCCTCAAAATGGCCCATATACAGGCAAGCAACACTGGGGGAACAAGAGGCCCCCATACTTACTCCCTTGACTTGGAGAAAGTATTGTCCGTTGAATTCAAAATAGTTCGTGACATCCTTTGTCCCTCCTTCTTTGAAATAAAGAACAAACCTAAGGACTTTCCACCCCAAACAACAGGCTTTTACACCTGCACAAACTCTTCAATCTGCAAACTTGGCAAATCCAAAACCAAAGAAGTCAACATAAATGGACACAGATATAAAATCAAAGATTTCATTAACTGTGAAAGTAACAATGTAATTTATCTGATCACGTGTCCGTGTGGCCAGCACTACATTGGGAGCTCACGGAGACCTCTAAAAATCCGCATTCAAGAACATTATCGGAACATTCACAGAACAGACACCAGACAATCCCTAGTGGAACACTTTCTGAAACATCATGAACATCATCTAACGTTTTCTTTTGTAGGCATAAAAAGAATAAAAACTCCGAAACGTGGTGGAGACTTGGATCGCCTTCTGAGAAGAGAAGAGAGCTCACTGATCATAGAAATGGAGACAGTTGAAAAGGGCTTAAACCAAGAATATGAATGGCACCATTGGCTAGAGTAAAAGGTGCTTGTGAACTGGACCTTGACATAAGGAACATATTCTTGTGCACTGATTTCGAACATAAGTAAAATGCCCTGCTCAACCATCTTAACAAACTGAATAAAGATGACAAGCAATGAGAACGAGACCCTGACAGAATTTTCTGTGGATTAAGACTCTGATCTAATGGGGACTCCCGTCTCAACAGCTTATCCGTAGCTATATCATTGAAAGATACTGAAAGTACTGGACTTAATAGCTGATTACATCATCTCCCCATTATATGTTAATTGGACAACCTGCTATTGTATATGCTATATGTTGATCTTAGATATATAAGAAGAGTAAGTCTATGTGACCACCGCTCCTAAAAGTTCGTTATTCATTGATGCTGTTGTCCATATATGTAACTCTGAACGCAGATATTACCTATCCCCCTACAGAAATGATCTAAATTCCCTGGCACCCCCCTGCTCACTTCCACTTAAATTACAATATCACCGAAGTAATTTTATCTATTTACATTGCCGCCTCTGTAATGTTTAAAAGTCACTATTACACAGACTTTTCCTGCTGTCCGTCCCAAACTTCAAATATTAAACTAGCTTAAATTACTCCACTCTGAAATGGCGGAGACTTGAAATACAACCTGACGCTTTGGCTGAAGTCCCTTGTCCATTTCTACTAAGGACGAGACATTCGATCAAATCCGCCGACCTCGCCGGCTCAAGTTTTTATGACTAGAAAGTAATGAAGATTATAACATCAAACTTAGGAGGAGTAAATACTGAAAACTGTCTAAATTCTAACGTACACTATGTACGACCCTTCAAAATAATTACGGGTTAATTATATTATCTTTTCTCTTCCCGTCAACCCGTTTTTACCCCGCCTTCCGGGTCATCCCTTTACCCTTCTGGTTTAAAAGAGTTAACCAACAACCATGCAAATGTGCATATGCGAAAGCGGGAGGAACGACCTGCAGGCTCCCGACTTCAGAACCGAGGGATTTCCCTTTATAAGCAAGTGCACTATTGGCCATATTGACATGACTGATTTTTTGGAATACACTGCCCGAGCGCGTGTGACCACTGCGCTCTTTCCCTATCGGATTCCCTTTCTTTTCCTCTACGCTTGTAAAACGCCGTTTACAAATAACCCCACTGGCGTTATAATCCCCCCTTTTTCTTGTTGACTCGATGCTAGACCATATATCCCAAGTAATGAATACCGTTCCCCGCTACCGAATCCGTTTTTGCATGCATGTCGTGTTAAAAAGATCAGTGATTGCTTTTCACTATAGTACCATATTTTAAGTGTAAAAATAAACATGATATTGGCCATGTTTTCTCTTAAAAACAAAAACTTAATTTTTACTATACTTACCAGAGAAAATAGTCAAATGTATCCCCAGTGATGAAATCATAAATATCCCTGCAAACTGTTTTTCAACTGAACCAGATGTAAATAAGTTACAATGTAGTCAAAAACCTCTGCAACTAGTTTCGTAGTGACAAGGAAATAGCCAGCCCAGTAACTGCCCATACTGTAGCAAATGCATTTTACTCTGTCAATGAAAAAATGTTTTGTGAACAAACCCATGAAGATAATGGACAAACCCTTACTTAAATGAAAATGTTGTATTAACAGATTTACACTTTGAGAAAATCGGAAGTTTGTTGGAAATCAGCATAATAACGAGGAAGAACTGCAATGAGCAGATTGATATATAAATAGGTATGCAGCCCTATTTTCGAGCATCCTGGACTGTTCTATCCTTTTCTGTCGAGCTAAACCTGTTCACTTGGGACTTTATGGTCTGCTCAATCTTTGACTTGATAGTATCTTTGACTTTCAAATTCTCTAGCTAAACTCACTGTATTCGCAGTTTCTACAGACAACCTCTAAACACCTTAGTGTCAAAATCACATAGGTGAGTCTTTCTTTCGCTTGGTGTCCACTTCCTCTCGTGCCACCTATCCGTAAAGTTTGTCACTATGGCTCCTTAAAGTGATCAAAATTAGGATTTCAAACCTGAAAGTGTCACTGTAAATACTTAAAGAGCATTTCTTCTCTCCTTAAAAACAACACCACCATATATAACAGCGTTGGATTAATGAAATTTGAGTTTTTTTGCTTCACCTTTATCACTTTCTCCTTTTTCTTTTTTCAACACCTAATTCACTCACTTTGGGGTCAAAGGTCAGTCTCTGGCAACTTTTTACTAAATATATAAATGTAACTTTGATTTCTTCACAGCCTTGAAAAAGCCCTGGCGCGATACGCCACAGGGGCGAAACACGTGTCGGCTGTTCATGTTTTAACTAGAACAATAAAGATTTCCTTTCTATATAAAAAAATGGACTTTTGACTCAATCTATACGAGTAAGGATTCAGCCTGATGATATACCGAAATGTTGGAAGCACACTCACCATCCCCCTTAAAAACTTTACTGTTTAAAACTCAAGAGGTCCAGAGTTTTCTGAGTGTGTCCCGCTTACACTAAACTACGTGAAGACTGATATAGCCTTGGAGTCTTTTTGGACCCCTCCTTTTTTTAGAAGCAGGTCTCTCAGGTGTCCGGAGATGTGGCTGAGATGGGGGATGTCCAGGATGAGACGTGCTGAGGCGTTCTGGATACGCTGGAGTCTCTTCTGGAGTTTGGCGGTGGTTCCGGCGTAGAGGGAGTTGCCGTAGTCCAGACGGCTGGTGACGAGGGCCTGGGTGACCGTCTTCCTGGTCTCAGTGGGGATCCACCGGAAGATCTTACGTAGCATGCGCAGGATGTTGAAGCACGACGAGGCTGGTCATGGAGAGGGAGGAGCCCATAAAACAAAGCGTATCTGGTAGGACCACAATTTCAATTTAAAGAGGGTGCCAGATATGTGCATAGAGGTAGTTAGTGGATGGTATTTTCCCAAGGACAGAAGTCGTTCAGGCCAGATTTTACCGCATCTAGAATAAAAATCCAGAAAACCTCTCTTTTCTTTCTCAACGCTCTCCTATCTTTGCCGGGAATCGCACAAATTTTTTCCAACACCGACCATCTCAGATCAGAGTCACTGTGCTTGGCAGTGGTCCAATGAGCTACAAGCGGAGCCCCATTCTTCAAGTTTCGGATACTGGACTTGTGCTCACTCAGTCTGATCCTGCACTCCCGTCCAGTCTCTCCCATATATGGGAGTCCACAGGGGCATATAATCACATACACAATGTTGCTAGATCTGCAATTGCTCATTTCTTTCAGTTCGATCGTACGGTTGCCAATCTGCAAGGTGCTGCCCGTCAAGGCCTGCGGGCACGCATGGCAGTTCCCACAACTGTGGTTCCCAACCACCAGAGGGAGATCAAACACTCTGATTTGTTTGGATCGAATCGTGGTTTCTACGGTTCCTCTCACCAGATGGTTACGCAAATTTTTGTTTCGTCGGAATGCAAAGATAGGTTTAGGCAGCGACTCACCTGAGTCATTGGTGTTCAAGATATGCTAAGATGAATTGACAATTTGCCGGATTTTATTGTTAATCCCCGAGTGCTTGGTGATGCAAACTAGACAGTCAGAATTAGTGCGCTCACGATCCATGAACATACTGTCCCTGTTGAAATACCTCGCTCTTTTGAATGAATCTCTTATGAGGCGGCGAGGGTAACCTCTACGAGATAACTTCTCCTTCAGAATGTCTGACTGAGCAAGAAAATCACTCATTAGGGGGCAATTTCTCCTCAATCGGAGAAATTGACCGAATGGGATGGAATCACGTTGACTTCGTGGATGGAAACTTCCATACTCCAAGAGTGTGTTTTTCTACGTCGGTTTCGTATATAGGAAGACAAAGAGGTGACCTTCACCATGTCTCACCCACACATCAAGGAATTCGACCTGTTGGCAGCTAAAATTGGCTGTGAAATGCAGATTAGGATCGGCACAATTGATCCAAGTCACAAATTCATTGAACGAAGCCTGGACGCCACTCCAGATGAAAAAAATATCAACAATGAAGCGCGACCAGGCTCATATGTTCTCATAGAAAGGGGCAATTTCATTATGAATGTTAATAGCCTCAAAATGGCCCATATACAGGCAAGCAACACTGGGGACACAAGAGGCCCCCATACTTACTCCCTTGACTTGGAGAAAGTATTGTCCGTTGAATTCAAAATAGTTCTCGCGGAGAACAATTTCTAGAAAACTTAAGATGGTATCTGCATTGTGGAGATTCGCCACATCAGTGACAAATTCCCTCACAACTGTCAGAGCCTCCTCTTGGGGGATGTTTGAGTATAGGGACTCAAGGTCCATGGTAACCAGTAATTCAGAATTATGCTCAAACGGAAGATTTTCGATCTTCGAGATTAAATGACCGGTGTCCTTCACGAATGACAATAGTTCACTAACCAGAGGTTTAAGAAACTTATCAATATACTTTGATAAGGGTTCTGTAGCCGCCCCAATCGTGGAAATGATGGGGCGCATAGGGGGATCCTCGCGGTTTTTGTGAACTTTAGGCAGCCCATAAATAATGGGCATTCTGGTAAAAGATGGTGTAAGAAATTCTGCCTCTTTGGTACATATATGTCCCGCATCAACAGCTTGGTTAACAGAACGGAGGATGCGTCTTTTCAGAGCTTCCTCGGGATTCATGGGGATTCGGCGATAGTGAGTGTCAGAGGAGAGAAGGGCATTCATTTTCTCAATGTAATTAGAGGTCTTGAACACCACAATCCCCCCACCTTTATCACAAGGCTTGATGGTAATTTCAGGGGACTGACCCAGTTCTCTCAGGGCAAGATTCTCTACCTCAGTTAAGTTGTTGGCAGAGTAAGGAACAAATTTCAACAATTTATTCAACTTGTTAGTAACAACTCTCTCAAACACCCCGACCTCAGGTCCAATGGTATCCTGGCTGGGGGTGAAGCTGGAAGGAGGCTTCAATCCAGAGGCATTCTCAGCCCCTTCAGGAGTAGGTTGGGAGAGAAAAAACTTTTTCAAGCGAATTTTCCTAAAGAAGATTTGGACATCCTTAACCAACTCAAATTTATTCAGTTTGGTGGTGGGTACAAAGGAGAGACCATGTGAGAGGAGAGTCATAGATTCAGCAGGGATCTCTTTTCCTGACAAATTGAATACTGAAATATTACTCATCTCCTCCAGTATTGGAGCCCTAATCGCAGCCACTGATAACCTTAGATACCTCCTAAACAGCAGTGAAACAGCAGCTGTGATCCTCCTTGACCTCTTAGCAGCATTAACCACTGTATCCCATCACACTCTCATCAACAGACTCAACCACATCGGCATACAGGGAAATGCCCTCAAATGGATTGCAGCCCTCTTCCCAGGGAGACCTCAGAGAATCCGCCAGCCAGCCTTCACCTTTGAACCAAAGACCATCGTCTATGCCATCCCCCAGGGATTGTCCCTCAGCCCCACCCTGTTTAACACCTTTATGACGCCCCCCGAAGACTGCATCAGAACCCACAGACTCAACATCATCTCTAAAAGACGACACACAACTCATCATCTCGCCCATTGAAGACCCCTCCACCACCAGAACAAATTTCAAAAATGCATGACCAGCATCGCAGACTGGATGAGGACCAACTACCTGAAGGTCAACTCGGACAAGACGGAAGTGCTGATCTTCTGGAAGAACACCTCCCCATGGCACAACAACTGGTATTCCTTCAACCTCGGACACACACCCACCTACTGTTGTATAGCTCCTATATATCCTTATATCGTGTTAAGTTAGCATAGGTACATTTCGGATTTAAACGCCATTTTTCCTTTCTTGCAACTTCTGCACACGACCCTTAATTGTTGACTTAGCTTTCAACCTAGTGGTTTGCCGTGGTGTATGTGAGAATAATATGTTATTGCTCTGATATCAGTTTTGTTTAATAAACCATGTCTGCACGGAGAGTGCTGAAGTTTCAGGAGCAACACGATATGGAATTGTTATGAGGTCTGATCTCCACGCCTTCATAGTCATAACACAAGTGCAGCCTTTGCCAACTTGGGCTTGAGGCGGGATTGATATTGCTTTGCACGAGAATTGTTAACACACTTGATGCGGTGCACATGCAGAGAGAGCTGGTGTATGCTGATGTGATTCCTTCATGCTAGGACACTAAGGTATGGGCCCGCCCTAAAACAACCCAAAGAGACCTTCTTAGATAATAATATAATATATGTGTTAGGGAGGGTGAGATATAAGTGTTGTTAACTCTTATTCATTACAGCATGTTAACATGCTGTCACCATTCGCTTTTTATGTCTTAGTAACTATGCTGATAATTTTGCTACTGATAATAAGTATACTTGTATTATCAAAGATACTGCGCCTGAGAAGACGGCATTAGTAAATAAACATTTCAAATGCACATGTGTCTTCTTTACTCCATGTTCTGGTTTGTAATGATAATATAACGAAAGAGTGTTCATGAGTCCCACGTACCCTGAGGTACTGTAAGTTCATGTTCTGGTTTGTCTAAACATTGGGTGTTTGATATGTCCAATGAGACACTGTAGCTAGCTCGGTAAGGGGTGAGTTGGTTGCTAAGGTAAGTTTTGGGACACCCTAATTTGCCGAGGTTCCACTCCTCTGTGCACAGTTCTGTGTGAGTACAGAAACCCTGCAACATGGCGCCCAACGGTTTCGGTGGTCTTATATCATGACACTCGAGTAGTTTATCGTTCATGCCTTAACCCCTTCACGTCCGTTTCCGGAAAACGGGGTGTCGGTGAAACCTACCTATTTTTTGAAATAGGTCTTTATTCAAGCTTGATTCTTTCTTAAACGGTTTCTTTGAATTACTACCCAGTTGTGCTACAAAGTATTCTTTGTGTTTTCTTATTTCCAATTCTGTAATGGCGGCAGCGGTGGCTATTGCGCAGCATAGTCGCGTAGCGGTACGCAACCATCTTCAGACGTACCAAGTCCCAGTAGATGGGATGGCTGTGATTTTCGTGGTATGTGCAGATCCGGCGTTTCCTTACGAGTTGTTTTACTCTTGGGTTACGTTTCCGGCTGTGGACGCTAATTCTGGTTTGTTCCACTCCTACACCGCCTCGGATGTCCCGGCTGAATATACGCCGTACAGGGCATTGGAAATACCTATTGATCATTGGCAGCATCGAGTTTGGTTTGATGGCGCCCTCCCCCACTCTATGTCCCCTGCGAGGTTAGGCCCACTCTCAATTCCAGGTACTAATTGGCCTGCGTTGGGTGGCTTTACCCCGCACCCGAATCACGGGGCTTGCACCCTGGCAGAAATTCGCAGGCTGCATGTAGTTTCCATTTCCGTGATTCGTGCTTTAGTGCAATACATCGGTCGACATCTTCCTGGTGGTCCCCAGGGGGGTGCGGCCGCTCCCCTGGAACGAGGCGGAATGCGTCTCAATCCAGTGATGGTAAATTCGGTTTTTGGTGCGCGTCCGGTTGACAACGATGACTTCCCATTCTGGCTAGCAGAGAAGTTTGATCAACTGGAGGCGGTTTTTCCGAATTCTACTCCTGCTGATAAACATAGAATGTTGACGATTACTCTACCGAAGGATATTACTCCTGAACTTGCTGACTGTGACAGCTGGGGAAAAACATTTGCGGCAGTTTATACAAGGTGTTTCGGCACCCCGTCTATGACTGCCCTGCCTGAAATCGTTAGACGTGTTCAGAATGATCACGGTCCAGAGGCAGCGGTTGAATTGGGTATGCGCCTGTGTGGTTCTTTTGAGATTGTAAGTGATCTCATTCTCTCCAATGTTAAAGGAGATGCAGTTAACTTTCAGGTGTCGAATGCTTTGGCTGCTCTGCCCGATGCCGACAAACCCCGCCAGTTAGCAAAAATTGTGGTGGCCGCTTATAAAACGATTGGCCGCACAAGTAGGGGTCTGAAATATTTTCCAGTGAAGGAGAAAAAACAACCACAGGGACAATCTGCAGTGACAGATGCCCAGCCCAAGTCCAAGAAACAAAATTGGCCTAAAAAACAGACACAGGGGAAGCAGACAACGCAGACTCAGGGTACTTTTCCTGCAGTACAAGCTCCTGCGCCACCCGAAAAAGTTTATGATTTGCGCGACCGCGCGATGATTAAATCGCCTGATCGTTTTCAGGGTTCTGATCAACGCTCTCCTCGTTCCTTTCAGGACACATCGGCCCCGAAGACCGGTGGAGGAGGAGGGGGTGGACGTGGACGTGGTGGCCAACAAGGACGTGGCCAGTCCCGCCAGACGGACGGCGCAGTGAAGCAGGAGGATTCTACGCCTAGGCGTCCGCAGTTTGCGAAAAAGAAAGTCGCAGCCTTAACAGCGCATCGATATGCCACAGATAGTGAGAACGCGGCTTCGGAATCTGACGTGGGCTCTGACCTTGCTGGACAGCGCGGCGGAGATAACCATAGTCAGAGAGGCGCTGCGTCCACTACTGAGGGTGACAGCGACTGATGTCTACGTTGTGATAGAAACGGCGGATACGAGACTTGCTCCCCCTGAAAGACTAAATGAAATTGTCCTGTTAATTGAAGGTGACATACAGCGTACCGTTAAAGGTGTATTTTGGGAGAATCTGTCTTCTACATATGATATTTTACTTTCGGAGGCTGACTGGCCCCCACCTTTTGTGCTCGCGGCGCCGCGAGGGGAGGAGGTAATCCTACCCAGTTTCGCGAACACTGTCTCGAAAGAGCATGCGCAGCATTTTGCAGAAGAGTGGGCTCGGGCTCTCGCGCCGGCTCTGTACCGTAACCAATGTGGTTGGGATAAATTGTCGCCTTGCCACGAAATTCCGTTGCGGTCTCAGCCGCAGCCTCAACCTCAATATCCCATTCGGCGTGAAGCAAAATCTTCCGTCGCGGAAATCCTTGAACAATTGGAATATCAGGGAGTTATTGAAACGTGTGTGTCACCGATGAATAATCCCCTTTTTACTGTGAATAAACCTGACGGATCATATCGTTTGGTTTTGGATTACCGGCATTTAAACTCGCATTGCCGTAACTGTGCAGTACAGAATACCCACGGCTCTGCCCTAGTGGATAGTCTCGTGCGTAAGCGTTTCAAGACAACGCTTGACATATCCAATGGTTTTTATGCCCACAGATTGGACAGCTTTAGCTCCCAATGGACCAGTTTTACATGCGCTGGAGTCCAAAAGCAATTCCGGCGTCTTCCAATGGGCTACAAGAATAGTCCTGGTGTGTTTACCGCTCGAATTGTCTCTATTCTGGAGGCACTCGACCCTGATGCTTTTTCGTATGTGGATGACATATATCTCACAGACGACGATATTTGGGAGCATCTGTGTCGAGTAAATTCTCTTGTTTGCAACTTCGCAGACATGGGTTACAAATTCAACTTTGCAAAATCGCACATTGCTGAACACACAGTGTTGTTTTTGGGCTATGAGCTCAACAATGAAGGTAGAGGTTTGGCTCCTCACTTCTTGGAGAAGTGCGCACATTTGCGCGCACCAACAACTCTGAAAAAATTACAATCCTTACTGGGCTTTTTGAATTTCGGCAGAACTTACATTCCGGAATATGCCCAGCGTATCAAGCCTTTGTATGCTTTGATACAACCAACTTTCTCAAAATCTTGCTGGCTGCCTGAGCATTCAGCCATTTTGCAATCCTTGCAGGCTGATCTGCTCGCTTCTAAATATTTACTGACTCGTGATAACCACACCAACCTGGTCATAAGAATAATTCCTGGGACGGTGGGTTTCACTTACCTCACTTTTAATGAAGGTGACACAGTACCTATTGCTTACAAGTCACACTTGTACACCTCGGCTGAGATGCGGTTTCCCACCATAGAAAAGGTTTTAACTGCTGTACAGATGGCTATTCTAAAGGAACGTGCTCTGTCACAGGGGAAACGCATGCTAGTGGTAACACCCTGTCCTCATTTGGAGGCAGTCACGAAAGCGAGTGTACCAAATTCAAAAGCTTTGCACCCTCGGTGGATTCAGTGGGCTGCGTCATTGTCATCCTCGGATGTCATGTTTATTTTTGACGCTTCCTTACGGTCGCAGGAGTACTTGCAGTATGAATTCGTTCATCCTGCTCCTCTGGCGATGCGACCTTTGGAGGACTTCCATTGCATCATTTACACTGATGGGTCGGCGCAGGTTGCGCATGGCTCTAAACATGCCTACGTTTCCGCATGCGCCATTGTGGTCGGTGCTATGTTGAATGATGAGTTCATTTCCAGGGAGGTACACACGTTGCCCCTGGGCGATTGCACCGCACAATTGGCAGAGCTTCGTGCTCTCTTACTAGCTTTGGAGTACGCAGATCCAAGTGTTACTACTCTAATTGTAAGTGATTCTTACTACTGTGTCCAGTCTTACAATGAAAACTTGTTCTTTTGGATTCAAAATGATTTTCATGATTCCAAGGGTAGCACAATAAAACATAAAAAGATCTGGGTTCGAGTGGCAGAGCTTAAGGCTATGTTGCCACTCGTTTATGTGATTCATACTCTCGGTCATCAGCGCGTGGGAGTTCACGCTGTTGGCAACTCGCTTGCTGATGAAGCAGCGAAATCAGCAGTATCTACATACTTAGTTGCAGCAGTTACTAGGTCTAAAACCAAGATTGATAGCGACATCTTGGCAGCGATTGCTGCCTCTGAGAAGGGAAGTAAACATCCTTCGGGATTCCCTTCGAAGTATAAATACCACTTAAGTCCCGAAAAGGTTCCTTTTGTGACAATTCCTGATGTTGGGGAACGGCTGATTCCCAACTCTGATCGCAGAACAGACTTGATTACAGCGGCTCATGAAGGTGTGGCGTCTGCGCATGCGGGCGTCTCAGCCACTGTAACGCAACTACAACAACGTTTCTGGTGGCGGGGACTGTACAAACAGACGCGTGATTATGTCCTTCTTTGTGACATATGCCAGCAGATTAAACCTTCAACTGCTACGCGTCCGCCTCAGACTCAGTTGTACATTTCTAATAAACCACTAGGCTGTGTTTATTTAGATCACTGCGGTCCATTTTCATCTGATACTGCGTATAAATACATCTTAGTAGCAGTTGACTCATGCACACGCTTTGTGTGGTTATGGCCACATCGCAGCGCTGATTCCCGGACTGTCATCAGAGATTTGCGTATCTTTATAGGGATTTTTGCCTGTGGTACCTTCCATTCGGATCAGGGTCCGGCTTTCGCCTCTAAGGCGTATAAGGATGCCATGACTTCGATGGGGGTCCAAGTCAAGTTTTCGTCACCCTACAGACCCGAGGGTAATAGTGTAGTTGAACGAATGAACCGTGATTTAAAGCAATCTTTGACAGCCCGAGTTATAGGCACTGGCAGAAATTGGCTGGCTCACCTCTATGGCGTGCAGCGTGCTCTTAATAATCTCCCTAGAAGGTCTCTGGGTGGGCGGACCCCATACGAATTGCTCTTTGGCATCAAGATGTTCGTCCCTGACCTTGACGGTCTAGACTCGGTGGTTCGCGCCACTTCCTTTGACGCAGATGAACATTGCAATGTTTTACAGAATCTACAAAAGACGAGAGACACTCTTGCAAAGGAACATTTGCCCTCCACATCGGATGATGCGTTGCAGATCCCGGTAGTTGGCTGGCTACCCCAAGTTGGAGAACTGGTTCGAGAGAAGATCGACAACAAGAAAGAGTTTGGTCCCTCCTATCGAGCTCCGGTCCCAGTGCTTGGGGTGAAGGGCACAAGAACAGTCATTTTACCACCACTTCCAGGTCGTAAGGAAAACAGGTTTATTTCTATTGACAATGTCAAGATACACAGAGTGGCCGATTCTTCTTAGCATGACACCGGCTGTTTCCTGTCCTTCCATTGTGAGAAATTCAATTATGCCCACTGCTTCTAATAATGAACCTGAGGTGGCCATCGATTTACCTGCTGTTTCCACTCCATTATTGACTACTTTACCAGGAACTAACCTTGATGAGACAGACTATACATACCCCACTGATTTGTCCATGCCTGACCTGCAAGCTCGTTTAGCCACGGAATCCAGGTTTTCATTTGACTCTGCTTCCCTTGCCTCGAAAAAACCCTCTAAAATTGCATTATATGCTAGCCTGTTTAAAAAACATTTTTTGATACCTCCTTGGATATACATTTGGCTGGTCCTTTTTTCAGTTTACCTTTTTATGTCAATTGGTTTTGTGTTTTATTTTTTTCGGATTATGAATGGACACTATGTCGAGGAGAGAACTTGCATTACTCATTTGAATGGAACTTTGGCCCCACTTTCCTCTTCACATTCTACACACAGATTAAAAAGAGACTTGACTTTGGTTAACATCACAGCGTGGCCTGTTCTGGATGGAATCGCGTGGGATGCAGTTCGTTTTCAGATTCATGGTCCAACGGAAGTCGTTAATGTCCCTAATGTACTAAGAGTTAATATGGGGGATGTGGTGAAACAAAACATTCGTTCTGATGATTGGGATGTTAATGCTGTGGAAAGTTTGTTTTCTGATTTGAAATATTATGCTGCTTTTGATGCTGAGGATTTATATTTAGAATCTGCTAATTTTGGTGAATTGTTCTGTTACCAACATTATGGCAATCACTTCTTACACAAGACATCTTCCCGAAGGGATGCGGTTAATTTTACTCAGTGGGAACATTGCCCAGCACCAACACAAGGGAGTTCAGAAACGTTTCTTAAAAAGTATACTTATTTCACTGACTTTAATCAGTCCAATCCGGAGTCCTTTTATTTTAAATTTCACAAACAGCCACTGTCCAAGGTTCGACTTACAAATACAAAATTGTTATATTCAAAGGCCTTCCTGGATCAATTAGTTACTGGAGGGTATGAGTTATGGAAGGATACCATAGACCTTAAATCAGTTTGGGGCTCAAGGGCCTGGCAGGTACAAGGCACTGAGGCTTTGCACCGTGCATGTCTCATCCCCAATCATATGTGGTTTTTAAATGAAACCATTTCCCAGACCACGTGCTTTGGATTGGCTACATCTAAAAGGTTAAACACCCCGTCTTTCCCGGAGTTGGAGGAATATGAGAATTGGAGTAATTTTACTAAATTGTCCATTAGAGTTATACAGGCTCTGCTTCTGAATTCCTCCTTTAACATTTCCAGTATGAATCCCAAGGGTTGGCTGCTTTGGCACCGTAGTGCTGATTCTTGCCAAAAAAGATTTTTAAATATAACTGACGGGTTTAAGACTGTTAGATCTGATCCCCGTTTTGATTTGAGTCATACTGTCACCTCTTACTCTGTTGGCAAGTTGTGTCAAGCTTGGCTGAAACATTCAACTTTGCCTGCGGTTAAGTATCACCTTTCCAAACTGAATGCAGACGTGGATTTGAATGATTTCATTAAGGGCCCAGCTAGTGGCAGGTCGAAAAGGTGGTTATATGGTGTTTACAATGAAATTTGGAAACTCTCACAGATTGAGGCTGCTTCACGCCTTAGGGCTATTGATCAGGCAAATCTTGAGAAAGTGCTTGCAGTGGTTGACAATAGCATTAACGTGCTTTCCTCTAGAATTTACACATTAGATAATATTGTGTCGTCTGTTGTTGATATTGTGCATGATGAAGTGTCTGTATTATACCATGGTCAAAATCAATTACGTTCAATCATGCAGTTTGCATGGACACTACAGACTCTAAAAATGGGTAAAGTTCCCTGGGGATACATGAACGTTTCCTCTTTATTTGCACCATTTAATTTGACAGACAAACAACGCTTGCTTTCAATGCGTGATGCTTCCTTTTCTATGCTCCATATTGAAAGATTGGAATCTTTACCTTTTTCTGTGGCAGAGACCACTGCTGCTACGTGGCTTATCCACGGTTTAATAACGCTGCCTTTTGCTTTATATAAGTTTTCAAATTGTATGAAATATGTGCCAATAGGTCGTTTTGAACCCTTAGGTAGCGGTTTTCTTCATGAGGTCTGGTCACTCCCATACACATACAGATGTTTCAAGGATGAACAAGAGGTTTATCTAACAGGGGATGAGTGTACTGAGACGCCAGATCATTCTTTAATGTGCAGACACATACAGTTACACGGTTCATGTAACAAGGACCGACCGAATATGGCTTGCGTTTTACAGGGCGCGCCAGTTCCTGCTATCATCCCCACGTTTAAATTGTTAGAGAATGGTAGTTATTTAATGCTCAATAATGAAAACTGCTGTGGTTTAATTAAAGGTATAGCTTTCATAGTAACGGTTAGTGAGCGAGTTATTTGCTGCAGAAATGTTCTTTATCCTCCCACACGTGAACATAGGGAGTCTTCCATTTGGCCACAGATACCGACCTTGGGAGCAGAATTCAGCGGCATGGCTAGAATAAGAGCTCTATTGTCCCAGAAAGAGGTGGCCTTGAGCTCGGCCCGTGAAACTTTCGTGCTTCACATTGCTAACACCCGCACGGAGGTTCAGGCTCTTTTAAACACTGATTTGCCCTTGCATTTCGGAGCCATGGTCCGTTCTATCTTTAACGCATCCTCCACAACGGGCCTAGCACATTTTTTTAAAGTTGTTAGCGGTGGTCTCGTGACTTCCTTTGAGAAGATTTTTGGAGTCATCCCTGCTTTCTTCCATTCTATTTTTTCATCCTTGTTTGGAGGGTTCCCGTTTTTGCTTGCATTAGCGGCTGGCGCATTGGTGGTTTTCTGCCTTTTTAAATATGGATGCCCTTCCTGTGCAAGACCACGCACAGTTACTACTGACGCGGTTTCGCAACCGCATGCTTGATTATTATGGCACACTGCCGTTGGCGACTCTAAGCACGGCGTTTGGATTATCTTTTCGGTTCTCCTATTTCACCTGTGTCCAGCCTGTATTTCACTGCCTGACCTGTGATTTCCTTTGGGCCATTGATTTGTGTCTCTGCGGACCAATATCTTCTGACGTCGATTTTGATCAACTGATGAGTCCTATCATTGCTCACGAGTTGGTTTGTTCTGACGAAAGGATTATGGCCTTGGCGGTGGCACATGGACTAATGGGTCCCTGGGATGTGTTGTCGGCAGCGCAAAATTTCTTGGAACGGAGTTTTCTTGACAACCCACCGAGCTGTCCTCTGATGGTTATAGAGGATGCGGTGCTGGAAGATCACGTATGTTCCTTTCATCTTTTAAATTGGATGGCTGAACTGTTTTCGGATGAGGACAGTGACTTCCTCCTGGAGGCTGTTGCAGCTTACTTTTCATATACAGTCTTATCATAGACACTGCCTCAAATTGACATGCTGATTGATAGCATTTCCTTGTTTTATTGACTTTTGGTCAAGACATTTTATTTTTTGCTTGCCTATTGGCTTGAGCCACATTATATTTGTGGGCTATTTTTTGGCATTAATTTTTATAATTGAATTTTTATTCATGCTCGTTTATACATGGATTCTGCTCTCATGTGATGGCACTTCTGTTACCTTATTTAGTCCGTTCTCGGATCATGGGGGGGTGTTGTATAGCTCCTATATATCCTTATATCGTGTTAAGTTAGCATAGGTACATTTCGGATTTAAACGCCATTTTTCCTTTCTTGCAACTTCTGCACACGACCCTTAATTGTTGACTTAGCTTTCAACCTAGTGGTTTGCCGTGGTGTATGTGAGAATAATATGTTATTGCTCTGATATCAGTTTTGTTTAATAAACCATGTCTGCACGGAGAGTGCTGAAGTTTCAGGAGCAACACGATATGGAATTGTTATGAGGTCTGATCTCCACGCCTTCATAGTCATAACACAAGTGCAGCCTTTGCCAACTTGGGCTTGAGGCGGGATTGATATTGCTTTGCACGAGAATTGTTAACACACTTGATGCGGTGCACATGCAGAGAGAGCTGGTGTATGCTGATGTGATTCCTTCATGCTAGGACACTAAGGTATGGGCCCGCCCTAAAACAACCCAAAGAGACCTTCTTAGATAATAATATAATATATGTGTTAGGGAGGGTGAGATATAAGTGTTGTTAACTCTTATTCATTACAGCATGTTAACATGCTGTCACCATTCGCTTTTTATGTCTTAGTAACTATGCTGATAATTTTGCTACTGATAATAAGTATACTTGTATTATCAAAGATACTGCGCCTGAGAAGACGGCATTAGTAAATAAACATTTCAAATGCACATGTGTCTTCTTTACTCCATGTTCTGGTTTGTAATGATAATATAACGAAAGAGTGTTCATGAGTCCCACGTACCCTGAGGTACTGTAAGTTCATGTTCTGGTTTGTCTAAACATTGGGTGTTTGATATGTCCAATGAGACACTGTAGCTAGCTCGGTAAGGGGTGAGTTGGTTGCTAAGGTAAGTTTTGGGACACCCTAATTTGCCGAGGTTCCACTCCTCTGTGCACAGTTCTGTGTGAGTACAGAAACCCTGCAACACTACCATACGCCCAACTTCAGCTTAATCCTCAACAGTAAACTCACCATGAAACATCAAATAAATACAATCACCTCCTCCTGCTTCCACACTCTCCACATGCTCTGAAAAATGTTCCAATGTATCCCCGTCAGAACCAGGAAACTGTCAGCCAGCTCGACTGCGGGAACCCTCTCTACTCTGACATCATCACCCAACTCCTCAAGAGACTCCATACCACAGAGAACACAGCAGCCAGACTCATCCTCAATGTCCCCAAATGCACCCACATCACCCCCACCTCAAAAACCTTCTCTGACTCCACGTCCAGAAGAGATGTCAGTTCAAGCTGCTGACACACACCTACGGGAAACATCCATTTCAACACAGTCATCACATCGCACTGCTTTCAGAACGCAACTGTTACAACGTAACTGCCTTTACATCACATGCCATTACAATGCATGTCACTACAACACATGCTATTACAACGCATACCATTACAACACATGCCATTATAACACATTATAAGGTACGTAATAACGATTGTTTTGTTTTAGGGTGGGTATGGGTTTTGGGGTAGATGAGAATAGTAATTTGTACCCCTACACTATCCTACACTTTCCCTACTGTTGCACTCACTGAAGTCAGAATAGTAATTTTTACCCCTACACTATCCAACACTTACCTTACAGTTGCCTTAAAAGTATTACACATAGTAATGGTATGCATTGTAATGGAATGCATTGTAATGGTAGTTTTTAAAAATACGTTGGAATGGCATGTGATGTAATGGAAGTTGCAATGTAAAAACCGCGTTGTATAAGCATGCATTGTAATTGTTTGTGTTGTAACGTCATATATTCTACACCTACAGAACCCTTCACGACCAGGGACTAGCATACAACAACCATTGCAGGAACTTCCACCAGACAGCTAGGCACATGTGCTCCACTGCTCTAGGCATCAGCCGCAGCCACAATAGAGGTTACTCCTTTTTCTACCTTGCCGTGAAGGCCTGGAATGACCTGCCCCTCCACCTACGAACATCATCCTCACTGACGGAATTCGGAAGAGACCTCAAGACCTGGATCTTAAAATGAGACCAATGATATTTCAGTGCCTGGTTACCCTCAGAGCTGTACAAATCTGATTGACTGATTGATTTAAAGCTGTTCATAACCAGTCATTACGGGAATAAATGTTTAAGATGTATAAATTAAGGAATTAATTAATGTGGTAAGGGACACTTTCAATCAATCAATCAATCAATCAAAGCATTTATATAGCGCACTACTCACCCAGAGGGTCTCAAGGCGCGGGGGGAGGGGGGTCCGCTACTGCTCAAACAGCCAGGTCTTGAGTTGCTTCCTGAAGGCGAGGTGGTCCTGGGTCAGGCGGAGGTGAGTCGGGAGGGAGTTCCATGTCTTGGCGGCGAGGTAGGAGAAGGACCGTCCCCCTGTGGTGGCTCTTCGGATGCGGGGGACGGCGGCGAGGGCGTGGCCGGTCGATCGAAGCTGGCGTTTGGGAGCGTAGAAGTTGAGGCGGCTGTTGAGGTATCCTGGGCCTTGGTTGTGTAGGGCTTTGTGTGCGTGGGTGAGGAGTCGGAAGGTGATTCTCTTGTTGACCGGGAGCCAGTGCAGGTCTCTCAGGTGTCCGGAGATGTGGCTGCGATGGGGGATGTCCAGGATGAGACGTGCTGAGGCGTTCTGGATCCGCTGGAGTCTCTTCTGGAGTTTGGCGGTGGTTCCGGCGTAGAGGGAGTTGCCGTAGTCCAGACGGCTGGTGACAAGGTCCTGGGTGACCGTCTTCCTGGTCTCAGTGGGGATCCACCGGAAGATCTTACGTAGCATGCGCAGGATGTTGAAGCACGACGAGGAGACGGCGTTGACTTGTCTGGTCATGGAGAGGGAGGAGTCCAGGATGAAGCCCAGGTTGCGTGCGTGGTCTGTTGGTTTGGGTGCGCTGCCTAGGGTGGGGGGCCACCAGGAGTCGTCCCAGGCGGAGGGTGAGGATCCCAGGATGAGGACTTCCGTCTTGTCCGAGTTCAGTTTCAGGCGGCTGTGCTTCATCCATTCGGATACCTCTTTCATCCCTTCGTGAAGGTTGGCTCTGGCGGTGGCGGGGTCGTTGGTGAGGGAGAGAATCAGCTGGGTGTCGTCGGCGTAGGAGATGATGTTGAGGTTGTGCTGGCGTGCGATGTTTGCGAGGGGGCTCATGTAGATGTTGAAGAGGGTTGGACTGAGCGAGGAGCCTTGAGGAACGCCGCAGATGACTTCGGTGGCTTCCGATCTGAACGGGGGGAGGCGGACTCTCTGTGTCCTTCCGGCGAGGAAGGAGATGATCCACTCCAGTGCCTTCTCCTGGATTCCGACGTTGCTGAGTCGCTGCACTAGTGTACGGTGGCAGACAGTGTCGAAGGCCGCGGAGAGGTCTAGGAGGATGAGGGCTGCTGTTTCTCCGTTGTCAAGCAGTGCTCGGATGTCATCGGTGGCTGCGATCAGGGCTGTCTCGGTGCTGTGGTTGGCTCGGAAGCCGGACTGTAAGGGGTCGAGGGATCCGTTTGTCTCGAGGAAGGCCGCCAGCTGCTTGTTGACGGTCTTCTCGATGACTTTAGCAGGAAACGGGAGCAGCGAAATGGGGCGGTAGTTCTTGAGGTCGGTGGGGTCGGCTGATGGTTTCTTTAGTAGAGCGCTGAGTTCGGCGTGTTTCCAGCTCTCCGGGAAGGTAGCGGTGTCGAAGGAGGTGTTGATGATGTCCCGCAGGTGGGGTGCGATGACAGCGTCGGCCTTGTTGAAGATGTGGTGAGGGCAGGGGTCGGTAGGAGATCCGGAGTGGATGGAGTTCATCGTGCGGACGGTGTCTTCGGTGCTGATCGAGGCCCAGGCGCGGAGGGTGGTGGTGGGGGGCGGTGGTTCGGTCGTGGCGTGTGTCGGTTGCGTGCTGAAGCTGTTGTGTATGTCCGCGATCTTGTTGTGGAAGTAGGAGGCGAGGGAATTGCAGAGGTCTTGCGAAGGGGTGATGTCGTTGTTTCCGGCGTTGGGGTTGGAGAGCTCTTTAACGATGTTGAAGAGTTCCTTGCTGTTGTGTGCGTTGTTGTCCAATCGTTCCTTGAATGCGGTTCTCCTGGTGGCGTGGATGAGTTGGTGGTGTATTCGGGTGGCGAGCTTGAGGGCAGTCATGTTGTCCGGTGTTGGGTCTCTGCGCCAGGCTTTCTCGAGGGCTCGGCAGTTCTTCTTGGAGCTCTTGAGTTCGTCGGTGAACCATGGGGCTTTCTTGCTACCGGGTCTGTTAGACGGGGTCTTCAGGGGGGCGAGGTCGTCTGCGCAGTTGCTGATCCACTTCGCGAGGTTGGTGGCCGCCTGGCTTGGGTTCGTTGCGCTGGTGGGTGTGCTCTTGCTCAGGGAAGTCGCGAGCTGGTCGGCTGTGATCTTGTTCCAGCTTCTGCGTGCAACCTGTTGCTGGTGGTGGTGGAAGGTATAACATGTTATAAGGGGCTTTTAAAGATATATGTATATAAGTATGTTTAAAATTCTATTGAAGATTCACACTAACTTAGATCAACCCTAAAATACATATTTTGACTTTTCTTTTTGTCTTATACAACAGTCTTTGTTTTTCCCATTGTGCTTCAGTTACAAAAGAGGAAATTGTCTTATTGTTATGTCTGCCTCTCGTAGAGATCCAGTTCAAAATGTAGTTACTGGCAGAGGGTGTAAAACTCTACTCAAGCCGAAGCAACAATTTTTGTCAGGCTGAAGTCACAACGAAACCCCAAATTAATCTGCACTATACCCTCTGATATCTTGGCATAAAAGCAGTCAAGGTTAACTTAGTTTAATGTTTGAAGTATTTATGCAGCACTCCAAACTGTAATAAAGTAAGTACACAATATAAGAAAATTCCCACATAATTTAGAATAATAGAGTAAAGTTTAATACATTATTTGTCTCCAAAAACAAGAATCCAATTAGTAGAACCGGAGACATGACATTTTAAAGATTTCAGGTAATTATGCACCTAATAGCACAAAGCGCCACTCAAGGTTAGCTGGCTGTGCGACACTGGGTAAGACTCACAAGTTCAGGATGAATGCGATGGAATGTGTGATGGACACAGGTATCAAATTAGTTCCACTTAAAGAGTTACCTACAAAGTCCAGTGTACAGAGTTCATTTCACGGTGGAAGAGGCCCAAAGGAGCAGGGAGAAGATTGAGGATGCACGTCAAAGTAGTGAGACAAGTAGGGATTGCTAGTGTGAAGATCCTGTCAGGCATCGAAGACAGCCAGTGCTGGAGCTTCACTTTGCTGGTTACTGTGAGATGTTGATGCTGTAGTATGAAGTTCAGGTCTCATACTGCCTAGTGTTGGCAGGTGCTGTGGCGTGAAGAAGTTGGTTTTACCATAACTTCTCATTGGCAGGAAGCAGGGGCCTCACGATCTTGGTGTAAGAGGCCCATTAGCATTTGTGAAGAGCCCAAAACATCAGGAGAGCTCACTTGAGGCCACATGCGGGTTCAGTACTTGGGGGCACCAATAGGGTGTCAGCACAGGCCAGCAAGCTTCAGGCAGTGCCTGTTGCAAGTTCAGGCAGTAGGTCAGCTAGTCAGTTATAGGGAGCCTCTGGAACCTATTTTGTCTTTGTAGCTCAGAACTGGAGTTCAGCTGGCTGACCCCTTGGAGTCACTGCAGCCTAGGTTGAAGGGTGCAGGCCTAGTTTATTCTTCCTTCTCAGCAAGCAGGGTAGCAGGCAGCAGGGTAGCAAGCAGCAGAGCAGCAATGTAGCAGGGCAGCACTGTGACAGTCCTTCTGGTAGCAAAGCAGCACAGCAAGGTTCTTCGGCAGTATCCACAGGTCCAGGAGTGTACTGAAGATTTGGGTCTGAGGGTCAAATACCTATACCTGGTGCCCACTTTGAAGTTTCGTTCCTCACCTCTCCTGGCTTCAAGCTGGCTGCATGAACAATGCAGTGGTGACATTTCCTGTATGTGATGGCAGGGCACAGCCTATTCCGTTGCTAGATGGCTGTGCCCAGCTCCACCCCATCCTGCCAGTTGATGGCCCATGCAGGCACACCTAATCACCCATTGTGTGGCTCTCTGGGAGGAATAAACATAGTCCAGCGGTCAACTACACCCAGTCACATGACCCAGGAACAGGATGCAGGCACCAAGTTGTTAGGGCAAGAAAATGCCAACTTTCTAGTAGTGCTGCAGCTACAAATTATGGAAGGAATGCAGAATGAATCAAACATTCACCCCCTGTCAAGAAATCTATGTTAAATCCATTGTTCTTTTGCTCACCACGCCACCCCAGTTTGGACCTAGCCATATGCAAAATCAGTCTTTACCGGGATCCTCATGGGAACAGTCCAGACTGAACTGCCAAGCCGGTTCCTCCATGGACCGGAAACCAGCATCCTGGGACCGGTTTCAGGGTAACACCCCTCATTAGCTAAGCTAGCTTTAATCCAGTGGCACAGCAAGCAAAGGACCCATGCTGGGCATACCCTTCCCACTAAGGGCAAAAAATGCTGCAGCAGCAAATGATGGACAGAATGTTGAGTGGATCAAACATTCACCCTAGTCAAGAGATCTGGGTTAAATCTATCATTCTTTTGCTCACTACGCAATCACAGTTTGGACCCAGCCATATGCAAATCAGTCGTGACCCTGTTCCTCATGGGAACAGTCCAGCCTGAACTGCCAAGCCGGTTCCTCCCTCGACTGGAAACAAGCATCCTGGGACCGGTTTCAGGGTAACATGGCTCTTCAGCCAGGCTTGCTTGAATCCAGTGCCACAGTGAACAAAGGACCCACGTCTGGGCGTACCCATCCCACTAAGGGCAAAAAGTGATGCAGTAGCAAAGGATGGACAGAATGCTGAATGAATCAAACATTCATCCCCAGTCAAAAGATCTGGGTTAAATACATCGTTCTTTTGCCCAACATGCCACCCCAGTTTGGACCCAGCCATATGCAGATCAGTCCTGACCCTGTTCCTTATAGGAACAGTCCACCCTAACTGCCAAGCAGGGTCCTTCCTGGACCGAAAACAAGCATCTTGGGACCGGTGTTTGGGTAACAACCCTCATCAGCTAGGCAAGCTTGAATCCAGTGGCACAGCGAGCAATGGTTCCATGTCATTGCATACCCATCCCACTAAGGGAGAAAAGTGCTGCAGCAACAAATGATGGACGGAATGCTGAATGAATCAAGCATCCACCCCCAGTCAAGAGATCTGGGTTGGATCCATCATTCTTTTGCTCACTACGCTGCCCTGGTTTGGTCCCAGCCATATACAAATTAGCCTTGAACCTGTTCATCATGGGAGCTGTCCAGATTGAACTGCTAAACCAGGTCCTCCCTGGACCAGAAACCAGCATTCTGGGACCATTTTTAGGGCTAACACCTCTCATCAGCCATGCTAGCTTGAATCCAGTGGCACGGCGAGCATGGGACCTTTGTTTGGGCATACCCATCCCACTAAGGGTGCAAAGTGCTGTGGCAACAAATGATGGGCAGAATGCTGAATGAATCAGATAAGAGAGCTGGGTTAAATCCATCCTTCTTTTGATCACTACGCCACCCCAGTTTGGACCAAGCCATATGAAATCAGCCCTGACCCTGTTTCCCATGGGAGCAGTCCAACCTGAGCTGCCAAGCCGGGCCCTCCCTGGACAGGGAACCAGCATCCTGTGACCGGTTTCAGGGTAACATCCCTCATCAGCCATACTAGCTGGCACGGCGAGTAAGGGACCCTTATCTGGGCATAGCCATCCCAATCGGGGTGAAAAGTGCTGCTTCAACAAATGATGAATGGAATGCTGAATGAATCAAACATTCACCCCAAGTCAAGAGATCTGGGTTAAATCCATTGTTCTTTTGCTCACTAAGCCACCCCAGTTTGGACCCAGCCATATGCAAATCAGTCAACCCTGTTCTTCGTGCGATCAGTCCAGCCTGAACTACCTGGTTCTCCCTGGACTGAAAAAAAGCTTCCTGGGACTGGTTTCACTGTAACACCCCTCTTCAGCCAGGCTAGCTTGAATCCAATGGCACAGCGAGCATGGGACCCGCATCTAGGCATACCCATCCCACTAAGGGCAAAAAGGTCTGTGGCAACAAATGATGGACGGAATGCTGAATGAATCATACATTCACCCCAGTCAAGAGATTTGGGTTTAATCCATCTTTCTTTTGCTCACTATGCCACCCCAGCCAAATGCAAATCAGTGTTGGCCCTGCTCCTCATGAGAACAGTACAGCACGAACTGCTAAGCCGGGTCCTCCCTGGAACGGAAAAAAGCATCCTGGGAAGAGTTTCGCAGTAACACCCCTCATCCGCCAGGCTAGCTTGAATCAAGCGGCACAACGTGCAAGGGACCCACGTCTTTGCATCCCATCCCAGTCAGGGCAAAAAATGCTGCAGCAACAAATGATGGACAGAATGCTGAATGTATCAAACATTCACTCCCAGTCAAAAGATCTGGGATAATTCCATCATTCTTTTGCTCACTACACCTCCCCAGTTTGATCCCAGCCACATACAAATCAGTCCTGACCCTGTTCCTCATGGTAATAGTCCAGCGCGAACTGGTAAACCGGGTCCTCCCTGGACTGGAAACAAGCATCCTGGTACCAGTTTCCAGTGGCACAGCGAGCAAGGGACCCACGTCTAGGCATACCAATCCCACTAAGGGCAAAAAGTGCTGGGGCAACAATTGATGGAATTTTCATTATTGTAACAAAAAATACAATTTTAGCATTAAAGTGAATTTCTAATTAGAATTTCTCCAATACTAAACATACTGCGTTTACCTGTTCCCAATAAAAAGATAGCACTTATTAAATGTAATAAGGCAACCCAATGTTATCCTATACTATAAGAATGGTAGGCCTCAAAGTAGTGAAAAATGAATTTAAGTGTTTTCACTAACAGGAAATGTAAAAGTTAAAAATACATGTCTAGCTCTAGGAGTGACTTATATGTATTATATAAGGATGGTTTCGGCTGGGCAAATGTTACATTGTGCCAGGTTGAAATGGCAATTTAAAACTACACACACAAGCTGCAATGGCAGGTGTGAGATGTGTTGAAAAAGCCTACTTTAATCGCTGGCACAATCGGTGCTGCATATCCAATAGTTTACAACAAGGGGTGGTGATGGACAGAGTCTCTGAATTAAGCAGAGTACTCTCACCCAGTCAAGAGATCAGGGCTAGATCCAACACCGTTTTTTAGCTCATTGCACCATCCCAGTTTCAGAACCTGGCTGTATGCAAATTAGTCTGTCCCTGGCCCAGTGCATCATGGGAACAGGGCAGACCAGACTACAAAAGCCAATTCTTACACTGGGAAGGAAACAAGCTTCCGGGGACCGGTTTCTGCCATTTCAGGCGTCTTCGGCCCGGCTTGCTTGAATCCTGATGGTGCAATGAGCAAGGGACTCACATCTGAGTATACCCTTCCACGCTTAGGGTGGACAAAATAATTTACAACAAGGGGTGGTGATGGACAGAGTCTCTGAATTAAGCAGAGTACTCTCACCCAGTCAAGAGATCAGGGCTAGATCCAACACCGTTTTTTAGCTCATTGCACCATCCCAGTTTCAGAACCTGGCTGTATGCAAATTAGTCTGTCCCTGGCCCAGTGCATCATGGGAACAGGGCAGACCAGACTACAAAAGCCAATTCTTACACTGGGAAGGAAACAAGCTTCCGGGGACCGGTTTCTGCCATTTCAGGCGTCTTCGGCCCGGCTTGCTTGAATCCTGATGGTGCAATGAGCAAGGGACTCACATCTGAGTATACCCTTCCACGCTTAGGGTGGACAAAATAATTTACAACAAGGGGTGGTGATGGACAGAGTCTCTGAATTAAGCAGAGTACTCTCACCCAGTCAAGAGATCAGGGCTAGATCCAACACCGTTTTTTAGCTCATTGCACCATCCCAGTTTCAGAACCTGGCTGTATGCAAATTAGTCTGTCCCTGGCCCAGTGCATCATGGGAACAGGGCAGACCAGACTACAAAAGCCAATTCTTACACTGGGAAGGAAACAAGCTTCCGGGGACCGGTTTCTGCCATTTCAGGCGTCTTCGGCCCGGCTTGCTTGAATCCTGATGGTGCAATGAGCAAGGGACTCACATCTGAGTATACCCTTCCACGCTTAGGGTGGACAAAATAATTTACAACAAGGGGTGGTGATGGACAGAGTCTCTGAATTAAGCAGAGTACTCTCACCCAGTCAAGAGATCAGGGCTAGATCCAACACCGTTTTTTAGCTCATTGCACCATCCCAGTTTCAGAACCTGGCTGTATGCAAATTAGTCTGTCCCTGGCCCAGTGCATCATGGGAACAGGGCAGACCAGACTACAAAAGCCAATTCTTACACTGGGAAGGAAACAAGCTTCCGGGGACCGGTTTCTGCCATTTCAGGCGTCTTCGGCCCGGCTTGCTTGAATCCTGATGGTGCAATGAGCAAGGGACTCACATCTGAGTATACCCTTCCACGCTTAGGGTGGACAAAATAATTTACAACAAGGGGTGGTGATGGACAGAGTCTCTGAATTAAGCAGAGTACTCTCACCCAGTCAAGAGATCAGGGCTAGATCCAACACCGTTTTTTAGCTCATTGCACCATCCCAGTTTCAGAACCTGGCTGTATGCAAATTAGTCTGTCCCTGGCCCAGTGCATCATGGGAACAGGGCAGACCAGACTACAAAAGCCAATTCTTACACTGGGAAGGAAACAAGCTTCCGGGGACCGGTTTCTGCCATTTCAGGCGTCTTCGGCCCGGCTTGCTTGAATCCTGATGGTGCAATGAGCAAGGGACTCACATCTGAGTATACCCTTCCACGCTTAGGGTGGACAAAATAATTTACAACAAGGGGTGGTGATGGACAGAGTCTCTGAATTAAGCAGAGTACTCTCACCCAGTCAAGAGATCAGGGCTAGATCCAACACCGTTTTTTAGCTCATTGCACCATCCCAGTTTCAGAACCTGGCTGTATGCAAATTAGTCTGTCCCTGGCCCAGTGCATCATGGGAACAGGGCAGACCAGACTACAAAAGCCAATTCTTACACTGGGAAGGAAACAAGCTTCCGGGGACCGGTTTCTGCCATTTCAGGCGTCTTCGGCCCGGCTTGCTTGAATCCTGATGGTGCAATGAGCAAGGGACTCACATCTGAGTATACCCTTCCACGCTTAGGGTGGACAAAATAATTTACAACAAGGGGTGGTGATGGACAGAGTCTCTGAATTAAGCAGAGTACTCTCACCCAGTCAAGAGATCAGGGCTAGATCCAACACCGTTTTTTAGCTCATTGCACCATCCCAGTTTCAGAACCTGGCTGTATGCAAATTAGTCTGTCCCTGGCCCAGTGCATCATGGGAACAGGGCAGACCAGACTACAAAAGCCAATTCTTACACTGGGAAGGAAACAAGCTTCCGGGGACCGGTTTCTGCCATTTCAGGCGTCTTCGGCCCGGCTTGCTTGAATCCTGATGCTGCAATGAGCAAGGGACTCACATCTGAGTATACCCTTCCACGCTTAGGGTGGACAAAATAATTTACAACAAGGGGTGGTGATGGACAGAGTCTCTGAATTAAGCAGAGTACTCTCACCCAGTCAAGAGATCAGGGCTAGATCCAACACCGTTTTTTAGCTCATTGCACCATCCCAGTTTCAGAACCTGGCTGTATGCAAATTAGTCTGTCCCTGGCCCAGTGCATCATGGGAACAGGGCAGACCAGACTACAAAAGCCAATTCTTACACTGGGAAGGAAACAAGCTTCCGGGGACCGGTTTCTGCCATTTCAGGCGTCTTCGGCCCGGCTTGCTTGAATCCTGATGGTGCAATGAGCAAGGGACTCACATCTGAGTATACCCTTCCACGCTTAGGGTGGACAAAATAATTTACAACAAGGGGTGGTGATGGACAGAGTCTCTGAATTAAGCAGAGTACTCTCACCCAGTCAAGAGATCAGGGCTAGATCCAACACCGTTTTTTAGCTCATTGCACCATCCCAGTTTCAGAACCTGGCTGTATGCAAATTAGTCTGTCCCTGGCCCAGTGCATCATGGGAACAGGGCAGACCAGACTACAAAAGCCAATTCTTACACCGGTAGCTTGTCTCCTTCCTGGTGAAGAATTGGCTTGGTAGTTTGGTCTGCCCTGTTCCCATGATGCACTGGGCCAGGGACAGACTAATTTGCATATAGCCAGGTTCTGAGCTGGGATGGGGCAGTGAGATAAATAACGGTGATGGATCAAGCCCTGATCTTTGGACTGGGTAAGAGTGGTCTGCTTAATTCAGACACTCTGTTCATCACCACCCCCTTTTCTGAATCGTTTTTGGCCACTATAGGTGTGGCAGGGTATACTCAGACATGAGTCCCTTTCTCACTGCTCCATCAGGATTCAAGCAAGCCGGGCCGAAGAGGCTGAAATGCCAGAAACCGGCCCGGTAGCTTGTCTCCTTTCTGGTGAAGAATTGGCTTGGTAGTTTGGTCTGCCCTGTTCCCATGATGCACTGGGCCAGGGACAGACTAATTTGCATATAGCCAGGTTCTGAGCTGGGATGGGGCAGTGAGATAAATAACGGTGATGGATCAAGCCCTGATCTTTGGACTGGGTAAGAGTGGTCTGCTTAATTCAGACACTCTGTTCATCACCACCCCCTTTTCTGAATAGCATATCCAATAGTAGCATTTAAATTACAAGCCTTGGGTACAGGTAGTACCACTTTACTAGGGACTTACAAGTAAATTAAATGTGCCAATTGGGTGTAAGCCAATTTCACCATGGTTAAAGGAGATAGCATAAGCTCTTTACCACTAGTTAGCACTGTTAAAATGTGCAGCATCGTAAAGGAAACAAAAACTGGTTCTTAAAAAGGGAGGAAAAAGGAAAAATGTTTGAGTATGACCCTGCAGAAAGGGCCCTGTCCAACAGAGACATCAACATGAATAACTGGATTCTAAATCCAGTAATTCATTGCTGTGTTGTAGCATCACTGGGTGGCAAAATCTGTTGCCCTTTTTTGCTGTGTCACAAAGTACTTCCAGGCTGCTAAGGCCGGGCTTTCTGAGAAACTGTCAAAGCAGCATCGGAGGGCAGGGAGCACTGCTTCTGAAAGGGAGAGAAGGCCAGGCACTAATGGGGGTGAGTGATTGAGGCCAGGCATTTTTTTAATATTTATTTGGGAAAGGGACGAAATGCCATATTATGTAAGGCTCCTCCATTAGTGCACTGCCTCTGCATAGTAATTGAAAGCAGGTGCAGGTGACTTTGTGGGCCATACATAACATAAAAATATAGATTGGTAAAAAGTGAATTATGTTTTTTTTTTCATCTTGAAGTTCTGAATGACACCATAGAGAACTCGCGATTCCCTCTTGTTGTCTATTTGATGTCACTCAGAACTAGGCCCATGTGGTAATCTCTGCTTCGCTCGTGGGGTTTGCATAATTCAGGCACTTCGAGCTCTGTGGTGGAGTGCAGAGTTACTGGATAACGCCTTCTAGATGCAAAGTGAAGTTTGTTTTCCATTCGCGCTTGCAATTTGTTTTGGCATTTGATATTCTCAGGCTGCTAGCGAACGTGCGCGAGACTTAGCATATACTCGCACGTCTTCCGGCAAAAACCAATATAGAGCCACCATTCGATGAACCACTTGACTTGCTTTTGTGCTCCAGAAGCAGCTAAATCTAAATAAGATGTTTTCAAGTGGATTTCTCAAATAAACTGTTGTAGTTGTCTTTTTGTGCGAGAAGCCTTTTTAAAAAAAAATTGTTTCCAACAGGAAGGAAATGCCTCGGAGACTCCAACTTCCCGTTCCTGTCTAGCAGTCTCCTCCCAAGTCATTGTCCATCCCCTGGTCACTTTTCATTTGGGTTTGGAGCTCGAAGGATCACTCTCTTTGTCTGCTACATATATACCATTCGTAGATGAACTTTCACAAGTAAGTTCAAAAAAATTTATATAAGTGTGTTGTTTGTTTGATAGAGAGCATGCACCACTATTTATTTGTACATTTATTCAAAATTTCTAATTTATTGTTGTGGGTGTCCTGCAGTTTCAGTAGGGGCCTAGATTTATTTTACATTTAAGTTTTTTTCTTTTGTAAAGAAACAATGTTGCTCAGTTCAGTATATTTTCTCCATGTTTGTTAAATTTGCAATATTTATGTGTTTTACTATATGGCCTATTTTGCCTAGGAGCCATCCAGTCAGTAGGCTCCAGCCAGTGCTAGTCATGGGTGCATTAAACAACTCTTTATGTGGTACATGTTGTTTTGACACATCATTTATGGCTGGGATGGCATTGGATTAAATTAGAAATGTAGTGGTTTTAGTATTTGTATTTCACGTGTTTGGTGCACAAAAAGGTTACATGTGGCATAATATTTGGTGCCTTGGGAGGATGTGTGTTTTTATAGCTCAGTGTTTTTTAGTTTTGAATTAATGACAATGTTTCCCTCAGTTTTACCATGCCTCCTGTGTCTATCCAGTGTGTGTGGGTGTGTATGTTTGCCATAGGACATACCATGTAGCTAGGGGCCATTTTGTGGAGTCTGTGTCCATAGGCCTGACTGTGTTCTCTTTGTTCACCATGTTTCCTTGCTCAGTGTTATTGTTTGGCCGTGTGGTTGGCAGCCATTTTCTGCATCCAACCAGTGGGTTTTTGCCATAGACTTGCATGAGTTATTTGTTCCACATGCCTCCTTGTTCGCTGATGTTGTTTGGCCATGCAGCACTGGTGGACTTGGCAGCTAATTTGTGCACCAGTCAGTGTGCCTTCACCATAGGCTTGCATGTGTTCTTTGTTCCCCATGCCTCCATGCTTGGTGTTGTTGTATGACCATGTGCCACTGCCTGGCAGCCATTTTGTGCGTCCAGCCAGTGTGCCTTTGCCATAGGCTTTTGCATGAATTCTTTGTTTCCCTTGCCTGTTTGCTTGCTGTTTTTGTTTAACTGTTTGGCACAGACTGGCAGCCATTTTGTGTATCCAGCCAGTGTGTCTTTGCCATAGGCTTGCATGTATTGTGTGTTCCCAATGCCTCCTTGCTTGCTTTTGTTGTTTGACCATGTGTCACTGGCTGTCAGCCATTTTGTGCATCCAGACAGTGTGCCTTTGTAATAGGCTGGTATGGATGGATGTGGGGAAACATCCTTTACAACGAAACTTTTACAACGCACTACCATTATGACGCAACTTTTACAACGCAAACCATTACAACGCATAGCACTGGGGGGCGCTCAGGATAGGGAATATACTTAATATACTATCCAACACCTTCCCTACTATCCACGGGGACTGGAGTTGGAATAGTAAATTAAATAAATCACTATCCAGCGCCTAAAAGCACTATGCGTTGTAATGGTATGCGATGTAAAAACCGCGTTGTAAAGGCATGCGATGTAAAAGTATGCGTTGTAACGTCATACATCCATGGATGTGATATCAGTTTAATAATATGCTTGAGGATCATTTAGTATGTATATAAGGAATATTTTTTTGATGACCAGTGCCTATATATTACATCCTCAGAGTAGGTTTCTTCTCATCCTCCCATAAAAACATCTGCAATTATTTATAAAAAAAAATGTAAATCCAGTACTTGTATAGCGCACAAATCACCCCCGAAGGGGTATCTTGGCGCTGAGGGCCGTTGGGAAGATTAAGCGAGCTATTGCCAGAGTGGCATGGTGCTGGGCAAACCCCTGCCGCCGGAGCCGGGGATCGAACCTTGATCCCCAGTCGCCCTGGCCGCAGCGCCACACCTCTTCCCTTTTCTTTTTTGTTTTACACAGACACATCAGTATCATTCATTTTTTGAATGTTTACTCCATTTCTCCCTGGACCGCATTGCCTGCCATAGGGGCACACTAACCTCCATTTTTTAAAGATTATTATTCTATTTACCCATGCAGTTCCCTCAGTGCCACAGGTGTCACCTTTAGAATTTATGGTCATAAAGAAACGAGCTCTATCAGTATCTTGTATTATCCCTATGGCAAATTAAATTGTATGGTATGGTGGTGTGGTTTGACTTTAAAGTGGATGATATATTATTACGTAAGTAACCCACCACACTAGCATTGACTTTGTCTGTACTAATTCTAACTGCAACAATGCCACATTTTACTAATCACTTTTCTTGCTTGTTTGATTTTATGTATACAAGATAAGAAGATACATCACCCACAGTACTGCCAAATAGAAGGCCTGCACAGTGAGATCGGTCCTCCAATCTCTTTGCAGCTTATTGCCACTGCCAACTGGGACCTTTTTTCTTTTTTAATAATTCAGAGAAGTATTACAAGTATATTTACATCCATGACTTATTCATTTGTCATACAATATCAATGACTATCATTGCCATCAAAATCTGTACTTATTACGAATATAGATGCAGAAAATGACAGTTCCGAAATACATATAAAGTTCATTATACACCGTTAACACATAGTCCAAATTCATTTAGGATAAAGAAAGAAAGAAAAATTGACAGATCAGACATTAATGCAAAGTTCATTGTAACCATGAGCTAAACACGTTACCCTACCCTAGACAGCCAACTTGTTATTGGGGACCAGAGTTTCATTCTCCACTTTTTGGCCCGATGACCCTTACATTCATGTAGAGCCTGTTCCAGTTTATATATGGCAATTAAGTGGGCCAGACACTCATAGGACCTAGGGGTCACTGGATCCTTTAATTGAGTTGCGATTAGTAACCTGATAACAGCGACTGAGATAAATACGATACTGGTCTGGCCTTGATCCAACCCTACACTGTTATCATATCCCACCATCATGAGCGAGGGGGTTAGGACCACACTTTTGCCCAAAATCTTCTCCCAAAATGTTGCCAATTCTATTTTTAGCAGGTCTAACTTTGGACAGCCGTAAAACATATGTATCTCTCCTGCTGGTCCTATCTCACACCTAGGGCATTTGTCATCCCCCCCTTTTCCCCAATTAAATAGTTCAGCAGGGGTAAAAAATAGGCTAAAGATCATTTTGTAATGTTGCGCTTTTAGATTCTCTGATAAAAGCATTTTCTTTGCCAGCAGCAATGACATATCTATATCTCCATCTTCATTCTCTAATCCGCTGGCCCATTTTGTCTCTGTTTTCTCCATACCATCAGGGGCGTCCTCCATCATGATACCATATAGGTGTTTATTTTACAAACAGACCTCCCCATAGTCTCAAACAATGAGATGTTGGCACTTGAAATCACCTGCCTCCGTTTACCAAAGAATTCCTTCATTTGTACATATTTAAAATAGTGCCTATCAGGGATTCCATACTCTCTCTGCAGCTCGGGAAAGAGATATTGGTTGGATGTCTCCCACTATCCTCAGACCGAGTTGTTCCCATTGTTTCCTTATAGCATTGTAGAATGCTGGCGGACATAAGGATGATTGCCAAATATGTGTATACCTTGTAAAATTCTCTGTACTCATGTGTTTTTGAATTTCTCCCCATATTTTCCAGGCGTTCCTGATGATTTTGAATCGTACCTTTTTGAAGTAGGTCGGTTCAAGATTGCGGAGCAACAATGCTCTTGCCCCTTCCCCAAGTGCCAGCTCATAAATTGTTCAGAGACCCTTAACCCCTGTGACTCTGTCTCTACCATCGTTTTTGAAGAAGAGTATATTCATATACTGAACTAATCCTGCCCAGTGATAAAAAGCAAGATTAGGAGCAGCCCAGCCGCCCGTATTTGCACCAGAGTAAGAAATTTCAGGGATCTCCTAACCTTACCATACTGCTGCATAAAAATTACAAAAGATAGAATCTAGTGTTTTAATTATTGACCCTTCGATTCCTACTGGGAGTGCCCTGAATAGATACAATATCCTGGGGAGCATTACCATCTTGAGAACGTTGTTTCTCCCTATGATGGTCAGATGCAATGAGTTCATCCACCTAAGGTCCGTAGCTCTTTATTGCTCATTGGATCAAAATTAATTTGTGTGATCCGATCTATATCCGAGTTAATCCTAACCCCAAAGTAGGTAGCCATAGGTACTCGCTGACTATCCTTAAAGATAATATTTTCAGTACAAATTATTTAAGTCTTAGAATTATTTAGTGGATACCCTGACTCCTTTCCAAATATGATAGCCATGGCTTCTATTTCCTTAACTGCCTTCTCTGGGTTAGGTGTTAATACCGCAATGTCATCTGCGTAGGCTAGTACTTTAGTTTAGAACTCTTGAGTTACCACCGGAATAATGGACTGATTTTCGATAATCTGTTTGATGAACGGATCAATGTATAGAGCAAATAAGATTGCGGAACAGGGACACCCCTGCCTTGTTCCACTTGCCACTCTTATAATATCAGATTTTTTGCCCATCAACTGGAGCTTCGCATGTGGTGCCCTATACATTGCTTTGATTGCAGTGATGACCGAAGGGCCAAATCCCTTTGTTGCCAAAACTTCCATAAGTACTCCCGTGCTATTGTGTGTCGATTTAGATACCGTATATAGGTTTCCCGATGTATGCCCTTATATAGGCACAATGCACATTACCCTTATTTAAGCATAGAAATCTAATTCTCGTTTAGGCATTTTCCATGCTAACCAAATAAAGGCATTCCCACCTATATCCGTCCATCCACCTCACAACGAGTTCTTGGAAAACCAGACTCATAAGCCTTTAGGACTTCCCCTTGCTTGGATTATTGATTTCTCCAAGAACTCATTTATTATGCATTAACATCTATTCCTTACGGGTTCATTCATGATGTTCCTCTGCCTGACTTTTACATCAATGCTGGCATTCCTAAACACCTTCAAGGTATAAATATACCTTCACTTGCCATGGCAAACCACAGTTCGGCTGCATACTTGCACGGCTCGCCACGGCAAGTTCGGAAGGAAATCAAGTCCCCGCCTAACGCACTGACCAGACGCTGTCATCCTCACTGAGAATCAGCTCCAGTATTTCTGATTCCCCTTGCGGGGTGTTAGAGATCGAGACCCGGAAAGAGATTCCAACCCCTCTCATTCTAAGGTATGGAGAAGGCTAGAACCTAGAGGGACTATTGGCAAATCTTTGCAACACCAATCTAAACTATAGCCCAACTAGACTATAGATAAACAGCACCTACTTCTTACCTCGTACAACACTTAGGTTAGGTACACTGCGGTAGAACTAGCTAGAAGCACCAGATGAGCATTCACATTTTAGACTGTGTTATTTATGTATGGCTTTTTATTAATATATGTCATAGCTACAAACCATTCTATTGCAGTATTATTTTATCTTACTGCTAACGCTGTACGTATTATACTTTACATTCTGTCTTACGATTGTAGCAGTTCATATCTCTTGCATGAGAAATAAGACTGTTCAATAAACCCTTTTTTATTGAATCGCCTGTCTACCTATTTCTGTGTAAACTCTGTATAAACGAAGCATGCACGATTGACTGAGTGAAACTGTTATCTATTGTTTCCACGATTCTCAGATTGTTCTGATTCTAAGGGAAACAAAGTTGTCATGTTTATGTGGTTGTAAGAAACGAATCCCTTCTTGTTTATTCGAGAAGTTTCTAGTGACCTCTGAGTGAGCTGGCACACACAAGTAATTAAGTTTAATGTACTCGATAGAGACATATTGACCTCAGTCCTATGTCAAAACTATGGTGTATATTATTCCAATGCGCAGAGCCTATCAGGGATATAGGAACTACACTACAATGCCATCCGATCTAATGCTTTTCCTGCATCCAGGAGAATCATAGCTAGATTCCCGTTGGTTTCCTTGATGATATCAAACAATGCCACAGCTCTCCTTACATAACCTGTAGTGTCTCTGTCAGGTAAGAAGCTGTGTTGCCAAGGTGATACGAGACTGGCTATGACCCCCGATTGCGATTTGCCAAACTTTTTGAATACATTTTTGCATCTGCATTGATTAGAGAAACAGGACTTTATGAAGTAGGCTTATCAGTGGCTTGCCTTTCCTTGGGAAGATAACAATATTGGTACTCCTCCAAGAATCTGGCGGGTTTCCAGAATAATGTACCCCCAAAAACAGATCCAAAAGCTGGGGGGTTAGCTCTATTTGAAAAATTTTATAGAATTTTGATGGCAGCTTATCAGGGCCTGCTGCCTTTCCTGAGGCCAGCTGCTGTATTGCTATGTGTACCTCGTTCAATGCCAGTTCGGATTCCAGCCTGTCCCTCTCGTCTCCCCCAGCCTCCTGCGCTCTTCATTTTGCAGCTTCACTTGTGAGCTTCCCTGAGGGCCCTGTTCCTCCTCCATATAAAGTTCTTTATAAAATGTATGGAACACAGTAACTATATCTGCCGAGTCTGTACATGAGACCCCTACACTTGTTATTATGCATATCTGGCTCTTCATCGATTTCTGTCTCGTCGTTAGAGTGAGAAGTCGCCCAACTGTTTCCCATGCTCATACCTCTAAGCCCTATGGGTCTGATACCCTGCTGCTGCCTTTTGGGAGTAGTACAAGCTTATCTCAGCTTTGGTCATGGTAATAATTAACTGAGTTGTGGCCACATCCACCCCCCATGTTATCTTGCCCAGATGTTCTCTTTCTAAATCCCAGAGCTTGGCTCACAATTGCTTACTCTTATTTATTTATTTATTTATTTATTAAATTTGTAAGGCGCAACAGCTACCCAAAAAGGGTACTCTGATTGCTGTTTTTTATATGAGACAAAGCTAACCATCTCCCCCCTTAGTCCTGCTTTGAAACGCATCTCACGCCATGTTGTGCGATGTGCTATATCTGTTCAAATTAAAGAAATCTATTATCCACTTTTTGAAATGACTAACAAATTCCTGATCAACCAACAACGTCCGATCAAACGTCCATTGGTATTGCTGCATTTGTATTTGCTGCATTTTTACCTTTAAGGTCAAGGGATTATGATCTGACATTTATTTCGGTAATATTTCTATCCCTGCCCCATCCAGAATCTGCTTTGAAATAAAGAAATGATCCAACCTAACATATTTTCTATGTGGGTAAGAGAAATAAGTGTATCCAGGGTCAGAAGGAAACTTAGACTCCCATACATCCGTTAATCCATGACTTTTCATTAATGATACCAAGGCTCTGTATACATTAGGCCTCTATCATTGATACCTGCTGGACACGGAACTGCCAACTCCTAGATGCATATTAAAATCCCCACACATAATCAAGGGGGTAGGCCAGGATGCCAGCTCAATTTCCAGAACTTCTAATATCTTTGGCTCATCCTGATTTGAGCCATAAACCGTTCCTATTGTTATTACCGACTCTAGTTTTACCAGACCCCATCTACCTCCAGCGTCACCCAGTCTCCGTTTTGGCTGATCCTATTTTATTCTTAGCAGAAAAGGCCACCCTCTAATGTTGGAAGTTTGAAAAGAACAGGCCATTAGGGAGTACTCTTTACCATAATTAACCCCCTCCTATACCATGGTATGTGTGTCCCTTGGAGACAGACCATATCCATGTTGATAGATGTTATCATCTCCATATTCCTAGTCCCCTAAACCCCCTATGTTAACAGAACAGATAGTAATCTTACCCATTTGGTCTAAATGAGTAATCCTTCTTAGTTTCCATACTTGGGGCTAGATGTAGGTAATTCTAATTTACCGACTCATAAATACCGAATTTTACCGATTCGGTATTTATGAATTGGTAAATTAGAGGGAGGGAGATGTAGGTACATTTTTATTTTGATTTACCGATTCTGTATACCGAATCGGTATTGCCCATTGATTCCTATGGGCCTTGAAGCCCATAGGAATCAATGGGCAATACCGATTCGGTATTTACCGAATCGGTAAATACCGAATCCAGCAAGGGTGCAGGGGGTGTCACTTTGACACCCTCTAGCACCCCAAGTACAGGTGTGTGTGACATGTGGCACACATACATGCCCTAAGGGCACAGGTGTGCATGCATGTGTGGTAAAATACCGACTCTTAAGGGCCTGTGGCACTCATCGAAGTGCTAGCTACATCTAGAATTACAGAATCAGTATATTTTCCGATTCGGTAATTTACCAAATCGGTAATTTTACCGAATCGGTAAATATACCGATTCTGTAATTTGAAGCCCCCTACATTGCAAAACCCAAATACCGGTCGGTAACGGCCAAAATCGGCCATTACCGACCGGTATTTGGGCTCCTACATCTGGCCCTAAGTCTTTTCACTCTCCAACCCTGGAGGGACCAATTTATTCCAGTTTCTGTCATCCATAATAGTTTACAATCTTGCTTGAAAATCTTGCTAATTACCTCTCTGGGTTTTCCACCTCATTTCCCCCCACCCGGAGAGAACCCTCACCCCCCTACCCCCAAACCTCCCCTCTCCCCTCTCCCCTGCCTCCCTAACCCCTCCCTTCCCATGTGTCCTCCCACCCTCCCTCCCCCTCCCATCTTCGGGAAGAATCCATACTGCACATCGGTGTGTTGGAAGCAGATTGCCAAAACTGTGAATTGTCATAAATACTATATTACAGCTATAAGGAGAGACAAGAAAGAAGAAAAAGAAAAAAAATCCTCCCCTCTGTCAGCTAAGGATAAAGGTACCAGGATATCAAAAAATCTGTCCTAACCTTTCCTGACCTCCGTTAATCTGAATTTATCCCAGCAGCACATTAGGGTGCTCAGACTTCAGCCCTGCCAAGAATTCTTTGGCTTTTATTTCTGACGTGAAAAACCTTGTTGAACCTTGCCAGACTACTTTTAAGGAAGCTGGATTATTCAGAAAAACATTGGCACCCTTATCCTGGAAGGGTTTTATTCGCTGGTGAAGTCGCCACCTTCTCTCGACGGTGACGTGACAAAAGTTCAGTATGACAAAAAAGAGACATCGCCTACGTCGCTCCTAGCCTTGGACCTAACTTTTTTAAACACCGCCTGCCTTAAAAGAAAGTTCCAGAAGCAAATCTAAATGGCCCTTGGCTTAGCCCCTTCCCTGACAGGATGTCTCTGGATGAAAGGTGTCCTGTGCACTCGTTGGACCTCTTCTTGCAAGTTTCAGTCTGAGAGTTCCGGGAATGCTTGCTGGAAGAGATCCAACATATAGGTCTGAATGGCCGTTCCCTCCTTCCCTCCTGGGATTCCCAGGACCCTCAGATTATTTTGCCGCTTGTGATTTTCACTGTCCTCCAGTTTCCATTCGATATCCGTGATCCGCTTCTCTTGTTCTTTGGATTGTGTAAGTTCATCAGCCACCTCCGTCTCAACATTGCTGACTCTGGTTTTGAGCTCTGTAAGGCGCTCCCCTATAGTATTACAGGTCTTTGTCAGTTTTCTTACTTTGCGATGTACTTTCCTTGCAGCACTCTGGGTTTTGCGGGCGTCCGCTCATTTCTCTTCCTGGTGCTGCATGATCGTTTGAAGTATAGTTTCTAATGTCGGGAGATGCAAGCCAGGAGCGCCCTGCGATGCTGTATTTTGGGTGGTATTTATCGATTCAGTTAATGAGTAGTCCCATTTCAGAAGAATCTGGATGATCCAAAAGAGGTCTACGAGGATCAAAACCCATTGAGGTGTTGGCATGGGAGCATCCGCCAAGGGTCAGAGCTCAGCAGGCTGGCAATACAGTATCTGGCTTGTCCTGTAGCCAGTGTGTCTGTTGATCATGTGGTCAGTGCAGCTGGCGCAGTTGTTACAGTGAGAAAGACCAGTCTGGGAGAGACTAATCATGAGAAAAGTTAACCAAAATTTCATACCATACAATTACACCATTCCTGAAACAGCACGGGAGGAGGAAGAAGGGTCAGAATCAAGTACGTTGACTGACAAACTTCTGGGTTAGCCACCAGAATTTCTCAGACTGAGTATGCCAGTGCAACAAGAGAACCTTTTAATTCATTCTCATTAAACCTCTTTCTTTACAAAAAAAGAAGCTAGTGGAACATTATGTTTGTGTCAGATTTATGCTGCTCCACCATTTGTTAGTCACATATATGGCCAGATTGCTGTTGGACCAGTGTGCAGTGAAGAAGCCTCCACAATTACTTCATGTCATTAGAGACAATGCATGTCTCCCTCACATGCCTATTCTTTTTTGCATCACTTAGCAGGGCTGCCCCAGAAGATCATTGAAATACAAGAGTTCCAGTACCAAATTTCAATGTGCAGCCTGCGTCAAACATACAATTGTGTACTTAGCACCTAACCTACCACTGCTTGGATTAGATAAAGTAACTACAACTTTTGCAGCAATGAGTGAGTGATAGTGAGTGATGATTGATTCATGTGGTGGCAGACATTGAGGGAAGGTGTTCAACTAATTTGTGAATTTGATTTAGATGATTTGCAATGTTTGGTGCCTGATGGATGATACGTTTTTCCTGAAGAAGATTGGCCTGTACAAATTTAATTAGCAAAAACTAACCTGTAAGGCCCACTCCTATGTGGTTTTTCATCACCTAGAAGGGCTGCCCCTGAAGATCATTTGATTTACAAGAGGGCCAAATTCCAATATGTTGCTTGCATCAAAGAAGAGATCCAATTTTGTACCTACCACAGTGCTTGGAATGGAACAGGTAGCCATTACACCGATGAGTGATCTATTATTGAGACATTGTGAGTGATGATTAATGATTCATGTGGAGGCAGATAGTGTGGGAGGGTGTTCAACTAATTTGTAAACTTGATTTAGATGATTTACAATGTTTGGGGCCTGATGGGTGATCTTTTTTCCTCAAGGTGATTAGCCTTTACAAACGTACATAACGAAACTAAACTTTACAGTCCATTCCTATCCTTCTTTTTCTCATCACCTAGAAAGGCTGCCCCTGAAGATCATTTGATTAACAAAACTGGCAAATTCCAATCTGTTACTTGCATCAAAAAAGAGATGCAATTGTGCACCTACCACCATGCTTGGATTGGAACAGTTAGATATTTCACCAATAAGTGATCTAATATTGAATGAAGATTGATTCATGTGGTGCCAGACATTGAGGGAGGGTGTTCAACTAGTTTGTAAACTTGATTTAGATGATTTGCAATGCTTGGGGCCTATTGTGTGATCATTTTTCTGAAGGTGATTGGCCCTATCAAACTTAGCAAGATTTACTTGTTTACCTATTGTTTACACGCAACTTAATTTAGACGACAAATGGATCACACACTTGGTGGGGCAGATGCGGTGACAGTGACACCAACTAACTACAGGATCTTCTATTACCCAAGCAATAGCCCACACTGTCACCGTTTACCCACCCACACATAAAAGTGATCCATATTTTAGATATAGAAGAACACCAGTCATCAGCAGTATCATTCAAGCCTTGTGTTTCGTAGACGCTTAAGTTTGTCCACTTCAGACTTTGAGTACACTTTTCATGACTCAAGGATTTTGCAACTTTAGTTTTAATTAAGTACTGGCTCCCCATTGCTCAGAATAAGTTACTATTGCTTGCTACATTATCACCATCAGGAATTCTTTGTTGTGTCATGTAGTAGTCTGGTTTGAATTCTTTGTAAAGTTATGATATCATTTATAACCTATTAACTCAGTGTTTTTATTTCCATTTAGTTACATGCAATGGATAATCCTACAGTTCAAACTCACCTGGGAGGAATTGGGACCTCACTTGTGAAGTAGTGATGCCTTCCCTGTTATATTCAGGTAAGAGATCTATGGAGTGAAATGAACTAGTTAAGTTAGTAAGTAAGCAGCTAACTGCATCTGTAGATAGGTAATCATTTATTTAGGTTGTTGTAGGCCAAAGTGATCATGACAGCATCCTTCTAATAGTAAAGATAGTTTTTTTAGGGAAGTAAGACAGGGGTATATAACTAACTATAACTAACCAGTATACACTTTTATAAACAATTTAAAAAACCCACCCAAAAAAATAAATAAAAAAAGGACTTTGAAGATGCCATTTTCCAAACAGGTCTGGAGCTGGCCCAGGCTTAGCTATATGCTCCCTAGCCAGCTTTCAATGTGGTCCAGATGCTGCAGGACATGACGCTGGATTTGCCTCTCTGACCAGTAGGGGGTGGCAGCAGTGGCAGTCAGGTGCCATGACAGCTGGAGGCTGGCTTACTGAATGGGGACCTGTGTCAGAGGCAGCTACATTCACCGCTTTTCCCTCCAGGGCTACCAGCCACTGATTATTTGGACTGAATGGTCTGCAGCCTCTGCAGCCATGCTACTATCTTCTTACTGGTGGGTGGGGCTAATGGACCGGCAGGATTAGCTATATCAAGAAAAACAAAAAGAAAAAAAGACAAATTGTGAACAATGCTCTGTGCAAACACGTACATAAAAGTAAGTAGTGGGTGGCACAGTATTAGTACATTGATGGTCCCCTATGAATATTGGGATTTGATATAATTATGATTTGGAGAGTCACTAGGCCAATTTTATATTTTGCCCACACATGCCTCACATAAAAAGCACTGACTGGCAGAAAAGAATTAAGGCAAGATGACACCAGATTAACAAACAGTGATTTGATTTTTTTCTTTTAAAGACTTTTCGAGCAACTAATCAGACACTTTGAGTAGAACAATACAAACTTATTATCTCTCAGTAATGATTAAGGCATTATGCATTATGGACCACAAGTTGCTGTACTTAATTAATGAAGGAATGCTAGCCAGCATGTTGGGTGCTTTGCTACTGTCTGCAGCTGGGGCAGCTGTAGTGGACAATTAGTTATCTTTAATTCCAATTGCCCTGCTCTTCTCCAAATGCTATTCACTTTCTACCATGACTCCAAAGAGGCAGATGAATAATAAATAAGATACTGCATCACGCACATCATGAACAAAATGCTGATATTATTATCATGTCTGTCGTAAGTAGACAGTGGGGTAAATTATGTACCTTACTACAGGGAAAGGAACTGGCTATATTGATTGCATTTGGCATATTTGTCACAGAGTATCACCTATGCCAAACCTGAAATCAAATCAGGCACTTAGTCACAATTTTACTCACTGGCCTTGCCCATTACCACAAATTATTTCCAACAAAATCATTTGCTGGGCAGTAAGGAAAGGAAACTTGACTCACTCCACTACAGGGTAATATAGAGGGCTTAGGTTGGTAGGTAGATCTTGTTCCATAGAATAGCACTGTCACTTATCATCGAGTCGTGCTGTGCCAAAAGCTTTGGCTTATTCAGTCACTGTAATTGAAGAAAGTTGAAAGGGAAAACTTTGAACAAGCCTAAAAAATATCTGTTATGGGAAACCATGAAATATATTTTGGAATCACTTCACATAGCCATAAAAATGTGGCACCTGCCAAAAATGGAATTTTCAATCTTTTGGTAGTCTGCGACAGAAGAACTTAAGAAAGAATAAAGGAGTAAAGTACTAAGTGAATGAAGGGAAACAGACTTTGTGTGTTCGGTTTGTAGTTTACTGAAAACTTTGTAAATGCCGTATTAACAGAAGCAGACACTCATTGCACAGCCAACACAGCAGTAACAAATTGATCCATACTGCACTTCGGTCATTGCTGACGAAATAACAATGGCAAGGGGGGGGGGTGATGAATGAGGATGGGTGGGATACATATCTGCCTCGCTTAACAAATACAGTGAGTCAAGTGATTAGAATAAAAAAAAAAAATACCCCCCATTTTTAACCCCTTCCATGCTCATGACGAGCTCAGCTCGTCATGCAGTACAGTGCTCCTGTGCTCATGACGAGCTGAGCTCGTCATGACCACACCCGTTTTTATTGCTGTCCAGCACAGCAGGGGAGTCGCTCTAGCAGCGATGCGGTTAACATAGATTTAATAAGCAAGTGAGCAACATTCTCTTCTCCAGAAGAGCTCCCTTGTGTATTTGTCCAAGCAATTATTCATTTATCCTTTCATTCTTTAATATTTACTCATACCCACCATGATTTAAGCTTTGCTTTCTCTCATCCAGTCTTTCACCAAAATTTAGAAATCCATTATCCATCCATTCGGTATCCAACTTTTTTTCAATCTTCCTTTCACTTATCCTTCCATTTACCCTATACTTACTCACCCATCCTTTCACTCACCCACTCATCCTTTCACTCGTATACCATTTCACCCATCCTTTCTTTTACCTTTCTGTTATTTCACATTTACATCAAGCAATTTTTTTAGCGTTCATTATGTGAGTTTTTGCTGAGTTGCTGATAGAAGAGGCAATAACTCAACCACCACTGTAGTTGGTAAAGCGGGAGGTTCACCATCATGAGTAATAACAATTCCCTTGTAGCTAGTGAATACAATAGTAATTGTTGATAAGCAAGTAATGTGACTTGCCTTCACCTGTCCCTGATGTAGCTTCTCTAACTCTAACCAAATCTCCTTCTCCTCCTGCAGCGGCACTTGAGCCAGCAGTGCTTTGTGTGGCTAGAAAAAACATTAGATAGTTTTTAGATGCCAGATATGCCCTACCCTTAATTGTTTTGATAAAAAAATACAACCACAATACATTACTACAGTTTGGTTAACACTGCAGTATCTTTTATCAAAAATATCACTTTGGGCATTTTATTGCTTCACAATGTTAGAACAGCCAGGTAGTCAAGCCAACCAAAAACCTTTCATAAGAGAGGAGCAGAGCTATAGCCTATGATGAGGATGATGTTGATAATGATTCTGCATCATTGAAGTGTAATGAAGGGGTGGAAAAATAAAGGTCAATGAAAGACATATGGTGTTGGTTGCAAATGCAATGGATCTTCATACTTTCCAGCCATGCTGCACTGTCATGGGAACTCTTGGTATACTGTATAAATGAATTAGACAACACAACATTGTGGGGTTTCTGGGGCGGTCCCTGACCATAGCCATCTCTTGTTAGCTGTTAGAGCATGAGCTAAAAAAGAAAGTCTTCTCAACTTATAATACTAGCTTACTTGGGCATGCAATCTTAACGGTAGACAGTAGAGTACCAAAAAACTTTTCTTAGTCTTACAGTGCCACAAGATATATAGGGGAGAGGGAAAGATTACCAAAAAAGCAGAAGCAAACTACAAACTAGTACAGACCAAAAAAAGTCAGCTACCAAAAATAAAATATGGGAAAAAGGGGATAAAGATAACACATGGATAACAGAAATTAAACAAAAATTTGATGGGTATTTGGAATCAAATAGAGACAGTATAAAAACATAAATATGGAAAAATTAATAGTATAATAGTGGGCATAGGTAAAACCTAGGGAAATAATATTAATAGCTAATAGACTTATTGGGCTGAGCAGAGCCCTCATCAGTGGCGCTGGTGGTTGGCACCAACTCCCCAGCTCTTCCCGGACTCACCACTGTGCTGCCCCTCTTCTTTCTCTTGGGTGCTGATGTAAGAAATAAAGAAGATAAAAAAATAGATTAGTGATACAGTTAATCTCCACAAAACTATTAATACAGGCAAATGAAGTAAAATTGTACTTATCTAAGTCAGATCGCCTATAGTAGTAGTATCGACGATCGTTGAGTTAGACATACCAATCGTAAAATCCCTACTTCAAATTTCCTTAACAAAAACTACATTTGGAATTAATGCATTGCAATGAATGTTCTTTGATTCTAATCTCAGTTCTCAATCCCTTTGATGGACCAACTCAGTCTCCCTTTTTTGCAATGCATAGATGCATACTAGTACTACACATCACCGTGAAATTACTTGGGACTTTACAAGCTACATAGAGAAAGTCACAAAGAAAGCTAACTCACAGATATCACTAATTCACTACGGTGATATGAGGAAAGAGGTGTCTGCAATGGCTTCTTAAGTAATCAGCCAAAGCGAGCACCAACTAGTTTGATTAGGTCGTGCTGAGCACTTGCTTAGACCTAACTGGATCACATAATGATATCTTAACGTAAACTAAATGTGCCTTCCCTCTGAATGTGAGCAGCCTGCTAATCAGAATGAAAATGCGGGGTAGATTAATTAGAAGGGCGAAGGACTGAAGAAATTGAGAAGGGATTCAAAAACAGGTCCAGCACCATGAACAGAGTAAGACAACAAGATGACCGTGCCCATGCCAACCATGTGGTGCCTTTTGATTGCAAATTCCAAAGCAACAACATACTCTGCATTGCATCAGATATAAAAATGCAATGCAAATGGGTGCAGCAGGAAACTCGGTCTGCTCGTGGAACTTCGTGTAGTGCAGCAGAGTTTTTTTACCACTTTGGTGAGTTCCACGTAGCACGACCCTGTGAACTCCGACCAGGTCTACTCAGAAGCCCTGGTTAGGAAACATCCACCTAATCACTATTACTAATATATCATTCAATGTATTATTAAAATTATAGATTGGACCCCTTTCTTTTTGCAGTAGGTCTAGGCTATAATTTGTTATTATTTATGTGATAATGGTAGGATTAAATACATATAGACTATTGACACCTTTTACTTGTATATGAGGATGAGTCTCTGAATAGTGTTTCTCTGATGGAACACTTACATGAGGCATGATATACTTTCTCCTAATATTATTGCCAGTTCAACAATGTTATAATGTAAGTGCGTCAGCTAATGAGAAATGCATGCAGCCTTCACAAATGCTCTATTTATTTTTCTATCAGTACCAAACCATGTTCCTTGCACCATCCTAATAGGGAATATAACATTTTAAAATAAAAAAGTAAAATATTATCTTTAAGGATTATCATCTCATAACTAAAGGGGGCGATCTCCTGGAAGTAGGGAAATTGTCCTTGTGGGACATATTGATTACATTCTTCTCTGTTACATGAGCTAATTAGCATATGCTTTCAGGATGAGATTAGCTACACATGTGTCCTCAGAGCAGCAATGGAAATACTACCATGCTGGATAGTTAGTTTGCCACGATCATAAGTCACTAAAACATCAAAAAAGACCAACAAGTATTGTTTCTGCAGACAAGCAGTATTAAATGTATGTTTGCAAATGTGTTTTTCTTGCGTGCATAAGTAGTTTTTATATCCACAAAATGTTTTTTATTTTTTGTTGGCCCTCAAGTTTATTTAATGTTAGTGACAATGAGGATGACAGCTCAATACTGCAAAGATTAAACAAAACAGAAAACACAATTTCAAACAATTTTATGGATTAAGTTATAAATGTGATTCCTGACAACAGATTTTCAAATGGTTGGCTTTAAATGTGAAAGCAACAAAAGTAAAAGTTTCATATTCCAAATGTTTCATAATAATTGCATTTTCACTTGGTGCTAAAATTAAAAGTCACGCTTTTTTTAACTGTATGATATTGTCTGACCTAATGCATGCTATGGCTTTATTATGCATCATACATTTCTTTACTGTTCGGTGTGTGACCTTTCAATGTATTTTCAAATACCAGGAATAGTAACTTGAAATAAATTCAGCAAAGGATCACTGTTATTACAAAACCGTGTAGTTAGAAGATGACTGGCAGCTGAGGATTAGTTTGGTGTTTGATATTCTTTGAAAGAAACATCATTGGTCTTGGCCAATGTGACTTCCTGCACAACAAAAAATCAAAGCACATCTCCAGAATATTATTCCAATCAAAGCTGAATAGTTATTGCACACTACAACATTACACTGCTTTACATCTTAGGTTGGTTAAACATGAATAAAATAAAGATGCAAAACTAGTTGTTATGCGTTCTCTATCAAGATAAACCTTCTACAGCAACACTCATTTTGAACTTTCACATATTCTCAACAAGTGTAATAAAAAAAACACCAAGGACCCTTTTCCCACAGGCATTACTTACATTCACCTTAGTTGTGCACATCACGCTCAATCCCTCTCTAAAAACAAGTCCCACATCTATGGCCTACTCAGTGACATACACCCTGACTTACTTTCATAACTGAATCATGGTTGGGCGATGACATGGCTCCAGTGTCGCAAGAAGCTGTTCCTCCAGGCTATCAAAATGTCACACTAAATCACAAAAGGAAGGTAGACAACCTGTTATATTTAAGTTAAGGAAACAAAAAATGTCACCAAAGCTGCCAACATTTCCATACAAGGTTGTGTGGCCCTAATCACCAGATACAACCTTTCACCAACTTCCTCTCTTCACTTGCTCCTTCTTTACAGACCATCAACTTGCACTGCAACATTCCCGGACACGTTTCTAGACACAGTTTTGTTAATGCGGTGTATACTTTCTCAATAAAAACTGTACATTTGTTGGACAACATAAAAGTCAAGACTGTGCACGACTGATTCTATGCACATCATAAGGATATGTTCACATTTGTCCTGCTAGCTCACACTGTGCCATCTGTACCCCTGACCAGGAAAGGAAACAGGTGGAATATGCAACCTCAGTGCGTGCCAACCCTGACTACCCAAGAATATCATGTAACAGATCAAGAACCTTTTCATTTTGTAACTCATGCATACCCAAAGCGATACACAGAAAGATACACAACTTGTGTTTTAATATTTATTGAAGCATTATGGTTCTTGTCTAAAATATGTGCACTGCAATAAACAATAGAAGGAGCAGAACAGATCAGCAATAAAAGAATAGTGAAGAAGACAAATAATTCAATCATTGTGCTGTTTAAGAGAATATTTGCAAGCATATAAATGCAGTTATATTTTGCTCCTACCTGCTGCTACCAATCCTAGTGTGCCTACGGTGGGTTAACCTGCTGGAATCCCTGCAGGGTGATCTGACTCCCCTGTGGGTAAGTGTCATGAGGAAGCCTGTCTCGGTGGAGAGCTGGGCCTCATCCCTCTCAGGAGGAAAACAAGAATCATCTGGGCTGGAAGTATAGCATGGATTGACCTTGCAGTTCCAGCAAAATACTTCTCTGACTAAGCAAAGGAGTGATGTTGTTTATATAAGAAACATCACCCATGTTGCCATGTAGAATTCCCAGTCAGGCTGCCTTTATTGGTTCTACCCTGACAGAGCTGTCTCCAAGCAAATATTAATAAACAGCAATATTTTCTTTAGCTTTCATACAGAATGCTCAAGTTTGCTGATTATGCGTCTACAAAGATATGCAAATATAAGCAAAGCTTTTTCATGGAACAATATCCTTACAAGCACAGAAGCAAAAATGCGTCAAACGTCAATGTTAAAGAAAAGATGTCAAGTTTAAATGTGAACATGTAAAATGGTGGAGTTCCTGCCCAGGCCTAAATGTGACCACATGACACCCACTCCTTGGACGTCAGGTGTAAAAAGCTTGCTTAAAAATGTATGCTAAAAAATATACCAGTGATCTAAAATCTAAACTTTAAGCATTGTGCTACTTTAATAATAGATGCAAAAACAACAATTGATGGACAGAATGTAGAACATTGTCATACATTCACCCCAGTACACAGATCTGGGCCTAAATCCATGTTTTTTTTGCTCACCACACCACCCCAATTCAGGCATGGCCATATGCAAATCAGCCTTGAGCCTGTGCCTCATGGGAACAGTCCAGCCCGAACTGCCAAGCCATGTCTTCCTTGGACCGAAGACTGGCTATCAGCCGTCTTCAGCCAGGATAGCTTGATTCCAGTGGTGTGGAGAGCTCGGGACTCACGTCTGAGCATACCCGTCCCACTCGGGGTGACAAATGCAAAAACAACAATTGATGGACAGAATGCAGAACACTGGATTCAAGCAAGCCCGGCTGAAGACGGCTGCAATGCCAGAAACCGGTCCTGGGAAGCTTGTTTCCGGTCGAGGGAAGGCATGGCTTGGCAGTTCGGGCTGGACTGTTCCTGTGAGTCACAGGGTCAGACTGATTTGCATATGGCCATGTCTGAACTGGAGTGGCAGAGTGGGCTAAAAAATGGTGATGAATTACACCCAGATCAGTTGACTGGGGGTGAGTGCTTGTATTGTCAACGCTCCGTCCATCATTTCCTTTGGTTTTGCTTTGTTCGCCATAAGTTGGCAGGGTATGCTCAGACGTGAGTCCCTTGCTCACTTTGCCACTGGATTCAAGCAAGCCCGGCTGAAGATGGCTGCAATGCCAGAAACCGGTCCTGGGAAGCTTGTTTCCGGTCCAGGGAAGGTATGGCTTGGCAGTTCGGGCTGGACTGTTCCCATGAGGCACAGGGTCAGACTCATTTGCATATGGCCATGTCTGAACTGGAGTGGCAGAGTGGGCTAAAAAATGGTGATGGATTAAACCCAGATCAGTTGACTGGGGGTGAGTGCTTGTATTGTCAACGCTCCATCCATCATTTCCTTTGTTTTTGCTTTGTTCGCCATAAGTTGGCAGGGTATGCTCAGACGTGAGTCCCTTGCTCACTTTGCCACTGGATTCAAACAAGCCCGGCTGAAGACGGCTGCAATGCCAGAAACCGGTCCCGGGAAGCTTGTTTCCGGTCCAGGGAAGGCATGGCTTGGCAGTTCGGGCTGGACTGTTCCCATGAGGCACAGGGTCAGACTGATTTGCATATGGCCATGTCTGAACTGGGGTGGCAGAGTGGGCTAAAGAATGGTGATGGATTAAACCCAGATCAGTTGACTGGGGGTGAGTGCTTGTATTGTCAACGCTCCGTCCATCATTTCCTTTGGTTTTACTTTAATAATAGAAGCTCGTAGAAAACCAAACTGCATGTTAAAAAATAAAATAAAAAAATGATGGTTAAAAACATTTTAATTGTAAAAGCAATTTTACAAAATTAAAAGCATGGCCGAATAAAAACCTCTCCAAGGCTCAAAACTACTAGATTGTTTAAATGTTCTGAGCAGTAGAAGAAACAGTGCTGTTCCCAGCATCCACAGATGGTCGCTATATTGGCACCCCTCTTGCCAATCCCATAGAACATAAATGTTCAAATCCAACCCCTTCAGCAGCCGCTGAAGGAGTAATGGCCAGTAGTGCATCCAGAGAGGATGAACCTGGATCCACACCACCAGGATCTGAAGCATCCCAGAAAGGCTCTTAAAATGCGTTCTGGAGCAATGGTAATTGCACAGGGCATACGTGCAGGTGCATCTTTAGAGGACCCACCAGTAGCGTAATGTCTGTAGATTGGACCGGTTGCATCCCCAAGCATATATCCATGGCACACTTGAAAGTGCACAGCTGACAGCGGAATACAGACTGCACGCTGTGCAGCCAGACAGGTCAGAAGGACAAGAACCGTTGGCCTTAAGTTCTTGAAGAAAGGGTGCGCCACAGGACTGTATCATTCTCTCACGACACAGTCGCACATGTGTTAGTGCCATCCCCATTTAGCCACGTAGTGGAACATCCATTGAGGAACAAATAGAATAAAATCAGTGTCCTGATAAGTAGGAACAAGACAATGGAAAGCCTCCAAAAATGCTTTCTAGTAGGAGTGTATGAAAGATGGAATTACTCTGCAGACTGCCTGGAAGATGCTAACCAACCCGGAAATAATTGACCTAAAAAAGTGTGCAAATCCTGCAGTGTTGGAAATGTAAAAAATGTGGTTCACTAACTCCCCAAAATGGTGTGGGAGAGTGGTGTAAAGTAGCGACTGTATCTCATAGGAAGACCTTGCAACTTGAAGATCAAACATCTCCAATGCAGATGTTAAGGCCACTTCCTTCAAGAACAATAATGCTTTTACTTTGCGTAAAACTTCAAAGTTCATATTCAAAATCTTTATTGAAGGCCAAATTGTTGCATCCCTAGCTGTCCGGGCAGGTAGAAAAGTACTTGTGCGCAATTGGTCACAACCCCAGAAACCGTCACCACATAATGGTACTTCCGGTCTTATTTCACAGCAACCTTGACTATTGAACATGAAATAGCTCCCATTCGAGAGCAATCTGAAAACCAGAAGAATCACAGCAGCTGGGGAACCTTTCAGATAACATGACCAGCTTGTCTTGGACGCATGGCTCTTGTAAAAAGCCCTTCTCCTAGAGCTTCTTATCTGCCTACATGATGATGCTGTAAGCACTATTGGAAGTAAAATGTTGAAATTGGCAGAGCAATAGATATGAGTATTATCCAATCTGCACTCTGCACTTCCGCAACAGTAAATGGTAACTTCTCTAATTTTTCTGTATGTAACATAGTATATGCTGCGTCTTTGTTAGCCATTGTGATCGGTTCTTTGTTAAGTTGTAGGGGAGCAACAGGTTCCTGGCACTTAGGTGTTTACATGGGACGAGACCAATATGTCGTGTCTGTAGAGTTCAACTTAGTAGCATGATATTTTTAAGTTGTGATTGCCCATGTTGCAAAGAGGTATGCAAACAAATGATGGACGGAATGGTGAATGAATCATACATTCACCTCCAGTCAAGAGATCCTGGTTAAATCCATTGTTCTTTTGCTCACCATGCCACCCCAATTTAGACCCAGCCATGTGAAAATCAGTCTTGACCCTGTGCCTCATGGGAACAGTCCAGACCAAACTGCCAAGCCAGGTCCTCCCTGGACCGGAAACAAGCATCCTGGGACCGGTTTATGGGTATTACCCTTCATCCGCCAGCCTAGCTTGAATCCAGTGGCACAGTGAGCAAGGGACCCACGTCTGGGCATACCCATCCCACTTAGGGTGAAAAATGCTATGCAAACAAATGATGGGCGGAATGCTGAATGAATCATACATTCACCCCCAGTCAAGAGATCTGGGTTAAATCCATTGTACTTTTGCTCACCATGCCACCCCAGTTTAGACCCAGCCATATGGAAATCAGTCTTTACCATGTGCCTCATGGGAACAGTCCCGACCGAACTGTTTGCGCAGCATGTTGCAAGAGGACATCTAATTCTGTGAGATGTTGATAGCAGATGACACAATGTTACTTCGGGAATATATCCTATTGGATAAGGTGGTCCTACCATTGTCCAGCACTGCTAAAACCCTTTCTAAATTTGCTCTGTCAATTTCACACAGTCTCTCAGCAGCTTCCTGCTGTGACATTTTCCATAGTTCATTGTAGATTGCATACAGAAAGCACTTTTCACATGACTTTCGAAGACCTAACAAAAAATCATGCACAACCATGCCATCAGAAATAATAGACAGGTGATGTTTCATCTCTGACAATGTTGAGTGTTTTATCCAATCAAGGTACAACTTCTCAATGCTGTACGTTGCAACCACTCCTGCCTGTTTTGTTTATAAGCAATGTGTGTCTGGTCTATTTACCCTAAACCCCTTGGTGTTGCAAAGAAAATGTGCCTGACATCCATTAGTATCTAACAGCAACACTAACAATCCCTCTTGATTGGAACGTGAAGAATGATAAAGTCTCATTTTTAAGCATGTTGTCAAATGTGTTCTCCGTGTAATTTGTGATTTGCTGCCAATTCGCAAGACATGCACATTGGATATGTTTGGTTTGTTGAAATCCTTTATCTTTGCTTAGCTAAGACAGGATGTCTGCTACACAGTTTTATTCAGGGAAATAATTTGTTGTGGTAAACGACATGCTCAAAATAAAGCCTCATTCCTCTGAACCTGCCATTCTCCGGCGCCCCATTTAGATTTTAAATCAACATTGTCTTTCTGAAAGTCTAATCCTTGTATCGACAACTGAGAAATGAAAGATGCAAAATAAATCAATTTGGTGTCAGTGACAATAGTTTTCTCAGCCAGTGAAGGTATAAGTTTATTGTGATAGGTTAGCTGGAATGAGACTTGAAAAATATGCAAACTTCTGTGCAAATGTTTGCGAGCTACCATGTGGTGGTGTAAGGCAGTTGTTCCATTGTGTACAATTAAATACTGCATGTGGAGAACTTGCTTTATGTAAATAATGGTGACCATAATGATCAAAACAGAACATTTCATCATATTTAATACTTCGGTCATACATTTCTTCACTGTTAAAGACATATAGTGCTCTAATTCAGCAAGCATATCATGCACAGTATTAATGTCCCAATCATCAGAGATAGTACCAGGAATGATAACATCATTCAATGAAATACAGAATACACATGGTAGTTTTAAAGATACAGTTGGTCCAAATATATCATAGGATACCTTATCCCAAACATTTCCATTAGGAACCGGAACAGCCAAAATGTTCACCAGGGAAAGGTCTCTTCGCACTTTTTGTAATGAAGAATGGGGTTTCAAAACCTCATTTACCAGTTCAACAGCAGAGCATTCTGGGAGATAGTGTCCATTCAGAAAAATAAAAAAGACAGTGACAAAACCAACCTAGATGAAGAGGAAAAGTAATGCATTAAGCCAAATGTACAATTCATGTGGTCCCCTTTGTGGAGGTCAATCAGGGTCTGATAAATCTGAAGAGAAGTCATCAAAGTCAATAAAGTAGATAGAGGCCATTTGCAAAAGGTTGTGAGGCTGTGTAGAACTAGTATAGGACTCTAATGGTAGTATGTTGAGGTAGACACCTTCCTTGTTTGTTTGCAGAATTAAAATCTGTGTTTCTGTACATGATGATTGCATGGAATTTGTTGATGTAAAGGAAGAAGTGATACTTCGGTGTTATCTGTCCCAGCCAGGTAGAAGAAGCGTCATCGTCGGTCAAAGGTTCCAACCGGACCTCCTGTCTGTTAGTGAGAGGAGACAGGTAATTACCCAGGAGCTCTTTTGGCCCAGCCTGTAGAACTGTCCACATGATGTTGTTTGAGGAGATCTATTGACACAAATCCCTTAGTTTGGCTGCCAGCAAGGGGCGGCAAAAGTCCAGTTTTGGTACCTCCAACTGCAAGGATAGGTAAAAGCGTTATGTAGGATGGACCAAATTCCTTTTTGTCCACAATCTTCTCCCAGACCAGATCACCAATCTTTGGAATCCAACCAGGAGCTGTTGGTGCTTCCTTCACTTCACCATTGGTGGGACGTTTCTGCTGGTCATTGCTCTGAGCTTCTCGAAAGTTGTTCAGTTTCTGTTAGACATCCAAATGTTCATTGATTTCAATGGGCATTTCAGCCACTACTGTATTGGGATTGTTAATGTCTAGAATCCACATCTTAACCCAAACAGGATCTCATAGGGTGTCCACCCAGGGTTTTTCTAGGCGGATTATAGAGGGCTCTTTAGACCCCATAGATGTGGTGGACCCAACTGCGACCTGAACCTAATACCCTTGCTGTTAAAGACTGCTTTAAGTCACGGTGCTTCCTCCCCACTGCAGCATTTTATTCAGGGTGTTAGGGGGAGGAGTGCTACATAGTCACACACAATTTTTCCATGGTGTCTCTCTAAGTCTTGGAGGTAAATGTCGGACCCTGGTCCGCATGGAATGTGTTTACTGCATATGTCCCGATGAAGATCTTCAAGTCTTTTATAACAGTTCGGGTGTCAGCCGATTGCTTTGGCCCTACCCATATGTATCGAGAGCAGGAATCCACTGCCACCAAGATTTGTTTGTAAGACCCATTTAAGTGTAATGGTTCACAGTGTTGCTAATATACCCAATACAGAGGCTTGTCTGAGATCAATGGAGGTGTCAGGGGAGGTAAGGGGGGGGAACACACTATGGTGGAATCCTTTATCTGCTGTCAAATGTTGCACTTAAGGATGAAGTCCTCTGTCTGTTTGTATAACCCTGTCCACCAACAGTGTTGCTGCAATAGTGAAATTATAGCTGCCATACCTGCGTGAGCAGATGCTAAGCGCTCATGTGCTGCTAGGATTAAACCTAATCTGTGATCTGAATTCGGCATCACTCTATTCCTCACTCGGGGTGTCTGAGCAAATGGTATGTTTTGTGCACTGAACTGGTAGGAGTATTTTGTGGGAAACACTTTTAGCAAGTGGGTGCCATCATGCAGAGCGTTGACAACCATCATGATGTCTCCATCTATCCTTGTGTTAGAACAAGACATTTCTGTGACTGCAGCAGTTTGCACTGTTACTTTTTTGTCTTCGTCAGCCATGGAATTCCCTACAATGTGTATTCCTACACGCTGATGACTCAGTGTGTGTATATCACATTAATCAGTGGCAAACATGCTTTTAGTTAGGCCATCTGTACCTAAAGCAGCTTGTGCTTTATTGTGTACCCTTTGGAATCTCGGAATCCATTCTGACTCCAGTAGTGTAAGCACTCACTGTAAGACTGGAAGTCAATAATACAAATAATACGAATCACACACTATTAGCCAGAATTAGAGGTTTTGGATCAGCCAGCTGCACTGCGCCATCACCAGGTGATTCAATTTTTTTTAGCATAATTTGAAGTAATCTTTTTTTTACTTTTTTCTTCCTCATGTTGTACATGTAACCCAAAATATCAAGTCGGCACATATGGTATAGTACCGTAAATGCTAGGTAGTTCTATAGAATCCCTCTTAGCTTGACTAGGCTGAACAAATTTATGTATCCTTAAATGTTTGTTTTAATTTGATACAGGATGTCATTTGTACCTATGCTTGTAATAGTTTATTACTATTTTAACTGCGTATTTATTTATGTTTTTATCTTTGTATACTTTGTTGATGTTTTGTACAAATGACTGAATAAAGTTATATATGATGATGACTGCGTCTAGGTTTTATGAGGGTGGAATTCTCCATCCTGCATCCTTCCCTTTACTGCTGGGCATGCAGCAGAATATTGGTGCTTTGTCCCTGTGGCAGGAACTGTCGCAGAACTGTCAATATAGATGATGTAGTAATACTTCATTTCGACCAGAGGCCATAAAACATTTCACAATAAAAACAAGATATTCAAATATCTACATTCAACTGTACTGTAAGCATGTATTGGCATTTCTATTTCAATGTTGGCCCTAGATATTCTAGCCAAGGAAAGTGGACACCTAAAAAATAGATATTATCAAAAAAATCCATCGAACAATATATTCAATACTCATGGTAGAACTATCTTCAATCTCAATGCAACATCTATGGTAAGGATGGTATGTGCTGTTCACTGAAATTGTACAATATAGCCTTGTTTTGTATATAAAATCAGTTTGAACAATATATAACGCAGTATAAAACATTTCAGTAAAATTTCTATCTTTCACAGTGCAAATTTCAAATGGAGGAACGCATTATTCATTACAAAGTCACAGCTTTAACCCCCTCTTGTTTTGTATGAACACTACTGCAAGCAGATATTTAGATGTAGCAAATATAACATATTGTACAGTGTTTTATTTCAACACCCCCAAGGCATGTTGGTGCTTCCTAAATCCCAACTTATTGGACAATGGGCGGATCCATTTCTTCCTTGCCATAGCTTATGATGGGCAAAAGAAGAGGATGTTAGCGGTATTTCCAATAGAAACTAAAGTGCATAACATGCAAATTCACTCACCCTGAGTTCCCCAACTTGTACAAGATTCTCGCCAGATGAGTCTGTATATTGTCAAGAAATTCTTCAAAGCATGGGTTAAGTTTAACATAATGAAATTGCGTTGTTAGCCTACCCAGGAGTGCATTCAAGGCATGCTTCCAATATGTTTGTGTCAGTGTGTGCTTAGAACTTTATAGTAACATCTGTGGCTCAGTCCAATATCAACAGAGACCTAGTTCTATGAACCATTTCTTGACAAATCTGAAGCAAGGAAAAGTTAGGTACCTGTCAATGGCTAGAAGTTCTTTAATGCATTCTCTATACGCTGCTAATTCTGGCATTGGTCATAGCCGAATCCAGTTAAGCAACAGTCATAGTGTTGCAATTTGCCCTATACATTTTATGTTTAAGTTGTGAAACATTGGAATAAGTGGTGTTGCCATGGGTAACCCCATTAGTTTCCTTACAAACTTGTTTTCCCCATTCATTATTTGCTTAATGTCGCCATTGCCACAGAGTTCTGATCCATATAGGGCTGCTACCTGTGCTTTACATTTGTAGACTTCTAGGGCTGGTGTCATTGGTTTGCTTGAGTACAGGCGACACCTTTTAAGGATAACCCCAGACCCCTGTGCGAGCATTAGTGCTGGGTGGTTTATCTGCGATTTCCATGTCAACTTTGAGTCGCGTAATATGCCTAAATAGCTAAAGTTTGGGACTTGCTCTAATTTTTGGTTGTTCACCCTGAGATTATTTCTAAAATCCTTGTGAGGATTTATGGGCATATACTTGGTTTTCCTAATGTTTATGATTCAGAAAAGGGGGTGGTGATGAACAGAGTGCCTGAATTAAGCAGACCACTCTTACCCAGTCCAAAGATCAGGGCTTGATCCATCACCGTTTTTTAGCTCACTGCACCATCCCAGCTCAGAACTTGGCTATATGCAAATTAGTCTGTTCCTGTCCCAGTGCATGATGGGAACAGGGCAAACCAAACTACCAAGCCAATTCTTGTACTGGGAAGGAAACAAGCTTCCGGGGACCGGTTTCTGCCATTTCAGGCGTCTTCGGCCCGGCTTGCTTGAATCCTGATGGTGCAATGAGCAAGGGACTCACATCTGAGTATACCCTTCCACGCTTATGGTGGACAAAATGATTCAGAAAAGGGGGTGGTGATGAACAGAGTGCCTGAATTAAGCAGACCACTCTTACCCAGTCCAAAGATCAGGGCTTGATCCATCACCGTTTTTTAGCTCACTGCACCATCCCAGCTCAGAACTTGGCTATATGCAAATTAGTCTGTTCCTGTCCCAGTGCATGATGGGAACAGGGCAAACCAAACTACCAAGCCAATTCTTGTACTGGGAAGGAAACAAGCTTCCGGGGACCGGTTTCTGCCATTTCAGGCGTCTTCGGCCCGGCTTGCTTGAATCCTGATGGTGCAATGAGCAAGGGACTCACATCTGAGTATACCCTTCCACGCTTATGGTGGACAAAATGATTCAGAAAAGGGGGTGGTGATGAACAGAGTGCCTGAATTAAGCAGACCACTCTTACCCAGTCCAAAGATCAGGGCTTGATCCATCACCGTTTTTTAGCTCACTGCACCATCCCAGCTCAGAACTTGGCTATATGCAAATTAGTCTGTTCCTGTCCCAGTGCATGATGGGAACAGGGCAAACCAAACTACCAAGCCAATTCTTGTACTGGGAAGGAAACAAGCTTCCGGGGACCGGTTTCTGCCATTTCAGGTGTCTTCGGCCCGGCTTGCTTGAATCCTGATGGTGCAATGAGCAAGGGACTCACATCTGAGTATACCCTTCCACGCTTATGGTGGACAAAATGATTCAGAAAAGGGGGTGGTGATGAACAGAGTGCCTGAATTAAGCAGACCACTCTTACCCAGTCCAAAGATCAGGGCTTGATCCATCACCGTTTTTTAGCTCACTGCACCATCCCAGCTCAGAACTAGGTGTGGCAGGGTATACTCAGACATGAGTCCCTTTCTCACTGCTCCATCAGGATTCAAGCAAGCCGGGCCGAAGAGGCTGAAATGCCAGAAACTGGTCCCCGGTAGCTTGTCTCCTTTCTGGTGAAGAATTGGCTTTGTAGTTTGGTCTGCCCTGTTCCCATGATGCACTGGGCCAGGGACAGACTAATTTGCATATAGCCAGGTTCTGAGCTGGGGTGGGGCAGTGAGATAAATAACGGTGATGGATCAAGCCCTGATCTTTGGACTGGGTAAGAGTGGTCTGCTTAATTCAGACACTCTGTTCATCACCACCCCCTTTTCTGTATCGTTTTTGGCCACTATAGGTGTGGCAGGGTATACTCAGACATGAGTCCCTTTCTCACTGCTCCATCAGGATTCAAGCAAGCCGGGCCGAAGAGGCTGAAATGCCAGAAACCGGTCCCCGGTAGCTTGTCTCCTTTCTGGTGAAGAATTGGCTTTGTAGTTTGGTCTGCCCTGTTCCCATGATACACTGGGCCAGGGACAGACTAATTTGCATATAGCCAGGTTCTGAGCTGGGAAGGGGCAGTGAGATAAATAACGGTGATGGATCAAGCCCTGATCTTTGGACTGGGTAAGAGTGGTCTGCTTAATTCAGACACTCTGTTCATCACCACCCCCTTTTCTGTATCGTCTTTGGCCACTATAGGTGTGGCAGGGTATACTCAGACATGAGTCCCTTTCTCACTGCTCCATCAGGATTCAAGCAAGCCGGGCCGAAGAGGCTGAAATGCCAGAAACCGGTCCCCGGTAGCTTGTCTCCTTTCTGGTGAAGAATTGGCTTTGTAGTTTGGTCTGCCCTGTTCCCATGATGCACTGGGCCAGGGACAGACTAATTTGCATATAGCCAGGTTCTGAGCTGGGATGGGGCAGTGAGATAAATAACGGTGATGGATCAAGCCCTGATCTTTGGACTGGGTAAGAGTGGTCTGCTTAATTCAGACACTCTGTTCATCACCACCCCCTTTTCTGTATCGTTTTTGGCCACTATAGGTGTGGCAGGGTATACTCAGACATGAGTCCCTTTCTCACTGCTCCATCAGGATTCAAGCAAGCCGGGCCGAAGAGGCTGAAATGCCAGAAACCGGTCCCCGGTAGCTTGTCTCCTTTCTGGTGAAGAATTGGCTTTGTAGTTTGGTCTGCCCTGTTCCCATGATGCACTGGGCCAGGGACAGACTAATTTGCATATAGCCAGGTTCTGAGCTGGGATGGGGCAGTGAGATAAATAACGGTGATGGATCAAGCCCTGATCTTTGGACTGGGTAAGAGTGGTCTGCTTAATTCAGACACTCTGTTCATCACCACCCCCTTTTCTGTATCGTTTTTGGCCACTATAGGTGTGGCAGGGTATACTCAGACATGAGTCCCTTTCTCACTGCTCCATCAGGATTCAAGCAAGCCGGGCCGAAGAGGCTGAAATGCCAGAAACCGGTCCCCGGTAGCTTGTCTCCTTTCTGGTGAAGAATTGGCTTTGTAGTTTGGTCTGCCCTGTTCCCATGATGCACTGGGCCAGGGACAGACTAATTTGCATATAGCCAGGTTCTGAGCTGGGATGGGGCAGTGAGATAAATAACGGTGATGGATCAAGCCCTGATCTTTGGACTGGGTAAGAGTGGTCTGCTTAATTCAGACACTCTGTTCATCACCACCCCCTTTTCTGTATCGTTTTTGGCCACTATAGGTGTGGCAGGGTATACTCAGACATGAGTCCCTTTCTCACTGCTCCATCAGGATTCAAGCAAGCCGGGCCGAAGAGGCTGAAATGCCAGAAACCGGTCCCCGGTAGCTTGTCTCCTTTCTGGTGAAGAATTGGCTTTGTAGTTTGGTCTGCCCTGTTCCCATGATGCACTGGGCCAGGGACAGACTAATTTGCATATAGCCAGGTTCTGAGCTGGGATGGGGCAGTGAGATAAATAACGGTGATGGATCAAGCCCTGATCTTTGGACTGGGTAAGAGTGGTCTGCTTAATTCAGACACTCTGTTCATCACCACCCCCTTTTCTGTATCGTTTTTGGCCACTATAGGTGTGGCAGGGTATACTCAGACATGAGTCCCTTTCTCACTGCTCCATCAGGATTCAAGCAAGCCGGGCCGAAGAGGCTGAAATGCCAGAAACCGGTCCCCGGTAGCTTGTCTCCTTTCTGGTGAAGAATTGGCTTTGTAGTTTGGTCTGCCCTGTTCCCATGATGCACTGGGCCAGGGACAGACTAATTTGCATATAGCCAGGTTCTGAGCTGGGATGGGGCAGTGAGATAAATAACGGTGATGGATCAAGCCCTGATCTTTGGACTGGGTAAGAGTGGTCTGCTTAATTCAGACACTCTGTTCATCACCACCCCCTTTTCTGTATCGTTTTTGGCCACTATAGGTGTGGCAGGGTATACTCAGACATGAGTCCCTTTCTCACTGCTCCATCAGGATTCAAGCAAGCCGGGCCGAAGAGGCTGAAATGCCAGAAACCGGTCCCCGGTAGCTTGTCTCCTTTCTGGTGAAGAATTGGCTTTGTAGTTTGGTCTGCCCTGTTCCCATGATGCACTGGGCCAGGGACAGACTAATTTGCATATAGCCAGGTTCTGAGCTGGGATGGGGCAGTGAGATAAATAACGGTGATGGATCAAGCCCTGATCTTTGGACTGGGTAAGAGTGGTCTGCTTAATTCAGACACTCTGTTCATCACCACCCCCTTTTCTGTATCGTTTTTGGCCACTATAGGTGTGGCAGGGTATACTCAGACATGAGTCCCTTTCTCACTGCTCCATCAGGATTCAAGCAAGCCGGGCCGAAGAGGCTGAAATGCCAGAAACCGGTCCCCGGTAGCTTGTCTCCTTTCTGGTGAAGAATTGGCTTTGTAGTTTGGTCTGCCCTGTTCCCATGATGCACTGGGCCAGGGACAGACTAATTTGCATATAGCCAGGTTCTGAGCTGGGATGGGGCAGTGAGATAAATAACGGTGATGGATCAAGCCCTGATCTTTGGACTGGGTAAGAGTGGTCTGCTTAATTCAGACACTCTGTTCATCACCACCCCCTTTTCTGTATCGTTTTTGGCCACTATAGGTGTGGCAGGGTATACTCAGACATGAGTCCCTTTCTCACTGCTCCATCAGGATTCAAGCAAGCCGGGCCGAAGAGGCTGAAATGCCAGAAACCGGTCCCCGGTAGCTTGTCTCCTTTCTGGTGAAGAATTGGCTTTGTAGTTTGGTCTGCCCTGTTCCCATGATGCACTGGGCCAGGGACAGACTAATTTGCATATAGCCAGGTTCTGAGCTGGGATGGGGCAGTGAGATAAATAACGGTGATGGATCAAGCCCTGATCTTTGGACTGGGTAAGAGTGGTCTGCTTAATTCAGACACTCTGTTCATCACCACCCCCTTTTCTGTATCGTTTTTGGCCACTATAGGTGTGGCAGGGTATACTCAGACATGAGTCCCTTTCTCACTGCTCCATCAGGATTCAAGCAAGCCGGGCCGAAGAGGCTGAAATGCCAGAAACCGGTCCCCGGTAGCTTGTCTCCTTTCTGGTGAAGAATTGGCTTTGTAGTTTGGTCTGCCCTGTTCCCATGATGCACTGGGCCAGGGACAGACTAATTTGCATATAGCCAGGTTCTGAGCTGGGATGGGGCAGTGAGATAAATAACGGTGATGGATCAAGCCCTGATCTTTGGACTGGGTAAGAGTGGTCTGCTTAATTCAGACACTCTGTTCATCACCACCCCCTTTTCTGTATCGTTTCCTAATGTTTATGCCTAAGCCTTTTCCATTGCAGTCCATTTTAAAAACGTCGACAACATTTTGTAAGCCCTTAACGTCTGCGAGATCAGGATGGTACCGTCTGCGAGTAGTAGTACTGGAACCAAATTCTCGTTAAGCTTTGGAGGGTTGTTTTTATTTATTTTTAAATAGTCAATCACATTGTTGATGTAGAGCGAGAACAGGGTGGGCGCGAGCACACATCACTGTCTCACTCTATGGGGATCGGTTAAGTGAGCTCACCAGTCATGCCCCAGCGAACTATTGCGTAGTTGTCATGATGTAACCTTGCCATCTGATCTAACAGATCGGAGGGCACTTTCTGATTTTTCAGCGAGTTCCACAATAAACCTCTAGGCACTAGGTCGAAAGCTGCCTTTAAGTCTACGAATGCTATGTAGATATGGCCTCCCTTTGCCTTGGTGTATTTCCAAATAATGCACAGAAGTCTAAAGACTTGATCTATCGTACTGGTGCGAGGTCTGAATCCTGCCTGGTACGGGGACAGTATATTGTTGTCTATCCATTCATTAAGCCTATTTAAAAGTTGTCTTGCATACATTTTTTGCAATACGTCTATTAGGCTAATTGGCCTATAGCACTCAGGTTTTTGTTGGCTACTTTTATGTAAATAGGGACAATTTCAGCCCCTCTCCATGTAGCCGGTATTGGGGCACCTGAAACTATGGCATTACTGATCAAGTTGACATATGGGGCCCATACCTTTTTGCCATGTTTGAGCACATCTCCAGGAAGTCTATCTAATCTTGGGGCTTTTCCCTGCTTGATAGTATCTAACCGCATGTGCGGTTTCTTCTAGGGTAAAATGAATCCCATCTCCGTCACCATTTCCAGGTCCATGGTAATCAGTGATGGGAGACTGCTAATCTGAGTATAGGTTGGTGAAGAGCTCAGTCAAAACAGCAGAATCCAAATGTTGCTCTGTGTGTGCTACTTGACCCTTACCACGAGCACAACTATTTTCCAGAATTCTGTCATGCTATTTTGCAGCTTGGAGGAGATCCACCCAACTAGTTTCCTACCAGTTCTTTTTTGCAGTGGCCTATGTTTTACTAGGGCTCTCTCTAGCTCTCCTTATTGAATCAGCGTTTCACTGTTTTCAACTTTCAAGTGGGCATTTTTTAGCTTTCCTGCAGTGCGGGGTGTACCAAGGATTGTTTTTTTTAATTCATTTTGTAATTTTGCTTAGATTTCTTTCTAGCGTCCCCAGTAAGAAAGAGCTCTAACTTTATGACCATGAGTTAGTGCATTGCAATTGCTGAGGTTCCACTTGTTTCTAAGGAGGTACCTACTACCTCTGCAAATGTCTTGTAAATGTTTGTCATTGTCTCTATATTATCTGTAATCATTGATCATTTAACAGCTCTACGGTTGTTTCCTATTAGGGGCTGGGTTTTTAGCGAGCTTATTCAAGATAACTGGTCCCTTGTTATGTAGCCTGTTAATTCTATGCAAAGAGGGCGATGGCCACTGTACTCTTTTGCGTCTATTTTAAAACTTAAAATCATACTCCAGCTGTGCATGCTGCGCATGATATAGTCTATTCTAGATTGTGAGCTACCCTGTTTAAATGTGTGTAAGGAGCGATTATCACTCCCATTATTGATCACTCTTCCATTGCATGCCCTATAGTCCATTGCATGCCCACAGCACCATGAAACCGCGCGGTGTAAGTGTGCAATAAAAATATTTTTAACATAACATAGTTGATGTAATCCTAACAATCTGGAGGCATGACTTAATTGGGCTAAGGATATTCATGTTCATATTGGAGATATGCTTGTGTTTGCAGTTTAGAGTCAAATATGTAATATACATCTGTTGCTGTCAGTGAGCTGGCCAAGTGTATCCCTATTGGATGTAAAACGTTGGTGTTTGAAACACTGGCCTTTGTCATAGCCTCTAAATCTGGGATGGGAGTCACAACAATCATTCATTTCTGCTGCGAAAATGATTTTTCTTTCACTACAGCAGTCTGCACCACCATCTGTATTTTCTGTTGGTGCAAAACACATTACTGCATTTGTATATAAGAGCGATTTACAGGCAATTGGTACTGTGTCTTCTTCATTGAATGTGACATAGGTGTACCAGCAATTATAAGGTTCACCAAGTTTGTGGTGTTCACACGTGTGTAAATGTTTTAAAGCAAATTTGTCAGCTTGGACTGAATGCAGATTTTGTGTGTGTTCAGGTGTCCAATGGGAAGTTGAAAAATCTGGATAAATCAAGTCATAGAACGTCTTTACCCATTCTGCATATCCTGGGCTATTCTTATACCCATGGGGCAATTGACAGAACTGCTTTTGAGAACCTAGGGCACTAAATGTGGTCAAGTACCTGCTTTCATGTGCTATATTTCAGCAGAAAAAAACATTTGAGATGTACAATGTGGTTTTGTATTTATTTGGCATTTTATTATTAATTAGTACTGATATGAATGATCTGGTTTTATTGCTGGAAACAAAGCATTGTTCATAGTTGAGGTGCAACTTTCATTATGCATGGTATTCAAGTTGTGTGAGTAGCTCTCTAACCTGTTTTTTAGCTTTATGTTTAATGGGGTATTGTCTTTATGGTTGTGGGGTGGATCTCAAAAGTATGATGTGATAAGGAGATCATCATCCCAACCCAAATGGTTACAGTATAACGCTAGAGCTTGCGCTAGGGCCCACTCTTTGGCATATGAATGTTTAGCTGCATCTGGGACAATGTCGGGGAAGGCAGGTAAAATTACCTTTACCCATTTGATACATTCCTGAACAAACTCGGGTGGCCAATCCTTCCGGTGGTCAACCCTTTTCAGCTGAGAAAATGCAATAGCCGAATGACAATACCTCCTAAAAGAGAACATTTATGGTACATTGTATATCCCCCTCCATTTGGAGTTACTATTGATATAATAGATTAGGGACACTCCGTTTCCTATTCGATGTTTCCAATTGGATGTAGTCACTTGTTGCTACTGCTGCCAGACTTGCCAAGAGTTTTGGGTGAACTATTGCGACTTCTGCTGCACTGTCCAGCATGGTCAGAGCTGACTTCCTGTTCAGAATCACAGTATTCAATATCAAAGGCATGCTTGACTTTGATGCCAGCTACCTTCTTCTTTTTCAATTGATGCTTCAACTGTTAAGGTTTGTCTCCCTTTTTCATCATATATAGATGACTTCTGAAAGGAACAAGAGGAACATGTATCAGTATCCTGATACCTATCAGGTGTTTTAATTGCATCACGGTTACACAGTGTATATCATTGTTCAGTGGACCCCTGTTAAGGAGATCCACCTATGCTTTAGTCTTTTTTTGTATTTTTTCTTATTATCCCACTTCTTCTTAGAAACCTCAGTGACTGCTTCAAGTTATCCTTTTCAGAATTACCCTTAATTTGTGGTTTGCTAGGTCTGGCCCCAAAATTATCTCTACCTATTGATGGATAGTTTTCATCAATACTTTTAGGTAATTCACGCTCATGGCCAGATACTGAGGCAAAGATACACATCAGTTTAATCCCTAAATACAGGGCAGGTTTGGCCCAGTACTCATTTTGGATCTGTTTAGACACTTCAACAGCTAATGAGGGTGCACCAAGTGTTCTGATATATACTGCAGCGAAGACTGTGCCCCAACGTGCACATACTTCCACCTGAGGATCCATCCCTATTGGCAGGCATATGGTAAGAATTGTTTTTTTCTTTGGGTCCCGTATGTGGAAACACTGCTTCAAGCTGATTTGTTTTTTGTGCAATCCAGAATAAAATCTCCTTCCGTCTGACTGGAACCGGACCCATGATTTCATTGATGGCGACTGGACTAATTCGAGATGCAACTAATTATGGTTGTGTCGCTTGAACAGCGCTTGTAGGATTTACTGTCATTGATTGCAGCACATATTGGTGTCGATTCCGATCCGGTAAAAAAAACCGGCTTACGATTCGTATTCGTAGCCGATTCCGTACGATTGGGAAACTACCGTCCGACCAGCGAATTCCGATCCGTTACCGTTGATTTCCGTACGATTTTCTAAGATCCGTACGATTGACATTCGTATACCCGTACGAATAAGCCTCGGGCAGACCACCGTACGATTCGTAATCAGTCCGTACAAACTCACTATTCCGATTCGGAACGACATGCCTGAGCGAGATACGTACGGGCCTAAGTATTCACGCTTCAACATTGAGTCGTATGGGACATTCGCCTCACTGCAAGCTCCACCAATACATACTACACGCACACCCCTCGGCCAAGCCTACGCGAACACCCCCACCCGCCAAGGGCCCGTACTACTCACTCGCACGCACAAGTACGACACGCACACCCCTCGGCCAAGCCTACGCGAACACCCCCACCCGCCAAGGGCCCGTACTACTCACTCGCACGCACAAGTACGACACGCACACCCCTCGGCCAAGCCTACGCGAACACCCCCACCCGCCAACGGCCCGTACTACTCACTCGCACGCACAAGTACGACACGCACCCCCCCCCAACAAGCCTACGCGAACACCCCCACCCGCCAACGGCCCGTACTACTCACTCGCACGCACAAGTACGACACGCACACCCCCCCAACAAGCCTACGCGAACACCCCCACCCGCCAAGGGCCCGTACTACTCACTCGCACGCACAAGTACGACACGCACACCCCCCCAACAAGCCTACGCGAACACCCCCACCCGCCAAGGGCCCGTACTACTCACTCGCACGCACAAGTACGACACGCACACCCCCCCAACAAGCCTACGCGAACACCCCCACCCGCCAACGGCCCGTACTACTCACTCGCACGCACAAGTACGACACGCACACCCCCCCAACAAGCCTACGCGAACACCCCCACCCGCCAAGGGCCCGTACTACTCACTCGCACGCACAAGTACGACACGCACACCCCCCCAACAAGCCTACGCGAACACCCCCACCCGCCAAGGGCCCGTACTACTCACTCGCACGCACAAGTACGACACGCACACCCCTCGGCCAAGCCTACGCGAACACCCCCACCCGCCAACGGCCCGTACTACTCACTCGCACGCACAAGTACGACACGCACACCCCCCCAACAAGCCTACGCGAACACCCCCACCCGCCAAGGGCCCGTACTACTCACTCGCACGCACAAGTACGACACGCACACCCCTCGGCCAAGCCTACGCGAACACCCCCACCCGCCAAGGGCCCGTACTACTCACTCGCACGCACAAGTACGACACGCACACCCCTCGGCCAAGCCTACGCGAACACCCCCACCCGCCAACGGCCCGTACTACTCACTCGCACGCACAAGTACGACACGCACACCCCCCCAAAAAGCCTACGCGAACACCCCCACCCGCCAAGGGCCCGTACTACTCACTCGCACGCACAAGTACGACACGCACACCCCTCGGCCAAGCCTACGCGAACACCCCCACCCGCCAACGGCCCGTACTACTCACTCGCACGCACAAGTACGACACGCACACCCCCCCAACAAGCCTACGTGAACACCCCCACCCGCCAAGGGCCCGTACTACTCACTCGCACGCACAAGTACTGCAAGCACACATAACGCCAACACCAAAACGACCACAAGGACCTTGCTAACAAGTCGCACTACCACACTGAACATGTCTCCTGTGTACACACCTTTGACAATCAATGTCCTGGTCACAGCCAAGCAGCCAAACAGAGGACAAAGCCAACACCCACCCCATATAACACCCACACAAAAAATTCAAATTAAGCCACACCCACGATTTGACCAATAAAAGGGACCACACATACAACCCATCATCCTTTGCAACATACCCATGCTTGCGAGGAAACAGAGAGCACACCAACAATTCCAGCCACATACCTTCACACATACACCCTATCACATCTACACCAACACCACCTCCTTCACTATCACAAACACACACCCTAATCCATACACACCATCACACCCTCAATCACATACACCTCACACCATGAGCACACCCAAGAATCCAAAATTCACCAACCCGGAGATGGAGATACTTACTGATGAAGTCATCAGAGTCGACCCACAGCTGTTTGGCGCATTGGTCAGACAGACCAGCATGGCAGAAAGAACACGCCTGAGGGAGAGGATTGTAGACCGGGTCAATGCTGTTGCACCCATCAGGCGCACCAGGGAAGAATGCCAGGCCAGGTGGTACGATCTGCGGAGGATGGTGAAGAAGAAGATGGCACAGGATTACGCCAATGCACACCACACTGGAGGCGGTGGTCCCCGCAGACCTCCTGTATACCAGCCCTGGGAGGAGAAGGTCATGGTCCTACTGCCAGCGGTGGGAGTACATGGAATAGAAGGAGCCATTGAGTCTGGTGAGTGTACAAAAAACACAACTTACATGGGTAGACTAACAACAGTGCCCAGCAGCATGGGGTGGGTGGCCATGACTCCAAGCAGTACACAACCAAATGGTGGGAGTTGCAAGGGGGAGGCACATAGGGTGCAATGTGTAGGGTAAGAGGCTGCTCTCATGCCATATGTCCCAGGGACACACACAAGCATAATGCCCAATGCACAGGGATAGGTAAAGATCACACAAGATACTAGACCACAGCTGCTAAATATTAACATTTTGCTGACACACCTTTCAGAGATGCATCATTTTGTGACAAAGTAAGGCAGTGTAGCAAGAGAGCAAGCACAATCTACCTGTCTCCATCCCTGTCTCGCCCTCTGTCTCTGTCGCCCTCTCCCTCTGTCTCCCTCTGTCGCCCTCTCCCTCTGTCTCCCTCTGTGGCCCTCTCCCTCTGTCTCCCTCTCCCTCTGTCTCCCTCTGTCTCCCTCTGTGGCCCTCTCCCTCCCTCTCCCTCTGTCGCCCTCTGTCTCCCTCTGTCGCCCTCTCCCTCTGTCGCCCTCTCCCTCTGTCGCCCTCTCCCTCTGTCTCCCTCTGTCGCCCTCTCCCTCTGTCTCCCTCTCCCTCTGTCGCCCTCTGTCTCCCTCTGTCGCCCTCTCCCTCTGTCGCCCTCTCCCTCTGTCTCCCTCTGTCGCCCTCTCCCTCTGTCTCCCTCTGTGGCCCTCTCCCTCTGTCTCCCTCTCCCTCTGTCTCCCTCTGTCTCCCTCTGTGGCCCTCTCCCTCCCTCTCCCTCTGTCGCCCTCTGTCTCCCTCTGTCGCCCTCTCCCTCTGTCTCCCTCTCCCTCTGTCGCCCTCTGTCTCCCTCTGTCGCCCTCTCCCTCTGTCGCCCTCTCCCTCTGTCGCCCTCTCCCTCTGTCTCCCTCTGTCGCCCTCTCCCTCTGTCTCCCTCTCCCTCTGTCGCCCTCTGTCTCCCTCTGTCGCCCTCTCCCTCTGTCGCCCTCTCCCTCTGTCTCCCTCTGTCGCCCTCTCCCTCTGTCTCCCTCTGTGGCCCTCTCCCTCTGTCTCCCTCTCCCTCTGTCTCCCTCTGTCTCCCTCTGTGGCCCTCTCCCTCCCTCTCCCTCTGTCGCCCTCTGTCTCCCTCTGTCGCCCTCTCCCTCTGTCTCCCTCTCCCTCTGTCGCCCTCTGTCTCCCTCTGTCGCCCTCTCCCTCTGTCGCCCTCTCCCTCTGTCTCCCTCTGTCGCCCTCTCCCTCTGTCTCCCTCTGTGGCCCTCTCCCTCTGTCTCCCTCTCCCTCTGTCTCCCTCTGTCTCCCTCTGTGGCCCTCTCCCTCCCTCTCCCTCTGTCGCCCTCTGTCTCCCTCTGTCGCCCTCTCCCTCTGTGGCCCTCTCCCTCTGTCGCCCTCTCCCTCTGTCTCCCTCTGTCGCCCTCTCCCTCTGTCTCCCTCTCCCTCTGTCGCCCTCTGTCTCCCTCTGTCGCCCTCTCCCTCTGTCGCCCTCTCCCTCTGTCTCCCTCTGTCGCCCTCTCCCTCTGTCTCCCTCTGTGGCCCTCTCCCTCTGTTGCCCTCTCCCTCTGTCTCCATCAGTCAGTGTTTGTCCCTCGGTCACCTCAACGCGGATCTATGATGTTACAACGCGTTATTTTACAACGCAGACTGTTACATCGCAATTTTTACAACGCAGGATCCATTACAACGCATGGCATTACAACGGATGGCATTACATCGCAGATGCTATTACAACGCATGGCATTACATCGTAAGTATAGGTAAGTATACCTTTTTAAAAAAAATGTTATTATTTTAATTTAATTAAATTATTTTAATTAAAATAATAGTAATTATTTATTTAAATTAATTTTAATAAAAAATGTAATTAATTTTATTTAATTAATATAATTAAATTAATTTAAATATTTTTTGGATTGTAATTAAAATAAATTTTTTAAAATAATGTATTTAATTTAATTATTTTATTACAAAATGTAATTAATATAATATAATTAATTTTATTTAAATTAAAAACACCCCTGTACCCCAAAACCCAAACCCTGCCCTGAAACCTAAAAACACCCCTGTACCCCAAAACCCAAACCCTGCCCTGAAACCTAAAAACACCCCTGTACCCCAAAACCCAAACCCTGCCCTGAAACCTAAAAACACCCCTGTACCCCAAAACCCAAACCCTGTCCTGAAACCTAAAAACACCCCTGTACCCCAAAACCCAAACCCTGCCCTGAAACCTAAAAACACCCCTGTACCCCAAAACCCAAACCCTGCCCTGAAACCTAAAAACACCCCTGTACCCCAAAACCCAAACCCTGCCCTGAAACCTAAAAACACCCCTGTACCCCAAAACCCAAACCCTGCCCTGAAACCTAAAAACACCCCTGTACCCCAAAACCCAAACCCTGTCCTGAAACCTAAAAACACCCCTGTACCCCAAAACCCAAACCCTGCCCTAAAACCTCAGTACACATATACATATACTCCTATACTCATATTTATTTAAAATATTACTTAAATTAATAAATTTAATTTATAATATTTAAAAACATAAATAAATATTTTTATTTATTTTTATTTATAATTAATATTAATTAAATCATTTATATAATATTAAATAAAATTAAAATAAATTATATACTTACCAATACTTACGATGTAATGGTATGCGTTGTAATAGCATCTGCGATGTAATGCCATGCGTTGTAATGCCATGCGTTGTAATGGATCCTGCGTTGTAATAGCTGCGTTGTAACAGCATTACGACGTAAAAGTTGCGTTGTAAGTGATACACACCCCTCAACGCACATCCCTGAGGCACACACACAGTTGCACACAAGCACTGCACAGGCCTCACAAACTCCATAGAGCTGAATGTTAAGGGATGTCTCACAAGTACCAGCAAGCATCTGCCATGTGCCTGTAAGACAGCCACCATTTCCTGTCAACACTGTACTGTGTCAGGACACACATCTCAGAAAGCTCAATAGTACACAATGGGCACAGGTGTAGGCAGCACAAGTCCCTCCTGTGCTCATTGCCAACACAAACATCAGGACAAGGTCACACATGCTGTGCATAAACACAAATCCAACATAATGGCAGCATGCCACATGAGGGGACAGCCAAAACATGAACAATGGACGCTTGCAATTTGCAAACAAAGTAATAGCATGGCCTGTTGTACACACCCCTTACATAAACTCATCCCCGGGAGACAGGCGTTGTATTGCAACACTGTCCCAATTGCCATGTACCACAACAAAACACGTACTCATATGAATATGCATACAACTCTTACATGCACATAACAGAAGCTCCAGTCCATTGTGGCCCTCTAAAAAAGCTAGTGCCCCATCTCATTACCTTTGTGGATGTACATAAGCACCAACATGGACATGGGTATTGACAAGGTGATGCGTCTCAGAGAAGTGCCAAGTTCTAAAGCCATGATCTCCAAGTGGGTGTACAGGTCCAGCGGTGTTGCCATTGTTTGGCCAGTATGGAACAGCAAAAGACATCCAAAGTAGTAGCTGACATGCTAAATAATGATGCTCTGTCTCTTACATCAACATGCTGCATCTAAACTCTGTGCATGCTTGCCGCACACATAAGATTTTTCACCACATCCAGGATGTTGCGTGAAACTTACAAATTCTTTACACGTGTGGTGCCGGCAACACAAGACACAGCAATGGCTGTGTCAGTCATTGTCAAGAGATTGGAAGAATGTATATACCCCATCGTACTATTGTGTTTTTCTACCACTAAATACACAACTGTACAATGTCAACTATGTATAGCTTGTGGAACAGTGATGCTGATAATGGATAACAAAACCACATGTCACTTGATATAGCCCTAACAGTGTCTCTCTCTCTCCCACACACAGGGCAACGTGCGGATCGCCCCCCAGCCAGGGGGGCCAAGGATCCCAGTCCCAGGCTCAGCAGGACTCAGACCCCACCGCCAGCGCCGTCCCTCAATGCACTGTGGATGACCCCAACCAACCTGGCTCCTCTGGATCCCAAACCCCTGCAGCAACTATACCAGCTACATCTCTGCCAACCACCGGACCTATTCCCACCACATCCCAGCAGACAGGTCAGAGCCCTGCCCATGATTCACAAGAGAGCCAGTCTGAAAATGAGGGACACCCTTTGTCGGGCGCCCCTGAGGTTGGTGACAACCTCCACCCTCCCAGCACTCGGGGGGCCCGTCGATCGGATGTGCCCACAAGCGCAGGCCGTGCTCATGTGGGTCAGGGTGGTGGGAGTGGCGCAAGGCGGAGGCGAGAATCTGGCCAGTCAGCTGCAGGGACCGGTATGGCTGAACTCGATAACATCCTTGAGGCATACCGGCGGGACACCAGTGAGGTAAACCAGCTTGCGGAGACCCTCAACCAGCTCAAAGAACAGCAGGCAGAGCAAATAGCCAGGCAAGACCTGCATTATGGACGGGTGGAGGCACACCAGGCTCAGCTCTTGATGGTGCATAGGGACATTGTCCATGTGCTACGTCAGATGGCTGCCAACATGCAGCCCCCTCCCTGTGTCACAAGGCCAGCAACATCACGGCAAAGTGCAACACCAGCCACAGGGAGGGAGGAGAGGGAGGAGGTTGAACCCTCTGACGTAGCGTCCCATGCACCGTCCATGCCTGCACATGAGGGTCCCCCAAGGAAGGCGGGTCGTCCACGCCGAAGGCGTTGAGGGCCTGTGGCCCATGGACTTCTCCCAGGACACTGGACCTGGCATATAGCCCCTGGGTGCAACAGCATCCCCTACGAGACTCTCCCACAAGGACTTGCTGGTCACAGTCTGCCCAATGATGTCAGGCACTGTGGGCTGGACTCTGTTGACTGAAACAGTAAGCCATCTCATCTCCAGCAGTGAATTTTGGATTCCCCCCCCTTCCTGTACAGCACCTATTCACGTTTCATGCACTAGAGCACCCAATAAATAATTTAAACATCATACGCATTTGGTGAGTAATCTTTGAAACAGCATACATGTATATGTGTCAGCAAATGTCATAAATGCAAGGTATACAACAAACAGCAGTCATCCACACACTTGGATCAGAATCTGAGTGAGGACACACATTGGTCAGAAATTTCCACAAACTACATACATGGATGGTAAGACACACCTGTGTGGGACAGTCAATGCTGGAGGGGGGAATGAATCCCAAACAGCTAGCACAGGCAGGCCCAGGAGAGTCACTTTGAGGAGTACATGTCAGTGTCACAAAAGTAGTAGTCCATGTAGGGAGTACCTACAACTGTGTCCTCAGGTATGTGAGCTACCATCAGCATGATGCATTACTGTGTATGTGATTAATGCCGCACAGGATGACGGTGGCAGGACAGACTGTGGGCAATGGGCTGGAGCACTCTACACAGGCACACCTGATTAGGTGACCTACCCCTATGGAGCTACAAGTACTATACTACTGTAATGGGAACAACGCATACAGAAAAACAACACACACCAGACAAATACCAACCCCGGAACGGCCAAATCACACCACACCCAAGAGACAGGGTCATGGTGTGTGTCCCATGTGCCAACTTGACTGACTGTGACAGCAATGTTGAAGTGGTGTGAGCATGTTGTGTTCTGGCACGTGACTGTAAGCTAACAGTTTTCGGATCTAGTGGTGTTGACAAGCTAACACTCTACAATAGTGTGCCTATGTAAGGTGTGTGTGTGTTGGACACGCCACATGACCTGGTGGTACGTAGACCCAATGTCATGTGAATCTGCATAGTTGTGCCAGTATGTGTTGCACACACACGCATAGCAGCAGCTATGACTGAGTACACAGCATTTTCATAGCACGAGGGTGAATGTCTGGTGTTGTCTGTGTGTAGGGTGGCCGGAGCATGCTCTATTAATGGATGGAAGGAGGGTCATCCTGTAGGTGTCTGTGTTCCTGGATAGTGTGCGCTGCATGTTGGCTGTGTATGCAGCTGCAGCAATGAGTGAATAAATGACGGCAGGAGGGGTGTGACTAATTGCTAAACAAACACATAACACAAGGGCAGCCGCAATGCGCAAAGTGACATGTGGATGTGAAGGCAGGAGTGTCTGCCTCACTCAGGATCACTGACTACTAAATGGCACAGTAAACACCACACATCACAGTCAGTGGATCAGGGCCCTTACGGTCAAGTGGGGCACAAGACACACAGCGTCTGCAGGTGTATACAAGAGCTAGTGTGTTCAAATCCAAACTGCACCAACAAAGACATCTACCTCACACACAACATAGTATTATAGCCTTCACCCACCCCATGTGTGTGGACAATACACAGTTACACACCTAACAAGCATGAGGTAACTAAGTTGAAAATAGTATATGTGCACATTAGACGGACATGTGTGTAGAGCCACAAGCAGGCACTAGATTCTGTAGGAGTCAGACGTCATGCACAACATGATAATCTACATTGTGAGCCCATGGAGCTATCACAATCATACATGTGCATTGTCAATAAGTCCAATTTACACTAATCATGATGTCACCTGTAATGCCGCTTTACGAATACCTACAAGGCTGTCAACGACTGGCCGTACCTTTCTTCATCAGACTGGTGTGATGCTCTAAGGGTTCCACCTCCAAATAGCCCATTGGTCTGAGTACAAACAACAGACACAAAAGGGTGATCAGGCGAGGGAAGGAGAGGATGGGAACTGCTGGGAGGGAGACCTGAAACAGAGGCAATTAAGCATTAGGACAACATTCTCATGTCACAGACACTTCAAAAACCTCATTAGCTACACTCTACCAGTCACACCTGTGAAGTGTACTGTCTGGTGACAAATAATGATGATTAATCATGCCATCACATCAGATTCGATGCTGTGACACAGACACATAAAAACTGGGACAGTCTGTCATCCATTAGAGTCATGTGTAACGCTCACAAGTGAGCACCCATGCAAAAAGATCTATGTAGTATAAACACATTCCCAGGCACAGATGAGGTAGACATCAGTAACAAATGGAAACATATGGAAATCAAACTACCGCTAACTCTAAAGTCTGTATGTGATATTGGTTAGCCATAAGGGCCCTGTAAGCTAACTTGAGCAAATCCACTCCAGCTGTTAGTATCACATATGACGAGGAAGTTAATGATCGACATGCAATGAAGGCACTCTGTAGCCAGTCTTTTGGTGTGGCAAGTATGCATCACAATGCTAAACATGATATGCATGTACAACAAATATTAAGTGCAAGTGATGTCCATCCAAGCTACATAATCAGACCCTACCATAGCACAGTCATGGTGCCGGCGACCAGAGATTCATGTGAATGACCGCACTCCACTGGTGCTACACAGAAATTCACATATGCATCTTTCACACTTTTTACTTTGTCATGCTAAACATACATGGCATCATGTGCATCTAAACATCACGGCTACTCACTGTGAAGGCTGGCGTTGCAGTATTCTCAACCTGCACTGAGGTAACGACATGACAGTGACATGATATACTGCTGCAAGGGGCAATGCATCCATGTTAACTGATTCACGGGACAGTTGTCTTAAGATGTGGAACATACACTGGGCAACACCAACACCACATGGTTTCATGGTACTCACACTGGACTGGCCCACAAGCTGGAGGTGAGGATCCAGTCACATTCTAATGCACACAGTGAGGCTGCAATCCCCCACAGAGTCCGTGGTTGTGACCTCTGACACAATGTCATGCCATGGTATGTGCAATGTTGCTGTGGCAATGTCTCCACACATTGATGCATTCACCAGAGTATCAAAGTACAACAGATGACAGAAGGGGTGACTATCCTGTCATGGGAGTGGCCATACATGTCATGAGGTACATAATGGAGTAGCATGTATGCAAGATGACACCACATGCACATGAACATGTACCACACATTTCTACACATACCAATGCTAAACAGCCTCATATGAGTCCTTACCCAAATTGACTCCTCCACATGTTCAAGCATGCTCCGTTGATGTGGCTGACGGTGCAATCATAATGAGCAGTAGCAGGATGACCACGATGTACCCCAACGGACAACAGGCAGGGCGAGCTGTGGATGAGAGTGGCACACAAGGGGTCACGGTCGGTATAATGTCATTTTGACAATGTCTGTTGAATAGCCAGATGTAGTATGACACCTGTACATTCCGAGTGCACTCATAGCACGTATGTGTGTAGCATTCCAACTGAACATGTGACACAGCACAACACACATCCAATTGATCTTGCTTACAGTCTGTTGCATACATAGCATGCTACCCATGCTACTCTATAGTCCATCTTTTACTGAAAAGATGAAAGGACTCACCATCATGAAAAGAAGTTGCGGATGAGGTGACCGCGGATATCATCTTCACCCTCCTCATCACTGGCATCCTGGCCAAGGCCTTCATCCTCAACGGGCGGATGTTCCAGCTCATCAGGATCCAGGTAGAGTGGCACAGCCTTCTCCACTGCCATGTTGTGTAGCATGCAGCACACGGTGAAGATGTCACACACCTTGCGTGGGCTGTATTGGAGGGCTCCGCCTGTCTTGTCCAGGCACCTGAAGCGGCTCTTCAGGAGTCCAAAGGTCCGTTCGATCACCTGCCTGGTCTTCACATGTGCATTGTTGTAACGCTGGTCTGCAGCTGTCCTGGGGTTGCGTAGCGGAGTCATTAGCCACGGCATGTTTGGATATCCAGCGTCTCCTGCAATTTGACAACATGTACAAGAGTCAATCATATGATGCAGATCATGAAGTTGTGACATACTGACATACAGAGCTCACAGTGTATACTCACCAACTAGACATGCCCGGTGGTTGTGCAGCTGCAGCATCATCTGTGGTACCCTGCTACGCCTCATGATGAAAGCATCGTGGCACGATCCTGGATAACGTGCACAAACATGTGAGATAATCATGTTGGCAAGACACACCACCAGGGCATTTATCGAGTGGTAGTGTTTCCTGTTGCGATACGCTTGCTCCTGAGCCTGTGGTGGGACAAGAGTAACATGTGTACCATCAATTGCACCAATTACATGTGGCATACGGCCCAGGCCATAGAATTGCCCCTTGACATCTGTCAACTCTTCTGGAGTAGGGAATGTAATGAAATCATCAAGGTGGAGCAACATTGCTCCCAAAACATCACTCAATACCCGGCTAAACATGGTCTGAGACATCCCTCCCACATCAGCTATGGTAAATTGGAAGGTACCTGTGGCAAAGAAATGGAGGGCTGCCATCACCTTCACCTTGGGTGTCAGTGCACTTGGATACCTGTGGCGTGGTTGTAGGTGAGCCTCAAGCCTGCCCGTCAGGTCCTTGATCAACTGTCGGCCGAAGCGATATCGACGGATGCAGTTGCGCTCCCTCATGGCTTCCAAGTCAGGCAACGGCCTTTCCAGAGGGGGTGCCCTGCAAGACACAATTTTAAGGAAATGTCTACAACTGTCTGACTAAGACTATAACAATGTACATGGCACAAGCAACACCTCTTCAAATGATGTACACAATTTGGAGTGTGGTGTGGGATACACACAGATGCCAGCTCCCACACACTCCTCCGTGGCGAAGGTAAATACCTGTAGTGTGTGGAATGGATGTGACATGCATACAAGCCTTCAGATGTACAGGTCTAAGTGACCATGACAATGTATCATGTCAGTGAGACACGTCATGTCAATGTCAGTAGGAGGTTGTCTGCACACCCAGAGGGCAGACTGCAATACACACACACACCACATGTGCAATCATTTGCACTGTTCAGCCTTAGTCATGTCGCGGTGTGTACTTTCAGTGACAATTACATGACCATCATCATACAGCATGATAATTACATTTGTCACTGACGGTCTGTAATGCCATCACACATGTGAACGGGTCATTTACACACGTGGCATGGTGTGTGTACATTAGTCACCCTGCCATCACAGCAAGGACACAACATATATGCTCCTACAGCAGATGCACAGTACTTTCAAGGACTAGTTACTTACCTTTTGTAAACCAATATCTGTAAGGAACAGTAGGCAGTAGCAAAGTGTCACATTTCTATACATACATAGCTTAGGACTAATTAGCCTCCCTGGGTGTCATTGATCTGACCAGTGAGTGGTGGCTATCCAGGCCACACCGGAACAAAAGTAGTGTTGTTGATTGGCATCCGACAAGGGCGTGGCCACGTTTTGGCTGTACCTACAACGCATACACTGGCAGCTGTTACACAAACATATCCCACAGAGAGTGTGGGTAGCAGGCAAAGATGCATGTCAAGTAGCTAAACATCACTCCCAGAGTCAGGGAGGATGATGACATCTTTGCGTAGTGCCTGTACCTCTTGGATACCCTCTACAGCGTAGGTAACGTGAATGTGTTCTGTGGTTTTGAGGGCTGCATGCAGATGCTTCCTGGGATGGGGTGGTAGGACAGGGAACATGGTCAGTCCGGGTAGGGCAGTGGGGGTCTGACAACGTGCCTATGTACAGACAAACATGCTGCGTGGCTGTACAAGCTTGCAAAAATACATACAGTACTCTCATCAAGATAGGCCTGCAGAGGCTCAGCGTAGCGTTAGTGTAGTTGAAGGACCTGAGTGACAAGTTGGTCCTCACCGCAACAACAGGGAGATGAAGGGCCAGGGTTACAACCGCCCACATAAACACTACACTGAACGTTGCCAAATCATCCAAATACATCTTTTGAGTTGAGACATCACCTGTGTCTGGCTAGGTGTCCACAACACTCGCATCCCCCAGTCCACCTGTCCTGTGGTGTTGGGACTGACACTCACGTGCCAGTGGGTCTTCTTGACCCTCCCAATACTCATTAGCGCCAATTGTAATGAGGTGTGGCCAGCTCATTGATGTTTACATTCCCATGCAGCATTAAGAGCGGTGTTCTGCCACACAGTTACCACGGCGGAGCCGTACAGTGTGTGTTATCGGGGCCAGCACCACCCCAGAATGGCGCCACGGCTGACACCTGGGGGAGATCTGGCAGTGAGGTTGTGAGTTGCACCAGCGGGGACCTGGATGAACATTCCGATCATGTCTGTCACAGCGGTTCTGGGACGTATGCACCGCCTGCGTCCGTCACTCAGCGAATGATGGCGTCAGGGGCATATCAACTGAGGCGCAACTGCCCCCTGACGGGTACGGTGGGCCAGAAGCTGATGCAGAGTCACTGGCCGGGGTGAAGGACATCATGGACATGAGGAAGTGCAGTTACTCCTCCTGTGTCACATGCAGGGCTGGGACCGTAGGTCGTGGTGCTGGCTACGATGGCTGCTGTTCTGATGGAGCCGTGTGGTCGCCGTCACCCTAATCCCATGCAGCATTGCACTTGCATCATGGTTATTTGTCAATGCAATTACACATCTCTGACTTTTGTTGTTTACCTGACGAGTGTCGCCTGGGGAATGATGTACTAATGAGGGGCTCACATGTCTCCACACCCACACACATGCACTGGTCCTACATCCCAACCATGAGCTATTGTGCTGCTGTGCCAACTGCTGGAGTCTAAGTGGCTTGTGGGACATATCACACCTGGATTCATATGTCAGCTCCCCGCAATTGGAGCAGCTCTTGTTGTTGTGCCTGACGTGAAAACCGTGGAGACACAGACGGTGAGGGTCACTCACCAACATGAGGCCTTTTCATTCCTCACAGGCTTTGTAAGTGACATCCCTATTGGCACGGTCTTGAGTATGACAATAAAAGGTAAATGTTCTGAAGTGTTAGTACAATGATTTAGGGTACAAAATGTGTAAGCTTTAACTTAGACCGGACCTGCGTTGGTGTTGAGAAACAAACAGAGGACCTGACGTGTGGACGCAGAGGTGACATATGACTACTCAGATAACGTCATCAGGGCAGACACAACGCCAAGGATACTTGCAGAGCCAGAGGAATTACACACCAACACACAAGTGTACGGTATTACGGAAATTGCCATGTCCAGGATGACATGTGTGGATATTCTGAGGTGAGTAATACTTTACTGACCTCTTCATGGCATATGCTAACAGCATGCACAATGTAGCACAAGGCACACACATGACGTGGTCACACAGGGTCATGCTGTGCGGCTATGACACCTCTGTGACAGTGGGCATGTTCCTGTCATCATGTGGCAGTTCCCTGTACTGAATTGTGGCCCATTCGAGTGTTCATGTGCCACGCTACATGTTGCAGACGTCAATCGTGTTGAAATTGTTGAATGCATGTGATGCACATGTGCATCATGAATGATGACATGTTGTGCAAGCTATTTACACATCAACTGAGGCACACGGTCACAATCCCTGTGCTTCTTCAATGTCTGCCAAACCTGGCACATACTGATGTATGTGTGCCATGCTGATGTATGCATCCACATGGTTGACATGAGTGTAGACTACATCCCTGCTGTGTGATTTCCTAGTGTGACTCTGCCAATGGTGACATGAAGGTGGACAGGGACGCAGCCTACACAATCGTTCACTTGACCATGTCTGACTCAATGTACCCCAATGGTAGGGGCCTGTGTACGCATCGTTTCCCTATGCCTTTAGGCTCTACGCGAGCTGAGCGTACCCCAATGGTACGGGCCTGTGTACGCATCGTTTCCCTATCGCCTTTAGGCTCTACGCGAGCTGAGCGTACCCCAATGGTACGGGCCTGTGTACGCATCGTTTCCCTATGCCTTTAGGCTCTACGCGAGCTGAGCGTACCCCAATGGTACGGGCCTGTGTACGCATCGTTTCCCTATCGCCTTTAGGCTCTACGCGAGCTGAGCGTACCCCAATGGTACGGGCCTGTGTACGCATCGTTTCCCTATGCCTTTAGGCTCTACGCGAGCTGAGCGTACCCCAATGGTACGGGCCTGTGTACGCATCGTTTCCCTATCGCCTTTAGGCTCTACGCGAGCTGAGCATACCCCAATGGTACGGGCCTGTGTACGCATCGTTTCCCTATGCCTTTAGGCTCTACGCGAGCTGAGCGTACCCCAATGGTACGGGCCTGTGTACGCATCGTTTCCCTATCGCCTTTAGGCTCTACGCGAGCTGAGCGTACCCCAATGGTACGGGCCTGTGTACGCATCGTTTCCCTATGCCTTTAGGCTCTACGCGAGCTGAGCGTACCCCAATGGTACGGGCCTGTGTACGCATCGTTTCCCTATCGCCTTTAGGCTCTACGCGAGCTGAGCGTACCCCAATGGTACGGGCCTGTGTACGCATCGTTTCCCTATGCCTTTAGGCTCTACGCGAGCTGAGCGTACCCCAATGGTACGGGCCTGTGTACGCATCGTTTCCCTATCGCCTTTAGGCTCTACGCGAGCTGAGCGTACCCCAATGGTACGGGCCTGTGTACGCATCGTTTCCCTATCGCCTTTAGGCTCTACGCGAGCTGAGCGTACCCCAATGGTACGGGCCTGTGTATGCATCGTTTCCCTATGCCTTTAGGCTCTACGCGAGCTGAGCGTACCCCAATGGTACGGGCCTGTGTACGCATCGTTTCCCTATCGCCTTTAGGCTCTACGCGAGCTGAGCGTACCCCAATGGTACGGGCCTGTGTACGCATCGTTTCCCTATCGCCTTTAGGCTCTACGCGAGCTGAGCGTACCCCAATGGTACGGGCCTGTGTACGCATCGTTTCCCTATGCCTTTAGGCTCTACGCGAGCTGAGCGTACCCCAATGGTACGGGCCTGTGTACGCATCGTTTCCCTATGCCTTTAGGCTCTACGCGAGCTGAGCGTACCCCAATGGTACGGGCCTGTGTACGCATCGTTACACCATTCAATGTGTAGCAATGGCAATGTCACCGTACTTGTGTGTGGATTTTTAAAATTTCATAGGGAACAACTAAGGAAACAGTGTACTGTTCCAAATGCAACCAGGTTGTCATGGATACGGAGTTTTTTACACTCCTACAGGTGTCCTGGAAGATTCAGTTAGGAAAAAGTATACAATGTTGCGAAAATTGTTGTTCAGCTCTGGCTCTATTTTCAAACCATGCATATGTGTGTAATGGGCTTAGGTGTGATGTGATTGGATGGAACATAGGATGCAAATTATGGTGGCCTATCACACACTACTCCTTGGACTCACAGACCCTCTGCAGCACAGATATAAGGCAGCATGTGGCTGTGGGAGGGCACTTGCCTGCACAACATTGGTGTGCTAACCACAGCTGCTGTCTCTGAATCCTCTGGCCCTGATTAGCTGAACATGGAGAGGGCACCTGCATTCACTGATGGTGAGAACAAGGCCCTTCTGGATGCCCTCCTGCCCAACTTCAGCAAGCTGTATGGGAGACCAGGGGATCAGGTGAGTGATGTGTGCAATACCTTGGAGTGTGCACCTGTTGTGTGTGTGACATCATAGCCACTGTGTAGTAATACTGGATAGATGCAATGTTGTTGTGAGTGAGTGCCAGGGTGCACAGTGTTGTTAGAAGAGAGTTATTTGTTGTAGTGTGGTGTGTGACAGCATGTCACGTGCTGCATTGCACCCAGATATAGCATGTCTTGTTCAGTGAGTGTCATGCTCAAAGAGTGTTTTACAGCCCTCATGTAATCTGTAGATTTACAATGTAATGCTAAGCAGTTTTGTTAGCACACAGGCCACATACTCCTGGACAATGATGCTAATGTGTGTGCCATACGTTGCCCTATTGTCATCATGTATTTTGTGGACATATGGGTGTCTTGGGAACATGCACCAGGTATACTGATGTTCTGTAACTTTACATTTGTGACAGGTATCTGCCTATGAGAAGGGTGAAATCTGGGTGGACATCGCCAGGGCTGTCCGGAGAGAGGGGGGGCCTCGCAGGAGGCTTCGAAACATAAAGAAGAGGTGGCAGGACATCCGGTGCTGGAGCCGCCGCATCGCCCGAGTCCAGCTGAAGCTGGAAGCTCCACGCCGGCATGGCGGCAGCCGGCAACTCACCCCCAACATGCTCCGGGTCCTGGAAGTGGTGTTCCCAGACCTCCATAGGCAGTTGCAGGAGGGACAGCAGCACGAAGGGGGTAGGTACATGTCTGTTTGTAGTCATGTGTGTGAGAAATGGTACCTGAAGAGCTCTACGGCATGGTCACACTCCCATAGTTTGAGTGGTGTAGTCAGACAGGCAGTTCATGCATTGGAATTCGATTGTCCCTCTGTCAGCAGCTGCTTCTTTACATGCCTTGCCCTACTCCACAGTAGAGGTTTGCTTTGGCTAATGCTTGTTTTTGACATGTACTCCTATGGTGCAGTATCTCAAGTTGCATCTTCCTTTGCACATCTTCATGTTGTAGGGGGGTATGTCACACCTGTTCGTACCTTAAATGTAGCACCACATGTGCACTATGTCTGCCCTTCTTCATATTGTGGCACTGTTCTTGAGTCTCAACAAGTGTTTTGTGCACAAGTCAGCCTCAGTGGCCTTTGTCCATGGTACACTTTCTAATTATCTTGTGTTAGCTGCAGGTGCACAATGTACATGTGCTATATTTTGGACTTCTGCATACTCACACTGGGCAGTGCGTGTGTGCATATTCTCTCCATCTGTGGCATGTTCTTTGTACATGGTATTGATGGTTTGCCACACAATGTGACTTTGGATGTACAAAGCGGTGATGGCAGTGTGAGGTGATGGAAGACTTGTTTCAGGTCCCAGGACGGCATCACATGGCAGTTTGCCCAGGACTTTTCTAATGTGGCACAGAGTCAAAGCTAATCAAACATGACCAGGTCTTGATTTGGGTGGCAGGGTTGGGTAATGAACTGTTATGCATCATCAGCTATCCTGTTGTCAGGCAGTGGATCATGATTGTGTCTCTCATACAAGTATTTTCCTTGCCTATACCTTGTCTCCTACCTTACATTGAGCTGTGTGTCTCTGACATTTCTCCACAAGTAGAATTGTCATTATGAAGAGTTATGTGTCATGTGACTCATGATGCATGCCATGTTGACGAAAGAGGCCATATGATTTGCAGCTGATATGTCTGATGTGTACAGGTGACTGATATGTTTTAATTCTTCTCCTTGCTCACAGCATCATCATCTGAATCTGGAGGAGACAGAGGCGCGGACCAGGCGGAGGGACACACCGACAGTGCCACCTGCTGGGAGGTGTCAGAGGGAGGCAGTGGCACAGAGTGGGAGGAGAGTCTACAGGCCGCACGACATGTGACTGACACATCGTACCATGCCGACGAATCCGAGACAGACTCTCAGGAGGGGGGGGAATATGCAGCAATGGTCACTCATACATCTTTGGCTGCCCTCCCCTCCTCCAGTCCCATCTCCAACCTCCCACTCCTTGGTGTGCCTAGGGTCCGTGCTAGCCCCCGTGTCTCCTTTGTTCCCGGCACCGCAGCCCCTGCCCCTGTGTCCCCTGCTGCCCTCAGTGCTGAGACAGTGGACCTACTCCGGCAGATTGCAGTAGGTCAGGCATCCATGCTGTCTGTCCTCCATGGACATACACAACTGATTACACAGGTGGTGTCGTTCATGGAGGGCATGTCATCAGCCATGTCTGATCTGCGTCGGAGTGTGGCTGCCATTGAATCAACGCTGACGGCAGCTATGTACACCCAGCAGCATCTGTCCCCCCCATCCTTCCGAGCCATCCACCTCTGCCTCTCACATACCTACACAGCATACACGCACACGCCACAGGTCAGACACACCCAGCGCACACACACAGCATAAGAAGCTCAAAGCTCCACGCACACAGTCTCAAGGGCAAGTAGGCACACCCACAGGGAGAGGGGAGACACCTCACACACACATCCACACACCCAGTAGGACTGACTCACAGCCCTGTACCTCCACCCCCAATGTGTCCCCGGGTTCTGGTGGTAGTTTTTCCGCCCTGGCTGAGGTGTGCAGCCAGGTTTTTGAATCTACTTTCGGCGATGCCCCAACCAGTGTGGATGAATCCACTACACCTGCACCCACTCCACCTGTCCTTCCCTCTCCTGTCCATGCGGTGCCGGAGGATTCCACAGATGGTGCCCCCGTAGTCAGCACAGCTGATTAAACGCCATGTGCAGGCATGTTTGGGTGAGATGACACCCATGGAGGCACAAGCTATTGCTGAGACTCTATTGGACTGGCCATTGCCCTTTAATGAGCGAGGACTCTCATTTGCTTTTCTTTTGTGATTCCGCTGAATAAAGCTGATTTTTTCTTTTCAGATTTGTAGTTTGTGTGATGATGTCTGTGACTGCTGGGTGCCTGGGAGCTGGTGTGATGTTCACATTTAGGTCTACTAAAATGTGTCTATCTCCTGAGGGTAATGAGGTTGACAATGGTATGTTTATGATGTACGAGCTGGGCAGTGGTGGGCACTCTGATGCTGGGCAGTGGTGGGTACTCTGATGCTGGGCACTCTGATGCTGGGCACTCTGATGCTGGGCAGTGGTGGGGACTCTGATGCTGGGCAGTGGTGGGCACTCTGATGCTGGGCACTCTGATGCTGGGCACTCTGATGCTGGGCAGTGGTGGGCACTCTGATGCTGGGCACTCTGATGCTGGGCACTCTGATGCTGGGCAGTGGTGGGCACTCTGATGCTGGGCAGTGGTGGGCACTCTGATGCTGGGCACTCTGATGCTGGGCACTCTGATGCTGGGCACTCTGATGCTGGGCAGTGGTGGGGACTCTGATGCTGGGCAGTGGTGGGGACTCTGATGCTGGGCACTCTGATGCTGGGCACTCTGATGCTGGGCAGTGGTGGGTACTCTGATGCTGGGCACTCTGATGCTGGGCACTCTGATGCTGGGCACTCTGATGCTGGGCAGTGGTGGGCACTCTGATGCTGGGCACTCTGATGCTGGGCACTCTGATGCTGGGCAGTGGTGGGCACTCTGATGCTGGGCACTCTGATGCTGGGCACTCTGATGCTGGGCAGTGGTGGGCACTCTGATGCTGGGCACTCTGATGCTGGGCAGTGGTGGGCACTCTGATGCTGGGCACTCTGATGCTGGGCAGTGGTGGGCACTCTGATGCTGGGCACTCTGATGCTGGGCAGTGGTGGGGACTCTGATGCTGGGCAGTGGTGGGCACTCTGATGCTGGGCACTCTGATGCTGGGCAGTGGTGGGGACTCTGATGCTGGGCACTCTGATGCTGGGCAGTGGTGGGGACTCTGATGCTGGGCAGTGGTGGGGACTCTGATGCTGGGCAGTGGTGGGCACTCTGATGCTGGGCACTCTGATGCTGGGCACTCTGATGCTGGGCAGTGGTGGGGACTCTGATGCTGGGCACTCTGATGCTGGGCACTCTGATGCTAGGCAGTGGTGGGGACTCTGATGCTGGGCAGTGGTGGGCACTCTGATGCTGGGCACTCTGATGCTGGGCACTCTGATGCTGGGCAGTGGTGGGCACTCTGATGCTGGGCAGTGGTGGGCACTCTGATGCTGGGCACTCTGATGCTGGGCACTCTGATGCTGGGCAGTGGTGGGGACTCTGATGCTGGGCACTCTGATGCTGGGCAGTGGTGGGGACTCTGATGCTGGGCAGTGGTGGGCACTCTGATGCTGGGCACTCTGATGCTGGGCACTCTGATGCTGGGCAGTGGTGGGCACTCTGATGCTGGGCACTCTGATGCTGGGCACTCTGATGCTGGGCAGTGGTGGGCACTCTGATGCTGGGCACTCTGATGCTGGGCAGTGGTGGGGACTCTGATGCTGGGCAGTGGTGGGCACTCTGATGCTGGGCACTCTGATGCTGGGCAGTGGTGGGCACTCTGATGCTGGGCACTCTGATGCTGGGCACAGGTGGCCAGGGGGGGTGTCTCAGACACACACTCTCATACTTACACATACAATTACTTAGCAGACGTATGTCCCACACGTCTATTGCACTGGTGTTGTGCGGTGAGCTGGATGACGTACATCGAGCTCGATGACGTACATGCAGCACGTATAACACTGGTGGAGTACGGTGACGTACCGTACCCCGAAGTCGATGACGTAGGTGCGGTACCTCTCCGTATTACTCTAGTGATGTGCGGTGACGTACCGTACCCCGAGCTGGATGACGTACATGCGGCACGTATAACACTGGTGAGTGCGGTGACGTACCGTACCCCGAAGTCGATGACGTAGGTGCGGTACGTCTCCGTATGACACTGGTGTTGTGCGGTGACGTACCGTACCCCGAGCTGGATGACGTACATGCGGCACGTATAACACTGGTGGAGTGCGGTGACGTACCGTACCCCGAAGTCGATGACGTAGGTGCGGTACGTCTCCGTATGACACTGGTGTTGTGCGGTGACGTACCGTACCCCGAGCTGGATGACGTACATGCGGCACGTATAACACTGGTGGAGGGCGGTGACGTACCGTACCCCGAAGTCGATGACGTAGGTGCGGTACGTCTCCGTATGACACTGGTGTTGTGCGGTGACGTACCGTACCCCGAGCTGGATGACGTACATGCGGCACGTATAACACTGGTGGAGTCCGGTGACGTACCGTACCCCGAAGTCGATGACGTAGGTGCGGTACCTCTCCGTATTACACTAGTGATGTGCGGTGACGTTCCGTACCCCGTGGTCGATGACGTAGGTGCGGGACGTCTCCGTATTACACTGGTGTTGTGCGGTGACGTTCCGTACCCCGAAGTCGATGACGTAGGTGCGGTACGTCTCCGTATGACACTGGTGTTGTGCGGGATTGTGTGGTGCAACGTACCCAGACATGACAGTCGTGCAATGGAGATGTGCTCGTATGGCAACACGTACAGGTATGTTGGTGTTCGTTGTACTCACCTTCTGCGCCGTCGTCGGTTTCTATATACGAGGTGGTGGGCGTACAGGATAGGGATGACACGGACGATGGCGTTCATGTCTTGCTTGTCGTGTACCGGGTGCCGGGTTTGACGGAGTGTGGGTTTACGGTAGTTTAGAGCTCTCGTAGCAAAAGAGCCGTACGGTGTGTGTTCGACACGGATCGTACTTCCTGGGTCGGAAGGCGCGGTCTATTTACGTACGGACGCTGCGTGGTGCGTCAGCCGACTGCAAATCGTAAGGATTTTCGATTTGTACGGTGTTTTGTACGAGTCGTACGGAGCCACGCATTTATTTGTGATCGTACTTGCTGAATCGTACGGGGACGCCTACGGGTGCGATTCGTACGGGGAAAAACGCTCCGAACTGCAAATCGGAGCGCTTTTTACCGGATCGGAATCGACCCCATTGTGTTCTGGTGCTGTATCTGGTTAGGGTGTATAACCATCTAAGACTGGCCATGTTTCTCCCTCACTGCTAAGGGGACATAGTCTAGCATCATGTGTTATTTGTGGTAGGACACCATGAAACCCGTTTTGGTGTTCTTGATATGTTAGCAGTATGTCTAGTGCTTTATAATCCCGGATAGTTGTTAGGAGCTGTAACTGCAATGTAGGCATGAAAAAGTCTCAAGTGTGCATTTATTGCTGGGAATGTAACCCAGAAAGAGAATACCTCTGTCAGCTGAGGAAGATTTTTCCGTAAAACCAGGGTCATCTCTAGTTAAGAGGTGAGTAAATCTACTTGAGCAATCCTTTAAATATGAACTCAAGTTAGAACTTTGGCAGCGTCATGTCATATGGCTTATACTTTCCCAGTAAAAACAGAGTGTTTGTTGGACAACATAAATGTCGAAACAGTGTAAGACTGATTCTACACACACCATTAGGATATGTTGGCCTTAGTCCTGCAAACTCACGGTGTACTATCTGTACCCCTAGCCACGAAAGGTGACAGGGGAAAAATTGAACTTAGAACATGAGAACCTGACTCCTCAAGGCAAAGGTAATAGATCTACAACCTTTTCATCTGGTGACTCATGCATATCCACAAAGATACACAAGATATACGCATTTCAGTATTTATTGAAGCGTTTTGGTTCCTGTATAAAGCATGTGTGCTTCAAATACGCAAAGAGGGTCCCTGAGTAACTAATTACGTTTGGAGAAGAATCCAGGTAGGGATACTAGCAACAGAACTCAACATGAACATATCCAAAAACTCAATATAGAAACAATACCTTTATAATATTAAGGTATCCTACGTCAGACCAGTTCAATTTATTAGTCTTGAAAATAAAGATTTGTTTTTAGTTTTTTACATAGAAATTAGTGGTTTATATCAAAAATATATACATCGGATTTGTGAGATTCACATACATTGAAAGATATATGACACGAGCAGAGAAAATCAAAACAAGACTACATAATAAATTAAGAAAAAATCAATCACAGACAATCATACTAAAAAAGGTACATATCAAAAATATCTGATGCAAATAAATCAAGTTTTCCTAGAGATTATTTCATGTTGTAATAAGAGTTATACTACAGTATAGAAATTTCTGTAGTTATAATTTGTGAGACAAAGTAGACAGAAATGCACTGACTGGCATTTCGGAAAGGATTCTGATGTGGAATGATGAAGCAATTTTTAATAATATTTGAAAAGGACAGAGAGCATTCCAACAGAAAAGCTGAATGCTGCACTTCATGAGTCCTTTAGGTTTGAAAAATATTTTCATAACAATTTCCAAAACTCCAAGTTTGACCACAGCTTACCAGTGCCCAGAAAGAAATGGAGTACCTTCTTCCACATCTTTGGAGAAATATCCAAAGCTCTCTTTTACACTACCAGTACCTAATAGTGTAGTAAGCGCAGGTAAAAAGAGCCAATTAAAGGTACATCATATTTCAGATTTATAAGATGTATGTGGCAGCCAACCCAAAAACTGATTAAAAACAATTATATATGGTAGAACGTGGAACAGAAGCTGTGAAACTTACATGAGAAGAAAGAAAGCCACTGTGAGAAATATTTGCGTGAAAAAGTAGACTGGACCTAGAAGATAGATTTTTAGTTAATCAAGATGTATACATTTGCTAAAAATAGTACAATCTCGTTATTCATATCTCCATGTGTTCTGCAAGTGTGAAATATTTTATAGACAAATAAACATTTCAAATTACTGCACAATTCCCTCATCAATGTCCATAATGCTATAATGCAAATATGATGATGCAACAAAAAAAACCTTGTTCACAACATCCCATGGATATTGATATGACATTTTCATTAGAGACCTATTTTTTTCTAAACAGTCTTGTATTGTCCTCTGTTACCATAATTTGGGGAGACAGCAGAGAACCCATCCTATATTTCATGTTTTCTTTTAGCAGAACAGGAAATGTTTCTAGCTGCTGGTACCACCCTCTCAGAATCATGTCCTCATAAAATATACTGGCACACTATCTGTGTTATAGGGCATCAATTTGCTGAGCAGTGGTGTCTCACTTTTGGTCTGCTTAGATGTTTACAGGCATTGAAAAATAAAAGCAAGAGTAGTCACATGCCTAGCAAAAAAGGTTCTAGAAATACCTTGATTAATACTAAGTCTGGGAGGTGAACTCCTCTCCGCTTGTGGAGTTTTCGACACTTCGCGTTACGAGGAGCTTGCAGGGTTCTGAAAAATTCCGCTCCGCCGTGCGGAGCACAGTTTTTGTCCTTGCTCGCGCATGTCAACATCAAGTTGGCGAGCGCAAGTAAGTAAAATCCACGTCCCGGTGAGATTTTTCCTCATACGCGCTCATTAATGTCAAGTTGGCGAGCGCGTGTGAGGAAAATCCACCTCCCGCTGAGATTTTTCCTGATTCGTGCTTGGCAACGTAAAGTTGGTGATCGCGAGTGTGGGAGATCAACCTCCTGGTGAGATTTCTCAACGAGGGGGTCGTATTTCTCAATGCGAGTGGCTGCATATGCTTGCGACTGCTCGCGTTGAGAAACTGGCGTTCATTTTGAGAAAGCTGCGATTAGGTTCGATTAGAAAATCTATAAGAGTGGCAGAAAGGAGGCAGCGCCGGCTTGCGCCTACTTGCACTGTGCATGGTGTTGTTGGCCACAATTTCACAGTGCGAGTGAACACCCAGTGCTGAAAATTACCACAAACAGCATTTTTTCTAACTCACTCCACCGCTTGCGGAGCTCTGCGTAGCACAGCAGAGTTTTTTTTGCAGTTTGAGGAGTTCCGTTTAGCAGAACTCCGTGAACTCCGCCCAGGCTTATTTAATACCCTATAAAGCACAATGCACTGTATCTTATGCTTTTCGTAAAGTTAAATGCTAGGGTGAGTAGAATTTTTCTTATTGTTATTCATGGCTGTAAGCTACAGTTTGCACTTTTACTGGCTATGTTATATTTTAGTAATATTTACATTAAATTTATATGTTGCCATAGCTTTTATCTGAAAACAATAAAGATTTATTGTCACGGTGTATTTCAAGGTGCCTTCTCATAATACCATGATAGGTAGTGTTATCTTATGTTGGCCAGGTATTTCAGACTTACAGTTCAATTTATTAATCTTTAGAGGTAAGAACTCAATAAATTGCATAACTATAGATTTTTCACCATGCAAAATAATAGATACATTATCGGTGTATCTAATCCACATGATGATGGGCTCATTCTATCTGATCATATTGGATGCTCAGATCATCTATTCCTGCCACCAGCCCATCACTAAATTGGCAGATCTGGGGACGCAGGAAATGGTAGGTGAATCTCATGATTATATTTGAAAATACCTAGCATTATTAGTAATAACACCACTGATTTTCTGGATATCAGACTAACAATTTGAAATAATAATGTTACTACAGTCACTTTTCATAAAAGAAAAAAATAACAAAAACGGCACACCACGTAATAAGTCCAGTCATATATCTAAAACGAAGTTGTTCCAAAAAAAGTCCAATAAACTCAGTATATTTTCAAAAGTTTTCCCCTGAGAAAACAGAAGGGACTTATTCAGGGCTATCATAAAACAGACACAGAAAATACCTACAAATACAATTGTGAAATTAAAGTGCCTAATGACACAACTCTAAAAACTCATTATTCAAAGATAGGTCACCAGTAAGGTGAATTATAACAACCAAAGACACAAACCATGTTGCATTATTCATTTTGTTATTAAGAGGTAATTGAAACAATTACAAATATATAAACCTCATTACATCTCATATGAATGAGTGAGGATAATGCGTATATACCCATATAGCAAAAAAGTAGGATATTGGCCTACTAATTTTATTAAAACTCAAATTCCTTCTTGCACAAAAAGGATTATGGAATCAACATCATTGTTACTATTCTTAAAAAATGTACTATTTCATGCAAAGAGTCCATATCCTGTTTTGTATCAATTTACCAGGTCTGTATTGTGTCAGAATTAAAAATTCATATCACAATTGAGTAAATATTCCCGTAAGGAAGAATATTGGTCTCAAGCTATATTAAAATCTAAATATAATTATTTAGATATGAAAATCTCAGGCTAATACATTATTCCAAATAAACATTCATTTCAAAATGAAAAAATGTATTCCAAAGGAATTCACTGCATAGTTTCTAAATCGTATCTTACCTTTATAAAACAAACCAAGATCAATCTGTTTCTATAATCTCACAAATTCTGAATAATATCTTCACAGGTAAACAAGCTCTCTGTAAATAAATAATTACAATAAACATTGTTATGTGCTATCCAAAAATCAATTATACAAAGTAAAAATAATGTCTCTGACATGGTACATCTGTTTTATATACTTGCTTCCACTATTACATCAAAAGTGGACACATCAGCATCTTTTGATTCCTAATGTCCAAAATCATGAGACCCTACAAGAAAAACCTTATCACATGATCATCAAACATTTATTTGATTCCTACAATCCTACACCAATGGCGCAACCACATCCAGACTTCCATTCTTCCATTCTTCCATTACTAAAAAATCCTGCTTGTTAACCCATACAGACAATGCACATTTTCAATTATCCCACAAGTATCCAAATGCCAACTTATACCTCTTGTTACATTATAAGCATATTCAACAGTGTACCAAAAAACTATGCACCATATTTAACTCATTTTACACCACTCTGATAGATCAATCCCATCTTGGCACATTCAAAACACGCTAAATGGTATAGCAAGAAAACGGTGTGCTGTATTTGACACATATTGCTCTTCTCCAATAAAGACAAAATTGTTTCCCCTCATAACGTCTAAATAAATCCCTAAAAATAACAACTACTTATTTCTCTTTCAATAGTCCTCAAAGATGTTATACAAGAAGCTGCAACCTGATACCCACTGTCATATTGACTGCAACAAGTTCACAAGAAGTTATTTTTCACACCACATAAAATGCCAACAAGTGAGTCATGTGAGACTAACCATACTCGTTTAAACTGTCTCATATCTCTTCATATGTATATTTGAGTGCTCCATCTGAGCATAATGACTCTTGTGCATGTATTGCCTTTTCGTACCTGCATTACAGTCCAATCGAAATGTCATTTCCTCAACATGGTGTGTCTCAAAAGAGCGCCGTGTTGGTTATGTTGTCCTTAAATATACCATGCCCCAGTAGTGTGGTAAATGTGAAATGAACACAGTATAAATACTGTTTCCAAAATCAAATCACTCAACTCGTATGCATTGGTCTGTCAGACATTTTATAATTCATACTAATTCTTATGAGCATACTGAATTATACACATATATTGCAATCACATACCTGAGTAACAATCGAATCGCCATCTTACTTGTACAAAATGGTGTGTCTCAAAAATAGCGCCATGTTGGTAATGTGGTCTTTAAATATTTTATGCGCTGGAGGTATAATACATGTAAAATGAACACAAAAGATATACTATTTCCAACCTAGACTCAGACACTAGACTGGGAATCACAGAATAAGTAGTGGTTTGTCAGCCATTTTATAAAACCCCAGCAAAAATTGGTTCACACGTAGTTGACTTAAACAATATATTGTATCCAATTTAGATCAAAAACACTAGTCCATGAACCCTATGACTCTTACGTGTAGATCCATTGGTCATTTTGGAATCGCAATTTTAGGTATTCTAAATACTGAACACATCATCCACCTTAAAGTAATGCAAATTATATTAAAATGCATACTCCACAAGAATAGGGTTACAGTGTAATCCTCATAAAAGAAAGTTATTTCAAATCTTGGTGAATGATACTTAGCCGTGGACCACATCATTAATATGTATAAGTCCATTGGCCATTTTAACAGCTCACAAAGATGAAGATCACATATACTCTGAACGGAGACAATGTTATGTTCCATTTGATCACAAACAACATGCCATAGACCACACCACTCATAAGTGTAATTTCGTTGTCCAGTTTGCAATATCAGATACGCGTGCTTTTAGGTCATAATTCCTATAAACATACGGTTCGGGTTCGAAGAAACTGCAGTGAAGAGGAGCAATGTGAACACAATGTTGACCATATGATAATAAGAATGACACAGATAGGTTACAATACACGAGTCTTACAGTGGACTGAGGAGAGGGTAAAAGGAATTCCTAGAGCAAATCTCATTAAAACTACCAAACTAAGGTCTGAGAATAGCCTTTTGGCTTTCATTACGACATACTCCTTTAGGAGCCAGCAGAAAGTTCTTAAGTTTTGCAGGAACATTTAAATTTACTCTCGACCGAACCTGGCTTAAAAAATGTGCTTTCCAATAAACCCTTGATTATATATAGGAAGAGTTGCACTATCAAAGAAATAGTGAGTCCCAGTTTCATTCCTTCAGTTTTAAATACTTATAGGGTGTGGAAACCAAGACAAACGTTGCGTTTCTTTGCCTATCCATATGGAATTCTGGTATGAAAGGAAACAACAATGTCAAATGTATTGCATATTTCACTCTGCAAGCTACAGAGGTCTGTTTCGCAATTGGAAAAACATATTCTACTCTCAGACTCGACCTTGGCAACAACTTTCATCGCTAGTCTCAGTGCTATAAATGAGAAATTAATTTACTACAGATATGATTACCAGAAATACACAAATTCCTGTATTCTTCACATGTAATTATGTAAGGTATGCGGGAAGAGCTGCAACATGAAATCATGTGCTATAATGCATTGAAAAATTGCAATGAAGACTATGGGTTGTATGTGCTAAAGTGCTACTGTGAAATCAAATATGCTGGAAGTACAGTACATCCAGCAAAGAAATGGGCATTTTGGAAAACCAGAGGCCTATTATACAGACTAGTAGGTCCTGTCCGTTAACCAGGGACATCCCAAAGAGGCACAGTAGCCCTCCAGATTTTCTAAGATTCTATATGCTAGACCAAATTAGGAAGCAAATTAGAGATGTTGACAAACAATTGGTACTAAGACATTTGAAGTCAAGCTATATAATGTATTTGGGGACCAAAAGTCCATCAGGTTTAAACTGTGAAGAAGAATTGAGCATTCATCTGGCAATGATTAAGATGTATGAGTAATAATTTGAGCAACTCTAACATTATTTTTATATTCAATTCAATTCAAAAATCCTTTATTCGGTTTCCAAATTTCCATAGAAAACCATAAAAGTTCACATAATAAAATGAATATACAAATCATCACGATATACAGTAGGTCGGTATTAAAAATATTAAAATGCAGCTAAAATACAATAAAAACCAGTGCATCCAGTTACAAAATATGTTGTTGAAAAATCAAGATAATTTTAGTCAAGATTTGCTCAATGACTAACGCAGAACTTGAGATAACGAGCTATATCTCTTGCAAATGGCTCTTCTCCCAGGGATTGGAGAATGAGAAGAGCGGGACGGTACCTGCGTATACCCAATAATTTTAGAATTGGCAATAGCCAAGTTTTCCTGGGCTCATTATAAAAAGTACAAAATAGGATAGTATGTATCAATGACTGAGGAGAAACTACATCGCAAGGACAAGGCGAAAGAGTCTTGGACCAATCGTTTGGATGTGGAAATGTCACTAATAGATGAAAGATATTAAGCCTAAAGCGTGTCAATAATAATTTCTCATAATTACTCAGCTTATAAGATAGATAAGGCTGCATGGCAAAAGAAGTTTGGATAGTTAAAATATGTTGCACTGAATTTTTTCCGATCTCCATGTATAGTCTTAAATCTTCTAAATGTGACCTACAAATCTTCTTAAGTGAGCTTCTGGATATTTCCAACAGAGTCAAAGGAAGCAAATAATATCTCTCCAGGCCCAGGTCATATAAGAAATTTTTCACATAAACGAGCCATTTAATCTTAAACTTATTTTCAAGGATGAGGCAGTCGCCGAGAAGGTTTCGAGATAGTTCGGATTTTGGGGACGTCCAGACACGATGCCAAAGAAGTATTGGTTGGAGTCTAATAGTGTCTGAAATATACCCCATACCCAATTCTGAATGGCAACAAAAATTCAAAGGCACTTTGTGGAAAGGCGAGCAGGTATTTCAGAAAGCTATTCTCTATTTTCTGCAAACCATCCACATTTGCGTGTCCCCAAACACCTGCCCCGTAGCATGCAACGCTAATACACTTGGCTTTATATATCTTAATCATTTCAGGTGCTGACCTTTTGCCTAGTCTTTGTGCGAATGATGGGAGAGCAGTTGTAGTCCTCAGGAACAATAGTTTCCTTCCTTCAATTGCCTGTTTCCATTAAGATTTGTTATCGATTAAAATACCCAAATATGGATATGTGCTTGTCCTTTCCAACTTTACATTTTCGATAAAAAATCCCTTGTTTTCTTTGTTCCTGTACCTGAATACATTACAAATGTTTTTTAATGGTAATCTTAAGATCCAGGGAACACATGAATTTGCGGTATCTTTCTACGCTACGTTGGCGCTCTAGCGGTGTTCCTGCCAGGATCACAGCGTCGTCGGCATAGAGGAGAGCTGGTATTGGCTGAGAACCAATATAGGGGAAGTCCAAGCCCCCTTCCAGCATAGCTTTTTCCAACCCGTATGTATAAAGGGTGAACAGGAAGGGGGCAAGGACACAGCCCTGCCTAACCCCCCTCTCCATCCCAAACGACGCCATGAGTTCACCCCCAAACCCATATCTCACTCTTGCGGTAGCCCCTGAGTAAAGCTTGTGAAAGAAGTTGACCAAATTTGGCTCAATACCCATTTCCAAAAGGATCGTCCATAGCTTGAGATGGTTTACGCAGTCGAAAGCCGCTGTTAAATCGAAATACGTCATATATAGTTGGCCACCTTTTGCTGCAACATATTTCCCCATGATTAGGGACAGATTAAGTGCTTGGTCCACAGTACCTAGTACCTCCCTGAAACCATACTGTAAGTCAGAAAGTATATTGTGGTCGTCCGCCCAATCTTGGATACGTTCCAAAAGAATGCGGCCCGCCACCTTACCGAGGGAGTCAAGGAGGGAAATAGGACGGTAGCATGATGGATTATGGCGGTCTCCTTTTTTGAAAATGGGAACAAGTATTGAATCTGACCATGAGTCAACCAAACCCGTAGCACAGGCAGCTTCAAGGACTTTAGTCAAAATGGGGGACCATAAGTCCGGATTATGTTAGAACAAGTCAACCGGGACCCCATCGGGGCCCGGTGCTTTGGCTTGGTCTCTTTCAACCTGCAGAAAGGGGGCTTTGACGACCTTCCAAAAACTTGTGCTATCCTTCTGTAAACAGCTTTTGTGGAGTTGATCCCACAAATCGTTTTTTAGCTCTACATTACCAGGATGGCCAGGATCTCTTTATGGGTAGTATTCGGATTTAGACATATTTCGATTAGTGGTAGCGATTGCTTTAGTATTTTAGACGTTATTACCACTGCATCGATTTTCATCCACTTTAGCGAATAGCCATTCATTCTGTCCAAGGTTAATGTTTGTGAACCCAGTTTGTGAATTGAATTACATTTTACTGGGTTAACAGGGATAGAAAGAAGAAGGGTATTAGGAAAATGGTCACTTACAGCGTTGTTGACAGTTGCAAATCCGAAAATTGTTGGTGCCTAATTACTGGAAACCAATATAAAGTCAATAATGCTTGAAAAGCCTCTACCATTAAATGTGGCTGAAAATGGGACTGGGGGGGCCAATAATTCATTCGCATAACCTAACTCGAGGGCAGACATAATTTCGTTCAAACGATTACCGGCACTTGAGTGAGGAAAATGGGTTAGAGCTGTATTATGCTCATCTAGGATTCCGCAGTTCTTATTGTGTCTACTTTTACAAAGTGATAAATTAAAATCACCGCCCCAGATTACTTTCAAGTCTTTTTTAAAATATCTATTTCTTTGTTCCTGTAAACAAAGAAAAATATCATGTAAGGCTTTCATTAAGTCCTCCTGCGATAAATTAATATAAAAATTGACTAAGAGGTAATCTGTGGATTTATTTATTTTCAATTTCAAGACTTGGAAATTAGTTTCCAGAAATATGGGATCTATGTCCTCAATATTTAAAGTATTAGAAATAAATGTTGTCAAGCCCCCTTTTGACTTGCCTGAACTAGACAGAAGGGCGAGCGAAGTATAAGTTCTGTAGCCCTCAAGATGTACTTCTGTGGATGTCCAAATTTCCTGGAAGCATAGAATATTAAAATTTCTTACTAGATCTAGCCAGATGTCATTAGTTGTCTTGGAACGGAGTCCTGCTATGTTCCAGTAAACGATTTTAAGTAGGGAAGTTCCTGGCACAGAAGAGCCTACTAGATTTTTGACTTTTAGTTGCTCAGATAATGTGTACTCTTTGTGAGAGGTTAATCTCCTCCGTTTGCATCGGAGTGCCTATACCTGCGTGTTCGCTTGCCTCATCCTCAAAAGTAGTAACCCCTTTAACCCTGATGGGGGATATTAGTGATAACGAACCTGGTTGATAATGGTTTGAATTGGAAGCTATTAATTGTCGCTCAGCCGGAAAAGGCGAACCGTCAACCAGTCAATCATTATCCTCTAAACCAGAGAGTAAGTTGAATCTATTGTACGTAGGAAGAGGACACATCTGGCTATAGTTGGTGGTATGAAATCTAGGGTTGAAGGATTCTTATGGACATGGAAGTGGTTCTAAAGGTAGAATATTAATGCCCACTGCGTCCATAAAATGACTCCCGCCCTCCCCTAATGTCTTGTTAACCAGTAATGGGGAGGCAAATGTCAGAACTATGCAGTCACCTGTTACCATTTTTTCTCGGTAGCCCACCCACTGGACGCGCCGTGCCATCTTAATTTCTGCGAACAGTTGGTTAGTAAGGCCTACCCTTCTGCCTAGCCAATGTAGTGTATTGTTTCTTAAAGAAGCCCAAGATTCAGTTTCTGTGTCCTCCTTTTTTGGGACATTAGCCAAAACTATAACATACGGGGTGGCGGCGGGTGGGAGATCCAAGTGGGGGTCGCACGCCTGCTGGTAAGAGGAAGCAAATGATTTGGTTTGGGCGATGATTGGATAGATCGACTGAGAGTTTGTAGAGGGTCTAAAACCCAAAGTGTCTATCTGATCTTTATTCTCGGTATCGCCCCCTTTCTCTGATCTATTAGGGAGTTGTCGTTGTTTAGGTCTCTGGTCCCTAGTTATATTATTTATCATTTGTTTGTCTGTAGTGTTATTTCCCTTCTCTAAATCAGTGATGAGGGTTGTTGATATTATGTTTCCTAATCCTGATGGTTGGCTAACCCTCGTGTTTCTAATTCCCTGGGTGGCTGGGCCTGTGTGTACAAGTCCCCCCTTAGCAGAATTGCTAATAATGAATTCCTCGATGGTAGTGAGTCTGGAAGCTAATTGGTCTAACCTAACCCTCAGGTATGAATCCAGTGTCTCGACCAAATTATAGAGATTTTAATGTCACTCGGTACATCTTGGTTATCGTGTGAATAGTTGCTCCCTTAATATGATGTTTAGAACCTCCCCCCGTCCCTTTGCTTTAGAAGTATTTTTTGGTAGTTTGGACACAGAAGGCGCAACTTGTGCGTTTACTACAACTCTCTTGATGGTATGGGGCTCCAAAGGGGAAGGATTTTCAGACTTTTTTTGTGATGGTTGGGTGGGAGAATCACTATCAATAGATAGAACCTTATCTGAGCTGGTCTGAACACACCCATTACGTGCGCCTCTATTAGGTAAGACATGTTCTAGTGTGTGAGACTCAGTTGGGGGTACAATGTCTGCACTCAGCCTAGATGAGCCTAGTTCTATTGACTCTTCGACTGACAGGATCTGCTTATCGATTGCCCCTACAGCCCCTGTAAGGTAATTTAATAGAGTTTGCTGGGATTGGGCTACTGACCCAGCAGCCATGGGGGCCTTCGGGCTTAGTAACTTCCTTTTGCCCATAGTATTTCACAGTTTCAAGTTACTAGGGGGGGTGAATAAAATCTTTCACAGCCAAACCGGTGGCTATTTTCACATTAACCACTATAACACCACAATGGGATGTTAATCTATAACAGACAAAATTGTAATAGTGAGAGGCAGAAATATGAAGCCAAGAGGGTAGGCCCAGCCCAGCCTCTGACAGACACTGACGGGCAAGGACGGGCCCGCCCTTGGCCCGGGCTTCGCCCGCGCGCGTCCCGCCCCGCGGGAGCCAAAGCCCGAATTAGTAGTCCCGGGGGCGGGGGGGAGTCCTGCACACACCTCTCGCGAGACTGCTGTGCCCTCTGGGAAACAGAGTCCAGGGCATCGCGCGGTGCGCGGGACGGAAGAGGCGGCGGCCTGGCACAGCAACAATCACCCCACAGCGGTCAGGAGAGCCCCGGAGTCAACAAAGGGCAACACGGAGTTTAGGCATCCAAGTCCAGGTAAGTACAGCAGATCCCAAGTGGCCGAAATGTGCGTCCCGCGCCACGGGAGCCAAAGCCCCAATTAGTAGTCCCGGGGGCGGGGGGAGTCCCGCACACACCTCTCTGCCCTCTGGGAAACAGAGTCCAGGGCACCGCGCGGTCCGCGGGATGGAAGAGGCGGCAGCCTGGCACAACAACAATCACCCCACAGCGGTCAGCAGAGCCCCGGAGTCAACAAAGGGCAACAAGGAGTTTAGGCATCCAAGTCCAGGTAAGTACAGCAGATCCCAAGTGGCCGAAATGTGCGATATTGTTATGTCCATTCTTGAATATATATTTCTGTTCCTGTCTATTTTCTTAGGATCTTGGGTTGGAGATGCTTTGAAAAAAGCTTTTAAATCACTATGAATTATTCATTTGATTATGGGATTAATTGATGACAATATATGCCTTTATAGTAATAAAGATGAGTACCTCTTTATATTAGGAATGTATGTCCACTTGGGTTTGTTAATTCCTTAAACAGCGTAAGTTATTTACTTATGATGTGTCCTCGTTGCCAATCATTTGAATGTGATGTATAGAAAATTATGCACATTGCTTCATTTGATATGCCCATTAGGCCATTATTTATGAATTAATGTGAATTTTGGAATTTTCCATTGCATCGATTTGTGCTTTATCATTAAGTCATAAAAAATGTAATGTTGCTTTATTTTGCAGTATGATCACTGATACACATCTTCTAATTGAATGCATCAGAGTGTGAATAGAATTGAGGCTGTCTCATTTAAGGGCCATTGTATTAGTTATACCCACAAAGGAATGTTGAGACATGCATTCTGATCCATTATATTTAGATAATGAATCAGATTATTTCTGATGCTATCAGTGCTCATGCCTATCTCCATTCCAATATGACACTTCCCGATTTTATATGGCCAATGAACTCTTCAAGTTAAAGCAAAGTGACTTTTACTTCTGTATTCACACATGTTATGTTATGTTTTGTTAGCAAGATTTGTATAGTGCACAGTTACTCAAAAGAGTGCCCCGGTGCTGCTTCCCGAAGCCTGCAATATCTCTGCATGTCCTGCTAGGCTTGCTGAAAGAGCAATGTTTTTAGTTTTTTCTTGAAAGAGGAACATTCCATTGTGGTTTGAAGCTCCAGAGAGAGTTTATTCCATGTGACCGGCCTGAGATAAGAAAAAAACCTGCCACCAGCTCTGGCTCAGCTGATTTTAGTCACTCTAGCCAGATGCTCAAAGGAGGAGTATAGATGTCTAGAATGAATGTAGTCATGAATCCTTTCTGTCAACTAACCAGCTCCCAAATCGTGCAGAGATTTGTGGACCAAGACTAGGGATTACATGAATTCTGCTTTTAATTGGAAGCCAGCGCAGAGATTTCAGGTGTGAGGACATATGTGTTCTCGGGGGAAGATTGCTGTGTTCTGCAACACCTGAAGCCTGCCAAGAAGGTACTCTGGCGTGAGATGCATAGATTTGAGGTGGAAAAGGAAACAGTCGTGGCAGGTGAGCCGAGAATGAGGGGCGACAGCCGTGCAGGGCAAGAGGCAGATCGGCTCCATGCCCTATGCCTCAAAACCACGTTGGCATACAACAGCAATAGCCCAGGTGGTGGGAAGGGTGAGGCTCAACCCATAGACTTCTTTCGTCTGTGCGGTGGCGGCCTGCATTAGGCCTGTGCGGCTTGCGCATTTGGAGAGGTCCGCTCCCACTACCGTGTAGCACCTGCCAAACTGCCAAAACACTGCCACAGCAACCTGCCCCCACTTAAATCTGCCCCCACAACACGCTAACCTTGCTGACTACAGGAGCCTCAAGCCACAAGATTAATAAGGACTCCTAGATAAACAACTTTATAGCCATACAGCTTCGTCACCCTGCTAACTCAACTAATGAATCACACAAGCCAGGTGCTGTAGGCACGTATAGGGCAGCGTGGCTTAACAAAGAACAGAGAACAGCACAGCGCTGCCAAAATAGCCCCCTAGCAGGGAGAACAGGGAAAAGGCTCACTAAACGGGCAATAATGAACTGCTCCATTATGAGGTCAGGGAAGCAAAGAAGGACACTGCGACAAGGCACCAATATATGGAAAAAGACCACAGCCAGCATAAGAGCTCTCCTGAGTGTTGACTCAGCCCCCAGGGGCTCAAGGACTTTAAGGGAAAAATTCCATTTACTAAAAGACGCAGCTGGCGCTTTTTTCTCAGCCACCACCCAAACCATTGGGCTCCCCATCCCCCTCACACTGACAATTATTAAATTGGTTAATGACCCAATCAACAAACAGCCAACTGCCTTCAATCAAGACCTAGACTCAGCATCAGCCTTAGCCTCAAATAAAAAAAAACTTCATGAACATCCTTGCTAGTGTATATTTGAGCCATCATGTAGGCGCTGAGGCCTGTCCCATGAAACAAGACCTATCATCAAGTGAAAGTCAACGATACAAGACCAGTTTACATTTTGATATTAAAGAATGGGCCTCAAAGGGGGATGGCCATATCAGTGCTGCAATGGCAGCCTTGGGCAATTACCTGGACTCCAGCAGCCTTTGCTTTACCAATCTCCCCTGGGAGTTCAGAATTATGCCCTTATGAACCTGACCAACAGCAATCAAATCCAGGGTCAGGACTTAACAAAAGGGAAAGTCCCCTCAATCAGACTCATGACGCACCCTAGGAAAAGACTAAGGATGAGACAAGCCCTGGAACAGGGAGCAAAAGAAAGATTGGCACCAGTCCAAATTATAAAATAACCAAACAACTGGGCACCAACTCAGAAATAGAAACAGGATCTGACTATCCAGACCTCACACAGGATGAACGGGATGCCCTCCTAGCATCCTACACAGCTGAGACCAATTGCCTTAAGTGCCAAACTTAAGGCACAGATGCACCAGAGAAAACTGCACTCACACAGGGGAGACCACATATCTCAAATTGCAGAAAATCAGTGGTCAAGATTAAAGACTTAGAGGGACCAGAGACAATTGAGCCTACACAGGGGAGTTTGTATCTCTCATCCACCTGGAAACCAGCGGACCAACTGGTTAATGGCACCTGGTCCTCCCTGCTAAGGACCATCCAAACAATGGTCAATGCACTAGCATACTACTCACTCAAAATGTACATTCGAAATGAGGTCTTGAAAGCAGTCCCAACTTTTATGTCTAAAATAGACCAGAAAATAGCCGAACTGAACAAACTGAATAAAAAGGCACAAGACAGCACAATGAACCTCACCGCAAAATGCACATGCTCCCCAAAATAAAGCTCCCTCCCCAAAGTCTTGGTGGATGTCCTAGAGGACTTGAAAGCTACAAACAAAACAAAAATAGACAGCGGTCCAACCATGCAAGGTGACTGCTCATTGTCTCGCAAAGACTTGTAGCCAGTTCCAGTCATTAGTCAAGGAATGGCCCAAGAAGAGTCTCACACAGGGAACAGCAGCTTTGTAAGCAAAGATAAGGCGACAAGGACATAGACAAAAAAAGTGAAGCAACCATTGGACCTACAAGAGAAATAACTGCCCCTTTGCAACACTATCTAATCAGAAAAGAGGACAATGAATGTACTGGCTCAATAAGAAAAAGTACAAAACCAGAAAGGAGCCAAAAAAGGAAATCTTGAATTAAAACCTGTTAAAACCAACCTGGCTAAACGGCCAAGTTTCATATTCTCAGCATAACACATGAAATACTTAACCTAGCAGGGAAATCTCCTCAGAAACTCCTCCTGAGAGTAGCACAACATCTTAACGCCAACAGTCACCCCAAGGGGACTCAAGGGGTAAACTCTACAATGACTTCAATGGTTTCACACATTTTACCCAAGGCACGCTCAACAAAAGAAGTCAAGGATGGCACTACACAACAAGTGGGTAAGAGTAGAGCAATAACCACCAGCACCAAGGATAAGGAAAGGTTGCTCAGCACTGGGAAGTAGTACCCACAATACACACTACTAAAAACATAAACACAAGCTCCACTTCTTCCTTGAGCTCAACCAAGCACGGCCATACACTCCCTCTAGTAAGGACCATCAGCAACACTGAAACAGGAATCAATCTTCGTCAAGCGCCCCAGGCCCATCGGGATCCCAATAATTCAAATGCTCAGGAGAAACACACTGCAAACAGGAGTGGGTACGGTGGCCCAGCAATGATGATCACCAACAGAATACCAGGGACAGCAACCACTCAAACATCTGTGGTTAACATCCCACCTCATAATCCATTCACACTAGAGAAGGGCAATAGGAGTGGGAATGGAACACCTGGGTCTGAAAGACAGACCACAGACCCTGTTCTAGTAATCAATCATCAAGAGGGTCGGGCCCCAAGCCACATGGAGCAGCTAGGGAGGGAAGCCCAAGAAAACTGCCCCAAGGGGTTCACAAGTTTTACCCTGCTTCACCCAAAATATTGTTCACAGGGCAGGGAAGACATCTTAAATAGCGGAAATATACTCAGACTCCTGAGGCAGATCCCGACTTTAGCATGGATTCCATCCGTTGTTTAAATCAGTCCAATTTATTGACCCTGGCCCATGGAAACACAGAGACTCAACCAAGGTTTCATGGAAATCGGCAAGAAAAATACACATCAAAAGCAAACAATTTATGCATCTGGGAATTTTAGTGGAAATTCATCTAGAACCTGGGTACCCGCTACCGTTCACATGAACAGAAAACACACTGACTACAAAACAGAGACCTATACTAGCACCATATTCAGTCCTCAAGAACGTGACAGGCACCTCGATCCACCCCGACAAAGGACTGGACCCACGCCCAGATTCAACAGAGGGTGGAGGAGATAAGCAACAAATGGGGGAGGATCGCGAGTACCATCAACTGGTGACCAACAACAGACTGAACTACCGCTCTGGGCATTGGACTGAAACAGACCACCTCCAACTTGAGCCTTTGCTCATGGAATATCCATAGACTGAAAGCCAAGATCAGCAATTCCGACAAACTGAGATATCGTCAATCATTCTCAATATTAGTGCTACAGGAAACCTGGGCACCAGAACCAATCACAATCTTGGGATTCACTCACGCCCTGATTCCAGGTAACAGAGAAGCAAAATTTGGCCGATGGAAGGTGGCCTGGGAGTATACTTAGCAACAGCACTAACTGTTATATTCCATAAAGGTACCCTATATAGGCGCAGGTAACACTGCAACCTTTCACCTATATCATTCTCTACATTTCATACATAATGGTTCATAGGGACTGACCTTTTATCGAGATATGACACTGCATTCAGAACACAGGTTTTTTTCCTGGTTCGATACTCCTACATTATTCATGAGGCTTCTTGGAAGCACAGCAGGACTCACAGCAGGTTGAACATCTCCTGTATAATATCTATGTTAAAGTTCAAGCCCAACGTCATCCTTTAGGCCGACACAGTAACACAGCAAGGTAGGACCCCTGGGGAGACCTGTGGGTATATATACATCATGTCTTGCTTAGACAGACAGAGGAGACCGTGACTTCCCGGCTGATACACTGACCAGAGACGCTGAGGATCCTGCATGCAGATGCTCCAGCTAGCAGTGCTCTAACATCCCTCCTGGGTTGCCAACTCGAGACCAGGAAGGGGTCCCATTTTCTCTCTTTACTCAGGTAATGGGGTTGACTAGACCTTGGAGGGATTCTTGGTATAATGCATAACACCTACACCGATGCCAGGTGCATTTGGGTAAATCTAGTTAGGGAGACATCGTAGGAGTACGCACTTTCTTATCATGTGTTTTAGGTACTTGTATATATTCATGATTACTGCAAGATGGTAGAAATGTACCATGCCTTTACTTTCTTAGTACTGCTAATGAGATATCTCTGCTACTGTCTAATGGTTGTTACAGCGAATCTATTCTTCACAAAAATAACAACTGTTCAATAAATTCTTATTGAAATGCCCAGACTGTTTATTCTGTGTATCTCTGAGACTAACTAAGTGAGCACGAGTGACTGAGCAAAAAGTAGTATATTGTTTCCACGATCCTGAGAGATCAGGGTTGTAATGTTATGAGGTTGTCAGAAACTAATCGCTCCCGATAAGAGGAGATTCTAGTGGCACTGTGAGGTAGCTTATGCAAACAGGCTAACATACCAGGTGGGGGTGCTCGGAACAGTCTGTCTCCAAACCACATGTTATCCGAATGAGCAGATCCTGTATATGATATATAGGAACTACACGACATGGCGCCACCAACATTGGTTGGGTACTTATTTAACAGTAGAATCTGAGTAGTTCAGTTGTGCTATTCAGAGAGACCCCTACTCACAAACACCAGAGAAGTCTGGAGTGGGTGGGCACAAACTCCACCAACAGCTGAGGAGGTGAAAAATCCTATTTATTAGCTATTGGTTAGTCAAGCTTGAAGGACACAGCATTCCTAAAATTGTGAGTTAAAAACTTATCTTAGTTTCCTTGAAAAAACTTCTTCTTTACAAAAATGACTGAGACAGGAGATAACCCAGTAGTAAATCTACACCTCTCAGGCAAAGAAGAAGATGCAGACGCAATTCTAATTGCAGAAAAATTGAGACGTACAATCACCCTGAAACTGTAATAAAATGGTTTATGAGCCGGGGTGGCTTAGTAGTTTTCGCGATTGAGGCACACAAATCTAACAAAACAGAGGTATTTTATTAGTGGGTTACATTCCCAGCAGCAGATGCAAGAACGCATACATTTCACTGCTATACAGATAGAGATGTACTAGCGGAATATTGTCAGTTCGAGGACCTAGAGGTTCCGCTCATGTACCAGGAACATATATACTGGTTTAAAGGTGCCCTACCCCACATAAGGGGAAGAGGAAGATTAGGCCCACTCACAGGAGAAGGGGCAACATGGCCAATATTAGCGGCTTACACACCACATCCTGACATTGAAACAATGCCACAAGGAGACTTACTCTTCCAACACAAAGATTTAATTAAAATCTACAGAAACATGACACAATTCATCATAAGGACTTTCACAGTCCAACCAGCCACAGTTGTAGCAAATAGTACTCAATCACAGGGTACAGCAACTAAAGTCACACCATAAACATTACATGCAGTGATGGGCAAAATGCCCACAAAACGCGAACAAATGCCATTGTGGGTAGCCCAGAAAATAACACAGTTAGAAGCAGTATTCCTGAATACTACTCCATATGAACAATACAGAATGCTAACTGTTAGAAACGAGGTCTCTAGTTGGCAGGTGTTGCACCCTTGTCCAAGTAGGGACCAGCACCTCCGTCAGGGTAGGTCTCAAAATACCCTATACCACCCTCAGGTAGCTTGGGGCAGAGCAGGTAGGTTAAACGTAGGAGCAATGTGTAAAGTAGTTGTGCAAGACGCCCACAACAATTCAGTGAGACACCCACAAAGAGGACACCACACCAATGTATAAAAATAAAAATATCTTTATCTAAAGTCTGGCAAGATCCAAAACAGCATGATTCCAATGTACACGAGTGAAGGTGCTCAGTAAAAATGTCTTTGAGGAGATTGTCACCAAAGAAAATGAGTCTGTGGGCTCTGTATTCCTCCAGTCACATGCAGTAAGGAACATTTTTAATTAGTCAACAGTTACCAGCACACGTCCATGTGAACAGGCCTGATCCCAAGGTCAACTGTTCGGGGGCCCGCATTCAAGGGAGATCAGTCCCCACAGCCGGCTGGCAAGAAAACAGTTCCCCCAGCGAAGTAGGTGGGATGCTTAAAGCGGCCTTTATTGCAAGGCGCTTCTGGTTTAGGAAGGCTTGGAGCCGAATGTGGAAGTACCCGGACCCGTTACTCCAATAAAGGTACACACAGCCTGGGTAGTCCGCAACCCACCCGAGACGACAATGCCCACAGCGACTTAGCGCCCAACGCTAGGCATTACCTGAAGTTGGGGGCGAGGCAGGCACCGGCGTGGAGCCTCACCTCTACACTAAAGTCCCACAGGGGTGGCTCCTTTCCCCGCACCAATGCATCTTGAGGGAGTCCCAGTTGCCAGGCAATGCCTTGCAACCGGGGGAACACAGCACGACTTTTCCTTGCGGCGATATAGATCTTGGTTGTCGACTTGAGGCCAGCAGCGGCGACTTCGGGGGAGATTTGAATAGTTTTTACCTTGCGCCAGAGGCTGTGATGGGTATGAAGCCCTGGGGAATGAACCACAGCTTCAGGACTCTGCGGCAGGCCTCTGGAGGGTCCTGTGCCAGCGGGGTTGAGTGCAGGCACACACAGCGAGGCAGACGATCCCAATTTAGGTGCAGATGTATGCACACAGCATTGCAGGGACAGTCACTGGAATCTTTATTGTCCTTGGGGTCCCCCAGTAGACAAAGAACCAGTCAGTAGCAAATCGTGTAGACACTGTGGAGGTATTCCTTCCGTCTCCTCTTGGCAGTACAAGATCAGCAGGCAGTAGGGCAGCTCAACAGAACAGGACAGCTGTTCCTGGAAACATTCAAATCCAGCAGAGTGGCAATCCTCCTGGCGCAGCATTCTGTACTCCAGTAGAGTTTGTTCTTGACTCAGCAGTGTAACAAGATGTGTGGTCAGGACCCTCCCTGTTATACCCTGGTGCCCAGTCACTAGAAGGGGGTAGAAGCTTCTGGAAGTTGTTAAGTCTATTGTGGGGCAGCCGGGCCCAGCCTATTCAAGTGTAAAGGTGTGAATCACCACTCCTGCCTCACAGCCCAGGAAGGCTATCAGAATGCAGATGAGAGGGGGGAGTCTGCAGTGCACAAACTAAGTGCAGGCAGGATAATGTCCACTTTCTAAAAGTGGGATTGCTAAAGTAGTAATGCCCAACCCCAATACACCACTAGAGAGGGTTCCCCGCTACGATTCCAACCCTGCCAAACATGACCTACTTCCTATGTCCTATTCAGAAGTTATCCCATAAGAGGGTTTCCCAATGTTAGCCTATGTAGGGGCAGGCCTCACAGCGGTAGTAGGGGCCTGCGGCAGGTATGTCAATGCCACCATGTTTTTAGGAGAGAGCACCTACACCTTAGCACTGTTTAGCAGTGGTAAGGCGCCCAGAGTCCTAAGTCCAACAAAAATGTATGGCCAAAGTGGGAGGCAAAAAGGGCAAAAGTGTAGGGGGAGACCACCCTAAGGCTGACAGGTCCAACATTAACAAACTGATTTATTTTATTTTAAAGGTTTTATATAGCGCTAGCTTGACCCGTAGGTATCAGAGCACTTTACATACACACAGTAAACAGCAGAAGGACATTACATTACATAGTAGGCCGGCAGTAAGGAAGCAAACCACAGAAAAATAAATAAATATGCAGTGCAGCGGAGGAGGAGAGAGCAATAAAAGAAAAGGCGAGAGTGACATAGTCCGGTCACCCACTATCCTTGAATGTCCAGAGAGAGAGGAAACAACTCAGATAAAGAAGACTAGGTTAGTTGTAGTTGGTCATGAAAGTATTTGTTTAGGAGATGGAGTTTCAGGTCCCTTTTAAAACCGGAGAAGGAGGGGTTGCATCTGAGGACTCCAGGGAGAGGGTTCCATATCCTGGCAGCGTTGCCAGAAAACAATCGGTATTGGGTGGTTTTCCTTTTCAATTTCGGAGGAATAAGAAGGAGTGAGTTGGAGCTTCTTAGTGTTCTGGATTGACCTGCTCTACTCAGTTTGTTATTTAGGTAGTTGGGGTCAGGAGAGTGAAGGGTTTTATGTGTGATGCAGGCCAATTTATAGATACATCTCCCTTCAACTGGAAGCCAATTGAGGCAGTTGAGAGCTGGAGTGGTGTGTTCAAATCTTTTAACTCCAGATACGAGTCGAGCGGACATGTTCAGCACTGCTCTTAGAGGGGCTAGGTGAGCTTTAGGAGTCCCTGTAAGGATGGCGTTCCCGTAGTCGATTTTAGAGACAACTAGGGATTGGACTACTGTCTTGAGGTCATCGTGGGGTAGAAAAGGTTACAGTTTCTTGAGGTGTTTTAGAGATAAGAGAGCACTTTTTGCAGAGTTTTTGATGTGAGCCTCCATTGATAAGTACTTCTCATGGGTGATGCCTAGAGGCTTAACTGAGTTGGATAGGGTAAGGGGGCAGTTTAGGGCAACCAGATTCTTGAGCCACTCTTGGATTGGACGATGGTTACTTTTTGGAGAGAATAGGATTAGTTCCGTTTTGTCTGGGTTGAGCTTTAAGTGGTTAACGTAGAACTAAGTTTGGATTTCGGTTAGGGTGGTCTTGAGGAGTTGGATGTCGCTGGGTGACTTGTCCTGAAATAGATTTGGGTGTCGTCCGCGTAAAGGTGGTCATTCACTCTGGCTTTTGATTGTGAGGGGCTCCATGAAGAGATTGAAAAGGGACGGGGAGAGGATCGAGCCTTGCAGGACCCCAAGTGTGACTTTAGTTGGCTTTGAGAGACAGGAGTTAATTTTAATTTGTTGTGAGCGGTGTTGAAGGAAGGAGGTGAACCATTTTAGTACTGTGCCATTAATGCCGGACCGTTTCAACAGTGTCTCCAAAAGGGCTGGATGGTTTCATGTGTCAAATGCCGCAGATAGGTCAATAAGGATGAGAAGGCAGGCATCACCTTCGTCTAGGGCCTTGTGAATGTCATCGGCGACGTTGAGCATTCCTGTTTCCGTGCTACAGCCTTTTCTGAAACCAGATTGAAAGGCACCACGGAGGTTGAACTCATCAATGTGATTATTGAGTTGGAGGAGAACACATTTCTCCAATGTGTTTGCAAGGAGCGGAAGGTTAGAGATAGATCTGAGGTTGTTGAGATCATTAGGTTCAACCCCAGGTTTCCTGAGAATGGGTGTGATTTGTCCTAGTTAAAGGGAGTCTGGGACACAGCTCGAGATGAGAGAAGGGTTGATGATTTTTGTCCCGAAAGGGGAAATGGTGTGGTTGAGTTCTTTTATGATTGTGGAAGGGAGGGGGTCCATGGTGTGGGAGGAAGGTTTTAGATTGGAAATTATATTGAATACCTCGTTTACCGACATTAGCTCAAAGTCAGAAAAATGTGCATTGTTTTTTAGCTGGAGGTAGGTCTGATTATCCTTGTTAAGAGCTCTTTCCGAGAGGTCCAGGGAGGTTGAAGGGGGACAGGTTAAGGGGGAAGGGGGGTTTGCAGTTTGTAAGAAGGATTGATCAATTTTAGAGACTTTATTGGTGAAGAAGGTGGCAATTTCTTCACATCGCTCATTGGTGGCTTCGATTTCTTGAGAGGGAGTGCAATTAGTTTGGCTTTTAACAATGTTGAAGAGTTCTCTTCGTCTGTTTTTTGCCAGATCTAGTTGGCTGCGGAAAAAAGATGCCTTTTCACTGAAGATGTGTTTTTTGTATGACCGTCAAGCAGATCTCAGAAGTGTTAGGTGCAGGGACGAGGGATTTTGTCTCCAAGACCCAGAGGATTGTACAACTTGGGGTACAGTCCTTGCCATATACCAGAACTCATGGTATTCCTTCATTAGCCGTGATACTCAATGTCTTAAGAAAAATACAGAACGAGTATGGGACAGAGCCTGCTCTGAACTTAGGGATGAAGTTATTAGGTAATTATGCCCAGGTATTTGCCATACTTTTAGCTAATATAAAAGGGGAAGCAGCGTCAGTGGCTATCCGCCAACGCCTAAGGGAGTTCAGTCCTGTAGAACAGGAACATGAACTACCGAAAATAATTTAAACTGCGTATGAAGAATTAGGCAGAGACAGTTTAGGTGGGAAAGCATTAAAACCACAGCTAATGGGCAGTCCTGAAAAGGACACTTCAAAGCAGACACCTGCTTCTTCCAAAAAGAAGTGGGACAATAAAAAACAACAAACATTTAAGAGAAACAGATCTCAATCCCAAGGTAGATCTCCTCCAAAGGAGTCCTCTGAAAATAGGTATAATATCAGGAATAGGGATAATATTAGGAAACCTGACAGGTATCAGGATACTGATACACATTCCTGTCGTTCCTTTCAGGGTTCATCGAAAAACTCAGAGAGGGATGGACGGTCAGAAAGACAAGAAGAGTGTACAAAGTCCAGAGACAAGCAGCACACTCAAGATTACACTTCCAAAAAAGAAGAGAAGCCAAAGCAAAAGCCACAGTTCAAAAAGAAGAATGTTGGAGGTCTAAAGATCAGCCATGCCGAGAATTCTGGGGACTCGACTACTGAAAGGGGAATGGGCTCTGACGATATTAGACAGTGCAGCAGAAGTAACAATAGCTCGCCAGAACCTGATGGAATTTCTGGTGACAATATACTTGAATGATTATATCACAGTAGAAACACCTGACACTAGGGTGAGTGTCCCACATAATTTGTATGAAATAATGCTCCAGATGGAGGGGAACAAGTGTAGAAAAGTTAGAGGTCTCTTTTGGGAGAACCTTACGTTTGAATATGACATTATTTTAGCTGAACAAGATTGGCTGCCAGCATTTGTCATGGATTGCTCTAAAGGAGAAAAGGTAATTCTACTGGCATTCTCGGACCATAATCCAAGGCATTTGCAACACACATATGCATGGGAGTGGGCAGTGGCCGGAGCTCCATCATTATATAAAAACCATGTTGGATGGGATGAGGATTCAACCCACCACATAATTCCTTTAAAACATACTCCTACTGCATAGAGAGAGTATCCAATAAAGCAAGAAGCTAAAATAACGGTCAGGGAGATCTTAGATCAACTTGAGTACCAAGGGGTGATTGAAACATGCACAAATTAACAATACATATCGTCTACTTTTAGATTACAGGCATTTAAATACTTCCATTAAGACATCCGCAGTCAAAATGCACAAAGTGCTGCAATAATGAATAACATTGTGCGGAAAAAATACAAAACAACAGTTGATATCTCAAATGGATTTTTGTGCCAAAATATAGCGCCTGAAAGCAAGTATCTAACAGCATTCTCAGTGCTACGGTCCCAGCGGCCATTTCAGCAACTCCTCGAAGGGTATAAGAACAGCCCGGAGTTGTTTTGGGCCATAGTAACACAGTTGCTTCAAAAATTGGATAAAGAGGCATTGTCCTATGTGGATGATATTTATCTAATGGACAATAACCTATATGAACACTTGAATAGGGTAAACACTATAATTTTGTTATTGACATCTGAAGGCTACGAATTTAACATTAAAAAATCTAAAATAGCCTACCTCAGTGTCCTGCTTTTAGGAAACAAACTTTCAAGTAAAGGAAAAAGCCTGGCAGCCAATTTTTTTAGAAAATGCGCGCTTGTCCTACCTCCAAAATCATTGCAAAATGTACAATCAATACTAGGGTCCCTATATTTTGGTCTAACATACATTTTGGATTACGTAGAAAGAGTAAAACATTTCTGAAACTTAATAAAACCTGATTTCTCAGCAAGAAATCGGGCACAGGAACATACAGATACACTACGTTACTTGCAAGCTGATATTATTGTCGGATTGCTCCGCAGGATCCGAATGACGAAGAAAAGGGTCCACCTCCCGAAGTTACCAACACCCTGAATATACAACACAGGGTGTTCGAACAATCAGGCGAGGGAAAAGAGGAAATGGAAAGGGTCAGCTGGGATAAGGACCTGAAATGACAAAACAAAACAAATGTATAAACATAACCAACGATAATGACTACACTCATGTATTCTCACTAAACCCTGTGTACCTGATAGAAAACAAATCCAATCATTCTGTATTCAATCTGCTTGTCGTCTATATCGAGGTCCCTGAAAACAAACACATACTATAAATTGTTGTAACTCATAAGTAGTGCAAGAAAAGGTTTTTAGTAAGGGATTGTTCATTGAACGCACCATCAGTTTATATGGTATATTCGAAGACCCTGTACACAGTACTTCTCTCCTTCCCAATCCTATTATATCCAGGAGCAGAGAACTAACATCTATCCTAGGCGTAACCCTAGGTAAACCAAGACGAGAGAAGTTTGCAAGTAATGTCCCAAATGAATGAAGAAGAAAAAATGAAATGAAAGCGTGAGGTTGCGACCACCAACACACTTCGCTATAATCACCATAGACAAGATACAGTACTTTATACTCAAGATACGGTAGCACGTGGTTGCAACCACCACTGTGCTCCGCACATAATTTCCACAACCAGATATGCCAAGAAATACCGGTAACGTGTGGTTGCGACCACCACCACGCTCCGGAGTTTTAATCCTACCAAGAATGTCAGATCCGGCATACGGCAACGTGTAGTGACCCCACCACCACGCTCCGCTGCTAATCACCACACCAACCGAGTACCATCTACGGTAACACGAGGCAGCCACCTCTGTGTTCCGCTGAGCAAAAGTCTTTAAGGACAAGAAGGCAGCGCTAGTTAAAATCCACTAAGCGCTCCGTACTAACAGCTACAGAAGCAATCCAAAAGAATTCTCCGGGGGCTTCTTCTCCAACCCCTGACCTCGGAAAACCCCTTACCGGACTCTCTGGCAGTCTTGAAGCACAACGAACCTCTCATCAAGGATCCGACCAGGGAAACGCCTGATCGCTCAAAACACCGTCGGCAACTGCAACCTGGAAGAAGAATTACGCGCAACAGCCAATCGCGCGGATTCATGATATACTTCCTGGTTGCAAAGGCTCATGGGATTTGTAGTTTATAATGTTAAGCAGGCGCGATCACGGTAATTCCTGACAATAGGTCTTCCTCCCTAGCGCCTCCTAGGGCCAGGTTTAGCAGGACACCTCCTATGAAATGAACGAACAGCAACAGGGGCATGCGCATTTGCACAAGGTTCCCAGGACTCGTCCTCAGCCGAGTAACCTTTCCAGGAAACCAGGTACCACAGAGCACCCCTGAACCATTTGGAGTCTTTAATGCTCCTCACCACATATTCTAGCCCCCCATCACACAACACTGGTGGAGGCGCACAGCGTCGTGCTGACAGGGCAGGTTTCAGCAAACTGCAATGAAAAACAGGATGTATCCTATGCGAGGCAGGACGTTTCAACTTGTAAGCCACAGGATTAATTCGCTTAGGCACAACATATGGGCCAATGTACCTAGGGTGAAAAACGCTCCTCAGTTTAAAACGTATGTTGCGAGTGGACAACCAGACCCTGTCTCCACCTGGTACACAGGACCCTCGGAGCAGTGGCGGTCTGCCCAGTGCTTGTAATCACGTTTAGCCTTGATCAGATGCTTGGTCACCTGCCTTTGAACAGTACGCAGGTGACGACCTTGTTCCAAGACCACTGGTTGCCTACTCACTTCCTCTGGGATGCTGATGGGTAATACTCTCGCATCAAATCCATAATTGGCATAAAAAGGAGATACCCCCACAGAGCTGTGCCACGCATTGTTATAGGCCAATTCCGCCATCCACAACAGAGATACCCACGATTCTTGGGCGGCTAGGGCATAACAGTGCAGATATTTCTTCAGGGTTTGATTTAACCCTTCAGTCTGGCCATCCGTCTGCGGGTGGAAACTGGTGGAAAGCGTGGATACAATATGCAAAGTCTGACACCAAGACTTCCAAAAATGGGCAATAAACTGTAGTCCCCTATCCGAAATGATGACCTCAGGCACCCCATGGAGGCGTATGACATTAGTCAACATTAACGTGCTGTTTGCCCAGCTGTGGGAAGATCTCTGCACTGAATGAAGTGTCCCATCTTAGTAAGACTGTCCACCACCACTACCACCACCGTGTTTCCCTGATCCAATGGCAAACCTGTAACAAAATCCAAGCTTACACTCTGCCATGGCCTCTGTGGTGTGGGCATGGGCATGAGTTTCCCTTCACTCCTCACATTCTCACTTTTGGCACGAGCACAGTCCTCACATCTATTCACCCACGAGGTTATATCCGGGGTCATCGTTTTCCACCAGAAATATCTCAACATTAACTATATGGTTTTCTTCACCCCTTGATGTCCAGCAACCGGAGAATTGTGACACCATACAAAAGCCTTCCTTCGCACTTCCAATGTGGGTAAATACAACTTGTTATTCACAAAAGGCAACCCCTTTTTCAATGAACGACCAGCCACTTCCCTGCTCAAAGAAACCCAGGCAATGTTAGTCTTTTGATCTTTTATGCTGTCCAAAAACATGTCTGCCCTTAACACACAGATCACCTTTGATGGCTCCACTATCGTTTCTAAGGGGGGTTTTATGTTATTATCCTCCCTACTCTCCAAACGGGACAAGGTATCTGCCTTTCTATTGTCACTGCCTGGTCGGAACGTAATCACGAAATCATATTCCACAAAGAATAGAATCCACCTCATCTGTCTCTGGGTAAGGTGTCTAGCCGTCATCCTATACTGAAGATTACGGTGATCAGAATATACCATAACTGGAAACACCGCCCCCCCATAGATACTGTCTCCACTCCTGAAACGCCCGTTTTATGGCCAGAAGCTCTTTTTCGGCTATTGTATAATTCATTTCTGCATGACTCAATTTCTTCGATAGATATGCCACGGGATGTAACTGTCCGGTATGCTGATTTCTTTGTGACAATATTGCCCCTATAGCTTCATCGGAAGCATCCGCTTCTACTGTGAAGGGGAACTCTGGTCTTGGGTGTGCTAAGATAGGTGCTGAGGTGAACGCTTGTTTGAGATAACAAAAGGCATCATCAGCTTCCTTGGTCCAATTAAACACAACTCCATTTCTGAGTAACCTAGACAAAGGAACGGCTACCTGTGAAAAATGGAGAATGAACCTTCTGTAGTAATTGGCAAAGCCCAAGAAACATTGCACTTCTCTCACTTTTTTAGGCACTGACCATTTTTGTACTGCCTGGACCTTACGTTCTGCCATTTGTAACCCTTCAGAGCAAAGCATCACCCCTAAGAACTCTACTTTTCTCAAACTGAATTGGCACTTGCTTAATTTACAAAAAAGGCTATGCTCCCTCAAACGTTGTAAGACTTGGATGACATGGGCGTTATGTAAATTAACCTCTTCCGAGTAAATCAGAATGTCGTCTATGTAGACTACTTTATAAAGAAAAGAGAGTACCCTCTGGCCCCAAGGGAACTGGGTAGAGTAAGCGACAAAAACTTGTAAAGTATTCCCTGGGTTTTCAATCTTTATGTGGAAAAGTATTGTATTACTGTGTATCCGGGACCTCTTCCGAGTAAATCAGAATGTCGTCTATGTAGACTACTTTATAAAGAAAAGAGAGTACCATCTGGCCCCAAGGGAACTGGGTAGAGTAAGCGACAAAAACGTGTAAAGTATTCCCTGGGTTTTCAATCTTTATGTGGAAAAGTATTGTATTACTGTGTATCCGGGATAAAGAAGCTCTCACTCTTGCATTCTCTCTTGGTTACCCTTTATTCTAGCAATAGTGTGTTAGGACCCTTCTAATAGTAGAACCACAAAGGCAAAATTCACTTGGCATAGAACAATTTATTAAAATTAATCAATGTAAAAATAAAATCAGTATCAAAAAGGCAAATATGTATCTTTGAACAGTATGATCATAAACGTTCCATTTATTAATACAGTGCCTAATGCTCGTTTGTTTCACATTATATATAACACATACTTGTTTGATGCAATTAAAAACAACATATATCAACACAATTTAGTAAAAAAAGTTTGAATTAAAAACCCTCTGTTAGGGATGTCGACGCGTTTCGGTGGATAAGGCTTTTTTACCCCACCTTCTTCAGGACAATTAACAATACATGGATCTGTGAATACAAAAATACAATGTAAGACAAACATCCTTATGAACAGTTGCACGTTGATGTTACATTTCTTCATGTTCTTGCCTAGGATCTTAATACAGTAGCTGGTATTATGCTATTTGCCTAATGTGGTTTTACTAAAACTGTTTTTCAAGCCCTCCCTCCTGGTGGGTGTCTGCACAACTACACTTAACCAAAGGGGCTTTGTGTATGCATTCGCTCCCATTCATCTTAAGACATCAACATTCATCCTCTTTACCTGAACATGATCAGGTCTGTATCCGTTATTGACTTTAAGATATGTTGTTATTCAGAGGACTCATTCAGTATGACTCCAAGCAGACCTATGGTTAAACATATATTACATCTAAAGTTATTAGGTGTATTACACTTTGTGGCACAAGTTTATTTAAATCCACCCAGTTGTTTTATTCTTGGTACAATCTCACGTGAATCATACCTGCGTCTGTTTGTGACGGTATCCTTTCCTTTGACGGGGATACGATGTGCTTCATACCATTTCTTAAAATGATGTTATATGTAGGTCGATTTAATCAATTACGACCTGTAGAGATATATACAACCATTGCTCTACAGTGGCCCATTATTACGATTAAGGTCATCTACACGTGAACATATTTAATTAAAACCCACCTGCACTTCCTAATCCTTCAATTTGGACCGGTGTTGCCCCAGTGGTTCCTTTTTTTTTTAAGAGCAGTTGCTGCAAGAAGAAATAAGGTCCATTGTCCCCATTGTTCTTTTCTATTCTCTCTTCCTATATAGGTATGATTATTTTAGCGATAGGCAATAAAATAATTTTAAACGTATGCCTACCTTGTTAGAGGAAAAGACATCAAAACACAAAGAAGGAATCGACACCCGTGAATTGACAAAAACACGAGGTGAGTTAAGATGCCATAATCATACCTATATAGGAAGAGAGAATAGAAAAGAACAATGGGGACAATGGACCTTATTTCTTCTTGCAGCAACTGCTCTTAAATAAAAAAGGAACCACTGGGGCAACACCGGTCCGAATTGAAGGATTAGGAAGTGCAGGTGGGTTTTAATTAAATATGTTCACGTGTAGATGACCTTAATTGTAATAATGGGCCACTGTAGAGCAATGGTTGTATATATCTCTACAGGTCGTAATTGATTAAATTGACCTATATATAAAATCATTTTAAGAAATGGTATGAAGCACATCGTATCCCCGTCAAAGGAAAGGATACCGTCACAAACAGACGCAGGTATGATTCACGTGAGATTGTACCAAGAATAAAACAACTGGGTGGATTTAAATAAACTTGTGCCACAAAGGGTAATACACCTAATAACTTTAGATGTAATATATGTTTACCCATAGGTCTGCTTGGAGTCATACTGAATGAGTCCTCTGAATAGCAACATATCCTAAAGTCAATAACAGATACAGACCTGATCATGTTCAGGTAAAGAGGATGAATGTTGATGTCTTAAGATGAATGGGAGTGAATGCATACACAAAGCCCCTTTGGTTAAGTGTAGTTGTGCAGACACCCACCAGGAGGGAGGGCTTGAAAAACAGTTTTAGTAAAATCACATAAGGCAAATAGCATACTACCAGCTACTGTATTAAGATCCTAGGCAAGAACATGAATAAATGTAACATCAACGAGCAACTGTTCATAAGGATGTTTGTCTTACATTGGATTTTTGTAGTCACAGATCCATGTATTGTTAATTGTCCTGAAGAAGGTGGTGTAAAAAAGCCTTATCCACCGAAACGCGTCGACATCCCTAACAGAGGGTTTTTAATTCAAACTTTTTTACTAAATTGTATTGATATATGTTGTTTTTAATTGCATCAAACAAGTATGTGTCATATATAATATGAAACAAACGAGCATTAGGCACTGTATTAATAAATGGAACGTTTATGATCATACTGTTCATAGATACATATTTGCCTTTTTGATACTGATTTATTTTTACATTGATTAATTTTAATAAATAGTTCTATGCCAAGTGAATTTTGCCTTTATGGTTCTACTATTAGAAGGGTCCTAACATACTATTGCTAGATTAAAGGGTAACCAAGAGTGAATGCAAGAGTGAGAGCTTCTTTATCCCGGATACACAGTAATACAATACTTTTCCACATAAAGATTGAAAACCCAGGGAATACTTTACAAGTTTGTGTCGTCTATGTAGACTACGACACGTATGTCCACAAACTCCCTCAAGACATCGTTAAGAAAGAACTGAAACGCCGCCGGGGCGTTGCACAGCCCAAACGGCATCACAGTATACTCAAATAATCCGTAACATGTCTTGAAGGCAGTTTTCGACTCGTCCCCTTCGCAAACACGCACCAAATTATACGCTCAGCGAAGGTCCAGTCTGGTGTAAATCGGGACGTTTCTCACTTGGTCCAATTAGACCGAGATGAGTGGTAGGGGGTATTGGTTGCGTACTGTGTGCTTATTTAACATTCTGTAATCCACACAGGCCCTCAGATCCCCATTAGCTTTGGCAATAAAGAACAAAGGAGAGGCGGCCGGGTATTTGGAAGGCCGTATGAAACCTATCTTTTGATAATGGTCTAGGTACTCCTTCAGATGTTTAGTTTCTGGGACGGATAAGGCATAAACACGACAGGAAGGTATGGGTGCCCCATCCACTAGATCTATACACCAATCATACTCCCTATGTGGTCGCAACTTTTCAGCCATACTCTCATTAAACACATCTCTGTAGGTTTGATATGCCATAGGTAATGACACTTCCTTTTCCGCCGCAGTGGCTATTGCAAACGGAAAAGACAAGGCAGCCGCCTGAGATGGTTGCTGTGAAACAAAATGATCCTGACAATCAACAGATAGGAATCGTATAGTTTTCTATTTCTAATCAATAAGGGGATTGTGGTAACTCAACAATGGCATTCCTAGAATTATCTCATACTGAGGCGCCGCAATAATATTCAGGGACAGCTCATCCTTGTGTTACCCTTCAGGGACCAGGACGGACAACCCTACCTTCTCTGTTTGTTCTGTGATCAACCAAGATTTTAATGGTTTACCATCCACCGCCCAAACCTCTTCTGGTTTTTCTCTGGACACCCGACTTAATGCGAGACTAGACACCAACCCACTGTCGATAAAATTACCTGTGGCACCTGAATCAATCATCACTAGAACCTAGTAATTATTCTGATGACACTCTAAGTTCATGGGTAGAACTATGTGGGACATAGAATCTGGTAGAGACTCTATGGACAACGAAGGGAGTTTCCATTGCATAGCCTCCTCTTTACTCCCTCTACTGTTCTCTGGTATGTCGGAACTAGGACCTATAGTAGACACAGCCAACTTTTTCCTGGACCACCCCAAGTTTTTTTTGGTTTGGATGGGCATTCCCGTACATAATGACCCTTCTTGCCACAGTACATACAAAGTCCCTGAACCCTACCACTATCCCTCTCTTCCTTGGACCACGGGGCTCGAACTGCGCCTATTTCCATCGGTTCGCTTCCTTCGACTGGAGGTGGTAACACTTTGCGTGAGGGATTCTCATATCTGACGTATCCTTTGTCCCATCTCCTCCTTTCACCCCCTCTTTCTGCTAATCTGCTATCCAGCCTCAACGTTAAATTAATCATGTCCACACAAGTGGTTCGATCTGGGCAATAATATCCTTTAAGCCTTCCCCTAATCCTTGATAAAAGATTGACATTTGTTTTTCTTCAGGCCAAGAAGTTTCTGCCACTAACCTATTGAAGGTTGTTAAAGATGTGACTAAATCATTCTTCCCTTGTCTTAGTTCTAATAATTCTTTGTCAGCACTGAAAGTGGTTGCCCTTCTATCGAACACCCTTTCAAACTCAGTTATAAAAGCTGACCAATTAGACAGCACCGCATCGTTATTCCTCACTAATGGGACAGCTCAATTAGCAGCGTCCCCAATTAAATAAGAAATGGGAAACGCCACTCTCGAGTGATTGTTCGGTAAGGAGGCAGGTTTGCAAGAGAAGTGCAAAAAAAATCTGTGTTAAGAACACCTGTGTCTTTGAAGGATCCCCTGAATAACGCTCAGGACTTGCCAAGGGAATGGGTGGATGGACTGTAACCTGGATCTGAGGATTGGTGAGAGAGGCATCAAATGGATTCCTAGTTAATGTATCCACTCTTTCTCTGAGAGCAGTAGTTTCTGCTCTGGATGCAGCCAATTCTTGTTGTACTATAACTTGAGCCTGTAAAACACCCTCCATGAATGCCATTATCCCCGACAACCGGATCGGGCGGAGCAAAATATCGTGGGCGCGTAATTCTGTCTGGATTGCTCCGCAGGATCCGAATGACGAAGAAAAGGGTCCACCTTCCGACGTTACCAACACCCTGAATATACAACACAGGGTGTTCGAACAATCAGGCGAGGGAAAAAAGGAAAGGGAAGGGTCAGCTGGGATAAGGACCTGAAATGACAAAACAAAACACATGTATAAACATAACTAACGATAATGACTACACTCATGTATTCTCACTAAACCCTGTGTACCTGATACAAAACAAATCCAATCATTCTGTATTCAATCTGCTTGTCGTCTATATCGAGGTCCCTGAAAACAAACACATCATATAAATTGTTGAAACTCATAATTAGTGCAAGAACAGGTTTTTAGTAGGGGATTTTTCATTGAATGCACCATCAGTTTATATGGTATATTCGAAGACGCTGTACACAGTACTTCTCTCCTTCCCAATCCTATAATATCCAGGAGCAGAGAACGAACATCTATCCTAGGCGTAACCCTAGGTAAACCAAGATGAGAGAAGTTTGCAAGTAATGTCCCAAATGAATGGAGAAGAAAAAATGAAATGAAAGTGTGAGGTTGCGATCACCAACACACTTCGATATAATCACCATAGACAAGATACAGTACTTTATACTCAAGATACGGTAGCACGTGGTTGCGACCACCACTGTGCTCTGCACATAATTTCCACAACCAAATATGCCAAGAAATACCGGTAACGCGTGGTTGCGACCACCACCACGCTCCGGAGTTTTAATCCTACCAAGAATGTCAGATCTGGCATACGGCAACGTGTAGTGACCCCACCACCACGCTCCGCTGCTAATCACCACACCAACCGAGTACCATCTACGGTAACACGAGGCAGCCACCTCTGTCTTCCGCAAAGCAAAAGTCTTTAAGGACAAGAAGGCAGCGCTAGTTAAAATCCACTAAGCGCTCCGTACTAACAGCTACAGAAGCAATCCAAAAGAATTCTCCGGGGGCTTCTTCTCCAACCCCTGACCTCGGAAAAACCCTTACCGGACTCTCTGGCAGTCTTGAAGCACCACGAACCTCTCAGCAAGGATCCGACCAGGGAAACGCCTGATCGCTTAAAACACCGTTGGCAACTGCAACCAGGAAGAAGAATTACGCGCAACAGCCAATCGCGCGGAATCATGATATACTTCCTGGTTGCAAAGGCTCATGGGATTTGTAGTTTATAATGTTAGGCAGGCGCGATCACGGTAATACCTGACAATTATAGCTTCCAAACACTTACAGACAGGCATAAACGTACGCAACCTGGTGATCTGTATAATTGTGGGTCAATCTGGGTTTACCTATCTGACATATAATGAAGGTGAAACAGTACCAATTGGATACAAATCACATTTGAACACAAATGGTAAGATGTGCTTCGCATCTACTGAAAAGATTCTGACAGCAGTACAGACTGCTGTAGTAAGAGAAAGAGCACCGGCTCAGGGGAAATGAATAATAGTCATGACTGCAGTTCCAGCCTTAGAGGCTGCAAGAAAGGCAAGTGTACCAAATGCAAAAGCCTTATATCCGAGATGGCTACAATGGGCTAATTCCCTCACTGCAACAGATGTAGACTACCGGTACAACCCAAATTTAAAGACACAAACATTCCTGCAATGCGAACAAGAATATCCTCTACCTAATGAAATCATGCCTATTGATCAGTATGAATATATTATTTACACTGACGGATCTGCTCAACCGGCCATAGGAAGTAAGCAACAATATAGCACGGCATGTGCAATCATTAAAGGCTGCATGCGGGATGGAAAGTTCCATCCGAGTTGCACTAAAACACACTCTCTAGGAGACTGCATGGCACAGTTGACAGAATTAAAAGCACTGATACTGGCACTTGTAAATTCGGGTCGAGAATTCCCCACACTAATTGTGTGTGATTCCTTTTACTCTGTGCAGTCATATAATGAATACTTGCAATACTGGGTTCAAAATGGGCTCAAATACGCAAAAGGTGGCACAATTAAGCATAAAATGCTATGGGAACTGGTAGTGGAGTTGAAATCTGAACTACCAAGGACTTACGTGATACATACACTGAGTCATCAGCGTGATGGCATTCATGTAGAAGGGAATTCATTGTCTGATGAAGTCGCAAAGGGGGCTGTACGTACGGCTTCGTTAGCTGCAATCACTCGTTCTAAAATGAGAATAGACGTGAGATTATAGTGGCTGTTATTGCTTTACGCAAAAACATTAGTGCATTACCAAAAAGATTTCCACTCAAGTACTCCTACAAGTTAGATGCCAATAACATTCCATTTGCTTAGATTCCTGGAGTGGGGGATAGAGTAATTCCAAGTATGGATCGTAGGTTCGGTTTAATCCTAGCAGCACATAAAGGGATATTTTCTGCTCATGCAGGAGTTATGGCGATGGTTTCCTTATTGAAACAATGCTACTGGTGGCCCGGTTTAACAAAGCAGGCTAAGGACTACATCTTGAAATGCGACATCTGCCAGCAGATGAGAGGTTCCACTGTAATACGTCCTGCGCAGACACCATGTTAATAGCTGACAAGCCACTAGCGTGTCTACACCTAGACCACTGCAGTCCCTTAAAAAGAGATGGGGCTAAAAAACATATATTGGTAGCAGTAGATTCCTGCTCGAGCTTCTTATGGGTGTGGCCCCAGTGCTCGTCTGACGCTCGAACTGGTATAAAAGATTTGCGAGTTTTCATAGGGATATACGCAATTAGCACATTACTTTCTGACCAGGGCCCTGCTTTTAGCTCTCGGGCTTACCAGGAGGCAATGGGAAGTTTGGGTGTAGCATTGCGGTTCTCAACTTCATACCATCCGAGGGAAATTCGGTAGTGAAGAGAAAAAAACGAGACTTAAAGCAGTCTTTAATAACTAGAGTATTAGACATGGGCGAAAGCTGGGTAAAATATCTTTATGGAGTCCCACGGGCTCTCAATAACATGCAAACAAGTTCTCTTGGGGGGGTCACTCCATATGAGATCCTATTTGGGACAAGAATATGGGTACCTGATCTTGATTGTGAAGGCACAGTGGCGGATGAAAAGCCTTTTGACATCCATGATCATTTAGCTGTTTTACAGGATCTAAATAAATCCAGGACACAACTAAGTAACGTCCACCTGAAGCAGACCACAACTGGGGAAGTCAAATCAGTCACGGCAAGACCTGTCTGGATCCCAAAAGTCGGGGATCTGGTCAAAGAGAAAATAGCAGACAAGAAAGAATTTGGGCCATCCTACACAAACCCTGCACCAGTCCTAGCCATTGAAGGAACAAGAACTGTACTTCTGCCGCCTCATTGTGGAAAAAAGGAGAAAAGAAGTGTCTCAATTGACCCAATCAAACCACACTATGTGGCCGATACGAATAAGTAGGCCTGGTGGACTCCAAAGTAGCAGATGCCCTCCTCTCGCTACTATTCAAGAAGTTCAAATGGAAAGACTCATCACATTTGAAGAGTCACCTGTAAGGAATGAAGGGCTATGCAATAATGCCATGGAACTTGTTCCTCTTAAACCTGAAATTCAACTTCAAAATGAAACTCAAAATAACACTCAAGTTGCAATTAGACCAAAGACAGACATCTACGTCAACATACCTTGACAAGAGCAAAATACGATTTCAACAAATCCTGATGCAATTCCAACAATTGATCGAACTGCTTCTGGCTACTTCATAAACTTTGACACGTTTTCTTTGGATCCAAGTAAACCTGAAACAATGCCAGCCCACAAATAATGCAAGAAGCAAGTTAAATACTTTTTTAACTTTCTTAGAAAGATTTACCTGGTATCACCATGGGTAGAACTATGGGCATCTTCGGGGTTTCTCTTCTTTCTTTTCCGGTTAAGCCTAGTAATACTTTTTAACATGCTTATTAGTGGACAATACATTTGGCAACGCTCTCCTGCTCAAGAAGTGGACTTAATTTTGAAACCTCATCAATCATCAGTATTTCTTTGAATTCACGAAACTCGACTTAAGGCTTTATCCAGAGTTTTTTTCTGGTAGCCCCTAGTTTTGAGTCTAGAGCAAAGTTTGTTGATTTCCTCGTTAAAATCCTGTTCTGTACTACTGTTCTGTACTACAGTTTCTCCTGATTCTTACCATTTCTCTGAATGGTATTCCATTGATGACTGATGACGGGTGCGCGCTATCAGCCCTCAAAATGGAATTGGTGGCTGTCTCTTTTCTGTAAAGTTTACTCTTAATGGATTCTCCCTCTACAAATAACTCTACATCCAGATACTCGATTTTCCTTTCCTGAAAATTCATCGTTATATTGACATTGAAATTATTTGTATTTAGAAATTCTAAGTATTCCTTCATATCCTGTTGTGTACCTCTCCACAGGATTAAAATGTCGTCAATAAAGCGACCCCAGAAAAGAATGAAATCAGTCCATTTTGCGGCTCCTTGGCTCCAGGCATGCTCCCTCTCATACCAACCCATAAATAGGTTGGCATAAGAACGAGCAAACCTGGACCCCATCGCCGTGCCCCTAATTTGATGGTACCAAACAATTTTTGAAAACATTTTAGATGGCATGTGAGGAGAGAATAGAGAGACACTCACGTTTATATATTTTTTTGTTTTTGAAGTATTTGTGTTTCTCTGATATCGATCACGAAGAGCCGTGTAAATTGGAAAAGATTATTGGGAAGTAGTGATCAGACTTTTATTAATTGTGAGCAAAGAAAATTACTCTATAAGGTGAAAGATATCGCCAGGTTCACAGCACCATTAACACACATGTTTCTTGACTGAGTAACTTGTACTAGAAATATGCATAAAATTGTTTGACTGTCCTTTTTTTCTATTAAGACCACCAAGAGGGGGTTCGAAGGTATATGATCAAAATTATAGCAGATGGATGATTGTTATTTAGCTTGTTTTAGAATGGTATACAGGCAGGCCATTGCTAAATGTAAATATGATGTATAGAATGGCATATAGGCAGGATCCAGTGGATGTGGGTTTATAAGGAATTGTATTATTTTAAGGTTACTCTGATCCTCATGGTTACATTTTTTTGTTTTTCTTATTTTCTTACAGCCCTGATGATGTCCCGGCAGGGACGAAAGGTGTAGGCTGGAGCTGTGAGAATTGTGTGAATTGTGAAATCTTTATGTTTGGGAAGAAGATAAAAAAAGAATATGTTCACCTATACAGTGGATATGACCAACAAATGAGATAACAAATTAAAGACATTTATGAAGTGATGAAGCAAGTCTGCTTGGAACCTTCTTTCTTCTGACGAATGGCGGAATATTGATGCTTTAAATTGAAATTGCACATTCGATACTCCTTGGTTAATAGTTTTAGAATAACAACTGTTCAATAAATCATTATTGAAATTCCCAACCTTCACAATTAAGGGCAAAGAACAGCACCTCATGTTCATAAATATATATATATATATATATATATATATATATATATATATATATATATATATATATATATATATATATATATACCTCCAACACAAAAAGATAGTATAGAGCTGTCAAAACAGCTAATAAACCACATCGCTGACTTGAAAGGCGATCATCCAGAAATCTCACTAATAGTGACAGGTGATTTCAACATGACACTTCTAGGCCACACCATCAAAAATGAAGTTACTGAAACCCAGGAATAGGTGGGATATTCCTAGACAAACCCAACTAGGCACAGTAAGGAATGGGCATATCCCTTGTCGGGAAATTAGAGATTCTGGGGCTACAAGCTCTAAATGGCTGCATCAATGGAGATATTCCCTTAGCCTTTTCATTCCATTCTCCATCAGGCAGCTCAATAATAGACCACACTGCAGTGTCTCTTCCTCTATTACACTTAGCTGTCTCATACAAAATGGGCACAAGACCGGAAAGCGACCACTTACCGCAGGAGCAGGTACTGGCTATGTCACCATTAGAGAAAAAGCATTCAGCAGATGTAGCTGGAATCATATATACAATCAATTTAAAAAGATTTTAGTGAACCTTGAGTTTAATTGAAAGACTACAACACCATGCAAGTCGTCACTTGGAAAAATCCCAACAAAGTCAATGGCTCATTCACGGACAAATGGGTTGAAGACACCACCATCTACACAGAACAGTTTTCCACCAAAGTAAATATCAGAACTGCGCTGCGCAGCCCAGCCAAACCCTCTTACCCAGCTAAAATGTATATAAGTCGGCTAAACTTAAACATCTAAAGTGGGAAATCAATAAGGCTTTGAGAGCAGTTCAACGCAAAGGCATGCAATATGGACAATCAAAAGAGAAAACACTGACACCTTTTGGGCTAAACTCATTTGAGACCTTAAGCATAATAACACAAGGAATTTTTGGCACACAGTGAACTCCTTGAAAATCCTACACACAGGAGGTTAGGTTCAAATGTTCCAGAACACGATTGGGCTGCTTTTCTATTAGCCCACTTCAACCCTCAAGCAGACACAAATCCAAATCTGAGTGAGAACGGATCAGATAACTCAGGATGGGATCGCAGACTGACCCCGATGCAGGGGTCAGGCACGCCAGGGACCATTAAAATCAAGCTCGAAGCGGTGTAGCAACGGATCACTAAAGGGTAATATACAGGGGCTCCCGTATCAAAAGCGATCCCAAAAGCAATCTACAAAACCAACCTGGCTAAATGGGTAGAATCAATGGAGCCAATCTTCAACTACAACTTAACTGGGGGACCAATCCCACCCTCCTGTAGAGGTTCCATCATCTCTCCAATCTTTAAAGGAGGGAACAAACTTGACCCAGGAAACTACAGGCTGATAGCCCTGATTGCCAATGAGGCCAAATATTATGCTGGAGTCCTACTTGAGCACCTTAGGGAATGGGCCGACTCGAACCTTGTTATACTCCATAACCAAACAGGGTTCACCAGGAATACAGGGGCCATAACAGACATAATGGCCCTTTCGCTCATACTCGATCACTCCAGAACGTAAATGCTGCCCCTCTACCTCTGTTACATTGATTTTCAGGCAGCCTTTGATCAAGTAGAATGGAACAGGTTTTGTAAAAAATTGAAGACTTGGCAAATCCCATCTTACACCTGAGAACGATAGAAACCCTATATTCTAACACTCGTGTAAGAATCAAACTGGGGAATGGAGACAATCCCTCAAGGAACATCCCGACAACCAGAAGACTCAAACAAGGGTGCATATTAGCACCGCTGGTATTCAACGTATTTATTGCTGATGTTCCGCCAATACTCTCTTCCACCATACTTGTACGCCCCGAAACTAAGATCTGCTCATCTATCTAACCTTCTCTATGCCGATAACCTGGTGATATTAAGTAGAACACGAGTCAGGGTGCAGTGTCTCATGAAAGCAACAAAGGAGTTTGCTGAGATCAACGGGATGAAAATAAACGGCAAAAAAACAAAGTAGTGATGTCTGGGAAAAAGGCCCTCAAATGGAAGATCATCTTGCACATTGGGGGGAGCAGGATAGAAGAAACAGACTGCTACTGTCAAGTCTCACTCATCTGCGCTTCCTGTTAGTTCTGCTCGAAGGATGAGATGAAAACTCACACCCTCCCTCAAACCTCTAATCCCCCCACACAGCATAAGCAATATGTGGAAAAGAAAGAAGTTCAAGGGAAGGGGGAAGTGGATAAAATAATAAAAGAGATATCAGCACTCCTTAGACTCTTGTACTCTTCTTCTAACCCGGTTTTCTCCTGTAGGTGAGCTAGAAGTATCTTGTCTACGTTGCTTTATCTTGAAACAAGAGAGAGGAAAATATATATAGATATCAGTGCACTATTAGCGACTGCTATTCTTACTCCAACATCCTGTAATTATTCTCACATTTCCACATATTAACAGTCTAACTAGAATGTACCTCTCTGATCTGGTTTTCAGGTTAACCAGATGGGGGCGCCTTTAGGAAGATACAATCCTCTCTTTCCTAAAGAGCTGCGGTAAGATATAGAGAAAAGCCAACACATAAATTAAAACATACTAGACATTTACATGATCTAATTTGAAACCTCTTTTTTTTGTTTAGCGCTTACTCTCAAAAATCCCCTGAAACAGCTGTCATATCCAGAATACTGTTTCTCAACAAAATGTCTCTTTGTCGTGATTTAACAACACTAAACAACAAAGGGACCCTAGGGGGATTCGGACTAGGTACAGGCTGCCCCCCACTCACTCAACATCTCTGAACAATGTGCCTGACCTTATTGCAAGGTGAACTATCCCTTTCTTTCTGTAAATTGAGATAATCCTAGTAGTGGGTATGTTTTACTCCTACTACTGGTTTCGGTGTCTATTGTCACATTTACCTTAATCTATGCATTCCTAAAACCACGTGTGTGTGTACCTATTAGTCCCTAGTGCTGTTCTTCGCCGTCCCTCAACCCTTTCTCTAGTGAAAAAGGGGGAGGGGGGTTGGCAACGCCTCACGGGAGCAACCACCAAGGAGGATGTATCAAACTGGTACTCGCTTGACTCCCCACTATATCATCATCAGCAGTTGCCAACCATAAAAATAAAGGGGATCAAAAAATTGTGCTTAAGAAAACAAACTCCGTGTAGTGATGTGAATGACCCAACTACGTGATAGGGCCTACCCTCCTGAGTGTGAATTGTAGGACCTGTTAGGTTAAAAAGAACTTGGCCCCACTAGCACTTTCCTTTTATTCTTTGCCGTGTGCCTGTTCTAATAAAAACCAACATGTTTCATCGCCTTTTTATACATTACCGGCGATTTCATCAGGGTTGTGTTGGGATCTGCGTACTTCTTGCACATGTCATCAATTTTCTCCCTTTATTGTACCTAAATGCACATATGGAAATAAAAATGTAACACACACATCTGTGGCAGTTTGGTCATTGTGACTCGAAAAATGGTGTGTTCTGGCACCACTCCTACAGAACCTCGTTATACGTTACCAGGTAGCCTTGTGTAGTAGTGCATACCAGGCTCCCGTAGAAGAAATTGCTGTTAAAAGAACCCCCTTTATCCATAAGCGGGTTTGCGTGTTCGCCCTTGGGTCGATATCTAAAAACCGAGTAAATTATGATTAGTTGCTCCTTATTCTGCTCTGAAGTTATTTTGTCCGATAATAATATGTTCATCCTGTTTCTCGATCTAGCTGTCCAGATCATAGTATTTGCCGGCTGTGCTCGCCCGTATACATACATTTGTCAACTTCCCTTGTTGTTCATAAGTTAACCCAACTGCCCCAGCGGACATTCCTCGTAATTACGCAAAAGATAGTAACCAGTCGAGCTGGCTTTTCTTTCTAGTGACCCTAATGCCTACGGCGTGTACTTCTTACCGTATGTGCAAGCTGATGTGGCCTCCGCTCACCCTTCTCGCTCGCGTTCCCCGACCTGGCGTTTGTATTTTAAACACGCCAGCAGCCGCGCTTCCGGGTCACGTGGTTGGTACTGTGCGTGAAGGTGGCCTAGAGAGATGTGCTGGCGGATCGGCCATCTTGGAGAGGGTCTATGGTCGTGATGTGTATCACATCTATGTGTATCAACATATCTTTTGTAGCTAGATCTGGCTCATTTAGGTTTAAGGACATGGCGTATATTTATTTATTTATTATTCCCCGTGGTGGACTCGGTTAATTCTTTCATATCTGTACTCCTAGGTGTATTGTTCTTAGCGCGTTGCCTTTGATATTTACATAGGCTATTGCATTGCTTTCTGTTGTGCTACTATGAACCATCTGACTTTCACGTAAGATGTTGTCTCACCATATGCTGCACTTAAAGATAGATTATGCTTGTTTCCCCTCGGATCTATTTTCTTTGTGTCCTCAGTGTGTATCATAGTTTCATAGTCTCACTGATATAGTCTTGTTCACTGAAATTTGTGCCATTCAATAGTATCGTTCAGCCCCCGGTCATCTGTACATTCTTCATAGATCCAGCGGGCTTCCATTCTATGTAGAATGTTGTCCATGTTGTATTGGTCCCCTCGCACTGTTTCGATTACTATCCACCGTAGATCCCTAGGTTGATGTTGATGGGTCACGAAATGTTGTACCAGTTTCGTTGTTAGTTTCGCCGATTTCAAAGTACTGAGGTGCTCCTGTATTCTAATCTTTATTTTTCTGGATGTTAATCCGATGTAATGAAGATTGCATGGACACGTAAGTCTGTAAACTACATTGGAGGTGTTGCAGTTACTGTAGGTGTTTAAGTGCCACTCTTTTCCGCTAGTTCTGGTAAATGATTTCACTTTACTGGTCAACCCGCAAACTGTACAGCTACCGCACGGGTAGTGTCCTGGTGGAATGTTGGTTTGTTTCGCCACCGGAGCTGCACGCGAGTGGACCAGGCGGTCTCTCAGGCTTGAAGATCTTTTAAAAGCAAACCTGGGTTGTGGCATTGGCTTCAAACTGGTGTCTAGTATGTGCCAATGTTTTTTGATGATTTGTCGGATCTTAGTGGAATGGGGGCCAAAAGTGGTGACAACTGGTATACATTCTTTCTTTTCTCGAATGTGCTTGGTAAGTAGGGACTCTCTGGGGGTATTCAATACCCGTTTCCGTGCTTGTTTCACTATTTTGGTGGGGTAGGCCCGGTTAGTTAATTTTGCTGCTAGATCTTCTGACTCCTCTAGGTAGTTGGCTGTAGTAGAGCAGTTTCTTCGGTACCTCATGAACTGTCCTACCGGGAGGTTATCCCGGAGGGCTCTTGGATGAAAAGAACTATAGTGCAATAGTGAGTTTAACAACACTCTTATCAAAATAATAATCAGAGATGATTCCAATAATCTTTGCCTCAAGGATTCTTCACACGTAACTCTAAAAACAAATGTGCATTTTTCCTAATGTAGTTCCAAAGTCTTGGCAAGTTGACAAGTGCAAGAATAAATTGTTCCGTAATTGTCTTAGGCTTCCGTGATGTCTTGCTTTTAAATAAAATAAACAAAAAGGAAGTCTCTGGTGGTAAACAAGTCCGTTAACTTATCTTTAAGGTACGTACCTTTAGATCTCCTGAGTTTAATTGCCGTTCTTTTCTTTTGCCTATTTCAGGCTTCATGAAGGATCTTCGGAAGATCAAAGGGGACCGGAAGCCGATGTCCAGCAGATGACGGGGAAAGGGTTGCAAGAGGATTAGAGGAATCAGATGACACCAGGAACCGAAGCCGCCTCAGCCGAGGGACTCTGCAGTCTCTAAATCAGGTAAGTGAAACAGGAGTTTCTGTGGAGCGCTGGTGAGCAGAACAAACTCCGACGAACACACGCGCTGCTTTGGGAGATGCGCTGCGTTTTATAGACGCTCATGGGTGGGGCTGCTTGCTCCACATGGGAACGATAAAAGGGAGTTGTCTGTTGACACGTGAGGGAAAAACTCCAAGAGCACTTTTGTATTTAACAATCCGAAGGCCAAATGTTAAACAAGTAGCATTGCTAAAACCAAATGTATTTATGAGCATATGATTGAAACATGAGAACATTATTAACTTAGCATTACACAGATATACTACATAGATGTTGTGAGCCTGTGATTGAAACATGAGAATATTATTAACATAGCATTACACAGATATACTACATAGATGTTGGTCATTGCCTAATGAACAGGTTTATCAAAATAAAATAAGATACAGGTTTCTTTAACGCTGACTTCAATGAACTGTTAAAGGGCAGGCTGTCTGCAAAGGACACACCCTAACAGCTACAAATACCTTGGCCTCACATTCAACAGTGATGTCTCTTTCAAGTTTCATAAAGAGGAGTTCAAAAAGAAAGGGATGGCTCTCGCCGGAAGTCTGGCAGGGATATTTAGACACCTAGACTCTGGCTCTCCTACACCCCGATTATTGAAATCGCCAAAGCAAAAATAGTACCAACGCTAGCCTATGGTTGTGAAGCACTGAGAGTTAGAGACACTTTGTTCCTAGATAATTCCCTGGCTCGCATACACAAGTGAATCTTTCATCCAAAGCACCTCAGCAGCACAAACTAGGCTCGAGTTTGGGTTAACAAAGCAGTCCCTTGCAAGAGGAGCAGCTTTCACCACCTTCTGCTATAAGCTAAAATACTCGGAGCACAACTCCATCATTTACTATATCTGGGAGGAGATTGCAAAAAGCCATGTTCACCCTTTCACAAACATTTCAACAGCACTATTGAACTGCTGGGCCTGGTGGAATGGTGGTTGACATCAGTAAGCCTAGACCAATTCAAAAAGCGGTATTAAAATCATCTAAAATGTCAGCATTGTTAGAAGACAGAGCAGCCTTAGTAAAATGCTCACATGCCTGGATCATCTTGAACAGCTGAGACCTCAGCAGTACCTTGTGGAAGCTCTAAACTCCAAGATAAAGAAATACTTTCTCTCCTGTCGACTCGGCGGCTTCCAGTTGCTACCATTTAACAAGTCTTGGCTGAGGCCAGCAAGAGACTTGGCCTGTAGGCTATGTGGCTTGGCAGTCTAAAACTTGGTCCACATCATCTACCTTAGCAAACCCCCCTAGAAATCCGTCAGAATTTCTGCACCCCCAATGGATACAGCAAGGGCAGGGAAGCTATCCTGACCTGCTTCGATTCATCAGAACCAAGCTCCATTGCCAGAACAGTCAAGTATATTGTAGGTGTGGAAAAGGCACTCATAAAGGCAGCAAAAGATCCTGCCCTAACAACAGATTAATCATTGCGTTCTGACTGAGGAAATAGTCACCTCCTTGGTCAGTGCCAATAAAATATTCCTCACCCCACAAGCCCTGCCCCTTTCCAAGGACTTTTGTCTAATCAACTTTATTTCCTTACTTCCTCACTGATGTACACATTTATAAAACTACTGTCAATGTCTAAATGATGTTTCTATTGATATTTTAAATGATCACTACCAGTGCTGTACTTATTATTTATTCCTATTGTAAAGATATTAAATAGTCAAACAATAAACTACTTATAATATTATTATCATTCTACTCTGGGGGATCCAGGTAAAGTGCAGTCCTTTAGTCTAGCCTGTAGGTTATTATAGCTTGGATCACAGTTCTCTTATTGTCGTCTGACAGAAGAGAGAGGAATCTTTTCAGGGAGCCTAACAGCCCACAACAGGAGCCAGTCAGGGCCTAGATTTGTGGTTAAAAAGAGAGGGCACTGTCAAATGTAATTGCTAAGTTTTTTATGGTGCCACGTTGTGGGGCAGGGAGGGGAGCTTCTTTTGGCCAGAAGATACTCCATAGGTCTGGCGATGTTGGGCTACAAAACATAATCTCGGTTTTATTGGGGTTACATTTTAATTGGTTGATAGACAACCAATAGAAAACATTGGATAATTTCCTATGACTTCCCTAGCAATCTCCTCTCACTTCCCACTGGAGAAGAGAAGCTGGGTATCATCAGCATAGGAGATTACCGTAGATCCCAATGTCCCCGCTAAAACAGATAGGGGTGTGAGGTAGACTGAACATTGAAAAAAGTAGGGCTGAGTGCCAAGCCCTGAGGCAGTCCAACCATTAGCTGATGAGCCTTGGAAGAGAAAGGAGGCAACCAACCTTTTTGACTTCTTCCTTCCAGAAAGGAGGAGACCCCCTTCAGGCAAGTTCCCTTGCTTCCAATAGTTTGGAGTCTCTGATGGGGGACAGTATCAAAGGCCAAAGATAAGTCAAGCATGATCAAGGCGACCTTCACCAAATTGTCTAGGGTACCTCTTATGTGCTATACAGCCTCTATCAGGGCCGTCTCCATGCTAAAATAGGGTTTGAAGCCCAATTGACTTGGGTGCACAAGATTATTCTTATTCAAAAATTGAGAAAGTTGTGAATTTACAGTTTTTTCCATTACTTTTGAAAAAGCGGGTAGCAGGGAGATGGACATATAATTTGCAGGGACATGAGAACAGTTTCGCTGAAACATGTTGGTGTTCCAGCTATCTATGAAGTAAACTTTGCACAAGCAGACCCGTGAATGCACCAGTGTAGGTATGAGAAGGTTCCTCAAGAAGTGTTTTTTTTTGTTTTCCTAATAACTTTGGTGCTGTTTGATTATCTTTGACTCTTTCATGGAAAGTTCTATGACGATGTGGCAAGAGGGGCAATGAGAAAGTGAGTTTCCAAAGAGTCCAATTTCCTATTTTAATTCTTATAAAAAGGAATGCCCTCAGATACAGAAAAAATAACTAAATGGAATTGTGATGTATTCCTATAGGTTCTGAACCGATCCCCTATTCCTGACCCTATTCTGGTTAACAAACCAACAAGTTAACTAGCAGTCAGCCCATGAGGCAGCAAACCCCCATGATGCAGATACCGTTATCTGACGAAGCCACACTACGGCACAGGAACGTGTTATCTGATTAGGTCATAACGCTTGCGATCTAATTAGACAAGCGATATTCCTCCAGCCCCTGATAAGGCATACGGAGTTCTCTAAACAAATCAAACCTATGACAACCTGGGAAAAACCCTGCGGCCATTGTTTTGATTTCATCGAGAACTTCAGCAAAAGAATGCGCTAACGACCAAGTCGTATGACATCCTTATTGACGTATCTATGTCCATCCTTACGTCAATCTCGGCACCTTAAAGGTATAAATATTACCGATATTGCCCTATGCAAACACACGCGGTGGTGACGAGACGGAGCAGCCATACTTGCCGAAGCCCAGAGCAGAGCAGACCCCGCTGGCGCAGCCCCGCCTTCCTGACGCGCTGAGAACGAGATGCGCTGCTTTCTCCTGCCGAGAGATCCAGCACCGGCGCTTCCGGGTAGCCCTCGCAGGCAGCCTGGAATATCGAGACCAGAGAGAGAGATACCATCCCTCATTCATCCTAACTTCCAGGTACAGAACTGAATAACCCCTCACAGAGAATTCTTTAGTCAGTCACTTGGCAAAAACAAAACTTAACTTAAACTGTAACTTTCTATTCCCGCCCACGTATTAGGCTTAGGTCAGGTACACAGGGTAGGCGTATTTAGAAACACCAGTTGAGTACGTTTAGTCAAATGTATATGTGTATAAATCTATTTTATTCATTTTAAACCTTCATATGGCTTAGAAACCATATCAATGTTTTTACAGTATTATTTTATACTTCTGCTTTTAATGTATGCACTTTACTTAACCATAAGTATTGCAATAATATCGATCCATTTCTCTTGTATGAGAAAAGAGACTGATCAATTAATAACATCTTTTATTGAACACGCCCGTCTCTTCCTTTTCTCTACAATCTGATGAGACTAAGAATGCACGTACTGACTGAGTAAAATAAATTGCCTTTTGTTCACACGACTCTCGAGATACACTCTTGATTAGGGGAGAGCAAAGTTGTCATGTTCTATGGTTGTCAGAAACTAAATCCCTTCTTGTCTAATCAGGGAAGTTAATTCCTTCCTGAACATTCGAGAAAGTTTCTAGTGAACTCTGAGCTAAGCTGGCAAACCCAAAACTTTAAGTCTAATAGCGACAGTAGTAGACCTAGTTAACGTCTGGTCTAGGCCTATACTATTGAAGGTATTATTCCAATGCGCAGAGCCTATTGGGATGATAGGAACTACACTACATGGCGCCCAACGCGTTTGGAAAGGGCGATAAAACTAACGTAAGACATTTAGAGTAACTCAGTCGTGCTTTCTCACTCAGACCCCTTTTTTCCATTAGACTCCAAAGACGTCTGGAGTGGGTGAAAGGTTATATCCGCCAGACCTCGCAGGAGGGAACTCCTATGTATGGTTCTTGGTATAGTCAACGTTGAAGGATACACTGTTCCAAAATATTGTGCATCTAATCTTTGTTTCCATAAGAAACCTGATCTGCAAACAAAAGAAATAACCTTCCTGTCAGTAAAATGGTAGAGAGTGATGATGAAAGAGAGGCAGTTAGAATAGCAACTGAACTCGCAGCAGCTGATGCTACCATGCAGGAAGCAGACCAGGATATAATACTCATCCCGGTCATCAAAAGGAAATCTATAACCTTAAAACTTATAGAAAATGGACTGACACCTAGAGGTGGCACAGTCATATTCGTAATTGAGGCACACGAATATCGGCAGACAGAGGTATACTATTCATGGATAAATTTTCCAGCAGCAAATCCTGTAACAAAGTACTTCCACTATTACAAAATAGAGGAACCTCCTGAAACGTACACTGCTTTCGAGGAGGTGGAAGTACCACTCAAATTTCAAGAGCACCTGCTCTTATTTGATGGCGCCCTAAAACATAATAATCACATCACCAGGCTCGGTCCTTTAGGTAGACCAGGAGCAACGTGGCCGGTCCTAGCCGGATACACACCACATCCAGACATCGACGAGATGTCTGCAGCAAACCTTTTAACACAGTTAAAACAACTAATTAAAATACACAGACAATTAGTCCAGTATGTGATGCGGACTTCAACAATTCAACCAGCGATTAAAATTCCACAGCTGACCCCTCACCAGGGGAACACAAATAAAATTACACCACAGAACATCCAGTCCTGCCTAGGTAAAGTACCGGCTAAACGGGAACAAATACCATTCTGGTTGGCACAAAAAATCACCCAAATAGAGGCGGTGTTTCCTGACACCACCCCGCTAGAAAAACACAGGATTCTGACTATCTGTCTTCCAATGGGAATCGCACCACACATTGAGGACTGTGACACTTGGGGTACAGTCTTTGCTTCCATCTACACAAAAACGCACGGTGTTCCATCCATTTCGGTAATACCAGATGTGCTAAAACAAATTCAAGATGAATATGGTCCGGAACCCGCTTTAACTCTTGGTATGAAATTACTAAAAGACTTCAAGCAGGTCTCGGCTATATTATTAGCCAACATAAAGGGTGAAGCAGCAAACGTGGCGATCCGCCAGAGGTTAAAGGAGACAGATATAGCAGACCAACCAGCTGAAATTGCCAGAATCATAGAAAAATCCTATGAGGAACTAGGTAGAGATAGTTTAGGTGGAATACCAGTAAAACCACAACTGATTGAAAGTCCAGAAAAAATATTTTTTAATAATAATTCAACATCACAGAAAAAGAGCTGGGATGGAAACAAACAATCCAATCCTAAAGAAAAGAAATTCCAGTCCCGAGGAAGGTCTCCTAGGCGAAGAGAAAAATCTCCGAACCAAAGACACAGGTCACCCCAGAGTGACCCCTCTGAGAAAAGATATAACCTTAGAAATAGGGATAATATAAAAAAGCCTGATAGATATCAAGACATTGATACACGTCCCTCTCAATCTTTTCAGACTTCCTCGCAGAAATCGGAAAGAAGAGGACGATCAGAACAAAGAGAAGAGCACGCCAAGTCCAAAGACAAGGACCCTGCTCATCTAAAAAAGAAATTACAATTTCCAAAAAAGAAGGTAGCCAGTATCAAGGTAGTTAACAATGCCGAGAATACTGAGGACACAACTGAAAAACGGAGAATGGGCTCAGACAGTGCTAGACAGCGCAGCAGAAGTGAGCATAGCTCGCAAAGTCCTTATGAATCATCTGGAGACAGTGGACACGAATGAATATCTTCAAGTGGAAACTGCAGACACCAGAGTTAGCAAACCTCACATAATATATGAAATAACATTACGTATAGAGGGGGATAAGACTAGAAAAATAAGGGGACTATTTTGGGATAATCTCTCCAAGGGCTATGACATCCTTCTAGCTGAAAAAGACTGGCCACCAGAGTTTGTCAGGGACTGCCCTCATGGCGAAGAAATAATTATGCCTGCCTTCTCAAACTATATCCCAATTCATAAAAAATATACACTTGCTAGAAAGTGGGCAGTAGCTCTAGCTCCTGCTTTATATAAAAATCACGTAGGATGGGATGAGGACTCTCCTCCTCACAAAATCCAGTTAAAATCACAACCTACTGCACAAAGGCAGTACCCAATTAAGCAAGAAGCTAAAAAACAGGTAAAAGAAATACTAGATCAGCTAGAATACCAGGGGGTGATTGAAACTTGCACCTCACAAATGAACAACCCTTTGTTTCCGGTCTCCAAACCAGACAATTCATATCGTCTAGTTTTGGATTACCGACACCTTAACTCATGTTGCAAAACTTTTGCAGTGCAAAACTCGCATAGTGCTGCACTAATGAATAACATAGTGCGCAAAAAATACAAAACAACATTAGACATCTCTAATGGTTTCTTTTGTCAAAACATAGCACCAGAGAGCAGATATTTGTCTGCGTTCTCCATAAATGGCACTCAAAAACAATTCTGTCGGTTAGCCCAGGGGTACAAGAACAGCCCGGGAGTATTCTCAGAGAGAGTAACAGAATTACTACAAATATATGATGATGAAGCATTATCTTATGTCGACGACATATACCTAACAGATGATGACTTGGATACTCACTTGAAGAGAGTGAACACCATAATACTTGGGTTCGCAGCAGAGGGTTACAAATTCAACTTTAAAAAATCCAGAATTGCCCATCTGACAGTCCTGTCCTTAGGATATGAATTATCAAGTGAAGGCAAAAGCCTGGCTGACAATTTCCTAGAAAAATGTGCCGTAATCCAAGCACCTAGAACACTAAAAAACCTACAGTCAATTCTAGGCTTCCTAAATTTTGGAAGAACATACATTGCAAATTACGCAGAAAGGGTCAAACCCCTTTATGATCTGATAAAACCAGATTTTAAAAGATCCAATTGGACTCAAATACACACAGAAATTTTGAGATCCCTACAAACAGACATGCTAATTGAAACAAAATTAGAAACACGTAATAACACACGCAATCTTGTGATTCGAGTCATCCCAGGAAGATGCGGATTCACATACCTGACCTCTAATGAGGGAGAAAAGGTACCAATTGCATTCAAATCACACTTGTACACAGAAGCTGAAAAGAAATTCAGCATTGAAGAAAAAATTGTTCATGCAGTTCAAACCGCAATAGCTAGAGAAAAAGATCAAGCAGACGGTAGACACATCACAGTCAGAACAGCAGAACCAGCTTTTGAGGCATTAACAACACCATGTAATTTACCAACAACAACATTGAATCCGGAATGGATACAATGGGTGAATTCAATTACAACGGACAAAGTATACTACTACTTTGATCCAGAACTAGAAGAGTTAAAAAATCTAGAATATGTAAGAACATTCCCTCTGCCAATCGACATTCTGCCCGTACGACAGTACGCCTGTGTAATCTATACAGACGGACATGCTCAACCCCCCGTTTGGGGAGAACAAGCATACAACCCCACATGTGGGATTACAAAAGAAGTGTGGCGTGGAGGTAAACTAAGACCTCTATTAACAAAAACACACTCAGTAGAAACTAATTCAGAACAACAAACTGAAATATTAGCTTTGAAAATGGCGCTAGATAATGCGGATCGCGAATTCCCGACACTTATAGTGTCAGATTCATATTACTGCGTCAAATCATATAACAAGGATTTGCAGACATGGATTCAAAACGGTTACAAAGATGACACAGATGCACCAATAAAGCAAAAACTGCTCTGGGAACAAATAGCTCTTTTACAAAAAGAACTACCAAAGACTCACGTGACACATTCACTGAGTCATCAGCGTGATGGCGTTCACGTTGCAGGGAATTCATTGGCTGAAACAGCCACAGCGGCAGCCACTAAATCAGCTCCCGTAGTTCGAAAAAAGCATACATTAAAACACACTGACGGTGAAACAGTGCTGGCAGTGAAAACGTCATCAAAAGGCGACTGCTCAGCGTTACCGATCAACTATCCACTCAATTATACATACATAATCGATGCAAACTCCGTCCCTTTTGCTCGAATCCCTGGAGTGGGGGATAGAGTGATTCCAAACATGGACAGGAGAAACTTGTTAATCGCAGACGCACATATGGGCGAGGGTCTCAGACACCTCAAACTAAAAGATTCTCTGGAAGAATTACAATCACGGTACTGGTGGCCAGGCATGAGCCTGCATCACACCATGTTTGTGAAAAACTGCCCAAACTGCAACAGAAATCGCAGTGGGGAGAGAAACAGTGTAATACCTCGTCGTTTCACTCCAGTAAAAATCAACAGTAAAAAGCAAGGCTTGCGATTAACATATACAGGCTAGTTTCCACTTATAATGTAGATCACCAGCACTCGGCTGATGTCTGGACTGTTATACAGAGATTTGCGAGTCTAAATGGCATATACGCTAAGAGCATGCTACGTTTGATCATTGTTTTCACTCTAGCCCTCCAGCCTGAGGGGAAACATGGCCAAATGAGCATAGCACAGCGGGAATCTTCTCACTTCCTTCCTGAGGGATACGGGATGGTGTAAAGAAAAAACCAAGGCATAAAGCAATCTATAACGGAAAGGATATTAGGTACGGGAGCTGGGTGGGTCAAACATCTAATAAGTGTCCAACGTAGTCTAAATAACTTGCCAAGAAATTCTCTGAAGGGATTCAGTCCGTACGAATTATTATTTGGAACTAGGATGTTGATCTCTGACCTTGATAGTCAGACTTCAGTGGTGAAAGAAAAAAGCTTTGATATCAAAGACCGTTTGGCTATTTTGCAGGACTTAAACAAAACAAGAAAAGACCTGAGCAACATAAAGTTGAAACAACAGCCAACAACCACTGAAGAACCACCACCTGTCCCAGCAAGACCTGTCTGGATTCCAAAAGTCGGGGATCTAGTCAGAGAAAAGATCGCGGTAAAGAAGGAATTTGGGCCTTCTTACAGAAAAGCAGTTCCTGTCTTGTCTGTCAACGGGACAAGATCAGTTGTACTACCGCCACTTGCTGGTAAAAAGGAGAACCGAGTTGTATCCATCGACCTGGTAAAACCACAATCATGTGGCCGATAACACATAGTAGGCCAAGTGGACTCCCAATGAGTAGCAGACCACCAAGGTTTGCTACCAGTACAGAGGTCCTAACTAAGAGGCTAATCACATTCGAAACGCCTACAGAAGAACAACAAGGACTATGCAACAATGCAATGGAACTTAGACCTCTGAAAACCCAAATAAAAACATTTAGCAGAGACACACCAATCTACAATGAAGTACCAAGTGAAAATGCAAGAAACAGCAATCCTGAAGCAATTGGAACAATTGACAGAACTGCATCCGGCTACTTCATAAACTTCGATGATTCCTCTGAAGGCTTCAGTGAATCAAAGACACAGCCATCAACAAAAACCTTTAAAGATAAAGCTAAAGAACTTTTGAAACTACTGAAAGAAACATATCTAATTTCTCCATGGATCGAATTTTGGGTGGGTTTTGGTGCATTCATCCTCATACTTTGGCTCATCATGGTACTAACTTTGGGACGCTTCATTGAGGGAAAATATGCTAAAATGGACACAGCAAGTCAGAAAATCAACTTGATCCTCAAACCACACACATCTTCACACGTCGAGAAAAGAGAACTTTCTTCAGTCAACTTCACAGCCAATCCTATACCGGGTGGGGTAGCATGGGACAACACTGACTACGAAATTTATGGTCCGGTTGAAATCCTGAAATATCCACACCAAATTAAGATCTCATTGAGTGACTTTGTAAAACCAAGCTCATTTGCTGATGATTGGGACTTCGAAAGCATTAATAATATGATGTCTGACTTAGTAATGTCTGCTAAATTTACCAAACATGATTATTTGCAGGGTTCTACAAATTATGATAGTATGTACTGTTATAACCACTATGGCAACCATTTTTTACATAGATCTGCACAACCTAGAAATGTGTTAAATTATAATCAATGGGAACATTGTGCAACCCCTCCAAAAGGAAGCTCAAGAACCGTTTACGACAAATATTCATACTTTTCAGGTTTTAACATAAGTAATGCTGAAACATTTTATTTTAAATTGTCAAACAAGACAGGGACCAAGACCATGATAACAAACACAAAATTGATTTATTCAGACTCATTCTTTGAAAAAATGAATACCTTTGGTTTTGATTATTGGGACAAAAATGTTGAATTGAAAAGTGTTTGGGGTACAAAAGAATGGCAAGTACAGGGTATAGAATCTTTGTTTAGAGCCTGCATGATCCCAGAACAAATTATATTTTTAAATGACACTGTTCAACAAACTACCTGTCTTGGCTTAGCCAAAATCAAAGACTTAAATAAACCGTCTATTCCAAAGCCAACAATGTACAGCAATACCTCTACAGATGAGGAGATAGACGTAAACTATGTATTAAACCAAAACAGAACACATCCAGATTGGAAACAGTGGACTATCTGGCCCACAGACACTAATAACTGTCAAGACAGATTCCTGAATAAAACACAGGGGTTCAAAATGACCAGGCCAGACCCTAGATATCCTCAAAGACATCACCCAGGGATAATAACAACCTACAGTGTGGGCAAATTATGCCTTCAATGGCTACAAACTTCCACACTGGCAGAAATTAAGCAACACCTAACTTTACTTACTGATGGTGCTGACTTGCATGATTTCATTATGGGACCACGCAAACAGCGTCAAAAGCGTTTCATAGCAGCCTCTGTATATGCAGCATACAATGAGGCCTGGAAGGTTACTCAAATTGAAACAGCAGAGAGAATACGGGAAATTGACCGTATTAATTTGGAAAAATCACTTTCTGTAATGGACAATGGGTTAATGACTCTGTCCTCCAGAATTTTTTCTTTGGACAGCATTGTGTCTTCAGCAATCGACATATTATCGCAGGACTTACTGTTGTTACAACACGGTCAGTCTCAATTGCGTTCTATTGTACAGCTTGGCTGGACGTTACAAAATCTGCGTTCAGGCTATGTGCCTTGGCGTTTAATCAACACAACGTCACTATTCCATATCTTTAACCTTACTGATAGACAAATCAGTATGGCACAAAAGGGTGCTGATTATACAATCCTGAGCATTGAGAAACTTGAGAGATTACCAGTGACAATGTCAGAACGACCTGTCAGTGAATGGATAATACATGGGATAATTAATATTCCAATTTCAACCTTCAGGTTTCAATACTGCCAAAAATATATACAGGCTGGCATGTACGAGAAATTGGTAAATGGGTACATTAAAACAACATGGAACCTGCCCTATTCACATGCATGTGTCAGTAATAAAGGACAGAAAGTGTTTCTTAGTGGCAATAATTGTGCGATGTCACTAAGCGGTACACTTCTGTGTAACGGAATTAGTTTGCATGGAGCCTGTGAAGGGAATTCATATAACCTTTCATGTCACCAACTAGGCGCACCTGCAACAGAGATTGAACCATTCTTTCAAAGACTCTATAATGGGAGTTACATTCTAATTGTAGATCGCAGATGTTGTAGTCTTATGCCCGGGACTCCTTATCTCGTAACTACGACTGCGAAGGTCAAGTGCTGTGGACACTCATTGTTCCCCAGCTCCTTTCCAGACAGGGAGGCAAGGGCATGGCCCAACTTGAAAATTACTTCTATTCGAATAGATACTTTAAGCAGAATGAAAACAGTGCTTCTTCAGACGCCAACCAGGCTCACGTCATCAAAAGAAGCATATGATCTTCAAGTCGCAAGGACGACTGCAGAGATACATTCATTGTTATCAACTAATTCCCCCATACATTTCGCAGAAATCCTGAATGAAATCTTAAATATTTCTGATACCAGTGGGTTCTCACAAGTATTTAAGACAGTATTTTCGATGGCATTAACACCATTCAAAGCCATACTGGGTATTTTTCCAGACTTCGTCCATTCGATTTTTGGCGGACTTCCCCTCATTTTAGGACTGATTGCAGGAATCCTATTCCTAGTCCTTATATTTCGTTATGGCAAACCATGTCACAGACAAAACACCTGCGACAAGGGAAGAAACAATCCTAGCCATTGGATACCGGGACCGGATATCAAAAATCCTGGGACTATCCCGGCTTAGAGACCTGAACATGACTTGGTTTCTATCATTTCGACCAATGTGGCAACGATGTGTTTTACCTGTATTAGGGTGCCTGCTATGCGGAGAAGAATGCGTGTTAGACACCTGTCTGACGCTACAATCGGATGCGCCAATGGATGCAGAAACATTGTTGAGTCCAATCAAGGCTCACGCTTTGTGCTGCCCTCAAAGGCTACCAATCCTGATGACGGCATTCGTGGAAGCTTCACCACTACGATTAAGGGGTAGTGAAGTTCAAGATGAAAGCAGCATCGATCAGGTACGACCTTCTGTCAGCAATCCAAATCAGAATGTCAATGGAGACAATCATGCGCACGAATGCATGGTTACACCGATTTCCGAGTTAGTGGAACTTTCCCAGGAAGCTGTTGACAACTTTTTCGAAAGTCTAAATGATATGATGTTCTCACCAGAGCAGAAATAGAGACTTTTGAGCAAGCTCGCACACGGCGTTCCCTGAATTTGGCCTTCAACTTTAATAATAGAGTCACATGAACATTTTTCCCTCCAGTTCACGGACAGCAATTTTTTCAAGCAGCCCCAAAATATTTTTGCATATTTTTCGGGACACTTATCTTCTGCTTAAAGTAAGAACTATTCTTAGAGAACTAAAATTCCTAAATTTTAGATAGCTTATTGACATTAGCTGCCCGCTGGTATGTTCATAATTATTTTATTCTGTGATGAAATGGTCTCGAACTTTTTTTCTGTATTAAGAGCCATTTCATGTGTAAATTCTCATATACCGAATAGCAATAATGTATAGAAATGCGTGATTACTTTAGCATTATTCTACAGCTTGAGTGCATATATTGCTTATGATTGCATTTTTTGCGTATATTTGAAAAATTTCAAAATGCATTTATGTATTTTGGGGTGGTAAGGTATACACGATACTCTATAGTATGTTGTACTATGTTTACTATGCCTAGATTAGTAAATATGTCCATAGTTAGCGTGGAGTGGGTGTGATGTATTCCTATAGGTTCTGAACCGATCCCCCTATTCCTGACCCTATTCTGGTTAACAAACCAACAAGTTAACTAGCAGTCAGCCCATGAGGCAGCAAACCCCCATGATGCAGATACCGTTATCTGACGAAGCCACACTACAGCACAGGAACGTGTTATCTGATTAGGTCATAACGCTTGCGATCTAATTAGACAAGCGATATTCCTCCAGCCCCTGATAAGGCATACGGAGTTCTCTAAACAAATCAAACCTATGACAACCTGGGAAAAACCCTGCGGCCATTGTTTTGATTTCATCGAGAACTTCAGCAAAAGAATGCGCTAACGACCAAGTCGTATGACATCCTTATTGACGTATCTATGTCCATCCTTACATCAATCTCGGCACCTTAAAGGTATAAATATTACCGATATTGCCCTATGCAAACACACGCGGTGGGGACGAGACGGAGCAGCCATACTTGCCGAAGCCCAGAGCAGAGCAGACCCCGCTGGCGCAGCCCCGCCTTCCTGACGCGCTGAGAGCGAGACGCGCTGCTTTCTCCTGCCGAGAGATCCAGCACCGGCGCTTCCGGGTAGCCCTCGCAGGCAGCCTGGAATATCGAGACCAGAGAGAGAGATACCATCCCTCATTCATCCTAACTTCCAGGTACAGAACTGAATAACCCCTCACAGAGAATTCTTTAGTCAGTCACTTGGCAAAAACAAAACTTAACTTAAACTGTAACTTTCTATTCCCGCCCACGTATTAGGCTTAGGTCAGGTACACGGGGTAGGCGTATCTAGAAACACCAGTTGAGTACGTTTAGTCAAATGTATATGTGTATAAATCTATTTTATTCATTTTAAACCTTCATATGGCTTAGAAACCATATCAATGTTTTTACAGTATTATTTTATACTTCTGCTTTTAATGTATGCACTTTACTTAACCATAAGTATTGCAATAATATCGATCCATTTCTCTTGTATGAGAAAAGAGACTGATCAATAAATAACATCTTTTATTGAACACGCCCGTCTCCTCCTTTTCTCTACAATCTGATGAGACTAAGAATGCACGTACTGACTGAGTAAAATAAATTGCCTTTTGTTCACACGACTCTCGAGATACACTCTTGATTAGGGGAGAGCAAAGTTGTCATGTTCAATGGTTGTCAGAAACTAAATCCCTTCTTGTCTAATCAGGGAAGTTAATTCCTTCCTGAACATTCGAGAAAGTTTCTAGTGAACTCTGAGCTAAGCTGGCAAACCCAAAACTTTAAGTCTAATAGCGACAGTAGTAGACCTAGTTAACGTCTGGTCTAGGCCTATACTATTGAAGGTATTATTCCAATGCGCAGAGCCTATTGGGATGATAGGAACTACACTACAGAATTAGACAAAACGTGGCAAAAAGTTGGAACATTACCCAAAAATTGTGCTTTTGTTGGTTGGTGTAATTCTGTTAGTTGATTTTCAATAAATTAGCATTCAAAGAGAGGCGTTGGGCAGGAACAGGTTAGTCCTCATAAAATATTAGAGCTATTGACAGTTGAGGAGCCACAAATATACTTGGATACCAAAAGTAAAAAACATAAACAAGACCCATTGCCACAGGGAAGTTTTTCAGTCATCGGCCATTTCAGATATGAGATGGATCCATGGATCCAAAGGGATCTGATTTGCTGTTGTAACATTGAAAGAAAATTGTGCTGCAGCTTACAGGACTGATGGACCAGTTCACTAAACTGTAACAGGCACATTTCAGTGGCTTTTAGATTTTGTTTTGTAACCGTAATTGCACTTTAACTGTGTTTTTTCATTAAATATGTGTGTTTATGTGTATCTACATGTTTTATCAATGCAGTAGAAATTTGACTTGACCACCTAATAAAACTGTCAATGATATAACCACTATGGAAAAACATACAGATGCTGGGGCCATGTGCCCCGATTTGCAAGTACCAGTGCTTAAAAAAAGAAGAGTACAAAACTATCATAAATACAGACAAGTAAAAGGGGGGTGAAAATGGGAGAGGATGTAGCCTTACGGCTAGAGTGGTCGACCTTGAATCTGGGGAACCAGATTCAAATCTCGGCAACAACGCTCAACATTCTGTGATTCTGGGCATATCACTTAATCTCCCCATGCCTAACATAAATGAATGTGTTTGTCCATCTGTAACAAAACTGGTGCGCATGTTAAGCGCTCTGATACCCAATGTCTCGGGTCTAGTTTGCGCTATATAAAACACAATCAAACAACAAAAACAGAGATAGAAGAAAACAGATGAGGAGGCAGGGTGGAAGCAAACAGGGTCACAGTTAGGGAATGGATAAGAGGGGATCATGACAAGGATCCAGGAGCATTGGAATGATAAGAAGAGGGAAGAAGATAACACAGAGAGAGATACAGGGACAGTCACATTGAAACAATATGACAAGATTGTCAGCGAGCATGGACAGGGTGTGAGAGAGAGAGGGAGAGATGGACATAGATATCATAGAAGGTTGGAAATTAGAAAATGATACTGAGCCAGGGGCATGGATACAGAGATACAGAAATAGAGAGACACTTTAATTGCAAACACAATATCCAAGGTGTACATCTTTTCTTGATCGCACTTCCTGTGTACAATTACTTACCCAGCATATTCACAGCATCAGTGACCCTGTTCCATGTGTTCTGCCTGATAGTTGCATTCAGTTTATAAGGAACCTCTTCTTTCATCACCTTGGAAATTACCTTTACAACTCCTGTGCACGTTCTTGTTAACAGTGTTTTGCACATAAGTAAAGGTTCATTTGCTTGTTGCTGTTTATCATATATGGCTGATTTCACTTATATGTGGGGGGATGTGTGTGTGTGTGCACATGCCCATGTGGGCCCGTGTTTACCTTTACAGAACAACTACTTTGTAGTGTTTTGCCAGAGTACATAGAGTACATACTACGTCCTTTAGAATAATTCTACCATAGCTCTATAATGTTTTACTGCAATAAACACCAAAGTAACCTCAGCAACTGGTAATCACTCAGGACTGGACTGTTCCTATTGGAGCAGGTGCAAGGCTGATTTGCATATGGCTGGTTCCTGTCTGAGGTGGCATGGGATGCAAAGAAACAATTGCCTGGATTCCAATCTAAATTTAGTACCATTGGCTCAATTGAAACGATACACCCAGCACTTTTTTTTTTGTTTTTTCAGTGATCTTTAACTGTTAGTGTATAAATGCAGTACGTTTGTTGTCATAAACTGTGCTTGGTTTTATTAAAAAAAAATGCTCTCCTTAAAACTCTAAAAATGGCCTATCTTTGTGAAATGAACAAAACTTAGCATCTGAATGTTTGGTCATTTGGCGCTATGGCCAACTACATCCACTCCAAAGATCTCTAATCCATGTTCACATGATTATTTTTCAGTGGCTCAGCTGAGTCTTTCATTCTTCTGATGTCGATAAAATGAGTAGCAATGAAGATTCACTATCTCTGGATAGACAATGACAATGACAATACTTTATTTGAGTGATTAATAAAAATCAATACAAAAAGAGAGCAATCGTATAAAAACATATCTAAAATTGAAGAAAATAATGTATGTATAGCAAGCGTGTACAACATGGGACCTTCCACCTGTTTAGAAGTCAAGTTATACAGCGATCAAAGTGTTCATTAGGGCTTGTCGCGTATGGTAGATGAATTTGGCGAAGTTGGCCATGTGTTTCACTGTGTCCAGCAAGTATAGTTGATAAACTGCCTCTTTTACGGATAGCTTCAAGAGACTCCTCAGGTGAATGTGTTTTCTACAGAGGCACCTAAGATGTTTTCACAATCTGTCATTGTGAATTGGGCCCTTTATGTTAAACCTATCCAATATATCGCTGAATACTGTCAAAATAATCTAAAATCACAGTCTTAAAAAAATCCTACCTGCAAAATACAACAGTAATGCCCACATTCTGTGTCAGCACCAAATGTAGATTTTTGCCGTAAATTACCATCCGCAAGGCAAATAGGATTTTTTTGTGCAGCAGAATCTTTCCCCGAAATGTCTGGACTTTATGGCTTTAGAAAAATACTTCCACTGGACTTTACGTCACAACATGCTATTTATAGGCTAAACGTATTTTGTTAAAAAAACTGAAATGTAATAAACGTGCTTCACTTGACCAGTCTGCCGTGGTAGGCACGTACCCTGCCCTTGCAGGCCTCAGAAGTGATGCTATAGTGCTATTTCCTCATTAGCAGAAATTCGGCGGCTCTTAAAAAATGTGAATTGTCGTACACTTGCTTGAGCATCAATTTAATTCATGCACCAGTTATGGATGAAGCCCTCACTTGATTAGGTCTTGCTCTGGTAGAAGCAAGTCTTTGCGTTCTATTTCTCAGCGTTTTCCATTCGTTTTCCATGTCTGCCTCGTGCTTAAGCTCTATAGTTCATTATTCCTTTAATTCTGCATTTCTCCAAAAGTCATTAAGTCTATAATTGTGCCCTTTTCCCCCCACCATGTGAGCAGTTGTAATGTCTCAAATTTGAATACAACGAAATATGACAAAAATTTAAGTGATGCGGTTTTCTATTGGGATCATGACAAATACTTTACCATTTATAGTTATATTTCAGCATCAATTGTAAATTCACAGGTTTTACTTTCGAGGAGGGAAACAATGGCATTAATACATACACACATTTGCATTTTATCTCCTTCTAGAAACATATGCCACATAGTCACCTGGCCTGATGGGTGGAATGTACAGATGTATCCTCTGCTTACATATACATATTACCTACTGGCGACGTTATACTTAGGACCATGTTTCAATAGGAAAACAGTTTTTTGACAAGCCTATAAATTTAGCACCGTTGGACGAATCTCCACAAACCTTTCACCAAAAAGTGCCAGAGTGAATTTTGTTTCACAAGGAAAGTTTCGGGGTGATCTGTCAAGCGAGGCCTGAGAAAAAGGGGAGTCAGAAAAGTGTGTTTTCCCATGTTAATTCCCATAGGAGCCTGTAGCCCAAACCACTGGACGGAATTAGACCAAATTTGGCAGAAAGGTAAGTTTGGTTATGCAGATCACGCTTTCAGTTAATTGGTGTAAATCTGTTCAGTATTTGAGAGAATCATGATTGTGATATCTAGGGCTGCAGGTCCTTGTTAATTGCGGAAAGTCACAAGCTTGTGGAGGAAAATACAGAGCTCTGATTCACTTCCAACACTTAAACCAGGAAGTGTTTGCAGCCATCTTGGGACTTACCTTCAACCAAGTCCCAAAAAATAACGTTTTTTTTTTTTTACTTTAAAAGAGTTTCATATAGTGCTGGCTAGACCCGAAGGTATCAGAGCGCTTTACATTAGAATCAACAATGTAACAGAACAAGTTCAACAAATTACACAATACATCAAAAAATAAGCAATACAATTAGGAGGGGAGAGAAAGGAGAGAGAGAAGTAGTGGAGGGGGCAGGGGAGGTGAGAAAGGGAGGATAAGGGAAGAGACAATAAGGAGAGACGAAAAGAAGTCTGTCTAAAGACCGACTGGGTAGGTGATGACCAAGGAGGGAATCCACGGCCCATCTTCCCTATAGCACCAGGTAGCTCCATCGGGCCTCAGACAAAATAGTTCAGTCTCAATATATTGAGAGAGGAGAGAAGGAGAGACATAAAACAGAGGAAGGATGCGGGAGGAGAGGACAGAAGAGACGAAAGGAAGTGGAACAATGTGATTCAACAATATAACAGAAAAAGATCAACAATTACACATTACATCAAACAATCAGGAATACATTAGGAGAGGAGAGAAAGGAGAGAGAAAAGTAGTGGGGGGTAAGGGAGGTGAGAAAGTGAGGATAAGGGAAGAGACAATAAGGAGAGACAAAAATAAGTCTGTCTAAAGACCGACTGGGTAGGTGACGACCAAGGAGGGAATCCACGGCCCATCTCCCCTATAGCTAAACCAGGTAGCTCCATCGGGCAGCAGACAAAATAGTTCAGTCTCAATACATTGAGAGAGGAGAGAAGGAGAGACATAAAACAGAGGAAGGATGCGGGAGGAGAGGACAGGAGAGACGAAAGGAAGTGGAACAATGTGGTTCAACAATATAACAGAAAAAGATCGACAATCACAAATTACATCAGACAATCAGCAATACATTAGGAGAGGAGAGAAAGGAGAGAGAAAAGTAGTGGGGGGTAGGGGAGGTAAGAAAGTGAGGATAAGGGAAGAGACAACCGTAGAGACGAAAGGAAGTCTGTCTGAAGACCGACTGGGTAGGTGACAACTAAGGAGGGAGTCCATGGCCCATCTCCCCTTTAGCTAAACCAGGTAGCTCCATCGGGCATCAGACAAAATAGTTTGGTCTCAAGTGTCGAGGGAAGAGGTTCACTGAGAAACAGGGTGGGGACAAGGGGCAGGTGATGGCAGAGGACAGACGCTGGAAGGAGTAGGAGCGGAGAGGGGAGAGGGTTGGGGAAGAGAGAGGGGGAAGATAAGGTCAGGAGAGACGCGGGAGTGTTTGCCCGAAGTCCGGCTAGGTAGGTGATAGTCAAAGGAGGGATTCCAAAGTTAATCTCCCCTATGGTTCATGAGGTAGCTCCACCGGGCATCATACAAAGGTAGCTTTAGAGTTGAGGCCACAGAGTTGAGACAACAGAGTGTAGTGACGCAAGCTCCCATCACCGCCCACTGAAGTGAACACTGTTGTTATGTCGTCTTCTTCAATTCACTGTGGCACCCCTTAGGCTGCCCCTTGTCTAAGGCGGTTTCAGCTTCACTTTTCCTCCCAGCTGCCTGTGAGGGTGTTCTTTTTTTTATTGCTGCCTCCGTCACCACTCCTTCAAATCCCCATATGTTGGACCATAAGTCTGAGTGGTTTACTGTTTTGAGTGCGACTGGCGTCACTTTGTTCGGCCGGGTGTCAGCTCCACGGGGCCCAGAAGCGAAAGCTCCGCGACAGCGCGTCTGCAGGTAGACTCCCCAGAAGGGTCGCGTGTGCCGAAGGGTATGGAAGAGGAGGACTCCCCGTCCCAGAGTCAACCGTTATTCTGGCAGCAGCGTTATGGCTAACACGGCCAAATCGCCATATCGCCCCTCAGACATGCTCTCCCTGGGTGCTCAGGCATTTACTTGCACGGAAGGAAGATGTTTAGGGCAACACGAGACAGTGTAGATGTACCCTGACCATCAACCCTTGGGATTGGGGTCACCTGGGGCCATGGTATAAATGCAGTTAAAAAAACAAAAACAAGCGCAGGCTCACACTTCTTTAGGAAATAGCCCCCGGGTCAGGGGGCATGTGCATATATATATATATATATATATATTAACGGAGGGGGCGCACAGGCCCCGCACCTTAGGAATTTTTATGCCCCAGTGGCAACCACCTTGCGGGCTTATGTTTGTATTGGGGGCTGCACAGACCCCCAGGCCCCTTGAGACCACCTCCCCAGGGATAACTACCTAGAAATATGGGGGCCTTGCAGACACTCAGGGGACCACAACATCCCCAGGGCTAAATTGATCTTAATGGGGGCCTAGGGGCAAATTAATACTGAGACCTGATCAGAGGCCCAGCCTTCTTTCTTAACCACTCAGCAGAGGGATCTCTTGGAGTACTGGTGGTTGGGGGATGACGTTTCCTTGGCTGCTGAGGGTTGTTGGGGGCCAAGAACCCCTATTGTTGCCACATGTAAGTCCCTCACAGTGGGATTGCTCAAACTTTTTGGGAGGCCCCACCTCTTCTCTCAACCTCTCTGCAAAGGGTCTCCTGGCACACAACTGGTTGAGAGATGAAGTCCCCTTGGCTGCTGAGGGTCGTTGGGGGTCAGTAACCTCTACTGTTGCCACCAGTAAGTCCCCCACAGAGGGACCACTAAGACCTCATCAGAGGCCCCACTCCCTTCCTCAACCACTCTGCAAAGGGGCTTCCTGGCGAATTACTTATTTGGGCGATAAAGTCCCCTTGGCTGCTGAGATCCGTTGAGGGCCAAGAGCCCTATTGTTGCCACAAGTAAGTTTCCCACAGTGGGATTGCTCAGACCTCATCTGAGGTCCATCCCCCTTTATTAACCACTCGGCAAAGGGGCCTCCTGGTGCACTACTGGTTGGGGGACGAAGTGCCCCTGGCTGCAGAGTCTCGTTTGAGGCCAAGAACCTCTATTGTTGCCACAAGTAAGTCCCCCACAGCGGGATTGCTCATACCTCATCGGAGATCCCACCTCTAGTCCATCCTCTATGCAAAAGGGCCTCCTGGCACACTGCTGGTTGGGAGAAGAAGTCCCTTTGTCTGTTGTGGGTTGTTGTGGGCCAAGAACCCCTATTCTTCTTACAAGTAATTCCACACAGTGGGATTGCTCAGACCTTATCGGAGGCCCACCCCATCTCATTCTCTCTGCAAAGGGGTCTGCTGGTGCACTACTGGTTGGGAGATGAAGTCCCTTTGTCTGCTGAGGGTCTTTGGGGGCCAAGAACCCCTATTGTAACCACAAGTAATCCAACACAGTAGGTTTGCTCGGACCCCATCAGAGGCCCCACCCCCTTTCTCAACCACTCTTTAAAGGGGCCTCCTGGTACCCTACTGGTTAGGGGATGAAGTCTAAGGGTGAGCGTGCTGGTAAACTCCGCTCATATGGCAGTTGGTGGACCTTTTGCGGAACTCCGCGTTCCAAGCAAAGTGCAGAGTGGCAAAACCCTGCATGTTTTTTTTCATCCTACTTCTTAATTATAACATCCCTGTAAGCTTTGTGAACTGAATTTCTAAGGTGTTTTTAATTTTATTTCCTAAATGTTACCACTAACTTTTGTTAGTGAGTGAGTGCACAAGTGTCTCAGTAAGTTAGTGAGTGTGTGTTTGGTTCGCTGAGTGGGTCTGTGAGTCGTTGTGCAAGTGTTTGGGTGTGTCTAAGTGCGTGTGTAAGTGTCTGAGGGCTCTCTGTTTTGCCCTCTTCTATTCTGTTGTTCCTTTTCTTCTTTTTTCTGCAATCTTTTTACCTCTCCTGCTCGTTTTTCTGCCTCTGATTGTCTTTCCTGTTCATTTTTTCCCCCTCTTTTGTCTCTATTTCCCTCTTTCTGCTCCTTTCTGACCTTTAGTCTGCCTCTTTCGGCTTGTTTCTGATCTTTATCTTGCTTCTTTTTTCTCGTTGCTGACCTTTATTTTGCCTCTTTTTCAAATTTCCCCGCCTTTTTTGTCTCTTGCTGATGATTTCTGACCTCTATTTTGCCTCTTTCTGCTAATTTCTCACCTTCATTTGAGCACTTTCTGCTCGCTTCTCACATTTATGTTGCTTCTTGATGATTGTTTCTGACCTTTATTCTGCCTCTTTCTGCTAATTTCTCACCTTTATTTTGGCTCTTTCTGCTCGCTTCTCCTCTTTATGTTGCCTCTTGATGATTGTTTCTGACCTTTATTCGGATCACTGACATAATATCGAATTCACAAATATATAATTACCAAAATATCGAAGAAAAAATATAGAATGCAAAAATATCGAATTCCTATCTACAAACAGGTACGTACAAAAATATCGAATCAAAAAGATAGTTTTAAAAAATATAGTTAGTCAAAATATCGAATTTTTTTAAAATGTCTTAAATGTAATTTAAAATTATTGAAATAATAAATATAACATTTACTATTCCCACTCCAGAGAGTGCAACAGTAGGGAAAGCGTTGGATAGCGTAGGGGTAAAAATTACTATTACCACTCCAGAGAGTGCAACAGTAGGGAAAGCGTTGAATAGCGTAGGGGTAAAAATTACTATTCCCACTCCAGAGAGTGCAACAGTAGGGAAAGCATTGGATAGCGTAGGGGTAAAAATTACTATTCGATATTAAATTACTTACCTTCAATTCGATATTTTTCACCACTATATTCTGTCCATTCGATATGTTGTCCATTCTATATTTTGACTTCGATATTTTGGTCATTCTATATTTTGAATTCGATATTTTGTCTTGTTACCCTTTATTCAGCCTCTTTCTGCTCATTTCTCACCTTTAATTTGCCTCTTTCCATTCATTGCTCATGTTTATTTTGCCTCTTTCTGCTCATTTCCCACTTTTATTTTGCCTCTTGCAGCTGGTTTCTGACCTCTATTTTGCCTCTTTCACCGAGTTGCTGACCTCTATTTTGCCTCTTTCTGCTAATTTCTCACCTTTAATTTGCCTCTTTCTGCTTGTTGCTGAGTTTTATTTTGCATCTTTCTGCTTGTTTCTCACCTTTAATCTGCCTCTTGCTGCAGGTTTCTGACATCTATTTGACCTCTTTCTGCTAATTTCTGACCTTTATTTTCTTATTTCTGTTCCCTTCTGACCATTATTCTGCCTTTGTCTGCTCCTCTCTGGCCATTAGATGCTCTTTCTGCTTGTTGCTAAAGCAAAAAGCTATGTCCCAAGGTTGGGATCCCCAGGATATAGCAGAAGCCGGCTCTGGGAGGTGGTGGTCGCCAGGGCCATATATGGCTCCAGGTGGGGGCCATGGTGCCCCCTCCTTTCTTGTGCATGGCCACCCCAGGGAAATGGTGGTCCCATGGACCAAGAATTACCTGAGAGAGGGGCCCCTTTCCCATTTGTTAAAAAACGTTTGAGCCGTGATGGTCCAAATATTACATAGGTGGTGGTCCCCAGGGCCAGTGGGGTCCACAGTCTCCCAAATGTTGTGTTGTTTAGCCCTGGGGAGGTGGAGGTCCCTGGGGCTCAGAGGTATCCACTCTGACCCCTCATCAGTGTTTGTTTGCCCCTGGGAGGTGGTGATCCCCAGTGCTAATAGAGTGTGAGGAGGGGGCCCATGCACCGGCCTTCTTCATTATTTAAATAAAGCCACAGGGAGGTGGTGGTCCCCAGAGCCCTGTGCAACCCCCTCTTTTTTTAATAAATGCCCTCGGGATCTGACTTCATGAGAAACAAGCACGGGAGCCCAAGCTTGTTTTTTTCTTTTTGCTGCCGATTCACAGCTCAATTACATTCCTGTGGCAAAATCGGTTTAAAAAAAATCTTTTTGTCCCTGCTGCGGTCATAAGGGGACCCCAGGATCACAGTTAGGAGGTCGAGGTATTCCTACCCTATCCCTTTTTCTTTCTTTCAAAAGCTTTTTGTGGGACTCTGCTGAAGCCAAGTCCAAAAATGGCTTAAGATGCCTGGTTGAAGTGTTGGCAGCCAATCAGATTTCAGCACAGATATGTCGGATGCTCAGAGGATCCGCTTCCCTATATATACAAATTTGTTTTTTAATATCTCAAAAACTACTGAACAGATTTACACCAATTAATATAAAGGGTTTTTTCCTGGATCAATAGCTACCTTTTTGCCAAATTTGGTGTAATTCTGGCCAGCATTTCGGTCTTTGATCGCAACAAAAATCTCTATAGGAATTAACATTGGAAAAAAATTGGTTTAGACCTCCCTTTTTCTCCGCTCACGCTTGACAGATCTCCCCAAAATGTTCCATGAACAAGCAAGAATCATGTCATGTCATGAGTGATGTTATATGTGAGGTCATGAGCAGTGCATATGGTTATTCATTTTTCAGTGCTGTTCACATATACAGTATTATTTCTGCATCTATTGATCAACAGTAGTTATATCCAAAACAAACATATTGTGCATGTAGTAGTAGTAGTAGTAGTTTATTTCGATCAATAACATGATCCTTCACAAATCATACCTTGGACATACAAAACCATGAACACTCCTCTCAATCAGTAAAAAAAAAAAGAATAAAACAGCATCATTTATATATATATTTTTCCCCGCTCACACTCCCCTTTCTGGAAAAAGAAGTTACTCCACTCATGGATCATTTGGTCATTTGTTTATTTTCACAAATGCAAAAAGTCGGGAGGCGTTTCTGCTTACGCCTTCCTCGGCCACTGTGGCTGTGTGGAGCTTAAGTGAGAGGGAAGAAACGGCAGCAGATATCTTTAAATCGGGAACCAGGACAAGAAAACCCCAACAAAAGAATGATTCAGCCATGGGTTCTTCAGCAAATAATCTTGTAATTCTGTTCCAGGCATTGGAAAAAGCACACAAAAGAGAATAACGCAAAAGGTGGGAAGCCACCTCATTGCAATGGTACATCGACTAAGATTGAATCACTACGGGCTTGCAAATCTTCAAGGTCCCGTCCTATAGGGGTTTTAGAAATAAGCAGCGTATCATCTGCAGATAAAAAACAGGAGATTTGTTTGCCCGCTAATTTGGGTGGATCCCCACCACAATTGTGGAGATCTTTAATGAGCCCTATCATATATAAAGCAAATAAGGTAGGAGCCAAGACACATCCTTGGCGTACCCCTTTTAAGACCTGGATATTTTTTGTTAGACTACCATCATTATTCCATCTGACTGTAGCATAGTTTCCAGTATGCAACTGGACCAGAAGTTGGAGCGTCCCCCCGGGAGACCAAGATCACTTAAGGTAACCCATAGTTTAGAGTGATCTATGGAATCGTTTGCCGTTTTCAAATCAACGAAAACGACATACAAGTGGCCCTTCAAAATAGTTCCCTCCTTCCAAACTAATAATAAAAACCGAAACACCTGATCTAAGGTATTCATAAAGGGTCTAAAACCAGCCTGCAGATGAAAAGTATACAAAAGTCCTCTATCCAACCTTGGATGTGCATTAGAATCATTTTACTAAATATTTTTTTAGATACATCTATAAGCCTGATGGGCCTATAATTACCCGGATCTCCCTTTTCGCCTTTTTTAAATATGGGAAGAATTCTGCGCCTTTCCATGAATCAGGGACATCCCCACCACCTGTGATAGCCAAATATACTGAATGGAGTAAAGGACCCTATTTAATAGGTTCTGAACAGTACAGATCCCCAGGTAACCTATCAACCCCTGGCGCCTTCCCTGACTGTAAAGAAGAAATTGCATTAAATGAGAAATGAACTTCTTCCACACATTGCACTGTAAGGGGACCACTATTAGACGCTGCTCTATCATCCTCCACCAGGTGCACTTCCCCTGAGAACAGGCTCTAAAAATGCTCTACCCAGACTTCAGGTTGTTTATAAAAATCTATTTCACTAACGGGCTGCTTCATGCCTTTCGCTAGTAAGTGCCAACATGTCTGGGAGTCCTTCATTCTTGACGCCTCCACCAGTATGCACCAATTTTCTTCCTCCCATGCCCTTTTGTCCTCACCCTGCATTCTCATGTAGGCCCTTCTTTCATTGATTATATCTAACCTTACTCCTTTCTTGACTGCCCTGGATAGAGCTGATTTGCTTTGTTTGCAATCTTCATTGCACCATAGAGCTACTTTAACAGTTGGTATCTCAGTATTACTCTGTCTGTTAACGATTGCCTTTATAATAGAGGACAAGTACAAAAAAGTGGACACAATGGTATCTTCATTTGGGTCCTGGTTACCCAATGCCTCTAAGTCCTTAGCAACTTTTTTATAGACAGTTGATAGGAGCAACTCATCAGAAATGATCTGTGGCCATTTAATTCTCCTTTTAATGTTGGAAGTAATAACCAGTACTGCTACTAGGCTTGTTTGGTATTGAGATAAAGTAATACCAGATAGCTCCAAAACAATGCATTATAATCACTATCTTCTCTGTCCAGGACAATCATGTCATACATATTGGCCCATAGATCAAAATCTACTATGATGAAGTCAATTCAGGTCTTAATACTGCCCCTTTTGAATGTGGTTTCAACCTCTATATCTGAGCAAGTCCCCACATTACAGGCGCAAACCGCGTTGGTTAGTGTAAAGGATAATACTTGCTGACCAACCTTATTGATTCTTTTCAGTGCTGGTATTTCAAGCTTTTTAATACCTAGCGCTTGCTCTTCCTCCTGTACCAGATCTTTTTTTTTTTTTTGTCCTCATTTTCCACCATGGTTTCATATATAACAGGTTAATTTACTCCTTTGCGCTGTCTCAGTAGATTACTGGCAAGGGTTATAGGGTTATATAGTATTCTGTTCCGTCACCCTTCAGCAAGCAAATGCCCTTTCAAGACCTGCGAATCGAAACCATATCGACGTGGACAATGCTGCCATCATACTTGGGGATCCAATCTTAGGAAGGCGCACAAAGGGAGTAAGCAATAGCAGCATAATCATTGGACCGGGGGAAAAAAAACCGGACAGTTAATTCCATTTAAGCAAATGCCAAAAGGATCTTTTGATACGGTTCCCAGATCTTACCAAGTCAAGTTTAGACACTTGTAGGATCGAGGCTCGCCAGTGTAAAAGTGTAATAGGATGATGGTCTTTCCACTTTTTACAGATCTCCCTTCTGGCTAATAAGATGGAGTAAAAAAGACGATTTTACGCCAGACTCCGCACTCCATCAGTCACTCCCAAAATTGCAAGAGGGAGATCGATCGAAATTTGAAGGCCCAAAGATATCGTAAGCAAATTGCTGATGGAGTCCCAGAAGGCCGAGATAGAGGGGCATTCAAAAGACATATGGGCATCGGTGGCATCCATTAAACCACATCTGGCACAGGCTACCGAGGAACCTTGGACAAATTCTGACAATCTTTGTGGCGAGTAATATACTCTATGAAGTGTATATAGGTGGTTTCTACGCAGCCATGCGGGCTTCACAATATCCCACAGGACCTTAAATGATGCAGACCACCGATCTTTTAGATTACATCACGCAAGAGCAGAGCCCCACAGCAACTCGAGTAGCTGGAATTCCCCATCAGATTCCTCTTGTATCAAATTGTACCACAAAGATACCTCTTTTTTGCCAGATGGTTTGTCCAAAAGTAGAGTCTCAAGCTGGTTGCCACCCCCAACTGGAGCTCTACTACGGGCTGTGGCCTCCGAGGTATAGGAATGTGCCCAACTAGCAATCTGAATATACTTTAATCTAGAAAGATTTAATCCTGTCTTCCCTTTTAAGACTTCCCATGGCAGCAGGCTTCCTTCCACAAAGATATCTCCCCATGTCTTCAGCCCACCATCCCACAGAGGAGCAGCTAGGCTATCTTCTAGCCACCCAGGATTTCCAGGAGATACCCACAGCGGGGCCCTACTAGAGAAGTATCCAAGCTTTATTAAGTTCCTCACCTTGGACCACATTTTTGCCATCCGCTATAATACCTTCAATTTGATTTTCCTAAAAAACTTTGGGTCTCCAAATTTAAACAAAAACCCTGACTGCGCTACTGCTTCACCCTTCAGCATGGCTGAAAACATGCTACCAACCCCATGGTCTGCGGGCATCTTTAACAACATTCGAGCATGACATTTGTAGATCAGGAGCAGCTAAGCCTCCCTTCTCCCGCCGGCGCCTGAGCTTTTTCCATGCAATCCTTGGAATATGTTTATCCCAAATAAAATATGTTATATCCCTCTGTAACTTAGATATAGCTGATAAATAAAAAAAAAAGGGGAATAGTATTGAAAAGAAATTACACCTTAGACAGGATAGTCATCTTAACCAAGTTGACTCGCCCCAACAAGGATAAAGGGAGATATGACCAGGATTGCATTAGTTTACATTAGTTTACGACATTCCCTTGCGACAGCAGCAAAATTGGTTGTGGCAATTGTATTAATATATTAATATTTTTAATGATGGTCAAACCCAAGTATTGTAAACTTGGAGAGAGCTGAAACTCCGTACCGCAATCACTATCATTCCAAACCATTACCTCGGTCTTTGAGGCGTTAACCTCATATCCTGATATTTTCCCGAACTCTAGAGCCAGTTTAATAGCTGCTGGAAAAGCTGTACGAATAGCGCAAATAATAACTTGGGGAAGAAGGGAAGAGAACAAGGAAAAAACAAAAGGCTCCTCAAGAGGTTCCACTTCTTGGATTTAATCACTGTAAAATACAACAGGAAACTCTGGTAAGTATGAGCTTAGTGACCTAAAGAATATACTTATTCTCTACTCTGATATATATATATATATATATATATATATATATATATATATATATATATATATATATATATATAAATATTACCTACTGGCGGTCGCCAGTAGGTGTATATATAGTTAGGATATTTTTCCTATGGGATTTTTGAAAATTCTATGTCGAAATACTTTGGCGTTTGAGGACGGAATTGGCTGAAATTTTCATTTTGTTCCTGAGCAGCCCCTGAAAATTTGGGGGGGTTTCGTCAAGGGGGGGCCGAGAAAGAAGGGGGGTCCCAAAACGCGTTTTTCCCATGCAATTTTCCATAGGGCGGTTGGACTCACTTTTAGCTCGAACGGCTGAATGGATTTCAACGAAACTTGGCAAAATTGTAGATATTGTTTGCCCGATGTGCCTTTGCTAGGTCTCAATATATGTGCTCCAGTGGATTTTGATAAATTAACGTTAAAAAAAAATATATATATCTGTAACAGCGCTCCGGTTAGCGCCCCGGTTCGCGTACCTGACGCGTAACGGAACTTCGCGAAGCGAAGCTGATTGGCTCTCCGGTGTCTGTCAACATTCTAAACAGTCCGAAGCGGCCGCCATCTTGTCTCTCGGTAGGATCGAGAGACAAGAGGTGAAGAAAAACAAAGGGGGAAATTAATGAAAGGGGGCAAGGTAGACCCCTCCTGACCCCCTAGGATTGATGAGGGGGCTATTAAAGGGTCCCGCGGGGCAAAAAATAAAAAAAATAAAAATTCCGTTTTTTGAGCGGTAGAGGCGCTACCCGGTACGCAAACCGGGTAGCTAACCAGTAGCGTAACGGGAGTCCGCCATCTTGTGTTTCAGTGAAATTTAATCACAAGATGGAGGAAAAACAATGTGGGAAATGGGTATAAGGGGGCACGGGAGACGTATCCTGACCCCCAGGTTTTCTGAGGGTGGCTGAGGAGGCCCATATGTGTGAAAAAAAAAACACATTTTTTAAAAAAAGTTTGTGCGGTTAGCGTCCGGTACGCGAACCTGGTAGCGCTCCGGAAAGCGTAAATCGTGAAAATTAGTAAAAAAAAAGTTACATTTAAAATTTGTTTAGAGTGATCATAGTTAGGGTAGCTCTGAGAAGAGCTTTTGGGTATGTGGTAGATTTAGGTACTTATAAGTAGGTACCAATACATAGTCTTAAATTCAGGATGAAAACTCTGTTTCCCTCATCTGAGAAGTGAACTCCATCTCCTCTGTAGATATCTTGCATGTAGTAACGCAAGTTATTGTTGTAGATGGAGCCCATTCCATGGTCTCTCATGTAAGCTGAAACAGACTTATTTACATGCTTCCTCGATTTCTCAATTTGTGAACAAAATTGGTTGGACCACCTCCATTTCTGTCTTTGGCATATATTTGAATATACCAAGGCAGTTTGAGGAAAAAGTGCCATCAATTGCTCAAAGGTGTCCTTTAAAAGCATTTCCAGACCTACCCCCATCAAAGTGCCCAAGTCATTTCCTCCACAGTGCACAATTAACAGGTCAGGTTTTGGCAAATGCAAAAAGGTTTTCACCAATGGTATCAATTGGTGACATCTTAATCCTCTGTGGCCAATCCAGTTGATTTCCACATTTTGTAAATTGAGGTTGTGTACATTTCTGTTATCAGCATACCTTTGAGCCCAGTGAATCCAACAATCCAGACAGAAAACATGGTGAGAGGAGGTTCTGCTGCAGTCAGATGAAGTGTGGGTATGAAATGGCAGTTGAAACAGTAGGAGTTTATAATGAAAAAAACTGTGGAGTTTCTGTGCTAATGATTCAGTAGCAGTGATTGGTGGATTTTGATTGCTGAAAACAGAAAGTTAGGGTGCATGGATGAGTTCTTTGAAAGATGTAATTTGAATGGTCAAGAAAAAATCATTTTATGAAAGATTGCACTGGATACGCAGGTGTACTGAGAGTTCAGAGTTCAATTGAAACATTGTTGTGTGAACTTGTAAACATGAGAGGTGTTTCAGGAGGTGGTTGCTATGGAAAAAAGGCAGAAAGGGCAGAGGGGGGAAGGGTGTTGATTTGAAAAAAGTGAGGGAAGAGTTTTGATTGGGTGACATGAGAGATATGTGTGATGAATTACAGCATTTCTGTGCCTTTGTTGGTTGCAGCCTCTGGAGTGCATACCCTTTGCTCTGCTAAAGAAAAATTGGTGTTTGTCTGAGACTGTTTTAAAACTCAAAAAGTATTTGCTAAGGTGAGAAAAGATTCATTTAATTTAGATAGAGAATAGTATGCTTTAGGGCGAAAATTATGAAGAAAGTTGTGTATTTAAAATGTTGCTTTGTGTCAAGTGTTTTACAAATAGATTTTGTTTCTTTGAGTTACATAGCCATGTTAAAAGTGATGCAAAAATGGTGCAAGGGCCTTAAAAATACGCTTTCATGTGTGTTAGGGCATTTTAAGTCACTTCCCCATGAATCTGGGTGAATAATTTGTTTACTTGATGTGTTTAAAAACGTTTCTTGAAGTCAATTAGGTTTCTTGATATGTACTGCTAGAGATTCATAGGCTGCTTGGGGCATATTTACAAGGCCTTTGAGTCACTTTGACGTTATTTTCCCCATTTTAATTTAAGTCCTTTCCCCGTTGTGCAAGGTCCTTGTAAATACACCCCCATGTGTGCTTGGCAAATTTAAGTACTGACAGGGTGTGCTTGTACATAAGAGCTGTGTTGTGTTTTCAAATTATGACCAGAAAATCGTTTTTTTTAAAAAAGAAATGCTTTTTACATTTATAAGAAGGTCAATATGGTGTATGCTTCTTTAAATAAATATTTCATTTTCCACCATGAATTAGGGAGAATAATTTCATTGTTTGCCGGTTTAATAACACGTTTCTTGAAGTCATTAAGGTTTCACGATATGTTCTGCAAGAGTTTCATAGTCAACATGGGGGCAAATTTACAAAGCTTATGAGCCACATTCACGTCATTTTCCCCATGTTAAAAGTGACTTTAAAGGTGGTGCAAGGTCCTTGTAAATAAGCCCTCATGAGTGCTTGGTAAATTTAAGTCATTTCTCTGTGGTGCAAGGCTCTTGTAAATACGCCAGATAATTTACAACAAGGGGTGGTGATGGACAGAGTCTCTGAATTAAGCAGAATACTCTCACCCAGTCAAGAGATCAGGGCTAGATCCAACACTGTTTTTTAGCTCATTGCACCATCCCAGTTTCAGAACCTGGCTGTATGCAAATTAGTCTGTCCCTGGCCCAGTGCATCATGGGAACAGGGCAGACCAGACTACAAAAGCCAATTCTTACACTGGGAAGGAAACAAGCTTCCGGGGACCGGTTTCTGGCATTACAGCCGTCTTCGGCCTGGCTTGCTTGAATCCTGATGGTGCAATGAGCAAGGGACTCACATCTGAGTATACCCTTCCACGCTTATGGTGGACAAAATGATTCAGAAAAGGGGGTGGTGATGAACAGAGTGCCTGAATTAAGCAGACCACTCTTACCCAGTCCAAAGATCAGGGCTTGATCCATCACCGTTTTTTAGCTCATTGCACCATCCCAGTTTCAGAACCTGGCTGTATGCAAATTAGTCTGTCCCTGGCCCAGTGCATCATGGGAACAGGGCAGACCAGACTACAAAAGCCAATTCTTACACTGGGAAGGAAACAAGCTTCCGGGGACCGGTTTCTGGCATTACAGCCGTCTTCGGCCCGGCTTGCTTGAATCCTGATGGTGCAATGAGCAAGGGACTCACATCTGAGTATACCCTTCCACGCTTAGGGTGGACAAAATAATTTACAACAAGGGGTGGTGATGGACAGAGTCTCTGAATTAAGCAGAATACTCTCACCCAGTCAAGAGATCAGGGCTAGATCCAACACCGTTTTGTAGCTCATTGCACCATCCCAGTTTCAGAACCTGGCTGTATGCAAATTAGTCTGTCCCTGGCCCAGTGCATCATGGGAACAGGGCAGACCAGACTACAAAAGCCAATTCTTACACTGGGAAGGAAACAAGCTTCCGGGGACCGGTTTCTGGCATTACAGCCGTCTTCGGCCCGGCTTGCTTGAATCCTGATGGTGCAATGAGCAAGGGACTCACATCTGAGTATACCCTTCCACGCTTAGGGTGGACAAAATAATTTACAACAAGGGGTGGTGATGGACAGAGTCTCTGAATTAAGCAGAATACTCTCACCCAGTCAAGAGATCAGGGCTAGATCCAACACCGTTTTTTAGCTCATTGCACCATCCCAGTTTCAGAACCTGGCTGTATGCAAATTAGTCTGTCCCTGGCCCAGTGCATCATGGGAACAGGGCAGACCAAACTACAAAAGCCAATTCTTACACTGGGAAGGAAACAAGCTTCCGGGGACTGGTTTCTCGCATTACAGCCGTCTTCGGCCCGGCTTGCTTGAATCCTGATGGTGCAATGAGCAAGGGACTCACATCTGAGTATACCCTTCCACGCTTAAGGTGGACAAAATAATTTACAACAAGGGGTGGTGATGGACAGAGTCTCTGAATTAAGCAGAATACTCTCACCCAGTCAAGAGATCAGGGCTAGATCCAACACCGTTTTTTAGCTCATTGCACCATCCCAGTTTCAGAACCTGGCTGTATGCAAATTAGTCTGTCCCTGGCCCAGTGCATCATGGGAACAGGGCAGACCAGACTACAAAAGCCAATTCTTACACTGGGAGGGAAACAAGCTTCCGGGGACCGGTTTCTGGCATTACAGCCGTCTTCGGCCCGGCTTGCTTGAATCCTGATGGTGCAATGAGCAAGGGACTCACATCTGAGTATACCCTTCCACACTTAGGGTGGACAAAATAATTTACAACAAGGGGTGGTGATGGACAGAGTCTCTGAATTAAGCAGAATACTCTCACCCAGTCAAGAGATCAGGGCTAGATCCAACACCGTTTTTTAGCTCATTGCACCATCCCAGTTTCAGAACCTGGCTGTATGCAAATTAGTCTGTCCCTGGCCCAGTGCATCATGGGAACAGGGCAGACCAGACTACAAAAGCCAATTCTTACACTGGGAAGGAAACAAGCTTCCGGGGACCGGTTTCTGGCATTACAGCCGTCTTCGGCCTGGCTTGCTTGAATCCTGATGGTGCAATGAGCAAGGGACTCACATCTGAGTATACCCTTCCACGCTTAGGGTGGACAAAATAATTTACAACAAGGGGTGGTGATGGACAGAGTCTCTGAATTAAGCAGAATACTCTCACCCAGTCAAGAGATTAGGGCTAGATCCAACACCGTTTTTTAGCTCATTGCACCATCCCAGTTTCAGAACCTGGCTGTATGCAAATTAGTCTGTCCCTGGCCCAGTGCATCATGGGAACAGGGCAGACCAGACTACAAAAGCCAATTCTTACACTGGGAAGGAAACAAGCTTCCGGGGACCGGTTTCTGGCATTACAGCCGTCTTCGGCCCGGCTTGCTTGAATCCTGATGGTGCAATGAGCAAGGGACTCACATCTGAGTATACCCTTCCACGCTTAGGGTGGACAAAATAATTTACAACAAGGGGTGGTGATGGACAGAGTCTCTGAATTAAGCAGAATACTCTCACCCAGTCAAGAGATCAGGGCTAGATCCAACACCGTTTTTTAGCTCATTGCACCATCCCAGTTTCAGAACCTGGCTGTATGCAAATTAGTCTGTCCCTGGCCCAGTGCATCATGGGAACAGGGCAGACCAGACTACAAAAGCCAATTCTTACACTGGGAAGGAAACAAGCTTCCGGGGACCGGTTTCTGGCATTACAGCCGTCTTCGGCCCGGCTTGCTTGAATCCTGATGGTGCAATGAGCAAGGGACTCACATCTGAGTATACCCTTCCACGCTTAGGGTGGACAAAATAATTTACAACAAGGGGTGGTGATGGACAGAGTCTCTGAATTAAGCAGAATACTCTCACTGTCGTGTATTTCTATAGGTTCTGATTCGATCCCCCTATTCCTGACCCTATTCTGGTTAAACTTACTAGCTAGTTAACTAACAGTCAGCCCATGAGGCAAGAAATCCCCCATGATGCAGATACCGTTATCTGACGCAGTCACACTACGGCACAGGAACGTGTTATCTGATTAGGTCATAACGCTTGAGATCTAATTAGACAAGCGACATTCCTCCAGCCCCTGATAAGGCATACGACGTTCTCATAACAAATCAAACCTATGACAACCTGGATAATCCGTGCGGCCATTGTTTTGATTTCACAGAGAACTTTAGTAAAGAATGTGCTAACGAGCAAGTCGTATGACATCTTTATTGACGTACCTATGTCCATCCTTACGTCAATCTCGGCACCTTTAAGGTATAAATATTGCCGACCTTGCCCTATGCAAACACACGCGTGGTGACAAGACGGAGCAGCCATACTTGCCGAAGCCGAGAGCAGAAGCAGACCCCGCAGGCAGCAGCCCCGCCTTCCTGACGCGCTGAGAGACGCGCTGCTATCTCAAGCCGAGAGACCCAGCACCGGCGCTTCTGGGCAGCCCTCGCAGGCAGCCTGGAATATCGAGAGCAGAGAAAGAGATACCATTCCTCATTCATCCTAAATTCCAGGTACAGAACTGAATAACCCCTCCTAGAGAATTCTTTAGTTATTCACTTGGCAAAAACAAACTTAAACTAAACTGTAACTTTCTATTCCCGCCCACGCATTAGACTTAGGTCAGGTACACGGGGTAGGCGTATTTAGAAACACCAGTTGAGTACGTTTAGTCAAATGTATATGTGTATGTAAATATATTTTAATCATTTTTAAACATCATATGGCTCAGAAACCATATCAATGTTTTTACAGTATTATTTTATACTATTGCTTCTAATGTATGCACTTTACTTAACTATAAGTATTGCAATAATATCGATCCATTTCTCTTGTACGAGAAAAGAGACTGATCAATAAATAACATCTTTTATTGAACACGCCCGTCTCTTCCTTTTCTCTACATTCTGATGAGACTAAGAATGCACGTACTGACTGAGTAAAATAATTGCCTTGTGCTCACACGACTCTCGAGATTGACTCTTGATTAGGGGAGAGCAAAGTTGTCATGTTCTATGGTTGTCAGAAACTAAATCCCTTCTTGTCTAATCAGGGGAGTTAATCCTTCCTTGAACATTCGAGAAAGTTTCTAGCGAACTCTGAGCTTAGCTGGCAAACCCAAAAATTAAGTCTAGTATCGACAGTAGTAGACCTAGTTAACGTCTGGCCTAGGCCTTTACTGCTGTAGGCACTATTCCAATGCGCAGAGCCTATTGGGAAAATAGGAGCTACACTACATGGCGCCCAACGCGTTTGGAAAGGGCGATAAAACTAACGTAAGACATTTAGAGTAACTCAGTCGTGCTTTCTCACTCAGACCCCTTTTCCCAAATACTCCAAAGACGTCTGGAGTGGGTGAAAGGTTATTATATCCTCCAAAACCTCGCAGGAGGGAACTCCTATGTATGGTTCTTGGTCTAGTCAACGTTGAAGGATAAAACAGTTCCAAAATATTGTGCATCTAATCTCTGTTTCCATAAAGAAACCTGATCTGCAAACAAAAATAATACCATCCTGTCAGTAAAATGGGAGACAGCGATGGAGAAAGAGAGGCAATTAGATTAGCTACTGAAATAGCAGATGCTGATGCTACCATGCAAGCAGCAGACACGGATATAATACTTATTCCGGTCATTAAAAGGAGATCTATAACCTTAAAACTTATAGAAAATGGACTGACACCTAGAGGTGGCACAGTCATATTCGTAATTGAGGCACACGAATATCGGCAGACAGAGGTATACTATACATGGATACATTTTCCAGCAGCAAATGCTGTAACAAAGTACTTCCACTATTACAAAGTAGAGGAACCTCCTGAAACGTACACTCCTTTCGAGGAGGTGGAAGTACCACTCAAATTCCAAGAGCATTTGCTCTTATTTGATGCCGCCCTAATACATAACAATCACATTACAAGGCTCGGTCCTTTAGGAAGACCAGGAGCAACGTGGCCGGTCCTAGCCGGATACACACCACATCCAGACATCGAAAGAATGCCTGCAGCAGAGCTATTAATACAGCTAAAACAACTACTAAAAATTCATAGACAATTAGTTCAGTATGTAATGCGGACTTCAACAATTCAGCCAGCGATTAAAATTCCACAGCTGACCCCTCACCAGGGGAACACAAATAAAATCACACCACAGAACATCCAATCCTGCCTAGGTAAAGTTCCAGCTAAACGGGAACAAATACCATTCTGGTTGGCACAGAAAATTACCCAAATAGAGGCGGTGTTTCCTGACACCACCCCATTAGAAAAACACAGGATTCTGACTATATGTCTCCCAATGGGAATCGCACCACACATTGAGGACTGTGACACTTGGGGTACAGTCTTTGCTTCCATCTATACAAAAACGCACGGTGTTCCATCCATTTCGGTGATACCAGATGTGCTAAAACAAATTCAAGATGAATACGGTCCAGAACCTGCTTTAACTCTTGGTATGAAATTACTGAAAGACTTCAAGCAGGTCTCGGCTATATTACTAGCCAACATAAAGGGTGAAGCAGCAAACGTGGCGATCCGCCAGAGGTTAAAAGAGACAGATATAGCAGACCAACCAGCTGAAATTGCCAGAATCATAGAAAAATCCTATGAAGAACTAGGCAGAGATAGTCTAGGTGGAATACCAGTAAAACCGCAACTGACTACAAGTCCAGAAAAAATATTTTTTAATAATAATTCACCAAAAAAGAACTGGGATGGAAATAAACAATCCAATCCTAAAGAAAAGAAATTCCAGTCCAGAGGAAGGTCTCCTAGGCGAAGAGAGAAATCTCCGAACCCGAGACAAAGGTCACCTCAGAGTGAACCCTCTGGGAATAGATATAACCTTAGAAATAGGGATAATATTAAAAAACCTGATAGATATCAAGACATTGATACACGTCCCTCTCAATCTTTTCAGAATTCCTCGCAGAAATCGGAAAGAAGAGGACGATCAGAAGAGCACGCCAAGTCCAAAGACAAGGAACCTGCTCAACTGAAAAAGAAATCACAATTTCCAAAAAAGAAGGTAGCCAGTATCAAGGTAGTTAACAATGCCGAGAATACTGAGGACACAACTGAAAAACGGAGAATGGGCTCAGACAATGCTAGACAGCGCAGCAGAGGTGAGCATAGCTCGCAAAGTCCTTATGAATCATCTGGAGACAGTGGACACGAATGAATACCTTCAAGTGGAAACTGCAGATACCAGAGTTAGCAAGCCCCACAAAATATACGAGATAACATTACGTATAGAGGGAGGTAAGACTAGGAAAATAAGGGGACTATTTTGGGATAACCTATCCAAGGGCTATGACATCCTTCTAGCTGAAAAAGACTGGCCACCAGAGTTTGTCAGGGAGTGCCCTCATGGCGAAGAAGTAATTATGCCTGCCTTCGCGAATCAAATACCGATTCATAAAAAATATACACTTGCTAGAAAGTGGGCAGTGGCCTTAGCACCTGCTTTATATAAAAATCATGTAGGATGGGATGAGGATTCTCCTCCTCACAAAGTCCAGTTAAAATCACAACCTACTGCACAAAGGCAGTACCCAATTAAGCAAGAAGCTAAAAAACAAGTAAATGAAATACTAGATCAGCTAGAATACCAAGGGGTGATTGAAACTTGCACCTCACAAATGAACAATCCTTTATTTCCGGTCTCCAAACCAGACAATTCGTACCGTCTAGTTTTGGATTACCGACACCTTAACACATGTTGCAAAACTTTTGCAGTGCAAAACTCACACAGTGCTGCACTAATGAATAACATAGTGCGCAAAAAATACAAAACAACCTTGGACATCTCCAACGGATTCTTTTGTCAAAACATAGCACCAGAGAGCAGATATTTAACTGCATTCTCAGTAAATGGCACTCAAAAACAATTCTGTCGGTTAGCCCAGGGGTACAAGAACAGCCCGGGGGTATTCTCAGCGAGAGTAACAGAATTACTACAACTATATGATGATGAAGCATTATCTTATGTCGATGACATTTACTTAACAGATGATGACTTGGAAACTCACTTGAAAAGAGTGAACACCATAATACTTGGTTTCGCTGCAGAGGGTTACAAATTCAACTTCAAAAAGTCCAGAATTGCCCATCTGACGGTCCTATTCTTAGGATATGAGTTATCAAGTGAAGGCAAAAGCCTGGCAGACAATTTCCTAGAGAAATGTGCCGTAATCCAAGCTCCTAAAACACTAAAAAACCTACAGTCAATTCTAGGCTTCCTAAATTTCGGAAGAACTTACATTGCAAATTACGCAGAAAGGGTCAAACCCCTTTACGATCTAATTAAACCAGACTTTAAAAGATCCAGTTGGACTCAAGCACACACAGAAATTTTGAGATCCTTACAAACAGACATGCTAATTAAAACAAAATTAGAAACCCGTGATAATACACGCAACCTTGTGATCCGAGTCATCCCAGGGAGATGCGGATTCACATACCTAACCTCTAATGAGGGAGATAAGGTACCAATTGCATTCAAATCACACTTGTACACTAAGGCTGAAATGAAATTTAGCCCAACGGAAAAAATTCTTACAGCAACACAGACAGCTATAGCAAAAGAACGAGCCCTGGCACAAGGTAAACGAATAATAATCGTGACACCAATACCAGCCTTAGAGGCGGTAACAAAGGCAAGCATTCCAAATGCTAAAGCACTCCATCCAAGATGGATACAATGGGCTAACTCTCTTGCTGCAACAGACGTGATGTACGAATTTGATCCTTATTTAAAAACACAAGAATTTCTCCAATATGAATTTGAATGTCCTCCGCCAACCGAAATTCTGCCTCTAGATGACTACGGCTGTATAATATATACAGACGGATCAGCACAACCCGCAGTAGGGGGTAAACAAGCTTACAGTGCTGCGTGCGCGATTGTTAAAGGTCGTTGGCACGAAGGGAAATTTAAACCAACCCTCACTAAAACACAATCTCTAGGAGATTGTACAGCTCAGCGAGCTGAATTACTAGCATTCAAGATGGCGCTTGAAAATACCGATCGAGAATTCCCCACGCTCATAGTGTGCGATTCGTATTATTGCGTTCAATCTTATAATGAATACTTGCAGATCTGGCTTCAGAATGGTTTCAAGGATGCGAAAGGTGGCACAATCAAGCATAAAATGCTCTGGGAACAAGTAGCTCTTTTACAAAAAGAACTACCAAAGACTCACGTGATACATACACTGAGTCATCAACGTGATGGCGTTCACGTTGCAGGGAATTCATTGGCTGATGAGGCCGCGAAGGCAGCTGTGCAAACGGCTTCCGTAGCTGCCGTCACCCGGTCAAAAACAAAAATAGACAGCGAAATATTACAAGCTGTCAGCGCTTCAGAAAAGGATTCGATAGAACCACTCCCTAAAGGCTTTCCAGTAAAATACTCATACATAACTGATACAAACAATGTTCCTTTTGCTCGAATCCCTGGAGTGGGGGATAGGGCAATTCCAAACATGGAACATAGGTTAGGACTGATAATAGCGGCACACGAAGGGCTTGCTTCTACCCATGCTGGCGTCTCAGCCACTGTATCATTATTAAAACAGAGATACTGGTGGCCACAAATGAGAAGACAAACAAGGAACTATGTTCTAGCATGTGAAATATGTCAAAAAATGAAAGTATCAACTGTGAGACGTCCAGCACAGACGCCCCTTCTAATCTCGGATAAACCATTAGCCTGTGTTTATCTAGACCACTGCGGTCCCTTACAAAGGGATGGTAACTATAAATATATCTTGGTCGCAGTGGACTCATGCACGAGATTCATATGGATGTGGCCCCAGCGAACGGCTGACGCCAGAACTGTTATAAAAGATTTGCGAGTCTTTATCGGCACATACGCAATTGGCATTCTGCATTCGGACAATGGTCCTGCTTTTAGCTCTCGGGCTTATAAGGAGGCCATGGTCAGCATGGGCGTGCAATTGCGGTACTCTTGTCCATTTCACCCTGAGGGGAACGGAATTGTTGAAAGAAAAAACCGTGACATAAAGCAATCTATAACGGCAAAGGTATTAGGTTCGGGAGCTGGGTGGGTCAAACATCTAATAAGTGTCCAACGTAGTCTTAATAACTTGCCAAGAAATTCTCTGAAGGGATTCAGTCCGTACGAATTATTATTCGGAACTAGGATGTTGATCTCTGACCTTGATAGTCAGACTTCAGTGGTAACAGAAAAAAACTTTGATGTCAAAGACCGTTTGGCTATTTTGCAGGACTTAAACAAAACAAGAAAAGACCTGAGCAACATACAGTTGAAAGAACAGCCAACGACCACTGAAGAATCACCACCTGTCCCAGCAAGACCTGTCTGGATTCCAAAAGTCGGGGATCTAGTCAGGGAGAAGATCGCGGTAAAGAAGGAATTTGGGCCTTCTTACAGAAAAGCAGTTCCTGTATTGTCTGTCAACGGGACAAGATCAGTTGTACTACCGCCACTTGCTGGAAAAAAGGAGAACCGAGTTGTATCCATCGACCTGGTAAAACCACAACATGTGGCCGATAACAAACAGTAGGCCAAGTGGACTCCCAATAAGTAGCAGAACACCAATGTTTGCTACCAGTACAGAGGTCCTATCAAAGAGGCTCATCACATTCGAAACGCCTACGGAAGAACAACAAGGACTATGCAACAATGCAATAGAACTTAGACCTCTGAAAACCCAAATAAAGACATTTAGCAGAGACACACCAATCTATACAGAAGTACCAAGTGAAAATGCGAGAAACAAAAATCCTGAACCAATTGGAACAATTGACAGAACTGCATCCGGTTACTTCATCAACTTCGATGATTCCTCTGACGGCTTCAGCGAACAAAAGACACAGCCATCATCAAAATCCTTTAAAGACAAAGCTAAGGAACTTTTGAAACAACTGAAAGAAACATATCTAGTTTCTCCATGGATTGAATTTTGGGTGGGTTTTGGTGCATTTATCCTCATACTTTGGCTCATCATGGTATTTACCTTGGGACGCTTCATTGAGGGAAAATATGCTAAAATGGACACAGCAAGTCAGAACATCAACTTGGTCCTCAAACCACACACATCTTCACACGTCGAGAAAAGAGAACTTTCTTCAGAACTTTCTTCAGCCAACTTCACAGCAATTCCAATATCTGGTGGGGTAGCCTGGGACAACACTGACTATGAAATTTATGGTCCGGTCGAGATCCTGAAATATCCACACCAAATCAAGATCTCCTTGAGTGACTTTGCAAAACCAAACTCATTTGCTGATGATTGGGACTTTGAAAGTATAAACAATATGATGTCTGACTTAGTAATGTCTGCTAAATTTACAAAACATGATTATTTGCAGGGTTCTACAAATTATGACAGCATGTACTGCTATAACCATTATGGTAACCATTTCTTGCATAAATCTGCACAACCTAGAAATGTTTTAAATTTTAATCAATGGGAACATTGTGCTACACCTCCAAAAGGGAGCTCTAGAACCGTGTATGGCAAATATTCATATTTTTCAGGTTTTAACATAACTAATGCTGAAACATTTTATTACAAATTGTCAAACAAGACAGGGATGAAAACCATGATAACCAACACAAAATTGATATATTCAGATTCTTTCTTTGAAAAAATGAATACTTTTGGATTTGATTATTGGGACAAACATGTTGATTTGAAAAGTGTTTGGGGCACAAAAGAATGGCAAGTACAGGGTATAGAAGCTTTGTTTAGAGCCTGCATGATCCCAGAACAAATGATATTTTTAAATGACACCGTTCAACAAACCACCTGTCTTGGCTTAGCCAAAATCAAAGATTTAAATAACCTGTCTATTCCAAAGCCAACAATGTTTAGCAATAACTCTGAAACAGATGAAGAAATAGACATAAACCATATACTTAACCAAAACAGAACACATCCTGATTGGAAACAATGGTTGATCTGGCCCACAGATACAAATAACTGTCAAGATAGATTCCTGAATAAAACACAGGGTTTCAAAATGACCAGGCCAGACCCTAGATATCCCCAAAGACATCACCCAGGGATAATAACAACCTACAGTGTGGGCAAATTATGCCTTCAATGGCTACAAACTTCCACACTGCCTGAAATTAAGCAACACCTAACTTTACTTACTGATGGTGCTGACTTGCGTGATTTCATAATGGGACCACGCAAACAGCGTCAAAAGCGTTTCATAGCAGCCTCTGTATATGCAGCATACAATGAGGCCTGGAAGGTTACTCAAATTGAGACAGCAGAGAGAATACGGGAAATTGACCGTATTAATTTGGAAAAATCACTTTCTGTAGTGGACAATGGGTTAATGACTCTGTCCTCCAGAATTTTTTCATTGGACAGCATTGTGTCTTCAGCAATCGATATATTATCGCAAGACTTACTGTTATTACAACATGGTCAGTCACAATTGCGTTCTATTGTACAGCTTGGCTGGACGTTACAAAATCTGCGTTCAGGCTATGTGCCTTGGCGTTTAATCAACACAACGTCACTATTCCAAATCTTTAACCTTACTGATAGACAAATCGGTATGGCTCAGAAGGGTGCTGATTATACAATCTTGAGCATTGAAAAACTAGAAAGATTACCGTTGACAATGTCAGAACGACCTGTCAGTGAATGGATAATCCACGGAATCATAAATATTCCAATCTCAACCTTCAGGTTTCAATACTGCCAAAAATATATACAGGCTGGCATGTACGAGAAATTGGGAAAGGGGTACCTTAAAACAACATGGAACCTGCCCTATTCACATGCATGTGTCAGTAACAAAGGACAGAAAGTGTTTCTTAGTGGCAACAATTGTGCTATGTCACTAAGCGGCACGCTTCTGTGTAACGGTATTAGTTTGCACGGAGCCTGTGAAGGGAATTCATACAACCTTTCATGTCACCAGCAAGGCGCACCTGCAACTGAAATAGAACCATTCTTTCAAAGACTCTATAATGGGAGTTACATTCTTATTGTAGACCGCAGATGCTGTAGTCTTATGCCCGGGACTCCTTATCTCGTCACTACGACGGCGAAGGTCAAGTGCTGTGGACGTTCTTTGTTTCCCAGCTCCTTTCCAGACAGGGAGGCAAGGGCATGGCCCAGTTTGAAAATTACTTCTATTCGAATAGACACTTTAAGCAGAATGAAAACAGTGCTTCTTCAGACGCCTACAAGGCTCACGTCATCTAAAGAAACGTATGATCTACAAGTCGCAAGGACGACTGCAGAGATACATACATTATTATCAACTAATTCCCCCGTACATTTCGCGGAAATCCTGAGCGAAATCTTAAATATTTCTGATACCACAGGGGTCTCAAAGGTATTTAAGACAGTATTTTCGATGGCATTAACACCATTCAAAGCCATACTGGGTATTTTTCCAGACTTCGTCCATTCGATTTTTGGCGGACTTCCCCTGATCCTAGGACTAATTGCAGGAATCCTATTCCTAGTCCTTATTTTTCGTTATGGCAACCCATGTCACAGATCAAACTCTCGCGACAATGGAAGATACGATCCTAGCCATTGGATACCGGGACCGGATATCAAAAATCCTGGGACTATCCCGGCTTAGAGACCTAAACATGACTTGGTTTCTATCATTTCGACCAATGTGGCAAAGGTGTGTTTTACCTGTACTAAGGTGTCTGCTATGCGGAGAAGAATGCGTGTTAGACACCTGTCTGACGCTACAATCGGATGCGCCGGTGGATGCAGATACACTGTTGGTTCCTACCAAGGTTCACGCACTGTGCTGCCCTCAAAGGCTGCCAATTCTGATGACGGCATTCCTGGAATCTTCACCACTGCGATTGAAGAGTAGTGAAGTTCAAGATGAAAGCAGCATCGAACAGGTACGACCTTCTGTCAGCAATGCAAATCAGAATGTCAATGGAGACAATCATGCGCATGAATGCATGGTTACCCCTATTTCCGACTTAGAGGAACTTTCCCATGAAGCTGTTGACAGTTTTTTCGAAAGCCTGAATGATATGATGTTCTCTCCGGAACAGAAATAGAGACTTTTGAGTAAACTCGCACACGGCGTTCCCTGAATTCGGCCTTCAACTTTAAAATAAAGTCACATGAACAATTACAATCCAGTTCACGGACAGCAACTTTTTTCAGCAAGCCCCTAAAATATTTTTCTATATATTTTTTCCCGGGACACTGATTTTCTGCTTAAAGTAAGAGACTATTCCTAGAGAACTAAGATTTCTATTTTAGATACTTTATAGACTTTATAGACTTTAGCTGCCCGCTGGTATGTTCGCAATAGATTTTATGTGATGAAATGGTTTCGACTTTTTTTCTGTATAGCCATATTAAGAGCCATTTCATGTGTATTTCTCATATACCAACAATCAATAATGCATAACAATGCGTGTTTACTTTTGCATTTAATTCATAGCTTAAGTGCATACAATATATATGACTGCAATTTTTCAGTATATTTGAAAATTTCGAAATGCATTTATGTATTTTGGGGTGGTAAGGTATACACTATACTCTATAGTATGTTGTACTATGTTATACTATGCATAGATTAGTAGATATGACCATAGTTAGCGTGGAGTGGGTGTCGTGTATTTCTATAGGTTCTGATTCGATCCCCCTATTCCTGACCCTATTCTGGTTAAACTTACTAGCTAGTTAACTAACAGTCAGCCCATGAGGCAAGAAATCCCCCATGATGCAGATACCGTTATCTGACGCAGTCACACTACGGCACAGGAACGTGTTATCTGATTAGGTCATAACGCTTGAGATCTAATTAGACAAGCGACATTCCTCCAGCCCCTGATAAGGCATACGACGTTCTCATAACAAATCAAACCTATGACAACCTGGATAATCCGTGCGGCCATTGTTTTGATTTCACAGAGAACTTTAGTAAAGAATGTGCTAACGAGCAAGTCGTATGACATCTTTATTGACGTACCTATGTCCATCCTTACGTCAATCTCGGCACCTTTAAGGTATAAATATTGCCGACCTTGCCCTATGCAAACACACGCGTGGTGACAAGACGGAGCAGCCATACTTGCCGAAGCCGAGAGCAGAAGCAGACCCCGCAGGCAGCAGCCCCGCCTTCCTGACGCGCTGAGAGACGCGCTGCTATCTCAAGCCGAGAGACCCAGCACCGGCGCTTCTGGGCAGCCCTCGCAGGCAGCCTGGAATATCGAGAGCAGAGAAAGAGATACCATTCCTCATTCATCCTAAATTCCAGGTACAGAACTGAATAACCCCTCCTAGAGAATTCTTTAGTTATTCACTTGGCAAAAACAAACTTAAACTAAACTGTAACTTTCTATTCCCGCCCACGCATTAGACTTAGGTCAGGTACACGGGGTAGGCGTATTTAGAAACACCAGTTGAGTACGTTTAGTCAAATGTATATGTGTATGTAAATATATTTTAATCATTTTTAAACATCATATGGCTCAGAAACCATATCAATGTTTTTACAGTATTATTTTATACTATTGCTTCTAATGTATGCACTTTACTTAACTATAAGTATTGCAATAATATCGATCCATTTCTCTTGTACGAGAAAAGAGACTGATCAATAAATAACATCTTTTATTGAACACGCCCGTCTCTTCCTTTTCTCTACATTCTGATGAGACTAAGAATGCACGTACTGACTGAGTAAAATAATTGCCTTGTGCTCACACGACTCTCGAGATTGACTCTTGATTAGGGGAGAGCAAAGTTGTCATGTTCTATGGTTGTCAGAAACTAAATCCCTTCTTGTCTAATCAGGGGAGTTAATCCTTCCTTGAACATTCGAGAAAGTTTCTAGCGAACTCTGAGCTTAGCTGGCAAACCCAAAAATTAAGTCTAGTATCGACAGTAGTAGACCTAGTTAACGTCTGGCCTAGGCCTTTACTGCTGTAGGCACTATTCCAATGCGCAGAGCCTATTGGGAAAATAGGAGCTACACTACATCACCCAGTCAAGAGATCAGGGCTAGATCCAACACCGTTTTTTAGCTCATTGCACCATCCCAGTTTCAGAACCTAGCTGTATGCAAATTAGTCTGTCCCTGGCCCAGTGCATCATGGGAACAGGGCAGACCAGACTACAAAAGCCAATTCTTACACTGGGAAGGAAACAAGCTTCCGGGGACCGGTTTCTGGCATACCAGCCGTCTTCGGCCCGGCTTGCTTGAATCCTGATGGTGCAATGAGCAAGGGACTCACATCTGAGTATACCCTTCCACGCTTAGGGTGGACAAAATAATTTACAACAAGGGGTGGTGATGGACAGAGTCTCTGAATTAAGCAGAATACTCTCACCCAGTCAAGAGATCAGGGCTAGATCCAACACCGTTTTTTAGCTCATTGCACCATCCCAGTTTCAGAACCTGGCTGCATGCAAATTAGTCTGTCCCTGGCCCAGTGCATCATGGGAACAGGGCAGACCAGACTACAAAAGCCAATTCTTACACTTGGAAGGAAACAAGCTTCCGGGGACCGGTTTCTGGCATTACAGCCGTCTTCGGCCTGGCTTGCTTGAATCCTGATGGTGCAATGAGCAAGGGACTCACATCTGAGTATACCCTTCCACGCTTAGGGTGGACAAAATAATTTACAACAAGGGGTGGTGATGGACAGAGTCTCTGAATTAAGCAGAATACTCTCACCCAGTCAAGAGATTAGGGCTAGATCCAACACCGTTTTTTAGCTCATTGCACCATCCCAGTTTCAGAACCTGGCTGTATGCAAATTAGTCTGTCCCTGGCCCAGTGCATCATGGGAACAGGGCAGACCAGACTACAAAAGCCAGTTCTTACACTGGGAAGGAAACAAGCTTCCGGGGACCGGTTTCTGGCATTACAGCCGTCTTCGGCCCGGCTTGCTTGAATCCTGATGGTGCAATGAGCAAGGGACTCACATCTGAGTATACCCTTCCACGCTTAGGGTGGACAAAATAATTTACAACAAGGGGTGGTGATGGACAGAGTCTCTGAATTAAGCAGAATACTCTCACCCAGTCAAGAGATCAGGGCTAGATCCAACACCGTTTTTTAGCTCATTGCACCATCCCAGTTTCAGAACCTGGCTGTATGCAAATTAGTCTGTCCCTGGCCCAGTGCATCATGGGAACAGGGCAGACCAGACTACAAAAGCCAATTCTTACACTGGGAAGGAAACAAGCTTCCGGGGACCGGTTTCTGGCATTACAGCCGTCTTCGGCCCGGCTTGCTTGAATCCTGATGGTGCAATGAGCAAGGGACTCACATCTGAGTATACCCTTCCACGCTTAGGGTGGACAAAATAATTTACAACAAGGGGTGGTGATGGACAGAGTCTCTGAATTAAGCAGAATACTCTCACCCAGTCAAGAGATCAGGGCTAGATCCAACACCGTTTTTTAGCTCATTGCACCATCCCAGTTTCAGAACCTGGCTGTATGCAAATTAGTCTGTCCCTGGCCCAGTGCATCATGGGAACAGGGCAGACCAGACTACAAAAGCCAATTCTTACACTGGGAAGGAAACAAGCTTCCGGGGACCGGTTTCTGGCATACCAGCCGTCTTCGGCCCGGCTTGCTTGAATCCTGATGGTGCAATGAGCAAGGGACTCACATCTGAGTATACCCTTCCACGCTTAGGGTGGACAAAATAATTTACAACAAGGGGTGGTGATGGACAGAGTCTCTGAATTAAGCAGAATACTCTCACCCAGTCAAGAGATCAGGGCTAGATCCAACACCGTTTTTTAGCTCATTGCACCATCCCAGTTTCAGAACCTGGCTGTATGCAAATTAGTCTGTCCCTGGCCCAGTGCATCATGGGAACAGGGCAGACCAGACTACAAAAGCCAATTCTTACACTGGGAAGGAAACAAGCTTCCGGGGACCGGTTTCTGGCATTACAGCCGTCTTCGGCCCGGCTTGCTTGAATCCTGATGGTGCAATGAGCAAGGGACTCACATCTGAGTATACCCTTCCACACTTAGGGTGGACAAAATAATTTACAACAAGGGGTGGTGATGGACAGAGTCTCTGAATTAAGCAGAATACTCTCACCCAGTCAAGAGATCAGGGCTAGATCCAACACCGTTTTTTATCTCATTGCACCATCCCAGTTTCAGAACCTGGCTGTATGCAAATTAGTCTGTCCCTGGCCCAGTGCATCATGGGAACAGGGCAGACCAGACTACAAAAGCCAATTCTTACACTGGGAAGGAAACAAGCTTCCGGGGACCGGTTTCTGGCATTACAGCCGTCTTCGGCCTGGCTTGCTTGAATCCTGATGGTGCAATGAGCAAAGGACTCACATCTGAGTATACCCTTCCACGCTTAGGGTGGACAAAATAATTTACAACAAGGGGTGGTGATGGACAGAGTCTCTGAATTAAGCAGAATACTCTCACCCAGTCAAGAGATTAGGGCTAGATCCAACACCGTTTTTTAGCTCATTGCACCATCCCAGTTTCAGAACCTGGCTGTATGCAAATTAGTCTGTCCCTGGCCCAGTGCATCATGGGAACAGGGCAGACCAGACTACAAAAGGTAGCTTGTCTCCTTTCTAGTGAAGAATTGGCTTGGTAGTTTGGTCTGCCCTGTTCCCATGATGCACTGGGCCAGGGACAGACTAATTTGCATATAGCCAGGTTCTGAGCTGGGATGGGCCAGTGAGCTAAATAACGGTGATGGATCAAGCCCTGATCTTTGGACTGGGTAAGAGTGGTCTGCTTAATTCAGACACTCTGTTCATCACCACCCCCTTTTCTGAATCGTTTTTGGCCACTATAGGTGTGGCAGGGTATACTCAGACATGAGTCCCTTGCTCACTGCTACATCAGGATTCAAGCAAGCCGGGCCGACGAGGCTGAAATGCCAGAAACCGGTCCCCGGTAGCTTGTCTCCTTTCTAGTGAAGAATTGGCTTGGTAGTTTGGTCTGCCCTGTTCCCATGATGCACTGGGCCAGGGACAGACTAATTTGCATATAGCCAGGTTCTGAGCTGGGATGGGGCAGTGAGCTAAATAACGGTGATGGATCAAGCCCTGATCTTTGGACTGGGTAAGAGTGGTCTGCTTAATTCAGACACTCTGTTCATCACCACCCCCTTTTCTGAATCGTTTTTGGCCACTATAGGTGTGGCAGGGTATACTCAGACATGAGTCCCTTGCTCACTGCTACATCAGGATTCAAGCAAGCCGGGCCGACGAGGCTGAAATGCCAGAATCCGGTCCCCGGTAGCTTGTCTCCTTTCTAGTGAAGAATTGGCTTGGTAGTTTGGTCTGCCCTGTTCCCATGATGCACTGGGCCAGGGACAGACTAATTTGCATATAGCCAGGTTCTGAGCTGGGATGGGGCAGTGAGCTAAATAACGGTGATGGATCAAGCCCTGATCTTTGGACTGGGTAAGAGTGGTCTGCTTAATTCAGACACTCTGTTCATCACCACCCCCTTTTCTGAATTGTTTTTGGCCACTATAGGTGTGGCAGGGTATACTCAGACATGAGTCCCTTGCTCACTGCTACATCAGGATTCAAGCAAGCCGGGCCGACGAGGCTGAAATGCCAGAAACCGGTCCCCGGTAGCTTGTCTCCTTTCTAGTGAAGAATTGGCTTGGTAGTTTGGTCTGCCCTGTTCCCATGATGCACTGGGCCAGGGACAGACTAATTTGCATATAGCCAGGTTCTGAGCTGGGATGGGGCAGTGAGCTAAATAACGGTGATGGATCAAGCCCTGATCTTTGGACTGGGTAAGAGTGGTCTGCTTAATTCAGACACTCTGTTCATCACCACCCCCTTTTCTGAATCGTTTTTGGCCACTATAGGTGTGGCAGGGTATACTCAGACATGAGTCCCTTGCTCACTGCTACATCAGGATTCAAGCAAGCCGGGCCGACGAGGCTGAAATGCCAGAAACCGGTCCCCGGTAGCTTGTCTCCTTTCTAGTGAAGAATTGGCTTGGTAGTTTGGTCTGCCCTGTTCCCATGATGCACTGGGCCAGGGACAGACTAATTTGCATATAGCCAGGTTCTGAGCTGGGATGGGGCAGTGAGCTAAATAACGGTGATGGATCAAGCCCTGATCTTTGGACTGGGTAAGAGTGGTCTGCTTAATTCAGACACTCTGTTCATCACCACCCCCTTTTCTTGTAAATACGCCCCCATGTTGACTTGGCAAATTTAAATACTGACAGGGTGTACTTGTACATAGGAGTTGTGCTGTGTTTTCAAATTATGACATGAAAATGGTTCATAAAGAAAAGGAATGATTTTTACATTTATGACAATGACAAAAAGGTGTCTGCTTCTTTAAATAAATATATCAGTTCTCACCATCAATCTGGGAGAATAATTTACTTGTTTGTTGGTTAAAAAATCGTTACTTTAAGACATTTAGGTTTCACAATATGTACTGCTAGAGTTTCATAGTCACTATGATGATAATGATATACATTTAGAACTGTGTAGGAGGCATGGAGAACCTGAGGCTTCTGTAAGTGTCAAGGGAGGTGAGTAATGTACATTGCTCTGTTGCATACAGTCCTCACCTTCTGCGTACTCTTGGATATGCTAGACTACATCTGCACAATGAGATACCTAAGCTGAGGAAACACAGGTGATGTGATTGTGAAATGAGCAAAAATATTTGCACGTTTTTCAATTATATCACCTGTGTTTCCTAACATTACGAATCACATTTTGCAGATGAGGTTTAGGCCTGTCCAGGGAGACAGAGGAGGTCTGGCCTTTGTTCAAGAGTGCAGTGGACATGACTCACTTCGTTGGTAGGCCTGCACATGTATTATCTCCTCTGTACTCTTCAACAAGCCTAAATTTCATCTGCAACCCTGAGTAGGCCTCACCTCAAACAAACCTCTGGATAGGCCACACCTTATCGGCATCCTGAATAAATCATTTAAAATGTTAGGGGCAGATTTATGATGGCCGTGCGCCTCTTTTGCGCCGCCGTTGCGTCACTTTTGTGACACAGCAGCGGTGCAAAAGATGCACCATGTTGCAAGATAGGCCTCACTTCATCTGCAACAAGATACCGTCAGTTTAAACTGTATACATTTAGGACTGTGTAGGGGGCATGGAGAAGCTGAATCTTCTGTAAGTGTCAACGTTGTTGCATACAGTGCTCACCTTCTGCGTACTCTTTCATATGCTACACTACATCTGCACAATGAGATACCTAAGCAAAGGAAACAGAGGTGATGTGATTATGAAATGAGCAAAAAAAATTGCACGTTTTTCAATTACATCACCTGTGTTTCCTAACATTACGAATCACATTGTGCAGATGAGGTTTAGGCCTGTCCAGGGACACAGAGGAGGTCTGGCCTTTGTTCAAGAGTGCAGTGGACATGACTCACTTCATTGGTATGCCTGCACATGTATTATCTCCTCTGTACTCTTCAACAAGCCTAAATTTCATCTGTAACCCTGAGTAGGCCTCACCTCAAACAAACCTCTGGATAGGCCACACCTTATCGGCATCCTGAACCAATCATTTAAAATGTATGGGGCAGATTTATGATGGCCGTGCGCCTCTTTTGCGCCGCTGTGCGTCACTTTTGTGACGCAGCGGTGGCGCAAAAGATGCGCTATGTTGCGACATATTTACAACTTGATGCATCTAGGCAGATGTGTCACGCCGTAAAGTCCTGCGCCACATGAAACCTGCGTCAGGTTTCATGTGGGCGTTTTGTTGCAGGGTGGGCATTCACTTGCATGAAAGCCCTGTAAAACTAACACAGGGAAATTTACAAGATTTCACTGAGTCAGCTTTATGGCATTGCTGAATCAAATACTTAGGCCTGTTTGAAACAGGCATAAGGAGTGACGCACCATGCAATGTGTGGCTTGCCCCTGTGCATTGCAGTAGTCATGTCGCGCTTACGACGTGATTCCTGCAATGCGTCGCTTTTGCGGCACAGATGCGTGACGCATCTGTGCTGTTTTTGCTCAATGGTGCTCCGCTTTGTAAATGCGGCACATCATGGGTGGCAGAGCAGCGGCGCACGTTAACTGGTGCATCCCTGGGGATGCGCCAGTTAACATAAATCTGCCCCTTTACATTTAAGTATGAGATGGGGACACAGAGTTGGTGAGGCTTATCCAAGGTTAAGAAGAGATGAGTCCTGTTCACTGAAAACTTGGACATAGTCCTCACCTCCTCAGCATCGCTGGACATGGCTAAATAATATCTGCAAAATGTTACTCTTGTTAAACAATTTTACTATTATAGTCTCTGAGATTTGTCTCTTACTCTGCAACATCTCATTGTTGTTCTCTTTCTTTAAAGATAACGACAACATCAACCCTGAGTGATAATGAGCAATCTGTTGATCTCGATCTTATCATTGAACTTGTCATTGAAACGTCAGTGGAAGTAGATCCCTTGGATGATTTATATCCTGTGGATGATGAAGAATATGATGAGGATGCTGATTTGTCAGAATTGTATGACATAGGGTGGGCAGCTGACCTGCTCGAGCCTATTAACCTATAAAGACTTTTAAAAATAAATTTAAGTTACTGGAAATGAAATGTAACCATGTTAACCGTTTCATTTAAAATTAAATACAACTTCAAAAACAGCTTGTGTGAAGTGTCTTTAATAAAATAGTGAAATATGCTAATAAAATTAGTTCAGATTCACATATAAAAGAGCACAGGTCAAATGTAGAAGCATTCCATTTCTTTGCTACTATTTGTGAGTTTTAAATTTGTCAATGCACTAAAAATTATTGTATGTAGAATTGACAACTAGTGTGTTCATTTTTTGACGACTGTTATTGATTTACTGTTTGGTAATAGTGGTTAATAACATTTTTTATTATATTTTACCACAGATTCAACTGCAGATCATTTCAAAATTAAAGCATGCCTTTGAGGCAAAGAAGGAGAAAGGCTACAACACGTCAAACACAGCAGCTTACTACATGCTTGCAGCAGTCCTCTACAATAAAAACTCGTCAAGTCACCAAGAAAGCTCCGGGTAAGACAACGAAATCTTTCCTAAGAAACATTTCCAGAAAAAAAAGTATCACTACAGAACATGTTTTAGTCCAGAAGAAGAGAGCCAATTTAAACGGAAAGCAAAGACCACTCAAAAATGTTACTGCTAGAGCAGGAGATAACTCTGTGCATGGTAGTAGAAGGAAAAATCAGTTTAGGGACATTCGTAGACGAATGTTCCGCAACAGGATAATTGGCAATTTGTTAAAAAATATTAAGAAAGGTCAACAGAAAGTGGCTTTTTATAAAAGAAAGAAAAATGTTGAGAAAATTATTGATCAGGCATTCGAAATTAAGCGAAAGTTATTTATTTTGATAATCAATAGAATTAGGAAACTAAACAAGGCAATTTATGATTTCAAATCAAATAGTAGATGGAAGAGAACAGTTAATCGTAGTAATTTTTGTGAAGTTTTTTCAGGAGAATGGATGCATAGTTCAAGTTGTGAGGCATTTTTTTAATGAGGAGAGTTATTTCCAGGATAATGATTTGGTGCATGCAGTTGACACCAGTGGTCGAGCATATGAGGTGAAAGATGGTTGTCCGGTTGAAAAAGAAAAACTTGTGTCAACAGAGGCAGAAGAGGTGTTAGGTAATGAGGTTTTAGGAAGACGTCCTAAGGGACCAGTGTACACCTGGAAGTGTAGTAGTATTTGCAGTGTGCGACAGGATTCCATCAATATGCTTTGTGATTTTGTACGGACATTTAATAAGAAAAGTTTAAAACAGAAAATGAAGTTGTTGCAAGAATTAGATCCTTGCAGAGTGAGAGAAGTGACAGGTTTGCATGGTCATTCATTGCCTTGTCTTTCCAGGAGAGTATGCCAGAGTGTTTTTCATCATTTTAGGATGCTAGCAGTGCATCATAATAAAGTGAGGAAATTAGGTAGAATGTTGTATTATGCTAAGAGTCCAGCAATTATGCTTAAACAATTATGCACTGCTCTTTTGCATTGTTCAGAAGTAGATGTGAAGAATATTTGTGCAGAAATTGAGTTTTGTTACTTTGCTACTAAAGAGAACAATGTTGAAATTGACCCAGTAGAAGAAGGTAATGTGGAAGAGAGTGTACAGATTTCCAGTATAGATACGTTTCTCAAAGAAATTTCCACGTTTACGGTGAAATCAAGTGAGAGGCCTAATTTCACTTGTGTGTGTTGTCGACGGACTTATTATAAGAATCAGACTAAGTTAGTGGATTTATATGCAAAAAGTGAAATGGAAAATAATAGTGAATGGAAGGATTTTGCAACATACTTGATGGTAGAAAATTGTTTTGATTTGGGATCGGATCAACGTGTGTGTACTTATTGTTGTAACAAATTAAATCAAAACCGGATGCCTGCTAGAGCGGTTCATAATAATCTGGAATTGGTTGACATTCCTTCTGAATTGAAGGATTTAAATACTTATGAATCTATTTTGATTCAAAGTGTCCATCCCTTTCAGGCTATTGTACGAATGGAGCCAAAGACTGGGAAATTGCCTCCATCAGATTTACAGAGAGGATTAAAGGGAAGAGTTGTTTATTTGCCTGTAGATTTGAAGAAAAACATTAATACAATTCGAGTAGAGAAAGTGGAAGAGGAACCTCTGGTTATCTTAGTTAATGGGGTTCCGACAAAGAGTAAGAAAATCTGGCAAGATTTAGTGGATGTTAGGAAAGTCAAAAAGGCAACATTGTATTTGATGAAAAACAATAAGTACTACAAGAATGTATGTGTTGCAGAAGAGGAAGTAAGTGAAGAAGAGGACAGCGATTTGTGTGCTGGACAAATTGAGAAAGTAGAAGCCTCTAAAAATGAAGAAATATATGAACATTATAGTGTTCATCCTTTGCATTCCAAGGAAGTCATGGGGAATGCTATTGAGTTGTTTCAAATGAAACAAGCCAAAGGGAGTCCCATTAGTGTTTGGGAGGAAAGTTTGGAAGCTCGGTGTTTCCCACAGCTATTTCCAACAGGTCAAGGAGGAAGATATGATGAGCGACCTGATCAAATTCCTGCTTCTGAATACCGGACTTTACGATTGTATGCAGAAGATCCTAGGTTTCGTCAATGCATTCCCTATTTGTTTCATCTACTGTTTGAAAGTGATCTGTCTGGACTGTCATATGCAGTGAACCACATCTTGAAAAGTGGTGTACAGATGCAAAATATCTCGGCAAGGGACTTTATGGATAAAGTCAATGTGCAAGACAGTATTTTGGATTCTCACCTGATTAATCTCATGGCATGTCAGCGTGGTACTAATGAGTACTGGTACCGTCGTCATGGTGATTTAAAATGTATGCTGAGGAACTTAGGAACTCCCACATGGTTCCTCACTCTCAGCTGTGCCGAGTATGGCTGGGAAGACTTACTTGAATTTCTACGAGAGGCAAATGGAAACATTTAAAATATCGAATTCAAGACACCCGGAGAACTATGCTCTTCGGATCCAGTGAATGTATGCAGGTACTTCAATCATAGATTTGAAGCTATGATAACTTTCATCATGAACAAGAAAAATCCACCACTTGGAGAGGTGTTGGATTTCTTCTGGAGAAAGGAGTATCAAGCAAGAGGTGCTCCTCATATACATATGCTGCTATGGATCAAAGATGCACCCAAATTTGGAACAGATCCGGATGACTTAGTGATGAGTTTCATAGAACAGTATTCTACATGTGCTGTTCCAAAGACAAAGGAATACAAAAGCCTAAGAGAACAAGTTTTACGCTTTCAAAGCCATCGTTGTGGAAAGTACTGTCGTCGTAAATTCAGAAACAAGGACAAGTTCTACACAAAATGTTGTTTTGGCTTTCCACGACCGGTGATTTCTAAAGGAAGAGTGAACAGTTTGATGTCTTCGCTGCGACATAATGTGACGAGGAAATCACCCAAAAACACATACAATTTGAAAAGAAACGAAGAGCCCAAGTACATCAACGACTACAACCCAGTGATTTTGTCCATGTGGAATGCTAACATGGATATACAGTTTGTGGCTGATAACTGTATGGCTGTGGCTCGGTATGTGACATCTTACATCACAAAAAAAGAAAAGACAGAATTGAAGGATATGTGGGAGGACATTTCCCATGAAAAGAGCCTCAGTAAGAAGTTGTACAGTTTCAGTCTGAAGATGTTGTCGCATCGAGAAATCGGAGCTTACGAATGTTCTGACCGGTTATCTTCAGCAAGTCTCTATGCCAAATCTAGGAGTATCATTTGGGCGAGTCTTGGTCTTGCTGCAACGCGTAATCGAGTTCTGAAACCTGTACGGGAAATTGAGTATTTGGCGGAAAAGGAGCCAAACAGTGCAGATATTTTGAAGACCAACATGTCGGATACATATTATCCAAATAGAAGCAGTCACCTCGAGAATGTTTGTCTGTATGAGGTTCTACAAAATTACATATTCAAGAGGAACATCAAAGAAGATATTGATAAAGGAGTGTATGCTGTAATTGGAAGTGAGGGATGTCTGGTCAAGCAAAGAAAATGCCAATTGGTAAATCATCGAAAATTGAGTGGCGAATCTCCTGAAAGAAAAGGGTTTTTCTATTTAGCTCTTTTGCAACTTTTCAAGCCTTGGCGTGCAGAAGAGGAACTGCTTGGAGATTTCCTCTGTTACGAAGACTCTTTCAATGCAGCCAAGGAGACCATAGAATGTCCTGTTTTTCCAAAATATCTAGAAATGTTGAATGCGGAAATCGAGCAGGAAGCAACAATTGCAGCCGAGATTGCTAGAGACAGTTCTCAGGACAGTCAGAGTTCTGTTTCATTGAGTCAGGATCCACTAGGAGGACCAGTTATCGAAAATGAAGCTGCCACTGCCATGATTGAAGTGGAAAGAGCCATGGCACATGCTCAGGAGGATGCGGTTAACTTAGAAGATTTGGAAAGACAACTCAACGTTGAGCAGAGGAAAATATATGACGAAGTTACCAACCAAATTGATCATGGATTAAGTCATGAGAAGAAAGAGTGCTCATGTACGTCGTTGAAGCCTGTCCGACTGTACGTGAGTGGAGAAGCAGGAACTGGAAAAAGTTTCCTCATCAAAGCAATTTCATGTTATTTGCAGAAAAGGACTGAGTCATCGCTGTCTTGTGTTGTCACTGCTCCAACTGGACTGGCAGCACATAACATTAAAGGTATTACTTTGCATCGTCTACTGATGCTGCCAGTGGAGCATGATAACAAATTACAATACCACAAGTTATCTGAAGATGCTTGTTGTGAAGTTTCAAGAGTCTTGAGGAAAATGAAACTTCTTATCATTGACGAAGTAAACATGGTTTCCAATGTCATGCTTGCCTTTGTGCATTTGAGAGTGCAAGAAGTTCTTAAAACAGAGTATGATGTGTTATTTGGTGGCAAACACATCATTGTTTTCGGTGATCTTCTGCAGCTGACACCAGTCAAAGGACAACCAGTGTTTAAACTACTTACACATGAAGATACCAGGAAGTGCCTAGGGAGCATTGGCAACGTTAATATATGGTTAAACTTCAATTATGCTGAACTGCGTGAAAATATGCGTCAATCGAAGGATGAAGATTATAAGAATATTCTACAAGATGTTAGAATCGGAAAAGTGACCGAGCATGGGAAAGAAGCTTTACATGCACGATTACTGTCAAATTTGTATCTAGAAGAAGACGTTCTGCCTGAGAATATTTTTCGGAAAATTACTGAGAAGAAATCTGGAATATGTTTGATGCCAACTCTTGCAGAATTTGCCATCTTCAACAACAAAATGTTGAATTTAGAAAACCAAGAGATTGTGAAACTGGAAGCTATTGACAGAATAGAGCATATGGGAGCAACAATTATTTTGTCTGAGAATTTGAAATCTAAATTGGATTCATTAGAGAAGACTATATCTAAAACTGCTTGTTTTGAAAAGACTCTGAATGTGTGCTTAAATTGCCGTATCATTTTGAGAAGGAATTTACATGTTGAAAGAGGTCTGGTAAATGGATCAATGGGTAATGTTGTTGATTTTGAGAAATACAGAAATAGAGATGGAATTGAATTTTTAAAAATTAAATTTGATGGCACTGAGGAAGTACAGCTAATTGGTCGTTGCTCTGCTAGGTTTTTGCTTGTAAAAGACTTATATGTTCACAGTAAGCAGTTTCCTGTTTGCTTGGCATATGCGGTGACAATCCATAAATCGCAAGGTTTAAGTGTAGACAGTGCATTGGTGAATATTGGCAGTTCTGTGTTCAAGGAGGGTATGGCATATGTGGCATTGTCACGAGTCAGAACTTTATCGGGATTGTACTTGATTGAGTGTGATGTCACAAACATTTGTGCGGATCTAGATTGTGTTAAGGAATACAATAGGTTAAGAAGAGAGTATGCGCCACATTTGCCTCAATATCCTTTGTTTGAGAAACGTGTGGTAGGCCGGAAATGAAGAAATGTGACCAATAGTAGGGAGGTTGTAGCAAAAAGACGAAAAGTCGATGAACCCGAAATTATAAGCAGAAAGAAAATGGATTCTGTTGAAGATGTTTTTGGTTTTCAATTTGAAAATAGTTCTGGTGTCAACTGCTATGCTAATGTAGTGGTTAATGTTGTCTTTTCTCTAGAAACTTTAAAAGAACAGATTGTGATCAATTCGGATCAAAGTTTTTGCTGTTTATTGAATTCTGTGTTAGAGAAATGTAGCACTGATAGAACAAAAATAGAAAGTGTGTCTGAAATTCGAAATCTGTTAGACAAATGTTCAAGTCAAACGCAATTCTCTCAAAATATTCAGCAAGATTGTCAGGAGTTTTTAATGTATATGCTTGATGTATTGCAAGATGAAGGTGTAGATGTAGATCATCTGTTTGGCCTTTCTTATCAATGGCAGCATGACTGTGAGAACTGTAGGGTATCAAGTACTACTAGTGTAGACTCAGAAAGATTTATATATTTAACTTTGCCAGACAGTAAATCAGTGTCCTTTAATAAGCTAGTAAAAGCAGCCGATCAAAACATGGAGTGTAGCCAATGTAAGTCTGCAATGCTGTCCACAATATTTATACAAACATATGGCCAGTATGTCATTTTAATGTTCCAACGATGTAGGCCTGATGGAACAAAATTGACAACTTTAATAAAAAAATGTGTGGCTTCGCAGTTGTCAATATCAGGAAGGACTTTTGTAACTGCAGCAATTCTATATCATGACGGTCCTTCAACAACATCAGGACATTACACAGCTTATTTGAAGTCTGGAAACGGCTGGTCATTCTGCAATGATTCTGTTTTAACTTTCAAAAAAAGATTGCCTTTTGACCTTAAAAATTCTTACCTGGTGTTTTTACAACCAAAATTTTAGGGAAGGAATCTCGGGATTTGCTCTGAGGAATTTCAAGAGGTTCTAATGGCTCCTACACTATTTGGCCTTGAGGATAAGTGTAGTACAGAGTGAAAAGTTATTTTTGAGTTTTAAGTAGTTCCTGAAAAAAAAGAAGGTTTTCTTACAGAAAGTGGTGGGCACGGATTAGTTAAAGAACAACAGAGTATTTCCCAAAGCAAACAGTGTTCTTACCATAAAGAAGTGCGGTAGAGAGCGAGAAGTCATTTATTGTATGTAACATATTTGTCAAAACTATGGAGCTTTTCTTTCAGAAAGTGGCGGGCAGAAAATAATAGCAGCACAACAGAGTATAAGCTGTTCATAGGACATCCTTCGACGTCATGGAAAGTAAGTTACTTTTGAGGAGTTCTGATTTCTGATTGGTTATGTTATATGGTTTTTTTTCCCCGCTGTTATATGATGAATACCTTCAACTCACTGTTTTTAGTGAAATTTGATATATTCTGAGAACAGCAAAAATAAACCATTTAACATGTATAATTAATTCTGTACTTTGTATAGTGAATTTTAATTTGTACTCGTCTTGTCTCATGCTCACTCGTCTTTTACTACCTTCTATAAATCCTCTTTACATACTCACATTGCCTTTTGTTTTATTCTCTTTCACCCTTGCTCTCTAACTCCACTTATCTTTCAACCTTTGTTTCCCTATTCCAACTCTGCTTTTTTCTTTTCTCCCTTGCACCATTTTCTAGCTTTTAGACCTTCTGCTTCGCTTGTCTTTTCCATCTTTCCTCCCTTTGTTTTCTAAATTAAATATTTTTGGGTTCTCCTTTTTTGGTGCAATCAGTTAGTATAACTCACCCTCACTCATTTATCTTTCTTTGGTGCCTCACTCAGTCTGTATCTGACACTCTTTCCTTCACTTCCTCTGTCTCCTCTCTCCCTCACTCTCTTTTCCTTATTCACCCTTTCCTTATATAGTTTACCTTACTCACTTTCTTTTAGTAGCTTACACAACTTCAATTTAGTTTTCTCTTCTATCCTTCTTTTCTGTCACTGAAAGTATCTTCCTTTTTTTTTTCTCTTAGTAATTTACTCTATTACAATTTCTTTTTGTCTCTGACTGTCTATCACTGTTTCTTTCTCTTTTTTTCTGCATGTTTATCTCTAACTTTATTTCTTTGTAAAATTGGATGATTTTCAATCTTTTCTCTTGTCTTTTCTAATTTTTAAATACATGTTTTAATATTTTTCAAATTTTTGTTCTTTCTTTCACAGATTGAAAGCATAAAAATAACAAGTGACTAAGTTAACGACAATTATAAGGTAAGTGTTTTGTACTCTTTTCGTTACATTTCTATCACATTTAACTTCTATTAGTTCCACTGCTTCATTTCTTTAACCCTCAGTTTCCTGCCTTTGCTACTTCCCTCATTCCTTTTTCTATTACTTACTTACTCTACTCCTTCCATTCCTTTTCTCAGTCCCTCTGTTCTCATAGTTCCTCACTCCTGTTCACTCACTCCGTCTCTATTACTCTCACTGTCTCTGACTCATCACTCTTTCACTACTTGTTCATTATGCTTTCTCCCTGTAGTTCAAGCACACTATGTTATTTACATTTCTTTGCTGTTTCAATCATTCCTTTTCTGTCACTTCTTCTTTTCTGCTTTCTGTTTTTTCTCTCTGTTATTCCACATGTTTTTACCTTAGTCACTGTCATACATCTTGTTTTATTCCTATTTACTTTCGCTCACTGTTTTCTTAACACTTTCCCTCAGGGTTGTTCTTTTAGTCCGGTTCTATCCCTACCTCTCATTCCACATCCTTTACTGTTTTTCTTCTTAATTTGAACATTCACTCACATTCTCTAAGAAACTCTTATTTATTATTCTTCTACTCTCCTTTTTTCTTTCACTTCCTTATCTATTTTGTTTTTCTCAATTATACCCTCTTACATCTTTTCTTCGGTAAATAGATCTATTAAACAGTATCTCTGTGTTACTCCCTCTAGCTGTCTTTCTTTTAACATTACTCTCTGTTTCCTTCCCTTATACTCACTCTTCCTTTTAAAAAAAAAAAAAAAAATTCTGTTTCGCTTCTGGTTCGCGTACCGGCGCGCGAACCGGGAAGCGAATCAAAAGAAATAGAGGTTGTCAGAGTGCTAAACATTCTAGCAATTTTTTATAAAGGTGAGGTAGTTCTGAAAAGAACTTTTTATTTTATTGTTTTTGTTGTTTTATATTTTTTTTATTATTTTTCTGAACATTTTTTTACTTTTTTTGTATTTTTTGAACAGTTTTATATTTTTTTTGGTTTTTTTTGGGGGGGGAAACGAAAATCATTCATTATAAAGGGCTCAACAGGAGCAACAAAAAAAAAAGATAATTTACTCTCTGGGGCGTTTTGGACATTTATGATTTTCAATAGCTGTGTTGATTACATTTATGCTACTCCCCCTATAGCAAATTAATTTGCCGCAAAAAATGCAGACTTGCTTCACGTCCCCGAACTTCAACTGAATGTTTGGGACCGTCTCCCTCGCCTCTGGTCCCGTCACTGCCTGTTCGGATGATGTACTGGCCACAGGAGGGGGGTTTTCCTGCAGGTCACGTACCTGTGCAGCACTATAATTTATAGGGTGCCACCTCTCCATGTGCCGATGCATGGTGTAATTGCCATAGCTGTACTTCTTATCATTCCCTCTGGACAGATCTTTTTTACAGATGTGACAGGTAACGTAGCGGGCATTTACTTTTTTTTGGCCCCGGGGAAATGTGTAAAATTGCCAGATGTAATTTTCTTTCACATGGGACCTCCTTGGCTCTTCAGGCAAAAACTGCCTCCTCTCTTGCTCCTCTTCCTCTTCTTCCTCTTCTTCCTCCTCTTGATGAAGGATAACCAGAGGAGGTGGTCCATCCTTTTTTGGTGGTGGTGGTGGATTGGCTCCAGCAGCTGCAGCTACAAGACTTGCCATTTTTGCAAATATTGAAAGTAGGTCTTCCTCTCACAAAGATGAAAGTCAGAGTGAGGAAAAAAGGTGGGGGCTTTCATCATTTGTGAAAAAAAAATGTTCTAAACCAATGAAAAGTGTTATTTTTAGGTCACATGACCTAGCCTTACATCATTAGGAAACCAAAAGTGAAATGAACCAATGAAAAGTTTTATTAACAAGTCACATGACCTGTTATGCTTAAGTTACGCGCTCCGCGCCCCGGATCGCTTCCGGGGTGCTGCGCTTTGTGCCTCAGTTCGCGCTCCGGAGCACTTCCGGGTGCGCTAACGCGGCGCGTCATAAGACGCATTACGCAACAACGCGATACATCGCGCTTACGCAACGCGTCACGATGTTGTTTTCTAACGCGGCAGTTGCGCAAACGGAACGTTTACCGGTTCGCGGACCGAGTCGCGGCACCAAATTGAGCTAACGGAAAGCTACCCGGTTTGCGGACCGGTAGCGCAACAAAAAAAAATAATTAAAAAAATACATAAAAAAATGATATTAAAAACATATAAAATATATTTTTCGATTTAAAGAAGTATACATTTTAAATCTTTTGATATTTGCTATTAAAAAACCATTGAAATTCACTGAAAAAACCATAGGTTATAGACCATATATAGTTAGGAATTAGCATTTACAAAACCTTGAAAATTCACTGAAAAAACCACAGGTTATACACCATATATAGGTAGGAATTAGCATTTACAAAACCTTATTTTACTCACACAAAACCATTGAAATTCGCATATATAGTTAGTTGCACTAACTATATATCGCGCACCCGCAATCCACTGCTGATCATGTCACATATTACATCATTCATGACATGGTCAGTGACATCACTGATGACATCACTGATGACATCTCAAATGACATCACTGATGACATCACTGATGACATCTCAAATGACACATATATATATATATATATTATTTTCCCTTCTTCTCTTTTCTTAAATAACTGAGGTAAGATTTAAATGGCTTACACATAATAGAAGAGCCTGAATAAAACACAAATAAAATAAACAAGTGTAACTTTCAGTACTGTATTTTATATGACTGGAATCAAGTAATTACCGAAATAGAACCTACCAAAAGGTATATGAGAATTGCTCCAAAGTCTTGTTTCAACAAATAACAGAAATTCCTTTGTCAGTAGATAGCTTGTTCTTTTAAATAATTTTCAATATTTCCTTCCTTTCAGGAAGCATGAATAAAGTAAATAAAAAACCTGACCTTCTTCGACGTGCAGCCCAAATCAGATAAGTAACATCTAAATGTTACTATGAAAACTTTGTATCTCAACAAACTATTTTGTGGCGGTTCTCAGCTTTTTCTTTCTTTTATTTTCTTTATTTTTAGGGGAACGGTGGACTGGAACCTGAAGCCCACCACAAGGATCAGGAGCCGGTATGGTGCAGGAAAGTGAGGGACAAAACATGGAGAATGCTGCTTAACCCCTTCGATGAGGGGCTGTTTCCCCCGCTGTGCTGGGGGCGAGGGGGGTGCCTACAGCGCCCGGTGCTCATGACGCGGTCAGCTCGTCATGAGCTACGGCGCTCCGGTGCTCATGACGAGCTGAGCTCGTCATGGTCACGCCCGTTCCCAAGGAACGTTCAGCACAGCAGGGGAATAAGCCCAGCGAGCGAGCGTTCCATGTAACGGGCGCGGTCATGACGAGCTCTGAGCTCGTCATGAGCACCCAAGGGGTTAAGACGCCAAAAAGAGGGCAGAAAGAGGCAAAGTCAAGTGTCCAGTTCCGAGGCAAGGCAGGGAAATACTGTGTGGAAGCAGACTGCCAGGAAACACCGCAAGGACCCCGCTAGGAGGAGAACCGGGTGAAGGACGCCCAGAGAATGCCGCAGAGGGGAGCTCCGGTCGTGTGATGCCACGAGGACACCGCAAAAGGCAACCGGTCAGGAGACGCTGTGAAGACGCCACAAAGGAGGAGGAACCAGTCAGGAGAGTTCGAGGTGACCTGGAAGCCAGGAGAGCGTTTCTGGAACAAGGAGTTGGAGAAAACTTGAATGCACAGCGTTCTTGCCCAGGAGCAGCTTACTTAAAAGCACTGGAGCCGACTCTTGCGCATGCGTATGACACGAGTCGGCCAGTGCTGTAGTTCAATAGCCGCTCGTGCTCTGCAATCCTGACAGTTAGGTCCTGACATAGTTCTATTTTGATTGACCATGTTCCCTTCATACGACAAATCCTTTAGCTCTAATTCTTGACGGTATTTCCTGGCTTTTCGTTTTCCTCTACCTCTTAGCTGGCAGTTCTCTTAACGTAGGCGAGGTTGAGATTGGCGGAGATAAATAGTCTGCAGAAATTACATGAACATCCTCTGACATTGAGCTAGCCTTTTCTATTTCCCCAGATTTACCATTCTGAATTAGATCTATGATCGGGGCAGCAGGCAGACCTCCCTCCATGGACAGTCGAGGCTCGACCCCTAACATTTCTTTGTCCGGGGCTCTAGCAGCACTTGTCAAAAAACTGTCCAGTGTGGAGTTTTGAAGAGACCTCAGAGTACCCTCCTTTTCACCCAATTGCTTCCTTTTGTCCATTTTAGAGCATTAGGACAACCCCTAACAATAAGCCTGTGGCCGACAACTATAACCAGAATATAATCAGGAATTTACTTGAATGAAGTTCCTCGGCAGCCTACAGCATGTCTCCCAGGTTGGCTGATGGTTAAATAAAAGTACCAGATGGGAAAAGCATGAGAAAGGGCCCAGCCCGGCCTCTTTTGGGCACGGGACGGGCACACCTGCGTCCATCCCACGCTGCGGGAGCCCTCAAAGGATTTTATAGCACCTCCGGGTGCAAGAGGATGACGCAGGCTGCAGCGGCCGTGGGTAGGGCTAGGATCGCTAGTCCTGGTCCCCCTGGAAGGCAACTGGCACTGGCGGCAGCAGTAGAGGTGAAGTGGGTGTCCCGCGCTGCGGGAGCCCACAACGGGTTTTAGCAACTCTGGGCGCAAAAGGATGACGTAGGCAACAGCGGCCGCGTGTATGGCTGGGACTGCTAGTCCTGGTCCCCCCGGAAGGCAACTGGCACTGGCGGCTACAGTAGAGCTGAAGCGGGCATGTCATTTTGAGCTGTACAAGTGTCTTATACCATAAAAATGACTTATGTATGGTCAAATACATGCGACAGCAGGAACCACTATAATACAGATACGACAAGTGGTATTGTTTCAAGCAAAATGCTCAACTCCGTCCCCCGTAATCTTGCTTGTGTGGTCTTGATGGATTGATATGTGTGTCTTTCTAATAGAGGCCATATACATGTGGGGGGTGGGGAGGGGGAAGGAAAGTAGGAGACAAAAGCCCCAGAATCAAAGCATCCACTATGATGCTTCCCATGGATTGTGAACAAGTATGATAAGGTAGGTCATTTCGTATATTCACTAATCGTCGGTAGAATACGCTATAAATTGTTTTAGTAAGTGGGCCCAGTCCATTGAGATTGGCTTTCTCCGGATCCCTCTATATTACTCCAGCTGTAGGGCCCCCCTTTTTGCTATTACTCAATGAATGACTTTCTCCCCCCCATGCTCCCTACCTCATGGTTGAGTGGGATTCCCAGCGCTGCGTGAGTATTCTTTTGGCCAATATTAGGGACAGATCGATAAAGCAGTGCAATACCACAGCTTTATTGGGAAGTGAGGACAGGCCCAGGAGACATGCTTCGATAGTGGACCAAGCGGGACGTTCAGATAAGTGTGACAAGCCAGCAGTACCTTCACTTTAAAACCCTTGTAAAGAGGGACATGCCCAAAGAATACGAATGAGACCGTTGTCAGGCAAGTGACAGAGAGGACATTCCGAGGAGGCCGAAGGGTACATTGTATGTACACTATGTGGTGTTAAGTATGCCCTATGTACTAATGAGAGCTGTATACATTTAAATCGGACATTACGAGAGACTCGTTTGCGATATTTGAGGACAAGTGCCCAATCTTTGTCCGTTAGGGCCCTTGCAATGTCCATCTCCCACTTCTGCCAGAGACTGGCGGGACTTCTAAATGTTCCCTCAAGCCTCGGTATAACGATCTAACAAAGTGGCTCCTGTGACCCATCATGTGTAATGCTTGCAATAGTTGGAATGTGGGGGGCATTTGCTGCTCCACAAGCCAGTGTCGAAGAATAAAGTGTACTATGCTAATGGGTCAAAAACAATCTAGTAGGTACTTCATGGGTACGCGCAAACTCGGTGTGGGGCATTAGGGTTCTGCTGGTGAACAGGGATCCTACCGTTGTAAATCCAGCCTCCACCCAAGGGTCCAAACTGTGGGCCAACAATACCCCTTGTGGTGTCAGTAGGCCGCAAAGGGGAATATTTGGGGTACATGAGGTGGGTGTGTTAGTGTATTTCAGTGCTACTTTCCAGCAGTGTAGCGCCGTCTGTAGAAGTAAGGGGGTATCTCCCATTCTGCCAGCTTCTGGGCAAAGTAGTGACTGTAGTGTTCTGAGCCGTAGTTGTGCAGGTGTATACCCAATTTAAACAGATTAAGGCCTGCTAGCCAATATGCCAGCCATTGCAATTACCTGACTATGCAATACGCCTTAAAGTCGGACTCCCATCCCGCCTTTGGACCAACATAATTGTAGCTTAGCAAGGCCTAACCGGTGGCGTCATGATCCCCACATGAGACCTGTCAATAAGGAGTCTAAGCTTTGAAGATCCAAGCTGGAACCACCACTGGGAGGTGAACAAAATGATATAGGAGTCTTGTCAACATTACCATTTTGGCCACTGCCAGATGGCCAGCCGTGGTCAATGGCAATTTAATCCAAAAGGCAACCTGTGGTTTTAGGGAGTTAATTGTATATACCAGGTTTCCTTCCAATTTTTCTTTAGGGGTTCATTATATCTGGATGCCCAAGTATTTAAAGGTGACCGGTTCTACCTAGAGTTGTACCGGGCCAAATTGTAGAATGGGCAGATTGTAATTATTGTAAAAGGAATAGACTATAGATTTTGAGGCATTCAGGTGTGGCCCTGATACGGAGCCGAATTGAGTCAGAAGAGCTTCTAGGGGCTGGAAGTCTATGTGCATGTCTTTAAAATATGACAGCATGTCGTTGACATAGAGAGATACTGAGTGTGTGACTTGGCCAATTTATATGCCATATGTTCTCATTGCTTGTTGTAAATGTTGGGCAAGGAGCTCTAATGCCAAAACGAATAGCAGTGGCGAAAGGGGACAACCTTGGCGTGTCCCTCATGATATGTGCTATGCGGGGGAGATGTTGTACCCTGTTTTGCTCTTGCTGTTGGCATGGTGTAAACATTTTTACCCAACAATAATAGTTGGGGGGGGATCCCAAATTTTTCCAATGTCGCAAGCATATAAGACCAGCTTAGAGTATCAAAAGCTTGTCGGATATCTAAGGGCAAACATCCTGCATAGGGAAAGGGATTCCGAGCCATATTTGTTAAGCTGAAGAGGCGATGAATATTCAGGGAAGTGCTCCGCTGTGGTATAAAACCACATTGGTCAGTGTGGATTAGCCCAGAAAGGAGGGGGAGTAGACACAATGCCAATATCTTACTAAGTATCTTGTATTCTGTGTTGAGAATAGACAAGGACCTATAGGAGGAAAGGTCCGTAGGAGGGTTATCAGGTTTTAATAAGGAAGTCACTATTGCCTCCCTGGTTGTGGGGGGCAGAGTTCCCTCCTCCGGTGATGTTTCATATAACTGTAGCAGCTTGGGGACCAATTGTGTCGCAAATGTTGAGTAAATTTCAATTAGGAGGATGTTAGTGCCCACATTTTATTGTGGGTGAGCTCTTTAATATCTTGTTGAATTTCTATTTGGGTAACAGGAGCCGCCAAATCTGCGACCAATGCATGCGGAATAACAGTAAGTGGTATGGACGCAAGGAACTCATCCGTGGTCCCCAGCGAGGGCTGGAGAGGGGCTGCGTACAAATGTGTATAATAATCCTGGAACGCCTCATTAATCTCAACCTGTGTGGTAACCAGTTTGTGATCGCTAGTGTGTGCTGTTAGTATGGGCGTGGGAGAAGGTTGAGGCTATATTATAGGAGCCAACAATGTACCAGATCTACCAGCTTCTGTGTGCGAATGCATAGTGTATACATTTAAGTCAATTAGCCACAGGCACTCTAGCAGTTCTGTGTATTTCATTCTGGCATCTTGAAGCTTCTCTTCCTTAAGTGCGTCTGTCTGGGTGCTACTTCTAGTGATTGTAATGTCACTTCCAACTCAGTAATATCTTGGGTGACCTCCCGCCTGGCACTCACCACTGCTCCCATTGAGGCCCCACGAATGATCGCGTTAAGGGCCTCCCATTCTATGGATCTCATTGTGGCTGTGCCTTTATTGTCGGCAAAGTAGGAGGTGATTGACTTGGCTATACTGGGCCCGATTCACAGAACTAACTTAAGACAAAATCCTAAACTTACTACCATTTTGGTATTCACAGAAGGCACTTACTCATTTTGGTATTCACAGAATGCACTTACTCATTTTGGTATTCACAGAAGTTAGGAGTCCTAACTTTAGGACTCTTAAAAGCCTTCTGTGAATACCGAAAGTCTTAAAGTTAGGATTTTTCTGAATTTAGTAGTAGTAAAGTTAGGACTCCTTACTTTAGAACTCCTAAATGCCTGCTGTGAATACTGAAAGTCTTAAAATTAGGATTTTTCTCAATTTAGTAGTAGTAAAGTTAGGACTCCTAACTTTTGGACTCCTAAATGCCTTCTGTGAATACCAAAAGTCTTAAAATTGGGTTTTTTCTCAGTTTAGTAGTAGTAAAGTTAGGACTCCTTACTTTAGAACTCCTAAATGCCTGCTGTGAATACTGAAAGTCTTAAAATTAGGATTTTTCTCAATTTAGTAGTAGTAAAGTTAGGACTCCTAACTTTTGGACTCCTAAATGCCTTCTGTGAATATCGAAAGTCTTAAAATTGGGTTTTTTCTCAGTTTAGTAGTAGTAAAGTTAGGACTCCTTACTTTAGAACTCCTAAATGCCTGCTGTGAATGCCGAAAGTCTTAGAATTAGGATTTGTCTCAATTTAGTAGTAGTAAAGTTAGGACTCCTACCTTTAGGACTCCTAAATGCATTCTGTGAATACCGAGAGAATTTAAATTAGGATTTTTCTCAGTTTAGTAGTAGTAAAGTTGAGAAAAATCAAAATTTTAAGACTTTAGGTATTCACAGAAAGCATTTAGGAGTCCGAAAGTTAGGAGTCCTAACTTTACTACTACTAAATTGAGAAAAATCCTAATTTTAAGACTTTCGGTATTCACAGCAGGCATTTAGGAGTTCTAAAGTAAGGAGTCCTAACTTTACTACTACTAAACTGAGAAAAAACCCAATTTTAAGACTTTCGGTATTCACAGAAGGCATTTAGGAGCCCAAAAGTTAGGAGTCCTAACTTTACTACTACTAAATTGAGAAAAATCCTAATTTTAAGACTTTCAGTATTCACAGCAGGCATTTAGGAGTTCTAAAGTAAGGAGTCCTAACTTTACTACTACTAAACTGAGAAAAAAAAACCATTTTAAGACTTTCGGTATTCACAGAAGGCATTTAGGAGTCCAAAAGTTAGGAGTCCTAAATTTACTACTACTAAATTGAGAAAAATCCTAATTTTAAGACTTTCGGTATTCACAGAAGGCATTTAGGAGTCCTAAAGTTAGGAGTCCTAACTTTACTACTACTAAATTGAGAAAAATCCTAACTTTAAGACTTTCGGTATTCACAGAAGGCATTTAAGAGTCCTAAAGTTAGGACTCCTAACTTCTGTGAATACCGAAATGAGTAAGTGCATTCTGTGAATACCAAAATGAGTAAGTGCCTTCTGTGAATACCAAAATGGTAGTAAGTTTAGGATTTTGTCTTAAGTTAGTTCTGTGAATCAGGCCCACTGTGTCTTAAAATAGGGTCCTCTAAAAGTAGAGGCTGGAGGCGCCAAGTCGGAGGAGGGGACCCAGCCCCAGTTAATGGTCAATTCAAGTGTCGTTGGGGGCTGAAATTGTCTTACTAAATAGGTGGTTTGTGGTACAGATGAAAGTAGGTCCAGCGTGCATAGGAATCTATCCAGGCGAGAGTGCGAGCCATGACGGTGTGAGAAAAAGGAATATTCTCACATGTTCTGGTGTTGGAGTCACCATGCATCTTCTAAATTCCACCCTGTCTTCCATTGGCGCAGGATCTTAGCCTGCTGTATCGTGATTATTTCCGGTAACGGGGGGTGTGATCGGTCTAGCTCCTCGTCAAGGACCGCATTAAAATCTCTCCCCAGTAGCCAGGGATACTTTGACCATTCCGCTAGGGAAATTGACAGGCAGGATAGATAAGCTTCTTGGTTGGTGTTAGGTGCATATATTGACCCCAATACCACTCATTTCCCATCTAACATGCCACTTATTAGCACATATCTGGTTTGGTCGTCAATTTTGCAAATTATCAGAGAGAATGGGACCCCATCCACGCATCCACATTGTGGTGTGGCACAACGTGAAAAAGCTGAGTAACCAGTTGCATAACATTTTCGCCCCCATCTTCTATGTAGTTTAAGGATTTTCAGTAAGCATTAATTGGCAGAAGGCTCTCCCTTTGCCTGGTAGCTCGAGTCTTCATGGATGCCCTGATTTGTGATCTGAGTTTGCCTTGCATGACTGAGATTTTGAGTAATCTTGGGAGTTTTGGACTGGCAGGATCTGTTTTGTTTTGCTCTCTACACAACACAGCACACTGCTTGGTAAATTAGCTCACTACATTTCATGCCTCTGGAAATTAACCTCGGCCGTTTTATGTCAGGCAATTTCGAAAGTAGGTTGTAGTCACATACTATTGGCAGCCTTCTTGTAACGGCTACCGACTTAGGGGCATCCATCTGGTTACTGCTCCCTATTGCTAAACGGGTGTCACCCTCCGGTGCCCATGGAATACTGCTACTAGTGTGTATGATGCCCCCACACCTCTCCCCATCTGCTGCTTCACAGTGACTGTAAGCAGCTGAAAATCAGGGGCTTCTCACTGCAATTTAGTCTATAGTCCCTCTCTCTTCAGCTGACTTCTTGATCAAAAGGGGAGCCAAAGTAAACCGGAAAGTCAATGCTTCCTTTTGCTGGTATTTCGATATTTTGGACTATTGTTATCCCCTTAATTGGTATGTATCCTACTCAGTGTGTGACCCGATAGGTGCCTCAATGCATGGCTGCATTTTTGAGAAGCGACGATGTGCAAACCTTCTTTAATCCATTTTAACTGCATTCCTTTTTTGTGTTGATGTTTTTCATCAAATTGCGTGCTTCCCTGGGAAGCGTGGTCAGCCCTTTTACACGCCAGAAGTATAACAAGAAAGTTAGGGGCGGAACACCGCCCCCATCCAGGTGCACAGCCGTAATTCACTTGCATAACAAAATGCCACGAATTTCACCATATTTTCCAGTTGTTTTATTTTGTAAACGTAATCCAATATTCATCATTTCTTCACATTTTTTCATGTCACCAAAGAGACTCTTACACTTTCACTATATTCTTAATGGAGCAGGAATGCCCATCCAGGCCTCCTTCTGTTCCGCCCCTAACAAAAATGCATTTATTACTTTCGGCCCATGGACGAGTAGCACCCGTTGAAGCAAATTGGATAAAATGGAAACCCGTCACACAAGAGACATTTGTATGAACTTGGTCCATAGGCGAAATCTTATGAAACTTATGAAGGACAATACAACAAGAAGATAAAGGAGGGTCCGAGGGAAGGTTTAACGACCTCACAGGTAATTACCCCCAGTACAATAGCCACACAAACAGAAGTACCTGTCAGTCGAATGACGCCGAGGTGCTCAAAAATAGTGCCGGAGGAAGGAATGCACAAAAGAAACAATACAACAACCAAATAAATCAAAAACTGAATTGACCATCAACATTTGCTGATTAAAGTCCTATCAGACCAACCAAACAAGGCGGAGCCTCATCATGTAGGACCCTCAGGCCATGGTCAGTCTACAAATGCCCAGATGTACATTGGCGATGTATGACTGAGTCATGGTCTGGACACCGCAAAGGTTAATATAGAAATGGTACTGATAGGTGCAGTGCAAACAAAAAATACAAAAGTATAGTGCAGTGGCTAAAATGGCTGTCAAGGCAAACAAAGACCTTTATTAGTGCCTGCCTGGACGTCAGATTAAAAAGAGTGTGATGACAGCGTAAAATAATCACTGTCCTGCTCGCTTGGTGGAAAACAAAAATAATAATCAGGCCAACATGTTTCTGCCGTACTGTGTCAGTACACCGGCATTCGTCAGGGCCAAGCTCTCAAATGCTACTACAGGTCACACTACCTAATGTGTAGAGAAAATCATAAATGTGAATAGACTAAGAGTGGTCGGACACGACCATCCTACCGCATCTTCTAGATCTTAGCAGTCGATGCGAATGGTCTTCCCTATAGTGAAGAAGTGAAAGAAAAACAAACGTCAATTTTATGAACACGGAGTGCCTATAAAATCACAGGCACTCTAGGTTAATCACATAGGCTCTAAGTACCATGTATTATTCCAGTGCATCTCCAGCAATCATTCCAGCAACCTACGACAGATCAAGCATAAACTACTGCTGATCATTCTAGTGGCGCACGAACAACGTCACCACAAGCTGCTACAGTGTAGAATTACATAATAAGTAAAGAAATTATTTAGCACTTACCCATCAAACTGTGGGAAGTAAGCCTCACCTCACCCGGCAACTGCTCGGAAAGACAAGGCCCCGCTCTAGACGTGTAAACAAAGACAGTTCCTGGGTCAGATCACTGTCACTGTTATAGTACTCTGTACTGTCTACCTAACCCAAAACATTTATTTTATAAAAATGTCCAATACAAGGGATCCCGCCACGCGAGAGAAAGATGGCCACATTAAGATGAGTCATTTAGAATAAAGTCCCAATGAACCAAGCCACATATCTAGTGACCACAGACACAAACCCTCATTTAACACATCCACTTACAGAGTGTATAAACTCTGTGAGTCTAGACATGGTTTAGCTGTAGATATAGCAATAACAGCCAGGTATAACTCCACTAGGGGATGTGCAGCTTATCAGGATATATAAGTCGTTTTAGTTGTAAAACAAACGAAAAACAAGGGAGAAATCAGCAACATCGCTCCTCAACCCTTTCAGTATCTCTGCAGTCAAGCCATACACAAGCACAGATAGCCAAACTAAGCGGAGTGTGCTAAAAATACTCATTCAGACACACGCAATCACTCTCAACTCACCTGTCCGTCGGTACCTCACGGCGGGTTCACAAGCCGAAGGGGAGGCACCGACGGACTGCTCAGGGCCAGTATATATACTGGCGCTACACGGTGTAATGCAGGGCAGCTGGACCGCGTCCCACTGTAAACGCGCCTGTGTGAAAACAAGACACTACCCTGCGCATGCGCGTCTGTGAAGCCGGTGATGGCGCGCATGCGTGGAAGCTTTAGACATTACCGCCTCCCGCGCCACTAACCCTGCCGCACACCGTCTCAGGGCCGCGCATGCGCACACCACAGAAACTATGAAAGCTGTCTCCGCCACATATTCACCGCGCATCATGGGCTCACAAAAGCCAGTCAGGCGAGCGCGACCTGGCTGTTGCAGTTCGAATCACAGTGTGATGAAGGATAATAACTCACCCCCGGTGTACCCTCCTCGACTCAAAAAGCCAACTGAGTAATCCATGGGTCACAGGGCGTCAAACAAGGAGGAAGATGGGACATGCGTCCTGAGTCAGTCGCCTTTAGTTATTAGATGTTACATTGTGACTGCTCAATGTGTAGTAGACCAATGCTTAAGAGAATAAGTAAGTATACACAATCAGCCTGCGTATAGATCAATGTACCTCATCATGCCCGGAAACACCCCAATCAGTAGGTAGGGACCTATGATAAGCAAAGTTGCACCAGGCAGACCTCCTCCCCAGTACAATCAGAGAGTGGCAGACTAGTAAAAGGAGCCTACCTGGAAAAAAACTGGTGGCCAAACTCATCAAGGAAGGGGGGGATGGTGTGGTGGTTGTGTGCCCCAGGAAAGGAGTCTATATGTGTCTGTTTGACCCCAGAGAAGTACTAAACGCTATACACCCCCATAGGTGCTGACAACTCATACATAAGTGCACAGAACTAGCGGGGACAGTTACCAATTAGCAGGTTAACCCTTGACACTTAGGTCCCACTTATGAAGGACAACTGAAGTTGGACACTTGGGCGACTTTTTGGCTTACTTTTTCATTAACACATTGTGATTATGTTGTTGCACAGGAGTTTATTTTTTAACAAGCTGAAACTTGCAAGATCGCAGATGAAACATCTTATAGTCGACGTGAAAAGACATCAGAGGGTGGCGGAGCATTTTTTTTTATTAATTTGGGTGGTTTGGGAGATTCAGAGAAATGGGGGATGAACTCAGGAGAGCAACTGTTGAAGCATACATTGAGTAGCCGGGTGATACATGAAGTGCACTGTGGGATTTGGAGGCAAAGACCGGGACAGGAAGGAGAGCAGCGATTGGGTTATGTAATGTGAGAGGGCTAACGTCGAACAGGTGAATGGGAGGGGAGGAGATAACTGATTGGAAAAAGGTTAAAAGTCAGAGAGTTGAGCATCAGGGCGATTCCGGCAGAGCAGCGAAGACGGCGGGAAGTAGTTTGCACTTTTCGATTGAAAGGTATGGTCTTAGAAGCAGGATTACTCAATGGGGAATAATATGTTGCTTTTCACTAAATATTGTGAGTTTGTTAGTGAGGTGGGGCAGGTCATTGTTGAATGTGTACCAGTCGAACAGAATAAGGGGAGAAGGGTAGATGATAGGGGCACTCACTTAAATGGCAACAAGAGGTTGCGTTTTTAGCGGGAAAACGTTGACATGGAGAGTCAGTAACAACTGTATATGTAATGATTATTGAATGGCATTTAGTCACGCACAGAGTCTAACAGATGTGTTTTACATTTATAGAACTTAACCCCTGACGAAGAGCCAGAGTTAAGGCTCGAAATGCATTGGGTGTACAAGAATGACGTTTTGTGGATGAACTTATGCACACTGTCATGGCGCAGGAGAAGGCCTGGATGGGCATTCCTGCTCCATTAAGAATATAGTGAAAGTGTAAGCGTCTCTTTGGTGACATGAAAAAATGTGAAGAAATTATGAATATTGGATTACATTTACAAAATAAAACAACTGGAAAATATGGTGACATTCGTGGCATTTTGTTATGCAAGTGAATTACGGCTGTGCACCTGGATGGGGGCGCTGTTCCGCCCCTAACTTTCTTGTCAATGCATGGCTGAGCATGACTACTGCGCACTCCTAACTCAATGCCAAACCACGTTTACTAGCGCCTGTGCTCACCTTCCTCACTGCCTACCCACGTTCACTAAGCTCTCTCCTCCACGACAACTCTTTCACTTCGCAACATGGACCCCAGACTTGAAAAGTCAGGATCTAACAGCTACCCAAATAACTATACGGACAACCTCCCAAAAAATGCGACCAAAACACTAAAACACAGACTACTCAAAGCTAATCCAGAAACCATTATCTCTTACCCCTACCTCTGCCCTAAAAAGGTACTATTACTAGTGACCTGATATTCTACACTAAAAGAAGAGTTCAATGAAGATCTATGTTCCACGAGTTACTCCACATTACCTATTCCAACAAATTCCCTCACGGTCTGTGACTTTTGGTCACAAAGTCCCCACTTTTTAGAGCTAATGCCACTATATCCATCTACATCAATGGGACTATTCTTATTTATGCCACCGATCTCAGCCTTGACATCTTTGATGACAGGTTTTCTCTCTTCAAAAGATCCCTGGTCCCTAGAGACCCCCCTACTTAACCCAGGTACATTGTTTCCCGTACCCCCTCTCAGGAGGTCCCTGATCCCTCCTTATCGCACCACATTCTGAGGATGACCTCTCCTTCTCCGATCAACTCCCTTCTGACCATAGCCCCTCCAACGCCAGTCTCCTCTAACTCACCCGTCGTGCCACGACCTGACCAGACTGTAACCTATACTCACAGTGCTCTTGCTCTTCCTTGAACCGACCACCTCTCCAATACTTCCCCGACTCCCTCTCCCACTAGCCCTTGCCTACATCACCCCTACACCTGACAGCAAGCCTTTCTCCCCTTCCCTGTCCCCGCGTACATCACCCACTCGCCTCGTGCAACAACACTTCAGAGGGGGAATTCGCCATTAGGGGACTTCCCCCACCCCTCCCGCACACTGGCCCAGATTTACCCTTGCCCGCTCCACTGTCCAACCCTCCTCCTCCCCTTCATGCAAACCATGAGCCACACTCTGATCCTGCCTCTAAACTCAGGGCAATTAACCATGAACTACTAACTCTCAAAACTGCCATACTTAAACTCATTGTGGCCAACGAAGAGCTAGCCCTTGATCTCTCTCCCAACATGCCCATTCTTGAGATCCCCCATCTCTCTTCCACCAGGCCAACACTTGAGAGTCCACAGACGATCCCCCCCGAATCCCACCACCCAAAATTTGAACACCACCCCCTACCCTAACGCCCCTTCTAGACCTGTCAGAATCTTTAATCCTTATCCAGAACCTGATATTCACTCCCTCCTCCTTGAGTACACCTCCCCCTCTTCGAATATCTCTAGCCCTGCTATATGCTTCCGAACAGCCCCACTAATTGCACTTAAATCAACACTCATTAACCATGATACTGCGGACCCAATCCGATCCATCACCCCTAACCCCATTAGAGCGCCCAGACTCAATGCCAATTCCATAAACTTCAGTAACCTTCTGCAGATCCCCACTTGACAACCTGTGCCCACGGACACCGTGCACAAATCACACCTTAAATGCATACTACTTAACAGTAGATCAGCGGTGAAACATGCCACTGACCTTGCCGATCTCATCCTAGCCCAATATTTGGACCTTCTTATCCTCACAGACTCAACGACTCCTCTGGCCCTATCCTTCACCTATTTGTTCCTCCTAGTCACAACATTATCAGACTCAACCGAGGTAAGAAATTAGGATGTGGCATTGCTTGTATCTTCCGCAACTCTCTCACAGCAAAACAGTCCCACTCAGCTAATCTATCCTCATGTGAAGACCTTTCCATAGATATCACCAGCACACACAGATCCGTATGCAGCCTTCACATCTTCTATCACGCCCAGGTGATAACCTCCAACTAATCGAACAAGTTATGGAAACCATCTCCTCCAACCTGGGGCGTCCCTCCCCCAGATCTTCCTAGGTGACTTCAATCTCCGCTGGAATAACCCCCATGATCAGGCTGCTACAACCCTCAAAACCTTCCTTACCGACCTATCTCTCACTCAATTCTGTGACAGCCCCACTCACAACCTAAGCTCGCCATTGGATCTCATCATCGCCAACCCCAACTCCATTCTTCTTGAATCCATTCTCCCCTGTGACTGGTCTGACCATCACTTTATCAACTTCCTGATTCCTGAAAGGTGGAACCACAAATCTGCTCAACCACTCAAACTTAAACACTGGAAAAGACCGCTCCATAACAATAGCATTAATGAGCTCATTGATCCCTGCAATCTGTCCCTTACGCCGCCCTCTAACATGTCTGACGTCCATGACCTCACCGACCATTATAACAACACCATGCTATCTGTCCTGAATGATACGGCCCCTCTTCAACTTAAAAGAATACCCATAAAAGACTCCAAACCTTGGTTCAATGAAAGACTAAATGAGGACAGACGCAGTATTAGACTAGCTGAACACAAGTGGAGAGCCTCTCCTTCCACGAATCGTCTAAACACTCTAAGATCCCAAAGAAGCAGATATAACAAACTCATTAAAACGGTGAAAGCCAATTTCTTCAAGCACCAACTTGACACAGCCCAAAACTGCCCAAAACGTCTTTTTGAGCTCATTAAATCACAATCCAACAACACCTCCACCCAATCTCAGCACACCACTCTCCACCACTCTCCACCGCAACCAAACTGTGATGCGGTGGCTGAGTTCTTCCTAGTAAAGATGAATAAAATCGAATCAGACCTTAGACCATCCTCAACATTCTCTCTACCCTTAAACCCTCAAATCACTTCAATGACCCACTCCCCGCTAACTTCTTGAAATAAATGATAGGCTTACTAGCACCTCTCTGGTGCTAGTGAACAACTACGCAAACACATTGAGCAATTCCAGCTGCTCGACCAATTCCAATCGGCTTTCCGCACTGGGCACAGCACTGAAACGGCCATCACTCACATTGTGGACGATGCTCTCACTTTACTTGACCAAAATGAAACCCGCCTTTTAATCCTACTCGATCTATCATCGGCTTTTGACACTGTCAAACATGACAATCTACTCTTCCTTTTGGAATGGGGTTCTCTGGCATGATCCTTAAATGGTTTGCCTTTTTCCTCAACAACCGAAAACAAAGGGTCAAATCCAACATGTCTCTCTCCAACCCGAGTCCCTGCACTCTGGGTGTTCCCCAAGGCTCCTCACTCTCCCCCACTCTCTTCAACCTCTTCCTTGAACCACTGACTGTAATCCTTAAAGACTCCAACATCCAATATCACATGTATGCGGACAACACCCAACTCTACATGAAAATCTCCTCCCCTGATGACATCAAATATCTCAATGGAACCCTTCTCAAAACCCTTAACTGGCTTACCTCCAACCAGCTCAAATTAAACGCCCTCAAGACTAAATTCCTCCTCATTTCACCCACTAAGCAAACCCCCACTGTTTTAAAATGTTTCGGTAACCTCACCGCCCTCAACTGCACTCCGCACATCGATGACTCCACTAAATCACTGGGTTGTTGTGCTAGACAAAAACTTAAACATGCAAGATCACATCAGATCATCAACCAAAGGAGCGAACTTTCAACTCTGTATCCTAAGGAAACTCAAACTCTATCTTCCCCAGGATGTCTTTAAATTGGCAGTGCAAGCACTTATCATTTCCTGACTAGAATACGGCAATGCGACTAAAATCAGTTTAGCACCCATCAGAGCATCTCTAAATGCTGCCACTAGACTTATCACGGGCTCTAAGAAGACCGATCACAACTCACTGGACCTCACATCGCTCAATTGACTTCCCTTTGAAGCTAGGATACAACTTAAGATCGCTTGTATGACCCATAGAGCATTACACTTTAACACCCCTATCTACCTGACAAACAAACTGGAACTTTCGGGTGGCTCCTGATCCACAAGGAGTACCAGCACTCTGCTGCTCATGCCCAAGAAATTTAAGAAGCTTAAAACGTACAAACGTTCATTCTCTGGCATCGCCCCGAGAATCTGAAATTCACTCCCAGTGGATACAAGACTAATTCCCTGTACTCTTGCCTCCAAAAGGGAAGTCAAAAAACTACTTTTGAACAAACTGCTCTAATGAACTATGCGCTGAACTGAACTTGCTGTTGGGCTCCTATTGCCCAACAGCAAGTTCATTAGCTTCTGCTTCTTTTCCAGACCAATCTCTGCTTGCCCCGGTGGTATATCGACTAACTGTTTCCATGATTTCTCTCTCCTACCTATTCTCCTTTGTCTACTTATACCCATGTAAAAGCTCTCTGATACCCTCCGGGGTCATGTCTGTGCTATACAAAACTTTTTAAATAAATAAATACTATTTGAGCTGTACCGCTTGTGGATCAAGCACATACCCCGTATATTCCAGGTGATAAAATTGTATGATTCAATTACAGATGCCATTAGGAGACAGAATGGATAAAAACAATCCCCCACCCTCCAGCCTCCCAGCAGTCCCCCAAAAAATTGGACTGTCCAAACCAATGTCAAGCTTAACAAGTGAACAACATCCCAATACTCGGTCAAACAAAGCAAATTCAGTCGACCAAACGGAACTTTAACTGGTAACATGGTTAGCTGCGATATAACAGGTGCCTTCACTTGTGGGGTACACTACAAGTGTAGTGGGTGTGTGGGTTTTATGTGGTGGGTGGGCCAGCGCATTACGAGCCATGCCTCAGAGGGATATATTATAAGTAGGCTTTCCTGTTTTCGGTTTAAATTTTTGGTAAATTCTGGTGTTTTTTTTCCAGTGTTTTTAAGTGATTTCAATACCTTAAAAGCAGTGGTTATCAGTGGTAACATATGTTCACGCCATTAAAAACAACAGAAACAGTGTTTTTCTGGAACTTTTTGGTTTCATTATTGCTTGCTTTCTGCATGGATAGTGCATGGTATATAGACAGTGTATGTACAGTGTATATGAAGTCCAAATACATTTTTACAAATCAAACTTAGTAGTACACCATACAATACTTCTTCAGTGGGTCTTTGGTCATGCGCGCTCGCTCTTTCCATCCCATGTAAACTTTTATCTGTGAAAAGGCCCTCCCAATATTTGGCACTTGAGACAGGCCACGCCAAAATAGCCAGTACACAATTTGCTAACTCTGGCCACTGACATAGCTTTCCATGCTAATACTGATGCACCTCAAGACTTTGATTCTCTGTGACAGGTTCTGCAACATATTCCTTGAACTGGACGCATATGCCCTTAGAGTTATTCAATTGGTGAAATATGAGACAGCACTTTTGAAATCTGAGAGAATTTCCCTTTACGGAAGGGATCTATAACTTGAGCAGAGTATCACAGTGAGGCTTCATTGTCTTCAAATGCCATGGTTGGTGAAGGGCTATTTCTCATACATTGTCAAATAAAAGTTCCTGAATTGCTCCTCAAGATTTCTTTAATTACCAAGTGGCAAACACTGTAACATGGAACATGTTGCAGTGCCAAAGTCACTGAAAGTGTCGCCCAGCCTACTCTCAAGAAGATGTTTCACATCTATACCAATTATGCTGAACACTTGGTAGACAAGGGTGTTTTATTATGTCCACTACAGCAGTCATTCTTTCCTGTAAAAATCTAAGAATTCAGTAGAGTGTACTTTTTTCAAATTGCCACCTACCCACAACCAGTATTGCAACAGGAGGTGCATTTTCAGAATGGTAAAGAAAGGCTGCTTAGCCTCCAAAGTCCTTACACCAACTGCGCTCTGTGGAACTTACTGGAGGTAACACGATGGGTAGTTGGCCCTCAAGGACCCTCTGGAGGCAAGGGAACTTCATCCCCCAACCACCAGTATTCCAGGAGGTGCATTTGCAGAGTGGTGGAGTAAGGGGGCATGGCCTCTGACATTCTCTCAGCAATACTGCTGGGTGGGACTTAATGGGGGTAACAGTAGGGATAGTTAGTCCCCAAGGACCCTCAGCAGCCAAGTGGACTTCATCTCCCCACCAGCAGTGCACCAGGAGGTGCATTTGCAAACTGGTAGAGAAAGAGGGCATGGCTTCCAAATACCTGTCAGCAATCCCACAGTGTGGGACTTACTGGAGGTAACAGGAAGGCTTGTTGGCCCCCAAGAACCCTCTGGAGCCAAGGGGACTTCATCCACCAACCAGCAGTGCACCAGGAGGCAATTCTACAGAGTGGTGGAGAAAGGTGGCATGGCCTCCGAAATCCTCTCAGTAATCCCACTGTGTGGACCTTACAGGAAGGCTTATTGGCCCACAAGCACCCTATGGACCTAAGGGGACTTCATCCCCCAACCAGCTGTGAATCTGAGTGGTTAAGAAACGGGGCTGGGCCTCGGACAACTTGCCAGTCTTTCAAAAAACATATTTTCTTTTTAAGAGGGGGCCGCTTGGTCCCCCTTCCCTGAGCCAAAACAAATCCCCCTGCCCAGGACTGTTTGAATATGGGAGAAGGCCACATGGCCCCCCTCACTGAGCTGATTACGGCCCTGGGGACCACATTCCTCAAGGCCCTGTCTTTAAAAAATATATTATTACATAATAGGGATTAAGGCCCGAGTACCCCATCTCTCAGGCCACTGGCCTTTTTAGTTGATGTTATGTCTTTTAAATATTGGGAGAGGGGCTGAGTGGCCTCCCTCCCGGGATGATTTCAGACACCAGGACCTCACCCCCCAGGGTCCAGCCTCAATTGTGGGTGCCCTGGGCCCAAACCAGGGCACCCACTGCCACTGACGGCCCGTGATCCCTGACTGCTCCCCGCCTCTTGTGGAAGATAGCATTGCTTTTACACCTAGGGAGCTGCTAACATGCTGTTAAAAGGCAGATCCATGTGTGTCAGAGCAAATGTTTTCATCTGTTTCCCTGCATGCATATTTGCGTGCAGAGAAACAGATGAAGCCTCCACTTTCTGCAAGGTAGAGCTGTTTAACAGCTCTGGTTTGCAGAAAGCAGAATTACGTTTGCTTTTGTTTGATGGGAGCTACCAGCTCCCACCAAGCAAAAGCAAACAGCTACCTTCCAACGGTGGGCATCTCGTAAGGTAGCAGGAGCCGGCCAGGGGGAGTGGCGTCCCCAGGGATAACGATGGACCCAAGAGAGGGGGCCTAGCAGCCTCCCTCCATCATATAATGTTTGCCCCGGGGAGGTGATGGTCCCCAGGCACCATGACTGACCCCTTACGCCAATTTATTTCAGGCCCAGGGAGGTGGCGGTTCCCGGGGCAGCCCCCCTTATTTTTAATAAATTGCCTCAGGAAGTAAGTGGTCCTTTGGGCTGCAGTGAGCTGTATGTGCCCCTAGTACTTAAAACATAATTTGCCCTTGAAGGGGCAGTCCTCTTGGCTGCGGGGGGCTGCATGGTCCCAACAAATAGCCCCAAAGGCCACCAATTAGTTTATAAAGTTGGTCTCACAGGTGGTATGATATTGCAGTGCATCACATAACTGGTAATATAAACCCCAGTCGGTGCTGAATGTTCAAACAATTCCATTGCCCAGCATGGGCTACAGTTTAGTTATTAGAAACCTGTAAATGTGCATCAGCCAGGTTTAGCTTGGTTCCAGTGATAGAGTGAGCACGGGACCCACGTCTGGGCATACCCTTGACACGTATTGCGACACACTGAAGTATACATAAAGTGACGGATGGAATGCTTGAATTAATTTCAGCCACTGGTAATTACTGGGGCGATATCCCAGTCAATCATATTTTACACATCAGTGGCTGACATGCACTCAAACATTCCATCCATCATTGTGTTGTCTGACTATCGTTTCACTCAATGCACTTGAAATGCTTTTTCTAATATAGCAATGCAGGAGCTCAGTGAAAGGAGTATTGAGCAGGAGTAATAGTCTTACCTTACCTTCCTGCGCTCCCTGCATGGATTTGAACTTCCGTGTATTAATAATCCTCTCCAGAGTTCGAGCAGGAGCGCACAGATGAAGCATCCATCTCTGTGAGAGTCTTTGAATCAGCTTTGCCATTTGCCCTCTAATACATTTTTATTATCAGAGAATGAACAGTGCCTCACGTTGATCTCAAACAGACTAATCTGGCCAAAATTCTCACTCTTATGGTTTACACTTTTTTACACGTTAATAGTGGAAACACTGCAATCACGCAGAGGCTTTCAGGTAGATTGATTCTAACAAGTTTATAAAATCATGTATTTTAAAGGAAAAAACAATCCACTTAAATATTAACTGGAACAATCAATTTAACAAGTATGTGTGTAAGATTATTATTATTAACTTTAAACAAACATGCCAAACATACTTTGTCAGAAATTAGGGATAGTAGTAGACAGGAAACCTGAGTGAAACAGACTAGAAAAGTAAGGAGCTAACATAAAAAGTGACGATGCAAAAACACAGTTACAAAATGAACATAACTCCACAACTGTAATTTCTGGGCATGTTTGTAACGGGTGCCTTCAGATAAAATATCCAACACTCTTATCAACAGACTTTTCCAATAACGCTGCACCATTACTGGTTACAAATAACGCCATTAGTTTTATTTGGACCCAACAGACACATTCTCGCCTATAGAAGTTCAAGTGTCATCCACAAAGGATTTTAATTCATAATTATTTGAAAAATGGCATTTATATAGACTTTAAACTCCTTTTTGTACTTTTACCTCTGTGTTTATTCATGTCAGGCTCGTCCCTTTATGACCTCCACCATCATCTCCTTAGACACTGCCTTTTGAGACGCTTTAAAATTCTTTCCAGTTCTTATCCCATCAAAATAAAAATGTTATTGTGCTTGACAACCCTTTCTTTCCACAACTTCCAAACAGGATTATATAGCCTCCCATTTTTGTACTTGTTTTTTTTCCCGAATTCTGCAGCCTGCATGTATTATATTAAACTATTGGAAATTAGGCAAGGCAGCCCTAAAAAGTATATAATTAAATGCATTTCAGTGCATGAACGGCACCTAAATAGAAAGCAGTGGATTAAATGAAGCAGCAACGGAGTAATCTTCCGATTGCTGTGTGGCTACTTTATTGAATGGAATCTGTACTTCTATTCTGCTGATCACATCAATGGGGGCATATTACAAACCAATCTTTTCCCACTAAATGGTTCGCAATTTAAATTCTTTTCAAGCTTAATAAGCAGCTGCTTCAGTGAAGGGACTTTCAGGCAGATTTCGAGCGCCAATCTGCATTTTGATGTGGCTCCGCGTGAAACCCTATCTGAAGGTGGAATGTTTGCAGAAATAACAATGTTCAGGCAAAGTCTGAAATGCAGCGTACCCATCTTTTGTAGCTAAAATGGGCACATTGAAATCTCAAGCCTCGGTTCCCATTACCTGTTTGAAATGTCCTTGTTAGAGGGTGACACTCAGATATTACATCCTTTGGAATGCACCCATCACAGCCTTCATGAATATTTGTGATTTAAGTTTGAAACATGTCCTATACTTTCACTATTATTAACTTCAAAGCTAAACTGACTGCTGACCTCGCCGCCACTTGTAGGTTATGATTTTTTAACATTTAATTTAAAGCAGTTTTATTCTTCGTGTTAGTGATTCCTGTGCTGATCTTAACTGCAAGCGAATAGGACACGTTAGAACCTACGTGTTTACAATGCATGCCATTACAACGACCACGTTGTTACTACCATACTATTACAATGCAAGTCATTACAACGACTTGCTGTAGGGGGTGCTGGAGTTTGGAATGGTACAATTTACTATTCCAACTCCAGTCTGTGCAATAATAGGGAAGGTGTTGGATTTAAAATCCAACACCTTCTACTCCTCCACCCCCCCCCCGCAAGTTGTTGTAACGGACTTGCGTTGTAATGGTGTGCAATGCAACAACCCGGTTGTTATAATGACGTCGTTATAATGGCATGCGTTGTATCGCATGCGTTGAAAACGATGTTTACTGCTTAAGAATCCTTTGAGAGACACTTTAGGTTTAGCACCCGTTTTTAAACACTTGAGGTTAGTAGAAAACATACTTGCATGTGCAACCTTTGAGAAGTTAGGGCCCGATGTAGGTAATAGGGAAATACCGATTCCTAAATACCGAATTTTACCGATTCGGTATTTAGAAATCGGTATTTCAGACGAGAATTCGGTAATAAATATAGAATTCTTAATATTCGTTATTACCAAATCGGTAATTGAGATTCGGTAATAACGAATACCTACCCATTCGTTCCTATGGGCTTGGAGGCCCATAGGAATGAATGTGAAGACATTCGGTATTACCGATTCGGTATTACCAAATCGGTAATACCGGGAGGTATTTCAAGGGTGCCAGGGTGCCCAAAGGACACCCTATTGCACCCCTGAAATTTGCATGTGTGCACATGTGGCACACATGCATGCCCTAAGGGCATGGATGTGTGCCACATGGCACATTTCAAAAAGCAAAAAAAGCAAAAAAGTGCTTTTTGAAAGGAAATCGCTACTTACCACCTACTTGAAGTTTGTGGTAAATAGCGATTCCTTAAGGCTGAGGTGCACTGTTTTAAGTGCTACCTACATTACCGATTCCTTAAATGTAAGGCTAATAAGGAATCGGTATTAAGGAATCGGTATTTACCGATTCCTTATTACCGATTCCTTCCCTACATCCCACATGGTTGAATGCCGGTCGGTAACCGTGAAATTTAACACATTTCACCGTTACCGACCGGTATTTGCCCACCTACAACTGGCCTTATGATCCCTGGAAAAAAATGTTAATTTCACTTTCATGGTAAAGCAAAGCTTCCTTTGAAAGCAGTTCCTATGACTAGTGTAGTAGACATTAACAATTAAAACGCAAGTAGTCCCTGGTAGCTTTTCTTTCTATGCATGTGCATATTAAAATTAGAACACGTGTGCAATTTAGGCAATGATGGCCGTCCTCTGTTCTTTTTTAGAGACATAGGGCCATATGGCCATATGTACTATCCTTCAAATCCCAAACAGTAGTCACAAAATGTGCTTTGACTTTTTGCAATTCAGATTTTGCTTGCTGACATTTGAAGAAATAGGTTGGTTCCCAAAATAGGAAATCGCAGGGGGCTCACAGAATCACTTGCTTAATTAATATTTATTAGGTAGGTTATAATTTGTAACCCCCTGCATCTGGGATCAAGGGAAAGCAGACCACCTTGTGATTGCCTTCTAAAACGGAAAACATGTTTTTAAAAGCAGTCCAAATACCTTAAAAGAGATTGGAGCTGCTTTAAAGAAAATAAAATAACATTTCCATTTTGGAAAACGAGGTGACAGCAGGCAATGGTAGCCCCAGACCATTGGCTGCTCATTCCGAAGCTGCCATCCAAATTCCCAAAGGGGAAGCGTTAAAAAGTTTAATGTGAAATTGCCTTTGAGGTCTAAAATTAGCTACATACTTTGCAGATCTTTTCCACAATCGTTTCAGCCCCAAAGTATTCCATCCACACATTTAGAAACATGTTCTGCTAGCATGAGTGTATACTATTATTAGCACCTGGAACACTCTAGCAACTAAAAGTCCATATATTTATGGTCCCTCACCAATGGCTGCCCGCCTATGATTCTGAATTCACTTATTGCACACACATCAAGCCCAACCGCGTAATTCACTACAGTGCATGCATACTGGTGAATATAGTCACCTTTTTGATGTGCATGTGCCTTCTCAACCTACAGATCTGTAAATTGTATATATGTGGAATGTGCTGAACTATTTATGATTATGTTCATAAATAGTAACCCAGGTTATGGAGGTCAAAAGAGTGGTACATGCTGCAGTTCACATACACCCTCTTCAATGACTGCCCTCATGCCCATATACTTGCATGTGATTCATATAAATATTGAGGCTTGATTTTCATGTCCGATAGAGTCACAAATGCGACAAACATGGCAAACAATTATTAGTGTGTGCGTGTGTGTCTGTGCGTGTGTGGGAGAGAGATAGAGAGAGAGAAGGAGCCCTTAAAACATAGACAATATACCCATTAATTTAAGTTGATGCTCAGGAAGGCAAGTATTTAGTCCATGTTATGTTTTTGAATGGCATCTAACTGTGGTCCTTATCAACAATGATCATTGGCTAAAGAACCAGAATCCTTTAATGCGTGATGTTGACAGTCAGATTAAACACAAGGTCGGAAAGCAAGTGATTTCTGAACTTTGAACTATCATCTCAACCTATGCCATTAGGCTCACCACCTTTTGTTGCAGGAAGATTGTTAAACCATAAATAGAGCTATCACTTCTTCAGTACAGAATATGGTAATGTTCTACTGGCAGAAATTGTAAAGTGTAATATTCATGAGCGGCTGGTTTTGTGGAACACTGTAGGCCGAGCTGCTTCCATTTTTTAAAGTTACCAGCACCATCCCCTATTCCCTGTGGAAGCTTCACTGACTGTCACAAATCTATCAAAGTCAAATCAAGACTCTATTTCTCCATAAGATTAAATTGCTCTTTGGAAATGCCAGCTGCTATATAAATCAACCCTTTACAATCTGTTGCTGTAGGATAGCCTTGAGGTCTGCGCATAACATCCCTTGGTTTTCTTGAAAAAGTATTAGAAATAGGGAGGATGCAAGCCAATTCCAGATGTTCTCAGTTCTCTATAGAATTCTCTCCTTGATATTGATGCTTTGGATACACATCTGCTTCAGTAACTTCCTCAGCTAGGTGTAGTGCCTAAGTCATCCATGTGGATTGTTGGTGCTTTACAAATATGCTGACGGATTGATGTAGATTATGTGTGTAATGTCACACCTTTTTCCATTCCAGTCTGTGCTGAAATCATTTGGCGCTTTCAGACTGTAGCAATGCTCATGTTAATTCTGTTGGAATCACAAATTGCATATTGGCAATTTGTTCATATTAAGTGTTTTGCATTTATATCAACATTAATATGTGAACACGCAAAAGTATTAACTGTGTATTATTCAAGTTTAGATTGACCATAGCGTTTGTACGCCTGTGGTTATAATGGCAAATAATTGGTAGCCATCTTTGGTACCAAATAGTAGTATTGTGTAATTTAAGATAGACAGTGTAGATGAGGATTATTGGAAATGGTCCTTTTTGCAGGGTTTCCCCAAACGTTTTGCCTTCCACCTCCTATTTTTCTGAACTTCTTTTGATTGGCCTTAGGACTCGCAGCACTTTACCACTGATGTCCAGTGATAACATGCATTTTCTTGTCCCCTAAACATGGTGACATTGATACATACCTGATTGGCATATTTAGTTTACTTGTAAGTCCCTTGTTAAGTAGTAGACCATATACCCAGGACCTTTAATCTGAATACTAGTAGTGGGCATGCAGCACTGATTGTGCCACCCACAAAAGTAGCCTTTCAAACCTGTCCCAGGCCTGCTATTGCATGGGCTGTATGTGCAGTTTACTGTCACTTCAACTTGGCATTTAAAACCACTTGCCAAGCCTTAAACTCCCATTTTATTACACATAGGTCACCCCTAAGGTAGGGCCTAGGTAGCACTAAGGGCAGGGTGCTATGTAAGTAAAATGAAGGACATGTACTTTTAAGATCTACATGACTTGGTAGTGACAAACATCTTAATTAATGTTTCGCTACTGTGAGGCCTACTCCTCTCATAGACTAGCTTTGGAAATTTCTTAAACCACTTTTAAGCTGTTAGTCCTGATTAGAAAGGAGTAGCTAAATCATGTTTCATATCTTTGAAATGATAATGATAAATCCGCCTTAGTGATAAAGTTGGATTTCACACTACTATTTTAGAAATGCGAGTTTTAGAAAGTGGACATTCCTCTGGTCTAAACTTTGTTCTGTGTGTCTGCAGCCTGTCTCCAATGCACGTTTGGTCTGGGTGACAGAGTCACTTTTTACATTCTCTCTAGACAGCCACAAACACAGGAAGGTGAGGTACATCTGCATTCTGAGCACTCCTTGCATTCATCTGCATTCCTGTGAATCTTCCTACGCAGGGAGGAATAGGAGGGGCTGAAACTTACACTTCAATAGGTAGTGTCCTTTCCAAACACAAAGTGTTTGTGTGTAGTATCTCGGCCAGGTAGAGGAGGGTAATTTGGGTAACCCCAACATTTTCTTGATATAATTTCCAAACACAAAGCACTGATTAACTCCCCACTGATAGCCTGGCTGACAGGGCTGGGTTGAAAAGGATACTTGTGCACTTCATAAAGTTCCTTTGACATCACCTTTGACATCAAAAGTACTTTTTGGTATAAGTACTGTGGCTCTGACCCTACCAAAGCAGTACATTCCTGGACCTGGCCAGGACTCTGCTGGAGTAACTACTGCTGTGCTATAAGGATTGCCACTTTGCCTTGACTAACTGTTCTGAGGAACTACTTCTCTGCTTGCTGAGCTGCCCTGCTGTTCTCTGCCCTGCTGAGGACAAAGACTGGACCCATCTCACTTGAACCCAAAGTGACTCCAAGGGATTGCTGGCTTGCCTCTGGTTTTGTGAAGTCTCAGGGACACAAAAGACTTCCTGCAATACTGCTGGTGCTGCTGGACTCTGCCATCTGTGAGTCATACCTTTGCCCGAGGTGTTCCCTCCAGCCTTGGGCAATTGAAGTGGGTCCTGCAGATGTTTTGCTTCAAAATCGACTCATCATCATCACTGCGCTGGTCGGGCCAAATGCATCGCCCTTCAACACCGAAGCAGACGCTGTTCAACGACAGTGGTTCCACACCCTGCACAGCCCTACAACAACCCTCTGTGCGGCTCGATGATGATGCAGTGCCTTCATCTCTACAAAGTTCGATGATGACGCGGGAACCCACTGCGTGAAGTAAAAGCAACGCATTGTGCTCTTGTCATTGATGCTTGCTCCATCCTAGGTACTTGTTCAGAGGGACCTGCATGAGTCTTGTAGACAGCCTGCTGTCCTTTGTGGTCTGCCTGAACTTTGGATTTGTACCAGCCCTCACGACCTTAAGTAACCTTTTGACCACTAGTGACTTTTGATCACTATTTTTGCATTTCTTCTTTAGAAATTCATATCTTGACTTCTACTGACTGGATTTTTGTTTCTTGAGTCTTTTTTACTCAGATAAATATTCTCTATTTTGCTTAACCTGTGTGGAGTATTTTGCAGTGTTTTCGTTGTGTTCCTGTGTGTAAGCCTTTATACATTGCCTCTTTAGATAAGCCTGCCTCCTCTGTACCAAGCAACAGAGTAAGAGCACTGGTTATCTTTTAGTATGTATCTAGCTTATCCTGACTAGGACGGGGGCAAACCTCTGCCAATTAGAGACCCAGGGGCTTTTCCACATTTACAAGGCCATGTAAAGTTGCCCTCTGTGACTTTTCATGTCCTTGTAAATATGGGACCCTTTCACGCATCGGTGTGAGTGAACGTTCCATGGGTGTTGATGTGGGTGTTCCCATGCACCATCCTTGGAAATTGACGCATTCCCAGATTTACAACATTTTGAAAAACTGGGAAGGCTTCATAATCCACCACCTTCCCAGCCCAATAGGAGGCATGGGAATGGCACAATGAGGAGAAATGCTTTTATTTCTCCTCATTTTTTCCTCATTCTGTAGTACTCATAGAAAGAAGAAAATTACATTAATGCTTGTTTTTGTGCTGGAAGATGTCCCTTCCTGCACAAAAACAATCATCACCACAGCACAGGAACCCCTGCAAAATGAAGCAAGTATGCCTGTGCTGGCGCATGGCAGTCAACTGTGCACCAGCACAGGGGAAAGCACAAGGATGTGGCATATTGTTATTAATACAACACATGCCTGTGCTTTGAAACTGATGCAGCACGTCGCAGCTAACTGGCTTGTGGCGCTGCACAATTTTCTTGTAGATGAGGCCCCCAATTTCTAACAAGGATATGCACCCTACCCCCCCAACTTAGGCCCTATTATGATCCCGTCTGGAAAGGCTCTGAACAGCATCCGATTCAGTTGAATCTGACTTGGAACCCATCTTTCCGAACAACTTGGACACGTTTCCCAAAAACTGATTATGATGGCTGGAAAGCTTTTGGACGGTCCGACTTGGTTCCGAAAGGCATTGGGAGTAACCAAGTAATTCGGAGCCGAATCAGAGAGGTCTAAGGACTGCGTTTCCAGCTGAGCGATTAGGATGTCAGATTCTGACAACCTTTCCGATTCGGTTGTGCCAACACGGATCGGGTGTTGGAATCTGACTTAGAGGGCCATAGAAGGCACCCCTTCACCCGGGGCCCTCTGAATCGGGTTTGTGGGGTACCAATGGGTCCTACTTTCCCATGCATTCACAGTGTGGCAGACACCATGGAGTGCCTGCCACAGGGTGCAAGCTCTTCCCTAACCACCCCTATTTCCCATGGGGGCCTATGTCCTCATTCAGAACACAGGCTCCCATTGAAGTCAATGCAAGTCTGACTGAACAATGTCCACTAGCATCGTATCGTTTGGTTGGACTCGCAGAACCCGAGTCATTCGGAAAGCATTCCGGAACTGATTCGGTTGGACTGCTTTCCGGACAACATCATACTCGGGCACATAGTAAAGAAGATGCTTTTGTCCCCTATCGAGGCAGGTTAGAGCAGAGTAGGGTGTTTTTTTTTATGAGAACTGATTCACTTAACCCTTATTCCTTTTGAGTCAATTTTATAATAATTCATCCTCTGACTTGTTTGACTTTGATTTATTTGAACATCTTAATTACTAAATGCATTCATGTATTGATTGGGGATTGACACTAATTTAACCAGTTTGATTTTTTAAGCCTTTTAACCTTTAATAAACAATTATGATTTGAAAACGTAACCACTCTCTGTCTTCCTTGTGGAGCCTAAAATGATTAACGTTATTTAAATGTATTGTTTGATGAGTAGCCGCTTTTGTGGGTTCCAGTTCATCAGATAGGCGACTTCCCTCTTGGCAAGGTCATGAAACTCTGTATTGATGGCCAATCATCTATGGAGGGAAGTGGGGGCAGGATGCTGGTCATTGGCCCTGTCTATGTTGGTGTGTTCGGCCTATATCCACGCCAGGCCATTGTGGATGTCAAGAAGTACATTTGCATGTTTTGAAATGTAAATGCTGTATATATATGCATCGAAGACTTCCTACAAGACAGCGTGACAATGAACAGAACCAAAATTAATCTCAAAATATTTGAGAATAGAGTCGCAGAGTTCCTATCAAAAGACCGAATCCAGTAAAGCAGTACCAGGGAAGGACCACCGCCGGTCCCAGCTACCACCATAGGGGAGGACAATCACCAACTTTATTTAGGCATGATCAAACAACGCATGCGGGATTAGCTGTACGTCTTTGAACCACAGGCTGGCGCTCTCAGCCATATACCAGTAGTCAAACCATGTTCACACTGCGTGGGTGGCTGAATAGAATGTATACCCTGGTGTAGGGAAATGGCAAATGCACCAATCATATTTAAGAGTATATGTGTCAATTATATCAGAGAGGACGCACAGGGCCTGTGGTTTACTGCTAGGGCATGCGCTAGTGCTGTCTAGCGAGTGGTCAACAGTTAAATTCAGATCTCCGCCCATCAGTATGATGTCCGCTTTTAATTGAACGAGCAGGGCCAACAACTCCTGAAAGACATTCACGTGGGGTTCATCCACGTTAGGAGCATAAACATTTAGTAAGATGATCCTTCTAGCCAGTAACGTTCCTGCCACCAGGACATAACACCCTTTTTGGTCTGGTATAGTGGTATGGTGGCTAAAGGGGAGGCTTCTGTGAAGGAGTATACATACCCTGCAAGAATAAATACTATAACTGGTAACTTGTCTATGGGGCCCCCAAGATGCCACAAACGAAGGAGAGGATTGTGGAGGGAGGTGCATTACTTTTGAAAGTGCTATTTTTACATATGTTTAATGAGCTATGACAATACTTCAAAACATTTGGAAGAGTGTATAAAAATATTGTAACATGTTCCCAAAAAGTTGAATTTTAGTAAATATTAAATTACATTATTTTAATAAAAAAATTACAAAAACAAATTGTTATTAAATATAAATGCATCATTTTCACCAAAATGTCTATCAATAAGATTAGTATTTTAATAGTTGCATTACAATTAACTTAACAAATAATTCATTTCATTTACTAATACATTCAAAATATTTGTGAAATGTTATTTAGACAAATTAATAATTTATGAATTTTAAAATAAAAATTTGCATACAAATAACATTACACTTAAATTAAAAAGTTAACTTTTTAACAATTTCAACACCTTTATCCACTAAGAAAAAACAACATCCTGCTACTGATAAAAATATATATCCATAATTTTTGCACATCAATACAACAAAAAATACTAATTTCATACATTTCATAATTTAAAAAGTTATGTTAGTAAAACACAAAAACATTATTATACTTATAAAAGCAAACACACTACAATAAAATAAATACAAATAACACTTACAAACATCCTGATATTCTTGACACTATATTTTTGTATCACAATATTTTTTATTCAATATTTTATCCAAACATTCTTGTGAACTATGGAGGCCTCCATATTTGGATCCCTGCTTCCCACACCAAGAAAGTGAAACACGCTAGTAAGGAAGTGGTGACAAGAACCACTGATTCATGGACTCAATCTCCAGAGCAGAATGAATGTTCAGAGGGAGAAGAAGATTGCATTCAAAAGTCTCAAAGTCAAGTTTAGATAAGTGCAAAGAGTTGTGAATGAATCAGTCATGGTGGATGTATCCTTACTGTAGTTGGCACATTGCTTGCAGTCCAAAGCCCATCATACTCCAGGCATCAGGAAGGGAAATGGATTTAGGAATAGTCCACAATGTGATTGGTAGGCAGACACAGGGGGAAATTAGTGGTGGGTTCTCTTGCTAGTGATGGTATTCTCCCGGCCATCCAAAGGGGGCTGAAAATTTGCGTGGACACCCTGGCTCTGGCTCATCCAGACGGGGGAATCCATAGGTGCAGTGACTGCGGTGTTGGCTGGTGTTTGTCCCTCTGGAAGGGCCTCCTGTCCTGTGGTTGCTACTGATGTAGAGGGTCCTGATGGTGGGGTATCACGATAGAAGTGGGTTGGGGTGGAAAATTCCTGGCCAGAGTGTCGTTGATGTCCACCAGCACTCCAATGAGGGTGCCCAAGCTGGAATTTAGGTCAGTCAACTCAATGTGTTGGTCCCTCTGCACCGGCTTCATCTGCTTGATCTCAGTAAGTCTCTGGTCCATCTAACCTTGGGACTGATGGTGTGATCCCAAGATGTGGTCAATGTCAGACTGGGTGATGGTGTCCCCAGTGGACTCTCTCTGCTGGTCCACAGATACTCTCCTACAATCCTGAGCCTTTCATATCTGTGCCCTTGGCACAGAATGGGCTCTCCCAATGGTTCTTAGCTCTTCGTTTTCATGGGTTTTGACTGGCACCTCCTAAACCAGAACTGTGATGCACCAGTTGTGAGACTCTGTGCCAGGGGCACATTGCATGGTGGAAATTAGTAGCACAGTACTTGTAGGGGGTTAGTGGTGTTGGATCTGTGAGTCTCACAGTTGGGGTCTGGCCAGTGTGACCTGGTGAACCAGCACTGTCATCCACGTCAAAATGTCCAGTACTGTCTTCATCACTGTTGGCATGCTCATGAAGTGCAGTGTGGGGCTCCTCAGTATCAGAGGTGTGTCCACCTGTTAGGAGCAACTGACCTGTTGGTAAAAGAAGAACATTGTTATTATTAGAAGTGTGATATCTGTCTGCAAATCTTGTCACAGAGTTAGTAAGACCTTGAAGACAAAACAATAGTTAGAGATTTATGCATTGCTAGTGTTAACGCACATGTTGCATAGACAATTTCTATTCCTTACACATGTACTTCTGATATGCAGCTCATAGCATGTCCTGAGTTGTGATTTATTTGGTTATGACATGTATATCACATCAGCAATCCATTGTATTCAACACAGTTGAGATGTGTCATGTGAAATGGAACATTGCAAGGTTCAGTAGAGTACAAGACAGTAGATGACACAACTTGTTTGTGTCTTTGCCAATACTGATCATGTGAGCAGTACAGAGCAAAAAGGCCACCTGCTGCTTCACATATTTTGCCTTGGGTTCATGTCTTTGGCTGAAAACACACTGCGGTCCATCATGGCATGACATCTTTATATACAGGGCAGTATGGTAACCTGTCTTTGAGGAGGGCCCTGGATGTAGATTGGTCACTCCATGGGACTGAAGGGGGCAGTTGTTATTTATTTTGCTTGTGACATAGTGCACAATCACAGTTTAATCTTGTTTTGGATGACTGATAAGGGCATCATGGTAGTTGTAGTCATATAACAAATCAAAATAGCCTACAATATATTGCTGCTTAGTGTGACATTCCTGCAGGCATTGTTATGTTGGCATGGGCCATAGCTTGACATTTGGGCAGAGTCAATGCTTCCAGGGGTTACGTTTATTTGTGATACTCTAACAGGCATCATGTAGTTGAGCTTATATAGCGCACAGCTACCCGCAGTGGGTTTCCCGGCGCTTGCTTAGGGAACCCTTCCTGGTATTCCCCTGTGAGATAGCAGGCATGGTGTGGAGATTATTGCAACGTACGCAGTTGCTACCTAGAGGCCAGGTTACGCACCCTGAGGTCATGCCACTGCATCCTAATATTCCCCTGTGTGAGTGGGATTGTGCCTATGACATTGACTTTGACAATTATTCTGCCCCACATTTACCTTTTCCTGCTGTGAGAAGTATGTTGAACTTGTGCCCCAAACAATTGTGGTTGGTGTACAATGGGGCACATTTCAAACCCATTGCTATTACCTGTAGCTGCTGAACTCAATCCTTGTCATGAAGAAAATATTGTTGGTGATGATAAGGTCCACCACTCCCAACAGCATTCTGGTGTGTTCCAGATAATTTGTTCTACGTGATGATAGAAAGAAACCTACGGCATCCATAATCTCTTTTGATACAAGTGAAGAGTGATTACAAATACAACGTGACCTCTACATTGACTGGTCCCACACCAGATCCTCAAATGTGTTGAGAATGTCTGTGGTAACACGTACACAAACTGGGAAAGGTGTTCAGTCAATAAACATATCCCAGAAATAATTGGATGTCCAGAGTGGAAATCATACTTTCTTGTGGACTACAGGCAGTAGATACAAACAGAGAAACATCAGATATTCGATTTAAAAAACGTTAAACTCAGAGTCTGAAAGAAGTTCTACCTCTCTCCAATGAGCCACCTTGCTTTTGATTAATATCTTTGCAACAGTGTAAGAACCTTGCTGCAGTTTTCTGTACCAGACTATGTCACCTAGGTGTTTATGGACCTCCTGTTCATAATCTGTTTGATTCATGAATACTATGCTTTTCCCCTTTATCCGCCTCTCAAATGATCAGTGTGGTATCACCCCCCAAACTAGATGAAGCAGCTCTTTCTTGTTTTTTAAGGTTGTCTTTAGGATGTAAGTGCAATAATTTCATGAGTTTGTCCTCAAGTGTGTGTAAATCTCCAATAACGTATTCAGTAAAAATATTAATGCTGTTATGATGTGCACCCTGTGGGATAAATTTACTATGCAGTTTCAATTCACTATCACATGCAAATTCCTGTATGATGTCAAGATCGTTGGCCAGATCGTCAAATGTGATCTCACCATCTGCATCTAAGTATTACACAGGACACACATCACTCAGTTAACTTGTGACATGCATTGTGGGGTTAAACTTGACTTGCTCACCGTTTGAGTGACAGGTCTTGCCTTTTTTCAACCTTTCATGCAAGATAGCATTTAATTGACTTGAGGCATTCTAATTGCATTCCTAAGATGTGATTGGCGCTCCGCTTTGAAATGTGTAGTTTGCTTGGTCATCGAAACACGAGCAGAAGACGCATGGTGGGGACTACCCTGTGACCAGCACATTTGGTTATGTTACACTAGTATCTTTGTGGAGTATTAGTTACTATGTGGTCCAGTGTGTGGGAGGACCTATTGTTTGACTTTGTTTTCACAATTGTTCTCCTTAGCTTGGACGACTGGTCTATCTGCTCTGATGTGCTGAGCTTCATTATTGCGAACATCATTTTCATATTCACTATAACTCAAGATCGTTATTCTGCATAAGGTATTTTCTGGTATGATGTCCAAGTACAACAAATCACGCGTTACATCACTTTCTTTGGCAATGGAGTGCAAGTTATGTTTTTGTGTCTGTGTTGTGGACTACTTGTCCTTACACTGATGAGTTTCTCACATTTTTTAGTTTAAATTTTGGCAATATATTGTTCTTCTTTTAGTTGTTAATTCATTTTAGGATTCTTTTTGTTTTAACACTCTAACTGCTGTTTGTGTACACATGGTGATGTGGCCTATTTCTTCTCATTTTCGCTGGTGGACATGGTGAATTCAGGATAATTTTACATATCCTTTTTCTTGGTTTCTTGGGCCCTAACACATGTGTCTGGTCCGGTTTCTTGTGCTTTGTCTGAATCCTCTCTTGCCAAAAAAATCCTTCTTTTCCTTTATTTTGTTTTATGATTTTCTGTGGCAATTTATTTGGCTGTTAATTTGATATTTTAGTGTTCCTTGGAAGGTTGCTTTCTTACCAGAACTCACTACATTTATGCTATTTGGACTTTATTTGAACTGGATTATGGTAAGAACATTTATAAACACTTTGTGAGATTATTTTCTATTTCGTGTCCAAGGTTTTGCGAGCAATTTTGGTTTTCTTATTAAATGTTTTGGTTTTCGGCATTCTTTCCTTTTTATTTTCTCCCATTTTTCTTTCCTATTTCTTTATTTATTTGTCTTTGACTTCATTTCTTTACTTGTACATCCAAGAAGATGTGTTTTTTATTGGTGTTGCAATTTTTGTATCTTAAAAGAAATATTCTTCAATTTATTTTGTTTTATGCATTGAAGCATCTTCCTACAGGATCTTTCATTAGCATTTATGGTTTGAATTGAATCTTTCTTATTCCCTTTGCCAATGGGATTAAAAACATATTTTTATATTCTTGTGACATACAAATAAAGAGTAAATGGTTTAAAAATGGATAGGATTACACAATATCTTTTAGGGTTAGGTGTCAAGTTTAGTGTTAGGTTAAGGTGTATTTTTAGGATTAGATAATGTAAGTCTATACATGTTGTCAAGGAAAAGGCATTCCTGTTTTGGTATAAACTACAATGATATAAAATTGATTCTACCAGCTCATATTCGATTTCAGACAGTCCACATTTCAAAAAAGGTTACATTTCAAAATATGGTTGTTTCCAATATAGTTCCTTACTATAATTTTTTTGATTTAATTCAATCTAAGGTGTGCAGATCGGAGACCACATTAATGATGAATACATTGCTTGGCAGGACAAGTGACCTTGCTGCCCATTAAGGATGTCCAGAAGTAGAAACTACTTCCCCTGGCTTGCTCTGTTACCCCAGTCATTGCCCCAGTCATTGCCCCTGCTTCCCAGATCACAGATCTCATTAAGGCAAACTCAATAACGGAAACTAAAAACATATCTAAAAACTCTGTTTACTTTCTAAAGGGCTCAAGTAGCCATGTGTACTTTCTGAAGTTTCAACTCAAAGCCCTTGCATTAATCACTCAGCATCAAACAGAAGGTTGTTCAAGGGTTAAAGGTTTCATTAGGTTCAAACGATATAGGACGTCACATCCCCTTTCACATGGCTGGAGGACCGAGCCTACCCTGAAAAGGTTATCAAACAAGCGAGAAAGAGGGCCCTAAATATTCCTTGAAAGGAACCAGAAACACAGCGGGGACTGCATACCAGTGGTCACGACCTTTGGACCGCTGTCCACGAAAATCAGACAGATTATTAGGAGGCATTGGGATTTGCATAGCACCTCCACCATGAAAATGCCCCAACCCAGATTTGCCTTTATGCTGTCAGCCAAGTTACAGGACCGTTTGGTACACACCCAGCCTATCCAAGAATTCAAAGAATTCTGGGTGCCTTCTGGACACTATCTATGTGGGGGATGTTCAGTGTGTGAGCTCACTGCACCTGCCAAGAGTGTGACCTTGACCCACCGGAAGACCTGGTACCTTAATAGGTTCAGCAATTGCAACACGGGTAATGTCATCTATAGACCCGTGTGGACTCCACTATATCGGACTCACGACACGTAAAGTCAAAATCAGAATACAGGACACCTGAGCACGCTGAAAACAGGAAAATTAACCACCAGGCTGGTGCAACATTTTCAAACACAGAAGCACCATTACAAAGACATATGATGGGTGGTACTGGAAAGGGTAGTGGGCAACCAGTACAATACGGAGACTAGACTAAGTACAAAAGAAGCACATTGGATTTATCAGGAGGGGGTGGACCAATATGGTTTAAACAACCTTATTGAATGGAATAGAGAAGAAGTTCATTAAACATATATGATCTTCGATCCCATGGATCCCCTCCAAGCCTTCTTGTGAACTAGTTCTCCTAAGTTGCCAACAGAGGAGTGTGTGGGGGTGGTATCGTCCATATTTAGAAAAAAGGTCTATAAATAAGTGTGGCCATGTAGATCCCCCTAGTAACCCTCATAGTTATGGGAACGTACACATCCAACACCACGCAAGAGACAGCGTTGGAAACATAGGGACTTGAAACCATGGAGTATAATCCAGTATTAATCTATGAGCAGAAGCTATGAGCAGACAGAGTGGGACCATACTGCTGTAAATACACCAGTAAGGGTTATTTTTTTTAACGAGGTGTTCCCTGGACGTCTTGTACTTATATTGTGAAACACTCAGGGACATTCACAGAAATGTTAAGCTCGACAGGCTCAGTCTATTTAGTTTAACTGGTATGTGTGACAGTTAATTAGGAGCCTCACACACATCTAAGAAACTGTCCTAGCAATACACGAACAATGATATAATTGCACGTTTAAAATCTTCTGTCCCACGGAACTCCATTCAGGGGGTAAGGTTAAAACGTCAGTCTGATATGGTGCCCGCTCGAGTCCCAAGTGACTGAAGAGGACTCCAGTGTCAGGAGAGGGGCAGGACACGTACGCGCCTATGTGGAGCGCTGCGTTTTGAAAAACAGTGTCGCTCACCGAGTCTGCGAGGAGCAGAGCAAACGCCAGATACTCGTGCCGACAGGGTAAGCGGAAGCACATAGTCTTGGGAGCAGGGCATAAGTGTTTAAAGCTTTTAAGGTTTTTTAATGTTCTCCTTGCGGGGAGCAGTTTCACGATACTGCTTCCGCGAGCGGAAACGAAGTTACGTTAGAGATTCAGGCATGAGTCAGCTATGTACACACCCTGGGTAACTGGCAGGGGTAAGATACGTTTCGAGGCTTAATGCTTAATGGGGACCCACACTAAACTGCCTCATGTTTTATGAGCATGTTCTCTATGTGCCTGGAGTCTGTAATTTTAGAAAAAGGAGTGAGCCCTAGTTTCTCTCAAAATAAATTGGCATATTATGAATCTAGTACTCTATTCATCTCCCTATCTCTTCATAGGCTGACGTTTAGCAGCGATAGAGACGGACAGTGTGATTGTGGACGAGTGCATATTTACAAGTAAAGGGGGTTGAAGGTATGCCCAGGAAGGGCAACCACCCGGTAAATATGCTTACGTAATGAAGGTGGCTCCCACATGTATGAAACGACACGTTATATTTGGTGCCAACTGTTGATATGTGGTGTTGTGTTGTCTCTGACTCCCGCAGCTATAAAACACAGACAACAATCGGTGCAGTGTGGAAAATTGACCATTGCCCTGATGAAATTGTCGCAAATTCCCCTTGGCAATAAAACATGTTGGTTTTAAGTGAGTAGACCCACAGCACGGAATAAAGTATTGCAGGCAGTGGTTGTCTAGCTAATTTTTAGATTAGGAATAGCGGTATTCCAGCTCAGATCCCACTACTCCCCACAGGGTTGACACTGCCAAATGCCCGGATAAGCTACCCGGCGCACTGGCAACACGTGATACCACACTTAGCACTTTGTTCTTTTTCTTGTTTCATCACAATTTTTTGTTGTGGGCTGGCAGTCGCTGATGATGAGAACCTGAGGATGCAGGCGAGTACCAGTCTGCGAACTCCCATGGTGTTACTCCCGTGAGGCACTGCCAACCTCTTTCACCACTTTTTCTTCTTTACCTATGTTTGGTCATTCACACTAGAGGGTGGCACAGACCATGGGAGACAGAGCCCACAGACACATCTAGTTTTAAAGAATAGAAGGTGATCTAGGATTCCCTTGAATAGACAGCTTCAGTATAACCGCTGTTCCGTCACTCAAAGTTGGGTGACTCTAGACGGATGGAGGGATTACTGAATAGTTTTTTCACCTATAGAACAGGTCCACTGTTGGTTATGATTTTGTGAGTGGGTCGACCTGTTCTTTACCCCCTTCAGCTCCTTTATGTATATGGTACTTCCTAAAGGGCTCAAGTAGCCCTGTGTACTTTCTGAAGTTTCAACTCGCAGCCTTACATTAATCGCTCAGCATCACACAGAAGGTTGTTCAAGGGTTAAAGGTGTCATTAGGTTCAAACGATACATGACGTCACTTCCCCTTTCACATGGCATTTTTGTGAACTAACATCGATGACTTATAAGTGGACTAATTAAAATATCAATTTGGGACTATCCATAGTACATTTCAAGAACACTAACAATTATCGCAAACCCTGCGCACTGGTTAGTGAGTTCAAATCATGAGAATGAATTGGAGAGATAATGTCAGATAGCTCATCAGGTACCAGGTCTCCATCTTGATTCTTTGTATGTGAATTCTAATGGTAAGGCCGTGCATAGCTGCATGCTGCCAAATGTGTCATTACTGGCATTAAGGAAACGTGGCTCTCTTTTATTTTAAAATATAATTAAAAGCTATTAACCAATCAATTAATATATAATTTAAATCGAAGGTTATATCTGAGGTTTAATAACAGCAGCACGATTTGGGATAGCAGCAGTTAAGGATATTTAATCGGACATCTTACTTACCGAGATGGATTCTACATCAGTTTATAGTAGTAGTTTTACAGCCGCGTTATTGAATTACTTACCAACATGCAATAAACCCATGCAATTATTTTCCAAGTAGAAATACCTTTTCGAGTGCGAATCTATATTTACTATGAGCCAAATCGGGCACGGTTTTGCAGCTCAGCCTGGCTTCGGGGTTCTACTGACTTGTTTTGAAATGATATGCCTTTGAGTAACCCATTAAAGTATGTGTCCAGTGGACCATGTGTTAAACAAACTCGGGCCTGGAACCAAACCACATCGAAAAAGTCCCCCAAAGCAAAAGCATATTTCAACAGCATCTACTTGCGCAAGGTTTATAAACGAAAACAAGGGTTAGGTTGGAAATGTTCACTAAAACGTAACAATAACTGATCATAGAGAAATGTAATAATTAGTACTCGAGGCTAGGTCTTTGTTCCCTCATTCTAGATTATTTCAAATAAATTTATTGTGCTCTAATTAGAAATCACGCCGACATTTGTTTAGAATTGTTTCGACTTTGATTTCCTAGAATTGATTCCTTTCGAGCAATTGTTAATTCATAATGATGTTTGTGTGTTGGAGCATTCATTAATGCATTGCGCAGACGTGTGTTCGTTCAGAGCTCTGTGCAAATGGTAAGGAAGCGTGAAACCCCGACTCCCGCTCATTTTACCATTTGTAAGAAGCCTGACTTCAGTGAGAACACCGCTTACGTACGGTGGATTTATCGGAACAATGCCGAGACTAAAATGAATCAATCACTTCACTGTCATTACCACCGCCAAATGACTGAACTAACAAGTTACATTGCTTAATTTGTACCAGAAAAAGTGCTGCTGTGCCGGAAGCTCTGGCCATAGTGCCAATATCGGCAACACACCCAACCCGCAAACACAGCAATACCAGAATAAAGAACACACAAGGCACATGGGTTGTTGGAGAAAACATTGCTGCAGGTTTATTGTGCATAAGAAATATGCCAACATGGTGGGTCAACTTACGGGCGATCCAAGGGCAGGCAGCCACTCTGCTACCTGCCCACCTGATGAGCCAAATTGCACCATGGCATGACCAATTGGTGCTAACAATGTCGGCGCTAATACATGTCAGAGCGCCGAATACCTTACCAACGCTGTGTACTCTACAATCCACTTATTGCCTTTTTCATCGACTACCATAAACTCATTGGGGCTTATTTGCAAGCCCCTTCCGCCGCATCAATTTTAATATGGGAAAAAGTGATGTAGTGGCTGCTCAAAGGGTTTGTAAAAAGGCCCTCTTATCACCTTTATCTCACTCATGCGGGCTCCTGCTTTCTCTCTGAGCGACGGTTTTTCTGTCATTCCCTTCCTCACTTGTTCCCCTTTGTTTTTACATCTGTTGCTCTCTGGAATGTTTCCAGAGGAAAATACGTGCTGGTCACCAGAAATGAGTGCTGGTGAGCCCCACCTGCAACCACCAGCTCAAATCAAGCACTGATCAAGTATTAACTTTATTATCACATCTGGCTACGACCCTTGTATTTACCATTTAAAACTAAACTAGGGCCTGAAAGTTCTTCACAGATATCTTATTCTCTTGCTTTGCAAGGATTTGAAAGTTGCTGGTTTCTGTATAGGTGTTATGTTTTAGATGCTGGATGAAAAAATGACAACAGAAACCAGTATATGTTTTACACTGATCTGTATTAAATTGGCCGTGTTTGTGAAACCTTTGTTTCTCTTCTCTAAATGGAGCTCGTCTCCACCGATGGTTCTAATCTGGACTGCTTGTTCCGGTCACCTCACTTCTTGTCCTGTCCTTAGACAAACAGCGATGCCCAGAGCCTTGCTGCAGGCCAAAGAAAACACATTTTAATTAGTCTTTCTTGAATAAGGAAACCTGTCCATTAGAAAAGGACATTACATTTTCTGTGAATGAGAAGATATGGAATACGGAAATATGTTGGGCATTGATATAAGACAAAGGGTGGTCTATGTAGATCACTATGCATCTCGAAGAGTAATAATTTCTGCAGCAGGCATCAAAGAGAGAATGCAGACACATTTTCGGAACCTTGGGGACAATCTACAAAGTAAACACTGTTCTGAGGGCCTAATTATGATGTCAGCTGGACCGCACAACAGCCTGTCGGTTGTGGTCCAACCCACATCTAGCTTTACGGGGTTAGGAGGCCGGGGACGAAGAGACCTGTGGTAAATAAATAAATAATACCTCTATTTTTGAATAGATATACAATAACAGATAGCTCAATAAATAAGAGTCAAGATTCGAGGTAGTAGGAGTTTGCAGGTTTAATACAGCATAAAGGACAGGAACAGGACAACCTGCACGGGAATAGGATGGCAGCGCTGCACGGGGCAGGGACAAAGGAATGGCAACTTTTAATAACAGTGCACAAGTATATATACTTAAACAAAATACATGATGTTCAATACAATAGGCGTAGCAGTGGGCAGGGCCTGTAGCAGTCGCGAAAGATAAGGCAGAAAGTAGGTGTAACAAGAGGCGTGAACAGGGCGTATACATAGACATGTGATGTAAACGTAACGGAATATGTCACAAATGGGCGGAAACATGGAGGGGGCTACCTAAGGAGCCGGGAACTCTAACCTAGTGGTGCGCGCAAGCTGGCAATGACGTGTTACTAGGGAGAAGCTGGGGGCTATGACTTCTGAGCTAGAAGGAGAGACGAAAGTCTGGAGAGTCAGAGCGACATGTACCTAAACACTATCTAGTATCTGATGTTTAGAGAACATGTTGATAGAATCCAAAAGTTATCAGGGTAAAGGCTAACAGACACTAAGACTGGTACATGCATTATTCTACATGTAGTGTGTGTTGAGGAATATTAAATGACCATAAATACAGTATTTCTCTTACATGGAGACGTAAAGGCTAGACGATGACTGAAACTATTGATGCGATTCAGTAGCTTAGGAATGCAGAGAAGGAGAGCTGGACTGATAACTAGAATCATAACATACTCTTGGCAGACTGGCAGGCAGAGCCAGGCCGAGCCGGGCACTGTGAGGCAGGAAGTAAGTGAAGGGTCAGGGATACAGGTGGGGGCTGTATCGCTCCTCGGAGAGGGTTCAGGAGACTGGAGCTGAATCTGAGTCCGGGCCGTTTTGAGGCCTAGAAACGGGGATTTTCAATGAAATAACGTGCACACTGAGAAACGTGGCAATGTAGCTTTACATAGGCCTAATACTCGTAGCTTTCACGAGAACTGGAAACTGGCATACTAGAGATGGACACAACTGTAATTGCGTCTTTAATCGATCATGGGGAATACATATGCATATTAATCATGCACATATAGCATAAGATGGGGAACACGTAGGGACACAGAACATGGCAAAATTTTACTTTTCCACATTCCCTCCTTGTCACTACGTTTCCATCAGGAAACATCGATATTCATGATACCATCTATCATTTCATACAGTATCATTTGTTCGTCTCGAAATTTCTTGGAACGGGATCTAGGACGGGACTTGGGACTAGGAATACAAGAGGTAGCACAAATGCCGCAAATCGCAGGGCCACATTGTATACAGAGGCAGCAACTGAATATGATCGCTACTGCAATACCTAGAAAGGACAATACTTTCCATCCCCAGGCAGAAATTATACTCCAAAACCAACCGGACCATGTCCAGGTGCCTGGATTCTGGTGTAACTGATGGGCAATTTTATGAAGTCTGGTTATAGCTGAATAAACAGACGGCGCGTTATTAGGAATGAAAATGCAGCAACTAGATCCGATGACTCTACATGCTCCTCCTCTATCGGCCAGTATGACGTCAAGAACGAGACGATTTTGGAGCACGACAAATCTCATAGCAGATTGCTCTTCGGTTAAGTTACCTAGGGCAGAGGCAGTCTCATTCACTACTGCTTCAAGAGTTCTTGTTAACCTACGGATTAACTTACTATTCTGGATAGGTCCTATAAAGAAAAAGAATCCTCTATTGAAATCTGTATACTGTTCTAGAGCAGTTTCAGTTTGATCGACAATCGGGGACTCGATCTCCCTTCTATGTCTAATGTGTACTAGATGTGTGTTTCTATGATAATCAGATGGGGCTAGGAAAACTGGTGGCAGTAGGAAGGCAATGTAACAGGTTCCATCCCAATCGAGGGGCAGACGAACATATGCGGTCTGACCACAAACAAAATAAGAATGACGTGAAGCTTTGAAAATAGATTTCCCACTGTCACTATACTCGACAATAGTAGTACAATCACTATGTCCTACATGTACGGAACCATTATTTCGGACACATAATTCGCCTTTGACTGGTAATATTGAAATAGCAGGTAAGTCTGGAGTAGGATCAGACTGAACATTCAGAACCATGAAATTCGAAGAATAATTACCCAAATTATAAACTTCATTTTCTAGATCTAACCCTGTTCTGTGGGGAAGACCTTGCTTGTCTGGAAAACATGTACTGTTCAGAAGGGACATATCAGTTGAGGATGACGTTAACGTGGACCATGCTCCACATGAACCATTATGTGAAAACGGATAAGGAAAGAGTGGCAGAACTCCCTTCGGTGTCTGGAAAGGGGGGAGTCGACCACACACCCAACAATTAGTGGCATTGCTGGTCTGGTGTGAATAATGCAACATACGGATAAATGTGTTATTGCGCATAGCAAGACGATAGGATAGTTCGTGAGGAGGCAGATCACTAAATGTGTGCTCTACTGTAGCATTAGAAAACATATTTACATGAGAAATTGGAAAACATAAATGAAATGCATAACTCGTGCAGGTAACCATTAAGCTTAAAAACAATATAAAACTTAGAAAAACGATACATCGGATAGAGTTTTGACTAACTCTCTCACTATGGGGGTCTATCTCATACATGTCAGATACCTGTCTAACCGTTTCACCTAGGGGAGGACTTAGACAATTAAACTGGCTGACTTATTTTACTAGACCGTAGCTTACTTTTATACTCCTGCCGCGGAGTTTTCTCTAACAGGGAGGGCTTGATATCAATGTCATTTGCGGGACAGTCCTTAAGAATAGTATCTTGGCAGTCTTTAAAATCTTGACAATCCTTGGAAATGTTCTTGGAAACAGTTTTTAGTCCGTGAAATTTCTTGACGTGTGACAGGTGCACCCACCCCTTCCTGCCTTCCAACTTGACGGCAGTGCGGGTGGTTAAAAGGACTAACTTCGGCTCCTTCCAACGAGGCTCCAGCGGACTTGAACGATCAAAATTGCGGACGAGGACCAGGGTGCCGGGAAGGATCTCGTGTGGCTTGACTTCAGTATTGTCGGGAAATGCAGCGGCAACCTGTGAACGACAAGAGTGTAGGGCAGACATCAAGGAAGCTAGGTAATCTGTCAGCATATTACTGGAAACATCTGTAATACTTCGGGGTCTGGGTGTACCCCACACGTTCGGGGGGCGGCCGAATACGACCTCATAAGGGGACACACCTGATCTGGAATGTGCGACCATGCGCATATAGAACAGGGCAACTGGCAGGGCAACTAACCAGTCTACACCTTTCTCTTTACAGACTTTGGCAATACGGATTTTCAAGGTTTGATTATGTCTCTCTACGAGACCGGCTGCTTCTGGATGGCGTACACAATGGAACTTCCACTGGTACCCTAACAAAAGGGAAACGTGCTTCATTAGTTCAGATGAGAATGGCTGGCCGTTATCAGAATACACGACCCTAGGGAGTCCATAACGGGGGAAGAATTCACGAACCAACTGCTTGGCAGTGGTCGCGGCTGTGTAATCTGGGACTGGATATGCTTCTGTCCACCTGGACAAAGCGCATACAACTACAAGGACATACTTGAGACCTCGACATCGCTCCATCTGAATATAATCCATCTGGAGGACTTCAAAAGGGTGGTCAGGAGGTTGGAATCCACCTTGTTCCACCGGGACACTTTTACCTGGATTGAACTGGCAACATATCATACAGGTACGGACTTTCTGCTTGGCTGCAGCTCGTAAATGCTTGTTAAACCAAATGTTCTGGATACTGTCTAACATGGCTTTTTCTCCTAAATGTGCAGGACTATGTGCGGTATTGATAATGACTTGAACCATTGAGTCGGGGAGAAACCATGTGGCTTTTCCCCTCGTCAACCATCCCTGATCTGTCTGGACCCCTCCTTGTTCGGACCATTTCTTGATTTCCTCGGGAGTAGCATGTAACTGGATATCTATGACATCTTGAGTAGGGTCCTTAACTGTCATACAAGTAGTCTGTTCGAGAGTGGATGTCGGTGTCTTGTTAACTGGTATGTCTGGAGTCTGTGCTGTAAGCTTGGCTGTTCGATCTGCTAGATCATTACCTTGGGAAATAATGTCAGTAACTTTCGTATGTGCCTTGCACTTCATGATAGCGATAGATGTCGGTAAATGTATTGCATCTAACAGAGCTTGAATAAGGAACCCATGCTGAATCTTGGTTCCATGAGAAGTCATGAAACCTCTCTCCTGCCAGAGCACTCCGAAGTCGTGTACAACTCCGAATGCGTAGCGTGAATCTGTGTAAATATTAACTTTCAGGTTCTTGGCGTGTATGCAGGCTTGAGTCAGAGCAACTAGCTCTGCTGCTTGAGCAGACAGGGTGTCAATACGGTGTGTTTCAATAACTTCAGTGTCAGTAGTCACTGCATACGCGGCTACTAGTTCTCCTGTACTCGTTCTCATACATGAACCATCCACATAAAGTGTCAGGTCGGGGTCTGGTAATGGAATATCTGTCAGGTCTTGTCTCGGCTTAGTCATAGTGTTAACTACTTCCACACAGTCATGTGTGGCAGGATTTGAAGTAACTGACGGTAACAGTGTAGCAGGATTTAGAACGTTGCAGCGTCTGATTTCTATGTGTGGCTGGAATAGTGTCAATTCATAACCTGTCAAACGTGCAATTGTCAAGTGCTGAGTCTGTGTTCGGTTTAAAAGAACTTCCACGGAGTGTGGAACTTGTACTGTCAGGGAATGTCCTAATACTATGGAATCACTTTGTCTAATAGCTAGTGCTGTGGCTGCAACTGACTTGAGGCACGCAGGCAGAGCCTGGGCTACTGGATCTAATGTGCTCGAAAAATAAGCACAGGGCTTGTATTGTCCTGCTTGATCTTGTGTGAGAACGGATAATGCTGTACCATCACGTTCTGTAACAAAAAGCGTAAAAGGCTTACTGTAGTTCGGTGTTGCTAGAGCAGGAGCTTGGCATAAGGCTTTCTTTAATTCATTAAAACTAAGTGTATGTTCAGATGTCCAAGGGAGAACAGTCGATACGGCTGCCTCCTGTGTCGTTAACTGTATCAGTGGCTTGGCTAGAAATGCATACTGAGGAATCCATTGTCTGCAGTAAGAAGTAAGGCCGATAAAAGCACGTACCTCCTTCTGTGTCTTGGGCTGAGGGAGACTCGCTATTAACTGGATACGGTCAGGTGTCAACTGCCTACCCCACTTGGACAGCAAGTGGCCTAAGTAGATCACTTGCTGGACACAGAATTGAAGCTTTGAAGGGGACACCTTGTGCCCCATCTCGGCTAGGAAATACAGAACTGTGAGTGACGCTCGCTCGCAAGTACGTTCAGAACGGGCTGTGATCAGTAGATCATCGACATATTGGAGCAGGGCAGTGTCAGTTGGCATGTGAATATTGTCTAGTTGTCTCTTAAGTGCTTGACTGTAAATGCTAGGACTTTCTGTGAAACCTTGAGGAGCTTGTGTGAATTTATAGCTCCTTCCATTTAAACAGAATCCGAAAAGGTACTGGCTGTCTGGATGAATGGGGACACTGAAAAATGCATTCTTGAGGTCGATTACTGTAAAAAATATTGCCTCAGAATCAATGGCTGTCAATAGAGATGAGATATCTGGAACAACTGGGTACTGAGGAATGATACATTTATTGAGTTCTCGAAGGTCAATCACTAATCGATATACTGGGGGTGCATTTGGATCAGTACGTTTCATGACTGGAATGATAGGAGAATTACATACATTGGAGTCAGTTTCTACAACTACTCCTTGAGCCATAAGCTCGTCAATAATTTTGGATAAGGCTGCTACAGCCTCAGGTGGCAATCTGTACTGTCTGATTCGTGGTAACACTACACCTTGCTTGAGAGTCACACGATGGGGTGTGATTCGCATGAAACCAACATCAGTTGGACCTTGCCCCCATAGATGTTGCGGGACATTTGACAATCTCGGATCAAAATCTTGTAATACATAGTGACCCTTGAAGTCACGTAAAAACAAACGTATCCCCTCTGGGGAACAGCAAATAACTGCACCTAATTCTTTCAGTGTCTTAATGCCTAACACATTTTCTGGACATGACTTCGTAAGCAATAGATCAGTAGTTCGGGACAATGGACCTACTTCTAGAGTAACTGGCTTTGATATCTCGTTTACAATAGGCTTTCCTGAAAATCCAAGGGAAACATTTCTAGAGCCTGAGAGCGGAGCCCCTGGAACCTCGTCGTGACTAATGGTAGTCCTACTTGCCCCTGTATCAATCAGAAACTTTCTGTCTTTCCCTAATACTTGACTGTGAACATAGGGACCTTCTTGATCTACAGGAATCTCGATGAGAGGCAAGCCTACCTCCCTCTCTAGGCTGTTTCATGAATACGCTTGATACTCTGGATACTCGGATTGTGCATACTGGTACATCTGCTGTGTAACATGCTGTGTTGCAGCTATAGGCTGCGGTGCTGGAACTGTCTGTTGTGCATTCTGTGGTGACTGAGAAGTCTGTGAAACTTGTTCTTGTCTAGGCGGACGTGGTCTTTCTTTAGTTTTACCAGTGGCTATATTGTGTTTCAGAACTGCACACTTGTTTATGAAATGACCTGGTTGTTTACAATAATTGCATGTCCCTTTAACGGGAGCTGCAGGATGACTGGCTTGATTCGGACCCCTCTTCTGACTGTCTTGAGGAACAGATTGTGCAACTAGTACTTTCATTTTCGTGTCTTTCATACGTCTTCTCTCGTGTTCTTGCTCTTCTCTGATTCTATTCTGGTGATACTGGAGCATTTGGAGCATCTGGGACGGGGTACTAGCTTGCCAAGTACTTTCGACTTTCAAAACTCTATTCTTAACTTGTGGACTTGAATTCTCGACTAATTTAGTAACAAAAAGATGAGGGTATGACTCGCTACTCGTCTTCAAACCACTGTTTATTATAAAACATTTCTCAAATCTAGAATAAAAATCACTAGTATCTTCGTCTGGTTTCTGTTTACGTGCTGAGATTGCATCCCAGTCTTCCTTTTTAGTGGCTAATAACCTAGGCAAAACTTGTATTAACAGTTCTGGTAATTCTTTACATTTGTCTCCAAGACCGGTACCTGGTACACGTATCTTATCTTCAGCTTCTAGAGCTGTCCAATCGATCTTTTTCTCTCCCACCTCCCAATCTTTTTCCTTGAGTTTTTCGTATATGCCCGCAGGCAACAGGACTTTTAACATTTTAATAATATCTGGATACGTGTATTCTCCCATACGGAGCATGTCTTTTAATTCTCGGTGGAACCCTGCTGGATCTTTGTCGTGACAGGGAATTAATTTCTTCATCTCTAAGAGTTCCATCTTGGTAACTGGGGTGTAAACAAATACTCGTTGCATTTCACCACCCGCTGTCCTAACTGGGTGTACTTCTCGTAACGGATGCTGTCTATCTATATAAAACGGTTTACTTTCTGGAGGTGAGACATGAACAAAATGCGGATTTAGGAACGTTCTATATTTGTGGCGCTGTTCTAGAATGACACTAATTAAATCGGTGCCTAAACCTTTCCATCTATACTGGAGTAATTCGTTCAGGACATCATGTAACGGACCTGGATCAGAATGTTGACCCTCATACAGAGTAATGAGGTGTTGGATCATATACATACCCACCAGTCGCTGCTCGGCTGGGGGCAGTTTCAGAAACATTTGTGCCACTATTTCGTCTGGAAAAGTGGTAGAATCAGTAATCCATCGGACTGCTGATCGGGCTAGTTCTTGTTCATGCATGGTACTTAACTCACTATAACCGATTCGTGATTTCAGAATGTGATCGGTAGCTTGAAATACTTGTTCTAGAGAACCTTGTTCTGGTGCTGGAAGAGGAACAGTTTTCTTGTGTTCTAGGCGTAGATGTCGGTCTGGAAATCTAGATTTACCTACATACGCTATTCTGGCGGTGTTCTCGTCGTCTACCTCTTCAGTAGGAGAGTCATTTTCTTTCTCGCTTCCTAGAGCTTCTTTGCGTTGTTCGTGTAACCTTATTATTTCTTTACGAATTTTCTTGTACATACTCTCTATACTATTGAGGGTCTTGTGCTTACCCTCGGCTATATTATCACTCCACTTTGTCAGAATTTTCATTTCGGTCGGATCTTTAGTCGGGGAATCTTGTTCCCTAATTAAACAATTGATCAGAAACTTTAACAGCATGAACTGGATCTCAGATTTTCTGTGAGACATGACTTCACCAATACTTTCTGGATCTTGTCCTGTACGTATGAAACGATACATTCTGTCTAGATCTTCTTTCATATTCGGTAGGGTGTCCAAATACTCGGTCACCCGTCTTACACGTAATGAATATATAACCATACTATCATCACCTGGGACCGGATCATAACGGCATTCGGTAAGAGCTCGTCTGATATCTGCAACAGACTGATGTTTGGGCGTGCGCTGTAACGCACGTTCATGTAACTCGACTGACGTTACACGTTTGTGTGGCGGCGGGGTTCCCGGAGGACCTCCTCCCGCGGCCCCTAAACTGGAATCGTCGACTGATACTCTTCGTGCTGGCAGAGTGACCAGTGTAGCGGGTACTTGTAATGTAGGCTGGACCGGGGGTACCGTAACAGGTGCTGTAACAGGTGCCCCGGTGACTGGAGGAGCAGGATTTACATTATTTACAGGAGCTGGCGGAACAGGATTTGCATATTCTGGGACTGTGTCGTCCAAATAGGACGAGAGAAAAATATCAGCTGCGGTCGGTTTGTGACGTAGCTTGGTCGGAACTAAGGGTGGCGGAAAATTACTGGATGTTTCCGGGGTTGCTTTTGGCAAGCCCTCGGCAAGAAGAGGATACATACCCTTAATGAGGGCATTCCTCTGTCTGTCTGACTGTTCGGTTTTAACTCGTTCACCTATTTCGATTAGTTCCCTTTCTTGGGCTCTTTCTAAGGATTCTCTACTTAATTCTGACTTTCTGATTTCTTTTTCGGTTCTTTTATGAGATTCTTTGCGCCATAACTCGATGGCATCTTTCTGTGACTGTCTGGCTTTCTTTTTCCATAACGCTTCTTCTACTCGCATGATGCACTCGGCATCCCATGTACCCGATACGGGCCATCTATACTTTTCTTCTAACTGTTTGGTGTACTCCACCCACAAATCTAGATATAATATGGCACTTATGCCATGCTTTTGATACCTAAAATGACCTGGACTGTCCCTAGGCGGGACAGGAACTGCTTCTTCTAACAGACCTTTTCTAGTTCTTAACTGACGTAACTTTGAAAACAATGGCATGACTGGGCTGGAGTCTAGACACAATACAATGCACAATGAACACGATACTTACTGAAGATACACCACTTTCATACCACGACATTGAAATACATGAATGACATTTAAAATAACAGTTCGGACAAAATACTACCTGGAATACTGAGAACAGAATACATGAATTTCTCGAGAACAGAACGGACTAGAACAGAAACTAGATGCACTGCTAAAACAGTACGAGACTTACCGGTCTCATAAAGAGACACGTCAGGACCCGCATCCACCTAAGTGGACACTTCGTGTTGGATCTGTGTACCCAAACCCACGGACCAGAGACAATGCAATTGACCCTGTCTAGATACTACCCCAGCAACGGTACTCACCGGGCAGCAAGAACGGAAGGCCTCGGACTGGACTGGACTGCTACGACGACGGACGGACGAACTTCGGACTTCAGTTACAGGTGGGCCTCCGGATACCTCGGACCTTGGACTCTCGGCTTGGGCTCTGGTCGGGACTCGCCGCGTTCCTCCACCGCCTCGTCTGGACGCTGGACCGTAACCTCCGTCTCCTCCGTGGGCCTGAGGGATACTTGAAGCAGAAATATCTGCACGTGGCCGGTATGGTTCCGTCACGGCTGCAGAGGATCAGGGGGCTTGCGTGGCTTCACCGGCGCGTGGGGAAAGGGCAAGTCCCTGTTCGGGCGCCATTATGTGGTAAATAAATAAATAATACCTCTATTTTTGACTAGATATACAATAACAGATAGCTCAATAAATAAGAGTCAAGATTCGAGGTAGTAGGAGTTTGCAGGTTTAATACAGCATAAAGGACAGGAACAGGACAACCTGCACGGGAATAGGATGGCAGCGCTGCACGGGGCAGGGACAAAGGAATGGCAACTTTTAATAACAGTGCACAAGTATATATACTTAAACAAAATACATGATGTTCAATACAATAGGCGTAGCAGTGGGCAGGGCCTGTAGCAGTCGCGAAAGATAAGGCAGAAAGTAGGTGTAACAAGAGGCGTGAACAGGGCGTATACATAGACATGTGATGTAAACGTAACGGAATATGTCACAAATGGGCGGAAACATGGAGGGGGCTACCTAAGGAGCCGGGACCTCTAACCTAGTGGTGCGCGCAAGCTGGCAATGACGTGTTACTAGGGAGAAGCTGGGGGCTATGACTTCTGAGCTAGAAGGAGAGACGAAAGTCTGGAGAGTCAGAGCGACATGTACCTAAACACTATCTAGTATCTGATGTTTAGAGAACATGTTGATAGAATCCAAAAGTTATCAGGGTAAAGGCTAACAGACACTAAGACTGGTACATGCATTATTCTACATGTAGTGTGTGTTGAGGAATATTAAATGACCATAAATACAGTATTTCTCTTACATGGAGACGTAAAGGCTAGACGATGACTGAAACTATTGATGCGATTCAGTAGCTTAGGAATGCAGAGAAGGAGAGCTGGACTGATAACTAGAATCATAACATACTCTTGGCAGACTGGCAGGCAGAGCCAGGCCGAGCCGGGCACTGTGAGGCAGGAAGTAAGTGAAGGGTCAGGGATACAGGTGGGGGCTGTATCGCTCCTCGGAGAGGGTTCAGGAGACTGGAGCTGAATCTGAGTCCGGGCCCTTTTGAGGCCTAGAAACGGGGATTTTCAATGAAATAACGTGCACACTGAGAAACGTGGCAATGTAGCTTTACATAGGCCTAATACTCGTAGCTTTCACGAGAACTGAAAACTGGCATACTAGAGATGGACACAACTGTAATTGTGTCTTTAATCGATCATGGGGAATACATATGCATATTAATCATGCACATATAGCATAAGATGGGGAACACGTAGGGACACAGAACATGGCAAAATTTTACTTTTCCACAGACCGACTGCTGCTTTTCTGATGGGCTCCAGGAGTCCGTGGTAGCAGTGGTCTGAAAGTAATACCCTACAATGGGGCGGTGCCTGCTCGGGCACCACCGTAGGGTTACGATTTCCCTTTTAGGAAGCCTTTCAATGGCAGTCCGACCACCATTGAAAGGCTGTCGGAAATGGACTTTCCTCTGTGGCCTCCTCTAAGACGCCCGGGGGCACCTGTGGTGCCCCCCAAACATCCATACCATGCGTGCCAGACACCACATGGTGCCTGGCACAGGGTGCATTGATGTTTGTGTTGTGATTCTATCTAGGACCCTAATTCGATATTCCCGATTTATGCCCTTATGTTGTTATAACAAATAATATCCTTATAAAGGCATAAGAATCATATGCATATTTAGTAATAGCCAATGCAGTCCAAATACGGCAAGCCTACTCCCCTAGACTCCAAGAAAGTACAACGCGTTCTTTAAACAAACCAAGCCTCCAGCAGCCCGGGAATTCCCCCTGCTTTTGTTTTGATTTGCACAAGAACTCCTGGAGTCCAGAAAGAACTGTTAGTTCTTAGTGACGTCTTATGTCCAAACTTACGTCAAACCCGGCACCTTTCAGGTATAAATATACCAATGTTGCCTTAAGCAAACACACAGTGGTTTGGAGCAGAGCGGCTATCTACTTACCCGAAGCCCAGCTGATGCGAGAGCCGAAGGAAGCCGCCCATCCCTTTGACGCACTGAGAAAGACGCTGTCTTTTTCTCCAGCCGAGAAAATTCCAGCTCCGGTGTTCCCAGTCACCCTTGCGGGTTGCTGGGAGATCGAGTCCTGAGAGAGAGATACAAGACCTCCTACATTCTATTACCAAGGTACGGAGCTGACTAAACCCTTAAGAGAATTCTTGATTCAGATTCCTTGGCAAAAAAACAACTTAACGTAAACTGCAACTTACTTACTCCTTCCCACGTATTAGGCTTAGGTCAGGTACACCGGGGTAGGCCTGTCTTAGAAGCACCAGTTGAGTACGTTAGTCAATGTTTTTATGTATGTAATATTTTATCCATTTTAAAGTATCATATGGCTAAGAAACCATATCAATGCTTTTACAGTATTATTTCATAATACTACTTTTACTGTACGCACTTTACTTCATGATAAGTATTGCAATTGTGGCAATTCATTTCTCTTGCATGAGAAAGAAGACTGCTCAATAAATAACACCTTTTATTGAAAACGCCCGTCTCTCTATTGCTCTGCACTCTTGTGAAACTAAGTACGCATGATTGACTGAGTGAAATAACTGTCTATTGTTTTCACACGACTCTAGAGATACACTCTTTATTCTGAGGGAGCAAGGTTGTCATGTTTATGCGGTTGTCAGAAACTAATCCCTTCTTGTCTAAATCAAGAGAGTTAACTCTTTCCTGAACATTCGAGAAAGTTTCTAGTGACCTCTGAGCTAGCTGGCAAAACTAATTAAGTCTAATATAGTCAGTAGAGACCTAGTCGACCTCAGTCCTACGTCTACACTGCTGTTTATATTATTCCAATGCGCAGAGCCTATTGGGAATATAGGAACTACACTACATGGTGCCCAACGTTTGGTAAGGCGATAATCTAACGCAAGACATTAGAGTAACTCAGTCGTGCTTTTCACACAGACCCTTTTTCCGTAAAAACTCCAAAAGACGTCTGGAGTGGGTAAAAGGTTAAAATCCGCCAGAACTTAGTAGGAAGAAATTCGTATGTATAGTTTTTGGTTTAGTCAACGTTGAAGGATACAGTGTTCCAAAATATTGTGCACCTAATCGTTGTTTCCTTGAAACTTGCTCTGCAAAGCAACAAAACTTTCATTCAGTAAAATGACGGAAAGTGACGATGAAAAGGGAGAAAGCTTGATTAGCAGCTCAACTCCTAGCGGATGACACAAGTCTCCAAGACAATGACCCGAATGCTATAATCATTCCGGTAAACGTAAGAAGAACTATAACTAAAAAACGTATAGAAAATGGAGTATCATAATGAGGGGGTACAGTCATATTCATGGTAGAGGCCCATGAATATCGTCAGACAGAGGTATTCTATTCATGGATACAATTTCCAGCAGCACATGCTGTAACACACGAATTCCACTATTACAAAATATTGCCGATACGTTCGAATTGCAGTGGCAGATTAATGAACTGAAGCACTTAACATGGAGGCTGCCTTGATACTCTGACCACTCATCCTCATAAGACAATCTTGGATCTATTATCCAGGAACTAGTATAAGTCGGTTAGACATATTATAAAAGCCCTGACGAAGTTCGGAAATCGAACGAAACGCGTTGGGGCTGATGTTCACTAACCATGTTCAATGAAATTTAAATAAAGTCTCTTTCAAAGAAGACAAAGATTGGGCTTCCTTATTGGACATTACATTACTTGGGAAGTGCACCGCTCCATTGCTTAGTTCATATTTGTTCCCGGCCAGTACGGGTTGCGCCCTTCAGTGGCTGGCGCAGGAGAAAATTGTGCACACCACTCATCTGATTTTGGTTCTTAAGACTTCATTTTGAGTATGCTACCAAAGGCTAGTGCGGCACCTAGAGTCCGCTGTTGTTCTTGCTTTCTTTCAAGTCTAATATAGTAAGTAGAGACTTAGTCGACCTCAGTCCTACGTCTACACTGCTGTTTATATTATTCCAATGCGCAGAGCCTATTGGGAATATAGGAACTACACTACATTTGTAAACACCCATTTTTCTGATGTGGGTTGTGCAGTACCCTTTTCCGGCCACTGCACAAGCCACAATGGAGAAATGGATTATACTAGCCCCTCGTGTGCGGTTGCATTCAAATTCAAATTTAAAAGATGGAACCGCTGACTACTAGTCGTTCTGTTTCCATTACGACCCCATGCCGACTCAGGCCCTAATTACTATGCAGGTCGGACGAGCGTCCGACCTGCATAGTAATTAGGGCCTGAGAGTCCGAAATTTATTTCAGAGTTACTAGTACCACCTGATCAAGCAGAGACCAGATTGTGGTCACTTTGGAATGATCTGGAGATACTCTGGGTAAAAAGGCCAATGTGGAGCAGGTTGGACTGAGTCCATTTAATTTAACATTAGGAAAGCACTAGGCAAGATCATAGTTGCGATTTGCATTTCGATTGGAATATAAAACTCTTCTTATTTGATTACATTGGGTTACATCATGTTCAAAGATGAAGCTGGAAGAGAAAATTGTATAGGAAAAACAGATGAAAAAGAAATGTTTTGTTCACCAAGTTTTAAAAAGAAAACCCTATGAGTAATGCTGGGCTCTAATGCTCAGTGAGTTACCTATCCGACTATTAACAGATGCAAGCAAAAGGCTGCGTAGATTTGCTAAATTTAAAGGAGCCAAGAAATATGAAATCATATGAAGCAATTATTTAACATAGATTGGTCAATACTTTGATAAATATAAAGAAAGCATGCAACTTATGTCTAATGGGAACCATTGTCCACACATTTGAAAACCACCAAAAGTCTCCTGTGCTGCGTGATATGAATGTGTGCTTTATATCACTCTCTGCCCCCTCCTCCTGGTCCTCAGGGTAGGCAGAGGTAGTCATCAAAAGTCTATATATGGAGGCCTGGTTAGTCCTGTCATGGTTGTGTACAAAGCCACAGCTGTCGTGTCAGCTTTATATGGAGCTTATATTTGGGGGTATGCAGATAGGCTAACCAAGACTGAAAACAGGTGTTTGAAAACACTTTTTAAACTTCCCTAAAGTACCCCTGTAACACCAATACCCTTAGATCTGGCCCTTAACCCCATCCATCTAATAGCAATCCTAAAACTCTTGCTGTATTGGGTTAGATTATGGTCTACACAAGAACTGATATCTTACAGAGAGTGCGTGAAATACCTACTAGCCCTTGACAGTAAAGTAAAAACACTCTGGCTTAAACATGTACAAGAATTAACATACAGAATTAGTATGAGTAGTTTATGGACAGCACCAGACTGAATATTGAAAGGGGATACTGTAAGAGTCAAACATTGTTATTGGGAGGCAGTTATCCACCAAATGTGGGAAGCGTATGAATCAAACACTGTTACTGGAAAGTTTCTTAATCATAAATGCCTACCACGGTTAGAACCCTATATGAACAGGATGCACCCGCAACAATTAAAAAATGTGTATGTCCAATACGGATGTGGGATTCTTCCCCTTAGATAACACACTACTAAATGGAGAAATGTATCTCCTAAGTCAAATTGTTGTCCAAAATGCCCAAACATAGTGGAAACAGAAGCATATTTTATTTTATTTTGCCCTTATTACAGAACACCTCGGAAAAAATGGTTGTTGGCAGTATGTAAGAGTATGGGCATTAGACTTTATTGGGAAGCCGAGAAACTCTTCAAGAGCGATACAAGAGAACCTTTAGCTTTTGCGTTTTCCCAATATTTGTACATTGCCTGGGCTTTAAGGAGGAAAAAAAAGAACTCCAGTGGGAGTTCTTTTTGTGGATATTATGGAGTGGGCATGACCTGCTTGCTGGCATACCAGACATTGAACTGCTGTGGTATTCTGGTTTTGCGAGTGAGAAAGAGAGATGAGGGAGGTTTTTCTCTCTCTGGAGATTCCACATTCTGTGATAGTAAGTTGAGTGGCAGCAACAATGTGCACTTGGTAGTTTTAGAAAACAGCTTGCACCACGAATAACAATGTGTATTTCGGACTCTGGTGTTAAATATAAGCTATTGACCAATAAAAAAAAGAAGCACCACAGAACGAACATGGATGATTATTAATTTGGGTGCATTCTGGGACCTGCAGGAGCTTGCCTCAAGTCATGTGACCACTTGGATTTAAATGCACTCACCAGTGGTCAAAGCATCTATGCCGAAACGCGTAAGGACCGAAGGAGTGATTTTGCTGCTACTGACACGATGTATAAATAAATGGCATGATTTAAGTCGGAGTCAGGCCTTTGCATTTTCTTTTCGCATTTCATGCTACTACAGGATTCTCCATTCCTGATGGCAGAGGCTGCTCTGCAGGGTTCAATTGGATGGAGTCTATAAAGCTAGAGGATCCATCAGCATAAAGAATGTCATCAACACTTAAACAAAACAACTGAGACAAAGAACTGGGCTAAGGAGAGAGAGGCTCCACCTCAGTCTTCAGCTAGGAAGCAAAAGTATTCAAAAACAATTACATCAAAGACCACATCTTGTCTATGTCATTAAGGCCTTGTCTTGAAGCCCCATATTTATCGATCATTCTGGCTTCTGTCTTTTTGGGCATACTATCAAGTGCCCGTCCCGTGAGATTTTTTTGTACTACAAAGTGGACAGACCATGTCATATCTTTTTCTGAATTATACAAATTTCGACAGTGCTCAACTAGGGGCACACCCAGCACTGCGCACCTGACTTTAGACCTGTGTTGAAGCACTCTGGCTTTCACTGTCTGTGTGGTTTGCCCTATATATATATATTCACTGAAAAAAACATAGGGTTCAGGGGCGTTATAGTTAGCTAGACATTTCGCACGTACACAACCATAAAAATTCCCCCGTTATAGTTAGTTCAGCTAACTATAACTCGCGCCCTCTGAATGCACTGCTGATGTTGTCACATTACATCACTCATGGCATGGTCAGTGACAGCACTGATGACATCATCCAGTGACTGTGTGTTTCTCTAAAGTTTAAATATGTTTAATATATATAGGGAAAGGTATATTGAAGAATGAGTGGTTGTATAAGTGTCTGAATGGATGATTTAATAGGTGCGTGACTGACTCTATAAGTGAGTGATTAAACGTATCTTACTGAATGCATACTGATGACATGATCCAGTGACTCTGTGTTTCTGTAAAGTTTAAATATGTTTAATATATATAGGGGAAGGCATATTGAAGAATGAGTGGGTGTATAGGTGTCTGAATGGATGATTTAATAGGTGCGTGACTGACTCTATAAGTGAGTGATTAAACGTATCTTACTGAATGCATGGGTTAGTGACTAAACTGTGTGAATGTCTGTATCTGTCTGTTGGTGTGTAAGCGGCTGCATGGGTTTGTGACTAGCTACATGAGTGTCTATAAGAGTTATTGATTGGTTGTCTGTGTATCTGTATGGGTTCCTGAGTGTTTGTGTGTGTGGGTTGTGTGTGACTCTGTGCATAGATATGTGAGTGGGTGATTCACTGAGTGCATGGTTTCAAGCATGCATCTGTGATGGACTGTATGGGTGGGCGAGTACGTGTATGGGTGTGTTAGTTAGTGAATATATATCTCAGTGGTACATGTGTGAGTAACTACATATGTGAAAGGCAGTATATATGTATGTTAGAGTATATAAATGGCTATAAGTAAGAGCGTGATTATGAGAGTGGCTGTATGGATGAGTGTGTGCTTGTATTAGTGATTGTATACGAGCGTAAGAATGTGCTAGTATTTGTATGAGTAAGTGAGCAAGTGTGTGTATAACTGTATAGGTGAGTAATTGGGAGTGTGATTAATTATTTGCATGACTGACTAGGTGGGTAAGTACCTCTATGGATGAGTGGCGGTGTGTGAGTGTCTATATAGGTGTATGAGTGTATATGATAGTCCTGTACTGAGTGACCATAAGTATGAGTGACTGTACGGGTGAGTGAGTGGATGTGTGTGTAAACCTAAGAATCAGTGAGTGGGTATGTAGTTATTGGTGTTGGAGTGTATGTGGTTTTGAGAATGGCAGTCTGTAATTTAGAGTGGGTGTATCAAAAGTTATATTAGGGTGTGAGAAGATGCATGAAATTATCACGTGGATGATGTCATTAGTGATGTAATTTGAGATGTCATCAGTGATGTCACTGACCATGTCATGTGTGATATACTATGTGACGTCATAAGCAGTGCATTGCGGGGGCACGAGTTATAGTTAGCTGAACTAACTATGATGGGCGAATTTCTATGGTTTTGTACGTGTGAAATGTCCAGATAACTATAACGCCTCTGAAACCTATGTTTTTTTTCTGTGAACTTCTAAGATTTTTTAAATGCTAATTTCTAAGTATAATGTGCCTGAAACCTATGGTTTTTCAGTGAATTTCAAAGGTTTTTTAAATGCTAGTTTCTAACTATGCCTACAGAGGTAGGACATGTGAAGAAAGAAAAACACACAGAGAGAAGCAAAAGAAATGTGGACAGAAGCAACAGAAGTCCACAAAGACGAAGAAAAGTGCAGGAAGAAGCAAAACATGTGCAGAAAGAACCAACAGAGGAGCAAAAGAGGCATTGTTGCAAAACCATCCGGTGCCCACAACTTTTTCAGACAGGTACCAGTGGGAGCTGACTCTGACTAACCAGGCCTAGAGCCAGTGCTATTTAGAAAAAGACACTTAGAATACAGTGAAACACCTACATACACTAGGGAACACTATGCATTGGGGTACCCCTGTAATTAGCATGACCTCCTCCGTAAGCCCTAGTACATAATAGGGCAGGGGAAATAAAACAACCTCTAAGTCAGAGGTGCAGAAATATGCTACTTTAACTAGTAGTCGCGTTTGCAGAGTGGTGGAGAAAGGGTGCTGGGCGTCAAGCCAATGCACAGGAATTATGTTGCGTAGGACTTACAGAAGGTACAAGGAGGGATTCTTGGCCCCCAAACGCCCTCATGGCTAAATTGGATTTCATCCCCATCCCGTAGTCTGCCACGAGGCACTTTGCAGAGTGGTAGAGAAAGGGGGGCCGTGGCCTCCGAAGACATCTTAGCAATCCCACTGTGTGGGACTTACTGGTGGTAACAAGAGGGGTTGTTGGCCCCAAAGGACATCCTTGGGGGCCAAGAGCGACACACATGCATTTCAAGAAGGCATTTTCCTTTACTTACCAAAATTTGGTCAGATCATGCCATTCTAAATATATTTCTGGCTGATCCTAAACATCATTCAAACTTTAAACTGGTAACTAACCAACCCTGGCTGGGAAAACCACTTGTATTGACATAGTCTAGCCCAAGCTTTTCACTTCCTATCAATTCGACTTCTATAAAGGATGTAGTGCAGAAACATCAACAATTTAAATGATTGATAAAACCCATGGCATGCTGGTCAAGGTTGACATATGTTGAGCTAGATTGATGATTCCTATGAAACCTGGCTTTAGCCTTTGAGACTGCTGGCCACGAAGAACTCAGATATATCCTATAAACTAACTAAGATTCAGATATCCCAATGCACACTTGACAAGACTGCATTAAAATCACCATACTCATATCCTGACTCTCGCAAATTTGATGGGAGTCTGACCTGTCCACAAAAAGTCGATACCCCTCGGATGATTTAATTATAATCATTTGAGTGATTGCAGCACCACAAGAGAAGGGATGGAGGGTAAAATGTGTATGTATTTGTCTTTTGATATGGGTGCCACGATGATCTGGATTGCACTGTAGCTATGCTGTGATGACCTCCCAGAATGATCAGATGATACAAAAAATAAACAAAAAGGATATTATTTTTGAAAACTGGGTTTAAACTCACAGATTGTCTAATCTTTGTAATACGACTCACTCTATTGTCATCAAGATCATACATTTAACAGACATGTATAAAATGCCTTGCATTTTCAATGTCTTTATGTCAGCTCCTAAAGAAGCTGGGGCTTAATTTATCACAGTTCAAAGAACCAAAATCACTCATTTTTAGTATACCAAATGACCTTTGTCAAGTTACATCACTCTTTCCAGATTTTTCTTCTTTCCTTAATTCCTAAAGAGAATAGTCTTATTGGTATTTGGTATTGCAAAAAAGTGTTTTTTACATTGATTGGCAATACTTTTTAAAATCAATGCATGAGTTTCCTTATATCTGTTGAATATTTGTCTTTAGAGGTTGCAGGTTCTTTTATACTTCCCTTGTTTCCTTCTTCCTTTGTCTTTCTGAAGCCCTGGTCGTGAAAGGCACAAACAGGATTCCAATCAGGTAAGTACTGAAAAAGAGCAAGGAACACCCAACTAGGGGCTTGGGCAGGTTATGGGAAAAAATATTGCAATACAAAATCATTGTTGCAGGAATATTGTTATGACAAAAATATCATGGACATAAATATTGAGGATAAGTATATCATTTTTTGTCTGGTTTTTAATATTGTTTGCTAAAATGTTACAAGTATAAATATTGTTATGATATTTTTGTTCAATTATTTTTGTTAGTTTTGAAATGCATTTAATGTATTTCATTTTAAAGAGTTTGTTGTGATATGTTTATTTTAAAACCTTAATGTGATAATTATTGTATTTAATTTTAAAACCTATGTATTGTGAATGTATTTCATAGATATATATAATTAGTAATATTTTTTGTAGCGGATTTTGGTTTTATAGGGCTTTGAAGGTTTATAAAGTATATTTGTATAATGCATTTTTTATTGCATTTTATGTTTAGGTTATGGTATTTCTATGTATATTTTGTGTTAATGATAAATAAAATGCAAAACTTAAAACCATTATAATGTATTATTGTAGTATTTAGTTGTTTTTAAAATTCTACACTGATTTACATTTTTAAATAAACTTTTAATTTGTATTTACATTCGTTTTGTTAGTAAAAATGTATACTTATATATTTATGTTAGAATTTTATTTTATCTATTTTAATATTTTGTTTTCGTTTAATTTAACAAACAATTATTAACAATATTTTTCTTAGTTGGATATTGGGTTTATTGGGCACACGGGTGGGGTGATTTATGAAGTAATTGTTATAAGATTTATATTTCATTTAATGTTTAAGCATTTAGAGCTGACACAAAATTATGAAACACTATTCTGCTGCCTCACATACATTCGCAGGATCAGTCACCTCCCTATAGACGTCTTTATCAGAAGAAGTGTGACACATTACGGACCTGTCTTATCTGGAAAAAACAAAAAAAATATTTAATTGCTTTATATTTTGACGGGTCACATAATCTTTCTCTCTTTTGAGACTCCTCCTTTTTCTTGCTTTCTCTAGCCCTCTCCTCGTTGCTACCCCTTCATACCCTTTCTCGCCATTTTCTCTTCTGCTCATAATCCCTCACCTTCTTATTCCTCCTCCCACTGACCTAACCTCAGCCTCTGTGAATTCATATTGCTTTCCCAAACAGTTACTCTTTTGTTTTTTTATGCTGTTACAAACCTGTTGCCTGGTTTCTGTAAGAGATTCCCATCTCAGAACTTCTTCAATCTAAAATGCACTGACACTGTTCTGGCACAGTTGTGCTTTGCAAAAATGTATAGGTCTGAAGAAGGTTTTGTGAAATCCATGATGCAGTAGTAGCTATAGCTTTGTAAGTAATAGAGGCCCATTTCCTAGGAGGAGGCTCACCTTTAAAGTAATGGCCAGAAAGGGGGATGTGGTAGCAATATGCATTGATTAAACTATGTTTAATAGCCCAAAGTGGAGTGCTGTCTTGCAAATATTTATTCCTAGGCACTTCAGGTTCCCTACTTATCTAAAAGAAGCTAGCAGAGTAACACAAAAGAGAAGAATAAGAAGTACTGGTTTGGGATAGAAAAAAAGTGCATTGGTCAAGATTCACAAAGATGTTTATGCGAGCTGGTGGTTTAATTGGCTTTAGACTTACTCCTGACTTTTTCCTGAATTCCCAGGCATAGGCCATATTCAAATATGGAAGAGGAAGCAAACATTTGAATCAGGGCTAGGGAATCCTAGGTGCATAGGCTGCCTGTGTTGCAATCAATTCTGATGAGTTATCCAGTTAATAATTGTAACATCTACCAAACAACCAAAAAAACGTTTCATATCTACCTAGCTTGATATGAACTTCACACACTGATTATATATTTACTATCATGACAAGATTTGGGTGCATGGCCTATGACTGAAGGGTTTGCAATTTTTTATGCAACACTGTTTTAATGTTAAACAAAAAAGAATAGAAAAGCAGTGTACAATGAACTTCAAATGTAGCCTTTGTGCTCAAACAAGAGCAACAATTAAGCTATATGCTGCCATCAAGACATGCACAAGAAAAGTATACAGAATATGAATAAGTCACTCACCCTTTAAAGATTATTTTCCTACCTCTCAGCCATAATGAGACATTTTAGCAAACACTCCAAGCATTTGTGTATGTCTCTTCCTAGTACAAGTGGCCTCAATTTGGATTATGTGCACATGTTTTTCTCCTCTGAGCCTACTCACCTTTGCTTATTTAGGAAATAGTCAATTAGAATCCTTTACCTTTAGTGGCAGTTCCTATTCTGCTCAATATGTTTACCATTGCAGACCACCCAATTTAATCTATCTTTTAAGAGCGCCGTGTGACAACTGCATCTTAGAATTGTGTCTTGGCATTCAGAGTATTCCAAACAGATAAAGATACGGAAAATGTAACCTCCAGCCCTATGTGCAGTAAGCAAAGCCACCCATCTAAAGCCACCTAATATATCTAAAACAAAAAACATCTACCTGCTTCAAGTACCCGATAAAAAGTTAAGTGTACTTGAAATTGCATTAAATTCAGATAGTTTACTCCAAAATCGTGTTAGTGGTGCAGCTTTGACCAAGGTGTTTTGGCTTTCCAATGCCTCCTTACTCACAGGGAATGTCATTATGACAAGTGCACATATAGTGAAGTTATTAAACATAAAAAAGTACTAGCCACAGATGTTATTGCGATCTTGGTCTGGTGGAAAAAGCATTGCATAAATTGATCACCATATAGGTAGCATTCACTGAGGTAGCATTCACAGAGATAGCACCTACACATAATAAAGTGACCAAATTGGAAGCAAAATAATCAAACTCCAACAAGAATTCACATATTTCTAAGAAATTAGAATAAGTCATACAATGTCTCAGTTCTATACTGCTATGGGGTGCCCTCTTGAATAGGTAACATGTCAAAATTCCTGAAAGTAACTATAAAAGTAAAGTAACTATAACTCGTGCCCTCGCCATGCACTGCTAAAACATGTTCTATGACATAATCCATGACATCACTGCAACATCTGAAATTACATAGTTGATGACAACACTGTGCATGGCATGGGTCGAGTTATAGTTACTTTAGGGCACACATTATAGTTACTTGAGATACCTACAACTGGTGAATTTGAGTGGTTTTGTAATATATATCATGTCATTTGAGATGTCATCAGCGAAATTATAAATGATGTCATAAAACATCTCATGAGTGAGGTAATATGTGAGGTCATAAGCAGTGCATGGCGGGTTGCAAGTTATAGTTTGTTCTTTTAACTATAACTGGTGAATTTATTTTTTATTTTAAAGTTCAAAACATTAATGTTGTCACTGACATATTCACCTAACTATAAAAATACTTTATTTTTTCAGTGAATTTCCTAATTGTTATTTTTTTAAACTAAAACAGATCTTTTATCACACTTAACTAAATTGTTACTTTAACCTTTGTTTTTTCCATTGAATTTCTATAGTGATTTTAATGTAAAGTACCAACTCATTACCATACGTAGAGCCAACTCCACTGCCACGCATGGCCAAAGGCCGTGGGTGGAAAAGGGTTGGCTGCAGGACCTGGCTGATGGCCTATTTTTTACTAACTTTCACGCCTCCAATGCCATACTAGTTTATACAGTAATGTGTAGACAAGAAGCTTGGAAGCTATAATAGGTGATGTCACCACTAATGTCATCAATGATGTATTATGAGATGTCATAATTGAAGTAATAAATTATGTCATAGAGCATGTCATGAGTGATGTAATATATGAGATCATCTGCAGTGCATGGCAGGGTCACAAGTTATAGTTTGCTCTGCTAATTTCTGACTTTTTGAGTTCAAAACATTCATGTTGTCACTGAGATATTCCCCTAACTATAATTTCACTCCAACCTGTGGATTTTTCACTGAATTTCAAAGTTTAAAAAATAAATTTGTTCTTTTTAACAAGTTTAACTATAACGTTACTTTGACCTTTGTTTTTTCAGTGAATTTCTACGTTTTTTTTAAACAAAAACAAATCTTTTGATCACACCTTACTAAAATGTTATTTTAACTTAGTTTTTTCCATAATTTTCAAGTGTTTTTTAACATAAGCTAGCATTTTTTTGTGAAATATCTTAGAAAGAATCATCCAGACAATAATATTTAAATTAAATGGAATAGAAGATAAGAACCTGATTACTTACTATTACACCTGCAATTCTTTCAATGTGTATATACCTTATAAAGTTACACTTTTACATAAATCACTGTTTTGATATTTTTGTTAACTTTGTAATAAAAGTTTTTGTGGGATGCCTGCGAGACATCCGTGAAAGATTAGCGAGAGCAAAACGCAATCCCTCGTGTGCACTCAGAGGGGGCAGAACTTCTGGTCTACACTCTTGCGGATATCCTGTGTGAGTGCCGCTTTCATACAAACTTGAACTTAGCAAAATAAACTTATTTTAAGTCTATAGCTGTCACATAACCTATCCTAACAACAAAAATAGTACATAGAGAAGATATGTTATGAACATATTATTAATTTTGAATATACGATCTTGCGGGTTTCTTGGGAGATACTCATGACAGGACCATGAGCAAGTAATACACTCTTCAATCAATCAATCAATCAATAAATCAATAAATCAATCAATCAATCAATAGATTTGTAGGGCTCTACTTGTCCCCCATAAGCCTATTGAAGAACCAGTTAAACCCGCTTACTGGGCCTCGGTGGCAGGGGAACCGCCCAAGTCTTCCATACCTTCCATACTTAGTAAAAGGAGACATATGTGTCTTCGTCTGCAGGAGAAACCCAGATTTATTCAATAGCCTGGGCTATGGAACAGAGTCCCAAGCTAGTCAGAGACAAGACAGAGGAGGCTGCTGCTTTAATTCACAGCTTACAAGCCTTTTATACTTTTTCATTCCAGTCCTTTGGCTGTTAGTTCATTGTTCAATCAGGGCAGTGTTTGCAGTTGATAACCAGATCCAGACGATGTTTGTAGATGGTGACCTGGTCAAGGCTTGGTACACAAATCATTGTTCACTTGGCTTGATCAAGGCTCAGTCTTTCAAGTCATTGTATAATCATCCTGATCACGGCCCAGCAGTCAGACCATTGTCCAAATAACCTGATCACGGTGTCAAGGATGTTTACCAGGCTGGGAGCAGGAGATGGAAACCAAATCTTTTACCCAGGGTGTGAGTGTCTTGTGGCTTTCAGTTGAACTGCAAAGAACAGGGGGTTGGGTGTGCGACAGTTCCTGGGCAGAAGTGCAGGCTGAAAGATGGCTGTTGTCGTGTTAGTTAGATTTTCCTCAGGTTTCAGCAGAAATGACCAGGTGGGTCGTGTGGAAGTGTTTGACACGAGATGGCAGTGAAAAAAACAATGGAGTCATGGTAAAAATTATGCAGATCAGAAGAACACTTTTCCTCAGACCCTCCTTTGCCATTGAGTGGCAAATACTTTAAGAAATGTCAATGTTCATAAGGCCATTGGTTTCTTGTTGGAGCATCATCATCATATTGGTGTTGTGAATGTTAGAGGGTGGAGGCTTGATGGTCTGGACACACATTGTACAGAGCACTGGCAGACACTGAAAGCACAAACAGCAGGAGACCAGGACAGTTACTCCCAAGGCAAGGAAGATGAGGATCTTCCACCCCCACTGGGAAAGGAGGCACCAGATCCAGCCTGTGAGGGACCAGTTCCCTTCACCCAGATGAATTTTGGAAGAAAGGCGATGCAGGCTTTGGATGTCATCGTACACTGTAGGTGCGTTGTCTGGGATGTACACGCATCAGCTGGAGCCGATTAATTTACACACACCACCACGATCGGCAAGGATATCTAAGACCATTCTGTTTTGAAGCATTATGTGGCGGTCCGCCTGCAGCTCTGCAGTGATGTTGGAGAGGGCACCAGCTGTTACTGTGGTGGCTTCAAGGACCCTGGTCAGTCCTCGTATAGCCCAACTGTTGGCCATGGGGCCCCAGAAAGGAAGGAAACCTTTAAAGAAGCCCCGGTTTCCTGGCCTGCTGTATCCTTGGCCTATACGACGCCCCTACGTGAGCGGCGCAGAGCGCCCTTCATTGACAGGTGGTAACCTCCATGGGTAGAATACGTTGGTGGAAGGAGGAAGGCCAGATAGCAGGTACCAGGCCAGTTACGGGGAGCCAAGTATAGGCGGCAGTGCCACAGATGAAATAGGTATTGGGGGATGCCACTAGCTTCGGAGGAGATGTGGAGTTTAAAGCTTTTGTGATATCACACATACTGGTACCAACTTTCTTAGTCCCTAGGCCATGAATGCAGACACGGCCTTGCACATTTATGACATTCACAGTGACTCGTTCATCAGGCAGTATCTTTTATGTGCAGAATCTAGAAAATGTTCGTCGAGTGGTTGAGTTGAATACTACCATCTCACCGAGTTCATCTGGTGGTAGTAGCGATGTGGATGAGCTGGTCGGGCAAAAAGGAGCATTGGCATGGCCGGATCTGTTCCGCCAGAAGCCATCCAGAAATGTTCCAAGGGCAGAATTGGCAGTACCATTGACAGTGTAGGCCTCCTGCATCAACATCCACCATGCAAGACAAGACCCAGAGATGGAAAAGGGGTAGGGAAAGAATGGGACAGGGTGTATCATGGAATGCGGCATCAGTCAACACACCCAGCAGTTGGAAGTGTTCATGATCAGCTGGTGATGATGCAACATTTGGATGAAGGTGTTGTTGATGAATTCTGCACGGCGGGGTAACTCGTGGGCTGGTAACGTGTAATACTGGTGTTCTGCAGGAGTCGGGGTAGGAGTTGGTGAGGTAACAGGATGGTAGATTAGTAACAGCCAACCAAGGATAGACAGGATAAGGGAGACAAACAGCGTCACCACGGTGACCATGAAGTATTTACTATGTCGGAGGCTGACATCTTGTTTCTGGATTCGGGTGTTTTGGACGGCGGCCATTGTGCTAAGCCAGGGACCTCTAGTGGCTGTCTGTGATTGGTGGTTGCTTCAATAGGCGCAGGTGCCAAGGGCCCTCATGGCTTACTGTAGTCTGACACACCAGCATTACTCTCAGCCGGGGAAAATCACAGCCTTACAGCCTATAAGTAATTGGCGAAGTCAAGGGCAAGCCTTCCCTCGGGGGCGCAAGTTGTATCGGTCGGAAGTAGAGACAGAATGGTCGGGAAACAATTGTACTTGGTGTTGAGCAGAGTTAAGGAAGGGTTCCACCCTTCCTTTCAGTATGCTGTCACTCTCTGCTTCCGTAGATGTAGAATGCAGTCTGGCATCGCTGAATGGGACAAACGTCGGGACTGTTTCTGTTTCTGAGTCTCCCAGTCCTTCCCTCACCCACTGATCATAGGGGAGGGGCAGAGGCACACGCCTGCAGTGTGATGAATGCACGCAATTCTTCTGACCTTCTACTTTCACTGCAGTGCGGGTGGCTAGTAACACCTGACGGGGTTGTGTCCAGCTGGGATCGAGGCTCTTAGTCCGTTGAAAATTCCGGATCAGGACCCAGTCACCAGGTTGGATAACATGTCCTGGGCCCTCGCTTTTGTCAGATATCGCCTCATGCACCTGGTGATAAAGAGTACGAAAGGTATTAGTTAGACTGTACAGATAATCAGTTAATACAGGGTATTCAACTTCAGACAGTTTCTTAGGCCACGGGACACCCCATATATTGGCAGGCCTCCCGAACACAATTTCATGGGGAGATAGCCCTATCCTGGTGTGGGCCGTTGTTCTTGTGGACAGTAGGGCTAAGGGCAGAGCATCAACCAAAGTGACACCTGTCTCGGCTACTATTTTGGCCATTTTAGTTTTTAGGATGCCATTGTACACCTCCACTAGACCTGCTGACTGCGGGTGGTTAGCTGCATGACATTTTTGTTTTATACCCAATCCTGTGCAGACATATTCCATAATTTGAGCCGGAAAGTGTGTCTCATTGTTACTCCAGACCAAGTGGGGCTAACTGAATCGTGGGAGGTACTCCTTTAATAGCACTTTGGCGGTGGTGATAGCGGTGCAGTTTTTAACGGGGTAGGCCCCCACCCATCGGCTGAAGGTACAGACCACTACCAGGACATATTTCAAATTGTTACATCTGTCCATCTGGATGTAATCCATTTGGAGTACTTCAAAAGGGAAGGTAGGAGGAGAGAATCCTCCCTTAGGAGTAACTGTGCCTTTTCCTGGGGTATACATTAGGCAAATCATGCATGTTCTAACCAGCTTGTCAGCATTTGCTGGTATCTTAGAGTTGTACCATGTAGGTTCCAACAGTTTACATATCCCTTTTGCACTGATGTGAGCAGGACCATGGGCCATCGTAACTACTGGTAGCATGTGACTGTCAGGTAAAATCCATTGTCTTTCCATAGTCGTACGGACCTAGCAACCATCAATTCCCTCCTTTGCTAATTGCTCCTTCCACACCATTAGCTCCTTCAGTATGGGACTGAATATCACTCACACTCTGTACTGTGTTTTCAACCATGCCCTCGTCTGCCACCCACCTAGCGGGACATCCTACATACATTCCCTCCCTTTTCCTAAGAGCTCTTTGTCTGGCCGTCTGGTCAGCCAGGGCATTACCTTTCCCAAAATCATCTGTCACTTTCTTATGGGCTTTAAATTTTATAATGGCCACCTTTCTGGGGAGTGTCAGGGAGTCTAACGATCGGTCAATTAGGTCCCATGGGAAGTAAGGAAATTCCTTTCTTTCATAACCTCCCGAAGTTGTGGGCCACCCCGAAGGAATATTGGCTGTCAGTATCAATATTTACCGTCATCCCTTTGCTTAACTCACAAGCTCTAGTGAGGGCCACTAATTCTGCTGCTTGAGCAGAGCACTGCGGAATCTGAGCTGTTTCTACTACTCGCCCTAATGTCGTGAGGGCGTAGGCGGCTGAGGAGTTGCCATCTGACCCTCTGAGACATGATCCGTCCACATACAGTGTACCTTCTGGTTCTGCTATTGGGTTCTCCTGTAAGTCAACCCGTCCCTTCGTCTCTTCCTCTGTCCTTAATATGCAGTCATGTGGGTCTAAGCGTGCATCCTGAGTATCCAGTGGGAGTAATGTGGCGATGTTTAGTACAGTGCATCTATTGATGTTAAAGTTGCTGGCAAAGAGTGTCAGTTCATATCCTGTGAGTCGTGAGCAAGTGAGGTACTGTGTCTTGGTGTTATTAAGGAGGGTAGCTGTAGAATGGGGGACCATCAGAGTCAGGGAGGAGTTCATGACGATCCCCGCACTCTGACGGACCATAAGGGCGGTCGCCCATAGGCATCCTGGGAGAGCTCTTGCAACAGGATTTAAGGTGGCTGAAAAATAGGCATATGGCCAATGTGACCTCCGAACATCTGGGTCAAGACAGCGCATGCACAGCCGTCTGCCTCATGTACAAAAATAAAAATCTTTTGTTATAATCAGGAGTACCAAGGACTGGAGCAGTACACAGAGCCTTTTTTAAATCTTGGAAGGCCTGCGCATGCTATGTAGTCCAAGGAAAGGAACTGTCTGATATGTCTTTAGTGGTGAGGGCAAGAAGAGGTTTGACCATTGGCGAAAAATTGGAAATCCACTGTCTACAGTATGAGGTTAGGCCTGTGAAGGCTCGCACCTGCTTTTTGTTTGTGGGGCCGTCATAGCATTGATAATGGCTACACAATCAGCGGTGAGCTGTCTTCCCTCCTTCGAGAGGAGATGACCTAAATAGGTCATCTTCTCTTGACAAAACTGAAGCTTTTTCAAAGAGAATTTGTGATTAAGGTGGCATAACAAACAGAGAGTAGCTTCTTTACATGCTGGGGCAGAATTTGCAGCAATGAGGAGGTCATCTACATAGTGTAATAGTGTGGAATTATCAGGGAGTTCCAAGGAATCAAGTTGACTTTTTAGGGCTTGACTATAGATACTGGGGCTCTTGGTGAAACCTTGAGGGTCGCGGCAGAATCTAAAGCTCCGCCCACCAAGAGAGAAACCAAAAAAATGTCTGCAGTCAGGATGTATAGGAATGCTGAAAAAAGCATTCTTCAGGTCTATGACAGAAAAGTGCGTGGCATCAGAAGGGACCATCGTTAAGAGGGCTGTAATGTCGGGGACAACAGGATACTGGGAGATTGTTATTTTGTTAAGGGCTCTCAGGTCAATCACAAATCTGTATATTTTAGGGGAGAGAGCATCTCCATTTGTCTTTTTAGGAATAGGAATAATGGGACTGTTACAGATATTGCCACGTGTTTCCTCCACTACGCCCTTGTCCATTAATTCAGATATTATTGTTAAAAGGGCCATCTCTCCTTCCGCAGGCAGTCGATACTGCCGGAGGTGGGGGAGAAGTGCACCTGGCTGGCTGGTACCACATGAGGGGATATGTTGAGACACCCTACATCAGTGTCTGATGATGCCAGAGGGAGGAAGGTAAAGACTGCAATTTTGGTGGGAGGGGACCGGACAGGTACATATAGGAAGCTGTGGTGGGAAAAATTGTTAGGAATACAACTTGGGGACTACATGATATGGTCGCATACAGAGCTTTCAGTAAATCCATGCCTAACAAATTTTCAATGAAACCTGTAGTAAGGACCAAGGGAGCGTCAACATGTGCAGGGCCAATATCGAGAGGAAGAGGTTCAGAGACAGGGCTCGTCACAGGTGTCCTGCAAAACCCACAGAGACATTCATATTGCCAGAAAGGGGTGCCTCTGGAACTTAAAGACGTGCAATAGAAGACCTGGTGGCCCCAGTATCCAAAAGGAAATTCTGATCATTCCCCACAACTGACATTTGAACATACGGGCCCCTTTGATCCACTGGAATTTGCACTCTGGTAATACCCCTTTCCTGGCTGTCCTATGCTTGGTAGGACCCTGACTCATCAACTTCATCATAATCACTGTAATAAGTGTGTGTTGCTTCGTACCCATCAAACCTATTGGCCGGGCGCTGCCGGATGGGAGTGTCATCCCTGGGCCTGCGTTCTTTATCCTGTGGATGGGGCGGGCCATGGTCCCTAGTCGGCCTCTCCTCCCTGGGAGTGCGAGGCCGAGTCTTCCCTGTTCGAATGTTTTCAGCTAATACAAGACACTCATCTCTCCAATGGCCGTACCCCTTACAATAAGCACACTGATCTGTTTTGAGGGTTCCCGTACGTTGAGGGCTAGAGGGGGTAGACTTACGAGCCCTCGGAGGAAGTTGGGGTTGAGGTCTGAAATTCCCATGGGCATCGGGACCTCGGGACGGCTAAGCCTGCTGCAGAATTGCCTTAGTATTAAGATCCCTAACCTTCTTACTTTCCTTGTCTCTATCTTCATTTTCCCTATTTTCATGATATTGTGCCGTAGCCAAGATACCAGTCATAGTTTGGGCAGACCATGTACTTTCAACTTTCTTAAGCCTGGCGGAAATGTCAGGAAGCAAGTTGCTGACAAACTTATCGACAAACACTGAGCCAGAACCTGGGGTACGGGGATCCAAACCACTATGTCCCTGTATTCTGTCTCAAAACGGGTGAAGAAGTCATCAACATTCGTATCTTTTCGCTGCCTACAGGTGTTTATTTTATCCCAGTTAAGGACAGTTTCCGGCAAAAGTGTTTTCATAAACATCATTATTTTACCGGGCAATGTCAGGATGGCAGCTTCTTGTTTAGTCCCTCCTACCCTTGCTTCTTCTATAGCCTCTAGGTCAGCCCATCAACAGCCCCTCAGCCACTATTTTGGGCATCTGTAAGTGTGTTAACAAAGACAGGGGCGCCTCTCTCATTGGCATAGCTGTTTCTAGAGGGATGTTGGGAAAAGCGGTCATATCACGGTAAGCCATTAAAGCAGACATAGCGCCAAACATCCCCTCTCCCTGAACATCGCCTCTTTTTATTTGCGACCTAAGGTCCATTAATCCGGTGGGTATCTGCATAAGCGCATTCTCAAATCTTTGCATGACCAGGGTACACATGTATTCAGCCCAGGTGGTCTGTTCCATAATCGTCCACTGGGAAAAGGTGGAACATATTTCTTTAAAGGCATAAATATTCCCGTTATTTATCCAACATTCACACTGTTGCCTCTGTAGGTCATTTTCTCAAAGGGACGAAAAGCAGACGGCAGAGCGCAAGGAGGCCAGCCAGGGGGAATTCAACAATTTATATAAGTCCTGCTTAACTGTAGCCCACGGGAAAGTAGGAAAAGGGTGTGTAGGGGTAAATCCGCAGGGGTTGGGCAGATGTAGACTTGTTGTCATTCCCGCAGCAAGGACAGGGTTAGCGGGCGTGGTCTGTGTCATAAGAAAAGTGGGGAGGGATGGTGTGACAGGGAGAACAGTAAGAGGCGCAGTGGTGCAGGAATGGGCTGTTGCGGGGGAACATGCGGGGTGTGAGGCGTCAGGGCAGGGTACATTGGGGCATATGCAGGGGGACTTTTTAGCATGGTATCAAGCAGGGAATCACCTTCTTCTCCCCCTTCCATATGGCCCTTGCCTTTCTCCTCACGAGCTGGATAACATTTTTGTACCCGGGCCCCATGCTCCCTATCAGCTACTTCGACTGACTTTGTCATTTGATTTTGTAAATTTTCTCTGGCGTGGTCGGCCACTGACATACATTCCTGTTTTCTTTCTTTGAGCCTTCTGCTTTCTAGCTCTCTGCTCTATCTCCTTCAAAACCGGACAGATTCAAACATAGTCGGGCGCGTTTTTCTTTCCATTAATTGTTCCTCTAAGTTGGCGAGAACTTGGGAATTAAAGGAGCCATAAAGTGGCCACTGTAATTCCGCATTACTTTGTTTCGTATATTTTACCCAGAATGAGGAAAACATTATGGGAGAAGGGCCATGTTTAACATACATCGTATGGCCAGGGGCCCCTTCTGGAGGAAGCGGACAAGCCGCCTCCAGCTGGGAGTCCTGTGTACACATATAACAACATAATTTCTTGAACTTACTACTGATTGGCATGCTTAAAAACAGATAACAGACACCAGCGGGTTTTTAAAACTCACCTCGCTTGCTTGGCTTTTGCAAAAGTCAATAACAGCTTGGCTTTTGCGAAAGTCAATAACAGAATCATACAGACTTGGTGGGTGATCAGTCTACCCTTACATTACAGGGGTAGTTTTCTTCTGCAGACGTAGGGCTGTGTTCTGCTCCAGAAATTATTTGCTAGGGGACTCCAGGGAGAATGCGGTCAAGTTGCCCAGACCGGGTGGGGAGGGACAGCGGGCGAGTCGTTCGGCTTACTGGATTGTAAGAATCCCATGGGTAGGGTACCTCCGTCGGAGTGTCTCCGTGCACCCCTTCACATCCACCGGGCCTGACCTTCATGCTCGTGGAGTCCCTGTTCAGGCACCATTTGAAGAACCGGTTAAACCTGCTTACTGGGTCCCGGCGGCGGGGGAACCGCCCAAGTCTTCCATACCTTCCATACTTAGTAAAAGGAGACACAGGAGCCTTCGTCTGCAGGAGGAACCCAGATTTATTCAATAGCCCGGGCTATGGAACAGAGTCCCAAGCTAGTCAGAGACAAGACAGAGGAGGCTGCTGCTTTACTCCGCAGCTTACAAGCCTTTTATACTTTTTCATTCCAGTCCTTTGGCTGTTAGTACATTGTTCAATCAGGGCAGTGTTTGCAGTTGATAACCAGATCCAGACGACGTTTGTAGATGGTGACCTGCTCAAGGCTTGGTACACAAATCATTGTTCACTTGGCTTGATCAAGACTCAGTCTTTCAAGTCATTGTTTAATCACTCTGATCAAGGCCCAGCAGTCAGACCAATGTCCAGATAACCTGATCACGGTTTCAAGGATGTTTACCAGGCTGGGAGCAGGAGATGGAAAACAAATCATTTACTCAGGGTGTGAATGTCTCGTGGCTTTTAGTTGAACTGCAAAGAACAGGGGGGTTGGGTGTGCGACAGTTCCTGGGCAGAAATGCAGGCTGAAAGATGGCTGTTGTCGTGTTAGTTAGATTTTCCTCAGGCAACTGCAGAAATGACCAGGTGGGTCGTGTGGAAGTGTTTGACACGAGATGGCAATGAAAAAAACAATGGAGTCCCGGTACAAATGATGCCGATCAGAAGAACACTTTTCCTCACTATTCAAAGTGATGCAATTGTTTAATATTAATGTCAACCTAATTTGAGAAAGTACTCACCATATCTTCCTCTTTTTGGAAAAGGATTTGGATGCTGTAATGACCTGTTTCAGCTCTACTTGCCTTATTTATTTTTGAGTCTCTGTGCAAGTGGTTAGCTATGTCTTCTTCATCGGACAGTAGCAGAAGACAGGGTCCTCAACTTTCTGTGAGCCCCCAAAGACCACAAAGGAATCCCTTGTGTGGAAATATTTTTCTATTCTACAGGACCCTAAGAAAGTGTCATCTAGGGGAGTTACCTGAAAAATTGTGCCACAAGGAATTTTCACATGGCACGAGAAAACAATATTCTTTTGGAACCATGGGCATGTGGTATTACATCATATGTAACATGGGGTACACCATCTTTACTACCTTGGGATGTACTGTCTCCAGGGACGGGGTGCAGCCGAGAGAGGCAGACTGCAACCCTGCTTATCTAAACAAGGTAACGTATTGTCAACTTTGTAGGAGAATCATTTTTGCATCTGAAATTAACAGAAATGCTCACAACAACCTTGTTCAACCACAGAAATGCCAACTACAGTAGCAGATTTTCCCCCACTTTTATTTCATGCTTTCCTTCAGATATTCTTGAAGAAGACACATGTTTTTGGTTTACTCACAAAATAACAAAACAACAAAACAAAAACATAAAATGTTCAAAAGCAACAAAAAACCCAATGATTTTGAAAAAAAACCAAAGGTTCTTTTAAGACCTTCCGTATGTAATCATTATCTGATTATTTTCTATAACAACTCCATTTTTTTTGAGGGGTTAAACTCTCATAAACTCTCATAGGATCGGCAGCACCCAAATAGCAAAATTCTTTGCATATTTATGCAATCAAACTCCTCCAAGAGTCTCGCAAACTCATACATTTAATTTATAGTAACTCCGTGAGAACTGAAATCTACAGTGTGGAAAGGTACTAAACTCTCGGCTAAGACCCCTCAATATGCTGATCAGCATGTGTAGTAAAGTGTTAACAGCAACACCACTTTCCAGAAATAATATTCCACAGAATTATGAGTATCTATACTAGGATTTATATTGACCCTTGGGTTTCTGGTAAGACGTCATTCTTGACTTGTATTAGTATTTATACAAGTGCTGAATTAAGGTATCATTCAAGTGTCTTAATTATATTTATTTTATTATAATATATAAAGCCAGCAAGACACTTGAAAAAAGCAGGTACACAATCCCCCGTGTGCACTTCAAGAGGGCAGAACGTTATATTTTACTCTTGCAGACAACTTGCGAAACAGTATTTTGGAAGTTGAGTTTATCATAGTATGTTATAGTAATGGTGAACAAAGTATGATCCCACAGGTTATCTGATAGACATAAAATAGAAGTACATGACAACATTACAACTCTTCAATAATTGTTTACCATGTTTTTCCGATCCCACAAGACATTCACAAGCCATTCATAAGAGGGACATGAGAGGTATGTCATACAATTCCCCATGTGTGCTGCAAATATAAAAATCCAGTACTTGTATAGTGCATGAATCACCCCTGAAGGGGTATCTCGGCGCTGGGGGCTGTTGTGAAGATTAAGCGAGCTATTGCCCAGAGTCACATGGTGCTGCCGGAGCCAGGGATCGAACCGTGATCCCCAGCATCCAGCGTCAGTCGCCCTGGCCGTTGCGCAACACCGCTTCAATTTTTCGCTTTCATGGACTACTCGCAAGAGAGTACATTTCTCAAAAATATTTAAACACATTTACAGTGCTACTCCGGTGGGTGGCACAACCAGTGCTGCAAGCCCGCAAGTCTCATTTGATTTACAGGCCCTGGGCCCACACAGTGCACTTTACTAAGGACTTACTAATAATTCAAATATGCCAATCATGGCTATCCAATCATAATCACAATTTACACAGGGAACACTTACACTTTGACACTGATTAGCAGTGGTAAAGTTCTCAAAGCATCTAATCCAGCAAAAACGAAATCCAGTACACAGTCAGAAAATGCAGAGTGTAGAGGCGAAAAGTGTTTCACCAGTAGCATTTTCTTTCCTTGTGCAACTGTCAATGAGTTGCTGACAGCTGTACTGTAAATGTAATGCAACCATTGGAAACATGTTGATGCCTGCAATGAAGAGATTAAAGGTCCTCTACCTAGGTTATAGCCTCTAGTCTTTGCAGGAGGCTATACGAGGGAGGGGACTGGACCTTTAATTGCGATTGAAGGGCTAAATCGCCATTAAAGGTTCCGCCCACTGAGAGTAGAGTGTTCTAATTTAAACAGGGAAAACACAAACACAAACAATGGAATATTGGAGCAGATGGCATGGATCAGGGTTGTATGTCAGAATATGCATACAGAAAAAAGATGATGAAATCAAAGGCACAAGGTAGAATCAAGACTTTGCAGCCTTGGTATACTGCAACCTGGCATCCGGCATTTGACCTTGGATCGCCTAAGCTGTACTTTTTTTACACCAAATTAAGAACAAGAAACATTGCTCTAAAATTAGTGGAAATGTACCCTCCGCAGTTTTTACAGTACATCAGTGTTTATGCTGTGATGTACATCCAATAACATAATTTAGTTCAGTGTTGTAACACTAGCATCTCATAATCGAGATAAGGGAACATTATGTTTACACATTTTTAGAAACAAACGTATTTATATTCACACCTTCACAATAAAATCCTTCAGAAAAAGGCATGTAATATCAAACGTTTTAACAATCATAGGCTGGGTTATGAATTAATTTTTGAAAGTTTCAAATGTATTTTAAAAATAACGAAAAAATGCATACACAGGCAAAGATTGTATTTAACACAGATAGGACTATTTCATCTGTACAATGTGGACGTTGATGGACAGTACACAAAAATGTCACAACACACTTTGATGCTTGGACATTTGGCAAATAACAGACTTAAGGCAAGCCATCCATAGAATGGTGATGCTGTCAAACGTAAAAATAAAGAAAGCACATTTCCTCCCAAACACATTTATTACATGCTACTTGACAGCCCAAAGAAGTTAATTAAGGAGTACCATAATGAGGTCAAATAATAACCCTAATAATATGGAAATACAAAGAGAGAAAGCAACAATCAAAGTGGATCCTATTAATGCCACTAACCACTGCTCCGCATCCCTTTGCATATAAGCCCCAGAAATCTGGGACACCATCGCCACCCTCTCCCCTGACGTTTTCCTTCATCACCAAAATGTGTCTCAGCCCCTCCTCCAATCCTGGAATTACCACCACAACACCCGACACCGTGGAGATATTGCTATTTTGTTCAAGGAAACCATCCGCTGCATCGCCCCTATTGACAACCAAACACCCCTCATGGAACACCTCAACTTCTAACTACAGACCGAGACCAAGACTATGATAAGAGGTACCCTACTGTACAGACCTCCAGGCCCTCATGCGGCCTTCTGCTGCGCTATCTCCAAACTATCTCCCCGAGCCATTGGTGACTCCGGCCCTTTGGACATTAGGAATTGTGCTTGGACAAGATGGAGGTCCGTGTTTGAGCCGGCACGGAAGTCCATCTTCCTGCATCTATACAGTCTAATAATGCTGCCCTAACCCTCCAGCCAGGAGGTTCATAATTCCCCACCTTTTATCTGCTTCTCATCCCCAGCCAGCCGGGGCCAATCAAGTGGATGGATCTGTGGTGGTTCTGTGGCACCCAGGTGGTGCTGTTAGTTAGGTGGAGCGAGCGGGCTGGTGGACGTGGGCTCTTGGCCGTATGCTTAAGCTCTTGGATTGGGCTGCCACTGTGGATTTGACGGACCAGGTGGAGGGACGCCTTGTCAGCCTGGTTGGAGTGGGAGTCGTCCTCAGCCCCCCCAGCTCCTTGTTTCCTCACGTGGTTTTGCTCCCAGCGGTGGAGGTCTGGGACAGGCTTTTGGACTGGCTCTGCTGGTGGAAGCTTGGAGTCTTCCAATTTGGTGCAGGCCAGAAGAAAAGCTTCAGCGCTGTATGGTTGCCACTAAGGGAAAGCAGAGTGCCAGTGTTTGGTTGCCCTGCAAATGTTTCTCTTACCTTAAGGGGGAAAGAGACTGTTTGCTCACCACGGCTGCAATTGTGTTGCAAAACTTGTATCGCAGCCATTGTCTGTTCAGATTATCTTTGCTCAACTTAGCTCTAGGGCATTAAGTGTTGTAGATATATTACCAGAGAGTTTAATAGAAGTCCTTGGTCTGCAGACATTTATTTCAGAGCCTGCTCTCAGTTTTGCGGCTTCAACACCATCCTTTTGTACTGTGTTCAGAATTCAATTCAGGATGCCCATCAAGGGGGGGGCTAAAGAGAGGGGTCGATGAGGAATAGACACCTTACATACATCCCAAACTCCTTGAAAGGTGGAAAAATAGTGAGTACTGCCTGGCAAGCTGGGCGATGGAAATATGAACACCCACAGTGGATTAAGAGGGAAAAGGGCACCACATTTGCCCACAGCTATCACCCTAAACACTCAGGAAAAGGTAGAGGATCCCCCAGCTGTTAATACCCAGGATATATCCTCCTCTGAGAATACCCTGGTCACAATGTACAAAGGATTCATTCTTGACTGCAGGGGCCATCTTCTATCTTGGACACTGTAATGGCTGAGCAGGGCAACAAAACTACCCTGGCTCTCCCTCTTCCAGCAAAACACAATTTATATCCAGTAGTAAGGGACGGTTATCTCTACTTCCTCATCATTACCTCAACCGGATCAGCCTGAGCTTCATTTGGATTATGTGTGCTTCTATGCTAACTTTGCTACTGGTTATAATGAGGCCTGGCTGATGAGGGGTGTTACCCCAAAACTGGTCCCGGGATGTTTGTTTCCGGTCCAGGAAAGACCTGGCTTGGCAGTTCGGGCTGGACTGTTCCCATGAGGAACAGGGTTAAGACATATTTGCATATGGCTGGGTCTGAACTGGGGTGGCGAAGTGAGCTAAAGCAAGATGATGGATTCAACCCAGATCTGTGACTGGGGGTGAGCGTCTGAAAAGTTTCAGCACTCCATTCATCATCTCTTTGTGTTTGCCCATGCTGAAGCAGGCCCTCTAATGACCCATCAGATTTCGTTACTTCAGCCATTGCTAACATTTTCCCAGATCTCACAGCCCCTGTATCCTGATAGCATTGAATCTGCCCTGACAGATGCTGATGGCTAAGAGGCATTGTTCTCCTTCACTGATTTATTTACCAGTAACTGGGATGAGGGTCTGGACATAGGGGCCCCAAAAGTACTGACTGCAAATGCCTGTGGCACCGCTCTTACTTTTAGAGTAAGGCGTCCCAGGATTCTGACAGTGCTGTGATCTCATCTCAGTGAAGGAGTAGGCAAGGTGGCCTGCCAGGACGTCATGCAGAGGGTTTGGTGTCAGCAGCTTTCAATTAGGGCATAATCAATTCAGTCTTTTTGTCGGTGGAGGAAGAGGACCTGTTATGGGACCCCAAAAGCACCAAGCTGGATGCCAACCTGGAGTTCTGGCATCTTCTCCTGCAGCACAGAGGGGACTATCAGAAAGATTCACTGGCATTGAAAGCAGCTCATCTTAAGACCCAAGTTATTGTCTGGAAGCTATAAAAAAAATGGAAATAGTCCAGTCAAGACCAGTAGCAGTGGAAGCTTCCCAGTCAACTATTCAAAAGGTTGTGGATTCTAACAGCACTGGTGTCACTCAGCATGAGTCACAGATTATCGCACTGTCATCTAGAGTGGGGGGCTAGGAGAATAGGTCTCATCAGAATAACGTGTGGGTACTTGGGATCCCAGAAGGGGCAGAAGGGTATGATTCTTATGGCTTTATGGTCTATTTGCTCCAAGAGGCACTCCCTGCATTAAGGGATGGAGACATGGTTTGTATGATCCGGCATGCTCATCGTTTTCTACACAGACCAACGAGTATGCCTTCTTGTCCCCCGGGCTCTTCTAATCTACATTGGGAATTTCATCCTTCATCAAGAGATCTTTCAAGCTGCAACTCCTAAGCTTCCAGTTAAAAGCATATGGCAAAGAGATTTTTGTTCTTTCAGACTTTTGCCATCAAACTGTGGTGTGACACTGACAGCTATAGGAGAAAATCATAGCATTCAGAAGCTGTGGGCCTTTGTCTCCCTTATGGAGCCCGCAACCTTGCAGATCAGAAAGCACGCCCAGACTTTCTACTGCTATGATGACCAAAATGTTCAGGAGCTACTCACCCAGTGGCATCCCCGGGGGTTAACGTTATCTTAATTACTGATAATTGTGGTGATGGGGCAAAATGGTCTACGAGCCTTTAGCGTTGGATGTTGCTAGGGTGTGCAACCATACAGCATCCATGAGTTAGGTGGGAGTTTGGTTCAGCTAAAGGTCTGGATGAATTAAAACCTTATTACATTTCTGTGCTGACAGGAAGGTTCTTTCTCTTATCTTCCTTTTTCTCTCTTTCTCTTTCTCATATTTTTTCCTCCTTTCTCTTTATATATTTATATAAATATTGATACGTATCTTACTATTCATTTCTTCCAACCTTAATTTGCTGACTTATTCTATTTTTGACTTATTCCTTTTGCTCCGGCTTTTTGGGATGGGTTTTAGTGGGGTCAGGGAGTTTCTCTTTCTTTCTCATAGATTTAGGTTTTGGTATTTTGAGGGCGCCAGGCACCTTGGTGACTCACCAATAGGCCCCGTTGATGCACATATCTCAGTGGAAGGTGTTTTTGCCCTTTGCTTTACAGGACACAATTATGGGGAGTGGAAAAGGTTGAGTCCTTGGGAACCGGGGCAGGGGGTAGGGGGGTTTCCTGGTAGATGGGTGGTGGAGGGGGACCATTCGTTTTTTATACGGAGCATTTTTGGTACTGTATAATGTGTTCTCAAGCACTTCTGAGCACAGTAAAATAAAAATGGTTATCTTTGAATGGCAGTATATTCATAGATATTGTTTATTTCAACATGCATGGTGGAGGAGTAGCTTGTGGACCTTTTGGTACTATGGTTTTAATCAGTAGAGACGAAAGTCCTGGTCAGCAGCTGCACATTTTGTCTTGGAATATTAATGGTATTAAGTCACCATCAAAATGTAAACTTGGAGGCGAAAAGTTGAATATACTTAGACCACAAATCCTCTGCTTGCAGGATACTCATCTGTCTCAGACTGAGAGGGCACTGTAAAGGGAGTTCGGTTACCAGGTTCTCGACATTTCTTGTTTTACTTCTGCTCAGAGGGGGGGTCACACTCCTGGCATAGGATAGTATCTGAGGGCGTTTATGTCAAAAGACGGGCCTGGGGGGCGCCAATGGCTGATAGCCAGTTGTAATTTGTGAGGTCTTTCGTAAATTCTATCAGGATCTTTATAGTGAGGACTATTTTGCTTCCACAGAGAAGATTTCTTGATATATTGGCCAATACTTTGACCAAAAGTTGACTGTTAACCAGCGGACTAAATTAGAGGCACCTATTACTCTTTCCAAGGTTAAAAATGCCATTGGCTCCCTTGCCAGCGGGAAGGCTTTTGGACCTCATCAGATACCACTAGAGTTTTATTTAATCTTTTTGAGACCTTGGCTCCGGTGTGAAGGGACCTGTTTAACTCTTTGAGTCTTCTGACCGGGTTCCTGAGTCGTGGAGGGAGACAAAAATTATTATCTACCCAAAAAAGGGAAGGGCCCCACACATCCAATCTTCTTAATTGATTCTGATGCTAAGATCCATTCCCGCGTCCTTGCTTATCGGCTGCCAGTGATCATTTCGGAGTTGGTTGATCTAAACCAGCCCAATTTCATCTTTGATAAGGACACACCATTGCATGTTAATACAGCAATCTCAGCTCTGGACATGGCCTCTTCTGGCTGGGGTCAAGCCATATGATATGTCTGGATTTGGAGAAGTCCTGTGACCGGGTGTCATGACTCTCCTAACTGTTTGTATGCCAATCTTGTGCCTAACTGACGGCATTCCAATCTTGTGGTAATGTCAGTTTTGTTTATTAAAATCCCGCCCCAATCCCGTGCACCTGCACGACCTGTGTTTATTAAGTGTTTTACTGTATACTGTTTAAATGCGCACTATTCCAATTCGTGCATGAGGCAGTTTGAGCATGATTTTCAGAGTGAATTATGTCTTCGAATTCTGTGGTATTGGTAACTAGGGAAGTTGTTTTTGAGAGCTCGGAGCTGGTGCAGAGTCATAGGAAAAGCTCTTTGTGCAGACTGAAGTCTTTCACGCTAAGGCCGCTTTGAGCTCATCTGCTCGCAGCGGCTTAGCGTGATTGTGCGCACGTTCATTCCTGGGTGCGGTCCGATATTTAAGCCGCACCCAGGCTTCTGGAACATGCTTTGCCTACTGTGATCTTCCGGGGAGCATCGTGTCAGGAGGCTCCGTCTGAAAAACATACCGGTGAGAAGAGTTCCAGCTGGCTGAATTCTTCTTCAAGCGTTTCTTCAATCCTGAATCCTGCAAAAGACTAAGAATAGCAAAGTTAAGTATTTATTTTTTATTTTTTCCTGAACTGGCGCCCATCGCAAGAAAGACAAAGACAATCACATAACTTAAATAGTTTTCCTGAAGGAAAGGAAAACTTCTGGGCAAAAGCACTTGACACTAAACAACCATTCGTTAATACAACTGTTTAAGAGCGAGGATTGAATTGTTAATATTGCAAGAGATTATTGTGATATTAGTTTTGATGAATCCAGCTGAATCTATAATAGCATTTGAGAATAATGCAAGATTGTTATTTGTGAATTCTCTATGGCAAACAAGATATAAGGTTGGAAGTTAGTCATTAAACATTCCTAGAGTTTGCATAGGTAGTGTTTTCCTCTTTTAGCGTTTTTCAACAGGTTTGGACACTAAAGAATTCAGAATCCAGAAAGACAATTCTTGAAAGCATTTGCAAGTAAGTCAAAGATCTGAGTGGAGAGTCAGAGAAGGAATGTTTGGAAAGAATATAAAATAAGATATTTTATTCATTTTTATAATTAAAGGTAAATTTCCACAAAAGACTACAAGGACATCAGACAAGGATTCTAGACGACAACAATTCCATAACAAGACAAAGAAATACTGGACGAAGGACAACACTATACTGAACGCAGGTAGGAATCAGTTAGATCATTCTTGCTCCCGAAAGTATTAGAAAGTTGTAGGAAAGTTAAAGAATAAGGTTAGGTATTTTTAGTAAATCCTTGTTACTTGGTTGATTGCAGGTCGTCAGCAAGAACCCTCCCCTAATACAACGTCCAGTACCGGCCCTCCTCCTTAAAGTCTAGTTTTTACTTAGCTGTTAATTGAGGTCAGCTAGTTAATATTTAGCCTTTTGGGAAGTTGGTCCCTTGCGTCTCTGTGAAATCTTCTACGTCTTCCAAGAGCTTCCACTTCTGACCCAGGTAAGGGACAACGTAGTTTGGTTTTGACAGAAGGCAAAGCCCACGATTATAATTTCGCCCAGACGCAATGGACCAAGTTACTCTACAGGACATAGCTTCAGTTCTAAAGGATTTAAGAGATGAAAACGCTTCTTTACGTAGAGACATGTCAGCTTTACAGATAGCAATTCAACAGAAACCACTATTAAAACCGGCAACTTTCCTTGGATCGTCCTCTGAGTCAGAATCCCAGACTCAAATTCAAGTGATCACTCCAGTACCTACTCCTTTAGCTCAACCGGAAAGGTTTTACGGAGATTGTAACAAGTTTTCAATATTCATGCAACAGTGTCATTTACATTTTCTAGATAAAAAATCAGCCTTTCCAGATGATTCTTCCAAAGTAGCTTTTATGTTATCTTACTTTGGCGGTGATGCAGCTCTCTGGTCAGTTCCGTTAGTGGAAAAAGATGATCCTATTTTATATAACTTCAAGAATTTTGAGCGAGCTTTAAAAAAAATCTTTGCTAAACATCTTTTTGTGCAGTCCGCAGATAATGACTTGCTTAATTTAAAGCAGGGATCTTCTGACCTGCTTCATTACATTTCTCAATTTAATTGTTTGGTTCTCGAAGCCAAGTGGCCATATAACAAAAGAGTCTCAATTTTCTATAGAGGGTTAAGAGAGGACTTAAAAGATATGGTAACTCAAATCCTAGAACCTCCAGATGACATTAATTAAATCATTGATTTGGTAGTAAAATTAAATCATCGCTTAAATGAGAGAAAAGGAGAGAAAGGAAAAGGTGATCACAATTTTTTGTTTTTAAAAGAACGAAATGTACATCCTCGAGAGACAGGTCCTAAACTAGATCCAGTAGAACCCATGCAGATCGGTTCTATTAGGGGTCCTTTATCTAAGGATGAGAAGGACAAAAGACGAAAATTGAATCAATGCCTTTATTGTGGCAAGACGGGTTATTTTGTTAAAGATTGCCCTACACGACCTAATAAGGGCAAACCTAAAACCTCAGAAATAGCCTTAACTCAGGAACAATCGGAAAACTAGAATACTCGATGAAGGATGAGGTCAGTTTATCGAGTGCTATTTCAAGTTTGGCCTCTACTGTACCACCCATTGGATGTAAACATTTTTGTATCATGGTAGAATTAAGGAATTTACAGTTAACATCTCAAACTAAGAAAGTCGAAGCAATTATAGATTCTGGAGCTACTGGTAATTTTATAGACACCCACTTTTTTTCCCAATTAGGTTTTAAATCTCTCCTTAAAGACCATCCAGAAATAGTAAGGGCAGTAGACGGAAAGGAACTGACTTCAGGACCAATCAATAGACAATCAGAAATTCTAGAAATGGACTGTTCACCTATTCACAGAGAAAAGATCCAATTTGACATAATTGACGCCCCTCAATTCAAATTGATTTTAGGAATTCCTTGGTTGATACAACATAACCCAAGTATTGACTGGGTTACCAAAATAATCACCTTTGCTTCCAATCTTTGCCAACATCAATGTTTTCTTTCAGAGAAAACATGAGATGTAATCCAAGGTTTTGATTTCAATTCAGAATCTACCTGTGTTTTGGCGGTTGAAGAAGTTCCTTCAGCTTACTCTGATCTTTTGGACGTTTTCGATAAAAAAAAGAGCCAACACCCTTCCTCCCCACAGGGATTTTGATTGCAGAATAGATTTGGTTCCCGGAGCCACCTTACCCTGCAGCAGAATATATGCCTTAAACGAAAATGAAAATTTACATCTCAGAGAATACCTTGATGAGTATCTTGCAAATGGTTTCATCCGTCATTCTAAATCACCTGTGTCATCTTCTCTTTTTTTTATTCCGAAAAAAGGAGGAGAATTACGCACGTGCATCGATTATAGAGCTTTGAATAATGTGACCATTAAAAATAGATATCCTCTGCCACTGATTCCCACATTATTAGATCAAGTAAAGAATGCAACCATTTATACAAAGTTGGATTTACGCGGAGCATACCATCTGGTAAGGGTCCGAAAAGGCGATGAATGGAAGACAGCATTCCGCACCAAATTCGGCCTTTTTGAATATCAAGTTATGCCTTTCGGACTGTGTAATGCTCCTGCCGCGTTTCAATTTTTTATAAATGAGGTACTACATGAATTTATCGATGTTTGTTGTGTTGTCTATATTGATGACATTCTTATTTTTTCAAACTCAGAAGAAGAACATGTACAGCAAGTTTGCGCCATTCTTAAAAAAATTGCTTTCAAATTCTTTATTCGTAAAATTGGAAAAGAGTTTATTCCATGTTACAAGAGTCGAATTTTTAGAATATGTCATCAATCCCAAAGGAATCGAAATGGATCCCAAGAAAGTAGAGGCAGTAGATTCTTGGCCCAGTCCCACTACTGTAAAACAGGTTCAAAGCTTTTTAGGCTTTGCGAATTTTTATCGCCGCTTTATTCAAGACTTTTCTAGAACTATCACCCCCATTACCAAGTTACTGCGAAAGGGAGTAAAATTTGTCTGGTCCGATCAAGCTGAAGAAGCCTTTCAGGAGTTAATTTTTTTTTTTACTTCAGCTCCAATTTTAAGTCAGCCAGATCCCAGTCAGCCTTTCATCGTTGAAGCAGATGCCTCACAATTTGCTTTAGGAGGCGTTTTATCACAAAGAAATTTTAACACAGGACAGATGCACCCTATAGCTTATTATTCCAGAAAACTGTCTGAAGCAGAATTAAATTATGCTATTGCTGACAAAGAGCTTTTGGCCATAAAAGCAGTTTTTGAAGAATGGCGTCACTACTTGCTTGGAGCTCGACACCCTGTGACAATTTATACCGATCACAGGAATCTTCAAGCCTTAAGATCTGTGAAGGCTTTATCAGCTAGACAATTAAGATGGTCAATGTTTTTTGATGACTACAATTTTGTAATCACATATCGACCTGGGAAAGAAAACTTAAAAGCTGATGCTTTATCGAGAATTGGTGAAAGCTTAATGGAACCATCTTTAGAAGTTCATCCTGTTATTCCTACAGCTCGATTTCAAGCCAGTCTTTCGGTCTGTGATGTAATAACTGACATTAAAAAGGAATTAAAAAAAAAAGATATAGAAGAATGGAAGAAAGAACATACTTATTCACAGGAAAGGGATGATTTGATTTTTGTGCATGATCCCATTTTAGTTCCTTCTGACTCAATTAGAAAAGACATACTTCATTTTCATCATGACACTACCTTGACAGGTCACCCAAGCATTGTCAAAACCTACGAATTAATCAAGAGGACTTTCTGGTGGCCTTTTATGTTTAAAGATGTGCAACAATTTGTAGAAACGTGCAGTGTTTGTATTCAAAACAAAACGTCTCATCAGGCTCCAAGTGGTCTATTAACGCCACTACCTATTCCACCTCACCCATGGCATACTATCTCTTTAGATTTTATTGTAGAACTACCAGTCACAAAAAAAGGTTATACTACCATTTTGACAATTGTGGACCAATTTTCTCGTATGGCTCATTTTGTTCCACTTAAAAAATTACCATCGGCTTTGGAACTAGCACATCTTGTAATGGAAAACGTCATACGTTTACATGGAATTCCCTCAGTAGTCATTTCCGACGAAGGATCTCAATTTATTTCTCGCGTTTGGCGCAATTTGAGTTCCCTTTTAAATATGGAAGTTAAACTATCTTCAAGTTATCATCCTCAAACAGATGGTTTAACTGAACGCACCAACCAAACCATAGAACAATTTATTCGTTGTATGTTAACCAGTTTAACAGAAGATTGGTCTGATCTGTTAAGTCAGTTGGAATTTGCTTATAACAATGTAGATCATTCTTCCATAGGAATGTCTCCTTTTTTTTGTAATTTTGGCTTTCATCCCAAAAAATTTCCACATGAAATAAAGGAAATCAATCCTGTACCAGCTGTTTCTGAATATGTAACTAAATTATCCTCCATTCAAAATCTGGCCAAATTCAATTTAGCACAAGCAAAAGAAAATCAGAAAAAATCTGCAGACAAACATAGATCTAAGCAACCGGATTACTTACCTGGAGAAAAAGTTTGGTTAAGTACCAAAAATTTAAAGTTGAAGGGGAATCGCAAATTCAATCCTAAATTTATTGGTCCCTTCCCAATCGAGAAAATTATAAATCCTGTTTGCGTCAGATTGTTTCTCCCTCCTAAATATCAATTTCATCCGGTATTTCATGTTTCTTTGATTAAACCTTTTAATCCTCAGACTCGTTTTATACAACCTCCTTCACCAATCTTAGTAGAAGAACACTCTGAATATGAGGTAAGAACAATTCTGGATTCAAAAAGAGTTCGGAGAAAACTTTTCTATCTTGTTGATTGGAAGGGTTACGGTCCCGAAGAAAGGTCGTGGGAACCTCTGGAACATTTAAAACATGCACCAAAGATAGTGAGGTTTTTTCATGTTCGCCATCCGAATAAACCAAAACCTGTTCCACCAGTTTTAAGGGGGATTTTGAGAAGGGAGTACTGTCATGACTCTCCTAACTGTTTGTATGCCAATCTTGTGCCTAACTGACGGCATTCCAATCTTGTGGTAATGTCAGTTTTGTTTATTAAAATCCCGTCCCAATCCCGTGCACCTGCACGACCTGTGTTTATTAAGTGTTTTACTGTATACTGTTTAAATGCGCACTATTCCAATTCATGCATGAGGCAGTTTGAGCATGATTTTCAGAGTGAATTATGTCTTCGAATTCTGTGGTATTGGTAACTAGGGAAGTTGTTTTTGAGAGCTCGGAGCTGGTGCAGAGTCATAGGAAAAGCTCTTTGTGCAGACTGAAGTCTTTCACGCTAAGGCCGCTTTGAGCTCATCTGCTCGCAGCGGCTTAGCGTGATCGTGCGCACGTTCATACCTGGGTGCAGTCCTCTCTTTAAACCGCACCCAGGCTTCTGGAACATGCTTTGCCTACTGTGATCTTCTGGGGAGCATCGTGTCAGGAGGCTCCGTCTGAAAAACTTACCGGTGAGAAGAGTTCCAGCTGGCTGAATTCTTCTTCAAGCGTTTCTTCAATCCTGAATCCTGCAAAAGACTAAGAATAGCAAAGTTAAGTATTTATTTTTTTATTTTTTCCTGAACTGGCGCCCATCGCAAGAAAGACAAAGACAATCACAGAACTTAAATAGTTTTCCTGTAGGAAAGGAAAACTTCTGGGCAAAAGCACTTGACACTAAACAACCACTGGTTAATACAACTGTTTAAGAGCGAGGATTGAATTGTTAATATTGCAAGAGATTATTGTGATATTAGTTTTGATGAATCCAGCTGAATCTATAATAGCATTTGAGAATAATGCAAGATTGTTGTTTGTAAATTCTCTATGGCAAACAAGATATAAGGTTGGAAGTTAGTCGTTAAACATTCCTAGAGTTTGCATAGGTAGTGTTTTCCTCTTTTAGCGTTTTTCAACAGGTTTGGACACTAAAGAATTCAGAATCCAGAAAGACAATTCTTTAAAGCATTTGCAAGTAAGTCAAAGATCTGAGTGGAGAGTCAGAAAAGGAATGTTTGGAAAGAATATAAAATAAGATATTTTATTCATTTTTATAATTAAAGGTCAATTTCCACAAAAGACTACAAGGACATCAGACAAGGATTCTAGACGACAACAATTCCATAAAAAGACAAAGAAATACTGGACAAAGGACAACACTACACTGAACGCAGGTAGGAATCAGTTAGATCATTCTTGCTCCCGAAAGTATTAGAAAGTTGTAGGAAAGTTAAAGAATAAGGTTAGGTATTTTTAGTAAATCCTTGTTACTTGGTTGATTGCAGGTCATCAGCAAGAACCCTCCCCTAATACAACGTCCAGTATCGGCCCTCCTCCTTAAAGTCTAGTTTTTACTTAGCTGTTAATTGAGGTCAGCTAGTTAATAATTAGCCTTTTGGGAAGTTGGTCCCTTGCGTCTCTGCAAAATCTTCTACGTCTTCCAAGAGCTTCCACTTCTGACCCAGGTAAGGGACGACGTAGTTTGGTTTTGACACCGGGTCTCCTGGCCCTTTCTTTGTGTAGATTTTTCCGCTGGGTTAGGCTCAATCTTTGTCTCCAGAGTTAGATGTCTGTATGCTGGTGTTAAGGCAAGGGTCTGCAGCACTGGTCTATTATCTGATTCCATCAATATTCTCCATGGTACCCAGCAGGGGTGCCCTCATTCCCCTCAGGTATTTGCATTTTACATAGAACTGTTTATCCAATCTCTTAACTGATCAGAGACCCAGAACTTATCTAATATAACTCCGTTTGGAAGGATGTAAGGTGGGTCCAGTCATTGGTTTACCTGGGGGTTATTCTAACTATTAATACCTCGGAGATCCTTAAAAATATTTTTAGGAAGTTGTTTCAACCCTCCGTCTGCGTTTTTTCGAAGTGGAATCATTTCCATCTGGGACTCATTGGTCACTGTAACCTCATTCAGATGATCGTCCTCCCTCAGTACCTATATCTTTTTTGCTGTATCTCACATTTTCTTCCAGTAGTCTTCTTCACTAAAGTGGAGTCCTTATGGCAGAACTTTATTTGGAGCTATTGGAAGCCTCACTATGAAATTCAGTTTTTGCAACCACCCAAGGAAGAAGGTGGGGTTACACTCCCAATTTTAGGTTTTATTATTTTGTGTCATTTTTTTCACACCTGTGGCTGGTATTGGGTTGGAGCCTGTGGCTTCAGGGACATTTGTTCCCTGAGTTCTTACCTCTGATCTACTCTAGACCCCCAGGAGTTGGGATTGTGGACACTGTAAGCGAACTCACATCAAGACTTTGAAAGCTTTTCATCTTATTTGGAATTCATTCGAGTTCACATGGCCCTAGTACCTCCCTTATCAATTTAGAACCTGGGAGCAGTATGGTGACCCTTACCTGATTTTCAAAACGAGGGCCTGACTAGGAAGTGCGGGTAGATTCCCATCCTTGATCAAATAGAAGATGGACAGGGGTTAGAAACCACCTAATGTGGTAATTAAAGCACTCTCACAATTTTGCCTCAGCTTTTTTTGGTGGATGACACTTAAAGGAATTTTCTAGAGGAAAATGTGTCGTAAATTCCAGCATGGAGATTTTGGAGTCAAAAACAGTGAGTCCACATAAAACTATAATTTTTTTTAGAAATACTCAGAATATGAGGTATTTACCACATCCGGTACATATACCTTACAACACGGTGTAGGTAATAACTCGGTGCTATAAATACCTCACTTCCCCCCTTTTCAACAGAGATTGTGCCTTTATCTTATAGCACTGTTTACTAGATATTTATATACAAAAGTATAATTAAATATGGTGATATCATTTTCTATGTTTCCTTAATTTGTCGTTGGAGAAGTTAATTGCATAAATGTACAGTAATGTTGCCTTACAATGCACTCCGCACAGAAAGGTCTGAGCCAACAATTGTATTTTGTGGTCGTTATATTCCGTCAGAAACACCTGTTCACGGCTGAATATTAACTTCAATTCCCTTTTCATTTTCCTGCCCGATAGTGAAATGAGAATCGGTGACACGGGGTCAGTTTGACATTTTGCATTCGTCTAGCAAAATATGCAGCGTCTTTTTGTATGCATTCAAGAGCTAATATTTTAGATTTTGGAAGTAAGAGCTGAGAGAAATTTGCCTGGAGGGGTGTAATAGATTTTCCGCACGTCTGTTTACTCATTCCCACATTTTATACAAGTATCTATTTTTTTTTGTATCATAAAACAGCAGAACACAGAAACGTCTCTATGACTGCTGCTAGTTCAAGGTGGTGTCAATTACAAAGTAATTGTGGCTTGTCCGAATAAGTCCCAGAATTAAAAAGTGTGCCGTTGCTACAGTTTCTGCCTTAAGACCAAGGGGGGGCATACAGGTCTCACCAATAATGAATGCCCGAAGAATACTAACAGGAAGCACATTATGGAGAGCAAGAAAATGCTTTAGTTATGAGAATGCTTCAGTTATGAGAATGGCATCAGATTATCATAAATATTATTCTGGTGACCTGCCCATCAAGGGCAGTTAAAGTTAGATAAAGATACTGTGTCTATTTCGATTGCATTAAGTTCCTTGTAGAAAAAAATACGTTTCTTGAAAATCTTCATACCTTGTGGCCTGTATCTACTTTTAAATATATACGTCCGGATTTATTAAAGCGTTTTTTCTATTTAAGGGACAATTACCACAATTTAGTCAAAATTACAAGCTGCTGGCTGTCAAAATTCAGAATAAGAAATTCATGCAAGGAAATATAAAACAAACTTAATGTGAAAAAATATTATCTATTCAAAAAAATACTTTATGCTAGTCCTGTTAAATTAGTTGCTTAATCTGACCTTCTCACGCCATGACGTTACATCCTTTTTCTCCCTATCTCATGAATGATATTTGTACTCCAAATTAGAACCTGCAATAAAACAAAATGACGGCACCCTGCTGCAGTTGTAATAATAATGCAAGGCATTACCACAGTAGTTAGATTTTTTAAAGATGTGGAATAGTTTACGCAAACCAAGCTAAAATCTTGTGCATTTCACAACTTTTCACCACCAACTGTCAGGGACTGTCCGACACTATGACTGGAACACAATCAGGGACTTGGGCAAGGATTGGCGATTGAGTAGAAAACGTACACAGAAAGAGGAGTACAGCGCTACCCGGGATCATACAGGAAGTCAGAGAAGAAAAGGGATTAAAAAAGGAAGCCTGCATGAAGGAAGAAGATGGCTAAAACTCAGAAAGGACAGGCACTCATGAGGGTATTTGTCATTTAGAATAACTACACCCAGGACGAACGTGTAAGACAACATTACCAATAAAGGGAGTGTGGAGAAAAGCACTCAGGAGCATGATAAGACTGAAGCTCAGTAAGTTCCTCACCCACAATTGCTGTTAGAGATACTGACTGCAAATAACCACATATAGGATATTCATGCAAAGGAAGGGTCTGTGGCGCTTATACCTATGGTGATGTTATGAATGTAACTCAAAGACATTACTCACAGTGAACAAGAAACACCACCTAGGTTGTCAGCTGTGCCCACGGATCCTGGCAATCATACAGGAACACGCAAGGCAGAAACAGCAAGGGTGTTGAACTAAATACACAGCCACGACAGACACGGAGCTAGCAAGGAAGAGTGCTTAACAGGAAAGGAATGAAATTGCAGGGCTAACTTGGCAGAAAGCAAGTAACAAACACACAAAGTTATAGAAGCGAGACGACAGGAATAGAAAGACAGTAAACTAGGAATTGGAACCAAGGAAAAGGGAAGAAAGGCAGGGACTGGGAAAGTATATATAGAAGGGGAGACTATAAGGGTATACTAGAATGGTGCTTGTTCAGGAATAAAGAAACAAAGGAGCACTGAAGGCAGTGCAGGAGCAGGAACTAGAATTAAGCAAAAGCTCAGGAGTAAAGGTAGCACTGCAGGCAGTGGTGGCTCAGAAACAAGGAAAACTGTTGCAGCTCAGAAACAAGGAATACGACGGCTCAGGAGTCAAGGTAGCACTTCCGGCAGTGCTAATTCAGGAACAAGGAAAACAGGAACAGCTCAGGAACAAGGAATAACTAAAGCTCAGAAAACACTGGAAACAAGGATGTCAAAACCTCAGGAAACAAGGATCAGTTTCACCGGTACACAGCTACAATGACCAACCTATACTGAAGGGATCCTGGGGCTTAAAAGAGCTCACAGTAATCATATACATAAAGTGTGAGGAGGCTAGCAGCAGCCAGCCACAGGTGAACTGGATTCCTCCATCCATCCTTGGCCTGCAGGGGTGGAGATGAAGCAGTGAGCAGGGTATTTTAGGTAATGCAGTTTCAGGCATGAGAAGGCTGGATTCAAGCATGAGCAGGTTGGCTTCCACCAAACCCAACATGGATTGGGAATGGATGGCCACTTCCAAGTAGAGTCCAAATGGCTGTAAGTCAGTTTGTACATGAAGGGGAAGTCTGGAAGTTGATTAGAACAGTGGAGAGTGCCACAGTTCAGCCCCCTAGTTGTGGACACCAGAACACCTTGAGGGAGTCGTAACTCCAACATTTACTATAAGGTGCCACATTGACTACTATTACTACTCACACTATGGAGCAATAAAAATATCTATGCTCAGATTTATAATTTGGCTACGTACCTCCTATCTGTCAGGGGGACAGAGGTCATTACATCAGCCACTCTGGCCGACTACCAGCCACCATATTTATATATTTCCACTGGCCCTGTGTAGATCTCTATGCCTTCAGAAGAGCCTCTGCAATGGTGAATTCTCCAAAGGCACTAAGTTTTCTGAGTGACAGCACTGTTTCATGCAGTTATTAAGCAAACGTTATTGTTTTTTCAAGAACAAACTCCCAGCGCAGAAGTTTGCCTTTGAGAAACCAAATACTAATGGCCCTGACGCACTGGTAGTTTTCTCCCAGGGAATATTTTTCATTATTTAATGTTCAGGATCACCAGAATTACTCTTGTGGTTCAAACAGAAGATAAAGTTGTACTTTCACCATCAGCCCAACCTCCATCAAGCAATCGGTGTGGGGTTTCTGCCAGTGGAGCCGTGGGGACACAGTCTTTGAAAACATGACGGTCTGCCTGAATCTAAATAGAGCTGGCGGACCGTCAGTTGGGTGGAAAGGGTACTCCACCATATTTCTGGCAGATTATTCTGTCCACCAAACTAAAAATCAGGCCCATAGTAAGGTGTTTACCAGGCTTTTTTTTAGCATGACTGTTTGTCCTGAAAGTGCTAAATGAGGGCATTAGTCAGTCAGTCAAAATTCTTTATTCAGCAACCACACCATAAAAGCAGACCTAAAATCATAAAAATCATGCAAGGTTTAAAAATCCACGTACAATTTATAAACCACTTGAGACAGCTAGACTCACCAGCAACTACTCTGCGCAGACACAGCATGTGGCAAAGCTGTATTAGAGTGTCCTTTTTTAATTGAGATTCCTTCTATTAACTTTAAAGACCAACTATTTATTTTCATGCCCTTTACGTCCTGCCCCTGCTCTTCCGTACCCATCAGCAGATGCAAGAGAAGACCGACAGTGCGGCAGCCACATAAGCACAACTTGGCCTCAATATCCACATGAGAAAAACCAAGATCCTGAAGACTAACATGGCCAGTCCAACTGCAGTCACTCTTACAGGCACTGGAAGAGGTTGAGGCCTTCACCTATCTGGGCAGTGTCATAGACAAGCAAGGTGGCACATGCGCAGATGTCAAGGTAAGTATCCACAAAGCAAAGGCTGCCTTCATTCAGATATAGAAGATCTGGAATGTCAAGGGCCTAGCGCTGCAACTCAAGATCAGGCTTTTTAACACCAACATAAAATGTGTGACTCTGTATGGAGCAGAAACTTGGAGGACCACAGTGACCAACACCAGCAAAGTTCAGACCTTCATTAACACCTGCCTGAGGAAAATCTTCTAAATCCATTGGCCAAACAGCATCAGCAGCAACGACCTATGGCAACAGACTTTTCTGCTCCCTGCTCATGAAGAAATCATGAGAAGACGCTGGGGCTGGATAGGTTACACACTCCGCAAGCCTGCACCAACTACTACCAGGCAGGTAAGTCAAGGGAAAAGGAAAAGAGGATGGCCAAGAAACACCTGGCACCGGGGCCTCGAGGCTAACTGCAAGGAGATGAGTAACACCAGAAATCAGGTTGAAAGGAAAGGAAAGCATAGGACAGAGATGGCTGGAGAGTCCTGGTTGGTGGCCTATACTTCAGGAGGGGTAGTAGGCATAAGTAAGTAAGATACGTGCCCAGTTAGAAGGTGATTTATTGTCTGTCTCTTTTTTATGGTTATATAGGGCCTGATTCACAGGTCAGTTACACTTTTGAGTAAGTTTACACTTTTGTAGCAAGTTTACTGTTTTAACGATTCACAAACTATGAGAGTAAACTTACTACAAACATGCAAGTTACATCCCTCAACCCCCAGAGTAATGCAATTGCCTTGCTCTTGTGTGGGTGTGTGACGTTTCTACCTAAAGCCCTTCCTAAACCCCTCTTACTCCTTGCTAATCCCATCCCCTTTAGCAGTAAGTCTGCCCCTTTCCCCACCCACTCCCATGTGTCCCTCCCACATATTCTACTAAAACATACACTTGCATGAGCGAGACTGTAGAGTCAGGGGGGAGAATTCCACATACATAAATATAGGCAAAACCTACATTTTGTAGTACTTTTTTAGTACTACAAAATGTGCTACAAGGTATAGTTTGAGAACCAGGCCCAAAGTTTTTTATAAGTAACATTATAGCTGCCTGTGCTTTGAGCGCTCAGTTTTGTATTTATTTATTCATCTTTCCTTCAATAGTAATAATAATAATAATAATAATATAAATAATTATAGTAATAATAATAATAATAATAATTATTATTATAAAAACAATAATTATAGTAATATTAACCCCTCCCATGCGCCCGCGATTTTGCGGAAGTGCGGCACTTCCGCAAAACGGGCGGGGGCGCGTTGGCCATTGGCCGACGGCAGCACCAGCGAGGTAGCGTTGCCGTCGGCCAATGGCCGATGGCAGCATGTAAGGGGTTAATAACAACAACAATAATATTTAACATTCTTGCAGCGAACTAAAGGTTTGCTATTAAGAAAAACATCACTAGTGATATAGACACATTAATGAATATTTTTTAAATGTAACATTGTTAATTCAAGCACGTGGTACCCACATTTAGGTTTTATTTTTTCTTAATCAGGAGAAAACATAAAAAATAAAAAATTAACTACTGTACAATTGCCAAATCTCAGCTAGCATTTTAAGGCTTTGCCTAAGCTTTTTTTGGAATGGCATGTGTACACTGGAGTGAAGAGGGCTATGCTACTTTCCTGCTAAAATAAAGGAGGTGGGAATTATTCTTTGGGATTTGCCAAACCTTGTGCAGAAATTTCTGTATTTTTTATCCACCTAGCGTGCCAATGGTCCCTAAAGCAGATTTATAAATTAACACGAGCCCAACAAGCCCATGATTTTATCCAACTTCCACTACTTGTATTTCCCTGCCCTTAATTAATTATTCAGAATATACACTGGAGCCACGTGCACCTATCTCATGTAAGGGGGTGCGTATTGTAAAACGCGCTGTCGCACATAGGCTCGCGCTGTACGGCGCACAGCTCTGACTAAAGAGCACATTATGCCCAGATGTTATAGCTATACATATACATCGCCTCCAGGCGCTTCTGTTGCCAATTAATGGGTTGCACCAGTAAAGCGGAGGTGCTTCCTATCCGAGCCCCCTTTAAGTCGTTTTCCACTGCCACACATGAGAGCCAGCCTCATTAGTACGTTTAGGAGGAAGTCAGCTGCGAGGCAGGGCTGGGGGAACTGCTTTCCCAGATTATAGACTGTGATTGGTGTCTGGACCCTGTCAGCAGTGGAAAATCCATCGCTGTTAATTGATGTGTTAAGGACCCGCAGTGTGAAAGAATCAAATGTTCGAGGGCCTGAAATCGAGCACTTTAATGCATTTTTTATAACCCCGCCTGACACGAGCACTAAATCTAGGTTAAAGACCTCGAGTTAAAAGGGTTTAGGAACAATGATTCCATGTAGAGAAGACAAACACGCTACACTGGGGCATTACTTGTTTTTAAGTTAGTACAAGAGTCTCAAACCTCGCACAAGAGAAAACGCAGCAGCCATTGTATCCGTGGATATTTCTTTTTTACAGTCATGGAAAATATGAGCTTTCCAAGGTGTCTAACTTCAGCACACAAAATCACCAACAAACAATATTTGCCCCTTACTGCATCTGCAACGTCACAGGTCTATGTTTCTGTATAAAGTCCAGGTCCAGGTCTGTTACCTTTGAAGTCCTTCAGCCGTACCTGAATTACTATGAGGCCTAAAAGCTTGATTTAGAGTGTGTCGCATGTTATTCCCTCGTCACGTGACGTGTATCTTGTTCACGTTACTGCAAGTGTCAAATGTAGAGGCACAGGAGTTATGTGGGAACGGAGGACCACATTCCGTGGCAGGGTTTACCAAATTATGTGGCAAGAAAAGCCAAGATATATGGTGCTTTTCTGCGCGTTTATTGTTAGTACTACAATTTTTTTTATTGTTATACACGGTAACACTATCTGGGCAAATGTTTCACCCCATTAGTACCACTATGATACCCAAATACCCAAAGGCCTTCTGCTGTGCGGTGACACGTCTTGCTGCAGTTTTAGTAACTTTTGATCCATTTGAGCTAGAAGTTTTTTTTGGTTGAAATCCCCAGATTGTGCAGCATAAAATGGATTATGTGGCAATTGCTGGAAACCCATAATTATTCGGAAAATACCACTGCTGCAAAATCTAATTATTCCAATGGCCATGATCATAGGTTATAAGGTATGTGTAATACAGAAGATGTGCTATCTGTCATTTTTATGATGGAGTAACCCATCCACTAAACTCTGAATCAGGCCCAAATGATGTATTCTAGGATTTTGAATGTTATTTTAATCAGATTGTGGGTGGTGTTTGGACCCCATTACTGGGATGTAATCCGTAACTGCATTGTTGATGTAAACCAGTGCTGTGCTCAAAAAAACTTTATTCAAAAAGCTTGGACAATTATGCACTACACTTCAGGCAGAGGGGCATGTAAAGATGAATTCGAGATTTTACTCCACTGGTTTGTCTTGCAAATCTTAGTGACTGGAAGGAGTTTATGCAGTTAGGAAGATATTCTCCCACAAGCAGGCATCAAATGATCTCCTGTTGGCCCCTTGTGGGCACCCTTATTATAAGGTGCACAGTCATTGCACTCAATTTGATAATGCAGCTTAGATGCAGTGACAAAGCCAATTCACCACTGGCACTGGGGAAGTGACGGAAAGCAACCTTGAAACAGGACATGCAAAAAAAGGTGCATCAGCATGATTAGTATTACAGAAGGGATAACACGAGCATCCGTGGCCTCTTATGTAATACACAAGTGCCACAGAATAGCAAAAACAGATGTATGTGCATGCTCGAGGCACTTTCCTAATGCAGCCCATGCTTTTTCTTGTTTGACCATCAGGGCTGCATTATACATTGTGGCCGCCGGGGGCTCAGCAGGCATGTGCACCTGCATTGTTCGGGGCACAAGGGTATTACAGAAGGGGCTGCAGACGCTTGTGCGTCACCTTCTGTAATGCTGCTAGCACTGGCACACATGTTGCACCAGCTCTATCATAAGAGTGCGCTCCCTCATTTGCATGGGTGTGTGGCCCCATGCAAAGGAGGGCATCAGTTTGCCTCTGTGCCTACTCCAAATTATGGACATAAGTGCAGAGGCAAACATGCCAGTAGGAGGCACACTGAAAGTTCACCACAAAGAGGTGGCTTACTTTCAGAGCACCTCCTAAAGGCAGTTCTCTGGAGGGGAGAAAGGGGGTCCCATGGATCCCCCCAGGCATCCCCTTGCAGGTGGGTGCAGTCACTCACTGCACCCGCCTGCAAAAGGGATTCCTCCCCTCTTGAAAGTGTAGGTAGGTTGCCGCCTGCATAGTGAAACACGGAACAGATGCTCCGTGTTTCACTTGAATGATCTGCCCTGGGTGCAGCGCGTATCCATGGCTGTCCTGAAGAAGATGTTCTTACATCGAAACATGTTGACACACACCCAGAGGCAGCGCACATAATACTACGCTCTTCCTCTTATACCTTTTAACAGTACCAACTCGGGGAACCATTAAAGTTTTTTGAGCCTACCCACGAGTCAGGTCCTTTTTAATTTCCACTCACTATCCCGACCCCACCACCACACTCACTCACTATATGATAAAACAACCCTCACTATACACCACACATAGCCATAAGAGTGCTCCCGCGTACTCGCTGGTCGCAGCACGCCGTATCCCGTAGAGGGATACGATGACCCCGATGATGAAGCATGACACCAAGGGGCCTGTTGGTGTGTGAGGGGTACCTAAAAACACCAGACGTGCTCCCAACCACAGTAGGGACATCGTCAACCCATAACTTTATGGATTCCTCTTGTTTTGTTAACGTTACCTAGGGAGAACGAATCCATATACTCTCTCTCTCCTTCCTTTGTTAAAAATTCTGCCCTGGGGGCAGAGCATTCTTAATTATACGGTGCTCTGTCCCCTTTTGCACCTGGCGCACCTTTTCAAAAGTGCGCCATGGCGCACACAGTGAAAGTGCATCGTATTCATAATCTGGATCCAGGTATTTGCATACAGTTAATATGTTTCCATGTTCTACAAGGAGTCAAGTCTCTTTGCTGGTTATTTCACTGTGGTGCTGCGGCCGCCTTACGGACCCACATCAGTGAGCACATCACTTTGTTCTGTACTGAGAGACACCTTCCTCTCGTGTCCATCTGGCACTGTTGACTCCCAGCCACAATGAATTGTAGGGAGGCGAACCTGATAGAGTTGTTGTTGACGTTACAGTTTTAAATGTGAGGATACATCTTTTTTTGTTTCAAAATGTTTTTATTTAAATTTTTCATCAGAGAGTGCAACAAGAGCATTACAAATACGACAAACTACAGAAGTATCATCCGTCCAAATATACATTACAGTCATAAAAGCTTCAATTTACCCCTTATATCCCAAAGAATGAAATTAAATGTATGACACAGTTTCAAGCGGACATGTCGCAAATTCGTTAATGCAAGCTGAAAACCCTTTACACTCTCATGAGATTAACATAAAAAGGAAACTTACTTATACCTAAGAGGAAAAAGGGAAAGGAAAAAGGGAAAAACTTGAACTAAGATGTCATGGTGCAAATGAAAAGAGAAATGAAATGGGTGTGAGGAATCGGGAATTGAAATCTATACCCCCATATGCAACACGGCCGTCCTAGCTCTCTACAATGGTGAATAATTAGATTAGGAATAGATGGAGGGCCCTAAACCGTGGATTACAAGCTGTCAATATGAGCCCCTCCGAAAGGCATCTGACCAATGGAGACCATATGTAATCAAACCCTTTCCTGGTGTCCGCAATGATATCAGTCAAACGCTCTAAAGCCAAAGACCACCACAATCGAGCATGCCACTGGGTTAGGAATGGGGCCTCCGGCCTCTTCCAAGCCACGGCTACTGCCAATTTCGCCACCCCCAAACATAGCCATAGTACAGATTTGTCACTCTGTGTCTGTCTTCTAAGGAGTGGGTCCCCAACCCCCAGCAACACATGTTCTAAAGATTCGGGAATGTGGTAACCCAAGATAAGATAGGGGAGAGGAGTTGGCCTAACGGCTAGTGCGCTCGACCTCGGACCTGGGGATCTGGGTTCGAGTCTCGGTAACGACGCCAAAACCTCCTGTGATTCTGGGCAAATCACTTAACCCCTTCGACGCTCATGACGAGCTGGGCTCGTCATGAGGTAGCCTCCTCGCACGCTCATGACGAGCCCAGCTCGTCACGTAACATGCGAATCCGCAAAATCCAGCGTACGGGCGGAAATCATGCCGCACGCATGCGGTTAATCTCCCCGTGCCTAAAATGAAAGTGTGTCCTCATGTAACGTAACTGGAAAATATGTAAAGCGCTCTGATACCTGATTCGGTTCGGGTCTAGTCCGCGCTATATAAAACTCTGCAAAAAAAAAAAAGATACGTTTTGTTTGGGACAGGATCTCCTTCCAGAAAGGCATAATGACAGGACAATCCCACCAAATATGTCTGAAATCGCCTAAGAGCCCGCACACCCTCCAGCACCTATCTGAGGATCCTGGAAAATTGTATGTAGCTTCTGAGGGTACAAGTGCCAGTCGTACATGATTTTATAGTGTGCTTCCCTGAGATACATGGAACAATTGAATTTCGGTATATCCCTGCCCAAGTATTCCCATTGCTTATCTTCCAACGGGGCATCTCTCAAATTGTTCCAAAAATGTTTGAAGCGAGGCGTTGTTCTGGGGCTCAACGCTTGGATAAGAGCATATAAAAAGGAGATACACCCCTTGGAAGAGGACCCCGATCGCGTGAACCTCTCTATAGGAAGCAATTCCCTGGTAGCGGCCTGCCGCACCAGGGGCTGCTGCACCCAATGTTTCAGCTGCAAGTAGCGGTATTCTTCTTTATTAGTTAATGCATTCTGTGCCTTGCATTCCCGGAAAGTAAGGAGTTTCCCCCTATCAAACAAGTAGGAAATCATAAGGCTGCCCCCCTCCCTCCACGCATCAAAGGGACCATCCTGTAAGGCAAGAGGGAACACTTTATTAAAGTGTATAGGCGTATGAGGGGATGGAAAGGTCGTAAGCTGAAGTTTGGAAGTGAGAGCGTCCCATACCTTGAGTGTAGTGGATGTAGGAGTGCTAATATAAGCATTGAGTGCCCTATCTCTCTTGGGTTTCCAGAGGAGATCCCAAATAGTGCGCCCAGTTGTCTGTCTATCTATATGAAGCCAATGCTTCTCCGATTCCCTCAATGACCATTCCGTGATCACACGCATTTGTGCTGCACTGTAGTATGATTGAAAATCCAGTAGCGCCAGTCCACCCTCCTTGTGCAGTCTGATGAGCAATTTATATGGAAGTCTCGCCCTCTTTCCCTGCCAAATAAAGTTGGTCAGCATGGTTTGCAATTCCCGAAAAAGCCCTCCCTCAACTAGAATAGGAAGCCCCTGGAAAAGATAAAGTAGCCTGGGGAGAACATTCATCTTAACAGCATTAATCCTGCCTAGCCAGGTGATGTACGCTGTGCTCCATTTGCCCAAATCACTCTTCAGTTGTCGCAGGAGGGGAGAGAAATTGGCCTGGTACAGTTCCCGCACCCAAGGAGTAAGCTTAACTCCCAAATATATGATTTCCCTCAAGGTGCAACGAAAAGGTGACGTCCTTCCGATCCTGCGCCAATCGTCTTTGGGAATTGTCAGGTTCAGGAGGTAGGACTTTGTCATGTTAACCTTAAAGCCTGCCACCCGCTCAAACGCTTTCAGCTCCGCTTGTATGGCCGGGAGGGAAACCTTTGGTTCCGTCACCGGAAGGAGCACATCATCGGCGAATAACGATATCTTTTGATCATCCGAGCCAAAGCTCATCCCCCGAATCTCCACATTACCCCTAACCCTATGCGCCAGAGGTTCAATGCTTAAGGCAAAGAGAAGGGGAGATAGGGGACAACCCTGTCTCGTTCCCCGAGTCAAGGGAAAGGGAGAGGATGCCACTCCGTTGACAAGGACCCGAGAGCTAGGCGAGTGATAGTTGGCGCAAATCATTCCAATGAACGTTTCGCTGAAGCCAAAGCGCTGAAGCACTTTAAATAAGAAGGACCATTCCACGTGAACGAAAGCTTTCTCCGCGTCTAGCGAGAGAAGCGCAGAGGGAATATTCTTCTTGTGGGCCTTTTCAATGATATGAACGACACGTCTCAAGTTGTCATGAGTTTGCCTCCTCTTAAGAAATCGGAATTGGTCCGGATCCATGAGAGCGGGTAAGATGTTTTCTAGACACGTAGCCAGGATTTTGGAATACACTTTTGCGTCAAGGTTTAGCAGAGCAATCGGGTGATAGGAGGAGCAGTGTCCTGGATCCTTGCCAGGTTTGGGAAGTACTGCCACTACTGCTTCACCCATGAAAGGAGTAACCTTGTGGGTAGAAGCGATGAAATTAAATAATGTGGTCAAGAAAGGGACAAGCTCTGGTGCGAAAGTACGATAGAAGTGGGCGGAGAAGCCATCTGGACCGGGAGCTTTATGGAGTTTAAGAGAAGCGATCGCCTTTTGCACTTCTTCGGCAGAGATAGGTTGCGACAGCACTTCATTGGTACGCGCCCCAACCTGAGGGAGGTCTAATGCTTCTGGGTAGCCCGATGGGTCGTACGTCCCCAAGGACTCTGATGAATATAGGACTCTGTAAAAATCTTCAAAGGCTCCAGCCTTACCCTCTTCCGAACTGTGAGAGATGCCCTTTTCATCTACTATGTGTTTGATGTATTCACGTTCCTGTTTGGCCCGTAATTGCTGCGCCAACAAAGTGCCCACCTTATTCCCGCTCTCATATCCCCTGGCTTGTAAACGTAGGATGGATTTTTCGGCTCTGTTAGTGTATATGGTGTGTAGTTTCCCCTTTAGGGTTGTAACTTTCCGAAGACTCAGACCTAACGGCTGGGACTTATGTGCCAGTTCAGCAGACTTGAGTTCACTTTCGAGTTGGAGACGCTCCGCGCATTGTTGGGACCGCAAGGTAGTGGCGAATTCTATACACTTACCCCGGATTACTGCCTTAAGTGCATCCCAGGTAGTAGAGTAAGAAGTGTCCTTAGGATCATTCATCTCAAGGTATCCCTTAATAGTCTTCCTAATTTCATCTCTGAGGAGTCTGTCTCCTCAGAGATGTACCATCGGGCATGTTTAGGGCGTGAATTTGGCCAAGTGATCTTCATCTCTAAGGGGGCATGATCCGAAATGCATATGGTGTGAAACAGTGATTGTAAAGCATATGGCAGCAGGAGTTGACTCATGAAAATGTAATCAATACGGGAATACGTTCTATGGGAATGCAAGAAGTATGAGTAGTCTATTGTGTTGGGATTGGCCTCCCTCCAAACATCCACCAACCCCAAGCGCTGAAGTTGTGAGCGCATCGCTGTGTCAAATGCCCCCCCTGGAACCATACGTGAGTGTGATGTGTCTCTGTCCAGATCCCATACTAAGTTGAAGTCCCCCAGAAGCAGTATATCCACACGGGCAAAATCTTCTAGGGTCATAAGTAAGGAAAGGATGAAATCCTGCTGACCTGAATTAGGTGCATATAGCACCGCAAAGGTACACAGGCGACCTTGAAGATCACCCCTAACCATGATGTACCTTCCGTTCCTGTCCGCCTTAGTGTCCTGAGCCTGAAAAGGAACCCCTGCATGGAACGCTAGTGCCACCCCATTTTGTTTCGAGGAATGTGAGGACCTGAATATATATGGGTAGGCCTTATGGCGCAATCTCTGATTTTCGGATATTTTGAGGTGTGTTTCCTGAAGAGCTAAGATTTGCACATTGTGGTCTAGCATGTACTTCCAGAGTCGCTGGTGCTTGTTTGGGGAATTCAGGCCCCTTAGCATTCCAAGAAACTACCCTAATCGCCATGCGTACGTGAGGAGGATAGTTGCCCTAGAAACAGCGGCCTCTCCCAACTTTGACCCCTTGAGATCCCCTCCCTCCCGACCCTGCCCGAAACCAATAAACAAAATGGCACCATGACATCAAAACAAAATTAAAAATCGCAACCAACATATAAGATGAGTGTGTGGTGTCCCCCTCCTAGAGGGGAAATCCTAAACTAAGATACACTCTAGGGACATTACCATTTCCCGTCCCCCAGCCCTTGTCGAATCAAAATTCAAGGCATTCCTTGTAAACTGAAACCTTACCCCCCCCCAGACTGTGTACTCATGAACTAAGACACTGTAAACTGTGCATTAAGTAAACACAACATTGTCCTTAGTGACCACCTCCAACTTGTAAGACTAAGCATGACCCAGCATCCATGGCCCCTCCTCCCAAGGCCTCCCCCCTCCATGTGTATGTAAGTCACTCTCTGATCGGACGTCGCAATGCCTTTGAGCTCACGTGTGGTCCATGTCAGGTGGCAGGAGTAAACTCTCAGGCGGTCTCCGGGCTCCCACAACCCGCCTAAATGCAGAAGATGCAAGTCTTCCGCTCCATCCAGATCTCCAGAGTTCCCATCCTGATCCTGCAGTAAGCACAGGAGAGAGGCAAATTAACATAACCTAAACAAGGCATCCAGTGTGTAAGGAAACTGTACCCCCTCCCCAAACTGAGCATTCAATAATGAAGGTGTTGAAGTCCATGCAAAGAGCAAACCAGATAGTTCCCCAAGTTAACGACTCCCTTTTACAGTGCCAGACAGGCCCCCTCCTCCTTGAACCAACCCCCTGGGGCCGCACCCCCCAGTACAAGTAAGATCCCCCTCAACCTGAGTTTATAAGGGCACATAGCTCACGTGTTGTCCAAGTCAGGAAGCTGATGAAAAGTCCCGGGCTATGTCGGGGAAGCCGTATATCACCCGATGTGGTAGATGCAAGTCCTCCGCTCCATCGAGATCCCCAAAGCTCCCAACCTGACCTCCTCTCAGGTGCCCGAGAGAGGTGGGAGAGAAGCTGCCGGCACTCGTCCATACCAGGTACTGAAGATCACACTGTGTCCTAGAGTCTAGTGGGATCTGCAGTCTCATTCTGGAACTGTCGTCGAGTTCCTGCCCACTTTGCACCAATGTCCGCCTGTGCGTCTATCCAAGTGGCCTTCGCGATCCGAAGAGGTTGTCGGGGGTTCCAGGCTCAGCAGGGCTCTTGCTTCCGACAGATCCACACAGTGCTGTTGTTTATTTTGCCATAGGAAGGCAATCCCAAAGGGGTATGTCCAACGGTACCTGACATTTTTCTCTCGAAGGAATTCAGTGACCGGTCGGAACTGCTGAGGCTGCATGAGAGTAGCTTGGGCCACATCTTGGTAGAGGGTACACGTGGTGTTTTGGAATGTAATTGTATCGGTGGCCCTAGCTTTATGCAGGACGAGTTCTTTTATTTTAAAGGAGCTGAACTTGGCCAGTACATCACGTGGATGAAGATTTTCCCCTGGAAGGTGCGGGCCAACCCTATGTACTCTCTCTAGCCGAACCTCAGGACCGCCCTCTCCGAGGGTAGTGGAGAAGAGGCCCTCCATGAATGCCTCCAAGTCGTGACCTTCGCAGTCGTCCTCCAGTCCTCAGACTCTTATATTGTCGCGGCGGGAGCGATTTTCCAAATCTTCACATTTAAGGAGTGAGTTGTGTAGTTGCTTGCGTAGGTCAGCCGTGCTGTCCTCCAGGACTTTAATTTTCCCCGCTGACTCCTGTTGTTGCGCTTCCAGATCAAGAGTGCGTGTGCCTACGGAGTCCACATCGGCTTGAATCAACACCAATTTCTCACGTATTTCCACTCGGAAAGCTTCAAAGGAAGAGTCAATGTCCGCCTTAATATCCGCCTGTAGTTCCATGCGGAGTTCCTGCTTGAAGTCACGCAGGGAGAATAAGAGATCTTCACGGGTTAAAGCCATAGTCGCACCCTCCTCCATCGGACCCCTTCCAGCCGATGTAAAGTAATTGGAAACCCTGTTATTGGGGTTCTTCTTGGGTGGCATATGGGGCCTTCTGCTCGGTCAGCGCTTGGCCGCCCCTCGTAAGCGTGGAATCTGTACCCTCCTGATCTTAGCAAACAGAGGCCTTCATACTCGCTCCTCCGTCACAAGCCCACACTGCTCCTCAATTCCAGATGACGAGGCGAATCCGCTCACAGCGCAATGCGATCACCCCAACCAAGACAGCAGGGTCACGGGACGCGTACTCCTAGTGTTTTTCTTTACGCTCTGGAACAGCCCTCTTCTCGAGATAAGCAACTCTGCTTGTAGGCCCCTCACAGCGATCATAGCCCAGCAAGGTGAGGCCTCCAGGTAGCCATGTTGGGTCAGGCAACTTCTGCTACGCAGATTCAGCGTGGGTCGCGAAGGCCCCCTGCATGGCTTCCTTGCTTAATGACAGCCCCACATTGATCTCACCCACAAAGGGGGAGGGGTGCTCTCCCCCTCCCCTGGGACATACCCAGAGTGTTGCCATGAGCCCAGGGGGTGTCGCAAATCACTTAGTCCATAGAAGGTCGGCTCCACCGGGTCTACCGAGGCGATCAGCTCCAACCGAGACTCTAAAGGCGGCCATCCGCTATGCGGACATCGCGTCCGCCCGCCATCTTGAGTCACTCTTCAGTCGGCCCTCGGCGGACCCACCAGGCTCTCCAATCGTCGCTGGGGGCTTCAAAAGGGCCACGAAATGCAGGCGCGTGACCCCCTGCGAGTGCTGGTGGCAAATATCCCGATGTGCCAATCACCGCCGGCCGCCGCAGGGGCCTGTCAGCTCCGATTTCACAGATTCAGTGCCCGGGCGCCCGCCATTACCTCCAGTACCATCGCGCCTCCCGCACTCCCGGAGCTCAGTCAGCCGCCCTCCGGGACCCCCGACACCGCAATCAAGCCAACCGTTAGCTGGGCTACGGCCGCATCAAGGAGTATTGCTCGCCAGGTCGAGTAGATGCCTGTCTGCTTGTTATTCAATAGGGCCTGAGACGGAGCCGATCGGATTCACGTCTGATCGGCCATGCTGGCTGGCCATGCCCCTACATCTTTTTTTAGAAACAGCATATAGCTGTTATGATTAGGGAGCATATACTCCCTACCCTGGGGCTGCATACAAACACTGCACACATGCACTTTGGGTGCATGTGTGGTGGCTGCGCCCCCTCTGCTTGCATTGGAGAGGGTATTGGAATAGTGTCTTTCTGGGCCTAGAAAAAATTAATGTTTTTTTCCTTTGGTCTATCCATTACAGTATTTTCTGCTGAAGTATGTGTACTGTAATGACCAACAAAAAGAGCATTTTGCTGGTTATTATCTCAAACAAAAAAAAAAACATTTAAAATTTGGCTCATGGATACTAGTGATGGTATTACTGGTAAATTAATTTCCTGTGAATTCACCAGGAAAATTCCTAATGGGCAACAATGCATTTTAGGCACCAAAGAAAAAGCAACATCGGCCTACATTTGATTCATATTTCATATGCAACATGTAAATCAATCAGACATGTCCCTTACGAATGGGAACATAAACTTTGCATCAATTGATTAAATGCTAAATCCACCAAGTTTATACACACACCCCTTGATATTTTCTTCTGAAAGCGAGGTTGTATTTGATGAGCCAAACAAAGTGATTCATGTTCATCGCCTAGCTGCTAGCTGTATAAAGAAATACAGAAAAATTGCAATTCCATTAGAGGAGATGCATTTTACATTGTTATCCTGATTTTTGTTGCTTTTATATTTGAGTAAACATAGGAGTTTGCTTCTTGGAGGGCCCTACTATCCTGAAATAATACACCCCATCGTCTCTGGATCAAATGACACTACTGATCAGACTTTTTTCACAAAACCAATTGGCCTAATTAAGCATTCATGGCTTACAAGCAGTAAAGGAGAGATGGGGTTTAGAACATGAAGCAAACCAGTAGAGCACATGAAATATGTCTTCTTTTTTTATTAAATCCTATTATCTGTTCCATCAGCCAACAATTCTAAATTAATACAAACCTTTTTCTGCTCCTAGAGTTATTGACCATACAAAACAGTCTGACTGAATCCTTGAGTCTGAAAACATTAATTCAAAACATTTATCTCTAGACATCTTGGCAAGAAACTCAGCCATTTTGTTTTACCCATGGTAGGAAAAAAATGTGTACATGCTATTTTTTAAATTTTCAATCCACCTGCTAATATGCCCCTCTCTCCGTCCGCAATTCTCCCCAACATACCTAAAGCTACAATCTTTAACTTCTCACTCTTTTCTATTTGTACCATCTAAGTTGTAGAGGGCACACTGGTCCCCTTTAGTTCAAATTGAGTTATGTGCTTACAGTCCACTGCCCAATTTACAAACTTTCTGGTTAAGGACCACTGAATGGTATGCTGACTAATTATGCCCCAACAATAGAAATAGGATCATGTGTTTGACACCTAACAAGTGATGGGAAATGGTTTTCCTCATAGTGAGTGTAGAAGGAAGCTCTCCCTCACAGGTAAACCAAACAACAATGTTTCCAAGATCAGCTCCAAGTCTTTCCCTGAAATTTGCTAAATTGCCTTGAATACATCAGTCAAAAAGTTGATACATTCATGCAGGTTATCAGTAAATCTGAAAGTGTGCCTGATTCAGCACAGTCCCTCCAGTAAGTGCTTGACCTAGCATTTACTTTAAAGGCTTCATAAGGGCACCTATAAAGGACCTTATAAAATGTCATATAAATAAGCTCAAAGCAAGGAAGACATTTTCAATATACCGCTTTGATCTGAGAGATTCCACAATTATGGTCGCCCAGCTAGAGCTTTTCATTGCATTCTACCTGATTCTCTAACTCCTCAATTAAGGAATATCAGGTCTGAGTGCCACCTCAATGCAATAGTGCATTGTGGATTGACCAAACTGTATGATCAGCGTGAAAGGACAGTCCCAACTCCCACAGGTATGTGGACTTTGTCCCTCACAGTTGAAAGCTTTGAATCCTTCTACTCTTTCCTCCTGCTCCTCCCCTTGTGCCTGGGCTTGTAAATACACTTCTTTCATATTTCTGTACTATTGTGAATGTTATTTTCTTAGTTCATTGTGAAGCACTTCATTAATTACCATTGTGGTTGAATAGTGTGCTATAAAAAATTTGTTAATGATAATTATGCTAAAAATTGAACCCTATGGGTTTTGAAAGATCATGCCCGGCTAGAATGGTTCTAACCCATGAGAGGAGGTAGTAAATCTGTCTCTGTAGATTTCCGTCTGTGTGAGATTGCAGATTTATTACAATCTCCTATTCACAAACATTCCCAGTAGCACCCATGGAAATCTGCGCAGGGTGCAAGCTTCCAGCAGGCATTTTAGCGGGAAGACTATTGATTCCTAAAAAATGTCCTATTGCCTCCATAAGGAGTTCTCCATAGATCACAGATGGAATAAGGTGCACTGTACAGTTCCACTTTTTTTCTCAATAGTGAAGGCATTTTCCCCTGGAGAAACTCACTTCTCTACTCCCCCATCAAATTTGGTGTGTGAGTCATGCCCCTTCCCACCATGGAAAGAGATTTATTACAGTTATATGCAGGTGCATCAATCTGACCCTCTTCAGGGTGAAAGGGGAAGGAGAGGAGTTGGTGAATGCAGACAGATTGTGTGGGTTTACAAACTTTCAAAGCTCACCATGGCTTGGGAGGCGCACTTTCCTAACCCTTGAGTGTGAATTACCAGCATCTTGAACTACATGCTCATGAAGGAGATCTCTGCATATGTATATCGGCTTACCCCTGCCAGGAATCCCTATGAAAATTCCTGGCAGGTCATCAAATGTAACTTTGTGACCGAATGCACCTTTGTGACCGAATGCCCCTATGTCAGTAGGGCCTCATGTCTGTCACTTGATGGCAGCATACTCACCTGTATCAGTGCTCCTGAGAGACAACCTGTGCAGGGCCTGGTAGCCATGATTCCAGGCATTATTAGCTGTCCTATATAGAAGGAGGACAGGTGGCGTCATCCCTGGATTGGAGCTCCTAACTTCAGCCACTTTCAATGGGGCATTTTGATGGCTGTTATGATACACCATAAAATAAAAAATAAGGCACAGTTTTATGTGTTGGTGTTAGGAGATAATCATTCATAGATCCTATAATCTATGTGCAGGAACCATTTAGAAATCCCCACATTCATGGGCATTCCCCATTCAAATTACCTTTAATAAAACTTGGTGTTGCAATAAAAATCTTTCACAAATGTTTGAGAATTCAGAACATTCAGATTTGTTTGCGACATCTTTCATCGCATCAGCTATATATTAAAATATATTCTCACATATTTTCTTTCTGCCAATACAGATCCTTTCCAATAAATTAGCAACAACAAAAAAAATTATAACGGTTGTTTTGTATCCAGAAACGGATATCAGGTTGAATGCGGACACATTTAATGATATTTTTAGCAAAAGAAAACATTTGTCATTTCAAACCATATCTGAGAAACAGCAAATGTAGAAAAGAAGGCCAGAAAATTAATCCCACGGAGGCCACAAAGCAACAGTGCTACTAAAAATGTTCTAATAATTTAGTAGGCTGTCAGAACAAACACAAACATCTTAATATATTCCCTTTTCATTCAGTTTTAATATTTGATCTCAGAATAGATGTAGAAGTGTGATATGTCTGACATCTCCTCTTGGTGCACCAACTGCAGAGAAAAAGTCATGTTATAATGTGATGACTGTCAACAGAAAACTGAAGTGTTGTTTCACCTGTTATGTTTCAAATAAAATGTATCAATCTTCAGAGTGATCTTCCAAAAGGAGAACGGTTAATCTAATGACAATAGGAAGTCAACCACAAAAAGTGAAAGAAAAGTGGGAAACAGACCCTGAGTGTCAAATGTTGGCACTCCTAAACTAACAGGACATATCTGTGCAATAATCAGTAAGATCAGAGGAGTTCCATTCACCTGATAAATGAGAGAACGAAGACATACACATGAATATTGCAAACCCACAGGCATTTTATCATCGTATATGTCAGAGCTCTCTCCCATTGTACAATAGTTAAAACAAATATCACAACATGATGTTGGATTGGTATTTTATTTTTCCTAATATCAGTCCTACTAACAATACATCTATATTGTGCTTTACAATTATTTCTGAAGTTCCCCAATAAACAAACAAACAAACCTAACACAAAGAGTCGCACTGGGAGTGATTGCCAAACAAAGTCAGAAAATTACAGGTGGAGATCTTTGCGTTCACCTGGAAGTAATTTTCCAACTTTCTAAAATTCACAAACATTCAAATAAATACCCCTTGGAAACTGTGACAGGTGCAGGTTTCTAAGTGTACTTTTGGGAAGATCATGTGTCATTCCCAGAAAGATCCTATTTCCACTGTGCAGAGTTCTCTGTAGAGCAGAACTCCAAACCGAGGGCATGGAATAACATGTGCAGACAAACCTTTTTCTCTGTTGGGAACATATTTTTTTCTGTGGAGAAACTCCTTCCGGTGCACAATCACCAGATCTGGGAGTGATCCATTGTCTTTCTAAGCCTCATAAGTTATTTATTCCAGCAATCAACTGAAGTATATATTATGCCATTTCCAAAGTGGTCTGGGGAATGAGAGTAGTTTGGGAATGCCCACAAACATACTTTTTTATGGGCATTGATACGTGTCCAGCTAACCATGGTTTGGAAAACGACCATTCTCCCACCCCCTAAGTGGAATTTTTGGTGGGAACAACTTAATACTTGCGACAGAGATTTCTCCAATCATAAATGGGCTTACCACTACTGGGAATCTATTTGTGCATTTCTGTCATGTGTAAGATAGGTACATTTGATGACACACTTCAGTTTACAAACAAATAAATATACATTTGTCAATAGGGCCGAAAGATTTTGGATTTTTGAATTTTCATTATGTTATGTTATGTTATGTTATGTTATGTTATGTTATGTTATGTTACTGGCATTTATTATGCGCACAGCTGCTCCAGCGAAGGAGCGTCCCGGCGCCTGACAAGGAAGCCACACAACATAACTGAAAAGATGGGCGTTTAAGAGAGGAGAGGGCTACGGGAACAGAAAAGTCTTGACAGCCCTACGAAAAGAAAGGAGGTCTGCAAGGGTCCGGATTTCAAAAGGAAGGGCATTCCACAGAGCGGCCGCCCGCACCCGAAAGGAGCGTCCCCCAGCTCGGCTGCGTTTAAAACGTGGAACTGCTGCTAATTCACGGTCCGAAGAGCGAAGGGAACAACCAGGAATATAGGGACACAGAAGGTTATGCAGTATCTGAGCGGAGGGGCCTTTTAAGATCTTAAAGGACATACAAAGCACCTTAAAGTGAATCCACTGCCTGATGGGCAGCCAATGGAGAGCACGCAGGGTGTGAGAAACAGGACAAAACCTAGGAAGGCCTACAACTGCTCTGGCTGCTGCATTTTGCACTCGCTGGAGGCGGGTGAGCTCGGCCTGATTTAACCCTATAAAAAGGGAGCTGGCATAGTCCAGCCGAGACAACACCGTCGCCTGAACCACAAGTTGACGGGTTGAGGCGTCAAAAAATTTGAGTGCAGGTCTCAGATTACGCAAAATGCCAAAGCAGCAGGCTGCCATCCTTTTAGTATGGCCTACAAAACTGAGGGTAGGGTCCAACCACACCCCAAGATTTTAAATCTCCGAAACCGGAGTGGGGGTGGGACCCAACTCAGGGGGCCACCAAGTATCGCCCCAAAGTTCCGTCTGTTTGCCAAATACCATAATCTCTGTTTTTTTGGCATTCAGTTGGAGACAGTTGGACGTCATCCAACTGGCCACCGCCCGTAGTCCGTCCCGGAATCTTGGGGCCTCCACCCCAGAATCCCCGCTGATCGTGACCGCTAGCTGAGTATCATCCGCGTATGACACCATGGTCATACCGCAGTGCTTTACGACCTCAGCCAGCGGCCTCACGTACAGATTGAACAACGTGGGACTCAGCGAGGAACCCTGCGGGACCCCAAGCGTCAGAGGATGGAATTTGGACTGATGGGGCGGGGCAGCCACACAGAAAGAACAATCCGCCAGAAACGATCGGAACCACAGCAATGCAGTGCCAGTCACGCCTGCCTCCTCAAGGCGCTGCAGAAGGATCCCATGCGAGACGGTGTCAAAGGCGGCGCTCAGATCTAATAAAACAAGCGCCGCCGTTTGACCTGCATCGAGCACCGCCAGCAGATGCTCAACCATAAATAGGAGTGCTGTCTCCGTACTGTGGCCAGCTCGGAAACCATTCTGTGTATCATCCAGAACGTTAGTACGCGAGAGATGGTCAGAGAGGGCGGTGTTAACATGCGCCTCCGCGACTTTGGCTGGCCACGGGAGAAGCGAGATCGGCCGATAGTTCTCCGATTTACTGGGGTCGAGAGATGGCTTCTTCAAAATGGGCATTACTACTGCCTGCTTCCACTTCGAAGGTACCTGGCCAGACGTGAGCGAGATGTTAATCAAATCGCAAACTGGGTTAGAGGGTATCAAGTCTCTAAACATTGCTGGCTTGAGCGGGTCTGCCGGAGACCCCGACTTAACTTGAAGGGCCAGAGTCTTAAAAATCTCCGGTGTAAGACAGGGGAAAGAGTCTAACACCACCTGTCTAGGGAGATTATGCAGCCCGGCGCCGGTATGCACAACCGTGGGAAAGGCTCTCTAGATGGTGTGAACCTTCTCCAGGAAAAAGGCCGCCAGCGTTTCACAATGAGTGTTGGAGCCAATAACATCGACAGAGGGCTTTTTAGCCACAAGATCCTTGAGAGCTTTGAAGATGGTTTTGGCTGGATTCAGACTGTTACGGAATTCCAGGGCATAGAATGCGGCCCGGGGTCTGCAGACAGCTCGGTGATAAGACTTGACGGTAGCCATATAAAAGGCTTTTTTGCTGTTATCATACGTCCTCCGCCAGTCTCTCTCTGCACGTCTACAGGAGCTTTTCAGCGCACGCAGTGTGCCATTATACCAAGGACTTGGGTCGCGGGGTCCACACTTGCTCGATGACATTGGAATAATGGAATCAAGGGCTCTGGTTACCCATTCGCAAAAATGGTCATAGCCAGATTCCACATTCTCCACTGAGCCCAGTGGGTCTTCGGAAAGAAGGCGGTGGAGGTCTTCCAGTTTTAATTTACTCCAACGCCGTCTGGGCAAGACTCACATCGAGGGCTTAAAAGGAGACTCTGGCAGTGGGCAATGGATAGTCACCAGCGAGTGATCTGTCCAAGACATAGGAAGAGGGGAGGCCACCTTTACCTCTGCTAAATTTGAAAAAAAGGGATCCAGAATATGTCCACCGACATGGGTGGGATCCGAGACCGAATGAAGCAGTTGGAGGGCCTCAAGATCAGCCACAATACCACCCACGGAAGGTAGAGCCAAGGTGTCAAAATGGAGATTCAGGTCTCCTAGGATAGAAAAGTTGGCACACCCTACTGCCAGCGAGCTAATGGCATCAGGGAGAGCCTCCCTAAATGCCACATCGCTGCCCGGTGGACGATAAATTAGCAGTCTTGAGAAAGTAAAATGGGATGTAACAGAGACCTTAAACAGGGCGCTTTCGCAGCCCGCGATATTTTGAACTCTCCAGGCGCAAGGGTAGCAGGATTTGACGGCAAGCGCAATTCCTCCATCCCTAGAAGAGCGATTGAGCGTATAAGTCGAGTACCCAGAAGGAAAAGCCAGGTTAAGAACAGCTATCTCAGAATCCTGAAGCCAAGTCTCTGTCAAACAGAAAATATCAGGAAGTTCCTTACCAATGAGGTCAGCTATATCCTGGTGGTGTTTAACCAACGACCTCACATTCAGGTTCCAGATGGTAATATAGTGCGAGGGATATTTGCTACCAGTGGCTAACTTCGCTCCAGTGCCGCCCGGTAGGGCGGGGGCTTCAAGCAGCCACCTACCACATGCACACTGATAAGGACCACACAAGGGATAACCGCGGGCCCCATCGCATGGTGGCAGACACCGATTGATGGACACAAGGGCTTCCCTAGTATAACTAAGCATCGTGCGATATCTGGCGATGGACAGAGTCACCACCGGACCAGCGCGACCGAGCGCGGACGGGCGCAGACGGGCAGGACTCTGGCACGACTCAGGCTAAGTGAAGGCGCCACCGCTGCGCGTTACCGCTGCGCTGAGCGGGGAGCTTTAAATAGCTGTCCCACAGTATCTCCTGCGCACTAGAGCGCTCGCCAGTAGTAGCGCCTAAACACACCACCACTCCGCTCCAAGATGGCAGCCAAAAGCAAAACGAACCCCTCCCAGGAACCGGACCCGCTCAAGCGGCGGTGCCAAACTAATTATAGTGCAGGTAGAGGGGCAGCTAAAATCAAGGATTAAGAACCAAAAAGAAACAGAAATAGCAAACAGGAATTATTAAAACGGCAATCAGCAGTAAAAAGCGCGAAGCGCTTGTGCAGCGTAACGCTACCTTGTCAGAGCGAGCTCTGGAGCGACTCGCCTTAAATAGCTGTCCCACAGTATCTCCTGCGCACTAGAGCACTCACCAGTAGTAGCGCCTAAACACACGACCACTCCGCTCCAAGATGGCGGCCAAAAGCAAAACAAACCCCTCCCAGGAACCGGACCCGCTCAAGCGGCGGTGCCAAACTATTTATAGTGCAGGTAGAGGGGCGGCTAAAATCAAGGATTAAGAACCAAAAAGAAACAGAAATAGCAAACAGGAATTATTAAAACGGCAATCAGCAGTAAAAAGCGCGAAGCGCTTGTGCAGCGTAACACTACCTTGTCAGAGCGAGCTCTGGAGCGACTTGCCTTAAATAGCTGTCCCACAGTATCTCCTGCGCACTAGAGCGCTCGCCAGTAGTAGCGCCTAAACACACCACCTCTCCGCTCCAAGATGGCGGCCAAAAGCAAAACTAACCCCTCCCAGGAACCGGACCCGCTCAAGCGGCGGTGCCAAACTAATTATAGTGCAGGTAGAGGGGCGGCTAAAATCAAGGATTAAGAACCAAAAAGAAACAGAAATAGCAAACAGGAATTATTAAAACGGCAATCAGCAGTAAAAAGCGCGAAGCGCTTGTGCAGCGTAACGCTACCTTGTCAGAGCGAGCTCTGGAGCGACTCGCCTTAAATAGCTGTCCCACAGTATCTCCTGCGCACTAGAGCGCTCGCCAGTAGTAGCGCCTAAACACACCATCACTCCGCTCCAAGATGGCGGCCAAAAGCAAAACGAACCCCTCCCAGGAACCGGACCCGCTCAAGCGGCGGTGCCAAACTAATTATAGTGCAGGTAGAGGGGCGGCTAAAATCAAGGATTAAGAACCAAAAAGAAACAGAAATAGCAAACAGGAATTATTAAAACGGCAATCAGCAGTAAAAAGTGCGAAGCGCTTGTGCAGCGTAACGCTATCTTGTCATTATCCACACAAATATGAAAATTCAGTAAAATACCTCAGCCTTGCATCATCTCTATTAGTACTATTGTTCTATATGTAAATTCTCTCATCAAGTTAATATATAGAATATCTCTGATTTGTGCAAAGAAGAGAGGAAGTGCCTGCCCTGTATTCATTACAGGATTGTATTATATATAGATCATTTGATTGCGTTGTATCAAATCATCTTGAAAAGAAATGAGGCGTGGCTACAAATGAGTCCCATGGGACAGCTGTAAAATTATTATATGTTTACCCTGGTTCTCCTGGGCAGACATGGTTGTCATTGTATGATTTGTACACCTAATAAAAAGGAAGCGGAGCGCTGTACATGAACAAAGATACTGCTAAAACAACTTTTTTGCATACTTTAGTGTTACACTCTAAATGTGACGCGTATGCCCACACATGTGTCCCATGCACACAGTGCTACTGTAACCAAGCTGTAACCGACTGATGAGCCCTAATAGTGGCAAAACCAATCTTGGGGTACTTGTCTTCCAGTTCAGAGAAGACCTGGCCTGTCAGTTTGTGCTGGACTGTTACTATTATGAGCAGGGTTAGGACTGATTTACATATGACTGGGTCCAAACTGAGGTGGCATGCTGTGCAAAATAAGGATGGTCAGTGGTGCGGCTGAGTAACTCCTATCGGCTGAGATTAATTCAAGTATTCCATACATCTTTTTTTTTATACGTCAGTGCTATGCTTTAAGTGGGACGGGTATGCCCAGATGTGGGACCCGTGTACACTTGCCATTGGAACCAAGCTATACCTGACTGATGATCCGTAATAAGGGCAAAACTGATCTTGGGTTGCTTGTGTTCTCTTTTTCAGGGAGGACTCGGCCTGGCAGTTCAAAGGGGACTGCTCCTATTGGAGCTGGGTTAATACTGCTTTGCATTTGGCTGGGATCAAATTGAACTGACATTCCGTGAGAAAGAACGATGGACTGGATGTGGCACTGAATAATTGCCAGTGGCTGAGATTATTATATGCCTTCCATCCATCACCTTTTTGTGTACTTCATGGTCAAATGCAAGCATAAACTCAACGAGTTATAGAAGAAGAAACAGGGTTGCGGTCTGTTAATGGATTGTGACCTAGTGTTCTTTAATGAGGTGAGTTTTCAACTGTTTTCTAAATTAGGACAGCTTAGGTGCAATCCTGATAGATGCAGAGATATTGTTCCAGGCTCTGGGTGCCTACATTAAAAAGGTTTTCTGTATTTTGTTTTGTTTTTACACTTCTTAGTCTGCAGTCTGATGGTGTTCTTGTTGCAGGTTTGGAGACAACCACCAGAAAAGGTGAGCTTGCCCGTAATATAAGTAGGAGTGCTGGTCATGATTGCTTTGTAAATAATACAAGGGAAGCCAATAGAATTCCACCTGGATAGGGATGATGTGATCATGTTTGATCACTGTCTCGATGAGATGTGCTGTGGAATGTACAATGCCCTTAAGGGGGGAAAGTGTGGGGTCTAGGAGGCCATGGACGAGTGTATTATCACCATCTATATGAGGGTGAGTATATGAGGGCTTACACAGCAGTTCAGAAGTTGAATTCTGAAGGAAACAATTTGACTTTCTTTAGAAGAAAGAGCTGGTGCCCGGCTTTATTTTTTTATGAGCAATGTGTTCCTTGAGTGTGAGGTTGTTGTCCAGGATTATTCAAAGTGACTTGACCTTCAGTGACACTTCAAGTATGAAGCTGTCAAGGTTCATGTCATAGAGCCAGGTTTGTACTGTATCTTGTTTGTTGTTCTTGGCAAATAACAGGAATCCTGTCTTGGTTGTGTTAATCTTCAGGGGGGTGCTGGACTTCCAGGTCTGGGTAATGAGCAGGCAGTGTTTGAGTCATTGGATGTCTGAAGCAGAGAAGACTTTCAGGTAGACTTGTGCATCAATCAATCAGGATTTATAAAGCACACCTAATCACTGATAGGGTATCCAGGTGCTTGCAGGTCCTGGAGGCTTATTCAAAACAACAAGGTGTGGATGGCTATTCGGAATTACGGAAGTGAGGTGATTGTCTGGAGTTGCTTGGGGAGGCTATTCCAGGTCTTTGCTGTAATGTTGGAGAAGGAGCATCCTCCTATTCTGCTTAGGTAGATGCCGGGAGTATAGGCAAGTAAGAGGGAGGCAGAGCTTAGTCTTCACAATGATTGGTGTAAGATCGGGCGGGTCATTGGTTGTGCACAGCCTTGTGTGTGTGGGTCAGAAGCTTGAATTGGCATCTTTTCTGTACGGGGAGCCAGTGGAATTGCCTGAGGTGAGGTGTGATGTGGGTTCAATGGGAAGGGCGAGGAAGAGTCTAGCTGTAGCGTTCTATATGGTTATATTTGATTTGAAGTCTCTGTAGGAGATGTGCAGCAATTCCTACATAGTGTGTTGCCATAGTCCAGTTTACTGTTAATGGGGCCTGTGTTACGATGAGTCTTGTGTGTTGGGGTAGCCACTTGAAGATTTTGTGATGAAGCAGGTGGAGGAGATGGCTTTGATCTGGGAATTCATTGTGAGTTTGTTGTTAATGATGATTCCAAAGTTTCTGGCATGGTTTGAGGGAATGGGTGCGGGTCCTAGGTCTGATGGCAACCAGGAGTCATTCCATGTGTTGCATCTGTCGCAGAAGATAAGTACTTCTGGCAGCGATGTTTGCCATGCACCTGTGGTAATTGGATCTGGTGGTGGCGAGGGGATGAGTTGAGTGTCCTCTGCATAGGAAATTATCTTCAGACCGTGGGATCTAACGATCTTGACCAGCAGGGTCATATATGCATTGAAGAGCGTAAGGCTGAAGGATGAGCCCTGGGGGACACCACAGGTGATCATCTTGGGGTCAGAGGTGAAAGGTGGGAAGTGGACACTCTGGGATCTACCGATGAGGAAGGAGGTGATCCATTTGAGTGCGTCCCCTTTTAGACCGATGTGGTGGAGTATTTTGAGCAGTGTGTGGTGGGATTTGGTGTTCCAAGGCTGTTGAGAGGTCAAGGAGAATCAGAGCTGCTGTTTCCCCTCAGTTGGGGAGGGTGCAAATGTCATCAGTGGCAGTAATCAGGGCAGGTTTGGTGCTGTGATTGCTGTGGAAGCCGAATTGGGAGACATTGTGGAGTTGTTTCTACTCCAGATGTGTCATGATTTGCTTGTTGATGACCTTTTCCAGCATCTTTGCTCAGAATGGTAGCAGGGTGATATTCCGGCAATGTTTGTGTTGCTGGGGTCAGCAGAGGGTTTTCTCAATAGTGTTCTGACTTCACCATGTTTCTAGGCATTGGGAAATAGACAGAGATGTTGAGCATGGTGGTGAAGTCCTGGTTGATCCCTTGGTTTCCAAGGTTGAAGATGTAGTGCAGGCATGGGTCTGTAGGAGCTCCAAATTTGATGGATTTCATGGTTAGGTGATGTCCTGGGTGGAAAGGAGATTCCAGATGGTCAGTCTGTGTACTGTGTCAGTTGCGGTGGTGGCGTATCTGTTGAGGAAGCCTGTAGGTGTGGGTGGGGGTATAAAGTTATATGGTCATGATCTTGCTGCAGAAGACTTTGACGAGGATTCGCACAGCTCCTGTGATGGCGAAAACATTTTTTTTTTTAGAATTCCTTAGTGATGTTGAAACGCTCCCAGTGTTGCTGGGGATGGTTTCGATGTGTGTGGCTAGGTGTAGCTACTTTGTTGTCCTCAGCAGGTGGTGGTAGAGGTTCAGTCAGGTCATGAAGGCTGCCCAGTCAGAGGTGTCCTTGCTGGTGTGTCATTGCCTCTCCAGCTGTTTGCTTTCGCATTTCACAGTTCTGAGTTCTTGGGAATACTTGCTTGCCTTTTTGAAGTATTTTTGCTCGATGTTGCTCTTGATGGGAATGATGCTGTCTGCGCAATTGGTGATTCAGGCATTGAAGTTCTTCACTCCTTGTTCAAGGTTCGCAGTGGTAGTGGGGTTGGAGGTGTTGAGGGCATCCATCCAGCTGGTCTCTGAGATTTTATTCCACCTCTGATGGGGGGCACTGGTCGTCTTGGGGTGGCAGTGTGGGGGCGTAGATGCTGAAGTGGATGATGGAGTGGTCAGTCCATTTGAATTCTGTGACATGGCTCTATTTGACGCGGTTGCTGGAGTTGCGCATGTATTTTTTTTGTATTTATTTTATTTACTTATAAAGTTTTGTATAGGGCAAACATGACCCTAGTGGGTATCAGAGCTCTTTACATGAGTATAATTGAACATCTAACAAGATTACCTATAGAAATGGAAGTAAAAAGCCTTGAACATACATATATTACTACGCTTGTGCTCAAGATAGTCATCAAGGACAGGCCAGGCTTTAGAAAAGAGTCAAAGGTATGGATACAATCAATAGAGACAAAAAAAAGATAGCTTAGGGTAAAAACTTGTTAATCAGAAATTATTTTACTTCTTTTTAGGTTTCGCCTGGCGTCTGCTGCGCAGCAGCGTTCGCGCATCGAAATCCTATGTTAGAACAGTACGGGGGCTTTGCCCCGTCTGCTCTTCCATTGGCTAGCTCCATAAATGGAGGCTAGCCATTGGAAGAGAGATCTGTCCCTCATTGCCGGAGCAGATTCGTGGGCGTTCCGGCGATTTTTACTCACCCCACCCCTTTTTGTACGTCATGCGGCGGTGGGCGTTTATTTTTTTTATTTTTTTTTTCACGGATGTTTTTCGTCATTTCCAACTTCGTCCCCGTCCAGCGTTGTTGTATTCTGCTGTCCGTCCTCCCTCCGGCTGTTCTTGTCTTTCTTCCGCTGTCTATGTTTTGCGGGCGCCGGCGTACGCTTCAGGCGTACGTTCGCAGCATACAGGGCACAGTTCAATTGTTCACGCTTCCAGCATGAGAGGCGTATAGGGGCACGGTGCGATGGTTCACGCTTCCAGCGTGAGAGGCGTACAGGGGCACGGTGCGATGATTCACGCTTCCAGCGTGAGAGGCATACCTTCGGGTTTCCCAAGCGGCGAACGGCACGTCCGTTTCAAGTACGAGCCGTACTTGTTCTTTTCGTGTGCGATGAAAAATCCACAGTGAGCACTGTATCGAGAGTTCGGTGAGATGTGATGCCGCGGTCTCTCCAGTGGAGGGGTCCCCTGAGGGCCTGCACCGCATACATGCATGCACCCCTCATCCCAGTGTCCTGTGGGCTTCCTACAGCCAAAGGCGGAGTCCACGTTACCACTTCGGGAGACTGTCCCTCAAACGAGCCTACATGTTTATTTACTGTAAACTCGTAGTAGAGCAGTCGGGTGATGTGTGGCAACACTTCTGCAAACCAGGCAGTGCATTGCTTTATTTATTATGGATTGCTTGAAATAGACATAAGAACTCCGTGGAGATTGTAAGGTAACATGGCGCTGTAGAAAAACTGCCTAAATATCAGGAGGTGGTTCTTGAAGATGCTCTCTTTATGTTGCTGTGACTTATTAATTCATTCTTCCTGGGATTGGGGTGTCCGGTCACTGCACAGTGCTATGGAAGGCCAATGTCTGCTTAGCTATACAATACATTGTTCTGCTAAACCAATGTAAGGCTGCGGAAATGCAGAGCTTGTTTGGTCTACCGGCAGCTAGATCCGCGATCCGAAGTATTCATGCGTTTCTCACTAGAGAGGACCCCTCCCCCTGCCAGTAAGGCTCAATCACGCACTGGAGACTCAGAGCACCTCTTTCAGAGAGCAGCACTGCCCTTAATGCCTTAGCACAGCCATGCTAATTAGAAACAGATGCCGCCCCTCCGACCCCTAACGATAAGAAATTCTGCAGGCACTACACTGCACACTGAGGTCTCCTTGCTTCAACGTGTCCCCCCCACCCCACATCGCCTCGGACCACACGTCGCTCAGGGAGCCTCTCTTCGCTTTAGCCCCCTCACCCCCTCGGAGCACAAGTAACTTGTTTTGGGATTCCCCCTTGATGTGCACTCTCTCTGATCCCCAGTGTGAGGATGTTTATATATGTCAGCCCTCGAGTCTCAGAGATTACCAAAACCAGCTTTTAGCCCATGCCGCGAACATCAAGGTTTTATTTGGTTTCTTATGTATCCTGCGCCTGTATCGGGTTAAGCATTCTCACTATCTGACTTTTTTTCCACCTGAATCTTTGTCATGTAGAAAATGTTCAATCTCCACTGCCTGTTGTGGCTGAGACTTTCACTATACAATTCTATAAGCAAAAACCAAATATCTCGAAATAATCTTAAAAAACACACACACAACACAAGTTATAAGCATCCATGGCACTCGGGCTCTCATTGGGCTCCCCTTCAGTAATTGCACAAAAGGGCCTGGAATCCATCATCTCCAGGACACTAAGCCCCTCAGCGCCCCCTGCAGTCCTCTGCACCCCCTCTCTCACACGTAGGCCATGCACCTGCCTGTCAGCACCTCATCAGCATGCTCTGGCACAGAGAGGAGACAGGGTTGAATGTGTGTGGGGTCATGTCTGTGTGTGGGGGGTTCTGTCTGTGTGTGTGGGGTTCGGTGTGTGTGTGGTTCTGTCTGTGTGTATGGTTCTGTGTTTGTGTGTGTGTGGTTCTGTCTGTGTGTGGGTGCATGTGGCTCTGTGTGTTGCTCTGTGTGGGTGCAAATGCAATAGGTCTCGCATTTGAGAGAGATTAAGCTATTGGCATTGTAAATGACAATGCCATTTATTTATCTATTTTCAAAATCAACACATAAATAAAAATGTTGTCAATTACAATGCCAAAAGCTCTAACTTTTGCAAAGGAGAGACCGTTGGATTGTAAATGCTTGTTTAATAGAAGCGGTAGATGACATTAGGCAAACATCCGGTGGCAAAGAGTTCCATATCTTTGGTGCGACACCCGAGAAAGCTCTGTATCCAGTTTTCTTTTTATGGAAGCACTGTGGTTTCAGTAGCACGAATCCCACACATCACAACTGTCTGCAGCCCCTGATTGTTCTAGTTTTTGGGACAAATATCTGGGTGTATTGAAATGTAGGGCTTTGTGTGTCATGCATTCTATCTTTAGTTAAATTCTTGCCTCATAAGAGAGCCAGTTAAAAGATTTTAGGGTGAGGGAGATGTGATTGTTTCATTTTGTACCAGAGACAGGTCTGGTGGCCGCATTGAGGGAGGCTCTTTGTGGGGCCAGTTTGTATCTAGGTAGGCCACATAGGGTGGCACTACCATAGTCCAATCTGGGCAACACAAGAGCTTGAACCTCATGCTTGAAGTCCTCCGTGGGAGGAAAGTTTTAAGTTTCTGTAGCAAGCTCATCTGATAATTCGCTCCTTTGATGACCATACGGATGTTATCCCGCATATTCAAGTGTTTGTCTACTGAAATTCCCAAGGAAGTAGCAGAGTCTATGATGTGTGGAGAACAGTTTAGTGCAGTAAGATGTTTCATCCAAAGATCAATTTTGGGAATGTTGTTCGGAGGAGATATGGGTAGGAATTCGGTTTAGGCAGCATTGAGCATGCGATGAGTGTTGCTGAGCCAAAGATGAGTATTTTGTAGCATCGAGTTGAAGGATAAGGTGTCATCTGGGGAAGAGTTTTTGAGATACAATTGCTTGTCATCTGCTTACATGTGATAATGAATGTTAGCAGATTTTAAGGAATCTGATAGTGGTTCCAAGATAAAAAGGTGAAAATTGGGTCCAGTGTGTTTTCTGCGGTGTGTGTTGGGTAGGGTTGTGGAGGATCTGGGTCAATCTGAGGCTACTGATACTGTCAACGAAGTGTGAGGTGTTGTTGTCATTGGGGTTGTAGATGTGTGAAGTTTGGTTGCCAAGGAAGATGCAGTACTTGGAGTCACAGGCTGAGGGGCAATGACCTCTGTAATGGTGTTGCAGAAACTGGAGCACTGGCCTGGGGGATCGGTATGCGAGGGTGCCCCTGATAGTTGTCTTGCCATCCATGTGGAGTTTGAGGCTCAGATGTTCCATGAGGTTGTTGGTGTTGTCGATGGTGGTGGTGCACTATGTGCTCTCTTTGTGGATAATGGCTGTTCATCCTCTCGGCTTTTTGGTGCGGTCCTGGTGAGAGATTTTATATCCGTCAGGGATTGCTGTGGGACTGTCTTGTGTTGATGTGGTGTTGAGTCAGGTCTCAGTAAGGAAGATGGTGTTAAATGTGAGGGTGGTGATTAAGGGCCAGATGTATGTAATTCATATTTACCGACTCTTAAATACCGAATTTTACAGATTCGGTATTTAAGAGTCGGTAAATATGAAGGGGGGAGATGTAGGTATTACAGATTCTGTAAATAACGAATCGTTAAGATTCTGTATTTACCGAATCTGTAAATACTGAATCGGTATTGCCCATTGATTCCTATGGGCCTTGAAGCCCATAGGAATCAATGGGCAATACCGATTCTGTAATTACAGAATCGGTAAATACCGAATTTGGCAAGGGTGCAGGGGGTGTCACTTTGACACCCTCTGGCATCCCAAAAATAGGCATGTGCGCCATGTGGCACACAGACATGCCCTAAGGGCATGTCTGTCTGTCACATGGCTAGGTGTGCATGCACACATGTGCATGCACACCTGAATTCGGTATTTTAACACCCAATTGGATTGTGTGTTAAAATACCGAATTTGTAGGGCCTTTGGGACTCAGAAGAGTCCCACCTACATCTGGAAGGTACCGAATCGGTAAAAATACCGATTCGGTGTTTTACAGATTCTGTAAATTTACCGATTCGGTAAATATACAGAATCTGTAAAATCTGGCCCCCTACATCTCAAGATGCGAAATACCGGTCGGAAACGGCCGAATTCGGCCGTTTCCGACCGGTATTTGCCACCTACATTGGGCCCTAGATCCCATAATTCAGTGGAATGCTTGCAGAGTGAGCATGTGTTTAGAAGGGCAAATTCTAGTTGGTGTTCTTGTTCCTGTGGTGTCAGTGGTGTGTTCATACTGGGGCTGGTGTGTGTGTGCTGTGGCAGGTGAAGTGACAATGGGTGCTGGTGAAAGGTCTCACCATGGAGCGTGGCTCAGCATAGTAGCAGTGTTTGTTGCAGCATCTGAGGTGAAGGGTATAGAGCTCCGCAATGGAGTATCTTCGGGGGGCTGGAGAGCCAGAGGTCGTGGTGCTGAGCATGGAAGGTGCAGACAGGCTTGCCTGTGGTGTGCCAATGGCGTGCCTAATGTGAGAGTCCGCTGCACGGTTGAGCTGTGGCCTGCATTAATTAGGTCCCGGGTGTGCGGGACTTTTGTTGGCCAGAAGCGGGAAAGCCCAGGCAGCTGCAGTGTCATTGGATCAGTCTAAAACAAGCAGAAAGGAACTGGACATCACAGAAAAGTAGCAGGCTAGGAGACAAGATGGCGGACGCAGCGTTGTTTGAGTGATATAGGCTTTCTGCTACTCCTCACCGGCATACCCCCCTCCCGTCTACCTGACTTCACAGACTTGGAAAACTGAAAAAAGAACTCGACGAACGGCTCCTGAATGGCTCCTGAGTTGCTGGCAACTATCGAGGGATGCTGAGCGATATATTCTGCTTTTAGCGTCTTCAGCGGTTTCAGAGGACTCGACAAACGTACCTCTGTATTGTATTTCGTGGTGCGTCCTGCCCTGCAGTATCCCGCGGATTTTCTTCGACGATTATTAGAAGCTGCGATGGCTCACGGCTACTGCATGTCCCTATAGCTACTACTCCGCTGCCTGAACATAGGTTGAATTCGGGGCAGGCATCTGTACGGCTCACTGAAAACCAGTACCAGATTCGGATCCCAGTTTTTTTCTGTGCTTTACAAAGCGACTCTATGCCGCCAAAGAACGCTACTGGTGCTGCCATGACCAGCAGAGGGAAGGGTCTATGTACTGGGGCCACATCGCAACTGCAGCAACAGCACCTGCTGCTTCTATAATGGCGGCTCCTTCTAGTCAATCTGTTTTAGACAGCGGTAACTTGGATATGATTACTCAAGTAAGTGCTAACCTTCCTCTTGATGATGCAGTGACTAATAACTCAGCTCAAAGAGGCAGATCCTCTTCTTTGGATTTGGGGAAAAATATTGGTAAAGCAGATGGCACCAATCCTAGAATACCGGGCATGTTTAAAAAGAAAGCTCAGCTTTAAGGGCAAATCTCTTGCGCCAGAAGCAATAACTGTTCCCTCTTTGCAATCCCAGCTATCTGTGACCCTACAACAACAGAAAACAACGGGGGTATCCGCTAGTAAGGAGGGCCCAACAGCTTTACAGATGGATAATCTTAATTCCGGTTTGGGGATCCTCCAACAAGTTATTTCTGATGCAGATTCGGGGGGACTCCGCTGCTAAATTTTATTCAATGTCTGATTTATCTAATTTATCTGGCACTGACAGTATTTATAATGACTGGGCTGATGATAGGAGTCTGACTAGCTCTGTTCCATTGGAGGAGGATGAGGGTAGTTTTGTGGGAGCCAACATGGTCCGAAGAGCTTCTCTTTCAGCTTGCTTTCCTGCGTCACAAATATCTCCTACTCAGCACTCTTTAAACTATGGGTCTCCTCTTTTGGCCCCCCCCATTTCAAATCTGCTTCTCTTGGTGAAAATGGTATAACATCATCACTTCGAGCGTCTGCAGGTCTGGCGGATAGTCTCGATGTAAATGCAGATGGAAACAACGTTCATCAAGGGGATCAGACTTCACCAGACTCTGAAATCACGTTAGCAACAATTCTCCGAACAATTACACTACATCGTGAGGAGACAAGGGCAGAGGTCTTACGTGTACATGGGGCTGTTCGCAAACTCCAGAATACAGTGCGCCGGATTACTAAGTCAACTAGTGAACTGACTATATGGGTTGCCGAAGCTGAAACAAGAATTTCAACAGTTGAAGATGAGATTGTCCAATAAAAATCGGAAGTGGCTGCATTAACCGCCCTTAGAGACGATATTAACTGAAGTTAATCGATTTGAAGAACAGAGGGAGAAGAAATAACCTTTGTGTCTTAGGTATTCCTGAAGGCTCTGAGGGAAGTAACATTCGACAGTTTGTCCAAGAGCTATTCTCGGAAGCATTTCCTGACTTAACTCAATGCGACTGGGGGCGCGAACTGCAAAGAGTTCATCCGTTTCCCTTTAACAAACGTAATGGCAGTAATTCTACTGATGAGAGACCTAGAGCTATTTTGATTTGTCTAAATAATTTTCTTCTACGAGAAATGTTATATGATTTAGCTAGACCTGACCGAAAGAGAAAGGGAAAGGGGTGTGAATTTTTTGTCCGCCCAGATTATTGCCAGGCAACAGTCCAACAGCGCTGGCATCTCCGACAGTTGATACCCCAGTTCCAAGCTAAGGGAGACGCTGCTTGTTTTGTTAAATCCTTCCAAGTTAAAAGTTATTTATAAAGAGAAAATGTCTTTTTTTGTTTCAGAGATAGCAGTTAAAAATTACCTAGCTACAATAGATTAATCCTTTGTCTTGTCCTGGATTTATCTTAGCAATTATTACAAATGTTAATACTGCTACCTCTTTTTTTCCATTTGTGCCTATAACAACGATGTTGAAACATTCTCTTTTCCTGAATTTTTTAGGTATCTTTACTTGTGTTTCTCTTTGTCTGTATTTTTGGGGCGGTGGGATGACCGGTGGGGGCATAGACAGCCTCTCTCTCCATCAACCATGGGTACTTCTCAGTCCCTTTGTCTCCGTTGGGTGGGCATCAGGGTGGGTTGGGTGGGTCTCAGGGGAGTGGGGGTTTGCTGGGTGGGGCAAGGAAAAACAGTAAAGGGACTTTCTACGCAGCACTATTTTTGTGATTCTGTCAAACTATGTCATTTAATTGTTCTTTTGCTAGATCCAAACAACTTTTGTGCGATTCTCTTTTCTATAATCTGTCTTGAAAATGGGTAGATTTACAATGTGTTCATGGAACATTTGTGGCTTAAATGATAGGAGGGAAAGGGATATCACGGCTCAAATGTTGAAAACTATGAGAGTCGACCTCCTGTGTATTCAAGAAACTAATATAGCCTGGAAGAATAGGAATTGGTTTAAAGATCTTGGTCTTGAAGTAATCGGCTGTTCTCGACAGGGCACAACCACAAGAGGAGTAGCGATTTTAATATGGTACGGCCGGGGTACAAGTATACCTACTAAAGAGGACCCTCTGGGTCGGTGGGTAGTCAGTGAATTACTGTTGGAAACCTTCTTTTTGACTATTTGTACTATCTACGGCCCTAACTCAGATGATCCAGACATGTTAAATCAGTTAAGCTTAGAATTAGCATTGTGGCCATCTCCTCTAATTCCATGTGGGGATCTTAACGTGCGTCTGGAGGGGCAAGTTGACATTACTAGTAATTATGTGTATGGTGGTAAGAAGAAAAATGTATTCAAGGCAATCAAAGGAATCATCGATGAATTTGGGCTGGTTGACATAGGTTATTTAAAAGGAGGGGGTTCTCCGGGGTGAATGTTTTACTCTGCCCCGCATCATAGACATTTTCGCCTCGGTTACTTCTTCGTAACAGCAGGACTCATAAATGCTGACAAAAATATTAGGTGTGAAATTCTTCTGAAAGTAATTTCGGATCACAATACTATTATCTTTGATATAGAAGTCAACTCTGGCTCACCCTTGAGGTCTTGGACCTTTGAGCGGAAATTATTACTTGATCCCCTCTACATTGAATATATGGGCAAGTGGATTCCTGAGTTCTTCCTAATTAATCAAGGCTCGGCATCAATTGAAGTGGTGTGGGATGCTTTTAAATCTGGGATTAGGGAAGAAACACTTAGTTACTCAATTCATAAACAACGGGAAATGCGAAAGACAACAGACATTGAGTTGGGTAAACTGCGAGATATTGAAATACAGCTGATGACGGCTTGCAGTGGAGGGTTAAATACTGACCTAATCTTAAAAAATCTAGCTACTCAGAAAGCAAGAATATATCAAAATGTTGCCACAGACTTAGCTCAACAAATTGTTGTTTTCAGATCTGAACTTTATGAGGTGGCAGAAAATTCGGGGAGACTGCTAGCGAAGAGATTGCGACAGAAGGAGGTCTCTGCAAGGATAGATAAAATTATGGAAGACTCAGGTAAATTATACGACTCTCCTTCGGATATACTAGAGGTCTTCCGCGAGCTCTATTGTAAATTATATACAGAAGATATTACTGGTGGTATTGAAGGAAGGGTAGCTGAGTTTAGCGCAGCCTTGCCGAATATCATCTTGACATCTGAGGAGTCAGAGCAATTAGATGCCCCAATCACTTGGGAAGAGATAGAGCAATCCCTAATGTCATTAGCTCTAGGCAAGGCTGTGGGACCAGATGCTATTCCTTTGGAATTTTTCAGAACTTTTCGAAACATACTCAAAAAAGAACTGACCATGCTTTTCTGGGAAGCTCAAAAGTGTAAGGCACCACCCTCGTGGCAGTCTTCTATCATCACTGTCTTTCTTAAGAAAGATACATTGCCCCTGTTACCATCTTCCTTTAGGCCCATATCGCTAATTAATGCGGATAGTAAGGTTTATTCTAAGATCCTGGCCTCACGCTTGTCTAATATTATCACACCTTTGATTTCAAAATTTCAACACAGGTTTATTCCTTCTAGAGACACGGCGGATCATATACGCCGCTTAATTACATTTCTGGATTGGTCTCAGGGAACCAGCTCTACTATCGGGGTAACCCTGTTGGATGTTGAGAAAGCATTCGACAGGGTTGCCTGGGCATACATGTGGGATTCTTTGACTAGTAAGGGATTTGGCCCAGGTATCCTAACTGCTCTGAAAACTATTGCTTCCATAAGGTTGGGTGGCCAAATATCTTCCTCGTTCCCAATTACCCGTGGTACACGGCAAGGGTGTCTGTGCTCAGCCTTACTTTTTGCTTTCTTTATAGATCCTTTTTTGAATCGCTTAAATTCGGCTGTAAACATTAAACCAATCCACTTAGCTAAAACAGATTACCGAGCTCTAGCTTATGCAGATGACATAGTCGTAGTCGCAACAGATATAGAAACTGCAATCCCAGCCATTAATGATCTAGCGACACAATTTGGATCCTTCCCAGGATATAAGTTGAATCTATCCAAAACTCAGACTTTATATGTTGGTGACCAACCCCCTACTTCCATAGTAACAGTTCCTGAAGTTATTTATCTGGGTATCAAAATGTCACTCCCTGTTACCAAAAATTCCAGAATTGAACTTTAATCCTATATTGGCGAAAACCAGTGCGACACTACAAAGAGTAGATCATTTCCATTTGTCTTTTTATGGTCGAGCCAATGTCTTTAAAATGCTGATACTACCTAAATTCTTGTATATGTTTCGCATAATTCCCATTGAATTTCCCTTGATATTATTAAAAAAATTAGAGAGGGTAACTTCAAGATTTTTGTGGAGCTATAAACAACAACGTAGAGCTCATAAAAAGATGATTCTCCCTAAAGAGCGAGGTGGGTGGAGTATCCCCTATTTTTTATTTTACTATGCAGCAGCTGTGTTATAGTTTATTAGTTCACTTGTTGTTGATGACAAAGCTCATATTCCAATGTCTAACACCCCATCTATTTACGAGTTGGCTATGGGTGAAGAGATAAAGGGATGTTTGCGGAGGATAATCGAACCCAGCTATTTCAAGAAAACTGAATTCAAGATCTTAACAGCTGCCTACACAGTCTGGAAAATGATCAGGTGTCATATGGGGATCTCTAAATTAAATATCTACACTCCTTTCTCTGCATCAGACCTCCTACCCTATATCTTCCGGGACCAAATTGCAACTAGATGGAAGACTAAAGGAATTTATTGCTTAGGGGATTTTTTTAGAGAGGGACATTTAGTCTCTTTTACTGATTTACAAAGTAATTTTGGTTTATCGAGAAATGACTTTTTTAAACTTCTCCAGATACGTAGCTTCTTATTGCCCTTTAACTCAGTATCCGAACAAGAAATGATTCAAATTCCCCTTGTTGTATATATGTTGAAAAAGACTTCAATTGGTCTATATTATTCTTGCTTGATTCAAGATTTTCCGGATGATCTGGAAAATTGTAAAAGCAAATGGGCAACCAAGCTTGGGCTTCCCGAAGTTAATATACAGGAATCTATAGTGCTCGCCAATCGAGTTCTTATAACTGGAAGGTTGCGCTCACAACACTTTATGGCCATACATGATTTATATTACACCCCAAGTAGGGTTTCTAAATGGAGTTCGACCACAGGTACAAAATGTAACAGGTGTGGTCTGGTATGCACCCGTTACAACGCAACTTTTACAACGCATGACTTTTACAACGCAATTTGTACAACGCATGATCCATTACAACGAATACCATTACAACGCATTTTTTTACAACGCATGTACTTTTACAACGCATACCATTACAACGTAAGTATAGGTAAGTAGGGTTTTTGGGTAAAGGGGTATATTTAGGGTTCAGGGCTAGGTTTGGGTTTTTGGGTAATGGGGTATTTTTAGGGTTCAGGGCTAGGTTTGGGTTTTTGGGTAAAGGGGTATTTTTAGGGTTCAGGGCTAGGTATGGGTTTTTGGGTAAAGTGGTACTTTTAGGGTTCAGGGCTAGGTTTGGGTTTTTGGGTAAAGGGGTATTTTTAGGGTTCAGGGCTAGGTTTGGTTTTTTGGGTAAAGGGGTATTTTTAGGGTTCAGGGCTAGGTTTGGGTTTTTGGGTAAAGGGGTATTTTTAGGGTTCAGGGCTAGGTTTGGGTTTTTGGGTAAAGGGGTATTTTTAGGGTTCAGGGCTAGGTTTGGGTTTTTGGGTAAAGGGGTATTTTTAGGGTTCAGGGCTAGGTTTGGGTTTTTGGGTAAAGGGGTATTTTTAGGGTTCAGGGCTAGGTTTGGGTTTTTGGGTAAAGGGGTATTTTAAAAAATGTAATTAAATACAAAAAAAAAAATACAATTAAAATTAAATAAAATTAAATTATATTAAAATTAGTAACTTACATTTAAAAAAATAATTATATACTTACCTATACTTACGTTGTAATGGTATGCGTTGTAAAGGTATATGCGTTGTAAAAAATGCGTTGTAATGGTATTCGTTGTAATGGATCCTGCGTTGTAAAAGTTGCGTTGTAAAAGCATGCGTTGTAATAGTATGCGTTATAACGTCATACATCCGTGTGGTCTATATGCTGCGGATGCGCTCCATATGTTTTTTGTATGCCCTAGACTTTCTGAATTTATTTTGAACATTGAAAAGTTCTTGGCTTTGATTTTAGGACGTACTATTAGTATAACTGGGGAGCTGGTACTGACTGGGTGCGGCTTCGGAATTATTGATCAGCCAAGGCCTAAAACTACCAAATGTTTTCTGTTTATTTCTATGGCTGTATCACCAAAGACTGGATTAACCCCGAGCCGCCTTCCTTTTTTAATTGGAGGGAAAGACTTTTGTCTATGTATAATTTGGAATTGGCTGTATATAGAACTAAAGGGATAAGGAGGAGGGCCATGGGAGAAAAGATATGGGCTATATATCGGAGTGGATCTAGGTACAATTCTTGTAAGCACTGTATCTATAATCTTTCTGTTGCTAAAATAAAAATTCTCTGTGTTGGCTGACTGCACTTACTTTGTAATCTTTGAAATCTTTGATCTGTATAAGCTGTTTTTCCTTACAAATAAAATAAAAACTTTAAAAAAAAGAAAAGTAGCAGGCTAGGTGTCCTGATCTACATATTAGTGTATCTTGATGCTGTTATCACCAAGCATCTTCATGGAATAGTTGACGATGATAGGAGATAATATAGAGCCCTGGGAGACTCCACAGGTGATCGGGATCCTTTGTGAAATGCACGTTCCCTTGTGAACAAACTGGGGTCAGTTGGAAAGGAAGAAAGAGAACTAATGAAAGACATTGATGGTGGACCTTATTTGAGACTCCAGGGTGCACTGTACATGAGGTTAGGCTGGTTGACAGTATTGAAGGGAGGTGAGAGATCCCTCAATAGCAAGATGCAGTGGTCAGCTTCATCTGTATACAAGAGGGCAATAGTCTATGAAGTTCAAGATGGCAGTCTCCATACTGCAATGTGATCTGAGGTCAGAATAGTAGTTGTACAGAAGATGGTATGCATTGATCCAACCTAGGAGCTGAACATAGACTTCTTTTATCACAGATCTTTCTGAAGAATGGTAGGTAAGCAATGGGTCAGTAGGTTGTGAAGTAACAAGGGTCAAGTGTAGGTTTCTTTAGGAAAAGGAGGATTTGCACTGTCTTGAGAGTTTAAAATGTCTTGAATGAGGGAGGCATTCGCAAAAGTAGATATCAAAGAGTGTCCAAGGACCGAGTTTTGCTGAGTACATCAACGAGATCAGGGACAGATGGGGCTTTGAAGGCTGACAATTGTAATATTCAAGAGGAAGGTGTGAGTGTAAAAGATGAAGCATACTTAGTTTTGCCAATGCTGTTGGATCTTCTGTATTTTTCCACTGATGAAGAGGTGAATGGCATTGCAATTTAGTTTTATTCAGTGCTCGATTGTCTGGGACAGAGCTCTACTACTGTCGGTGTTCGTATAGGACTTTGCTGTGGGTGATGAGATGAGCTACCTTACGTATTGTGCGGAGGCACTTCAGTATCAAGAGGTCCGATGAAGTTTTGTATTTCTTCCATTTTCTGTTCTGTCTGCAGATGAATTGTTTATATCAGCAAGGTCTTTAGAGTAAAAAGGTGCAGAAAGCTTTGTCTTGCACTTGCATGTTGTATTTGGGTCATGAATTCACATTGCCTATCAAAATATTGTTGGAGTTGTTTAGAAGGGTGTTGACCTTAACTATGAAGTTGGAAGGGAAATAAACGAGTTCAAACATTAGGTTGCCTGTAGAGAATTCTACAATAAAAGCTATGTATGGAGTTAAATGTCTTAAAAGTCAAAGCAGTGCTCATCTCCTAAATAAGGAGGTCTTGGATTTTGGCTGTTGATTAGGTCATGGTAAACACTTTTATTCCACTATATATATGATAATGTTGGTTAATTTCAATTTTTTGTTAGTCATTTTTTTGCATAACTTTTCTCCATGAGTGGTTATGCTTCTTCACATAATTTACAGCTACATGATACTGGTTGAGCAGTAGATATGACACAGTAACTGCAATACTGACGTTAAACATGTTATACTCAAGCTGGACTCCTGCCTGTATCGTATCTGACTTTGTAGATAACTTATGCCATGTTCCTGCAAATTGTCAGTGATAAAGATTTTGAGTAAGGTATATAATGTTTGCAGAAAATATGCATATTTGACAGTGAAAACTTGAATTTTCACTCACATCATGCTGGTGATTAGGAGTAACCTAACATGTAATCAATTTGAACAAATTTCAGGGCAAATTATAAATAGTTGTGGTTAGATTAATTATCTACCCATTACGAATTCTGTGAATAAATGTATTCTGCAACTTAAAATTAGACAAAAAATGGAAGGATGCACATACTGTCATAACACAACTAAGAATCCTCAATCATTCATTGTCCTCCTAAAGCACACCTACAAGAGACAACCCTTATGGGGCCATCCTGAGACATGCACCCAGAAATGATTTGTGGAAAATGATTCACAAATTTGATCAAAGAGCATTGACAATGGTGTTTTGTGGAGTAGCAAACAGTAATTGTGAGAGCACAAATTAGGACATCCACTAGCATTAATGTAAGAGAGGTGAGCTATGCTATGTTATGTTATGTTAGGGATATTTGTAGAGGGTATGGCTACCCGTAGGTGTCCCAGCGCTAGCGAAGGCACCAGACAGATCACAACAGGTTAGTGGGTGGAGTTTTGAAAGAGCCAAGATTTCAGAGTTTTCCTAAAGAACAGGATGTTAGGTTCAGAGCGTAAGTGGAGGGGGAGAGGGTTCCACGGCTTGGCAGCATTATAATGGAATTTCCAGCCAACACTTCCCACCGTTTTAATTTTGGGGACAGAGGCCAAGTAGAGGTTGGTTGGGAGAAATACCAAGTGAGGCATATGAAGGACATGAGAGTGGACGATAAGAGAGTAAAGAAAACCTGTGGTGGTGGGGCAAGGGAAAGAAATGGCGAGAAGAGGAGAGAATACTACTTCTGTTTTGCTGATTGAAAGGTCATATCAAGCTATTCTTGCTATTTTGAAACTATTATTACAATTTTCCAATTCTCTATTTTTAAGATCAATATTTGGTACTGAATGTTTTCTCTCTGAATATTACTATTTCTTGGCGCTTCTGTTGTTATTTTAATATCAAATTTAAGTTGTGTGTTTTCTTCTCAGAAAGTATTTGCCATTTTTATCACCATCCCATTAGTATTCAATTACATTTGTAGCATATGCATTTTAAGGTTTCGCCAGGATATTGCATGCATTGTGCTTGTGAAATCTATTGTTTTCAATACATCTGAAAAGGGACTTACATTCCGGCCACACTTTTAAATGGTCTGTATACTTGCCAGTTTACTTTCCTCTGGTTTTATTGGTTGTAGCCTGTTTTCCCTGTGTCTCTCATCAGTTTCCCATGGCCTAACTACTCATTCCCATCCACGCTGATGGTTCAAACTTTTTTCTTTTGGTTAATGTTGCATACCGTTTACTGTTTACATTTTGGTATCTTTCCCTCTAAAGTTCTAATATTGCTTGTGAAATCTATTGAATATAATATATCTTAAAAGGGGCTTACATACCACCTTCACTTTTATTGGTCCATATGCTTGCCAGTTTACTTTCCTCCATTTCTATTGGTTGTAGCAAGTTCTCCCTTTTGTGTCTCTCTTATCTGTTTCCCATGGCATAATTACTCATTCCCAACTGCCTTGGTGGTTTGAACTTTTTTCTTTTGGCTAATGCTGGGTACAGTTTACTGTTTGTATTTTGTTATCTTTCATTCTAAACACCTAATATTACTATATTTTTCTACTAAACAGGCAGTCACAATTGCAGTTACCTTGCAGTTAAAAGGGGCTTGATTTGAATAACACAGCAGGTGCAGTGGCATCGGAGCCAAAAGTTTTAGGGATTCCACTAAACACAGATTATTGATACATTTTGTCACTGCCCAAACAGTCACAAGTGCAGTTATTTAGCAGGCACTAGGGTCATGATTACAATGGTGCAGCAGGTGTAGTGATACAGGGACCAGAAGCTCTTGGCACACGATTAAGCAGCTAATATTGCTGTATTTGACTGCTAAACAGACAGTCATAATTTCAGTTATCTTGCAGGCAATAGGGTCATGATTTGAATGGTACAGCAGGTACAGTGTATTGGACCAAAAGTTGTCAGAACTCCTCTAAGCAACAAATATAGCCATATTTTACAGCGAAACAGGCAGTCATAAGAGCTGTTATCTAGCAGGCGCTAGGGTCATGATTTCAATAGTTCAGCAAGTGAAGTGGCCCTAAAAGCTCTAGGCACTCAATTAAACGCTGATTATTACTAGATATTACAGCTAAACAGACAGTCACAAGTGCAGTTATCTAGCAGGCACAAGGGTCATGATTATAATGGTGCAGCAGGTGCCGAGATACCAAGACCGAAAAAGCTCTTGGCACACGACTAAGCACCTAATATTGCTATATTTGACTGCTAAACAGACAGTCACAATTGCTGTTACCTTGCAGGAAGTATGTTCACAATTGAAATGTTGCAGCAGATGCAGTGGCAGCGGGCCCAAAAGTTGTCAGAACTCTGCTTAACACCAAATATTGCTATATTTAACTACTAAACAGGCAGTCACAAGTGCAGTTATCTAGCAGGGTCTAGGGCCATGATTTCAATAGTCATCAAGTGCAGTGGCACTGCATCAAGTGCAGTGACACGGGAATCAAAAGATTAGGCACCCCACTTTCTGTGTAACATTACAGAGCCAGACAACCACTGTAAAGACTTGGATTGTAAGTACAGTCATATGCCTGTTCTAAAAGTATTACTCAGAGTTTTGTGATTGCAGCCTGTTTATACTGGCCAGGAAGGGAGGCTGTATAGTTTCAAAAGCAGTGAATTTAAAAATTCTAGCTGCTGGGCATTGTTGTCGCTTTGTGTCAAAGCTTGTCTTTGTGAGCAAGCGTGTTTGGTGATTATATGGAATTTGTGCTTCTGTTCTTTTTTCGGAAGGTATCTATTATTTTGGAATACTTTTAAATAAAAAACAGTTTTTTTCTTCTTTGGTGTGAGTTCTCCACTTTTTTAACACTATGGGGCATATTCACAAGGAGCTATCGCCAAATTAACAGCACTTTATCGCAGCCAAAGTTGTGATAAATTTACCTCCCCATTCACAAGCTGGTGCTAACAGCACCAGTTTTTCTGCAAAAAACATTGCCACAGAGGACCCCGCAACTATCACTAATGTGATGCAGATTAGGCGTTCCCGTGCCAAAACCCGTGCCAACACAACACCTCAGCATTCACAACGACCAGCCAGATCGGCTATAAGAGCACAAAACACGCGATAATGCGCGTTAGCTGCAGGAATTTTACACCTGCTCTGACCTGGTACAAAGTCGGACCACAGTCTGCACCACAAAAGGGAGCACAGCCTACAGCCACACCTGAAGACAAACAGGTGCCATGGAGCAACTGAACATGCAGCACGGACACCCAAGAGGGCCACAACATCCACCAACACCACACACAGGCCCGCAACACCCCCCCCCCGGGCCCACCCCCAACCCCAGACAGAGAAACTGCACACCAACACCACAAATCATAAAACAAATACTCTGCCTGATATCGCACTAGCAGGAAAATCAACATACATGCGTGGCCAGAAAATGGAGATTCAGTCATACAGCAATGCAATCACCAACACAAAACACCATACCATCAAATGCCAAAACAACCATTCAGATGAGACCTAGCGGGTCCTCACTGTACAATCCGTAGAACACAGCTTGGATCACTAAATCCAAGAGAAGAAGCTGTGCCATGCGCCCAACAAAGGAAAGAGAGGGGGAGAGCGAGGGATCGAGATGGAGTGAAATTGCACAAGGAGCGCAAGGCCTTGCAGGGCAACTGGCTCCACATGCCAACATGTATGTGTGCATCGCCATCCGTACACCATGAGCCCAAGGCCGTGTCCAAATCTCAGCGCCAAAGCCACATCACATTCAAAAAAGCAAGTAGAAGTCAAACATCAGAGATGAAAGCTCCATTGTTCCAATGCAGAAGGCGGGAGGACACCTGCAACTCTGACCTTGGTCCAGAACGCGCCTTGAACACCCTGAGAGAGAGGGCATGGCTGATGTGGGCGACTCCCACACCACGCATAGCACAAATAAACTACCAACTCATCCACACCCCACACACAGATGCCCCTGCTGGAGGTACCTCCACATGGGATGCCCTTGACACTCATGGAAACAGCAACCCATTCAGCCCAACGTTGCACACACATTTGAATCATTGCTCAGAGCTGTGGCATATCCTCCACACAACTGCCGCAGTTCAGAAGAGTGCCGATTTCCACAAGACGCACCAAGGCAATGGCAGGCCATAACGGGTACATGCCCAACCCTCGTCACGTGGAACACTACCGTGGATGTATTCAGCATTTACTGGGCGCAGTGCCACTGGCAGTGCTGCGGGTCAGTTACCGGCTCAGCTTTTGCATTGCCTACGTCATCTGCGTCCAGCCCTGGTTTCACCGCCGAACATCCACATTCGGGTGTCCCATGGATGTCTGCCTATCCAACACAACCGTAGATGAATTTGACTATGACTTGAGTGGCTGCCCCCTGTTGGAACACGAACAGGAGTGTAACTGAGACAGTCGTGCATGGAATGCCTTGACATACTGCGTATGTATTGGCAGTTGTGCATGGGAGATTGCACAATTTCTCGTGTGCAGTGAACACATAGAGACGCTCCTCTATTGGGCTGTATTGCGGATTGGTGAAACGGCGTGGGCTGGACACACCTGCCCGGAGCAGTTAATAGATTTGCTCACCCTGGTGTTCTTTGAACACGACAACGACGTACTATTGGAACACATTGCACATGAAGCAGCACGGGCATTCATGGATGAGTAACTACGTCCCTGCAGCCACATCCAATTGTTACCCACAGCACATGTCCCAACAACTTGTTGCATCATGGGATTTCTCACATATCCCACCACAACAGAGGACAAGTCTGCCATCGTCTGGACTCTGGATGCATGTGCGTGGCACAACGCGTGGGTACACACACCTGTGCAAGGTGATGCAGGTCCATGGTCGGAGCAACACAGCGTCGTTTGGCAACTTTGCCAATTCAGACACACTGCTGGGGGAGAGCACACACATGGCAATGTAGCACGACATGTGAAATTGTCGGACTCTCTCACCTGAACACTGTCAGCAGAGCGAACAATCCGAGCACTCCGGTGGCAGAGAACAATGCAGATCCCATGTGCAGTGAGTCGTGCCCCCTCACACGGGGCAATGGGCAGACGCCAAACAACACATGACTCATCCAGCAAGGCAAGGTGGGCTGGGAGTGTTGCCATCCGTGATGATTGTTGTACATTTTTGTACCACCATTTCCTGAACCTCGACATGTACCCATGCTGCGTGCAAGTGTATTAAGCATGTACCTGACTGTTGTGGCCTTGCCTCATCCACACTGACATGCATATCCGAATAAAGTCTATGCCACCACACTGGTGTCTAACTGTGTGGTGTGTTGATTTGATTGTTCACTTGTTTGCCACAATGAGCATCGTCCCCACACAGGGAGGAACTGACTGACGCATGTGCAATGGGGGTGGGTCCCTTTTGCAAGCTCAGCCTCTGTCAGTCAGACATTGCTTTGGGATAGATGCTGGTCGACATGTGCACTTACGTGACTTTAGCGATGTGAGTATGGTGTCCAACCTCTGACCATGTGGAGCAATGTCATATATCATAACAGAATGCGTCCACACAGATGTGTGTAAATAGGTATTCGTCGTGAAGTTCTGTTGTCACATGTGATGTAGGACACCACTCCTGACCTGCTACCGATTTGGTCACTCCTAAACACAGCCCTATTCAACACATGGACGTGTGCCTACATTGGGGGTTTGTGAGATTGTTGTTGATGTGCAATGGGGCCACAGCTAGTACTCACCTTCACAGCCATCCAATTTGCCATGTGTCTCAGGGATACACATGCGCATAGATGTCGGTTACCATGGTGTACCTTCATGTGCAATCATCGTCCCAACATCCAGCCATACTTCCATACGTGAGTGGACATAGTAATGACACATCTGTGTGATTCAGAATGTTTTATTCACATTCAGGTGATTGACGGAGCTGGGGCTGTATATGGCCATCAAATCCCATATCTCATGGAAGCCCAGTGATGGGCAAACCACAGTCCTTTGGGGATTGAGAAGTGGGAGAGTGCAGTCCGCAGCAGGATTGCTGTGTAATTGGCCAGCAGTGAGTAAATGGGAGTTTGTGTTGGTGTCCGGGTGAATGTCGCTGAGTATTCCGGGGATCAGTAGGAGGTGTTTCCCAGGCATGATGCATAGGTCATCACCAGGCAGAGACAGGGCAAATGGTGGTGATGGATGCTACTGCCTCCTTCCTCACACAGTAATTCCCATCCCCTTCTTACTCCCCTGATACGGGTTCTATGTCCGGTGTGTCCGGTGTTTGTGGTGGGGTGATGGCTGCATCACTGTGTGCCACTGACACAACAGACTGCAAGGGTGATGGGGCAGCATCACTGTGTGCCACGGACACAACAGGGGTCAGAGCTGTGTGTGTCGATGTTCCCGTTGATGTCATCTGGGAGCGGCTCAGTGGCAGCAATGGCAAGATGAAGTATTGCAGGGCATTGAAGTTCCCAGATACTACTCGCTGGTGTCCAGCCCTGGGAGAAATACTTCCAGCCTGCATCTGCTCCATGGCATCCATTGGTCTCCCCATCTGTGCCAACTCTGTGCTGTAATCACTGGTGCCTGTCTGAGCAAACAGTTTTTGTAGTAAATTCATGCCCCAGCGAGGTCTGCCAAGGTCTGTGGCGGAGCCTGGGGCATACAGGGGGTGTCCAATGAGGACTGTATGCGGTCCCTGATGGAACTCAGACACCCACGTATGGCATTGAGTTTGGCTGCCACGAGTTCTAAACCCACCCGCAGCTGTTCAGCCAACTCCACCTGGCAACTCCACACACGTTGTTGGAACTCGATGTATTGGTCGGGGGTAAATGTAAATGTAAAATGTAACGGGAGACAGCCGTGGAGATGTGTGTTTCCTGCTGTGTGGTCTGTGCAGGTGGTGGGCTCACCTCGGGGCAGCTGGCCTGCCCTGCTCCTGGGGATGGGGTGCGGAGACTGTCCATTATCCTTTGGAGATTGTCTTGACATATGTGCAGGTTGTCCTCTTCGTCATCAAAGATGTGAGGTGTGGTGTGCCCTGCAGGAGGTGTTGTTTGTTCTTCTGCAATGTGAAAGGTGAGATGCAGGTTAACAGAGTAACACATGTATGTTGGAATTTTGCAGATGTTAACATTCAGACTGCAAGCCAATGTACATTGTCACAGTTTTGTTGGAGCTGGCTATTTGATGGCACTCAGTGTGTTTTTCGACTACATGATGGATGTGTGGTAGTACGCATTATCATCACACAGTGTCAGGCAATGCCAGATGTGAGTGGACAGTTAATATGCATGTGCGGGACCTGTTGTTGGCCATGGCCTATGCTGTTGCACTTATTATCACATTGCCGTCATTGCTGATGTTCTGTGATTGATATGTGTGCGTGTGCTGCATTGTGGGGGAGTTGCCCCTGCAGCTCTGATTTCGTATAGCCTCCTCATCTTGAAGCGGAGTGCCTTTGAATTGTGTGCTTTTCGGGGCCTGATTTGTTTTTGACTTGGGTCATATGTGCTCTCTGAAAGATTTTGTGGCCTGGTGTATTGTTCGTCTGCTGCGTGTATTGTACGGCATGGGTTGTGTGTGCACATGGACATGTCAGAGTGTGACGTGCACCTTTACAGATGTAATCCGCACTAGGCTACCTCCATTTCGATTCATGGGCCATCTCATGTTTTTGGGCTGCTGCCATGCTATTGGCCATGCAGTGCTACTTCATAGTCAGTGTGGGTCACAGAGCCACTGCTTTGCTGGATTCAGCACATGTGCATGGGTCGGTTGCGATGTTGCTGTTCTGGAGGGGGCACCTTTGTGCACATTGTGGAAGGGCCTACTAGGTGTTTCTATGTGCCCGCAGTGTGCCAAAGCTATCAGTGACATGTTCCACGATCATTGTGGGTGTGCACTGTGCTACATATATTTGTGCATGTGTGCCATTGTGTCCATCTCCCCCCGTCCCTGGTCGTTACTCACCCTGTTGCTGTTGGGTCAGGTCGTAACGTGCTGTGTCCAGACCCCCAATTCCTGCCACCGTCTCCACACTGCTAACTGTGGCCACCATTTCCTCCAGCTCATCCAAATCCTCCTGTGTTGCAGGACTCCCACCTCCAGTCGCCCTTGCTGCCTTCCTGTGGGCGGAGAGCTTCTCCTTGGTTTGGCTGTGCACTTCATTCCAGCGCCTCTTGACCTACTCCAGTGACCTCCTCGACACTCTGACTGTATTAACATTGGTGACGATGACCTGCCATATTTCTGTTTGGGTTGCCAGTACCGCAGTGGAGGTGACGAACAGTTGTTGATGGTGTCCTATGACATCCGTGACGATGATCTGGTCTTCCTGCGGACTGAACCCTGTCTTCCTCTTCCTCTTTTACTTGCCCTTTTCCGAACACGGGGTTCCATGCTTGTCCTCCGTGGGGCTTGTAGGGTTCAGCTTGTCCTCTGCACTCGGTCCAGGTGCGTCCATGGTGCTACGCAGTTAGAATTGTTTCATGTTTTTTCTTTCTTTTATAGTCAATTTTCCCGCAAGACGCATGGGATTTGCAGGCCTGGGGCTGGTTTTCTCAGATTTCTGTCCCGCGATTTTCCGCATGTTTTTTTGCTGTGTCTATCACATGCTACCACCTTGTTGTGAATTCCATGTTGACACTGGGTTATTTTCCTGCGATAGGCTGTGATGATGAATGTTGCGTTACACTACTCTTGCGGTAGTTATCACACGTTCTTGTGAATATACCCCTGAGTGTTTAGCTTAGTGAGCAGGTAGTTGGTGAGACTGGCTTTTTTTAGCACTGGACTTACCTGTTTTACATGTTATTGCTCTAGCACCAAAAAACACGTTATATCGTTTGCTGTATTTTTCGTTGGCCATAGGAATAAGCAACATGGTAATTGAACAATACGCTGTAATCTGAAGCATGAGTTGTTTCCGAATAGTGATACATTTGCTGTTCATATTTTCATGGAAGTACATTGTATTCATATTTATTTGCATACTTTTGGAGTGAGTTATTTCATCTTAATAATTGCTAAAAAAGGGTTTGAGTTCTCCAAAGTAATTTAAACAACCTCCTATATTTTTGTTCTTATATAATATAAAGAACATCAACTGCACATTCTTAAAACAGGTAAACACTTTGTCTAATTTAGCTCACTTTCCACTTGGTATTTTAGCTTAATAATTGCTAAAAAGGGTTTGAGCTGTCCAAAGTAATTTAAACAGCCTCCTGTATTTTCATTGTTATATAATATAAACAGTACCAACTAACTGCACCAACTGCACATTCTTTTAAAATAGGCAAAGTGCAGTTATCTATCAGGCACTAGGGTCATGATTTCAATGGTGCAGCAGGTGCAGTGGCATTGGGACTTAATATAACAAATGCCTTGAAAAAATGACAGTAGTATTACAACATATAAACATCAAAGTATATACCACAATAATTGAAAATGTCACAGTGTACTGTTTAAATAAAGAAAACTTGTAAACCAAAATTAACACAACACCAATGGCAATGCAAGGGCAAATATTTACTATATGCTCATTATTTTTTCAGAGTTTATGTTCATGTTTAAGTTTTTTGCAATAATAAAGAAAATGTGAAGTGCAAAAAAAAACAAAAAACTTTGTAATACAAATCTGTAATAAAAAAGTGCCCATCTCAATAAAACAATAATCTCACTTTCAGTGTATTTCATTCACTTATATTGCACAACTGCTCAAATGATCATTTAAAAAAATGTCAAGTTAATTATCATTTGTTTATCTGAACAATGAACAAGAACCTACCTACACCTTTTCATCTAGTTTTCGAAATCTTGTGTTTTTGGATTTGCAAAAGCAGTGCTTACACTGTACTGTTACGGTTTTTCATCCACCCTTTATCTATGCTCATCATAGCTGCACCACCTTCAAGCCTACATATCAAGTACATGTATTTTCTTGATCTTTAACCTCCATATTTACCTAATCTCCCCATTTTATAATACCACTAGTAACAGCACAATGTATTGCCTTGTTTTACATAAACAAATCATAACACTTTAACAGACTTTCTAAAACTTATATTGTACAAGTCCTCAGCATAATACAACTTACAACAAAAAACCTTATTATTAATCACATAGGCAAACCCTAATTCATTTACTAATGCGTGTTGGACATTGGACTTGATGTGTCCAGCAGAAAAAAGCAAAGGGGGATAAACTGTGATCATAACAAAATACCAACTGAAACCAATAGCAACCATTAAACATCAATACCCAGATATAACAGAAATCATTTGCCATTTTCTCCAAAGTAGTTCTTCACCTTTAAGCTCCTTGGCCCCTTCATTACTTATAAAGATTACTGGGAAGCAATTAGACATTAAACAATACCTGTCAAAAAATTGTATGTTAATAGTTACAGCCAGAATAACCCATTAATGTCTGGTTGGCAAGATATCTAACTACAAGGACCTCTCAAATGCTCTCTTTTGGTGTAAAACAATGAATTGATGATGGAAATATCGGTCTGTGGCTTCCAAAAGAAAATGTGTAGTGCTTTATGCAGATTCCAAACTAAACAACATTCAAATGCATTTAAAAAATATTCAAATAAATGCGAAACTGGAATATAATATAATACGGGAGAGTAAGTACAATAGGTTTTTGTTGAGATCCCTTGTTTGACCAAGCTAAATTTGCTTATGTTGTTCTCTTATCATAATTGAATTACTACTGAAAGGATGAGTATCCTATACTCGAAAGCCATTCTTATCATGGAGGGGTGTCCTTTTCTTTATATTCTAAATGCACCATAACGATTTCTTCTGCAGAGCAAACAGACTTTGATTGGCCTTAAATATTCTTCGTAATCCCTTTGAAACCAGCCAGGCTTTTGTCTTTTCTCATTTAAATAAAACTAAACAGATGGGATTGGAAATAAACATGATTTATGTTGACTTAAAGTGCGTGGTGTTTAAATCTTTTACTTTCTTGATTTTTGGATGTCATTTTATTTCACATTGTTAAGGTGGAATTTATGCTCTGGTTCATTAAAATGCTGCGCAAAGTTAAGACCTTTATAAATCAACCTGCACGCCATGTTCTGTGTTGTTGCCCCCATACTGGTTTCATTGTACTACGTCTTTGTACTTTACCACATGCGTACATATAATGTAAGAACATGACTAAAGCTCTAACAGCTCCTGCGGTGGAGTGGGCTGGATTGATTGGCACGTGGAAATACTTCATAAAGGTTCTAGGTGAGTTAAATTGCACAAAGAACACTATTTAACTTCCACTTGTAATGATTTGCCGACGTAGTACTGCTTAAATGGGTAATTATTGCTTGAATATGATTTTTTTCTTTTTAAATGAGCAAAGGTCTGTTTCAAAAGAAAAGACTATTCATATTAATTTATTCTTCAGAAAACATGATTAATTCTACTACTAATATACATGTCGTTTTTGAAAATTGCAATGCTGAGACTACAGTGGTAGCTGTCTCTACCATTTACTGTACATTAGACTCAGTCAGGGCATCTTTCATAGGGCCATGGGGCAAGCAGGGGTTACTGGGCCCAACGTGGTGGTTGAGGCCTTTTATTCCTGATGTCTCAGAGCCTGATTTGCTATGGGTCCTGAGTAACTGGGCCAAGTACTTCTTCAACACTTGACTCTCAGTAGTGGTGTGGGTCGAGCATTCAAAGACTTCTCGGATGGGAGAGGTAGATACAGGGGGGTGAACACAGGCTTCCAACCGAAAATACGTTCAGCAACAGCAATAAATGATTGTTTAGTCAAATACTTGCTTTATGAAAAAAGGAGTAGTATATATATATCTAAACAACCTCAAAGTGAAATGCAGCATACACAGGCAATTCCCACATTCCCTTGAGGTCCAGGCGGTAGTGTTTGATAGTTAGGCCCCTGTGTCCTACTTCGCTCACGCTAGCAGTAGGGTTTATTCCCCATTAACTATAGGTTCCACTGGAAGTCCGAATCTCAGGAGTTTCATTCTGACTTAAATGTCATAAGTGTTCCAGCACCCAAAGCGCTATGTGGCAGAACAAGTTTCCCCAGGGCCTTTCGACCCTATGGTCAGTCTTGCCCGCTCCTGCAGGTGTTGCATGACCAGAGTCTCCGAGAGCACTTCACTCATGGACATCCCAGAGAGCTGCAGTGGCTGTTGTTGGTGAGTAGTACTCTCAGGTCTGCAGCGACAGGGCATCCACCGTGCTTCCTCTGATAGACTGTAAGTTTCTCTTATCCTTCCCACATGTGGTGAGGGGGGTTGACAGCTCTGGTTCGGATCCTCAGTCAGGGACATAGGCCTAAATGGGTCACCACAGCGGGCTCTCCTCTCAATGATTGCTTGAAAAAGGCAATGGTACTTGTACTTTTTGGTGTCCCCGCCTGCCATACGGGGATGACAGACCTTACTCCGTAAATGAACGGCTGCCCGATTGGCACAGAAGTAACCTCCTCTTTATGACGGTCCCCTCTGGCATACAGGGTTGTCGACTTCACTCCGCACATGGGCTATGGCTCAATTGGCAGAGCAGTAATGTACATGGCAGCCCCCTTGGCATATGGGGTCGCTGCCTTAACTCCTCACACGGGCTATGGCCCACTTGGCATGGCAGTAATCTTCAACTGGCCCCCTGTGGCATACAAGGTCAACAACTCCACTCCACACTTTGGCTTTGGCCTGATCGGCACTGCAGTGACGCCAACCATAACTAACTTCAGGGTGATCAGCAACCCACTCTGCCATATGGGTTTGCCAAATTGAATCTGCACACAGGCGATTACCCTATCAGTGCCGCAGATGTCACTGCATACCTCACTATGGGGAAACATTTACCAGTATTCCCCACTGGCCCAGTGATCTCCTCTCCCTCATCCGGCATATTGGCCATTGCAAGCAGGCAGCACTGGTGCTTAACGTTTCCGGGGTAGGTCGACTTGGATTTTCCGGGGTGATGTCTCCTCACCCAGCTGGGAGACTGATAGATCTCTGCCCCCCAGCCCTGGTCACAGGCAGAGCTTCTCCTCGCACAGCCCGACTTGTTGCTTGATAGTTGACAATTTTGGTGACCTCATGCTCCCCTTCTTATAGTCCATTTTCAGACAACAAGGGCATATTTATTAATACTTAACACAAGCAATGCAGTAAGACACATTTCTGCACTGCGTGAAAGGTAGAGGGAAGGAATGTGGCATATCTGCCAAGATATGGCATATTCCGGCTCACTGCCTGTACTGGCGCAAAAAGTGCTGCCTAGCTGCCACACAGGCACCCTTGCATCATAATGCAAGTTTATTTAGAAGTTTTCTATAGCGCTAACAAGACCCGAAGGTAGCAGAGCGCTTTACAGTAAAAGGAAAGGCATGGTGAGCAAAAAGATATGTAACAAATAAAGGCAGTCCTCAAAGACAATGTTGGGGGAGGAGAGGTTCGTAACAGTAGGCCTTTTGGTAGAAGGATACAGAGATAACACATAGTTCAGAGGGAGATCCTAGTTATCTAGGACCCAGGGAACGGGTGAGGAACAAGGATTTGAGTTGGATCTTGAAGTCCGGATAGGAAGGTAGAGTTCTGATATGAGGGGGGATAGAGTTCCATATTTTGGGGGCATTTCCAGTGAAGGAGCAGTCCACAGTTTTCTTCTTTCTGGTTTTTGGTGGGATGAGCAACAGGGAGTTGGAGCTTCTCAAATATCTGCTTTGGCCTGCTTTTGTGAGCTTGTTAGCCAAGTATTCTGGTTTACCGGTGTGGAGGGCCTTGTGTGTTAGGCAGGCCGTTCTGAAGGAGCTACGCATTTCCACCGGGAGCCATTCAAGTTCTTTGAGTGCTGGGGAGATGTGGTCAAATTTTTTGCATCCTGTGATCATTCTTGCTGCCGCATGTAGTGTTGTTTTTAATGGAGCCAAGTGTGATTTGGGTATGCCTGTAAGGATTGAGTTCCCATAGTCCAGTCTAGATAGAACTAGAGATTGGGTGGCTGGTTTGAGGTCTTTGTTTGGAATAAAAGGTTTTTTTTTGTTCAGCAGTCTGAGGTTGAAGAAAGCCCTTTTTGCCGAGTTCTTAATGTGGTTTGTCAAGGTTAATTTGGGGTCAAGGGTGAAACCCAGAGATTTGACGGAATCAGTTGGCGTGAGAGAACCTTTAAGAGCATCGATCGACTTCAGCCATTCAGTGATTTGAGGATTGTCTTCTTTGTTTGAGATGAGAAGAGTTTCGGTCTTGTCGGGATTGAGTTTCAGATGGTTTTTTGTCAGCCAGTCTTGAACATCTTTTAAGACAGCATTTAGTCTGTGGATGTCATTAAGCGAAGAGGTTTCCAGGTAGATCTGCGTGTCATCCGCGTAGAGGTGGAAGAGGATATTGGCATTCCTGAGTAGTTTGGCGAGCGGTTCCATATAGATGTTGAAGAGCTGAGGTGAAAGTACTGATCCTTGGGGGACACCCTTGTTGACTTGTTGCGTTTCAGAGGTGAAGTTCTTCAGTTTTATTATTTGCGAACGGTTGTGGAGAAAGGAAGAAAACCAATCAAGAACAACTTCGCCGAGGCCAGCTCTTGCTTGCAGAGTTTTGATGAGGAGCTTATGGTCTACCGTGTCGAAAGCTGCAGATAGATCAAGGAGTATGAGAAGGCAGCACTTGTCAGCGTCAAGAGAACCGTGAATGTCATCTATGATGTTCAGCATCGCGGTTTCTGTGCTGCGGCCTTGTCTGAAGCCAGATTGGAGGGGATCGAGGAGATTGATGTTATCCAGATGATGAGTCAGTTGCATCGTTCCAGTGTTTTGGCGAGTAGAGGGAGGTTAGATATTGGTCTGAAATTGTTCAAGTCTGCAGAGTCAAGACCGGGTTTTTTCAGCAAAGGAGTGACTTGTCCCATTTTTAGGCAGTCAGGGACCACTCCGCTTTGTAGGGAGCTGTTTATGATTTTGCCCCAGATGGGAGCTAAAGTGAGCTTCATTTTTTTGACTAGTGAGGGAGGAATGGGGTCTGAGATGTGAGCTGATGGTTTGGAGGTCGAGATCAGCGAGATTATCTCAGTTTCCTGCACGTGGCGAAAGCTTAGCCACGGGGCGGGGGGGGGCCAGAGAGAAGGGTCTGAGGGATGGCCGCGTTACTGATGTCTAGAGATAGTTCAATTTTTAGGACCTTGTCGTTGAAGAAGCTGGCGAAGTTATCGCAAAGTTCTTTGGACGCTTGCAAGGGTGAGGGTAGAGGCTTGGATGTTTGATGTCTGATTATGTTGAAGAGCTCCTTAGGTCTGTTTTTGGAGTTGGCTAGAGCCTCTCGGAAGAAGCTGGATTTCTTGTTTTTGATATTGTTGTTATACTTCTTGCGGGCTGTTTTTAGTTGTAGGCGAAGGGTGGTTGTTGGGTTGTTTCTCCACTTTCTTTCTTTGGCTCTCAATGATCTTCTTTCTGCGTTGAGGTCCGCATTGAACCACGTTCTAGATGGGGTGGCGCGGCTTCTTTTGAGCTTTGGAGGAGCTAGATTATCGAGAATGGAGACTAGCTCAGAGTTGTAGTGGTCAATGAGTTCGTTGGTCGAAAGATGTGGGGAGTTGTCTGGAAGAAGTGAACTTAGCTGCCCATCTAGAATGTCTAGGGGGACTTGGGAGAGGTTTCTTGACAATTTGGGTGGGTCTTGGGGAGGTTTAAGCGGGATGATGGGGTGATTAATGTGAAATAGGATCATATGGTGATCTGACCAGTCAACAGGGAGTATGTGGTTGATCGTGATTGAATTATTTTGTGCAATGATGGCGTCCAGTGTGGCTCCTTTGTAATGTGTCTCCTCGGTGCAATGTTGAGTGAGGTTGTTGTCGGTGAGGAGGTTGGATAGTGATCTAATTAGAGGTTTATGGGATTCATTCCATCGGAGATTCAGGTCACCAAGAATTATGTTTTTGGAATCGTCGAGAGCGTCTTGAGCGATCAGGTTGGATAGTTGGTCTCCAAACTCATTGTTTCTGCCCGGGGGGTGATAAAGAAGATGGCAGAGTAGAGAGTCATTGTCTTTGGTTTTGATGGAAGCGGATAGGCATTCAAATGTGTTGTATTCAAAGGGGGAGGTTTCTGTGATGTTCCAGCTGTCCTTGTGGATGATAGCAACTCCACCTCCTTGTTGTTCTATCCTGTCTTTGGAGATGAGGGAGAATCCCGGTGGAACCAGCATGTCTAGGCAGGGGGGAGAGGACTTATTAAGCCAGGTCTCAGTGAGGAACGCAACGTCTATGTCGTGTGTGAGGATGGCTTCAGCTATGTCCGTTGCATGTAATGAGGCCGATCTGCAGTTCATTAGGAGGCAGTTGGTGATTCTCTCCTGAGTGCTGGTGGTTTTGTCTTTAACTTCTCTGGGTATGGCGGTGAGGACTGGTAGTCTTTGTCGTTTGAGGGTGGGTTGATCTTTCCGGAAACCAGTGATTACTTGGATTTTAGATTTAGGTGAGACTGAGATGGGAGAGTCGTAGGTCGTGGCTAGTAATGCTGCTTCACTGTCTGACATGGGGGCTTCTGATCTGAGTGGTCTGGTGGTCAGGTGTTTTGAGCCTGCTAGGGAGTGAGATGGGTTAGTTGGCGGAGGCTTGGACCGTCAGGTTCTGGGGAGTTCAGTTTTTTTGGGACTGGAAGCCAGGACCTTGGGATAGGGATCAATCGGGTGAGTGTTGAGGGCTTCTGTGGGTCCCTGGGTGATGATGGCATTGGCGAGGAGGGGCGTTAGGGGAGGGGTATTGGAAGGTTTGGGGGTATTACATTGAGTACTGAGGGGTACTATGGGACCCTGGGTGATGTTGGGATTGGCGAGGAGGGGTGTTCGGGTAGGGTGTTTGACGGGAGTACAGGCAAAACCGAGGTTGAGGAGTGTTTCTATAAGGCCTTGGGTGATGGAGTCGACCTGTTTTTCCAAGGCTGAGAGCCGTCTGGTTATGGAATCAATGGGGGTGTTGTGGTCATCTGCAGTGGGGCCGGGCGTGTTGTGGTTAGGGAGAGTGGGTTGAGAGATAGGGATCGGGGTAGAGGGAGGGGGTGGTGTGGGAAGAGGGCTGGGTGGGAGATTGGACATGGGAGGGAAGGGGAGAGGGTCGGGAGGAGGATGGGGTGGGGGATGTTTGAAAGTTGGGGGGACATTGGAGGGGAGGCTCGTTGGCTGTGGACTGCCTGTTGACCGGGGGGTAAATGTCCTCGGGGGTGGGCAGTAACTGTGGGGGGTGGGGAGGTAAGGGGGGGCGAAGGGGGTGAGAGTTGCGTTTCCTGTTGGTGGTGAATGGATGGGCGAGGGGGGTGGGATGAGGCAGGGGGGGGGAGCCAGACGGGCTTTGTGTGGATCGGGGTGGGTCGTGTCGCGATCATCTCTGACTGTAGAAGGAGAGGATGGTGAGGGTGTTGATGCGAGATGGGTAGGAGTGGCTGACTTGAGAGAGGGAAATAAGGAGTCAAAAGCTTCCAGATTATTATTGTTGGCTTGTATGAGGACTGTGCCATTGGTGAAGATAGTCACGGTTGTATAGCCCCTGCCAACTGATCTGAACGGAAGAATCGTAGTTAATTTGCAGCTGTGGGCAGTGGAGGTGGTTTTGGCGATGAACATCCGTGATCTGATTGTGAAGACCCAATATTCGGGTCTTTCGGTGTGGAATATTAGGTCCATCTTCGTCGGTCCTGTGGTGGTCGAGTGGTAGATGTCAATGATTAGGGTTTCTTTATGTTTGCGGATGAGTTTCTGCTTGAAAGTGCGTCTGAGCTTTGTAGAGAGGAGGGGGGGGAAGATGATGGTGAAGGAGTTCCGACTGTGAGGTTTGAGGTGGGCAAGTGGGATTGGAGGAGGAGGGGGCGGTTGGTCCCGGGCCATCGTGTGGATAGTAGAGGGTGGGAGAGCCTGGATGAGTTGCGATCCGAAGCTTGGAGCTTAGGTGGCCCAGGGTATCGAGCCGCGGTGTTCCCGTGGAGTGATTGAGGGTGACGTTCCAGGCCGGAGGAGAGGGTCTTAGAGCCCGTGTGGTACTTCTTGGGAGTATGCAGGTGATCGGACTCGATTAGTTGATGGACTTTTTGTAGACTAGCGTCTTGAGAATGGAGTGAGATGAAGATTCTGGTCAGGAGAGGGCATGCAAAGAGCCTCCCAAACATACACTCCAATGGCCAGCTCAGTACAGGATCTGACCTGACGCAGTTCTAAGGTTGCTGACAACAAGCTCTATTATCCATGATCATTCTGATAGAGTTGCACCTTGTCTGGTGTAAAGGTAAGGATTTTTGAGTCTACAGGGTCTCCTTGGTCATTTTGTGGAAGTGGATGTGAATAGTGGGAGAGGACGATCCGTTGTCCCCCTGTTAGATGCCCCACTCGAGTTTAGCAGTCAGAAACTTCACTATAACGTCAGGCAATGTCTTTGATGGCCGCCATTTTGAGGTCAGGCACAAGGCCGGCGGCGGTGGGCAGCAGAGGGAGCCGGAGGGAGACTTTATTATTACACAAGGAGGAAGATAGGGCTGTCGCTTGGCGCCCGCGTAGTAGACGTTGCCTTGCAGGTGGAAGATGCACCTCCGAGGGACATTCGAATCAGGCGGCGTCTTCTTTGTCCGCCATTTTGGGGACAGGCGGTGAGAGGGCAGCAGAGGGAGCCGGGGCGGGGGCTTACAGTTACACTAGCGGTGGATCGGGGTGTAGCTTAGGCGCCTCTGCCGAGGTAATTACCTTTAGAGTGTCAGGGGCGACTCCGGGGTAAGATAGGGTCAGGTGGCGTCTACTTTGTCCGCCATTTTGGAAACAGGCAAGAAGTCTGAGGCGGAGAAGAGCCTGCAGCTTCGTTGAAGGGATTGCTTTTTATTAATCACGATCCGGGCTGTAGCTTGATGCTCATTAGGCCGTCTGAGCGCTTGCAGGGTGAAAAGGAGCGGCTCCGGAGGAGGCTCTCGTCAGGCGATGTCCTTAATGGCCGCCATTTTGGGAACAGGCATAGAGGCTTACCGGAGGCGAGCGTCTCAGAGCTCCGGTGGTGGAATGAGGTCCTGCGCTGTTCGGCGGGCTTGAGTTGAGGAGTTCTTCGTTCCTGGTAATGGCGATGGTACTGGAATGCTGGATCCGGCGCTGGTCTGTGTCAGGCAGGTGAGTGTCCTGGGGTCGCAAGGAGGGCAGAGGGGCGCCGATCAATGTAGAGCGAGATCGGGCGGCTGGACTCTGCTTTCCTGAGGCGGGACAGGCTTCACTTGTCCTACTTGAGCTTCGGTCGTCGTTCCTGGTGTTGGGCAGCGCTAGAGGGGCTCTGTTTGGGGTATGTTTGGTGAAGCCAGGAGCTCGGTTTCAGAGCTTACTACCCCCCGCGGCCACAACTGTGCTTGTGTTACAGGCAGGGTTGCTTTTGTGAAGTAAGGAACACCCTCCTGCACAAAAACAATCCTCTGTGGCTTGTTCCTCTTGATACGTGTGTTTCAGAATGCAGTACACATAGAAAGAGGAATAATTAGGAACAATACAGATATTTCTAATTTTTACTTCTCTCCCGGGAAGGCATAGCATTCTAACACATTCCCAGGTCTACCAGTACTGTTAAATATGGGAATGCATCCGAATCCTTGGGTGGATGCATGAGAATGCCCACACTCCACCCATGGAATGCCTCCCTAGGGCAGTGTAACTCAAGCCTTGGTAAATTTTATTATAGGCTTGACGTCACCATCCAGAAAACAGTCTGTCACAGTACGAGCGACTACAAATATAAAAACCCCACATAACAGGCCATAGGAGTGACTAGAGGTTCACTCCTTTATGTCAGCCACAGTGTATGTGCATGGAAATGTTACCCCTGGACCCCAGCCCTTCTCTTTATGATTCTATTATCATCCCCATCTCTTTCCTGAGAAGTTCCTAGTGTCATCTCTCTGAATGAAAGAACACCCTTTGAAGTGTATTGAAGAGTCTAGCACTTCCTTCTCTGGTGTGTGTGTCCCACCCAGCTCACAGGAATGCATCAATCCACAAATCTGTTGGGGAGAGTCCTCTACCTCCCCATGTGCCTCTGTTCAGCCTAGGTTTTCCCAAAGTGGAACCTAAAGTCCTCCCTGTATAGCACCATTCACAGGCACACATACACTGAGCACATGCATGCAGTCACAGTATCGCTGAACACCACTACATACCAACTTAATGTAGCCGAAGGTTGAGTTAAGTTCACAGCAATGGAACTATGAAACTTTACATGAGTGAGCCTGTAGGCTTCACTCCAGTAACACAGGAAAATAGGCTGGTTCACTCCTATTGATTACTACACGGTATACTACAACCACCGCAATAATGCTACTTAACTCTTGGTAAAGGCAGTAGTCATTTGCAATTATAAGGGTAGCTCTTTGGTGCCACACCGTTCCAATGAGACAACAATCCATGAGACAGGCCTATATCGTGGGGCACAAGCATGATCCCTGTTCCCCCATGACAACAAAAATCAATACCAGGGATCCAGTCACCATTGCAGCTTGACCACTTAGGAAAGAGGTGCACCCCCATCACCATGTGAGGAACATGTCCATCCCAACAGACTCCCAGTTTTTTCAGCAATTTTGAATAAACTTCAACCAAAAACAATGCATGCAAATATACGGACAGTGGAACTCTATGACTTGAAATTGAAAGGTTTATTTATTTTCTCCCAGGAAACTTATTATAAAGAAGCAAACATTTCAAATGTTTTGTATATTTGTATTAGTCTCTTAAAAAGGTATTACCACCTATTGTGTTTGGATGTACAAAGAGAGGTCAAGTCATATAGAATTTACCTGAGATTCAGCCTCAAATATTTCAAATACAACTAGATGATGGCCGGAGTGCTGAAGTGCTTCGACCACTCACCCCGTGAAGTGATCTGGGTTCAATCCATCGTTCTTTTGCTCACTATACCACCGTAGTCTGAACCCAGACATATGCAAATCGGTCTTGACCCTGCTCCTCATGGGAACAGTCCAGCACGAACTGCCAGGCCAGGTCCTCCCTGTACCAGAAAAAAGCATCCTGGGACCAGTTTGAGGGTATCAGTCAGGCTTTCTTGAATCCAGTGACCCACTTCTGGGTATACCCATAGCCATTTAGAGCGAATATAGCAAATAAAACAAGATGATGAACGGAGTGCTGAAACTTATCAACCACTCACCTCCAGTCAAGAGATTTGGGTTGAATCCATCTTTCTTTTGCTCACTATACCACCCCTATTTGGACCCAGCCGTATGCAAATCAGTTTTGACCCTGCCTTTCATGGGAACAGTCCAGCCCGAACTGCCAGGCCATGTCCTCCCTGGACAGGAAACAAGCATCCCGGGACAAGTTTCAGGTTTTCACGCCTCATCAGCCAGAATTGCTTGAATCCAGTGGCACAATGAGCAAGGGACTCACGTCTGGGCACACCCTTAGCCACTTAGGGCAAACATAGCAAACACAACAAAATGATGGACGGAGTGCTGAAACTTTTCAACCACTCCCCCCAGACAAGAGACATGGGTTGAACCCATTGTTCTTTTACTCACTATACCACCCTAGTTTGGGCTCAGCCACATGCAAGTGATAGATGTATCCCAGATCTATGACTGGGCATGAATGTTTGATTTGTTCAGCAATCCGTCCATCATATGTGAAGGGTATGCCCAGACGTGAGTCCCATGCTTTCTACGCCACCAGATTCAAGCTAGCCTGGCTGAGAAGGGGTGATACCCTGAAACCGGTTTCAGGATGCTTGTTTCTGGTCGAGGGAGGATCTGGACTGGTCCCATGAACATCCACTCCTAATTGGCTGTAAAAGTAGTTGCCTGATTGTCAGATTACAGGAATCAAAATAATCTACCATTTCATCGCCCCACACATCAAACAATTCAGGAATGTCAGAAGGTGGCAAGGGTGACCCTCAGATCTTTCAAATGCCAACCAAGTCTTAATCCATCACTGTGAAATAGATAATGTGGCCATAGGAGGTGGGTTTAAGCACTGGAGAATGACCTATTGCATACAAGGCATTGTGATCACCCCATTCTTTCGCTAATATGGCACTGTGCGAAAACCATGATGAACAATTTCTTGTTGCAAATATATAATCGAGGCCCTACCATGCCCTCTATTAGAGGCCAACGTTATCCCATCTATATTAAACAATTCATGCTTAACTCCTCCCCCCTGCTGTTGGATTTCATCCAAAGGAGTACAGAACTATCTGTGCCCTGTGCTTTAAGATTTAGCATTAAACATAGGACACTTTTCAATGATTAGTGTAGCAAAGTAAAACAATTCTTGTCCACACTTATTCCAATTCAGATCTAAGCTACAGAAAGGATAATATTTCTGCATCCGAAATTAACGTTGAAACAAACATTGTAGGTCTGTTTATTATGTATAATAAAACACGTTTTGAACGAACCCTCCACTTTTCAATGCACATGAATTATTGAAATAAAATTGGAATGAAAATACTTTCCAGTCACAATCGAATAAAAAAATATGCATTTTTCTTACGGAGGGTATAGTACAATCAAACCGAAGAACGTTCGTACGACTATTTTAACATTGAGGTAACCTACAAAAACAGAAGACGAGAGCTGTCAAATCCAAAGATGAGATAAACTAAGATCAAACAGTAGATGCAATTTACAAAATTGACTGCTGTAGCTCTAGGGCAACGTGCAAAGGTGAAAAACATATTGCAAAAATCAGAGACACAAATTGCATGTTAAAGGATGTGTAGATTTCAAATAGATGAACATCTACGAATTGAAGTATTTTTGAACATGAACTGTATTATGAAAAATGTAAAAATCCAAGCTTAGGAAAGTAAAGTTCATAGGCGGACTGTTAATATATACGAAAACTCAATGAAACGGAGCTCAAAATAGAACGTTTCCTGAAGCATATTTATTTAAATGTGGAAGGAGAGGCTGCCTGGGGTGCTCCAAGCGATGAGGTGTTAAAGACAATCCAGTAGGTTCCGACCTCAGTCTTGGAGAAATCATTTACTTATCTTCTTTAGGACTCATTCTTTAAAAATCAGTGGCCCTTGAAATTACTAATATCAAATCAACAACATCGTTTATGTTTTATATGTGGAAATGACGTGGTGAAAATAAAATTAGTCATAGCACTGCTTTCAATGTTCTAGGTTTAACAGAGAAAACTGTAGTCGTTTTGAATAACACTGCTTGTTAAATAGATTTTGTTTGTAATTTTACCTCAAAATGAGAACTTTTGATGCTAGTTTGATATATATATACATATATATATATATATATATATATATATATATATATATTCACTGAAAAAACCATAGGTTATAGACCATATATAGTTAGGAATTAGCATTTAAAAAACCTTATTTTACTCACACAAAACCATTGAAATTCCATATATAGTTAGTTGCACTAACTATATATTGCGCACCCGCAATCCACTGCTGATGATGTCACATATTACATCATTCATGACATGGTCAGTGACATCACTGATGACATCACTGATGACATCTCAAATGACATCACTGATGACATCTCACTTGACATCAATGATCACATCACTGATGATATCATTCATGTGACAATACAATGCATCTCCTCACATTTTAATATAACCTCTGTTTCACCCAGTGTTAAAAACAGAGTATAATTTTTGAAACCATTGACACACCAATACTAGTTACTACATACGTACTCACTGATTCCTACGTCTACACACACATTCACTCATTCACCCATACAATCATTCATACATACAATCACTCATGTTTACAACACAATCATATGCACTCATACACCTATACAGACACTCACACTCTGCCACTCATCCATGGAGTTACTCACACACCTAGTCAGTCCTGTAAAGAATCAATCACACTTCCATTTTCTACTCTATACAGTTAAACATAGAGCACCTTACGTTTTCAACCATATACTAACACATACTTACTCTCTTATACAATCATTGATACAAGTACACATTGATCTGTACAGAGTCACACACCTCCCATCCAGCCACACACACACTCAGTCTCCCATGCAAATACTTGGGCAATCAATCAATAACCCATATAGTTACTCATATAGCTACTGATCAACACATGCAGCAGTTTACAGAACAACAGACATAATGATGCACAAATTAAGACAGTTTAGTCACTAACCCATGCACTCAGTGAGACACATTTAATCACTCACTCATACATTCAGTCATGCACCTACTAAATCCTTCGTCCAGACACTTATACATCCACTCATTCTTCAATATGTAAGACATATTTTAACTTTACAGAAACATAGTCACTGGATGTTGTCATCAGTGATGTCATCAGTGATGTCATTTGAGATGTCATCAGTGATGTCATCAGTGATGTCACTGACCATGTCATGAATGATGTAATATGTGACATCATCAGCAGTGGATTGCGGGTGCGCAATATATAGTTAGTGCAACTAACTATATATGGAATTTCAATGGTTTTGTGTGAGTAAAATAAGGTTTTTTAAATGCTAATTCCTAACTATATATGGTCTATAACCTATGGTTTTTTCAGTGAATTTTCAAGGTTTTGTAAATGCTAATTCCTAACTATATATGGTCTATAACCTATGGTTTTTTCAGTGAATTTCAATGGTTTTTTAATAGCAAATATCATAAGCTGTCGAATGTCAAGTACGTGGTAAGAATTTTTTTTTTCGTGTTTATGCACACTGATCTGCTTTGATTGCTGCCCCCCACCCCTCATTTCTATTAGGAGTACTCTCTCTTTGCAGATAGTGAAGGGTAGTTAACGCAGCCCTTTCCCCCTTTGTAATCCGTCGTGCCTGCTTCTCTCTCCATTTGATTGATTGTTCTCTTTGGTTCATTCTCTATTTACAAACAAGCACAGAGTCGCAATACTCTGTTTAGTCTTTGCAGATAGCGAAAAATCGTGTAAAAAAACAAAAGGAATCGAGCAAAATCAGTAGGCCACTAATGGGATCTCTTTTGACCTCGCTAAAATAGAAACATTAGGAACAACCTGTTGAAAATAGCAATGCGTATGTATATAAGCGGCGTTCATTTGTGTTCACAGTACCCCTTGTTGATTGTTTCAATCGAGCATTGAATTGTTCGAAGTTAATTCTCTTAACGATCTTCTCTACCTGCAAACGAGGAAGAATAGGAATATTCTATCTCCCTTTGCAGATAGTGAAGGGTAGGTAACGCAAGCCTTTAACACGTCGTACCTATTTCATTCCTCATTGATTGATTGATTGTCCGAACATTGACTGTTTGGGAATTAGTTCTTTTTGGAGGTATTCCCTGTTTGCAAATAAACGTAGGAAAATCTTTGCAAGTAGTGAAAGGGTACGTAATGCGGACCGTTCTCCCCCGTTGTAATCTGTCATGCCTATCTACTCCCCACTGATTGATGCACCTTTTTCACCCGGACCATTTACTAGAGATACGTCATCTGGCCCGACCAGAGAGCACCCCTAGTGAAAAGGACATATGCAATAATAACGAAGTGATCACTGTATCCTGTTAACAGAAACTTTACCATGAAACAACCTGGAAAGAAAAAAATAGGAAAACGAAAATCAGTAGGCCACTGATGAACATGAACTTTTATTAAACAACGAACAAAGAAACGATAACATAACGTAATGATAAAACCTATTAATGTCCTGGAAACAAGAAAACGTTAAAATATGCCAGTGGTGAGAGACCAGAAAAACAGTAAGAGAAACCAAATCACCCCTCGCTGTCCCACCGCCTGCCACGCCAAAAAAATCGATAGACTAGGGAAAATGCAAGTCAGTAGAACATCCACCCCCACTCTGGAAACTTCCAAGGTGGGGCAGGGTTCCGGCTACGCCCAGCCGGGAGCAGCCCATATAAGGCAGGTCCTGCTGCCACGCCTCGGCCAGGAGATCCTAACGTAGGGTGTAGCCGGAGGAGAGGCCGAGACCAGCGGGACCCGGCCAGGGGATTGCCTTTACAACGCTGAACAGTTGCAGGGGGGGGGAATGTCTCCTCGACCCTCCCCTCTCTCTCCCAGTCCGGCCGCGGTGGCCCTTGAGAGTTGCAGGTAGTCCCGCCACATGCTCTTCCGGTCCGACCACCAACGGTCGGGGGGCCGAGGCCGACGGGATCCGGCTGCAGCCGATAAACCAAGAAACCCGTTCATGGGGCCAGAGCCAGGGGCGTCCGGCCGACATCCACCGGAAGCCCGGCCCGAAGACGGACGGGACACTTCTTTCTTTTATAATGGCTGCGACAACACTGGAGGGGGATGTCTTGCACATGCCTCCGACCCCCCCCTCGTCCTCATCGCCTGGTCCGGCCATAACAAATCTCAAGCGAGACGCCGTGGGGTGCACTGGGAGGGAGAGACGGTGCGAACAGGCCTCTCCCGCCTCCCCAGGTGGAGGCTTCCCAGCTGCACCCTCAGCGCTCCAGGCGGTGGCATCCTAACAACTACAGTGCTGCACAGTTTCGGAACGACCTAGATAACGGTTCTTCCACTGTGGCCATGCTGCAACGTCTCGCCCGGCAGGGTGGAGCCCGTCCGCTCATGTGACCCCGCGATCGCCGGTAGCTGCCGAACTCTCAAAATGGCGGTCGACCTGGCAAGAGCGGGCCCAACATAAAGAAATGGCCCGGTCACTGGTTGACTCCACCACCGTAGTCCTCCACGACCTTGAAGATTCTAGAGGAGCCGCGGGAGTCTCCGACCCCCGATGGGGAATGACTGCCATGATCGCCCGTGGAGTGACGAAACTGTATCCGCGGGACGTCGGCGCTCCCATGCTGGCGCCAGCCTCACTTTGAATTACTACAATCCTGCAGACCTCACTTCCGGTGAAAGCACAGTGTGACCCGGTAGGAAAAATTATTGCACCCCCTCCCCTTTTTGACTGATAGTTCAAACCACCGATCCTTTCCTTTGCCCTTTTAACGGAACTTTGGACTGCCTCCCCCTCTTTTACATTTTCTAGAGAAAACAAAACATTAACCACTACATTAGCATAGCAGTTGACACCAGAACTGTTTTCAAATTCAAAACCAACAACATCTTCAACAGAATCCTTTTTGTTTCTGCTGTGACCCTGCTACAGCACAGGCATTGTCCCCAGCAGTAATTCTGCAATGCCGGTAAGAATAGCTGTGGTGCCTACTGGACTCACTCACCCCCGCGGCGCCCCACGCCGTTTTTTGCTGGGCGGCAACTTACTAGACATCACTTTCGTGCCATCTAGATTTCAGCGCGTTCTGCTGCCTTGGAACTATTCGCACAACAGACCGCTACTGACAAGAATATTTCATTATTGGTGCTGTCAATTTCAATAAATCTATTGGATAATTAAAAAGAAATTGCCACGGTCTCTTCGTTGTTTAAATGTTTTTACTGTTTTTGTTTTGTTGTATATATTTATATGTTATTAAAGTTTTATATTCCTACTACTTTGTTGGAGTGCTATATATTTTTAATGTGACACATAATTGTAAAAACTTTGATGTACAAAGAGTCATTCCTGGAATCTTCCGCTTCAGGCTCGGTCCCCTCCCCAATCACAATACAGGATGGTTTTCAGATAGTAGGAACGCGTGTGCTGTGACGGATCACATCGGGTGTGGGCCTTGATCTACTATAACTCCTTTGAAGAGGGGTGATTCTTTACAGCTGGGGCCATAAACTACATCTGCAGGGCTAGCTGATAGCCTAGGACCGGCCTGGACATTCGGACACAGAGGAAGAGGAGTGTCAGAGGGTGCGGTAGTGAATAGGGCGAAAGGGAGGTGTCGGGCGGGCACAGAGTGTGATTCTCAGGGAAGAGCAGCGCAGATGGGGGAAGGTTTATTGCCCATGCATAAGACAGAGAGCGGTGGTGACCAGTGCCTGGGGGAGATGCTTACGAGGGTGAGGAGCCATGCTACGAATCGACAGCGTGCAGAGAGTGGGTCTGGTCAAGACATCTAAAATGGCTGCCGTGCACGACAAAAGTGTGGCATTTCAAAAAAGGCAAGATGGCGCACACAATGTTTTTCAACACTTCCTCATTTCCTTCGAATCGAACGTTAACAGACGTTGGGGCATATTACCAAAGTTAAGCGATATTTATCGCTAACGATGCTTACCAACCAATTTTTTACCACTAAGCATCGTCAGAAATTATCGAAGATAAACCTTACTATTATCAAGGTTTATCGCAAATGCGATAATAAACGGCCGCAATGCATGAATATCGCTAAAAAGTCAGCGATATTCATGCATTACCGAGCTAATACTCTTAGCCATGTTATCCACCTCCCATTGGATAACATGGCTAAGAACTGCTCAGGGCAGGTGTTACTTTTTGGAGATATTCGCGCTTAGCGCGAATATCTCCAAAAGTTGGTAATAGGAGATAGATATCTTGCATTTTGTAATGCAAGTTATTGTGGTATATGGAACTCATACCATAATCTCTCAGGAAAGCAGAAACTGATCCTTTTGGGACCGCCTAAAAAGGCCTAGGGGGTGAGGAGTACTCTACTTTGCCCCCTTTTCACGTTCCGAACTATTTTATTTTACTCTCTTCTGTAATTACACAAAATACCAGCGATAAGATGCATCGGAGACACACAGTGAGAGAAAGGAGGCCGGAGATGAAGAAGACATGTCAAATACACATTGGAGATAATATAGTGGCAGAAGGGAAGTAAATATGAGTAAACTTACCATGTAACATAAAAATGTTGCACTCTATACTATAAGTCTCATTTTATACTACAATCACTTCGCTACAACCTCATAAATTAAAAATAAAAATAAATAATGTCTCAAACAATTTTTGATTTCTAAATATAAATTTATTCTTCAGAATTTTCTAAATTTGAAACAACTAGTAACATGTCCTCATCAGTAATTTCCTCTTCAATCATCTCATCTGGAATCTCCTCATTAAAAGTCTGCAATGATGATTCTTGTAACTCTATGGTCTCCAAACACTCGATAAATTCGCCATCAAGAGATTGATCAAAAAAATCATTCAAGTCATCTCCTCCTTCTGACAATATTTCATTATTGGTGCTGTCCATTTCAATCAATGTAGTGGAATCATTCAAGTCATCTCCTCGTGACAATATTTCATTATTGGTGCTCTCAATTTCAATCAATGTAGTGGAATCATTCAAGTCATCTCCTCCTTGTGACAATATTTCATTATTGGTGCTGTCCATTTCAATCAATCTAATGGAATCATACAAGCCATCTCCTCCTTGTGACAATATTTCATTATTGGTGCTCTCAATTTCAATCAATGTAGTGGAATCATTCAAGTCATCTCCTTGTGACAATATTTCATTCTTGGTGCTGTCCATTTCAATCAATCTAATGGAATCATACAAGTCATGTCCTCCTTGTGACAATATTTCATTATTGGTGCTCTCAATTTCAATCAATGTAGTGGACAATTCAAAAGAAATTGCCACGGTCTCTTCATTGTGAGCCATTTTATTTTGAAATTGCTTGCTGTAAATTGCAGAAAAAAATAATCACTTTCATTTATCGTTTTTAGTAATACATAATATAAAACTAACTTCATCAAGTATTTAGTATAACAGAAGGACTGCAAATAAATAACAGAAAACATTTTTCAAATTATCTTCAAGTGTACAACATAGTTCCCCTTACAAATTAACAACTCACCTTTTTAAAAGTAGCAGAAGTGTTAGTACTGTGTAAATCAAACACCAGAAATTCACCACCAAAAATTCCTCACAAATGTACCTCAGACAGTAGTATCACAAAATGGCTGTGGTTTCCTCTCATTTGACATATATACATAACCAATTAACTTTCATCACACACAAATACAAAACCAAAGTAACATTTTAATTGGTTCTAAATTTCAACACTTTCAAATGTGTTTTCCCCATGCAATTTTCCATAGGACATTTACATACGTCTACAGCCTGAATGGCTGAACGGAATTACACCAAACTTGGCAAAATGGTACATCAAACCTAAGAGGTCAGGAATGATCTACTATGCCCCCTTATGGTCATTTCCCCCTTCGCTTTGGCCTCCTCTTGTCTCTCAATCCTACCGAGGGACAAGATGGCGGCCGCTACGGACTGTTTGGAATGTTGACAGACGCCGGAGAACCAATCAGCTTCGCAAAGCTCCGTAACGCGAAAAGTACGCGAAGCGGAGCGCTGTTACAGATATATATCTTTTTTTCAACGTTAATTTCTCAAAATCCACTGGAGCACATATATTGAGACCTAGCAAAGGCACATCGGGCTACCAGTCCCTAATATTTTGCCAAGTTTCGTGCAAATCCATTCAGCCGTTCGATTATTATTATTTTGGTTTTTTTTTGCCCCGCGGGGCCCTTTTAAAACCTCCACATCAAACCTAGGGGGTCAGCGAGGATCTACTATGCCCCCTTATAGTTATTTCCCCCTTTGTTTTGACCTCCTCTTGTCTCTCGATCCTACCGAGAGACAAGATGGCGGCCGCTACGGACTGTTTGGAATGTTGACAGACGCCGGAGAACCAATCAGCTTCGCTTCACAAAGCTCCGTTGCGCGAAAAGTCCGCGAACCAGAGCGCTAACCGGTCCGCTGTTACAGATATATATTTTTTTTAAACGTTAATTTCTCAAAATCCACTGGAGCACATATATTGAGACCTACAAAAGGCACATCGGGCTACCAGTCCCTACAATTTTGCCAAGTTTCGTGCAAATCCATTCAGCCGTTCGGGCTAAAAGTGAGGCCAACCGCCCTATGGAAAACTCAATGTTAAAAACACGTTTTGGGACCCCCCTTTTTTCTCGGCCCCCACTGGACGAACCCCCCCCAAATTTTCAAGGGCTGCTCAGAAACAAAATGTGCCATTTTCCTGAAAATTTCAGCCGATTCCGTCCACAAACGCCAAAGTTATTAGACATAGAATTTTCAAAAAACCCATAGAGAAAAAATCCTAACTATATATACCTACTGGCGACCGCCAGTAGGTAATATATATATATATATATATATATATATATATATATATATATATTTCTGCTTCCTTTTCACGCCAGACCATGCACTCAGGCACGGGTGATTGTTTGCGGGGGGCGTGCCCCGCTATTATCGTAGCTACTACCTTCTTATCTTTCAAAAGAAGAGACAGCACTAATACATTATTTTTGCGTGACATATTAGAAAGGTTTCAACACTTTTTACAACATTATTTGTAATTATAATACATTTGTTTCATTTCGTTATTACACCCTGTATGGGTGATTACGCTCTGAGAACAATCTGTTATGCAATATTATACATTATACATTATTATATTGTACATTATTCAGCCCTGGATGGGCTCGAGCGATGATAGTCCTCCCCCTAATAACGAAAACGGGAGAGTCCTTTCCCCATGTTAGTAATTCCGAACGGGAATATGAAGTGACTAAGGTCGCAATGAGTTAACAAGTAATTTAAAGGTGCCCATCCAGGGCGAAATGAAACAAATGTATTATAATTACAAATAATGTTGTAAAAAGTGTTGAAACCTTTCTAATATGTCACGCAAAAATAATGTATTAGTCCTCTCTCTACCTCCATGACTAAGTATGACACGTGATGGGTATTTAAATGAGAAAAAATGGCGCGTCAGTGTACCACTGACAAAGGCGGTAGCCGAAACGCGTCTGGTGCTCAGAGGGTCTGAAATAAAACCTTGATCCTCCTCCCGAGAGTGGGTAAATACAGACATGAAGCTGAATGCATCACGTTATATCGTGTCATCTCATATAAATTCATATCGAGTTACTAATCAAACCCTGAATGGGTCCCCCATTTTCATATGGCAGCAGAAAATTGCATTATATACGCATATTAATAAATCCACCTGCATTTAGTAATCTTGCCCTGAATGGGCTACTTTTATCCAAGCCCTCTGTCCATGTCAACATTTATATACATATAGCATCTCTTATCATAGTCATGTTTTAAATTCATTACAATCTGTCATAATTCAAAAACCACGGAACCATTCTTAAGATACAATCATATTAAATGAACTCCCAAGTCTCCATGTATATTTAAACCATTCTCAATGAATATAGTCAAATCCAGGTACAATATTGTAAAGGGATGGTATCGTTACATAGACGACCTCTTTATTATTATAGAGGGGTCGGTTGCATTGGCTGAAGAGTACATTGAAGTATTAAATCAAAATGTATGCAACTTGAAATTCACGGGAGAAATCAGTCAAACAGAGGTGAATTACCTGGATTTGACTATATTCATTGAGAATGGTTGTCTACAAACTAAGCTGTTTCGAAAAATCACTGCTGGGAATTCCACTTTATATGCCACCAGCAGTCATCCCACTAGCTTGGTAAACAGTATACCATATGGCGAATTACTTCGTATCAAGAGGAATAACACCAACGATGAAGAATTCTTGAAAGCAGCAGGCAGTTGTATACAGAGGTTTAGGGCCAGAGGATACAAAGATGGGATCCTTAGACAGGCCCTGAATAAAGTTAAGAAGTTAGATAGAAAGACACTTCTAACCAAGAAACAGGCTAAATCCAAAGGTGGTGAATTTAGACTCATTACCACCTATTCCAGCAATGCTTCTGATCTGAAACGTATCATGCGGAAGCATTGGAATATATTGATGACTGACAATACTATAAAGAAAGATCTACCGCCATACCCTTTGGTGACTTTTAGGAAAGCCAGGGCTTTAAAAGACTATTTAGTACACAGTCACCATAAAGAATACAAGCCTACTTCCAAGTCAGAACCCTTGAAAGGCTTCTTTCCTTGTGGGCGCTGCAAAGCGTGCAAGGGAAGTAAGCGAACTGTACAATACAGTGTCCCTGGGATGCAGAAACCCAGAAAGATATTGAAGTTTCTAACTTGTACCACACCATACGTGGTGTACTGTCTGACATGTCCTTGTGGCAGAAGGTATGTCGGCAGTACTACTAATCCGGTCAAACTACGGATCTTAGAGCACCAGAGGGCGATTCAGAATGCAGACCCCAGTTATCCTGTGGCCAGACATTTTGATTTAGAACATGCTCGTAACAGGGATCTGTTATCTTATTTTTGTCTGGATGCTGCCCCGTCAAATGAGAGAGGGGGAGACAGGTTACAGAAACTAAGAACACTTGAGTCGCGATACATAATCGATCTGCAAACAAAGACACCGATGGGTTTAAATATACATGAAGACTTGTGAGTTCATTTAATATGATTGTATCTTAAGAATGGTTCCGTGGTTTTTGAATTATGACAGATTGTAATGAATTTAAAACATGACTATGATAAGAGATGCTATATGTATATAAATGTTGACATGGACAGAGGGCTTGGATAAAAGTAGCCCATTCAGGGCAAGATTACTAAATGCAGGTGGATTTATTAATATGCTATATAATGCAATTTTCTGCTGCCATATGAAAATGGGGGACCCATTCAGGGTGTGATTAGTAACTCGATATGAATTTATATGAGATGACACGATATAACGTGATGCATTCAGCTTCATGTCTGTATTTACCCACTCCAAGATGGCGACCATTTGTTTTCATTTGAGTCCGTTTTCCCTGTCTATATGTCATGTGATTTTTTCTTTTAAATGGCAGTTGTTTGTGGCAACTGATGATTTATTACTGAAGAAGGCCGAGTGCCGAAAGCGCGTTCTTGAATGAATTTTGTGCATATACCCTTGGAGTGCTGCTATCTCTTTTTCCGCGTGACAGCGGTTTGAGAAACTTTCTGAGCAGATATTACGTGTCGGGCACACCCCCGACAAAGCAAGCACCAGCCCACGAGTGCGGGAGGCAGGTGTACATGGAGCGGGAATATATATATATATATATATATATATATATATATATATATATTTATATATATATATCAAACTAGCATAAAAGCAAATAAATATATATATATATATTTATTTGTTCGATCAAAAATATGATCATTTACATCATAAAAGAAACAACTCATAAGCATAAAAACAGTTACAATTTACATTACAATGCATCAGGAAAAATTAAGTTTTAAAACAAGCTATCACAGCATCTAGCAATGTTAACATTTTGATAAGAGTCCACTTCTTGCAGGGTAAATTGGAGTAGACTTTTGTTTTTATCTTTTTTACCCTGTACCTGGGTGAATTTACAAATGAAATTCATAGTTCTAAACCCTGGGGTAAATTTCGATGTACATTTTCACATCAAATAATCAGAAACAATTTTGATCATTTTTGACCTCTTCCACCAGGCAAAGAGCAGAAATACAAGCCTCCTTGTGGTGTCTGGCCTAAATATTCGTAAAGCTTCACTGGGACGTGTAAAAGATAATAAACAGCAGGCAGGAATTATCCAGGTTTTCCGAAGGTCAATATAAGAGGGGCAAAAGAAAAGAAAATGATTGAGGGTCTCTGGAGAAGTGTGACAGGTAGGGCACAGTGGTGTTACAGACACATTTTCTCAGGTGCTTCCTCTTGAATTTAAAGGGAGGACTCCGTATCTAAACTGGTTGTACAGGGCACTTGCTTGGGGGGGGTTCAATGACATCCAAAAACATTTCAAAACCAAACCATCCTTTAATGTTTAAAAAACCAGAGGTTAAAGTGCCATGTGCATTACCTTCTAAACTTTGTAAGTCCATATACTCCCCAAACCATTTTTTAAGAAGGGGGACCATTGATTTTATTATAGACCCTGGCTCCTCCCAGATACACCTTAACCCTAGTTTTAAAAACCAATCCTTGATGGTGTTGAACCACTTAATACAACCTATTTGATTATGCAGAGCAATTGACTCTTCCAGGGCCTCCTTCACCGGGACCTGTGTTTTACTAGTCCATATCCTTATCCAGAAAAGGAGAGCCCCAAGAATAGCAAAGTGGTTAATTGGTTTAAGACCAAGATCAAGTCTAAGCGTCAGGAGTTGAGTATTCACAGGTAGGTTCAGGATCACCCTAATAAATGTATTTTCCACAAGGGCTAGATCCTTCAAATTTTTCAGCCCCCATAACTCAGTCCCATATAGGGCTGCTCCTAGACCTTTAGCCCTATGAAGGCCCAGAATGAGCGAGAGCGGCCGATCTGGAGACGCCCTGCCCCTCTGGACTATTGCACAATCGGCATGTTGGAGGGTCAGAATACTCTTTTCAATTTGTGGTTACCAGACCAGCCTGTCGCTGATGCGTACTCCCAAATAATCAAATGCCTGGACCTGCTCCAAGGTTTGCATACCCAGCATTAGTTTACCCTTGTGGGATTTATAGGGGTTACATGTCATATATTGTGTCTTGGTGCAGTTTATTTCTAACCCCCTATCCCTACAGGCTTTCTCAAATTTGTTCAAAAGGTTCTAGATTCCCTTAAGTGTTCTGGCAATGAGTAACGTGTCATCTGCGAAAAGCAGACAGGATACTACTCTGCCTGCTAATTTTGGGGGGTCGCGACCACAATTATACAGCTCTCCTATTAACCCATTAATGTAGAGGGTAAATAATGATGAGGCAAGGACACAGCCTTGGTGTACACCTTCATGAACCGGTATATCTTTTGAAAGACTACTGATGGAGCAAGGTGATGAGCAATAGTTTGTTCAAACTTGCAAACTTAAACTTCCATAATAAGTATAACAGAACTAACAAGCATGGGATGAAATTATTAATCAACTTAGTTTTAAAATGCATTTTACAGAAAACACGCGGGACTAATCTATGTGCTCTATGTTGCAAATGCGAAGAAAATAATAAACTAAACTTGTCTATTGTCTTTGTCAGTATTAAATACGGTTGATTAACTAATGGCATGTGCTTATTTATGTGCTTATGTTATGTCCTTTCTGTGATTTATGCAAAAAGAGTTTGTGAGTTTCCCAAAGGATAGGTAAATATAAACGCTGCTTTTGTGTGCTTAGCTAGGTAACATAAATTAATGGGTTTTTATTTAGCAAAAGGGGGAAGGTAACAGAATGAGTCTCAATTCTTTAATTAATTGATGTCTTGTGTTTGTTTGAATACTAGTTTCCGAGAGAGGCCTAAGGCTTGCAGAGAAATGGCTGTGGTCGTGAAAGCTTGTCCAGAGTGGAGCCTTGCATTTGCGCAGAAGTGGAAACCTTTACCACGTTGACATTTTAAACAGAAAATGCAGTCTATTAACTGTGCTGAACGTGCTCTTGGAGAGAAAGGCTCAAGGACAGGAAGCTAAGCGACATTGCCAAGGTTAGGAAGTTGTGGACTGTATCTCAAGAGTGAAAGAAGTAACACTTTTGAGGAAGCCAAATGACGCAAAAGCAAAGGACAATAGGGCTTATGTAAAAGCCTGAGCTTGGTAAAGAAACGGAGATGATCTAATGTGGACTGACATAAGGCAGCCAATGGAAAGTCCGGGTTTTTAAGAAAAGTATACAATTGTAGAAAGTTTAGCTAGATAGAAAGGTATAAAACCTGACCTCATGGGCAGGAGGGCGCTTCTTGCTTACCGATTCCTGGATGACGTGACATGCTGTTGGACTTTGGCGCACGTAAGGACAGCAGACTTTAAATGATTTTTCCTTTCTAGGTGGAGTGAGAATTAGACAGGGAAATAGGGTTTAGGGAATGGAAACTGTTATTTGCTAATAATTCTTAATGCGGAACTTGCCTTCTTAATGCCAGTATATTGATATAATCCCTTAATAAAATGCTGCTTTTTGATTACTTATGAAATAAAGACTTTAAACCTTTAATGCTATTCTTCTTTATGAATAAAGCTAATAAAATTAGATTCGAAATGACAAGCTGGTCTTGTTTATTTAAGGTCTAGTTCCCATCAGTTGTTCCATTCGCCTTAGTGGCCTAATTAAAATGATAAATGCTTTTTAAAACCATGGTAAGAAAAGTTAAACTGCAGTTGTATATAAATATATAAATAGTTTGTAAATAGTTCTGATTAATTAGGTCACATGATTCAGCTGCTCAAAAAATTGTCTCGTTGGTTTATGGGCCTATGTTAATGATTCATGATTAATGGTGAGTATAGTGGTGTTAGGTAGCTTTGGTGAGACAGTTTTTCAGTCAGAGCGCTGGATCACTACCATCAGAGTTCCACCTGACCTTTGCGTAAGTGTCACGTTGTAGATGGATCAAGATATTAAGTAGATATGATGGGACTCCTAGTTCTTTCAAGGCTAGCCAAAGTTGGGTGCGATCTATAGAATCGAAGGACGTTTTTAGATCCACAAACACAACATACAGGTGACCTCCTCTAATGGTCACTTCCTTCTAAATTAGCAGAAGAAATCTAAAAACGTGGTCTGTGGTGCTTGCAGAGGCCCTAAACCCTGCCTGTAGATTTGACAAAACACTATTTTCCTCGATCCAATTTTGGATCCTGGTTAAAATAGTTTTACAGAAGATTTTTTGGGAGACATCTATAAGGCTGATAGGCCTGTAGTTTTTGGGAGACCCTTTGTCTTCCTTTTTGTGGATAGGGATAATCTCGGCGCCCCTCCAGGTAGCCGGAATTTTGCCACCACACAAAATGGCATTGAAAACCACTTGAAGCAGATGTCCCCATATTGTGGGCTCAGCCTTATACATATCTCCCGGGAGCTTATCTAGGCCTGGGGCTTTCCCGTTCTGTAATGATTTTATAGCTAGGGTAGTTTCATCAAGGGTAATAGCAGTCTCCTCAGTAATTGCGGAGTCTATGGATCTCATTTGTGGGCCTGGGTCATAGGCAACCCATTGACCTGCATATAACTGCTCGAAATACTCCACCCACACATGGGGCTGCATATGGAAGTCAGTTTCTGTTTTCAATTTGGGTGACCTTTTGGACAGAAGGTGCCAGAACAATTGGCTATTTTTCTGCTTCGATGCATCTACAAGTGAGTGCCAATTTTCTGACTCCAGTCCCTTTTTGCCTTAGTGTATACAGCTTCCTACTGTTTTTAATCTCTATAGGAGATTTTGACTTTACCGCCCCAATTAGACCGTCCGCAGCTTTTTTGTAGGCCTTATTGAACCATGGAGCAGTACTCCGTGTGAGTAGATATTCATTACATTGTTTACTAAAGAATGGCCTTATAGTGAAGGTCATTTGCCGGAATATGGCCATGATGTCATCTATACTGGTAGCGGTATTACTCAAGTTAGGGATAATCTGCTTAACCTCAGAATATATTTTAGGGAGAGCGGTTGGATCAGCCAGTATCAGTAGCCATTTAACTCTTTTGTTATTGTTACTTGTGATTACTGGGGCACTCCTGACCGAGGGCTGTCCATATCACAGCGCTGTGCCAGACAGCGTGAGTGCCAGGGCATTGTGGTCCCTATATTCCCGGATTAATATGACCATATCGTTAACACTAGACCAGAGTTCAAGATCAATGAGAATATAGTCAATCCTGGTCTTAGTATACCTCCTCTTAAACGTATGGCATGCTTCTCTGTCAGAACCTGTCCGACCGTTGCAGGCTCGGACCTCATAAGTAATAGTAAATGATAAGACCTGTTGCCCCACCCTAGTACATTTCTTGATGGGTGGTGTCTGGAGCTTGGCAATCCCTCTGGCTTTATCTCCATCTGATATTAGCTCCTGTATATAATCAACAGGTTCAAAGGTTATGTTGAAGTCACCTGCTACTATAAGTTGGTAATTCCCCTAAGCTGTATCAAGATAGTTGGTTAGTGTTGTTATTGTTCCAGATAGCTTTTGGGGACTACTAAAACGTTTATAGTTGTTAAATAACCTAACTTGCATATTCCCTTTCAAAGAGGACAGTTCTAGCCCAAGTATTTCCTCAGAACCATGGTGTAAAACCTTAATTTTGCAGGCTAATGTGTTTTTGACCCAAATTAGAAGACCACCAGCTGGGCGTCCGACTATTGACTGCTTAGCTTCAATGCTGTAAGTGGTGAACCCCGTCCTGTGAACCCGCCCTACCGCCCAGGTTTCCTGTAGTAGGCATAGATGGAAATCATCCAGTAGCTTACACCAGTCAGGGTCAATTAGCTTGGACTTAATACCTGCAACGTTCAAGGATAGGATTTTCAGGTCCTGGAATTCTAACAGAGGTTACTGGGTGTGTCCTGTGATGTTTATTTCTCCCTTAGACTCTAGTTGTTGGTAATGGTGACAATTCTTAATTACTAAGTCGCTCGGGGCAATATCATTATTACTATAAATCTCAAGGCATTGTTCCGACTGCGTGGCTGGTGGTTCCTCAAGAGTAATAAGTGGGGTGGTAGGGACTATGGGTAGTCAGTCTTAGGAATCTAGATCGGTCAGTAGTTGATATCTATTTCTTAGTTCCAGGAGGGGAACCTCCTGACGCATAGTGGGCTTCTTAATAGGTAGCGTAGTGACCAAAGTGTTCCTCCCTATGCATTCAAGGTGCCTATAAAAGAACCCAAGAGGAAGAATGTCGATCCCTTGGCCTGACCTCTGATTTGTTAAGTGTGACCCCCTACCAAGCAGCTGGCTTGCTAGGTTTGGAGATCTACAGTTTATGACAATACAGTCTCCAGTAAAAGACTTACTTAACGGGCCAACCTAGCTTACCCGCCTTAGGAACAGAATATCATGATAATTTATATTTGAAAAATGTGTGTTCTGTAATAGCCAGTGGCAGACTTTATTCTTCAACTGGTTCTGTGATTCTTAATTATTTTCATTCAGCGAGGGGACGTTAGTATTAATTGCTACGTAGGGGCAACACTCGAGTGGAAGATGGAGAGTCGCCTTGTCGTCTCAATTAATCAGTCCATTTTGGTGCAACTTTATGGGAGGTGTTTGTCGGTTGCAACCTGCCATGTTCCCAATAGAGGTTGCATGTGAGAAACTAGGCCTGGTTATGCTAGGGGGCGAGTTTGTATTCCCCAGGTGTCTAGTACACAAGGGCCCTGAGAGCCTTTGTGATACTACACTGGCGACATTTTTAGGGGGACCATTATTCACAGAGCAGGTTGATGGATCGCCATCTATTGCTGAGGACTGCTCACCAGAGTTTGTACCCCGCCGGTGGTCTGCCCCCCCGTCCAACACTTTCCTTATAACCTCTGCCCCTCATGATATATCAGCAACCAAAATATAAATTGATTCCATAGTTGACTCCAGTTTATCAAGTCTAGCTAGGATCGGTAAAACGTTTTTGGCAATAGTTTCTTCTGAAATAGATGTTATTGCCACAATGATTTGCAGGGATAGTTCCTCGGGGTGTGGAGGCGAAATTGAGTTGGAGCCACTTGTAGGGGGTGATCTTTGTAATGTTTTGAGAGGGTCTTCTGGGGTTAGGTCCTGGAACTTGTTCCTGGATCTAGTCCGTTTGCACCGTGAAGGCACCAGATATTTTTCCTTTTAATTTGATATTCTTTTTAGCGAAATACACATTTGTTCATCTTCCTCGTTACAAACCTTATATATGAAGATGACACACCAAAGGAGGCAGTCACCTTTTACTCCTCAATCTAACATTGTTAAAAACCTTAGATTCCCTTCCCGCATAGGAATACTATAACAGGGTCAGTGTTATTTTTCTTCCACTCTTCTTAATGTGCAGGCACCTTACATCAGAGCTGCTGCCCATGTCAAACATTTTCAGAGAGTTAGGTGTGTACACCTATCCTCTGTCGCTTGTGTGCCTTTCTCTTGCTGGACTCTGCCACTGGGGTTAACTTCAGCTAGCCTGTAATGAGAAATGGAATACTTCTATGCAGGTACTTCCGTCGGATTGCACCTTCAACAGTAGGTAGTCTGTGCTTATCTAGCATGCCAAGCTTCATTCATTTCTGGCATGCTACCTATTGTCCCGCTGGTGTACATCACACCTTATCCACCTTCCTGTGACATTGTGGCTGTTATACCTGGGTATTTGTAAGGATGAAGGGACGAGTGTGACCCCTATCATCGTGTTGGTGGGTGCTGCATGGCAATGTAGGTGAGTGTTTATTGGCGTATGTCCTCAATCATCATTGTGCACTGCATATGTTTTGCCTAGCCTGTAAGATCGATGTTAGGGAGTGGCCATCTTATTTCCAGACCACCTGGAAGCACTGGTTCAGCATCAGTGGTTGTGGAGTGATTGTAAGTGATTCAGGCATCCTGTGTCTGGTTTGTGCCTTGTGCTTGCTTCTCATGGCAATGGACCAATTTGTTTTTAAATGTCCTTTCCTTTTTATTTGCCTCATATTTGTGATTTAATTTAAACCTCTCTTTGGGGTTTTTTCAGCAGCTTATAGTTTTGAAGCAGATTGTGTGGGTGCTGTGGCAGGTTTTTGGGATTCCACAAGAAGGCTGGACAGTCCTAAGTGAGATGCAGTTTCCTCTCCCCACCTTCAGGCACCAGCGTTACTGCACCAGCTTCACTGTTGCTGCCCAGGGCCCTTCCTGTGAGTCAATGTGTCACTGGCTAATAATGTGTGTCTTTAAGCCCTGCAGTGGAATCTGGTTGGTCACTGGAGTCCCCATGTGCTGGTGAGGGTGCAATATACTGGTGCTGTGGGTGTTATCTGAATGCTCACTGGTGTTTCTAGTCTTTGGTGAGTGATGTATCTTCTTTTTGCTGTATTGGTTTTATTTGCCTTACTTTGTGTTAAGAATAGCATCTCCTGCTTTCAACTAGCTCCCTTCTTTGAGTTCATGTGTCCTTCACTGGAAGCTGCTGTTGCCTTCCATGCTGTTGGGCTCGCCACTGACTCCGAAATGTGGTCGTTCCCTAAATCCGTTGCCTTGCCCATGTTTGGCCTTAGGCTATGTGAGTACCATGGCACATTGTGTTTGGGTTACTGTACTAGGATTGTCCAAGTTGCAACACACTGAATGGGAATATGAATTTAGGCAGTTTGTCTCCATTGGGTCTTCGGTAAATGTTGTGCTGTATCTGTTTTACATGGAGGAAGTCTCAGACAGGTTGCTATGATTCATGTGATACATTTTCTTCTGTTGCGGAGATGATTCTCCTTCTTAGTCATTTGAGTATCTGTAAGCACCTCTTTTAATTACCTTAGAAGTCCAATCTGATGCTCCAAAAGCTTACCTAGCATCGCTATCACCTGTAATTTGCAGGTTGATGTAGCTAGTATCCATAGGACTATGTTTCTCCATGTATACTTTGTGTATCCTTTCATTGGCAGACCAATTCTAATTGCAAATGGCATATTATGCATTGCTTTACGCTACAGAAAGTAACATGCTGCTTCTTTCTCCTTGATTCTCTTTAGGCTTCAGTCATGCTGGCCTGTTCCTGGTGATTGGCTGGCCTGTCCAGGTGATTACTTTCTTTAGGTACTCTTTTCTTGTGAATCATCTGACTTGGATTCCCTGCGTCTCCTCCCAGGATTGTTGTTGTTGCATTTGGATCTGTATCTGATATTGTGTCTGGCTGCTGATGCTCTAGTGCTATTGTCAATATGCCATTTTCAGGCCCAACCAATTTGGGAAATGTTGATTTGTGGTCTGTCAGGATGACAACCCAAACCATTCCATTCCATTCCAATCAGAGGTCACTTATAAATACCTGACATAAAAAACATGGAGCTGGTGCATCCTCATAAATTAAAAGGCTTCAATGATATGTGCCACACATCTTCTGTGGTTTCAGGCAAATAGGCATCCCAGTTCCCTACAAGGAGACTGTGTATTGTTATTAAAACAAAGTTACATTTAGGATACTGTATACAGTACCAAAAAATGGAGAGGCCTCTGTGATTCGCGATTTCCAGATTTATTCAAATAACATCACATTCTAAATAATGTACATGTAGATGTGAAGGTGGCTACTGCTGCATATAGTGCAGCGAAAAAGGTAACTAGGTGATTAAATATATACAATTCATGAAGACGGCAGCAGTACCTTTCATAAATACAACAGACGGACTGCTCTGAGTGGCTTCAGCAATTCAAGATTTCCTTACATAATCAAAAGGGTCAGACTGTTTATTAGTTGTCGATATTTTGACCTTACGTGTCTAGAACTGGACGTGATCATTATCAAGACTTTAGTTTTAACCACAATTGGTTGTGCTGCATACATGGAGACAGAGTTGTTTTTGGCTTCTTGGCTGTGCCTTCTGTGGTATTCTATATTAAGTAATTAGTGGAATTATAAGATGTCATGTAGAATGTTAAGTGGGAGGACCAGAGCGACGTTGGAGAGCCAGAGATCGGTTGTGCCTGCCTGGTCTCCCCTTTGTGGATGTTAAGCTGTTCTCCATCTGTAATAAATCATCTTACAGATACCTACGTTTCCTGACTTCTTTTCATCACAGTAAAGTGGCGACGATTGGGGATAAGTGATTTAAAGATTGGAGACAGCGCTCACTCTTCATACACCTTCAAACCGTTTATGGACTTTACAAAATATTTTCTTGGATCTATTGTGACGGATTCCTGTTTGAAGATCCTTTAAACCCTTCCGTGCTCGGGTGCTGTCATCGGCCAACGGCCGACGGAGCCCCGCCCACTCAATAGAATGCCCGCACCGCGGCGGAAAAACCGCCGCGGTTAAGGCGTTAATCTTTGGAAGTAATTGTGAAGAGCATGATGAAAATGTAAACTCTGCTTTGCAAAGAAACCAAAAGAAAGGTTTAACTCTTAAATTCTCCAAATGGAAATTCAGACAGAATAAGGTGGAGTACTTAGGTCACGAAACTTCTTCTGAAGGAATTAAAACTAAAATCAACCATGTAAAAAGTATTACCATGCACCTATTCCTACTTCTAAAGAACAACTTTTGTCTTTTTTAGGTTTGACAGAATTCTAAGGAAAATGTGTCCAAAATGATTCTACTATTGTGCATCCATTACGAGTTTTGTTTAAAAAAAATGCCAAATTTGTGTGGGGTAAAGACCAACAAGAGTCTTTTGATTCTCTTAAAAGCAATATTGTTGACACTCCATTTTTGAGACCATTTACTGTTGGAAAGAATGTACAGTTTGTGTGCATGCCAGTAATGTGGGATTAGGAGCGGTGTTAATTCAAAAATACAAAGATGGCGAATATGTAGTATCTTATGCTAATGGATCACTTTGTGATTCTGAATTTAATTACTCTACCATTGAAAAGGAGTTACTTGCATGTACTTGGCCAGCTCAGCATTTCCGTCAGTTTCTGTGGGGTACCAAATTTTTATTGAGGACTGACCACAAGCCTTCAGTAAATATGTTGTCGGCTGGTGGTGGTAGAATGCTCACTGCTCGTTTAGCAAGATTGTCTGCTAAGTTGCAAGAATTTCGTTGTCAAGTGACATATGTTCCAGGTCGATCCAATGTCCATGCAGATTGTATGTCTCGTTTTCCCATTAATACATTTGTTGACTTTGCAATTGATGAGGAGTGTGATGTAGCTTTTACCTTGGATGATGTTAATTTGATTTTTAGTGAAGTACATTCCAATGTCATTTCTGAAACCAAATCGTCTGATTTGGTGGAACAAGATGATGTTTTACAAGAAGTACACGTAATTTTGAGCAAAGGGTGGCCTGAAGAAAGAAAATTGAGTGGTGAGTTGGCTTCATTTTTTAAAATCAAAGATGAACTCATGGCTAATCAAGGTATGGTGATGAGAGCTAACAAAATTATTCCTCCAAAAAATCTCAGAGAATTTATATGTAGTTTAGGCCATGAAGGACACATGGGCATGTCCACAACTAAAAGAAGGATTAGAGAGTTTTATTGGTGGCCGGGTATTGATGGCATGGTGGACAGATGGGTCAGGAATTGTTCTCCGTGTACTCTTCCTGATAAATCTGCTAAATCTCTTTATGTTGGTGTCACTATGATTGAATTTGCTCAAGGGCCTTGGAGGAAATTAGGCATTGATATTATTGCTCCTTTCAACTATCAATCTGGTAAAGAATTGTTCACGTTAGTTTTGGTTGACTATTTTACCAAATGGCCTGAGTTAAAAATTGTGGAAAAAGTTTGTTCTGAGAATGTGTTTGAGTTTTTGGAGGAGGTATTTTGTGGAGAGGGTTTACCTATAGAAATTATTTCTGACAATGGTCCACAATTTGTAAGCAAGGAGTTTGAGTCTTTTCTTACTATCTGTAATATCTTCCATAAAAGAGTTTCCAATTATTTTCCACAAGCCAATGGTCAAGTAGAACGGTTTAATAGAGTGGTAAAAGAATCTTGTCAGTTGGCTATAAAGAGTGGATTGAAATGGAAGAAAGCTTTACAAGCAACATTGCTAACTTATCGCACATCACCTAATTCAGTAAATGGTTTGTGTCCATTTGAAATGTTACGTGGTAGAAAACCTGGTTCCAAACTTATGCCATGGTGGTTAAGGATTAAAAATTCTTATGACACAAAAGTAGATTTGGACGAAGTGAGAGACCGGGTAAATAAGTATCAAGATAAAATGATACAAAGTAATCCCAAAAGACAATCTAATGTTTCTAAATTGAGAGTGTGTGAATGGGTGTGAGTGAAATTTGGTGGACAAGTTAATAGAAAACAGTCTAAATGGGCTGATCCTGTGAGAATTATTGATTTTTTTAGCAAAGCTGTTAGAGTAGAAGGTGGTAACATTTGGAATTTCAGACGCATTTCTGTGTGCAAGTCACATGTTGATGAATACACACTTAGTGGTTCTGCACCTAATTCTCAGTTGGTCAGAGTTTGTATACATTTTTTAGCAGATGACTCTTTAGAAAGTATGGATGGATTATCAGGTTTTCATGAAGCTTTTGATTATTTAGATCCTCAAAACAATATCGAAAATGAAATTTCACCAGAAAGAGATGTTTGTAACAATGAAATATGAAACTGTATATGATTCATCTAATGCTGATAAGATGTCATGTAGAATGTTAAGTGGGAGGACCAGAGCGACGTTGGAGAGCCAGAGATCGGTTGTGCCTGCCTGGTCTCCCCTTTGTGGATGTTAAGCTGTTCTCCATCTGTAATAAATCATCTTAAAGATACCTACGTTTCCTGACTTCTTTTCAACACCTTCTCTCGGTTATAATCTCACAATACTTTATACTGAAAAACCTTTTGACATCAACATGGTGCCCTAAATCTTGTTTGTAATGATATTGTCTAACTTGGTGTAGATTTTTGCAGAAACCATTTAAGAAATTACATTTGTGTCAAATGATGTTCTGACAGTGATATTTTGGTACCACACCCTGTCTCCCTGGCCTGCCTGGAGTCTACCTATCAGGCCCTTACACACTTTCCCCTTCATCTTTTGACACTTTCTTTCTTGTCTTTCTTGCCAGTGGGTCCTGTCACTGGTTTGATGTGTAGGCTGCTATCTGATAGATCTTTTATCTGCTTTAGAATCAATTGCTTTTCTGTCTTCTTTGCTATTTGCTCTCTATGGTTTCCAAAATTGTGATTCCTGTTGTGCTGTACAGTTAGATTTAGATAGTTCCTTGTTCTCTTTTTGGTGCTGGTTGCTTTGCTTTGCATGTTTTGCTTAGCTGTTGCCTTTTTGGAGCTGCATTAGCTTTGGCTCTGCTTGGACACCTCCCATTAGCTCTTCAGGGGTTGTTATTGTTATTGCTACTTTAGTTTGTATAGCGCCAACTCACCCACAGGTCTCAAGACGCTTTCAGACCAAGAAGACACAACAATTCCGAGCTAGAGGAGGAATAAATAACCAAAAGATTAAAAGGGACCTAAAGCTTCCCTGAACAAAGTTGTTTTCAGCTGCTTTCTAAACTGTAAGAGATTGGTCTCTTTACGAAGCATGTCCGGCAGCTTGTTCCACAGCTGTGGAATTAGTGTGGAAAAGGATCTTCCGCCCTGTGTTGCCAATTTAAAGCGAGGGCAAACCAGGGAAGCTGCCACTGTAGATGGCCAGTTTCTGTTCTGTCTGCTCTATTGATTCTTGTGCACTTAGAGAGATCACTGGTTGGAGTGCTTCTGCACTCTGAAAACTATGAGGTTGAGGTGTCCTGGCCAACTCCCTTTTAGGTGCATGTCCACTTCTACCACCAAAACCATTACTTTCTTGTCAGTTTTCTTGGGCTTTAAGCACTTTTCTCAAGGTGCACTTCCCTAGTGACTTAACTCACTCTCTGCTGACTCTCTATTGGTTCCGTTTGTCAAGACGTGGAACTGCTGTCCATGTTCTGCTAGATGTGTCAGTGGTTGTTTGGAGTATGAGATTGGAAGCAGTTTTTTCATAGGCATTGTGTTTAAGGCCTTCTATCTGATGGGTTCTCTTGAGCTTCTCATGGGCTACCTCTGGGTTACTTTATGTTTTATGCATTCCCTGCTTGGGCTATCTATCTGGATATGAGTGATACATTTGGGTTGAATTTCTTGGTTCACCTTGGCCTTGATTACAAGTTAGGTGAGGCACAATTAACACGTTTTATGGGATAATTTAACTGCATCCAATTATGAGTTGTTAGTTTTTCATATCTGGTTTTACTGGGTGAGGGAGAACCTAACCTGATTTACCCAGCCCAAAAAATGCATTTGACCCAGGCTGTTCACTTCAGTTGTTGTCAAAATGGTGAGAGTTGGTGTTTCATTGTCTCTTCCCCCTCTTGACAATGCATTTGCTTTAGATGCCAATGCTATGTTCTGTGGGAGTGTAACAAGGAAAAGTGGTACCTGTGGACAGTGTATATAATATATATTAATTAAAGGATCAATGGCATATGTTCATGGGGATAGGGTGTCAGAGGAAGAAGCAAACACATACACACTGTAAGTTTTCAAAAGTGCTTTTACTAAGCCTTTACCCTTTGCATCATAAAATCAAAGAGACAGTGTGCTCAGTGTTCCAAGTGAACTTGAACCTAAATAAGAGGAGTGACAATTAGTGACATACAAAAAAGGTTTCAATGTGTACAAAATGCCTACAGGTAAATGTATTTAATGAGTAAACATTCCTCTAATAAAATAATAAAGGCTGAAAAAGTGGTTTGTTTGTGGTACGGGTCCATGGCGTTTCTACCCCAAGAGTAATTGAGGGGTCACATCAGGGCCAGACAATATGGGACACCTGGAATGCAGACAATGAACTGTCAGTGTGAATAGTGCACACCAAGAAGTTGTGTGGTTCAAGAAGAAAAAGAGAGGGTTAGTCACAGAGGGTCCCAGCAGGGCACCCAGAGTGAGGGGACAAGAGGACAGACAGTACAAACATGTATGGGTCCGGAATTACAGTCAGTGGTAGAATTGTATCAATGATCCATCTAGTGGTGAGATATAGATCCAATTGAAAGGTGTGGAGCTGGATGCCAGGGTAAAGATCTATAAATCCATGATTCACCCTAGGAAGTATCAATATCTGAGGGGAAGCCAGAGTCCACATGATGCGGCTGCGAAGTCAGCCGGTCTGAGAGGCGGGAGGGTGAGACAATGCGTCCTTCTCTTAGAGGCAGTCAAGGCCAAATGTAGCAACCTTTTTTTGTATGTCACCTATTGTCACTCCTCTTGTGTAAGTTCAAGTTTACTTGGGACACTGAGCACACTATCTGTTTGATTTTATGATGCAAAGAGTAAAGACTTAGTTAAAGCACTTCTGTAAGCTTACGGTGTGTATGAGTTTGATTCTTTCTTTGACACCCTATCCCAATGAACATATGCCATTAAGCATTTAATTATTATATATTAAATACATTGTTCACAGGAACCGCTGTTCCTTGTTACACAGCAGCTACCCAGGTTCCTTATGAGTAGGGTGACCCTTGTTCTTGATACATACATGTTCTATGGGAGATCATATACTTGAAGCGAGTACAAAATAATGATACCTCATATGTCTAGGTTTGGCACAATTCATAGATTCTGAGAACACTATATTTTTTTGATCAGTCCAGACACTTATGGTATCATGGGAGCCTTCTGAAAAATGCCTTCAATGGGCAAAGACACCTTTAATTGCAAGAATCCGACAATCTCAAATAGTGTAAATCTTTTTACATTGGATCAAGGTTCGGGAAAAATATGTTGCAGAATGTACCTTTGGAGTGGCTGTATCTTGTTGGTATGAAATGGCTACAATGGCAAAAGCAGAAGTATCAGTCTCAATGGTAAAATGAGGAAATTGATTTGGATATCACAAGATTGGGGCCGAGATGAATGCTTTTACCCCTTTCATGGTTAATTCATTGATAGGGGCTATGTTTTCTGAAAATCCCTTAATAAACTGCCAGTACAAATTAACAAAATCTAGCAAACTATGGCTTTACTATATTGTAAGTAAATAAATGGTGAAAAGTGGCTGGGGAATCTTGCAGAAACTAAAAGGCATCATTGGGTAGTCATAATGTCCATATTCGGTATTAAATGAAGCCTTTCATTTATCACCTTTCGTAAAGCTGATCAAGATGTATGCTCCTTTCAAGTGTAACATCAAAAAACCATGGGCATTTTTGATTTCACCAAGACATATGGGAATCAGATGAAGTGGGTATCATTTCTTTCATTGCAATTACACTGGGTTCTCAGTAGTGAAGTGAAAGTCTGAAAGTCTATTGAAGTTCAATATGAAAAATGTAGAAGCCCTAGTGGGGATCTGGAATGGAGTAAAAGCCACTTGATCAAGTTCTCCTCCTAATATTGCTTTAATACTTGATCCTCTTTGATTGTAAGAGGGTAAGTTCTTCAGTGTCAAATGTCAGCCACAGGCAATAGATAAATAGCACAATTGTAGCTCTGATGAGATATCAGTTGATCAGCTCCTGTCTTAATGAATACTTCACTGTAGTTCGGTTAAATAGCCAGTAAGGATTGTTCTTTGAGAGGATCTTCAGCTTTACATGGAAAGCAGTGGCAATGTGCTTATTTAAAGATATTTTGTTTATCCCAGTTTATGTGTGGGTTATACACTTATAGCTATACAGGAGATGATGGGGACTCAATAAGATCCAAACAGATTTCTGCCTAGTGGCCATTTTCAGCAATCCCCAATGGTAAGGATTTATGGCAAACTGCTATGATAAGCGTCCAACATAGATTTCCAAAATGAGCTGTAGTAAATATTATGCTGTTGGGTGGACAGAACAAATATGTACTGAAATGCCCTCTGTTATCAGTCATTTAGGGCCAAAGGAGTTTGTTTCTCTGAAACAAGGGGCAATTACTAACCATATTTCCAATCTGCATTTGTTCTTGGGGCATCAGATTATGGTTGAGCTAATAACGGTTAACTTTATCCAAGAGGAAATCACATGCACAACATGTGGTTTCTAGTTTACCTTCAATTTTAACAATTGTACTGACCATGGCTTATTAAAGAGTTTACTTCTGAATCCATGTGCATTTTTAAACAGACATGGCACACTGTCAATACTTGTTACGGTGTTAGAGTTTGATGGCAGGAAGATTTGCTGTAGACCCACCCTTCTAACTAGAGTCTGCTCCTTTGGCTCTATAAGGCTCACTAGTGCAGGCCCCAAGGGAAAGTCTGGAAGAAAATAAGGGAAGGCATACCTTTTTAGCAACTGGTGGAAAGTGAAGACAAATCTCACCTGAAGGTGGACCTTCAGTGTGTATTTTCTATTAATGAGAGCACCCTGAAGTGTATGAGTCAAATGTAGTATCATGCACAAATAGCAATACAACAATAGTCAAAGGACACATGTAAATGTACATGTGGGCACCAGGGTAGAGCAAGAACAAACCCCATGGAGTATCAAGAGCCCTGTTAAAATCTCAGTGCCGTTGGAGCATACCTGCAAGTTGGGGGACTAAAATAGCACAAACGCAGGCAGCAAATGAAGTGGACATATGAATGCAGGGACATGGGAAACGTGAGGTAGAAAAATACCAAAGGTGGAATAACACAAAGTTGGTGGATGAACCAGGGCAAGTAATAAGTGTCACAACAATCCATACTCAAGAGCTGCCAATCAATGGGTTTAAAGCGTCCAGCCTCTTCATACTGCAACTGCCTCGCAAGACCCAGAACTATTGTGTGGTCTATGTTTCTTAAAGAACTAGGGGCCAGATGTATCAAAGGGTTTTATCCATTCTGTGCCTATGGGAAAAGATGTTCATACATATGGCCCTAGGTGAACTAGAAATCCCACGTCTTGGTATATACTATTCTTCTCCACAAATGCCATTGGTCTGTTCTCCAAAGACACTAAGCTATAGGACCCCATCTCTTCCTCACTGTTCCATTTGAGTTATGTATGAGTAAGGGTTTTCTTAGGCTGAGCAAAGATTCTACTCTCCTTATGATCAGATGCATGAATGCACCCCATACTCTCTACGAAGGTGGTGTACCCATTTCATAGTGAGCTTATTCTTGACAGCAACTCACTTTTTGATATCTGAGACGTTTTCTCAACAACATGGGTTAAATTGTGAATCTCTTGACGAGATGAAAGGTTGCACTAGCAACATGCTAGGTTACATTTCCATCTCTCTCATGCCAAACTCATGTAACATGCTTATGGGACTTGCCTGAAATGCTAGGAATTGAAAAAACAAACAATGTCAATAATCCATTTGGTCAGTGAATGAGCCTTTTTGTTAGATAAGCGATTTAGAGTCATAGCATACTAAACATTATGAAAAGCTCTCCAAAGGTTCAAATGGTATTCCACCAGAAGATCAATCCTAAAATATTGTCTAACCATAATATTGGGGTGAAAATATCAGCACTACTAGGATATCATGGAAAACAATATTAAAGGTAAGTATATTGTTTTTGCTTACATTTTTTACAATAATATAAAAGTATAAAATATTGTTTGCTGTACCATTTTTAACTATGTACTATTTTATTGCATTATGAATTAATTTAATTATTTATGTTATTGAGAAAATTATACAGCATTTTTTTTTCAAAGATACTGTAATATGGAGTTTCTCGAGTTGTAGGGTAAATTAGGGGGCTGAGTGGGTAGTGGTTTTAAATTATATTTTCATGATTGTTAAATATTTATTTTGGCAATTAAGTAACTATTTTAATTGTTTATTTATTCAGATAATGAATTCATTGCTTCATTATCTAATACATCTTTATTTCAGGTTGTGAGGTTTATTATTCAACAAGGTGGGTAATTTGTTAAGGAAAAATAAACATTGATATTAATTGATTAATGTATTAATTATGAAAAACATTGAAATGCATATCAATTTTCATGAGTTTATTTTCAAATTCTAAGCAAATATTTTTAAATAAACTTCATCAATTAGTTGAAGATCTATGGGTCTTTTGAACTTTGGGAGGGGTGTGTTCTTTTTAAAGTGTATATTAATTATTCCTAACTGCTTCATATGTTTAATTTGTAATGGTTGATATTGGTATTTGTTTGTTTACATGCATTTTGATTTTACAATTTTTATGTATCTTTAGTTTTTTGTATCTATTATTTACTGAGCACTGGGTAGTTAGCCTTTTAAATAATCTATACAAACGTATATCCATTAATTATTACATTAATTATATTAATTGCTTCATTTAAATTGTTTATAATAACATTCTTATTGTTTAAGCTTTTTGAACTTTATAGTTACATGTTTAATTTTAGAAATTCTTCAATATTTATATGGATTGTGACATATTAAATTCGAATTAATTAAAAAGTATCACATGTAAAATGTAAATTTGTGCATTTTTAATTAGGTACTCAAAGTTTGTATGATTATCACAACAGACTTAATTTGCATGTAAGAAGTGGTTGGACCACATTTTGAAAATTAGTTACTTAATAAACAGAAAATATGTGTGATGTATTTGAATATATTTTTTTCAATGTTTAAGATATTTAATTGTAAGTCTTTTCTGAAGTTTTTGTTTACATTTTCTGAAATACATTTTGATGTGCACATTCATTATTTAAGTGCAAAGAATGTGACCACCTCCAAATTTTGAATTTTCCTGACTGTTTGTTAGGACAGGAGCTTAATTAGTGAATATGACACCGAAATGTATGCACTTTCCCTAATCATAATTAGATTGAGGTTAGAAAAGTAACTCTCTCACTCCCCTGTCCATACAATTCTGCCAATTTTTGTCAAAATGTAGTTAGAAGAGTAAATTCCCCCAACCATGTGCATGTGTCACTTTCCCAAATGCTAGTGAAACAGGAGTTAGAATAATAAATGGGACTTCCAATGTGTGCACTTTCTTAATGTTTTTTTAACTTGAGTTACAATTGTAAGTCTTCTACGCATTCTACCTACATCATTGTTTGTGAGACGCCGGATCCGCGGCCGGGCAGAAGAGGAGATCCAGGGACATTCGGACCTTACGGGTTGTCATTGGTATGGACCTTATTTATACGAGATTTTATCGCGCTGAGACAGGAATCTAGCTATTGAAAATTAACGTTTAAATTACCAAGACCGATCCTGTTCTGCCCGTGCATTTTAATACGGCAATTTGAATTTGTTACTCATCTTAACTAAGGATGAAGCGAGTGAAGAACTAGGCACAAGTGACCACACAAGACACCCTTACCGGGTTGGAATTATCACCGGTTAAGCGGAATTACAACACACGCCATTATTACAAGAAAGCCCTGAAGAGTCAGAGCAATCTGAACTCTGACGAAACACGTGTCGGCTGGCGTGATTTTGCTTGAGCAATAAAAGAAAAACTGCTCATACAAGAAGAAGTGGAAATTAATTCTATGATCATATTGAATTTACTAATGTTTATAATACTTTGTATTTGAATTACTATTGTGTGTGCATAAGGAATTCGGTTTCTACAATTGTAAGTCTAACACCACACCCACAATATATGCAATTTGGCAATTTAAACAATGCTTATAGATTTGTAGCTTAAACCAATCAATCAATCAATTGAGAATTTGTAGAGCGCACTACTTACGCGTGAGGGTCTCAAGGCGCTGGGGAAAAAAAGGGGGGATGCTACTGGTCGAACAGCCAGGACTTGAGTAGCCTCCTGAAGGTCAGCAGGTCTTGGGTCTGTCGTAGGCTCAGTGGGAGGGTGTCTTGGCGGTGGGAGAAGGATCTGCTTGAATGTCTCTTAACTGACATAGAATGTGATTTATACTCCTATACGTTACTTTATCATGTATTTTTTAATTTAATTTGAGCATATTTTATTTAAAAGGATATATTTTTTTAAACTGTTGTCTTTCTTTTAATTGTTTTTCTATTGCTTGTGTTAAAAATTATTTACAGTAGTTTAATGTATGTAAAATATGTGATAAAAATGGTGATACATGCTTATGTTCTTTTTCATTATTTAACACAATTAAAAAAATATCTATTGCAAATTACATTTTGTAAAAAAACCTTTATTTGAACTGATAATTGAAAATTATTTTTTATGGATTGATAAAGCTATATTAAAGTTCTATGTGTTTTAGGAGTGGTTTCAATATTTACCATTTTTTCAAAAACTTATTTTATCAGATTTTGGACCTTATTTATTTGATAGTCCATGTTTTTGTCCTTTACATTATTTGCATTTATGTATACCTTTATTGTCAATATTTTAGCAGATTTCTGAGATAGTTCTTTTTGTTTATTTGATTTACCGACATAGTTTTCCGTTAGCCACTGTGAAATGTCTGAGCAGACCTTATTGCATGTGCTCTAACTCTTATGAGTCTGGTGTTCTTTGACCACCTGGTTTGCGGTTGCACAGTGGTGGCAGTCCTGCGGCTGGCGCTTTATGAGGTGGCCGTTCGGACCAGCTATGCCAGGGAAAAAACGTTCCTTAGCGGTGGCACAGTGGACAGGGGTATACAATATGTACGGCGGGACAGCCACAGTTTGCCGACCATCTTATGACTTTCCTCACTGCCAGCCTTTTCATGAAGGTGAGCCCATCATGAAAAGGCTGGAGGTGGTGATGCAAAGGGAGCCCTACAGGGCCCCTATGCCCCTGCTGCCATGGGGATCCATACAGGAGGACACAACCTGTGCCCCCCTGTTTGCATAGAGCCCAAGTTCCAGCACAGCATGGACTTCACAGTCCACGCCGTGCTGGAACTGCTTTTGTGTTCCCATTGTGGTGCCCGTTTTCAGGGCACTGCTGTGGCAACAGCAAAAGAAAAGCCTGCAGGACACGAGTTGAACTCCTAATATGGTTGGCAGATCATGCACAGCTTTGGCTGTGCTGTGCTGGCGCAAAACCGGCACAGTGAAGGACTGGACTTTTAAGTACCAGCGGTGCCAGGGAACAACACCTGAAACCTTCGTAGGATACCTGTTCGGCGCACAAGTGACAGAGACACGGGACACTTCCTTCGGCGTCAAAGATCAGCGTTTATTACTGCAGGGATGCAAAAGTCATGGGAAGTACAACAGAGTGTAGGTTCCAAGAGCCTGCTTCAAATTGCAAATGTGGGTCGCTCCTTTTATACACATTTTCAGCATTCAATAACGTAACGAACAAAAGGTTACAACTCAGTTCCCACAATAAACTTAAAAGGGCTTCATTCATGGTGTCGGAAACCCGGAACATAATCACAGTAACATTTGTCGGTTCCCAACTGTAAAAGCACATTATCCTGCTGCTATGCACATTCCACTCTAGTTGTAAAAGGACGAGAGTAAGAGACAGGAACAGGTGCAAGGAAGTCAGACAACAGAAGAAGAAGGAGTGTGGAGGTAGTATCGGAAGCGTAATCCCAGGATCAAAGGATTCGAGCCGAGCGCATGCAAGGCTGAAACAATAGGCCAACGTGGGAAGATTACCCAGCTGCGGAGCCATCTGTCTCTGTCGTGTCATCCCCCAGTCTTGGGAATCACAGGGTCATGAGGCGGACATTTGCCTGTTCGCTGACTACGTGAGGGCAAGAAACAAAATGGATGCCGTATCTAAAATGGAACCCGAGGGTACAAATGAAGAAACCTGTAAATAAGACGAACCCTTCTAAGTAGCGTAGCGAAAATGCGTACACCTATTAATCTCGTCATTTACGGTTCATAGATACCACCCTTGCTAGCATCGTAACGGTTCTCATTGCTCCTCAGACGCTCCTTTTGCCCTCATGTAGGCAAGCACTAGTCGGAATCATAATCAATTTCGATTTTCATCAGATCATTCAAGTGTTGCTGGAACATCATCTTATTCATCAATGTCTCGCCGGTAACAGATGGCCTTCTTATACACGTTGTAGCACAAAGGCCACATAAGGCAGGACCACACTGCACACAAAGACAACACGTGAACAGAAACGTCACAACAACCCCTATAATCATCAGAATTTTCCAACCCCAAGTTGACATCAGACCCCAAAACCATCCTAGAAGCTTCCAATCTCCCTCGTCCACGTGTATGGACTCTGAGATTTTATGCAACTTCGAGATGGCTTGGTAAACCGTTGGAGCGTTATCAGGTATGAAAATGCAGCAGCTCGAATGGATGACCTTGCACACACCACCTCTGTCTGCTAGTACTACGTCTAGAACCATACGGTTCTGTAGCGTCATAAGCCTATCCGCTTGAAGCTCTGCTGTCAGATTACCAAGGGCGCTTGCAGTTATGTTAGCAGTTGCTTCCACTACACGAGTTAACTGTCTCAGATTACTGCTATTGACCATAGGGCCCCAAAACGGTAGGAAACCCTTAAAGAAATCTCCTGCTTCTTGACCGGCAGTATCTTCTTTACTAATGACACCTCTCACAACTCTAGTTTTGTGATAATCTGAGGCAACAGTGAAAGTCGGAGGCAAAAGATTCGCGATATAGCAGGTACCCGAGAAGTCATGAGGTAACCACGTATATGCGCGATCATAACATACAAAATAGGTACCCTTGGCAGTCAGAAAGACAGGGGAAGAGAGCATTGGTAAAACGTAAGTATCAACACAAGCACTCTTCCCAAGCTGAGCTCTCGGATTGCGACCAAGACCTTGCAGACAGAAATGACCGAGATGAGGTACGATCCAGATTGGAGATGAGCTTTTAAACTGCCTATCATTCACTGATGTACTATACTCAACCTCACTCAGATCCTTATAAGCTCGCACCTCTTCCTCTGGGATAAGTGTTGCGTCAAAAATATCTCTATTTAAATCTGCAATTGCTATCGCCAAAGACTTGTGGTACGGGCCAGGACCAAGGTCTGCAGAGCGAGGCTCTCGATGGGGGTAGGAATCTAGTGCACTACGGAACATGGTCTGGAATGCTCGAGCTGACCCCTGGGGGCTATAAGGAAGAACAAAATACGGAATACCCTTATCCATGGTATGTGGCATTAACCCACATACCCAACAATTGGTAGTGTTCATCACCAACTGATGCTGATGTAGAAGTTGAACAAAAGAATTGTTCATAAATTCCGCACGTCTGACCTGTTCATGTTGGGGCAGAAGATGAAAGGAATGTGGGGACATAGTGGAAACAGAATTTAAATCAAGAGAAGGAGGAGTAGGTAAAGTAGAAGGCAGCAATGATTTAAAACCAAAATATACTCCACCCACCAGCAGCATAGAAACAGTTAGGAACAACATAAAAAACCTGTAACAAAAAACATTTTTTTCGAAATGTCTTGTGCAGTTTGGATCTTTGCGCCACCATTTTCTCAATTTCCAACAGCTTAGAAGACTCCATCTTCTAAAAACCGTCCGTGACGTTCTTGACGCACTTCGTTCTGAGTAGCGATTATCAATCCCCAGGAGTTCCCAGAAATCGACAAAAGTAATCAACCTAGTGTCAGATACCTGCTAAACAGGAGGAAGTACCCGCACGGCCTTACGGTTAACCCAGATGAAAAGGTTTTTAATCATTAGTTTTAGATTTAAAAGAGTTCATTGAATTCAATATACGCCTCCTAGCTGTAAGGAAAAGGTACACAATATATTACCTACTGGCGGTCGCCAGTAGGTATATATAGTTAGGATTTTTTCTCTATGGGATTTTTGAAAATTCTATGTCTAATAACTTTGGCGTTTGTGGACGGAATTGGCTGAAATTTTCAGGAAAATGGCACATTTTGTTTCCGAGCAGCCCTTGAAAATTTGGGGGGGGTTCGTCAAGGGGGGGCCGAGAAAAAAGGGGGGTCCCAAAACGTGTTTTTAACATTGAGTTTTCCATAGGGCGGTTGGCCTCACTTTTAGCCCGAACGGCTGAATGGATTTGCACGAAACTTGGCAAAATTGTAGGGACTGGTAGCCCGATGTGCCTTTTGTAGGTTTCAATATATGTGCTCCAGTGGATTTTGAGAAATTAACGTTTAAAAAAAGATATATATCTGTAACAGCGGACCGGGCAGCGGCCCAGGACGCGTACTTTTCGCGCAACGGAGCTTTGTGAAGCGAAGCTGATTGGTTCTCTGGCGTCTGTCAACATTCCAAACAGTCCGTAGCGGCCGCCATCTTGTCTCTCGCTAGGATCGAGAGACAAGAGGAGGCCAAAGCGAAGGGGCAAATGACCATAAGGGGGCATAGTAGATCCTCGCTGACCCCCTAGGTTTGATGTGGAGGTTTTAAAAGGGCCCCGCGGGGCAAAAAAAAAAATAATAATAATAATCGAACGGCTGAATGGATTTGCACGAAACTTGGTAAAATATTAGGGACTGGTAGCCCGATGTGCCTTTGCTAGGTCTCAATATATGTGCTCCAGTGGATTTTGAGAAATTAACGTTCAAAAAAAGATATATATCTGTAACAGCGCTCCGCTTCGCGTACTTTTCGCGTTACGGAGCTTTGCGAAGCTGATTGGTTCTCCGGCGTCTGTCAACATTCCAAACAGTCCGTAGCGGCCGCCATCTTGTCTCTCGGTAGGATTGAGAGACAAGAGGAGGTCAAAGCGAAGGGGGAAATGACCATAAGAGGGCATAGTAGATCCTTCCTGACCTCTTAGGTTTGATGTACCATTTTGCCAAGTTTGGTGTAATTCCGTTCAGCCATTCAGGCTGTAGACGTATGTAAATGTCCTATGGAAAATTGCATGGGGAAAACACATTTGAAAGTGTTGAAATTTAGAACCAATTAAAATGTTACTTTGGTTTGTATTTGTGTGTGATGAAAGTTAATTGGTTATGTATATATGTCAAATGAGAGGAAACCACAGCCATTTTGTGATACTACTGTCTGAGGTACATTTGTGAGGAATTTTTGGTGGTGAATTTCTGGTGTTTGATTTACACAGTACTAACACTTTTCCTACTTTTAAAAAGGTGAGTTGTTAATTTGTAAGGGGAACTATGTTGTACACTTGAAGATAATTTGAAAAATGTTTTCTGTTATTTATTTGCAGTCCTTCTGTTATACTAAATACTTGATAACGTTAGTTTTATATTATGTATTACTAAAAACGATAAATGAAAGTGATTATTTTTTTCTGCAATTAACAGCAACCAATTTCAAAATAAAATGGCTCACAATGAAGAGACCGTGGCAATTTCTTTTGAATTGTCCACTACATTGATTGAAATTGAGAGCACCAATAATGAAATATTGTCACAAGGAGGACATGACTTGTATGATTCCATTAGATTGATTGAAATGGACAGCACCAAGAATGAAATATTGTCACAAGGAGATGACTTGAATGATTCCACTACGTTGATTGAAATTGAGAGCAGCAATAATGAAATATTGTCACAAGGAGGAGATGACTTGTATGATTCCATTAGATTGATTGAAATGGACAGCACCAATAATGAAATATTGTCACAAGGAGGAGATGACTTGAATGATTCCACTACATTGATTGAAATTGAGAGCACCAATAATGAAATATTGTCACGAGGAGATGACTTGAATGATTCCACTACATTGATTGAAATTGACAGCACCAATAATGAAATATTGTCAGAAGGAGGAGATGACTTGAATGATTTTTTTGATCAATCTCTTGATGGCGAATTTATCGAGTGTTTGGAGACCATAGAGTTACAAGAATCATTATTGGAGACTTTTCATGAGGACATTGCTGATGAGGACATGTTACTAGTTCTTTCAAATTTAGAAAATTCTGAAGAATAAATGTATATTTAGAAATCAAAAATTGTTTGAGACATTATTCATTTTTATTTTTAATTTATGAGGTTGTAGCGAAGTGATTGTAGTATAAAATGAGACTTATAGTATAGAGTGCAACATGTTTATGTTACATGGTAAGTTTACTCATATTTACTTCCCTTCTGCCACTATATTATCTCCAATGTGTATTTGACATCTCTTCTTCATCTCCGGCCTCCTTTCTCTCACTGTGTGTCTCCGATGCATCTTATCGCTGCTATTTTGTGTAATTACAGAAGAGAGTAAAATAAAATAGTTCGGAACGTGAAAAGGGGGCAAAGTAGAGTACTCCTCACCCCCTAGGCCTTTTTAGGCGGTCCCAAAAGGATCAGTTTCTGCTTTCCTGAGAGATTATGGTATGAGTTCCATATACCACAATAACTTGCATTACAACATGCAAGATATCTATCTCCTATTACCAACTTTTGGAGATATTCGCGCTAAGCGCGAATATCTCCAAAAAGTAACACCTGCCCTGAGCAGTTCTTAGCCATGTTATCCAATGGGAGGTGGATAACATGGCTAAGAGCATTAGCTCGGTAATGTATGAATATCGCTGAGTTTTTAGCGATATTCATGCATTGCGGCCGTTTATTATCGCATTTGTGATAAACCTTGATAATAGCAAGGTTTATCTTCGATAATTTCTGATGATGCTTAGCGGTAAAAAATTCGTTGGTAAGCATCGTTAGCGATAAATATCGCTTAACTTTGGTAATATGCCCCAACGTCTGTTAACGTTCGATTCGAAGGAAATGAGGAAGTGTTGAAAAACATTGTCTGCGCCATCTTGCCTTTTTTGAAATGCCACACTTTTGTCGTGCACGGCAGCCATTTTAGATGTCTTGACCAGACCCACTCTCTGCACGCTGTCGATTCGTAGCATGGCTCCTCACCCTCGCAAGCATCTTCCCCAGGCACTGGTCACCCCCGCTCTCTGTCTTATGCATGGGCAATAAACCTCCCCCCATCTGCGCTGCTCTTCCCTGAGAATCACACTGTGCCCGCCCGACACCTCCCTTTCGCCCTATTCACTACCGCACCCTCTGACACTCCTCTTCCTCTGTGTCCGATTGTCCAGGCTATCAGCTAGCCCTGCAGATGTAGTTTATGGCCCCAGCTGTAAAGAATCACCCCTCTTCAAAGGAGTTATAGTAGATCAAGGCCCACACCCGATGAGATCCGTCACACCACACGTGTTCCTACTATCTGAAAACTATCCTGTATTGTGATTGGGGAGGGGACAGAGCCTGAAGCGGAAGATTCCAGGAATGACTCTTTGTACATCAAAGTTTTTACAATTATGTGTCACATTAAAAATATATAGCACTCCAACAAAGTAGTAGGAATATAAAACTTTAATAACATATAAATATATACAACAAAACAAAAACAGTAAAAACATTTAAACAACGAAGAGACCGTGGCAATTTCTTTTGAATTATCCAATAGATTTATTGAAATTGACAGCACCAATAATGAAATATTGTTGTCAGTAGCGGTCTGTTGTGCGAATAGTTCCAAGGCAGCAGAACGCGCTGAAATCTAGATGGCACGAAAGTGATGTCTAGCAAGTTGCCGCCCAGCAAATAACGGCGTGGGGCGCCGCGGGGGTGAGTGAGTCCAGTAGGCACCACAGCTATTCTTAGCGGCATTGCAGAATTACTGCTGGGGACAATGCCTGTGCTGTAGCAGGGTCACAGCAGAAACAAAAAGGATTCTGTTGAAGATGTTGTTGGTTTTCAATTTGAAAACAGTTCTGGTGTCAACTGCTATGCTATTGTAGTGGTTAATGTTTTGTTTTCTCTAGAAAATGTAAAAGAGGGGGAGGCAGTCCAAAGTTCCGTTAAAAGGGCAAAGGAAAGGATCGGTGGTTTGAACTATCAGTCAAAAAGGGGAGGGGGTGCAACAATTTTTCCTACCGGGTCACACTGTGCTTTCACCGGAAGTGAGGTCTGCAGGATTCTAGTAATTCAAAGTGAGGCTGGCGCCGACGTCCCGCGGATACAGTTTCGTCACTCCACGGGTGATCATGGCAGTCATTCCCCATCGGGGGTCGGAGACTCCCGCGGCTCCTCTAGAATCTTCAAGGTCGTGGAGGACTACGGTGGTGGAGTCAACCAGTGACCGGGCCATTTCTTTATGCTGGGCCCGCTCTTGCCAGGTCGACCGCCATTTTGAGAGTTCGGTAGCTACTGGCGATCGCGGGGTCAAATGAGCGGACGGGCTCCACCCTGCCGGGCGAGACGTTGCAGCATAGCCACAGTGGAAGAACCCTTTTCCGGGCGCCTGGAGCGCTGAGGGTGCAGCTGGGAAGCCTCCACCTGGGGAGGCGGGAGAGGCCTGTTCGCACCGTCTCTCCCTCCCAGTGCACCCCACGGCGTCTCGCTTGAGATTTGTTATGGCCGGACCAGGAGATGAGGACGAGGGGGGGGGGGGTCGGAGGCATGTGCAAGACATCCCCCCCCCAGTGTTGTCGCAGCCATTTTTCAAGAAAGAAGAAGTGTCCCGTCCGTCTTCGGGCCGGGCTTCCGGTAGATGTCGGCCGGACGCCCCTGGCTCTGGCCCCATTAACGGGTTTCTTGGTTTATTGGCTGCAGCCGGATCCCGTCGGCCTCGGCCCCCCGACCGTTGGTGGCCGGACCGGAAGAGCATGTGGCGGGACTACCTGCAACTCTCAAGGGCCACCGCGGCCGGACTGGGAGAGAGAGGGGAGGGTCGAGGAGACATTCCCCCCCCCCTGCAACTGTTCAGCGTTGTAAAGGCAATCCCCTGGCCGGGTCCCGCTGGTCTCGGCCTCTCCTCCGGCTACACCCTACGTTAGGATCTCCTGGCCGAGGCGTGGCAGCAGGACCTGCTTTATATGGGCTGCTCCCGGCTGGGCGTAGCCGGAACCCTGCCCCACCTTGGAAGTTTCCAGAGTGGGGGCGGATGTTCTACTGACTTGCATTTTCCCTAGTCTATCGATTTTTTGGGCGTGGCAGGCGGTGGGACAGCGAGGGGTGATTTGGTTTCTCTTACTGTTTTTCTGGTCTCTCACCACTGGCATATTTCTAACGTTTTCTTGTTTCTAGGACATTAATAGGTTTTATCATTACGTTATGTTATCGTTTCTTTGTTCGTTGTTTAATAAAAGTTCATGTTCATCAGTGGCCTACTGATTTTCGATTTCCTATTCTTTTCTTTCCAGGTTGTTTCATGCTAAAGTTTCTGTTAACAGGATACAGTGATCACTTCGTTATTATTGCATATGTCTTTTTCACTAGGGGTGCTCTCTGGTCGGGCCAGATGACGTATGTCTAGTAAATGGTCCGGGTGAAACAGGTGCATCAATCAGTGGGGAGTAGATAGGCATGACAGATTACAACGGGGGAGAAAGGTCCGCATTACGTACCCTTTCACTACTTGCAAAGATTTTCCTACGTTTATTTGCAAACAGGGAATACCTCCAAAAAGAACTAATTCCCAAACAGTCAATGTTCGGACAATCAATCAATCAATGAGGAATGAAATAGGTACGACGTGTTAAAGGCTTGCGTTACCTACCCTTCACTATCTGCAAAGGGAGAGAGAATATTCCTATTCTTCCTCGTTTGCAGGCAGAGAAGATCCTTAAGAGAACCAACTTCGAACAATTCAATGCTCGATTCAAACAATCAACAAGGGGTACTGTGAACACAAATGAACGCCGCTTATGTACATACGCATTGCTATTTTCAACAGGTTGTTCCTAATGTTTCTATTTTAGCGAGGTCAAAAAGAGATCCCATTAGTGGCCTACTGATTTTGCTCGATTCCTTTTGTTTTTTTACACGGTTTTTCGCTATCTGCAAAGACTAAACAGAGTATTTTGACTCTGTGCTTGTTTGTAAATAGAGAATGAACCAAAGAGAACAATCAATCAAATGGAGAGAGAAGCAGGCACGACGGATTACAAAGGGGGCAAAGGGCTGCGTTAACTACCCTTCACTATCTGCAAAGAGAGAGTACTCCTAATAGAAATGAGGGGTGGGGGGTAGCATTCAAAGCAGATCAGTGTGCATAAACACGAAAATGTTTTTACTTACCACGTACTTGACATTCGACAGCTTATGATATTTGCTATTAAAAAACCATTGAAATTCACTGAAAAAACCATAGGTTATAGACCATATATAGTTAGGAATTAGCATTTACAAAACCTTAAAAAATTCACTGAAAAAACCATAGGTTATAGACCATATATAGTTAGGAATTAGCATTTAAAAAACCTTATTTTACTCACACAAAACCATTGAAATTCCATATATAGTTAGTTGCACTAACTATATATCGCGCACCCGCAATCCACTGCTGATGATGTCACATATTACATCATTCATGACATGGTCAGTGACATCACTGATGACATCACTGATGACATCTCAAATGACATCACTGATGATATCTCATTTGACATCAATGGTCACATCAATGATGATATCATTAATGTGACAATACAATGCATCTCCTCACACTTTAATATAACCTCTGTTACACCCAGTGTTAAATACAGAGTATAATTTTTGAAACCATTGACACACCAATACTAGTTACTACATACGCACTCACTGATTCCTACGTCTACACACACATTCACTCATTCACCCATACAATCATTCATACATACAATCACTCATCTTTACAACACTATCATATGCACTCATACACCTATACAGACACTCACACTCTGCCACTCATCCATGGAGTTACTCACACACCTAGTCAGTCCTGTAAAGAATCAATCACAGTTCCATTTTCTAATCTACACAGTTAAACATAGAGTACCTTACATTTTAAAACATATACTAACACATACTTACTCTCTTATAGAATCACTGATACAAGTACACATTGATCTGCACAGAGTCACACACCTCCCAGCCAGCCATACACACACTCAGTCTCCCATACAAATACTTGTGCAACCAATCAATAACCCATATAGCTACTTATATAGCTACTGATCAACACATGCAGCAGCTTGCACAACAACAGACATGCTGATGCACACTTTCAGACAGTTTAGTCACTAACCCGTGCATTTAGTAAGACGCATTTAATCACTCACTCATACAGTCAATCACGCACCTACTAAAACCTTCATTCAGACACTTATACATCCACTCATTCTTCAATATGTAAAACATATTTAAACTTTACAGAAACACATAATCACTGGATGTTGTCATCAGTGATGTCATTTGAGATGTCATCAGTGATGTCATCAGTGATGTCATTTGAGATGTCATCAGTGATGTCATCAGTGATGTCACTGACCATGTCATGAATGATGTAATATGTGACATCATCAGCAGTGGATTGCGGGTGCGCGATATATAGTTAGTGCAACTAACTATATATGGAATTTCAATGGTTTTGTGTGAGTAAAATAAGGTTTTTTAAATGCTAATTCCTAACTATATATGGTCTATAACCTATGGTTTTTTCAGTGAATATATATATATATATGTAATGTCCACAATTTGTATGGCAACAATAGAGGTGATGTAGATTCAAAAAAAAAAAAAAAAAAAAAAGAATTTATTAGTCTGTTAGCGCGGTCGAAGAAAGTATCGACTTCTTCCGGGGCGAGTCTGCTCTTCAAACAGTGGATCAGACGGCAAAGGAGTGTTCGATTGTCCACGCAATTGTTCAGAACTTGAATTCTCCAATGTTGCTGAAAGAGGGTTAACTCCGGATGGTTCAACAGGGGTGTCGGGTCTTACTGTGTTATCTCCTACAAGCTGCGCGTCACTAAACGGCACGTAATTTAGAGGGACGTAAGTTTCAGACGAGCCGAATCCTTTTCTGATCCAACTATCTGCTGGCAATGGGAGCAGAATTTTCTTGGTGTGGGTGGCATGCACCCAATGTTTTCTCCCTTCCAGCCGAACCGCAGTCCTCGTTGCCAGCAACACCTGGTAAGGTCCCACGAACCTTGGCTCAAGATTTCGTTTTCGTCCAAAGTTGCGGGTAAGAACCCAATCACCTGGTTGGAGCCGATGACCAGGACCCTCTGTTTGTGTCGGTAGAGCCTCAAAGACCTGTTGATGAATCAAACTCAATTTAGCAGTCAGATCATAGAGATAGTCAATTAACATTAGATATTCAAGTCTGTCAAATTCTTTAGGCCTCGGAACTCCCCAAATGTTTGCAGGACGGCCAAACACAATCTCATATGGGCTGAGCCCTACTCGAGAGTGCACAGTCGCTCTGGTCGATAAGAGAGCTAAAGGCAAAGCGTCGGGCCATGATAGACCAGTCGTTGCCTGGATTTTGGCAAGTTTCAGTTTCAGAGTGCCATTATATCTTTCCACTAAACCCGCAGACTGAGGATGATTAGCACTATGAAACTTCTGATTTATGCCAAGACCACGACATACACTCTTCATTACACTTCCCACAAACTCACTTCCGTTATCTGACCATACAATCCGCGGCATTCCATACCTGGGGAAATATTCTTTGAGTAGAACCTTTGCTGTGGACAGGGCAGTATTATCCTTTAGGGGGTAAGCCTCAATCCATCTGGAGAACGCACAAACTACAACCAAGACGAACTTCAAATTATTGCATCTCTCCATGTGGATAAAGTCTAACTGAATAATTTCAAAGGGACATGTGGGAGGAGCAAAATGACCACGTGGAGTGGGGGTGCCCTTGCCAGGATTATACATCAAACATACCATGCAATTTTTAACCACTCTCTCCGCACATTTAGTAATTCCATCATTCTTCCATACGGGCGACAGCAACTTACATATGCCTTTCGTATTAATGTGTGATGTACCATGAGCCATAGTAACAACAGCAAGCACGTATGCATCTGGTAACATCCATCTCTGCTTTTCCGACAAATCAACCCAACATCCATTCTCGTCTAACTTTCCCGTACTTTCTTTCCACTGAGTCTTTTCCATCTCAGTAGCTTCATCCTGTATCTTCTTCACACTCTCAACTGTGTCCTCACACATACTAGTCTCCGCTGGCCATCTTACTGAACTCGCAACGTACATTCGATTTGTCAGATCTCTAGCCGTCTCCTTCGCAATCTCATCCGCAAACGCATTACCGCGACCAACATCATCCGTCACCTTCCGATGCGCACTACATTTGATTATTGCCACCTCTTTAGGCAATGTAAGTGCGTCCAAAAGGTCATTCACAAGCTGTCCGTGCTGAATCTTCGTACCATGCGACGTCAAAAATCCTCTTTCTCTCCACAATCGACCAAAACTATGCGCCACACCAAAAGCATACTGGCTGTCTGTAAACACATTCACCCGCTTCCCTCTGGATAACACACACGCTCTCGTCAAGGCGATCAACTCAGCCGCTTGGGCCGAATTCTGACCCAATCTCGCAGATTCCACAACTGTACTCAATGTTACTACAGCATACGCAGTCGTCACATCACCATTTGGTAACTTAAAACATGAACCATTCACATACAAGGTACCATCGGGATCTACCAATGGAGTGTTTTTCAGGTCAATACGACCCTTCGTCTCCTCTTCAGTTCTCAAATAGCAATCATGCAGTGTTACATCACTTAATTCCATGTCGATCGGCAACAACGTTGCTGGATTCAACACATTACACCGTTTTATCCGTATGTGACTTGCCAATAACGTCAACTCATATCCAGACAACCTTGCGCTCGTCAAATGTTGAGTTTTCGTTCGGTTCAAGAGAGTGTCGACTGCATGCGGGACCATCACCGTGAGCATATTATCCATGACCAGACCTGCGGACTGTCGAATGGACGCCGCAGCTGCCGCTGTTGCTCTCAAACAACTCGGCAAGGCTCTAGCTACTGGGTCTAAGGTCGAAGAAAAATATGCGCATGGACGCTGTTTGTCACCAAATTGTTGTGTCAGAACACTCAACGCACAACCGTCCCTCTCGTGAACATAAAGTGTGAACGGCTTATTGTAATCAGGAGTACCCAACACAGGAGCCGAACACAACGCATCACGCAATTCAGAAAAACTTTTCTGACACTCTTCAGTCCATGGCAAAGGAGATGAAACATCCTTGCACGTAAGGGCTATCAATGGTTTCGCCGACAATGAAAAATTTGGAATCCATTGTCTGCAGTATGACGTAATACCTAGAAAGGCACGTACATCTCTCTGAGTCTTTGGCACATTCATTCGAGCAATCGCTGCAATTCTCTCTGGGGTCAACCTTCTCCCATCCTTTGACAGTAAGTGACCTAAGTAGGTTACTTCTTGACAACAATATTGTAGCTTAGAAGGTGACACCTTGTGATGTAAGTCACATAGGTGCTGTAACAATGATACTGTAGCGGTTTTGCAAATAGCCTCTGTATCAGCTGCCACTAATAGGTCGTCAACGTATTGAACTAAGGCTGCGCCTGTCGGCAACACAAATGCATCAAGCTGACTTTTAAGTGCTTGGCTATAGATCGATGGACTCTCACAGTAACCCTGTGGTGCGCGTTTAAATCTAAAACTGCGACCACCCAGTGAAAATCCGAATAGGTCTCTGCTTTCCTCAGCGATCGGAATACTAAAGAAAGCATTCTTTAGATCGATTACCGTGAACCAGGAGGCAGAAGCCGGAATCAGGGTCAACAAAGCCGTGATGTCAGGCACCACAGGAAACTGGGGAATCACGATTTTATTTACTTCTCGTAAATCAATTACAAAGCGGTATACAGGAGGTTTAGTTGGATCTGTGCGTTTCAAAATCGGTAACACAGGACTATTACACACATTGCCTCGAGTTTCTTCAATGACATCCTTTTCGATCAGGTCATAAATGATCGCTAATAGTGCTCGCTCACCATCAAAAGAGATACGATACTGTGGTATACGTGGGAAATGCACGTTCGATTTCAACTGAACCACATAAGGTGGGATGTTCAATAAGCCTACATCATTGGGACCCGTAGCCCATAACGACGCAGGAAGGGAACTCAATTCCGGTGGGAACTTATCAATTGATAAGTACATAGGAGAGATCGCTCTCTGACCTAATGTAAGCTTCACTCCCGCAGGAGAGCAGTACAAAGTCGCATATAACCGTTTTAACAAATCCAAGCCCAAAAGATTCTCACCACAACCAGTAGATAAAATCAATGGGGCCTCTAGCTCATGAGGACCAATCGTAAGGGACAAAGGGCTAGAGACAGGATTGCTAACAGGGGCGCCAGAGAATCCAATGGAAACATTTGTTAAGCCGGACAAAGGTGCGCCAGGGAGTTTCGAATGCATGATGGAACTTTTCGTCGCACCAGTGTCTAACAGAAAAGGCTCAACTACGCCAGATGTAGCAACTGCGACGTAAGGCCCACTCTGATCAACCGGAACTGATACTACTCCCTCTCTCTGTCGGTGGCTGTCCTAGTAGTGGTTACCTGCATCAATCTCATGTTCGACGTAATAATCGTCCACATGATACTGTGCTGATTTATCGGACCTCACATTTCGTTGGTCAAAATAATTATTCGCGTCTGATGGGGTATGAGGGCGCTCATGATTTTGATTTTGAGGGGCACCGCGGCCTCTACCTCGGGGTGCTTGTTGAGGACCACCACGACCCCCTCGTGCCGACACACCGTTAAGCCGGTCACGCAAAGCTGGACAATCATATTTTATATGGCCCTCTCTTCTACAATATGCACACTGATTATACCCAAGCGTAGATCTAAAGTCGGAGAAGTCAGATCGTGACTGCATCCTGGAAGATTGTAATTGTGGTCGATATTGTTGTTGAGAATCATTTTGATTTGAACGTGGAGGATACGCTTGCTGTAACAAAACCTTCGTTTTAAGCTCCTTCGTTTTCTTGTCTGAACTATCACTTTCTTCCTTTTCCCTATTCTCATAGTATTGAGCTGTCGCTAATATTTGAGCAGTAGTTGAAACCGCCCAAGCACTTTCTGAATTTTTCAATTTGTTGCATAGCTCAGGCAACAAATTCAATACAAATTTATCAACAAATAACCGTTGGCCTCCCTCGGTGCCCATATCCTGACCACTATGATCGACAAATGCCTCTTCGAATCTGGTAAAGAAATCGGAGACACTCTCGTCCTTCTTTTGCTTACAAGCTGCTAATTTATCCCAATTTACCTTCATCGCTGGCATGAGCGTTTTCATAAGTGTAATAATTTTCTGAGGCAGATCCGTAATTAACTGCTCAGGCTTAGCCCCACCAACTTGTCGTCCATCTGCCGCTACTAGTGTAGCCCAGTCACCACCTAACTCAACTAAATGATTCTCTTGGTGAATTTTCGCCCAAATCGGTTGTGGTACGACATTGCCAAACAGCATGTCGATGTCCGCAAGATTCATAATAGTAGCGTCTACCAGTTGGGACAACTCCTTATAATAACCTGCCGGATTCTTGCGTGGATCAGGTAAAGATTGTTTCACCTGCAAATCTTCTGATCGCTTCCATGGGAGGTGTATCCAAACTCTCTGAAAGTATGGCAGAATCACAGGATTAGCTTGCGGGTCACCTGGCATGTACACTGGCGGAACCTCTCTCATAGGATACTGACCAGAGTTTGTTTTCTGAGTATCGGAATCGTCATCAAACGACACTCGAGAAAACACTGTGCACCGTAAGGCTAATAATCGCTCTAATGCACGTCGTACATCTCCCCCTACAATCATGCCGTTCGAAAATTGACTCTGAAGTTCAGTCATATCGGGCGGTACATTATCTAAATCATCATTATACCATTCTTCTCTCAAAAAGTTACACATTTCTTCAAACACAAATCTCTGAGTGGGCTCATTAAACTGAGAAAACGTATCAAAGACCACGCGCGGCGGGTAGTTAGCAGGGTGTCTTATCCATCTACGTGCCATAGTTACCAACGTGGCACTCTCCCTTCCACCAGGGATTTGACTGCGCCTCTGAGGAGTTTCAGAGACATTGGGTCGAAATAACGATCCAGAAAGTGGGGAGTAAAGGGTAGCGACAGTATTAGGGATACGATTATGAACAGAAGGAGAAAAAAGAACAGGAGCAACAACATTAGAAGTGAACGTAGGGACAGCAGAGGTAGCCGGGACGGCTGAGGTAACAGGAACAATTGACTGAGGAGGTACAGGCAAAGGAGCAGTAGGAATTGGACCAGGTGGTAGGACAAACGCAGGACCAACAACAGGCTGACCAGCAGCCGCTGGAACTACAGGAGGAACTACAGGAGGAACTACAGGTGGAACTACAGGGGCTGTAGCACCCTGTGCATAAGGAGGTGGCGATTTCATCAAATACGCTAACAGAGGATCCTCCTTCGAGTCCTCTTCTGTCTTATCAAGACTAGTTGATAATACTGGATAACATTTGTCTAATCTCATGTGATGTAGTCTAGTAGAAACTTCTATTTCTTTTTCTTCTTTATCTCGCTGACATTGTTGTACAACTTGCATTATCGGGACGATACCTTCTTTACGATTCTTTTTAAGCTGTTTGATTTCTTTCTGTTTGGCCTCTTTACGCCACAACCGAAGGGAATCAAACATAGCTGGCCTAGCTTTCTTCTTAAATAATTTAGTTTCTAGATTATCTAAAATCTCCATTTCAAAACTTCCGTGTGGTGGCCAACTAAGGACACCATCCTTTCTTGTATAACGGACCCAACAGTCACTATATATAATAGGGCCCACACCATGTCGACTATAGAGCTCATATATCGGAGTTCCAACTGGAGGTATCGGACACGAGTCCTCCAACCGGGAATCCTTGTTGCAACATTTGAAGAAACCAATGAAACCACTACGGCTAGGCATCATGCACACTAACCAAGTATCAAACTTCAAGGGTTACCAAAGTACTAAATCTTCGTGAAAGACAAAACCCTCGGTTTTTGGCAATTGCAACTGTCAAATAACAACTAAGGACCAACAACTAAGCACCACAAATGCAATGGAACCATGCAAACAACTAAGCACCAACAACTAAGGACTGGGAGCAACCCACAAATACTGAACTGAGAGCTCGATGGCGTCACCAGGAAGGCCCGTCTATCGTCTCGCCATACAAAGGACTACGGCAGGCACCAAAACAGGTCGACAGTCAGAGCATCGATCCGTTGCAGCCGTCAGGAGGCGGGAATCTTCGCGGGAAAAATCTTTGGACCACTTATTTCGACAACAGGATCGATGAAGCGGGGTGCACCTTTTCCTCGGAGATTTCACACGAAGTTCCTCGCAATCGTCAGGAATTGGACCGGTACCGCTGATGTCGCCCCACGTTGGGCGCCAACTGAAGGACTGGACTTTTAAGTACCAGCGGTGCCAGGGAACAACACCTGAAACCTTCGTAGGATACCTGTTCGGCGCACAAGTGACAGAGACACGGGACACTTCCTTCGGCGTCAAAGATCAGCGTTTATTACTGCAGGGATGCAAAAGTCATGGGAAGTACAACAGAGTGTAGGTTCCAAGAGCCTGCTTCAAATTGCAAATGTGGGTCGCTCCTTTTATACACATTTTCAGCATTCAATAACGTAACGAACAAAAGGTTACAACTCAGTTCCCACAATAAACTTAAAAGGGCTTCATTCATGGTGTCGGAAACGCGGAACATAATCACAGTAACATTTGTCGGTTCCCAACTGTAAAAGCACATTATCCTGCTGCTATGCACATTCCACTCTAGTTGTAAAAGGACGAGAGTAAGAGACAGGAACAGGTGCAAGGAAGTCAGACAACAGAAGAAGAAGGAGTGTGAGGTAGTATCGGAAGCGTAATCCCAGGATCAAAGGATTCGAGCCGAGCGCATGCAAGGCTGAAACAATAGGCCAACGTGGGAAGATTACCCAGCTGCGGAGCCATCTGTCTCTGTCGTGTCATCCCCCAGTCTTGGGAATCACAGGGTCATGAGGCGGACATTTGCCTGTTCGCTGACTACGTGAGGGCAAGAAACAAAATGGATGCCGTATCTAAAATGGAACCCGAGGGTACAAATGAAGAAACCTGTAAATAAGACGAACCCTTCTAAGTAGCGTAGCGAAAATGCGTACACCTATTAATCTCGTCATTTACGGTTCATAGATACCACCCTTGCTAGCATCGTAACGGTTCTCATTGCTCCTCAACAGCACTGTCAAAGTTGTAATCAGGCCCTTACCCCAATTTATGTTATGAACTATTCTGTAAGACCACGGGACAACTGTGGGGAAACAGTACCATTGGCATATATTTTAGCTTTAAGATGTGGGCTGTAGTGGAGATTTCCTCTACCCACAAGTGTACATAAAGCTCATCGCTACAGCCCAGAAATGCTGCGTGCAGTGATGCAGCAGCTCAATGTAAAGGTAAACCTTTTTTGACATTTTTAAAACCTACTTTTGAGATTTGAAAAGTAACCCATATGTAATGACTTGAAGCTAGAAGGATTTGAGTGCATAATGTGTGAAGGCAACACTTGCCTAATACTAGTATGTCTCTACAGTGATAGGATCAAAATGTTCTTTGCACTGCAACGGATAAAACAAGTCTTCAGTAAAGGATGACTTGTGATTAAAAGTCACGGTGGTCAAAAGTAAGACTACCAAAAAACTATAGACATTGATGAACCACTATAGATGTGTTTGCTAATATATTTTTATTTATATGTGCTAATTTCTTCCTAAACGCAGGGGCCGTGGTTAAAGCAGTTCTGGCCAGACACTCCCTTATCCATTGACAGCGTTCAGCTTTGATAAGATGTGAAAAAAACACTCCTGAGAAAAAAATATAGACTTGGTTTGCTGGCAGGAAAGCAATGAGGAGTTATTTGCAACTGCCAACAACCTTGATATGTGTATTAAGAGTGCACACAATTGCACTTGTCCTATCACCAACCATACACCCCTTTCCAAGCAGTGCATTCTCACTCAGCACACAGCCTTGTTATAGTGAAAGACGTAGCAGCAGCGAAGAGCGTCATGGACACTTTAGCTATTGTGGGAGGCAGCAGACCACACAGCAAGTGGCTGTAGGATACACAAATATCATGTAGGGAGCTGGAAGCAACTGGCAAGTAAGCGCTGCCTTCATAGCCCAGGCCACTCTGATGGGGCCCTGTTCTCCCTCTCTCCCTCTCTCTCTCCCTCTCTCTCTCACACACAGCAGACCACTGCACCTGACATGAATTAACAATAAGGCAAAGACTATAAAAAGGCACAGTAACAGAGAGATAATATTTTTGCAACGTCCACAGTACTAGAGATGACCTCCTAATACTTCTCCTGTTTAGCCATACCTACTCCTACTTTCCTGCCTTGATTGTTTAGGTATTTAGAGTTCACACAGGCCTTGTTCCAGTTCCTGCTTTAATCTTCTTCCTTAACAGCAAGAGTGACCTTGGTTCCTGTTCTCCCCCTTACCACTCTACTGCTCCATCCTATTTTTATTCGTTCACTTTTGATCCAGTGAGGTTAAATCTGGGGGAGTTCTGACTGACTACACTTTACAGTGGGAATTATCAACATATCTGATGATGCTGCTGAGGATTTGGATTATGAGCGGCAGTGAAATCTGGATCAAATAATTCATGTGGGAAGTCTAACAGTGGAATAAGAGGTGAATTATCAAGAACATAGACTCACATGTACCATCAGGACATCTTACTAATGTTTTGTTACATTAGGAGGCATTCCTTGCAGTCATGTCTGATATACTGATAACCGGTGGTCCTTTAAGAACCAGCCAGGCTATGTTTTCAAAGGCTGTTCCCTCATCTGAATAGTATGTCCTTTAGGTGGGAATTCTAAGTTACACTGGCCCCATTGTTCTAACATGTTAAAAGACAGCAGATCAAGGTTGCCTGGATTCGCTAGTGGGAAGTGACAGGATGTACCAGAAAATAATAGTTTTGGTCTTTTATTTTTTTATTGGAGTGGAGTATGCATAGTCACCCCTCATTGACTTATGTGGGCAAGCAAGAAAACTTTCAACAACCAGTTCATCATAACTTAGCCAGTAGCACGTGGAACTGGCTCCTCCTTTTGCTTTGAAGGATTCCTCATGAGTTTTCTTTTAGCAAGGCTCTTATTATCTTTCCACAGCTTACTTGGTGACCATCTTGTGCAACCATTTTCCTTTCCTAATGGTTTTAGCGCTAGGACACTCTTCTGAGTAGCTGTGCCCCCTATGAGTCTCCATCATTAACTCATTCATAATTGGAAGGGAACAACAGTAGTAGAATAATGTGTTATGTGTTTGCATGGGGAAGGACTGAGGACTGAATTCTGGTTTACCCTTGAATTAAAGCTCTATAAGTACTCATAGATCAGACAAGTTGGCATCCTGTAGCCTAAGCCGAATAAAAAGCTAACTTATGGGCAACTTTAAAGAAAAACCAGCTCACCAATGGGCACTGAGACCTGTGCAAGAATCTTGACTGTAGTGAGAGAGTGAATGTTGAACACTAAAGTTGGCCCTAAAAATCTCCCCAGGTGATTAAAGAACCATGGGAGTGAACAGGAAGAATGTTTCGGCATGAAAAGAAATTAAGGTTCTTCCCTGAAGCACAAAACAAGGGTATAGAATTAAGGAACTGTGGTTGAAGTCCCCGATAAAAGCACCAAGAAGTTTAGAAGCATTTGAGTGTTCTAGACCGAAGGGCAACTGACTCCGGCCCTTCTGATTTTCTGGTAACTTTGAGGCCAATTATGATTGCGGAAGGCCCGTCATAGCCAGCCATGCGGTGGTGGTCCTTCCACAATCGAACCACGAGATTCCCCCGCCACATTACGATGGCGCAGGGAATCGTGCTTAGACCGTGGCGGACGCAAAGATCATCTGCCACGGGTCTGCCAAAAGCAATCTAACAGATTGCCTGGCGGACGGATCAGATAGCCCATAAGGGTGGCGGTGCCTAGAAGGCACCGACCCCAAATTAGGATGCTGGCTATTGCAGGCATTTCTAAAGCGGCGATGCCGCCATGGAAAAGCTGGTGGGGATTTGTTACGGGGGCCATTTCACAGCACTATTTGGCAGGCACCGTGTGGGGCCTGCCACCTAGTGCAGTGAAATGCACAATATGGCATTTTGACATTGCCGCGAGTGCCGCAATGTTAAAGACCAAGATCCGACCGCCATGCTGGCAGTCGCATCCTTATCGGGTGTGCGGGACCGCCGCATGCATTGCGGACAGTCCCGGTTCCCACCTGGATGGGAGACGGACTCCAGTCCGTCCGCCATCCTAATGACCCCCTTTGTCTTGGTTTTTTGGGGGGATCAGAGTGGCCGCTGGTGTCCGCTTTTCGTAGTATCCCTCAACTAAACTGTGCTAGGACAACCCTATTTGTCCTTTTTTTGTTTTCTTTTTTTAAAAGAAATCATATTTCCTGATCCTTTTATCCGATTTTTGTCATTTTTGCCTTCTTTCAACAATACATTTTGGAGGTTTTACTGTCTGTTTCGTTTCTTGCTTCATTGTACAGTTATTACCAGGGGCTAAGCCTATGTTTTCTCATCGACATATGATTGAACTGTGATTACCTAACAAGGTACTGACTTATGATTACCTGCCTGTTCCCTCGATTATTAATTCAAAAATCTCATGTCTGTGTACAATATGTGCAAGGACAATCTGTGATTCTTTTGGCACATGCTCCTTCAGTCGCCAGGTGCTAGCACTGCAAAGTATGTGATTCTCAGTGATTTCTTTCCCTATGCATATTAGACGTCACTTGTTTCATATAAATTTATTTTACAGGCTTCTTCCCGTGATGAGCAATAACACACCTAACATGTTTTCTCTTGTGATGATTGAAACCCACATTTGAAAATGCATGGCTGACAGACTCATCGCCCACATGTTATAGATGACAGATTTAAAATGGCATTTGCATATTGTTTTTCAAACATTGATTTGCATCTGCGATTTTGTTCCTAAACTGTGCTATTGTACCTCTTTATATGCACTAACGTCTCATGTCACTCAAGGAGTGTGACCTCACCAAGCCTCTTTAATATCCATACCAAATGCCTGACATCTGTACAAAAAAAATCAGATTTTTACATGGGATTGACCAGCTGCAGTGGAATTGACAAAAACAAAGGTAAAGAGAGGTGCAAGGCAAGTGGGTATCCATGAAGAGTACTTAGCTGGAACATAGTGAGACTTTAACAAAAAGTCAGAGATCTAGAGTGGCTGTCCTTTACCAAAGAAAATGACATCTGTCTTTATCGGTACCTGAAATTGACTTAGAAGACATTTCATGTTACAATGTATCAGCTATTATGCCCAGGCGGGGACGACCAATGGAAAGGTCTGAGTGTTTGAGTCTCTAATAAGTTGCCTATCAAGGTAAAGCATTTGGTATTAGGGACCATGCCCTCCAACGTCCAGCACATCAGGCACATGGTTGTAGCTGGGAATTAACAGTAGATCTGCTAAATGTCTATGTCCTCACAGGTCATAATATTAAGAATATAGATGCCCTAACAGCACTGAATGGAGAGGTCATGACGAAAAAAAAACAACGTAACTGACCCCTACAAACATCATAGAACATCCTGTAAAGACTTGAACGTTTCTCCTTGCAGGGATATCCTATCTATAGTATTGAAAGTATATGCTTCATGGGGCATACCAAAGGCAGACCTAAACTATAGCAGGTCTAGCAGGGTAGGTGGGGCATATATGTCTTTGTCAGTATCAGTGGCCAACACTCTTAAATGGATGTACAGACTGTAATACATCAGCAAGACGGGCTTTCATGGTAGAGACAAGGGCTAGCCTAATTGATTACATATTAATAAATCTAAAAGCGTGGCCATTTGTTAGAGATAGAGGAGTAACTCCACAATTGGAAATTAATAATGATCCCCTATTGAAAAAAATAGGCCTCAAGCAAATACACTCAGGATATAATAATATCAAGGGTCACTCTGATGATAGGGACATTCTTCTTACTAATAACCAAAGAGCAGGAAAATGGAGAGATGAGCACTATCTCAGGTTTGCACCTGTGCACAGACTGTAAGGCATTGAATAATCGGATGACCTAAAGCGGGGTACACGAATGAAAGGTACTAAATATTTTGAGAAGTTGTCAGGTGGGACTATAATGGTCAAGGAAGTCACAGAGAGGTATCCATTGGTTCCTACGAAAGGCTTGTCCATTTCAGGCAAATCTATCGCACAAGGGTCCCACCAAATAGGTTCCACCCTAAGTATCACCAGACCACAGTCAGCTGCCAAAAAAAAGTCTTCTAGGGTTTTAGAGGTGAAAATAGCCATAGCTTGTCGGAAGCCAGACAAGGCCCATGGTCCAGAAGGTATGAAGGTGGAATATTATGAAGGGTTTCTTTCCAGGGACTCAAATACAGTATCATCTACTAACTTGGTTACTAGATCCTGGTGTAGTGCAATGATGATTCCTTTTCATAAAAAGGCAGTCGAACAAACCCTGCCAATTATAAACACATCTCTTTACTGGTCGTGATTTGTTAAATCACATCCAAGACTGTCTGGATGTAGAAAATAATCTTACCGATTTATAGGCTGGCCTTGGGAACGGTGGTGACAGGGTGCACCAGGCTGTGAGGCTGCTGCTTAGCCTCCTGAAATGCACACATCTGAAAAAGTCCCATTATTTATGACCTTCATAGACTTGAAATTCAGCTTTGATCTGGTGAATAGACAAGAGCTGCAGTCTGCTTCACAAACTCAAAGCCTTGGTGATGACCTAATTGTTGCCACAGAGGGCTTAAACACTGACACCAGGGCAAGAGTACGTTATGGGGCGCAACATCACCATATAAAGGCTAGCCTGTGAGACACAGGACTAGACAACCTTTGGTCTGATCCCTCTACTGCAAAATCACTCTTCTCAGAAATGACCAAGAAGAAGAATTGGAACTATAAATGTAGGAATCTCCTATAAATGGATGAGTACAGGCCTCTGCAGAACAGCTATTTTAGAGACTTATTTAGAGTGTAGTGGACCTGAGAAGGGCTGCACGGATTAAGGATTCCGATGCATTTGGGGAATTTGCATTACATCTTTCCCCTCCCTTCACCTGCCTGAGTGTTGTCTTATTTTATTCTCTTCATCTCAGGAAATGTTAACCAGTTATTAGGAAAACAATGTTGATTCCTAGCCACACCCCCTGGAAAATACTTTGATAACAAATGTGTCTTCATCACGTGTAAATTACTCAGATAAAATAAAAACTTCGTACATTTAAAAATGAGCAGAAGCATTTCACATAAACCTTGTTATGGTTTGTTACAGCTGGGATAAACTAGTAAGGATATCACTAAATATTACAAAGGATTAAAGATACTTCACTCAGATTTGTTTGGGGTTGGCATCATCAAATCATTCCAGCACAGTCCCAGGAGGGAAGTCCCTAAAAGGGAAATACAAATATTAGCACTTGTCAGAAATACCCCTTGACTGCTAGACACGGTCAAATGCCTTCAGACAGAGGTTTCTGTGTCAGAAGCAGCTCTAAAATGATGTTTACCTTTTCAGGCCAGACTTAGTGTGTCAGGCTTGGTCAATTGCAATTAAATTCAGTGAAAGGTATTCGCAAGGCCTCTCAGTGGACAACTTTATGACCACTGTTACGCATTGTATTCATCCAGAATCTTCCTTCCAACATTAGGGAAAGAGCCCTGAATGCCTATTCTTGTGCTGATGAGACACACATAGGACATGCAGGATGGCCCCGTGGCCCTAAAATGGGTTAGATGCGGGTGGGGGCGGAGAACCCCGCTCCACCAGTGGAGTCTGCGGAGATTTCCCTACTACACGCTCCGCTGAGAATGAAGAGTAGGGAAAAAACATTCAGACTCTGTAGCGGAGCCGGGTTAGCCAGCCCCCGCCTCCACCCTGCATAATTTAAATTACTAGGACAACATAATTTAAAAAGAAATAAAAGTAACTTACTCATTGCGGCGTCCCCAGGCTGCCCTCCTCCTTGCGTACATCTTGCACGAACTGCCCAAGCGTTTGTGCAAGATGTACGTGAGGAGGAGAAGGGTAGCTCAGGGACGCGGCAATAAGGTAAGTTACTTTTATTTCTTTTTAAATTATGCTGTCCTAGTATTTAATTTATGCAGTGTGGAGGTGGGTGTCAGAGCAGAGTTCCACAGAGTTTCCCCCAACTCCGTGGAATTCCGCATAGCTGCACTCCGCAAGCTCTGCCCGAAGTTAGTTAGATGTTGCTGACTTCCGGAAGAATGACAGAACCAGCAGTTTAAATGTGGACACGCTAACTCAACCGTGAGCAGTTTAAAATCCCAAAATTCTAGCAATGCTCTGGATTGCCAGCCTCAGCTTTGAGGCCTATAGCAGCTCTGCAGTTTAATCAGTCTTCTTCAGTCTTTGACAGCTGAAATTCACATTTATGTACATTGAAGAAGCGTACCATTAGCACACAAAATGTAAATTGACTCGGAACTAAATGATGCTTCTATAATGCTCGGACGTAAAAAGGGTAAAACATGCATGACTGCAATCAATATGCACAAAAACGCGCAGAGGGACGTTTGCTTAATTTGAGCACATTTGACAACATTTCAATAGAGCTCGGATCAATATATCAGCATCCTGTTTAGAAACACATCATTTTTAAAGCAGCATGCCTGGTGCTAAGTAGGACTGGGCGGTAAATTCCGTTCCACTCGCGGAATTTGCGGAATTTGGGTAATTTCGCGTTCCGCGGAGAACGCGAAATTGCCCAAAATTCTGCATTCCGTGACTTTGTGAAATTTTTTGCTTGTTTGCGTTCTCAGAATGCGTGTTCATGAGGTATTTCCCCCCGATCACGCAAACAGCATTTGCGAACAGGAAAAAAGGACCGCGAACAAGCAATTCTGTGCGTTCGCAGAATTTATGCGTGTTCGCAGAGATTTTTTACCATTTCACGGAGATTTGCGTAACCCGATTATGCAAATTCCGCCCACCCCTAATGTTAGAGCGATTGACTAACTTTGAAACACGGGAAGCTTATTTATCCTGCCTCCCTGCGCTCTGTATGTGGGACTCTGATACTCAAGATGGATTGCTCTTTAGGATACTCTGTGTTCTTGTCACTCCAACCCACTTTCAAAAGGGGAGTCCAGTGCTTTCAATGGTGCAGAGTACTTTTCCAATATACTTCCACCTTGCCTTGTAGTAATAATAGCAGATAGTCAATTAGGGCGGAATTGCTGATGTCTTATTGTCCTGTGTTGTTGTCACCCAGGGCGATTGGTCATGAGGTGCTCTGATATCATAAAGGTACGGCAGGATGTCATCTGACGTGAGAGCAAGCAATATGATACATTTTTCATGGAATTGAAATGGGTAGCAGGCTAGAAAGGACATCCAGCTGAAGACAAAGATGTTAAAATGGCAGAAACTAGGGCATTATTGGAGACTTACACAGTTCTCTATAGGTTAACTGATAGGGATGTGCAACAATGAAGATGTTAGAATCTGTTGTTCATAGTTTTTATTATTTCCACTAACTATAGCATAAGCCTTCTACCAAAAACGTATAAGGTCACTCAATAGTTATTGCTGTACCATAACCTAACATAATTGCAGTGAGAAGGATACCCTGTCACATGCCTAGCAATGAGATCTTTTTTATTTAAATCCTAATATAGGTGCTAGAGTGGTGTAGAGAGTGGCAGTAAATAAGGCTTTGGATTGAGAGAAGTATGCTAGGTTGAAAATAAAAATGATATTTGAAATTTTAGTGATCTGTGGATTTTCGCATTGTTACGCCATAGTACTGATTATTGACACATTATGAAAATCTATTTGTTGTGTTGCATTAGTTTGGAAATATTCAAGTTCTGTTCATGGACTAATTGTGGACTTTTCCATCTGCAGATTATACTGAATGACCAGCAGAGGGAGTGATGCCGGAAATCATTTCTCTGCATTGCTGAGACCCCCCAAAAAAAGTCAGCAGCCTTCGGCTTCCTTGATCAATTCACATGGTACTTTAAGCTTTCATTTAATCGCTTTGCTTGCCATTGAATGAAATTCAGAGCGTCTGACGGCTCTCAGCACCTTTTGGTGGGGTCTTCTGCATAAATGTTATTTGTCAAGACTGAAGCGATATGGATGACGCTATTGGCATCATGATAGTTTATGAAAGACGCTGACTGTCTTCAAGGCTGAAAATCCTACGTTAGATACTAGTGCTAGAAATTAATCATCACAGGAAATTAGTGTCTTTGAGGCTGGAATGAGTTGACTTATCTTAAGGTGCATCCAGGCAATGACCTGCACTCGCTACAAAAAAGACATGTAAGTTATATACCACGTCATAATCTTTGATTGATTTATTAGTCGTTCTTGCAAGAACCGAACTCCAGTTGAAGGATGAATGCAGATTTGCTGTTATTGGCCCCAGGATTTGAAATTAAGTATATTTGATCATCCAGAAGAATAATTCATTATTTAGCTTTAGAAAAAAGTCCTGTGTGATGTACACTTTCTAAGCTGCTTTGTTCAGTGAAGTATTTAGTGACATTTTATTTTACTAATTTATGGTCTCATTTGGCATTTGACAGACGGACTGGTTTTCCTCCAGCATAGCAGAACATTTGTGTTCATAAGAGTCAGTGGCAGCTGGCATCTGTGTGTAGCAGAGAAGTGGGCAAATAGGTGGTGGGTAAAAAATCAAATAAAATCCACTTACCTCCGGGACTTCCTCCTCACTGCAGTCTGGGATAGAGGCTTTAAAGTCCGCACGTTGGGGGACATGCACACTTTGAAATGAAGTGCCTGGCAGCCCAACCTCCTCACTGATGCTGCTCTCAGTAAGCTTCGTCCGGTCCTGACTCTTAGTTCGGGATGGGTAGATGAAAAATACAATTATAATAAATTAACTTCATTACCATATTGTTTGTCATCTATGAGGCTTGGGGGCATTTTGGTGAGAGGGGTGAAACAACTCCGATTTCACGGAGAAGCCACCCCACCCCTGATTAAGACTGGCAGATGGCCACACTCTGTGATTAGAGTTCCGTTCATCATACCCATCAACGGCCAAGGAACAGTCAAGTCTGCCTATGGTCCTTTCTTCCTCCATTGGCAGTCATATGTCCAACAATAGTGGTGTGATGGTGAATTGTCGGATATATTAAGAGATTTTCACCAACAGGGTGGGAAGGACAAGCCATTTTGACAGAGAATGGCAAAGGAAGAAGAGTAAACCCATACCACGGACCTCAGCTACTCCACAACTGAAAACACTACCATGGCAGGCTGAAAATGAGCTAACTGTAATGTTGGGTTAAATTATTAGGATAGACCCACAGTTGTTTGGAGCCCAGGTGCAGAGCACAACCATAAGTCAGTGTAGCATAATGTGAGCCAGAATAGTGGATAAGAGGAATTATATATATACATATATATATTTGTCAGCATACAACTAAAATCATTGTTAAGATCCACAAAAAAACTCCATTTATCTATGACATTGTCTGCAGCAAAAACAAGTCTGTTTGAATTTTTTTTTTGAAATGTAAATTATCTAGAGATTATTTTTTGTTTCATCCATAAAACATGTTGCGAAAATATAAACCTCTGCAAAAATAACAGCACATTATAGTTCCGCACCTATAATATGATATATGGCTTTTCATCAATAATTTAACATGAAGACTTTCGTTCTCCGAAATCAATGTAACTGTCTACGTGGCATATATATATATAATAAAATGTACACTGATTTTTTTTAGAAAACCTACTATCATTCCTATAAATGCCTTACAAACAGTATTCATCTGATGATTAGTTTTTCTTTTGTAGGGGCTAATCCAACACTACTGTTAACACCACCTGCAGAAGGATAATTACATGCCTTTAGTGGAAGCAGTAGAACTCTTTTCGCTCCAGAAAACCAGGATGCTCAGGTTTGTCTGGCCTGCACTCAAAACACTCTCACGGGTTCCATCAGCACTACTGCATCCAGTAGTTTGATGTCTCCTAATCCAACCACCACCTTTGGGACAATGACACCCCCCTGTGCCATTACTCAGGTTTTCAGGGGTGGTAGGAGAAGACCAGTTAGACAAAGCCAAGGGTCCCAGGACCCCAGGAACAGCACTTTACGTTCAAAATTCACTTCAGCAGATGCCACCAGTAGCATCCCGGTGATATGTAGTTGGTCCTGAACAGCTGAGCACTCTAAGGGAAAAAGTCCTGTAGACACATAGGAGGTCAATCAATAGATCCTTGGAAACCAATTCATTGTCCTGTGTACAAGAGGGAGCAAAACTCACATCACAAATAGCAGGTCAATTCCTATTCCGTTACACTGCAGGTCCAGAAAGTGTTCTGAGGAAGGGCGCATTGGGTTGTCACATGAATGGCTGGCACCAGCTAGTGTATGGAAGTGACTCCTGTCCCCTCCTTAACCAATGGAGTAAAAGTTCCCATAAACAAGCCTACCCACTTTTGCAGCAGTTTCTTGTTTGCACTACCTCAAACAATCCCACATTGCCAGTCATAACTAAAATCTAAGATGGAGAAACCCTACTCCCCTTCTGCTGAGCCTCTGTGCACACCCAGAGGTGTAGCTAGAGTAAAGAGCAATCCTCTGATATTTGGTTGTTTTTATAAGCAGTTCTTGGGTCAGCTTTCCTCCCACTGGGTTTGGTGCCTGACTAACTGGAAGGACAAAAGCTGTGGCTTTTCCGGGTGTCACCTAACATGTGTTTGCGACGGGGGAGTTCCCTTTGAGGTAAATTCAGCTCATGAGTATACCCCAACTAATCTTACATCCAGGAGAAGATAAAACACCTTCCAACACCCAAGTCATTATCTCTGCTCTGATAGCAGTTTTTACACATGATTAGGGCTAGTTCTGGCTGGGCTACTGCTGAAGAGCTAACACAAATTAGCCCCCAGCAACAGCAGGCACGGAAAAGGAAACTTTGTTAAAGTTGCTTCTCCTTGGTATTTACTAAAATTTCAACTTCACCAATAAATATTAAAAATAGAGTGATATAATCATATTTCAGCTTGTCCCACTCCAGAGATAGCAACATTAATGTTTAATTCTGCTTCCTATTGTTTTCTATAGGCCTGCCAGAGCCTCCTTACAGTGAAAATAGTTTTTGCCTGCTAGTCATTGTAAGCACATGCTAACTTTAAATTTCTACATGCCCTACTTAAAATAACATGCACCTTATCTTGTGTGCTGCAAGGCCTACATAGTAGTGGGTTATTAATATTTACAAGGATGCTTTTTTCTTGTCAAAAGGGCTATTTTGACAGTTTGCTTTGGAGGTATTACACTGCAGTAGTCAGGCTACAAAGAGTAGGCCTGAAGTAATGTTAGCCCTCCCACTTTAGTGGACTACACAATAGGTGCTGCAGCTCACAAGTGGCATTTAACTACCAGGCCCTGGGTGCACTGTCATCACATACTAAGAACTTATTTTGTGTCTCTGTCTTTCTTTATTAATTTTTCATATGCATAACAGTGCCTTTTCAATACAACATACACTAATAATCAGAAGATAGCAATAACATCAATACAAACAGGCTTTTACTTATAAGAATACTGAAGTTTTTCATAGTACGCAAAACATACAAACAACACTTCAACAGGAGACAGCAAGACAGGTAATAGGACCCACGAAAGAGTGGGGTATGGACATTACGTCTTTTTCTCTAATGGTCATGACTTGTATGTGAGTACGTTCAAGGAGCATGTAACGAATACCTTTGACAACAGCATGTTGTCTCTAAGTATACTGTGGTTGTAAGCACTACCAACTAGCCTAACGTTCCACAAGGCACAGGGTGCCTCTCAAGGTAGTCGTTCATATGTCTTTAACTTTAAATTAGTTACATATTTATCCCAATGTACAAACCATGGGCTCCTATCATTTACAAGGCAGGTTTTGGACAATGCATCCATTTCAGCCCACATCCCTTTCCTTAGATCTCTAAGCCATATCCCCACTAGTGGTGTGGAGGAGGATTTCCAAGGCAAAGCAATGCACCATTTTGTGAGTATCAAAGCAAGATCTGCAAACCTGTTAATATTTTTGGTCTTTCTTGTACGTAATGTCAAACCCAGCAAACAATGTGTGCCCTCCTAAGTATCTGTCTTCCTGTAATGTCTAAGATATGAATGAAGCACTTCATCCCAATTCCCACCAATGGTCGGGCATTGGTAAAAATTGGCTTCTTCCATGGTGCTTCTTGGCCATGTGTAAGAAGTACCAGGGAACATACAACCATTCTGCTCAGGAGTCAAGTAAATGTGGTGCAAATAATTAAATTGTACATATTTTAGTACTGCATCCCCACTTTATTTCTCTCCATATTTTGTTGGGCCATGTATTCCTTATATTCAAAGAAGCACAATCTTTCAAGGGCTGACTTAAGGTCTAGTCTAACTTGAGTCAATTGTGCATTGTTGGCAGGGTCTGTGGTGGTTGAATTTTTTGAATGAGTATCTTGCCCTCTAATGTTATCAGTACTCTTAGGAAGACTAGTTTGACCCCATTCACTGATCCATACACACACCCATTAAAGCATCCCATTCACTTAGCTTGTTTGAGGTGGCTCCCATATTGTCTGCAAAGTAGTGGATTATGTTATCAGCCAATGTGGAACGAAATGCCACATCTCAGAGCACCTCCATTGTAGGATGCCACAGGGGTACAGCTGGGTGCCCTCTGCCTCAGTTTAGGACCAACTTTATAGAGCTGTGCACATTCAGTGTCTAGCCCAGATATTCAGCATCTGCCATCCCAGTACCGGCTTCAGGGGTACAGTAAAAATGATCTACTCTGGTGATTAGATCGTGTAATCTGGAGTAACAGACGTATTCTCTTGTTTCTGATCCAGGACACTTGGATGTGAACTACCCACTGGTGAAAGTGTTTTGTTATTGAAATTCACTGGGTTTCCTGTGTGGGTGGTGGAGGCCTATTCAACAGTATACCTGGAACACTGGTGAAATCACCACAACCAACACTGCAGTCACAAATTAAACCATATTGAACTTTTGTCAAGGGTGGCAAAATTCTATGGGCGGGGAGAGGGGTGATGAATGATGATGGTAGGGACACATCTGCCTCGCTTAACAAATACTGTGAGCCAAGAGTGTAGCCCAAACATTTTTAAAATGCCCCCCAATTTGAACCATAGCTTTGATAACCCTACATAAAAAAGTAACAGATGTAGGTGAGCAGCATTCCCCTCTCCATGAGAAGAGCTGTCTTGCTTATTCATCCAAGCAATCCAAATGTTCATTCATCCTTTCATTCAAATTCACCCGTAGCCACCATGATTGCTTTAATTTCTCTCATCCAGTCTTTCACCAAAATTTTCAAATTAATTATCCGTCTATTGAATCTCAATATCTACCCTTTCTTCCAAACATATTTTCACCAATCCATCCCTTTTCCCACCCATGCATTCTTTCACCCCCATCCTTTCACTCATATTACTTACCATTTTCAACCATCCTTTCTTTTATCTTTCCATTCTTAGACTTTTCCTCCGGCCATCAACGCGCTTTTAATGAGCTTTTGCTGAGTTGTAGATAGAAGAAGGTATAATAAATCGACCACTGTTGCAGCTGGTAAAGCCTAGAGGTTCAGGGTCATGAGTTGACAATACCCTGGTACTAGCTAGTGGGTATAATAGTAATTGTCAACAAGGAAGCAATTATGTGACTTACCAGTACCTGTCCTGCAGCTGCTTCTCCCCCTACTACTGACTCTACTTTCTGCAATGGTACTTGACCGGTGTCACTTGTGGTCTGTGTCATTAGAAAAAACATTATACATATTTTAGATGCCAGATATACCTCCCCTTATTTTTTTCAATCATTCAGATACAACCACAATACATTACTACTGTTGGGTTGGCACTGCTGTATCTCCTAACAAAAATATCACTCTGGGCATTTTATTAGTTCACAATGTTAGAGAGGCGAGGTAATGGAGCCAACCAAAAACTTTTTGTAATAGAGGGGCTGAGCTAACCTGTGATGATCATTATTCTCAGTCACTGAAGCACAATGAAGGGGTGGAATAGTGGTCAATGAAAGACATATGGTGTTGGTTGCCAAGTGCAATAGGACCTCATAATTTCCAACCATGCTGCACTGTCAAGGAAACTGCTGGTAATCTGTATAAATGAATACCACAGCACACAAAATTGGGTGGGGGGGTTCATGACCATTGCCACTTTCTCGTAAACTCAACTGTTTGAGCATGGGCAGCAAAAAGAAGACCTACTCAACAAACACACATGGTGAATATTTTTTAAAATACTAGCTTACTTGGGCCTGAAACCTTCCCGGTAGACAATACAGTACCAAATATATGTTTGCAGTCTTACAGCTCCACAACATATATAGTAGAGAGAGAAAGATTATTACCAACAAAGCAGAAGATAGGTGAACTAGAGACTAGTATAGACCAGAAAAATTCAGCTACCAAACAAAACGTGTAATAAGGAAAAAAAGATAATGTAGATATAACAAAAATTGAATTGGGAAATTGGGGAAAACGGTGACAGTATAAAAAAAATAAACAAGGCAGAATTTAAAAGTAGCATAGTGGGCAGAGGTTAAAATAGCGAAGTGGGTTCTTATCCCTTTCTAGTCGCTACGTGAAAGGAAGATAGCAGATAAGGGTGTCGGAGCAACTTTATTTCTCGTCATCAACACCAACCTCCAGGCAGCAATTCTCGTCCTGGAACTCAGCACCAGCATTCCAATGCCCTAAGATTCTTACTTAAGCCCACAACAATCATTAAACCTAACATTAGGGAAATTATCATAATAAATATTAGGACTTACTGGGGTTAGGAGAGTCCTCTGCAGTAGCACTGATGATCGGCGCCTCCTGCTGACCAGCTACTCCCAGACATGTCTCCACAACATCCCTCTTCTTGCCTTTGGTTGCTGATGTAAGAAGTGAAAAAGATGAAAAAAATGATTAGTCTCCACAAAATGGTTATGACAAGCAAACACAGTCACATTGTACTTCTCGAAAAAAGATCGCATACAGTACTAGTTTCGAGTCTATCAACTATCAATGAGTTGCCCAGACTAATCTTAATATCCCTATTCCAAATTTTCTTCACAAAAAATACATTTGGAACTAATGCATTGCAGTGAATGATCTTTGATTCTATTCTCATTTCTGTGCCCCCTACTCAGTCGCCCTTTTCTGCAATGCATAGATGCATACTACACTTCATTGTAAAATAGCTTGAAACTGTATAAACTGCATTAACAAAGGCACAGAGAATGCTAACTCACTGATATCACTAATTCGTTATGGCGACAGGAGGACAGAAGAGTCTGCAATGACTTCTTAATTAATCAGCCAAAGCGAACGCCGATCATAAGTACAATTAGGTGGCACTGAGCACCTGCCTAGCAGAAACTGGATCATGTAACAATAATATTCTTAACATAAACTAAATGTAACTTGAGTGTGGCTGCTATTCAGAATTTTTTTTTTAGTATTGCTTAACACAATCACAGCAAATAATTAATATTCACGAAGCCCCGGAATCTCGACACCAAGCAGGTCCTGTCAAACATATCTGGCCATTGGTACGTCAGGAGTTAATTGGTGCGCCAAACCTGGCTGGTGCACCGAACACACCGGCCCACCCTGCCCCAGTGCAGCCAACAATCCCGCAGGGGGAATCTACTGCTAGGCCTGCCGCCTGCTGCCAGCATGGAGGGGAGATGGCTCTGCACATCAAAAAGTACTTCTGCCACCTCCTCCTTGCTAAAGATTGCCTGGGGCTGCACACCTGGGTGGCAGCGCTGCCTGCAAGGTAGGCAACAGTGCTCTGCCATGGTGATGTGTGAGGTAAAAGATTAGAAAAGAAACAGGAAAAGGAAGGGAAGGAAAGGAAAGGAAAGGAAAGGAAAGGAAAGGAAAGGAAAGGAAAGGAAAGGAAAGGAAAGTAGAAATAAAGAAGTAAGGGGAAAAATAACCAAAATTCAAAAATTCACAAAAAACACAATAAAACATAAAATACACAGACACAAAAGCACACACTAATACAATAAATCAAAATGAGGGGTAGATTAATTAGGAGGACAGAGAATTACAAAGATTACAGAGTGATTGAAAATTATGCCCAGCATCATAAACAGAGTAGAAAACAAGATGGCCGCTCCCATGTGAACAACTTGGTGCTATTCACTCCGGCGAATTGGAACACAAGGACATACTCCGTGTTACATTTTGCAATGCTGAAAGGCGTGCCTTAAAACTCTGTCCGCCTGTGGAACTTGATGTAGCCCTGCAGAGTTCTTTTGCCACTCTGCGGAGTTATGCATAGCCGAAATACGTGAGCTCCATCCAGGCCTAATCAGTAGGCACCTGGACACCTAGCTTGCCAATTGCCTGTGGCCTCCAGTTCCTGCTTGTTTCAGACTTATCTAGTGACATCACAGCTGTCCAGTTTTTCCCACTCACCCCAGCAGAGTGGGTGCACCGCTGGTGGCCAAAGCCAAACCAATCTGCTTCTGGACCGTGCCCAGCACCATGACCCCTGGACCTCCCACCCACCGGAGGCCACAACAAAGACTGCCACTGGGCTGACCAGCACTCCACAGTAGGACCATTTAACTGCACTTAATGTCACTTCACCTGACACTGCAAATACACCAGCCCACTGACCATCCCCACCCTGAACACACCACAGACACCACCTGGAAAAAACAGCAACTCACATAATCCCTTCTCAACACACGATCACTTTGCAAGCATTTCACAAATTATGAGACCTCATCAATACCCTCGAACCCGACATCATCTTCCTCACTGAAATTTGGCTCAACCCCACATCCACCCCAGATTTTGCACAGCGATCCCCAACAGATATAAAATCTGTCTCCAGGACAGGAGGAGGAACAGCCATTATCCACAAAGAGACCATACAGTGTACCATCACCACTGACAATACCACCACCCCCATGGAACATCTCAACTTCAAGCTCCACACAGGCAACAAGACAACCATCAGAGACACCCTGACATACTGACCCCCAGGCCCATGCTCCAGCTTCTGCATACACCATGGCAGACTTCATTTTGCTCCTAGCCTTAGACTTCAAGGACTACATCTTTCCCGGTGATCTAAAACCCCACATGACGACCCCAATGACAAAATCATTGCACACCTCCTCGACAGTTGGAGCAGTCTCAGATTGACCTAGATTATCCATGACCCTACACGAACTGCAGAACACACGCTGGACCCAAATGTCATCCCCAGCAACAGTGTCAAATACAGCCATGTCAAGAAACTCACATGAACTGATAACTCCATCGTCCATCGTCCACTGATAACTCCATCGTCAACATCTCCAGTCCCAACACTGCCCCCCCCCCCAAGATAACCAATGCCCCTTACCAGAGGTGGAAGAAAAACTCAGAGACCAGCTGGGTGAATGCCCTCAACACTTTCGACTCTGGTACAGCCCACAACCTCGAACAGGGAGTGAAAAACGTCAACGCCTGGATGAGTATTTGCGCACACAGTATAGTCCCCATTAAGAGCAACATCCAGAGAAAATCTTCCAAAAAGGCCAGCTGGTAAACCCAGTAGCTCAGAACAGAGAAGCAAGACAGCAAACAGTTGGAGAGGAGATGGCGCTCCAACAAGGACACCTCTGACAGGGAAGCTTTCAAGACCTCCCTCAACCTGTACCACCACCTGCTGAGGGCAACAAAGAAGAGAGCCCTTACTGCATGCATTGAAACCAGTGCCAACAACAGCAAGGAACTTTTGAACGCCATTAAGGAATTCTCCAACCCGGATGCCAGCAAAAACATCAAACCCTTGCAGGAGTTTTGCTACAACCTCACCCACTTCTTCCATGACAAGATCACAACCATGTACAGAAACTTAAAACCCCAACCCACACCTATGGATTTCCTCGACAGATAAGCCACCACTGTAACCAACACGAGCAACACGCTGACCATGCTCTCTACCGAGGACACCACCTGTAGCATGAAATACATTCACTCAGAAGCTCCCACAGAACCATGTCCCCACCACATCTTCAACCTGTGAAATCAAAGGATCGGCACTGGAACTCACAGCCCTACTCATCACCTCTATCACCACCACAACATTTCCTGATGCCTAGAAAATACAGCATGTCAGACCACTACTCAAAAACAACATCCACTGACCCCAGAGAACTCAAAAACTACTTGCCAATCTCCCTGCTCCCATTCCAAGCAAACGTACTGCAAACGTTCATCAGCAATCAAGTCATGACATACCTGCAGCAGAACCAGCTACTCAATGCTTCCCAATTTGGCTTCCGCATCAGTCATAGCACCAAAACCACCATGATTGCAGCCACTGACAACATCTGAACCCTCCCGACCAAGGACAAACAGCAGCTTTGATCCCCCTCGACCTCTCATCAGCCTTCGACAGTGCATCTCACCATACACTGAAAAGACTCCACTACATCTACATCCAAGGGGACGAGCTCAGGTGGATTACCTCCTTCCTCACTGGAAGAACCCAGTAGTACTACAGTACTACATTTAAACAATGTAGAGGATGAGCTCAGCTAGTCTGTGTTTCAGACATATGTTACAAATGAGTCATGGTCTGAAACAAAATCTTGCTGCCAAAATATGTAAAAAAACTATAGCTTATCCTTACAATAAACTATTCACCTGTGGAATTCTGTGCACATGCTAACGTTAAAGATTGGTTATGTGCTTTTGACAATTTCTATATATGTTTGAGATTATATGATGCAGATATTTATTTCCAGAAGTTCAGTGAAAACTCTGAGACATTATACAATGTTGAAGAATGTATAATGTATATATGACTCATAAATGGTTAATGACGTACACCATACTGCTCATTTCAGGTATATGTATGAGGTGTTTTTAGAAATTACAGATGTTGTGCATGTGACCTGGTTGTGCAGTGGCTAATGCGTAGATGTGAAGCTGTAGCCTTAAAAGTTTATGTCAGATGAAGTATTTAGCATCATCTAATTAAGGTAAAAAATCACCATTAATCTTTTGACCGGTATTCAAGGTTTAATAAATGCTGAGCTAATTAATTTTTACCAAGACAATATCAGGAGAATTCACAAAGGTAACCTTCGTGTTTATCTCAAATTTCTGCCCGCTTTCTGCCTTGAGCTGCTTTACTTTCCCACCATATCCCTACATGCTATCCCCACCCACCGCCTACTTTTCGCCCCTTATGGTGGGCTTTCTATGACAGCTCAAAATCACAGGTAGGCGTGGCACTCTGTGGGTAATCTAAATTAGTCTGTTTTCCTGATTCTTATGACTGTGTTTTGTATTGAAATTCGGGTGCTGGCGGGTTGCTCCCTCTGACCTAAGGAAGTTGAGTTCAATGATAATGGGAAATACACTGTTATGCGTAACAGAGAGCCCAGCTGTACTCCTTTAGGAGATCACAAGGTCTTCAAAGTTTATGATTAAATGTAAATAATTTTTTATAATCCAAAAAATCAAGCTTTTTTTCAATCCAAGTGATCAATATGTTTAATCATCATTAGTGAGTATTTAATCGTTTCTGCTTTTACGTCACAGCTCAATCGTTTCCTCTGTTATATCACAGTGGGATTCTCATCCTTGTTCATTATCATAATTTATACAGTCCATACAGCAGGGGCGTAACAAACACCCCCGCAGGCCCCGCGGTGCGGGGGGCCCCTCTCTCTTCAGTCAATGAAGGGGGCCCCGCCCCGGCCCCCTCAGCTCTTCTGAGAGCTATGAGACAGGCTAGCGCTAAAGCAAGCCTCTCTCCGTCTAGTCTGAGGTGCAGCCTGCTCTGAGACCCTCGCCCCCTCCCCCCTCCCTCTGACTGAAGAGAAACAAAGTATCAACATTGTTTCTCTTTCAGTTAGAGCTGGAGCCAGGCCCGGGACAAGGGTGGGGGCCCAGAGACAGCAGTTTCCTTCTCCTCTGAGCCAGCACAGAGCCTGGCTGGGCTCCTGCTATAACAGGCACCCCATACCAGGCAAAGACAACACAGCACACAGTGAAACAATGAAATGCAGATTCATAACGTTATTTAAAATAAAAAAAAGCAAGGCAAGTGCATGTGGCCTTATTTACAGTCGCTTTCTGAATAAAACGAAAACCACCATTAGCCTAGTGGTTGAGAGTCCCCCAGATAGGACTGCAGGTGCCCGCCCATGCACCTGACAGTCAGAGACGTCACCTCCTGCGTGACATCCACTCAAAAATGTCACATGCCCACCCACAGGCACTCACCAGAAAGGACACGTGGTCTTGTCCGCTTTTATCCGCCAGCCCTGTGTACCCCCACACACTAGGGAGGTGATGTAGTGTCTATTGACCTCATGCACCTGCCACCTTACGTGCACATGTAAGGGGGTGGTCACGTTCTGCCTGCGTCCAGGTACCTTCCAACTGTAGGTCACGTGGTGCCTCACACTGGTACCTGCCACCTAAGGAGGTCACGTGGTGCCTCACACTAGTACCTGCCACCTAAGGAGATCCCATGGTGCCCGCGCACAGGTACCTGCAATCTAAGGAGGTGCCATGGTGTCTGCATGGTGTACCAGGGAAATGTGTAGAGTGGGTAGTCAAGACGAACCAGTGCTTTGAAGGACTGGCTGGGACGGGAGTAAAGTCAGAATCTTGCCAGGCAGGCCTATACAGGGATACAAGTATGCAGATAAAAGGTAGGACCACAAAGGGGGTCTGTTATGGAAGACTTGCCCAGAACAGGCAGCCGTGGGTGGGTGGGCCTTGTGCCATCGAAGTCCGTGTTACCCCATTATTTGGCTATTGCACCTTTTTTATAAGCAGTATATAGAACGGATACACAATAGGAAATTCAGAATATTCCGGTGCATATTTGCAAGCACATGTTCACCTCGGGTTTTCTTGACGCCATAAGACAGATTCCCCTTTCAATGATACTCATTGTATCGACCTCTGGAGAATGAAAGGCTGGTTGACATCGGGGGATTCACACCTGTGACCTTGAGGTCAAACACAGAACCCAGCAGTAGTTGCATTAGTCACTCAAACATCAGACCTGTTGAAAGAGGCCACCCCATACCAATTTTGTGATATATTTAAGTTGTTTTGTACATTACATTACATCACAATGCTGTCTTTAAAACGTGCTGCAGCCACCTCCTCTGGACGCAGCACCAATATTTCACGGCGGTCCTGTTTGGCCGGCGGGGGTTGTGCGCGTGCCCCACATGCGCTCTGCAGCTTAATGTACATCAATGCACGGGCCCTTGCACAAGCCAGGGGCGTAACAAACAACCTCGTGGGCACTCTCTTCAGTAAATGAAGGGGGCCCCTCATCTGTGCACCAGGCCCGGAAAGAGGATGGGGTGGGGGCCCCAGAGAGCAGAAGGCAGCACAGAGCACTGCTCAGGACCCTGACAAGGGTGGGAGTGGGGGTCCCCAGAGAGAGCATTCTTCAGGACAAAGCTCATATGAGAAGGGATGAGGCAGCAGGTAAGCACTCTTGTTAGAACGCACCATGTGGGCGTCAGCAGGGGGGGCAAGGTGGGGCTGAGAAGGGTGCAAGGCAGAGGGGAGAAGGGTGCAAAGCAGAGGGGAGTATGGTGCAAGGAAGAGAGGAAAAGGGTGTAAGGCAGACAGGAGAAGGGTGCAAGGCAAATAGGAGAATGGTGCAAAGCAGAGAGGAGAAGGGTGCAAGGCAGAGAGGAGAAGGGTGTAAGGCAGAGAGGAGAAGGGTGCACAGCAGAGGGGTGAAGGGTGAAAGGCAGAGAGGAGAAGGGTGCAATGTAGAGAAGAGTGAAAGGGGAGGGGGGAAGGGTGCATGATGGAGGGGAGAAGGGTGCAAGAGGGAGGGGAGAAGGGTGCAAGGGGGAGGGGAGAAGGGTGCAAGGCCGAGGGGAGAAGGGTGCAAGGTAGAGAGGAGAAGGGTGCAAGGCAGAAAGGAGAAGGGTGCAAGGCAGAGAGGAGAAGGGTGCAAAGCAGAGAGGAGAAGGGTGCAAGGCAGAGGGGTGAAGGGTGAAAGGCAGAGAGGAGAAGGGTGCAAGGTAGAGAGGAGAAGGGTGCAAGGTAGAGAGGAGAAGGGTGCAAGGTAGAGAGGAGATGGGTGCAAGGCAGAGAGGAGATGGGCGCAAGGCAGAGAGGAGAAGGGTGCAAGGTAGAGAGGAGATGGGTGCAAGGCAGAGAGGAGAAGGATGCAAGGCAGAGAAGAGAAGGGCGCAAGGCAGAAAGGAGGTGGGTGTAAGGCAGAGAGGAGATGGGTGCAAGGCAGAGAGGAGATGGGTGCAAGGCAAAGAGGAGATGGGTTCAAGGCAGAGAGGAGATGGGTTCAAGGCAGAGAGGGGATGGGTACAAGGCAGAGAGGAGATGGGTGCAAGGCAGAGGGAAGAAGGGTGCAAGGAAGAGGGGAGAAGGGTGCAAGGCAGAGGGGAGAAGGGTGCAAGGCAGAGGGGAGAACGGTGCAAGGCAGAGGGGAGAAGGGTGCAAGGCAGAGGGGAGAAGGTTGCAAGGGGGTGGCCGAGAAGGGTGTAAGGGGGAGGGGGAGAAGGGTACAAGGGAGAGGGGAAAAAGGGTGCAAGGGGATGGTGATGAAGTTAAAAATGTGCCCCGCCCCATAGGAAACGCACACTACTATGTGAGAGAGAGTGGGAGAGAGTGGAGAGAGAGTGGCGTGAGAGAGAGAGTGGAGAGAGAGACAGTGGAGAGAGAGACAGTGGAGAGAGACAGTGGAGAGAGAGTGAGAGAGAGTAGAGAGAGAGAGAGGGTGGAGAGAGAGACAGTGGAGAGAGAGACAGTGTAGTGAGAGCAGAGAGAGAGTGGAGGTAGACAGTGGAGAGAGAGTGGAAAGAGAGAGAGTAGAGAGAGAGTGGAGAGAGAGACAGTGGAGAGAGAGAGAGTGGAGAGAGAGTAGAGAGAGAGTGGAGGGAGAGAGTGGGGAGAGAGAAGGGAGAGAGAGTGGAGAGAGAGTGGAGAGAGAGTGGATGGAGACAGTGGAGGGAGACAGTGGAGAGAGAGTAGAGAGAGTGGAGGGAGAGAGTGGAGGGAGAGAGTGGAAAGAGAGAGAGTGAGAGAGTGGAGAGTGAGTAGAGAGAGAGAACGTGGAGAGAGACAATGGAGAGAGAGACAGTGGAGAGATAGTGGAGAGAGAGACAGTGGAGATAGAGTGGACAGAGTTGAGAGAAAGAATGGAGAGAGAGAGAGTGAAGAGAGATTAGAGACTGACTCAAAGACTGAATACTGACTGACCGAGAGACTGACTGGCTGAGAAACTGACTGAGAGAGAGAGAGAAGGAGAGAGAGAGAGAGAGGGAGAGAGAGAGAGAGAGAGATAGACTGACTCAGGGAGAACGAGACTGACTGACTGACAGACTGACAGAAAGAGAGAGACAGAGAAACTGACAGAGAGAGACCGACCAACTGACTGACTGACAGACTGACAGAGAGAGAGAGAGAGAGAGAGAGAGAGAGAGACTGACAGACTGACTGGCTGACAGACTGACTGACAGAGAGACTGACAGAGAGACTGACTGATAGAGAAAGACTGAATTAGAGAGAGAGAGAGACTGACAGCTGCAGTCGGTAGTAGGAGTTCCTGCAGGGCGGTGACGTGGGGAGGGGGAGGGGCAGGGTGGGGGGGGTAGTAATGTATGGATTACGGAGTTTAACAGGTAAGTAAACATATAAATAAATAAAACAAATTTTGTTGCGTGCACTGCATCACCAAAAGCGATGCAGTGCGCACAACAAAATTCGTTTTATTTATTTATATGTTTACTTACCTGTTAAACTCCATAATCCATACATTACTACTCCTCACCCTGCCCCTCCCCCTCCCCACGTCACCACCCTGCAGGAACTCCTACTACCGACCGCGGCTGGAGACTGACTGTCTGAGAGAGAGACTGTGATGGAATTGGGGTCACAGTGTGTATAAAGCTGTGCAATGCCTCTTAAGATTACTATTGTCAACTAATAAAAATTTATTATCAAAATGTGTTCTTTGTAGTTACATCTGCTTTAGAAATATTGCATTGTCTAATGTTTTAAAACGGAAACGAGAAGGAGCAGTGGATGCACTTTTGTCAAAACTGAATGATGAGTGGGCCCGATGTTGTATATCATGACAGGAGTCTGCATCAGGAAACCCACCTAAACTTGAGCAAACTTCCCTGGCCTACTGATGGCAGGGTCCCTGTAGTAAATGGACCACCACCTATGATAGCCTGCGGGCAGACTAAGCCCAACCTTTAACTCCACCATCCAGTGTTACTTATAACGGCTGTATTGGTGACAGTAGCGTAACATTAGCCCTGCATCCCCTGCAGTATGGCGGGTCGCTGGCCTGAGAGCTCTAGACTGGCACGGAGAATGGGGGGCCCCCTCCATGAAGTTTGCAGGGGGGCCCCCTCAAGTTTCGTTACGCCACTGCCATACAGTTTTTTAAGTTCAAACTTCAATCCCTATGCATTTCGTGCCGGGGCACTTCATCAGGGGAAATGCATTTAATCGCTGTAGGGGACCGCCAGTGCATGGCTATGTTCCGTTTGGCTAGTAAGATGGCCAGTGAGACTAATCTAAGGGGCACTTCGTGCTGTTTCCTCCTCTGATAGATACCCAATGCACAGGCTTCCCATGTACTCAGATATGTAAGCCCAGTGAGGTCTTTGAGTGTCGTATGAATGTGTTGCCAGTATGGTTGCAAGGTGGGACAGTCCAGAATATGTGTTGGAAATCCTCCGCCTGCGATTGGCATCTGGGGCACAAAAACTGGGTGTCGGGGTAAAAGGGTTGGAGAAGCGCAGGTATCAAGTACACCCTGTGTAGGATATAGAACTGTATATTTTTGAACCGCACGTTTCAAGACACCTTCTTAGGGTGTTCAAGAACCCTTTCCCACTCTTTCTTGTGTAGGGAGCGGCCAAATTCTTCTTCCCAGGTGGCCCGTAGTGTCTCCAGTGGTTTGTTCCCAAGGTCCCTGATGGCTTTATAGATCCAGGTGACCAAGTGTCGTCCCACTCCCATGTGTAAGATTGTGTGTATGACTGGATGCGTGGCTGGTTCACCGGTCGAGAGGTCATGGTATTGGAGATAGTTTGCAAGGAGTTGATGGTGGAGTAGGTACTGACCGACAGGGAGATCATGGTCTTCTATCAGTCGCAGGAAGGGCCTGAGCTGGCCGTCTTCAAACAGCGACTCCGCCTCAGTGATGCCGCAGTCTGTCCATGTGTGTAGCGTGTTAGGTGTATATTAGTGTTCACGTTGGGGCCATCCGACCAGCGGTAGAAGGGGGGAAATGGGTGTCTCCCTGACGACATATGGTATATCCTTTGCATGCATTTGCGTGTCACTGATACCTGTACGGGATATGTACGTTTTGGTTTGGTGCCCGGTAGGAGTAGTCGCCGGAGTTCCGGAATGGGTACGAGACCATTCACGGTGTGTGTCTCCCCTATGTGTCTTCCTGCTGTCCAGTAGGAAAGCCACTGCAGTTGTGCAGCTAGGAAATAAGATTCAAAGGATGGGGCGGCCAGTCCTCCTTGTGTTGTGGGTAGTTGTAACTTCGCTAGTGCTATCCTGTGTCTGCTTTTCCCCCATACTAGCATGCCGAGGAGTGCATCTAAGTTTCGAAAGAAGGTTCTGGGTGGGATTATTGGCAAGTTCGTGAAGTAGTATAGTAGTCGCGGGACCATCATCATTTTGGTGATGGCCTCTCGGCCAATTGGAGCTAACGGGAGGTTAGGATCTTCATGCCAGCCAGAGCCCTACGGTGGTTACCTTCGTAGATGTCGGCCGGGGTGTGGTAGAGTCGGACTCCGAGGTATCAAGGAGCCTCCGCGGTCCAAGCGACGGTCGGATCTCCTAGCCTGACGACCTGGTGGGGGAGGTTCATGTACAGCGGTTATACCGTAGACTTCTCCCAGTTTACGAGTAACCCAGAGACTTCTGCAAATTCTACCAGTGTGGCCCAGATAGGTGTTAGATCCTCAGTAATGTCCCTCATATATATTAAAAGGTCATCAGCATTCATTGAAACACTGTGTATGGTATTTGCTATGGGAATGCCCCATTGCTCCCCCTCCCATCACAGCCGTATGGCCAGCGGTTACACAGCAAAGGCGAAAAGCAGAGGAGAGAGCGGGCAGCCCTGCCTCCTGCCACGCTGCACCTTTAATTCTGGTGAGATTTAGCGCCCTATAAGAACGCGCGAAGTGAGTCTGGTGTATAAGAGACAAGTGTATGCCAAGAGAGTGGGGCCAAGTCTTATTTGTTGTAGAACCGAGAAGAGGTACTGCCACGTGAGAGTGTCAAAGGCCTTTTCGAAGTCCAGTATAAGGCAAGCTGTTCAGTGGTAAGTGACACTCACTTGATCTTGGACATGAAATAGTTGGCACATATTCTGGGATGTGTTTCTGCCCGGTACGAAACCGCATTGATCGGGGTGTACTAGGGGACATATGATTTGTGTGTATCTATCCGCTAATATCTTTCCTAGGATCTTGCAATCAGTGGAGAGGAGTGTGATGGGGTGGTAGGATGTCAACAGTTGTGGATCGCGGTTGCGTTTCAGGAAGGTCACGATAACTGATTCCCAAAGGGATTTTGGTAATTCGCCAGTGTCTAATGCGGATGTATAAATCGCTGCTAATTGGGGGACCAGTAAGGAGGAAAAGGTCTTGTAGTATTCTAAGGAGAAGCCATCTCGCCCCGGTGCTTTGTTGCAAGCTAAGGTGCGTAGGGCATTAGTAATGTCTGCTGGTTGTATCTTCGCCTCTAAGGATGCACTATCCTCTCTTGTAATTACAGGGATTGTTAGGGGATCAAGAAAGTTGCCTATTATGTCCTGCTCAATCAGAGCTGGGTACCGATAAACCTCTGGGTAGTGTTGGTGGAATGCTGAGAGGATCAGGTCTTGGGATCGTACTAGGTCACCAAGGGGGTCTATTACCTCAGTGATGGGGTTCATGCCGCTGTCTTGTTTGGCTAACCATACTAGCAACGTACCCGTGTTATCATGTTCCTTGTGCATTCTGGTTGCATATGACCTGAAGTTGTAGCGTCGGAGTTTGACGCAAGCCGTCCTATATTCTGTCTGGGCCTCGGCGACCTGCGCCCCTGCCTCCTCCATGTCATCCTGTTTAGTGACGGTGGAGAGGTATTTTTCAGCTTTGATGAGTGCTTGCTCCAGGGTCCGTTTTACTCCCACTATTTGTTTGATGCATTCTCCCCGGGTTACCACTTTAAAAGTGTCCCACTCTATCAATGTGGATGATGCTGTCCCTACATTGTGCATGAAGTAGTCCTGTATACTTTGTCCCTGTTCGTGTTTGAAGACTGAATCTGGTAGGCAGTCTCGCGGGAGGCACCATGTAGGGACTGGGGGAAGCGGGGGTCTCCAGTTCAAGTGTAGAATGTGAGCATTGTGGTCAGAAATGACCCTCCCCATATAGTCTTTTTGGTGCACTTTGGGCAGAACCGCCGCGGAGCATAAGAATCTGTCTAGACGGACTCTAAGGTTATGTGGGATGGAGTGGAATGAATATAGCTTAGTCTGCGAGTGTTGCATTCTCCATACATAAGTGAGTGCCCATTGCGTGACCCAGGCTTTGACGCGTTCTGTATGTTTCTGGGTGAGTGAGTGTGTAGGTGGGGGGTGGGAGCGGTGTAATGTGAGGTCTAGTGTGCAATTGTAGTCGCCCCCTAAAATCCATGGTATGGAGGCAAATTGAGCAAGTACCCCGGTGAGGCGTTCCCAATACTTGTCCTGCTCTATGTTCGGGGCGTATATACTTCCCAACAGTACCTCTTGGCCATCGAGAAGGCCCTCTAAAAAGGCATATCTGCCCTCCTTGTCTACCACCCTCCTATGCTCCTAGAAGGGGGTCCTTGGTCGGATCCAGATCAGTGCTCCCCGTGCGTAAGTGGAGTATGATGTGGCACATATGGTACCTCGCCACTTGGATTGTAGCTTTTTTAGTTCAGTGTTAGTGAGGTTTGTCTCTTGAAGGAACGCGATCCGGGCGTTTTGGCGCTTCGTGTAGGAGTATACAGCATATCGCTTGCGTGGCGTGTGGAGACCTCAGGTGTTAAGAGTTAGGATGTTGAGGCCAGTATTCTGTGTCTTCGCAGCCATGTGATATCGTCAGTGTTCGTTTGGATAGGCTGTGCCTGCCGGGGCCTAGTGACCAGTGAGTCCCCTGTGGTGTGAGGAACATATACGCTACCATCTGCCTCACATAATCATGTCCCAGGTACCCTATTACGTGTATTTCCATGAGGGGGTGGAGTGATGTCGAACACGGCTAGGAAACTGTAAAAACAGGGGTCGGGAAACGTTCCCAATGCTGAGGACCCATTACAAGTCAGTAATACGTCCAAACCTACTCTCTCTAACAGGAGAGTACAACAGTAAACAATGGGGGTGGCAGTACGCACTAGGCGAGGCGTATTGCTGATTGGGCCTTCGTAGGATCCTGGAGCGCCATCTGGAGCCAATCAAATCGTGTCCATGTCGCATGTTTTTAGGAGGGAAGTACAGATTATGTAAGTCGTTTGGGGTTGGCAGTGAGATCCGTTCATGCTGGGGAGGAGTTCATTTGTCCATCCATTATGGTATCAGCTGTCTTGGGGGTGACTGAGGGGGGTGTAACGCTGTGCCATCACTGTCGTTCTCCCCGCCTGAAGAGAAGAGGTGTGGAGCTTGATGAATGTCCTCCACCTGGGAGGAGGCTTTCAGGTCAATCATTGCTTACAGGACCCCACATCTTTCTTTCATGATTTGCTCTAAGTCTGGGGAGTCCTAGGTGACTGTCCGGGTCGTTGTCTGTGCCCCGCTATGTTACTGCTCTGGAGTGCGTCTCCTGGGTCACGGTGGCTTAGAGGTCGGGTTGCGCATATAGTCTGTTCTGGATTGTTGTGCGCAGTGCTAGTCCGCTCATTCGTGTCCCTCTTCTGCACTCGTGAAGAAGATGGCCGAGCCATTATGGAGAATTTTGAGACGGGCAGGGAAAAGGAGAGAGTACTGGATTTTGTTCGCACGCAGCCGACGTTTTACTTCCAGGAACGAAGATCTTTGCTGTTGTACCGCTTGTGCATAGTCTGGGAACACCATTACCTGCCTGTTTTCCACATGGAGGGGGCCTGTTTGTCTGGCCGCTCGCAGCACAGCATCCGGGTCCTGAAAATGCAAGAATTTTGACATAATTGGCCTGGGGAGTGTTCCTGGTGGAGGCTTGCGGGCTGGTACTCTGTGGGCACGTTCAATAGAGAAGAACGCCGTCCTCTCCGCTGCAGGGGTGAATGATTTCACCCAGGTTTCCATGTATCCTAGCGGGTCCATGCCTTCGATTCCTTCCGTAAGGCCCAGCACGCGAATGTTGCAGCGGTGTGAACGTCCTTCCAAGTCGTTCGTACGTTCCTCGATGGTGGACAGGCGGCTTAGGACATCTTGCAATGTTGTTTGGTGTGCCTTGATAGTGGGTTGCAGCGCAGCCAGTTCCTTCTCTCCTTCCTTCACTTAGTCTGCAAGTTTGCGGTGATCGTCCCGTATAAGGCTGATGTCTGTTGCGAGGGTGCCCAGGCGTTTTTCCACACAGATCCTAGACTATTCGATGGCCCTCAGTACTTGATCCAGCTTGTCTGAGATTGATGGGTCAGTCTGAGGCGTAGTGGGTGCGGCCACCGTCCTGGTGGTAGGCATGTTTTCAGGGGCGGTCTTGGGCACCGTGTTGTGCTGGGATGCACTTGGTTTCCCCATTGTGACGGTTATGCGGTTCTTTTGCATTGTAGATGTCACGGAGAACGACAGGCACAGGTCCGGTGGACGATTGGTGCTGACTAGTGAGACGCTGGATAATGCAAGGCAGTGGATCATCATGACAGGGGGGAGCTCCTATCCAGGGTGTCGCTGTTCTCAGATTCAACTCCCTACAGATCTTTGGAGGTCGAATGGTACTGCACTTGTCGATGCCGGTGAATGAGGTGTTGCAGAAGTCCCCAATAGGGTATCCGGTTGTTTGTTTTGCACGCCCTCAGTGGCGTGTGCAGGCTTAGGCAGGGGGTGCAGCAGAGGTTATGGTATCGCCATGTTAGGGTCAGGCAGCGTCCATTTTGGGCCCGGCTGAGGCTCTCACCCCCGAAGAGGGAAGGAGGGAGGGCCCGTTGTCGCAGCAGGTCTGCCCGTGAGGAGGGGCCAATGGCTCACCTCAGATCCGTGTGCGTGAGCTGACCAGTGAGGCTCCCACGTCGTGGCCTCAGCACTCCTGCTTGCTGTGAGTCCCAGGTGCAATCTTAGGTCCAGGCAATCCTGGGGAAAGGGCAGTCCCGCAGCTTGTGTGGTTGATTAAGAAGGGGGTGGAGGAGGTTTGCAGTCTGCCTACCACCCGTTGCTGGTAGCTCGGTCTCCCCCCACTGGCTCAGTAGGGTGAGAGTTCTGTGGAGGGCCACCGGATCGCGGCCTTAATTGTGTAGGTTCGCTCAGGACCCCGATGCCATCTTAAGTCCAGGCGCCATCAGAAATGGAGGGCTCCCGCAATCGCTGCCAAGTCTCCCCCACCGAAACCTGGAGCCCGTGTTGCGGGTCTGTGGCGCAGCTATCTGGTGTCTGGGGCGATTGCGGTGGCTTGCCAAGTCCCATCACTGTTGGTGGAGTCAGCTTTGGTCTGCGGGTCGCCCTCCGAAGCTTGATCGGCATTTCGGCAGACCAGAACGGCGCTAAGGAACGGTTGACATGTCGGCCCGACCGTGGATCCTCAGGAGAGCGCGTTTGGCCACACCCCCGGAAGATGTAATCAGTTATGTGTCAATGATGTCATTTAATATCTCATAAGTGTTGTAATACTTGGGGTCATAAGCAGTGCATGGTGGTGGCGCAAGTTATAGTTTGCTCACTGTTCTGACACTAATGAATTTCAGTGTTGTTTTTAAGTTTATAAACATTCGTTTTTAACCTATTTCAACATCTATACTAAAACGTTCACTTTAGTTTTTTCAGTGTATTTATGGGTATTTTATCATACTCAGCCAACACCCCAATTGCACATTGCCTTCCACCATGAACTGCAGGTTGTTGGCCCATGCCCATTCCCAGCTGGAGGTCAACCCCAGCAGCCTGTCGTCGTGCTTAGCATGCTACCTGTGCGCCTGTCCTCGCCAGCCTGCCCTCTGTTCTCCCTCCAAATGCCCCTGCTACCTTCCTCTTGCCCTGGTGGTCATCTGGCTGCCCCTACCCATGCTCGCCTGCCCTGAATAGTCAGCCTGCTGCCACTGCCCCTGCACCACTCCCACCTGTCCTCCATTCTCCGTCTGCATGCTGCTGCCCCCTCCCACCTTCCCTTCATAATCAACTTTCTGCACCTGCCATGGCTGCTTGCCACCCCTGGTCACATTGCTGCACCTTTCCTCCATTCTCTATGTGTGTGGCCCTGCCTCCTCCCGCCTAACCTCCATTGTGCTTTCGCAGCCTGTGTAGACCTACCCTCCATATTTAGCTTGCTACCGCTACTTCCTTCCCCAGGCCTCCGTTACCCAGCTGTGTGCCCCTACCCCCTCCCATCTTCTCTCCGTGGTCTCATTGCTGTCCCTTCCTATGTCAGACTCCATCCCTTGGTCAGCTTGCTGCCCCTGCCCCCTCAGTCTGAAATCCTTTCTCTGTGTGAGTGCCCTTGCCTCCTCCTGCCGTCCATCTGCGGTCTGTTGTACTGTGCTGGCTTTCCCTAAAAGGTCTGCTTGCTCTTCCTGGCCCTGCTGCCCCCCTCCTGCCCTTCATAGTTTTTGTTTTATATAGCGCAAACTTTACCCAAGGTATCAGAGCGCTTTACATAAGCACCAGTTGTGTTAGATGAAGACACATTTGTTTTTGATAGACACAGGGAAATTAAGTGATTTGCCCAGAATCACAGGATGTTGCGTGTCCTTGACGAGACTCGAGGCCAGTACCCAGATTTGAGGTTGACTGGCCTAGCCATTAGGCAAACTCCTCTCCACAGGTTTCTGACCCTGCCCATGCTGCCTCCCTCCTGCCCTTCGTAGTCAGCTTGCTGCTGATGGTCATGCTGGCATGCACTCTGTGGTTAGCTTGCTGCCCCTGCACCCACCAACCTCCCTTCTTTTGTCTGTTGTACTGTCCCACCCATGCCAGTCTGCCCTGAATGGTTAGATTGCTGCCCCTTCCCTGGGAGCCTCCCTCCTGCTCTTTGTGGTCAGCGTGCTGCCCCTTCTCCCCCCCACTTTCCCGCTTGCACTCTGTTGTCTATGTTAGAGCCAGCCAATCAAAGGGGATTCCTCTGGGAGGCCCCCTCCAACACCCCTCCCCCTTGGGGTCAGGGTGCACTAACCCTGCACCCTTGTATATGTATATATTTTATATATTGTAAATGTATGTTTTTTTTTATCATTTTCAGGACAGCAGGGCCATATCCCTGAATCTGGTATTGGCTGCCACAACATATTATTCACAGACAATCAGAATTAACTAGTCCCCCCTTATACTGGACAATCGGACCATATATAGATACCAACCTATGTGTGATGTAAATGTTGCCTGAAAATGAATGAATATGAAATAAAATTAAAAAGTGTTAACATATCACTTTCCTGCCACTGTCACCAGAAGGCTGAGAGGTCAGTCAGGTTCTGCTCCCGGTCAATGATGCTAGCCCTGTGGTTGATTATGTTTCCCTGAGAGCAAGGAATACTGGTGTAGCAGCTCATGCACTGCACTTGCCCCTAGGGCACTGTGTCCTCAGCAAGACTGTGCCCCTTGCCAGGCCTGCCGCATGCTGCCAACGTTAGAGGGAGGAGGCAAAGCACAGGATTTCCACCCGCTGCCTGCCTCTGCCATGACTGGGGGTGTGGGGTGACAAATTACAAAACAAAAGCAAACAAGCTGGAACAAATATATATGAAAAAAACTGAGGGGCGAGGAAACAGAATAGAAAGGGGAAAAAAGCGAAAATAGGACAGATGGCAAAGATATGTGTCAAACTGGAGTGGTTTGGGTAGGGAAACTGGCAGGTAGGAGCAGACTAAAGTCTGCACCGTTACACTCTCATCAAAATTGCTGCTCACGTGCATCGTACACAAGTTATGTTCCATTATTTTAGCATGAGATGCCAGAGAGCGCGTTTAAAGTAATACATTATAGCTGACATATCTCTTAGAGTATTTCACGCAATTTCTGTGAGGGTAACTTTTGCCCCGGCTTAATTTAATTTAATTTACACAAACGTTCTACTTTGATGCCAAGTTTCCTGTAACGTCATTCAGTAGTTTTCGCTGAAGTGGAGAGTAGAATTTCCAATGGGACCTTGAATGGGGGAATGCACATTTGTGACTCCTCTCATTGTTCCCAGAACAGATTTACATGAAACTAGGCGTGCTGCTGAAACGTATATACAAACGCTAAGCAAGTGCCACATTTTATTATGATTTGTTAACTAGGGCCAACGTTATCAACAAAGAAAAAAGCCCATTTAATGGAAAGTGTGACTTAACCATCACTGCAGTTTATTAAATGAGCGTACCAGCAGGGTTTTCGCTGACTGCACCCTGCTATGTGCTTCATCACTAGATGTGACACCGCTAATGATGCTCACAAGTGCATGAGCTGTTGTTGGTATCACTAGATCACTCGTGGCTTTGCGTTCCTACGTGTGATGTTGCTGCTAGCGTGTGGGTGGACTGTCAACTGTTAATCACGCACAGAGATTTCTGTTAATATTGCTTTCGCCTTTCCTAAATTAGTGTGGGATAATCACCACTGTCTTTTTGTTGCAGTTTGTCGCTGCTGGTCCTGGATATCCTTTGCTCTGTGCAACAGATTTAAAATGGCGCCTTCAATCTGTCTGTCATCGTGACAATCCGGCCTCTGGGTGTCTGACTTTAACCCTTGCCAAATCTTGGAGTTGATGGCATGGCTGCTGGACGTCCTTCATACGCACATGTCACCAGCAACCATGTTTTGTGTGGGATCCTATTCCCAATATGAACATTTATATACAACACATATCTGGAGTCATTTTATAATGTCGTTACAGGAAATAAATCTATAAATAAAAGAAGAATTTTTAGAGAGGGGCAAACATGAGAATCGCTAGTTTGGTGTAAAAAACAAATGTCTAAAATGTTAAGCATTGAAGGAAGGGGGAAATAAGAAGAATCGAATTTCCTTCAACGATATAAAAATTGTAAATGTGAAAGTGGGGGAATGTCTACCTTTTAAGAAGCGAACAGGTGATTTTCCATTGTGAAAAATAGAAAATATGGAGGTTGCAGCACTAAAGGAGTTTGACAGTTGAAAGGAGCAGGAAGACAGGTTTTGAGTCTGATGGACAAGAGCTTCCCCCAAAAGTGACATAGACTCCACTCAGGGGCTAATGCAAGCCCCTGTACTCCCTGTGGTGCAGTGGGCCCCCAACAATTGAAGGGGCCCCAAACCTTCAGCCTAACCTCAATTCAGCCCAATGCCAATGCATATCTGTGAGATATGGGAGACTCAGGGTCCCCTAATCACATTCTGCAGGGGGCCTCATCATTTTCCGTTATGTCACTGATTTCACCTGTAGCACGTGTTTATTCACTCACATATGTCGAACTGATGACTCCTGTGGTCAACTGAAGATACTTCTTAGCAAGGCAACACTAAACCTACCAGCAGGATGATGCAGTGAGAGAGAGAGAACTCTGTTTATTTAGACCATGGTCTTTAAACTTCAAGATCTTAGAAAATATAAAAACTTTACAAAACCGATCAATAACAAGGTAATACACAATAACTTACAAAATCACACAATTACTTGCCGGGCTGCTCTACTTAAATACATCTATAGTAAAACCATAACTACCATTGCCCCATACACCTCAATATTTCTAACTTTGTAAAATCGGTTAAAATGTTAAAAACCTGTAAACTTGATAAAACGAGCATTACAATTCTCCTAAAATTAAAAAGTTCTTTACATACATCATTATTCACAGGCCCAGACTGGCCATAGCTGGCACCGGGCAATCCCCCGGTGTGCCGCAAGGATGGGTGGCCGGTTTTGAGCCCCTGGGGGCCGATTTTGTTACAGGGCCGTTTTTTCAGCAAATCGGCCCTGCAACCAAATCGGCCGAAAACCGGCACCGGCAAAGGGCTCGGCGGCACCTCCCCCCCCCCACCCCCTTCCCCCCCCGAATGGGGAGTGGGGCCGGCCGAGCACTTTGCCAGGGCCGGTTTTGGTTCCCAGTCCGGCCCTGATTATTCATTTACAATAATAAATTAAAACCATTTGAACTAGACTTGCATCGGTCTTTAGCCTTTGTCTCCTACAAGATAGGGTTTAAAAATAAATGAATCACGGTATTTGTTGGAATTTTTCCCTAGCCAATAGATTTACACCTCTCAAATAATTTCCTATTGCAATTGCAATATCCACATTTTCCATTCCTATCAGTAATGTAACGGCTTGGGCTTGTGATCTTATGCCATCTTTTATAAATAGATGATGCAGTGAGTGAAGCTTCTCTGTGACGTATTTTCGAGTGCTTCTTCCCCATGCAGTCCGCCTCAATGCATATTTCTGTGTTACCCCTGTGTGCCCCGTCACCTTTAATAGCAGTCTGTATGGTCCTCTCATAACACCCCTTGCCTCTCAGACTGTGTGTGACCTTCTCCTACCATGTCACTACGTGTGCCTGCCTCACCATCTGTTACGAGGGCCTTTCTTGCGTCCATGTACGTTTCTTTCACAAGATGTCTCTCATTTTCTGTATCTCTCCCCCAGCCTGTCCATGTGTGCCTCAGAGGTCTTTTGTGTCACTGGACACCCGTCTCTCACTGTGTCACTCTCACAACCTATCCCTATGCAGACCCTCCAGGATATCGCAATTTCGCGATTTCGCGATTTGCCGCGAAATCGGCAATTTTGAAAAAAAGCCTCGATTTTTACAAAAGTACCTGCGAAATCGGCATTTTTCTAGAAATCGCGGCACTTTTACAAAAGCCGCTATATCCTGGGGGGTCTGCTTTAAGTGGCTATCGCCTGTGGATTGGGTAATTTACCGTACCTGGCGTGTTTGTGGCTGTCTGGCTGCCTCTCCAGCCAACCTACAAGCCGTCACCACCGCCTGCTGTTTTGCACATTGGTCAAAGCCTGCTGTTTCTGCACTAATGGCTCGAGCTAAGGGCGCCTGCTTTTATCCCCTGGTACTGACGGCCAGGTGCTGGCTCTTTCGACAGGCCTTCCTTCCTTTCTTCGTGATGTTCACGAAGGGGGAGAGGTGCTGATCTCCGAGGCACATGTAATACCCGCTAACTCCCTGATGGTTTTATGAGAAATATATACAGGGCTGCTATGTTTCTCGTTACAAGGTTTCAGAGAGATTAATCAAACGACAATCTTATCACAAGGTTATAAATCAGTGGAGGGGGAGATCTCGAGGGGGCAGGGGCGTTGTGTAAACTACTCAATAAACAAACCCTTTTAGCGCCTCTTGAGCCTTGAGTAGTGATGTACTGTTATGCCACAGTGCCTCTCTTTGCAGGTGCCCAATTAAAAGCCTCTCTGGTAAACAATTAATTGTGCGGTGCATTTAATGTTAAAACCAAGCATTGATTGGTAAAGAATAACGATCTCGTCTTTACGCTTTTGTTGAGGAGCAGCAATTTCTTTTTGGGATTCACTTTTTTTTGTTGAATTTTCTCAAACAAAAATATTTAAAACTTTCTCGAGTGGGTTTCCACCGTTTCCTTCGTGACAACACTCTGCGATCTGCTGCACCACCAACAAGCAGTGTCCTCTGGAACAGAAAGTAAGCGCTGGCGCCAAAATAATAGTGGCCTCTATTCCCAAATAAAACAGCATAACTGTCAAGGCTTCAGATTGCTATGTGTGACATTTTCATACTTTGTGTGAATATGAGTTACATTATAACGATTATGAATGACACTTTCTCACAAGCAAATCAAGCAATGAAGACGAGGGAAACATAAATATCAGAAATTACACCCATTTAAGCAATGAGAAACTTATGGGCCGATTCCCAAAGGTAATCTTAGACAAAGGTCTAACTTTATGACTTTTAGTATTTACAGAGATTGTTTGCGGGTCGTATCTTTACATCCGCAGTTGGGCCGGGATCTGCGAACATGGGCCGTACTATCCGCACCCTGGTCGTACTCTCCGGCGTCACGTTGTAAATACCCCGCACCATGGTGCATCTTTTGCGCCGCCGCTGTGTCATAAAAGTGACGCAACGGCGGCGTACAAGCAGCGCGAGGGGCTTGTAAATCTGCCCCAAAGTGTCTACATTGTAAAGAAACCAAATATACATAGCTTCATGTTGTTAAATAACTAAAAAAACTAAGATATCTGTGTTTATTGTAGGAAAAATGGCCACATAAAATGCCGCAAAATTGCCGCTAAATTTCCATATTTGTGCCGCTAAATTTCCATTTTTGTGCCGCTAAATTTGCTAATCCATGCCGCTATATGCTGGGGGGTCTGCCTATGTGTCTATATCAGAGCCTCTCTGTGAGTGTACCTCTCTCTCAGTGTGTTAATTTGTTATGTCCTCGTGTTCCTCTTTCAGTCTGTCCATCGGAGTTTGCATACTGCCTGCTGGGGGGGCTCGAATGGAGCTCCAGATGCCCTAGTAGGTGCCCACCCGGGGCTCCAGGCGCTGCTGACGTGGGACCCCTGCCACCTCTGGGTCCCGGTGCACTGCCCCTGCTGCACCACTGGTAACTACGCCCCGGCCTGAAAGAAACTTTGAACCTCTGCACTTATTATTATTATTATTTTACAAATTCAGCTCGATCATACAGCGTTTGTCATTTGCATTGGCCTCAAATAACACATTAAACGTACCACAGTTGCCTACGTCCTGGACTCTTCCGTGCAAGATTTCAAGTATAAAAATAAAAGAAAAAAATACATATCGATTTTCTAGTTAAATGTAGCTGCTGCTTAATGGGTTAAAGGCCTGGGTGGTCACTGTGAACGTGAATAATTGAGAACATGAAGTGTTTCTTAAAGTGGTAGAAGTCAGCTTTGCAAAGGTGTAAAATGTGACTAGAAAACGCCAGCTCTGGACAAGCCTTGATACTTTTCAGGTTCAAATTACCAAGCCCGACGCAGTAGATAATTTTGTGCTTCCAAGGAAATGGGCCCCGCTCCGTCGGAAATCTTTTGTCTTAGAAAGATTAAAGCGTCAGACAATTCAAGCGGAAGCAAGAAATACATCGGATACAGAGGGTATGACAAGGGAGGTGCGGCCACTGGAGGAGTGAAAGGAAACACACATGCCCGTCCCTGATTTATAAGAGATCATTTGCTAATAGGCATCACATGTAGATTCCTCATAAAGTGCTGAACGGCTCTCAGGAGCGCGTGACCGTCGGGTTTAACTGCTGCGAGAGAGCATATTGCAGCAGTCAATTTTCAGCCCTCCATGCTTCGAAAGTTTGCAGAACATCCTGAAGGTCACAGAATGTAGCCTGCTTAAAGGATGAATGGTCATTGTCAATTATTGTTTCTTTAAAGAATGCCATCTCTGTGAAATGCTCTTATATTCCAACAGATGCAGAGGGTATAATGCTCATTCGTTTCCCGATTCATGCAATGCTCAGTCACTGCACGCCGATGTTTTATTCACCTTTGTAGTTATTGCTCAAAAAGTTAAAGATTAGCTGGGAGTTCGCTGCCCTTACCAAAGGCCATTTGTATATGCCACCGAATCTAATGGCTTCAGTCCAGAAAACAAGGGCAACCCTACTCGCATCGAACCAGGGCATACAATAAATTAAGAAGAAACAGGTTCTTGTGGACGATGTAATAATAAATAACACTTTTGTAGGCACAATGTCAGATTAAAGTCCGAAATAGATTGCGGAGAAAGAACCTTAATACAGACTATAATAAACCAGACCAAGTACTGTTATGCAACAAAAATAATGACTGTATTGAAAATCATGCGGCCTTTGCTCAGTTTCCCAAGTGAAAAAGAACCAATAAACAAAAGTAGCACATAAAATGAGGTTTCTTAAAACATAACAATGACCATAGGTTATAACACAATACACTACAAATGTCTCCTTTTAATTAGGTAGGCCATAGAATGGCTAATATTTTTTTGACATCACACCCTAGTCAAGTGCCAGCTTGTGACCTTCACTCACTAGGTTGGGTACTACATGAGTATACTCTTCTTTACTTAGTTGGTGTGCACGTCACCAAATCTGGCATTTGTTTTCAATTGTTTCATCATGTGTCCCCCATTTCTATGGTCATGTTGAGACTCTGTATTGTTTCAAGGGGCTGAAACTTCGTTGACTAAAATTCTTAACGAACCATTCTTTGACCTACCTAAGACATTTAAAGTGTATTGTGTAATAACCTATGATTGTTGTTATTTTTTTTCCCCTCCCATGCTCATGACGAGCTCAGCTCGTCATGCAGTACAGTGGTCCTGTGCTCATGACGAGCTGAGCTCGTCATGACCACACCCATTTTTTTTGCTGTCCAGCACAGCAGGATAATCTCCCTAGCAACGATGCGGTTAAGAACCCTAATTTTATGTCAAAAGCACATCGCCCTGGACTCCCCCAGATGTTTAGTTTTAAGAACTGTCTGCATCTTGTAAAACTCTGCACAATTATTTATTTGTATATAGTATTTTTTTAAAATTGTAGTTCTTAGAGTGGTGCTATAAAGTTTGCTATTTGCACAAATCATGTACAAATCATGAACTGTAAATATTGTGTATATGTATGAACAGCTGCTAAAACTCTGCACACCTATCTGTTTGTATATTACATTAAAAAAAAAAATTGCAACTTGTATGTATGAATGTTTTGATGCTGATTTTATGATTTTAATTAATCGAAATAAAGACTCTTGACTGACTGACTGACTGTCTGCGTCTGGTAGGTTTTTCCAGGTGGCAGCCTATCCAAGCTCAAAAAGTGCAGCCGTTCACCATTTCAAGAGAGACCAATTTGAGAGTAAGCCACACTTCCTGGCCCAAATGTAAAAACGACACCCAAAAGAATCAGATGTCCTCTCTTTTGCCACTGGAAGGGAATGGTTTAGCCTGCAGGGTAGCAGAAAGACTGTTGAGGTATTATGGCTGAGGGTGGGACCTGAAGTTAGGTTGGGACAGATCCACCCCTTTATTTTATAAAAAATACATATTGATGCCAAACAGTGGGCCGTCTGTCAGCCCCCCCCCTTTGCGGGACAGATCAGTGGTAATTACCCCCATCTGCCCCCTGGGGGCAGACACAGTGTTAACCCATTTGCTTGGGGTGGGGGAATGGCCATGCCCATCCTTGGCAGCCCCCTCTATATTAAAAAAATGGTATCTGATAGGACTTCAGGCCCCCCGGAAGGAGCAGATTGGGGGTAATTCCCCCAATCTCTCCTATGAGAGGGCAGAAAATTCCCCCTCCCTTTAGTTGGGATGGGAGCATAACCATACCCATGGTGAGCAGCCACCACCCTTAGATTAGGAACAATAAACTTTCCCTGAAGTCTAGTGGGCTTTGTGCCCCCTCTGGGGTTAGATTAGGGATACTGACCTCAATCTCCCTTCAGGGGGCAGAAAGATTGTTGCCCCATTTACTTGGAGTGGCAGCATTACCATGCCCATGCTAGGCAGCCAACATCCCTATATTTGAAAAAAGAAATCCCTGGCTTCTAGCTGCCCCCTGGGGAGGGCAGATCAAGTGGTAATTACCCTATCTGCCCCTGGGGGAGGGGGGGGGAGAAAGGCTGCTTTCACATTTAGTTGGCCTGGGAGCATGGTCATGCCTATGATTAGCAGGCCTCACACATATTTGTTTTTAATTCCTTGGTATCTACTGCACTTTCTGCCCCTCCTGAGGGGATGATATGGGGGTAATTACCCCATTTGTCCCCTTGGGGACAGAATTATTGTTTCCCTACTTACTTGGGGTGGGTCCATACATAGCCATACCCTTGCTGAGCAGCCCCCACCCCTATATAGAAAAAACAAAATCCTTGTTTTTGAGCGGGCTTTCTGCCCCGGGGAAGAGCGGGGTAATTGCCCCAATCTGCCCCGGGGGGGGGGGACAGAAATATGGTTGCCCCATTTAGTTTGGTTGGTGCCATGTCCATGCCCATAGTGAGCAACCCCCAACCCTATATTTAAAAAAAAAAAAAAATCGCTGGCATCTAGTGGGCTTTCTGCCCCCCTGGAGAAGCAGATCGGGGCAATTAACCCCATATGCCACCCAGGGGAGCAGAATGACTGTTTCCGGACACATTTGGGGCAGGGGCATTGCCATGTCTATGCTGGACAGCCCCCACCATTATTGTACTATAACATTTTTTTAAAACTGGGGTCTAGCGTTCTTTTTGCCCAACCTCTCTGGGGGAGGAGGGGGCAGATTGGGTGTAAATGTCCCCAGAAATAATTAAACCTAAATATTGGCAAGGGGTGCCCAAGCCCTTGCCCAAGGGGCCACTTACCCATTCCTGATGTTTAGTGGGTGGAACTGTAATTGGGGATCACTTTCCTGTGGCATTGCCCAAGCAGGGATCCTCTTGGTAGAGGTACCAATGGAAAGGGAAGATCAGTGCTCGGGGGTGGGATATGCCACCGAGCACTGATTTAGTGAAAGTAAAACAAACTGAAGTCCTTTGTCTCCTTTTACTTTCACTTTTAGTGCAATGACATCAGAGCGTTCCGCACCGATCTTCATTGTAGTAAAAAACACAATTCAGGCCTCTCGCGAAGCTCTTCCCAAGCAGCCTATAGGACTCCCTCCAGTGCAGAACACTAGAGGAGCCTTTACATAACTTCCCAGTGTTGGCCATTGACCCACTACCCTCAATTAAAAAGCTAGACTACACTGGATTTCCAGTTTTCAGAAATGTCTGAGTTTGGTAGGTTTCCCTAGCTGTCAGACAAGTCTTAGACCAATTACCATACCAACCATATTGCCAGTATTTCAACATTGTGCTTTAGGGACTTTTTGTTGTGGGTGCTAGGCCGAGCCACACAAATTGGGCAGAGTTTTAATCAGAACAAGTGGGAAAATACTGGAATTAGCACAGATTCTAGAAATCTACGTCACAGAATTGCAAAGAAAATGAGTGGTTTTATGCAAAGTTCGAGGTTTGCAGGCCATTGTGGGTAAGAAAACACTGTGAGGGATCTCACGCTGGACTCCCCTCAATGTGCTGTTTTCAGGAAATGTGCGAGTTTGTTTGGTTTACCCAGGTAGGGGCCATCCCTGGCATTTAAATTGCAGATATTCAGCATGGCAGGTTAGACATTATTGGGATTTAGCTTTGTTTTGCTGGCCTATATGTAATAACAGCACCCAAAAGTCTCTACATTTCTTCTCGCTTACCATTGGGTTGGGGTTGCTTTATTCCTTGGGGAAGGCAGGCAGAAAGACTGTTGAAGCTTCAGGTTTGAAGATGTGGCCTGATGTCAGGATGGGCCAGACCCCAACCAACCCCTTTATTTTAAAAACAAATATTCCTGGAATTATGTGGACTTTTTGTCCCCACTTAAAGGGAAAGTGGGGCAAATCCCCTCCTTGCCTCTGTTGGGGGGGGGGGGGGTGGGGGAGGCGGAAAGACCAGTTTGTCCATTTTAGGTTAGGGGTACGACCCATGCCAGGGTAGCACACTGCTGTCTAGTAGGCTGTCTACCTCCCAGGGGAGCAGATTAGGGCCAATCTCACCAATGAGGTCTAACCTCCTATCTGCCCTGGGTGGGCAGAAAGACACTATTGACCCTTCTGGGTTGGGGGTATGGCTCAATGCCAGGGGAGGTAGCTCCAATCTTTTATTAGTTTTGGCACCATGTTGAAATCCCTGATGTCTAGTGGGCTTTCTTCCTCCAAGGGCAAATTGGGGGCAACTCCCCTCTGTGTCCCCGGGAGTTGGCAGAAAGACTGATTTGGCCTTTTGGCATGGAAGCATGTCTCAATGGTAAGGTGGGACACCTGCACTACTTTCATTTGCCCCTCGGGGGGATTTGAGGCAATCTCCTGAATCAGGGCAAACCTCCTGCAGGGGTGCAGAAATACACCATTGTCCCTTTCAGGGTAGGGTTATGACTCAAAGCAAAGGTAGGCAGCCCCTATAATTGTGTTTGTTTGGTGCCATGTTGAAATCTCTAGTGACTAGTAGACTTTCTGCCCTGCCGGGAGCTAATTGGGTCAAATCCCCTGACTGCTGCCATGGGGGGTACAAAGCCTGTGTTGACTTTTTTGGGATGTCGGTATAACCCAGTGCCTAGATTGGATGCCCACACATTTTTTTCCCCACTCTGAAATCCCTGGTCTAGTGGTCTTTCTACCCATCGAATAATAGATTGGGACTAACCCCACAGTCTGCCTCAGGGGGGGAGGGGGAGAAACACTGTATTGTCCCATTTGGGGTGGGGGGCACAACCCTATGCCGGGGTGAGCTATCCCACCCATTTGTTTCAAGAAATGATTTCCCTGGTGTCCATTGAAGTTTCTACCTCCTGGGAACAGGCTCCACCCAAAATGGCTCTCAAGGGGGGCATAAATATTGTGTGTGTGTTGGGGTAGAGTCCTGTGCCAGGGTGTACCACCTCACCACTGTTTTGAAAAAAAAAAGTTTCCTTGGTAAATTGATGCCTTTCTAACCCCTGGGGGAAAAATTGGGGACTAACTCTCCTATCTGCCTCCCAGGGGATAGAAAGACGGAATTGTCCCTTTGAAGTTGGGTGCATGGCCCTATGCCTGGGTGGGCCGCCTCAACTCTCTTTGTTGTTCATCAGAAAAGACATTTCTTGGGATCTTGTGGGATTTCTGCATCCCACAGGTGGGTGTATGGGGGTAAATGGGAGGTAAAGACTTTTTATCTGGCCCCCTGGTGGGGAGGAAAGACTTTTCTGCCTGGGGGAGCGGGGAGCAGTAGCCCGTTGCCAGGGTGCCACTCCTTCCTTCAAAAACGAATCTCTGGTGACTTGTCGGTAGATTCCTGCTTTTGGATTACCCTCCTTTGGTGATCCCCAAGCAGGTATTCACTAGCGCGAGATATCATTAGAAAGGGGACATATTTCACCCTTTTCCTACAATTTCTCCAGCAATTAAATTGGTGCTTGCAGATCTGAGATATGCATTTGTAAGAAAACAGAACTTATTGCAGATGTCCCCCTACTTTTTGCCCCCATTTGAACTATTAGCTGCTGGCTTTTAACTTTCAGAGTGCACTGAGGCCTTCTGTCCAGACCTTGGTGACAGTTTGCTTTCATTTTCAAAGTGGTCTGTTTCATTTCATGACCCCAATCCTCACCTGCTGACTTACTTATAGGTCCCTATTATATGGTACCCAGGGCATGTTAGACCAGCTGTCCACACCTGAGCGGCAGCACTGGTTGTGCCACTGTGTGAGAACGTGAAAAAACATCTTTCAGCTGCCATTGCAGACTGTGCAAGCATTGCACACATTACTTTGCACCCATTACTTTGCCATTACTATTAATGTTAAAGTGCACAAATCCTTTAACTATTGATATAAGTCTTGCCTAAGGCAGGACTCTGAAGCCCTAAGGCAAGGATCTGTATATTTTTAAACACACATATATTTTTGATTTGTCGGTACAGTAAAACCCAAAAGTATTGCTGTTTGCTGGGGATAGTTAAGTAGCCTTATAAGGTATTTGCAATATTAATGGTTGGCAATCCAATGTCTGTAACTCTTGACAGGGGCTACCTAACTATGTCATGTAAGGTGTAAAATTAAAAGGACATCAAATGCGACTAAATGGTGCAGTCGACATTTATATCAAATTTAATTCTGGCCACTTTTGCAAAAGTTTCCATACCTAAACACAGATGGTGAGTGACCTTGCAGAGACACTGGGACTCAGACAGGTTTCTGCCTGCCTGGGGAGACATGTGAACGACTCCCAGGCCAGGAACAAAGGCTGTTACGACATTGTAGGTGTGACCCCTCCCAAAGGATGGGCTGCAAAGGGTGTCAGTCCAAAAATCAAGCATCAAAGTGCAATGCCGTTTTTGAAGGGCTGCTGTACTCCTGTGCAGGATGCCTTTTGTTTCCCCTAGACAAGGTAGAGCCATGGCCAAGGAAGGGAAAACCAGTTCCAGAAACTGGTTTCTGTGGGAGTGCCACCCTTGGTAGCCACACCCCTGTGATTGAGCTACCAAGGTCCTTACACTAGACGAAGACTGCAGCCTTGTTTATTGTAGTGTGCAAGTTGCACCCTGGATAGCCAGGTACCACTCATCACTGGAAAAATTTACTATTCCATTAGCTAATTACCTCGTTGTCCCCTCAGGCACTTTACTGGGATATAATGCTCACCCTTGTGACGCAAAACTTCGGTACTCACTGGATTTGGAACAAGGATGAGAAGAAGACCACTTTGCACTTTTTCGGAAGCACTCAAAGAAAGGCTGCAACGTCGGAGTGACTGCACATGGTGGACTTTGGGCTAGCAAAGTTTGTACCTTGTTCTGCATGCCTGGCTTGGGAAAACATTGAATCCCAGTCCAAAGTAGAGATTCCAAGGGTCAGTTGGCTGACCTCCCAGACTGGCACTGGAGAAACTAAAGCTAAAAGAGCCCAAGTTGCTTCTTTGGTAGCCACTGCAGAAGCTTTGCTGCTACCAGACACTGGGAATCCCCAAGGGCAATTAGGAAATAGCCAAAAGGGGCACCCGTGTCTGCTGGACCCATAAATGTTGGATGTGACTGGATACATAACCCAAGGTGGGCATCAGTCTCCACCAAGCATTTTCACTGTGACCGCTGTGTTGCGAAAGAGGAAGGTCTGCATCAGTAGCCCTTGAAACCTATACAGAGGATTTTATGGGACCTCGAGATTCATGCACAGAGTCGCACCCACTCACTTGTGAACTGAGGACTCAACCGGACTTCACCCTCTTGGACCGCACAACATCAGAAGCATCATTGAGCATCTTTAATCTTACATCCGTCAGCATCAGGATCACAACATAGAAGTCAATATCGGTGTCCTGTAAAGTTTGGAACTCACTCTAAAAATGCTCAGGTGGCCAGGCAATTGTCCCATAATTTCTTTCTAGCCTCTTAGACCTCGTCCCTGTCAGATTTGGTCACCCAAGTGTGGCCGGAACAGTCAAACTAACTTTTACAAACTTTTCAAAATGTCCAAACTTTACGCTTGCCAGGGCTTGTTTGAGGTTGCATTCAAAAGTTATAAAAAGTTATAAAAACTGTATCTCTGGAACGCTCTGGTAGATTTTAATGATGAAGGTCTCTAAAAATTCATACACATGTTTTGTTTTTATAAATGGTTGCCGTGTCTCTTTCTTGTTTGGTGATTTTCTTATTCTGTTCTTTAGTGATGTTAAATGCTTTACACATTGTTCCTTTGCTAAGCCTTGCTGCTCTGTGCCTAATTTACCAAAGGGCTGAGCTGATGGTTAAGTAAATAACCCTGACTGGACCTACAAAGGTCTTTGTGAGTGTACTCCATGGTAAGGCCACACAGCCATATCATATACCTAGACCTTCACAGCCCCCGAGTACTGATGCAGTGAAAGTAAAATCAGCCAATCAGCTTGTTTTACTTTCACTTTTTGAAGTACTCACATCAGCGCACCATGGGAGCCGTTCATCATTAGTAAAAAAACAAAAACGGACTCAGACTGCTGGGGAAGTTCTTCACCAGCAAACTGTTAGACCCGGCATCTTTTGGCATGTTTCCCCTGTCTTTTTGCTTTCCGGCCTCCTGCTTTTATGGTAGGCTGGACTTCGTTTTTGCTGGATTAGTACCTCTGCGCACTTTCACACTGCTGTTCAGTTTTAAAGTGCAAGTGCTCCTTCTGTTAATGTTGTTTATGTATTGGTGTTTCCATGTTTGGTTTATTTGATTTACTACTAAGTCGTTAGTACGGTGCACTGTGTGTGCCCAGGGCCCGTCAATCAAATGCTGCTAGTGGGCCTGCAGCACTGATTGTGCCTCCCACATAAGCAGCCTTTCAAAGGGTTCTCAGACCTGCCACTGCAGTGTCTTCACACAGTATTTACTGCTATATCGACCTGGCAAGTACACCTACTTGCCAGGCCCTAACCTTCCCTTTTCTTGCATCTAAGGCACCCTCAGGTAAGCCTGAGGTACTACCATGGGCAGGGTGCAGTGTATGTGAAAGTTAGGAGATGTCCGGATGTGTGTGACATGTCCTGATAGTGAAATACTGCTAAATGTGTTTTTCTCTATTGAAAGGCTAACAATGGCTAACATGTAAGTTGCTTTGTAACATCTTATAAGTATAACTTTCCATTGAGAGAAGATAGAGAAATGGAGTTAAGGCTCTCTGAACTCAGAAATTAATAACACATCTTTTTAGGGAGATGGTTTCCAAATTGTGTGTTCGAAAATTCCACTTTTAGAAAGTAGCATTTTCTTTTTTGACCATTCTGTGTGCCTCTGCTGGTTTGTATATTGACTCTCTGGCTTTTGGGGTGACAGGGGCAGGGGATGTGCATTAACTGAGGACAGCCACAAGGGGTTGAGGTTTGCCCTGCTTTCCTGAGTGACTCAGAGTTAGGCTGAATAGGCTTGGTCTGAATTTAGAGTGGTCGGAAGAGTTTTTACTAGCACCTGAATAGGCAGTGTCTCATCTGCTCAATGCTGTCTCTACCCCCTGTAGTGATGCTGGGCCAGAGAGGGCGGAACTGGTTTGGACTGAGCTCAGAGACCCTTGCCACAAAGAGAACAAAGATACAATGTGGTATAAATATTGGGGCCCTGACCCCAGGTCTTTTGAACTCTTTTGGATCAAGGAACCTGCCAAGAAGAAGCGCTGGAGAAGCTGTGAGGAGGAACTACCACTTTGCTGTGTGCTGTGCTGTGTTGGCCTGCTGTGGCTGCTTCGGTCTTGGCCAGGGAAAGGACTGGACTGAACCTTCTGCAACTTCTCTGTTTGAGTTTCTCCAAGGGCTTGAGGTGCAGCTTGCCCCCTGTTAAAGAAGTCCCAGTAACAGCAAAGATTTCAAGTTCATCTGCTACCAGCACTGGGAACTGTGTGTTTTGGCCTGCGACAGAAGGAAAAACAATGCAACACAGTCAACGACGCTGCTGCCGGCTCCATGTCCTGAAGGCACCACAGAGGTCACTGCTGCACTTCATGCGGCAACCCTGTTCTCGCTGCCACTGCCGCGTGATGCCGCTGCTTGCACAGTGACCTGTGGACACCGCACTTTGCACCACCTCGCTTCACACCACCGCCCTGGTATCCCCGATGACGACCCTCCACGCCAACATCAACGCCGCTGCTTGCACCGAGGTTTGAGGGCACCGCTCATGAGTTACACAATGCACCACCCCAGCACACAATGCAGCCTTGGCCTACCAACGCCGGCACCATTGATTCCGGTTTGTCAGCCAACGACAGCGGTTCAGCAACAATGATACCTGTGCTTGCACCGGGACCTGCAAGCACCGGAATGAGCACTGCCCTATTTTGGACTGCAGCCTTGGTCTCACTGATGCCACAGGACGCTGTTACGAGTCTCTGCCTGCACTGCGATCTGAGGGCACTGCACACTACATCGCCGCACTCCGCACCGCAGCACTGAAGCCGGCCAATGCCAGCACTCCTGACTTCAAAACTGGAAAATTCCCTCATGACCTATCTACTTTACATATTTAAACATAGTTCATTTCTTTATCCTTAACCTTCAAAACACATCAACACAGAGGTTTTCTTTGATTAGACTTTTTCTTGTTTATTTATTTAATCATGATTTTATCTCTTCTTCTTTTTACTTCTTATATAATTTTTTTGTCCATTTTATAAATATAACATATAAAACATTCTTTTAGTACATGATTTCTCATACTTGCACATAGTGCATCATTTTATACAAAAAGGTTTTTTATGCAAAAACAGAATTAATTTCCAAAACAATAACAAAACAATTGTCACCCTGGTTATAAAATACCATCAATACTCTCATACTGCATTCACTCAAATTCATACCCTTTCACACCAATCATATACATCCAGTATCTGTATACATCTTAATTTATATGGCAGGAAAAAGCATCTGCCCAAATAAGAACCACAGAATGTTCTATCTGGTTCCACGCAAGATCGACGTGCGTTTTGGTGGGTTCACAACCACCTTCCTCAGGACCTATGCAGATACACACTCTTCAGTTAGCAGAGAAACCAGGGGATCTGAAATCACAAGTAAAACACTGTTGTGTGTATATACAAAACATCATCATTACACCAGTATTTCATATTCATCTTACTGACATGATTGTAAACTGTATAGATACGTGAACCACACCAAGGAGAGGATACTTCATTCCTATCTTCACTTTTCTGGTCGGACGATAATATTCATTCTATTAATTGGAGAAGGGAGTTGGATTTCTGTGAAAGTATCATTGCTCGAAAGTAAGTCAACATCTATGTGGTATTAGGAAATGAGTATTCTTTTCTCTACTTTTCACGTAAAAATTCTCTTTCACATTTGGAATCTGGTGAATTTGCTGCTGGGAGCATGTCTCTGGGATGTGGGTCTTTGTGCCCTTTCTTTTCCCTTTTATTCATTACTTTTTTCATTACCTTTTTTTTCTACTTACCTGGGTCTTTGTCCTTTCTTTACGATGTCATTAGTGATGGTTATCTTCAGGATTATGATGATGTGGGTGGATATTTGCTTAATGAAAATAGTACCTGATTATAAGGTGTATATAAAGAAAAGTGATGATAGGAATGACGTGTCCTCTCCTTGGTGTGGTTCACGTATCTATGCAGTTTACAATCATGCCAGCAAGATGAATATGAAATACTGGTGTAATGATGATGTTTTGTATATACACACAACAGTGTTACAGATTTTAGATCCCCTGATTTCCCTGCTAACTGAAGAGTGTGTATCTGCATAGGTCCTGAGGAAGGTGGTGGTGAACCCACCGAAACGCGTGTCGATCTTGCGTGGAACAAGATAGAACATTCTCTGGTTCTTATTTGGGCAGATGCTTTTTCCTGCCATATAAATCAAGATGTATACAGATACTGGATGTATATGATTGGTGTGAAAGGGTATGAATCTGAGTAAATGCAGTATGAGAGTATTGATGGTATTTTATAACCAGGGTGACAATTGTTTTGTTATTGTTTTGGAAATTAATTCTGTTTTTGTATAAAAAACCTTTTTGTATAAAATTATGCACTATGTGCAAGTATGCAAAATCATGTACTAAAGGAATATTTTATATGTTATATTTATAAAATGGACAAAAAATGATATAAGAAGTAAAAAGAAGAAGAGATAAAATCATGATTAAATAAATAAACAAGAAAAAGTCTAATCAAAGAAAACCTCTGTGTTTGTTGTGTTTTAAAGGTTAAGGATAAATAAATGAACAATGTTTAAATATGTAAAGAAGATAGGTCATGAAGGAATTTCCCAGTGTTGTACTTACTTTTCCCCTCTTTTCCCTGACCTCAAGTCTTGTCAGAGGGGTCCCCTCCTTTATGTTATAGCACTCCTGACTTCAACCGCACAGAGGTCGATCTGCTACACAAGTGACTTCAAGGGCCCGATGACTCCTACACCAACCTCTGGAACTGATGCCTGCTGACATCGGCTTTTCAGGCTTATTGTGAGGTCACTGACACCCTGCACTTCTAAAGGTACTGTTTGCGGGTCTTCCCGACACAGTAGCTGGCCCGCGACACTGCAGTCAGCCAGAACTGTTTGGATTAATTGTTCACGACGCCGTGATAGTCCTGGACAGAACTTTCAACTTCAAGGAACTATATTTTTTTAAGTCTACGTTTGCTTAGTGATAATTCTAAGAACTGTATGGTGGATTTTTATATTTTTTGGTCTTGTTTTGCAAAAATAAAATATTGGATATTTTTCTAAAACTGGTGTGGTGTCCTTTGTAAGTGTTTTCAAGGTATTACTGCTGGTTATGTGCAAATAATTTACAAACTGACTGCCAAGGGGGTGAGCAGGGGTTATTTTACATGTTTGACTCCCTTGTCCTGACTAGGAAGAAGGGTCCCTACTTGGACAGGGTAACAATCTGCCAACAAGAGACCCCCATTTCTAACAAAGACTGATGAGAAAAAAGGGAATCTGGATTCCCCTGGCACCAGAGGGATGTCCTGCCCTAGGCACCTGCATGCGGCCACCTATGTCTACAGCTCCCGATTGTGACCACTACAGACGTGAAGATCACATCATAGTATTCAATGATTTACATAAAATTGTCTATTATAATTTTTAATATGGCAATTCTGTCTTTATTTACTTCAATTGTCAGTTAGGGCAAACGTAGAACACATTTTAAATTGCTTTCTTCTTCAAATTACGGAATAGGGGAAAAATACTGTCTTTAAGGAACTTTGCTAATTTTGGTTCAGGCTGGGACATTAAAATGTAGTAAAAAAACAACTGGCCAGTTGGCAACCGTATTCATTCATCATTGCTGCAGTAAGGTTCGAAACAAAGCTTTTCACCACTAGTACTTCAAGTAACATCTCATTAAATAGCAAGGGCTCACTCCCACAACATTCTTTATGTGCAAAGCAAAAAGGTAATAATTTCTTCATTCATGTTTGACTTTGTATTAATATGCAAAAGAAGACACATCTAAGATAAACATGTGGAGTCCAATTCACAAACTGAATGTTATAGTAGGTAAATGTGTACAATTGTTCTACTGGTCATGTATTACACAATTAAATTCACTAACCCACGGATGGATACAACCCCTCCCCTTTACAAGTTTTGCTGTACAGAGAACTCCGCACAGCAGTGCATATATTTGTACACATAGGTATTAATTTTATTAGCAAATGTGAGAGAGACTGGCTGAGGGGTGTGGAAATGGGGAATCATTAATCCAAAGTGGGAGGGATTTAGTGGAATTTTATGAGGGGTTTGAGAGGGACTTGTTAACAAAAAATACATAACCATAAAAGAGTAAGGCAATAGAATTCACATAATACACTTCTAAAGTAACTACAGATTTGAAGGATTCAAACAAGCTGCATTTTCTCCAGCCCTGCCTTGGAGAATGTCAAGCAGCGCACTTAGCCAACAAATTGTACTACAACACACTCCCATAGAAAACAGTTGAAAGCACGGAATTAAAATAACACCCTTTATAAACAAATAGTAAAGAAATGAAATTAGGTTGACATTTAAATATTTACTCAAAAGTAATTAAAAATAAGAATGATAGCAAGGGTGAGAAAAGCGTGTATATATTATTAAAAAATATATAGTGATACATTAAATTAAATTATAATTTATTGCACAGATAATCTAGTGCGTTAATGTGATGGAACATGTTATTGTATTATTTCTAGGTTAGTAATTAATATTTAAAATTGTTTTACATTAATATTATACATTAAAATATTTGTATTCATTTTCTTTAAAGAATCTTCAGCTATAATAATTTTCTGTATACTTTCCCATAAAGAGATCTCCAACTTAGTGCCTGATATTTCCAAGAGCAGATGAAAAGTTACTAGCTATATTTGTACTCTCATAAATTCGGTTGTAGGATGCTCCACTGCCCCACGTTGAAGGGGTGGAGGCATCCAAGCCTACACATAGAGGTGTATATTTCCCTTCGAAAGAAGTACATAATAAAAAGGTGGCGATTTTCACCAAGGTTTAGGAGTAAATGAATACCCATACAAAAAATATTTACCTTTTTTTAATCAGGCCTATAGTCTTTTGATGTGGTGTACATAAATTGCTAAAAGATGGCCCTGTTCACAAGGATCTCAGGTTTTGGCCTATATTTGGAGTACATTTTGGACTCTTTTTTTAAATTCACTGAGAATTCCAGAAGAACTCCAGGAAAGCTGTTTCTGTTTTCTAGGAGTACATTATTCATCATTTTGTGATTTTCATTTTTACATAAACAAATAGTCTCCTAACAACTGCAAATGCACTTGGTAACTTTTTGTTTCCTTTTTTGCACAGGGAACATTAACAACATGGTTGGGCATGCAGGGAAGGGGGTTTTCTTGGATCACAGAGAAGTATTTTCCTTGCGGGGAAAACTTTTTCCTAAACCTACATCAAGTATGATGTTGTCCATATCCATTGCCACTCTGGAAACAGGTTTATCCTCCCTATCTGGCCATTCCCTTGCTTGACACTAGTCCAACAAAATCTTGTGTATTTTTTAAGACATCCCTTTATTGGAACACCTACTCTCCACCAACTGAAGGAGATTTACCAACAAGTAAGTGTGGGTGAAATATTCAGGTGAATTTCAAAACATGCAAAGTTCACTTCTTTATTTGTGCATGTAGAGCGGAATCACATTTGCTTTTAGGATTTTAAAATTTGTGGCAGGTGGATGTGAAACCAGATGTAAGGTTACAAAAACAAGACTAAATTAGGAAACTAGGTTATGGCAAAAATTTGCATGCCTAACATACAGCAATCAAAAGATACACATTCCTGACTATGGATGTTTTGTGAATCATTTAAATTATTGTATATTTCCACAATGTGCACATAACCACCATTAATTTCAGAATTCAGCACCTTCTTTGCTAGTTTACCCTCAAGTCTGGGAATATGAAGTGCTGAAGAGGGTCTTGTAGTTAAGTTCTTTATTAGTTCTAACTTTGAGTTACTTTTCGTGTGCACTTATTGATCATGCAACCTAATATCAGCCTAGAAAAGGGGGAAACACCATTGTTCCTTACATGTGGTCCTACTTGCTTAATGCTAATGTTAAATTATGTGTTCCAGGGTTTCACCATCGTTCCCAGCTTTTACTATGCCTGATAGATTCTTAGGAGTCTTGCTTACTGCTTACCCTCATGTAGATATATTGCTCAGTAAAACTGTCAAATCAAACCTTCAAACCATTCGCATTAACATGGGCCATGTGATGTTATTTGGATGATCACAGTAGGGGAATTATTCTACAGGACAGTGAGACACCTAGCACAATATTAGGAGGCAAATCTCGTCTCCTCCAACTGACCATTTACCATGGTGGGGGTCACTGCCAATTAAAATGGGTTAGGTCAGCGATTCTTAAACTGTGGTCCGAGGACCCATAGGGCACCGTGTGGCCTACTCAAGTGGTCCGCGACGATGTTACAAAATTAAACAACATTAAAAACAATATATTGAAGTTAACGATGTTCATACAAATAATGAAGTGAACTGGAAAATGTGTCAACTTTTTAGTATTTGATTGTGAATGTGTTTAATATTTCAATATTTGAGCATTTATTTGAGGTGTACTTGAGTTTGTATATTTGTGTATTGTTATGAAGTTCAAATCATAGCAATTGTTTGGGTCCGGGGTCCCCAGCTTCCAGTAATGACTCAGTGGGGGTCCCGTAATTACAGTAATGGTTCAGTAGGGGTCCACTGAAGACAAAATGTTAACAAACATTGGTGTAAGCCAAAGAATCTAGAGTGGCTGGTCGCTCACCCTTTTCTGGTCTTTGTGTCATAATTTATTGTCAGTTAAGGGACAGTGGTCTTTCAGCCACAAGTATGAATGATAGTAAACCACAACCAGGAATGCAAAGTGGGTTCCAACAAAGTATCTTCTCTTTATGAGTACTTCTCCACTGTCCACAGATGATGACAGAAATGTCATCTTCTGTCACAGGCCTTTTGGAATTCTTTTCATGGATTTTTATCTTAAATAGGATCTTTCCACTGTGAATGTAGCAATTTTCCCATAAAAAGCACAGCCACCACGCTTATGACACTATCTCAAGGTAGATAATATCAATGTAGTGCAATAGTGCATCCAAAATATCAAGAACCACTACATCCTTAAAGTAAAGATATGAATATTATGTTGACCTCCATTTTGTCTCTTTAACCTTATTAACTCTTAATTTCATTTATTACATTTACCTGTACTTACCTAGCAATGTAATTATTGGGTCAACATTGTGGATAAAATATTAATGTCATGCAATATGATGTTTGTGATATGGGGTATACCCTGCCACGCATATTTCCTTAAATGTGACAAATTCCCCTCCATTTAGTAGGCAGATTTGATGCCGCTACCAGACATTTAATTTGCCAGCTTCACTCAAAATCAATCAAATCGGCCCCATACTTGCTTAAATGTGTCCTTTGCAAGAGCATTAAAAGAGAGCAGGTTATGTTTGACTCTAGTTTCAGGATAAGTTTGCTTCTTGCAGGAGTTCACTTACTACATGCCATCTGACCAAAGAAGCCGCTGCATGAGAGATCTGCCTGCCTCCGGGTAACCTATATCCCACTGCAGTCCCAGTAGCCCTTCCCTTGGGAGTACTCAACATGTAACCCAGGGCCCTCTTACAGCGTCGAACGTCCTTCAAATGTCACTTCAGTGCATGTCAGGTGCTGCATTTGTAATCCTATTTTACATTATCTACAGGCCTGAAGGACAGTTTGATGAACTTGTGACACACAGCTCATGGCGATGGCTCATGCCCTTTGTGCTAGCTCAAATAAACAGGAGGGCACCAAGGTGAGGTGAGGGAAATGAAATAAAGTGCTAATTACGTGAAAGTCATGGAGGAAGAATATGCATTTATTCACTCTTCTCTTACCTTGAAAAGAAACAGACAAACAATTTCACTAAGAGGACTTTCTTACACCATTCATTTGATCAAGATGCTATGCTATAATTTTCTTGACATTCTTATTCTTCAGGCGTTTTTTTTTTTACTTACATTTATCCAAGGCAGATATTGACAATGATTTTGATGACTGCCTGAGCATTTACCCAGAAAAAAGTATCTTTCAGTTTTTAACTATCATAGTATAATATGTACTATGATCGTATAAACCTGCCCTTGCTGTTTAGACATAATTTCTATGCCATTAAAATTAAAGTGAAACTTATATTTTAAAAAACCACAAGGGCTTTTGGCCCCATCAGGAGTCTCGGTGAGATAGTAAGATTTTAAAGTACTTCCTTAGAAATTCACTGAGAAAAAACAAGGAATAACGTGCAATTATACATACATCTGCTAATAAACAACTACAATTTAAAAGCAAAAAAAGCACTGAAATTTACCTAAGTGTAACTTACATCACTATGATGCACTTCTCATGACATCACATATTACATCACTCATGACAGCTGAAATCTTATTCTTAGGGCAGTTACATATAACTGGTGAATTTGAGTATTTTTTTTTGTTTTTAAACAGTAGTTTTTTTTATTATTATCAAACAACCACTAAAATTCACCAGTTATAGTTAACTTGAAGTGACATGCCCCAGCCATGAACATTGTTGTCATCAATTATATCATTTTAGATGTCATAGAACATGTCATATATATATATTCGCTAATGTCATCAGTGAGGCCACTGACCATGTCTTGAGTGCTGTAATATGTGAGGTCATAAGCAGTGCAATACAGGGGGTGTAAGTTAAAGTTAGATCAGGTAACTATAACTGCTGAATTTCACTGGTATTGTACGAGTAAAATATGAGCCTAAATATAACCTCTCTGTAACCTTTGGTTTTATAGTGAATTTGTAAGGTTTTCTAAGTCTATTTCCTAATTATAAAGTCCCTGAAACATTTTTTTTAATGATTTTTTCTGTTTTTTAGCTAGTAGTCCCATTTGTAGAGTGGTGGAAAAAGGGGGCGTGGCCTAGAAACATCTCTCAGCAATCCCGATTTGTGTGCCTTCCAGCAGGTAACAAGAGGACCCTCTGGACCCAAGGGGACTTAATCCCTCATTCAGCAGTGCACCAGGAGGCGCATTTGCAGAGTCAAACCTCTCAGCAATCGCGCTGTGTGGGACTTACTGGAGGTAATAGGAGGGCTTGCTGGCCTTTTGGGCGGACCCACAGGGAACCCCAGAGCCAAAAAAGCATTTTTTAAAGATTTTGGTGGGAGCCACACTAAATCCGCGGATCCGCCTGAAAAATGTTAAAAAACGAAGCACAGATTACCGCTCTTCATTATTAATTGGCCCCCGGGTGGGCCGTGTCACGGGGGCATTGTATGAATAAAGGAGAGGGTGCACAAGCCTTCCTTTCGGGGGCATATAATGCCCTGGGGTCCACCACCTCCATGAGGCTTCCTTACAAATGAATGCAGGGGAGGCCCGTATGGCTTCCCCCGCTGCCCTGGGAATTATCACCACCCCAGGGTTTATTTGTTTTTAAATGGAGGCTTCCTCTCTGACCCCACCAGCCCCGGTGACCGCCACCTACCCGGGGCTTAGTGTGAAAATATTTCGAGGGGGCCACACAGACCCCTCCCACAACCCTAGGGGCTGCTCCCTCCCCTGGGCTTTAATTGCAAACAACAATGCAGGGGCGAGCTCACCCCCCCCACAGCCCTAGGGGCCACCACCTCCCCAGGGCAAATTAAAAGAATATGTGGCACTGGGGACTGCCACCCCCCAGGACCGGCTTTAGGAAATGGGAACGAAGTATCCCATGGACCAACAGCAAGGGCAAAAAAGATGCTGAAGCCAGATTTCAGAAATTGTCATTGCGATTTATTCCATAATGTGTGGCAGCACAAGTTTCCTGGTGTGTTTTCAGCTTGCTTTAAAGTCTTTTTCACAGGTGAAAGTAATTTCAAAGTGTCTTGTGCTTTTAAAGGTGCAGTAGCAATGCGGCCTCGGTCTAAATCATACAGGTACTAGAATGCACATCCATAGATTTTAACAATTCGGTTCCAACTGCAGTATGTTATCAAATTACGGAATCAGTTGCATCACATTACTGCAGCTAAAATTAAAATCCTGAAATAGTCAGTGCATTCCTGACATTAATACAAACTTGATCATTTGCTTTGAAAGTCATTAGTTAAGCCAATCTTTTGGTGCTGTCATGTAAAAATTCTCCGAATCACAAGGTTCCAAAATCCACAAGAGGGAACTCCCTTGACCAAGCCCCATATGTCGGTAGTATTAGGATAAGTCCTTTCCTTATGTGCAGGTGAGCTGGTCAGGATCCCCAAATAACATCCAACAGAACAGTCTTTGTCTATGGGAGCCCCCAACCCTACAGAGCGGGCTTCAGGAAACAGGAATGGGACCAATAGTTTTGGCAAAAGGGTATCTCCTAGAAAAAACCTTGATTTATGTGGACCACTTCCTTTAGCCATTTGTGGACACACTATTGTCTTATCTCAAGGACAGCTCAGATTGTTTGAGAATAGTTGATCCTATTCCATTGGAAGACACGTATACACTCGTAACAAGGGACGTGCAGGTGTTACACACAAGTAATCGTCATGGGGATGGACTGGAAGCAGTCAGTGATTATTTGAAGGCCAGACCTTTAGAATTATTTGAGCACAATATAATGTTATTGGATATGAGTAAGTTCTGTTTCAATGAGAATGTTTTCCTTTTTTATGGAAAATTAGATAGGCAATGACAGGGTACAGCAATGGGCAGATGCTTCACCCCCAATTTGGTGATGGGCTGATGGGAGGAGTTGGTGTCCATGTGTCAAGACCCTCTGTCTCCGTGCCACTGCACGTTTAGGCTCATAATAAATGCCCCCCTCTTTGGGGATATTATGTGGTATTTCCACTGTTAACCAGTCTTTGCTTTTTCTTACGGACGTGGTATTTTATGGACATGGTGTTACATGGATGAAAGGCAAGATGACATATCCCTCTTGGCAAGTGGTGGGCACTAAGTATATATTGTTTTTATTGTTGCAATCTTTCTGCATGACTTGCCTTTCCAATTGCAGCCATGTGAGGCGCATGTGTGAACACTGTGCCTTAACAAGAATGTGCTTCTGCGCCACATGCGTCATAAAATCGGACACAAGCAACTGCAACACTAAGCCACACGCTCAATGTGCATTTCTAATTCATTCTTTTTTTTATTTTTATTTTTTTATTAATTTTATTTTATTGCAAACAAGTCAGAAAAAATTACATACATTTTTTCTTCGCAGTGCATGATGCATACATTTTCAGTATATACAGAACCAGACATAACATCTTTTTGTAAAAAAATTTTTTAACATGATTAAGGTGGCCAGATCCAAACTATATTCTCGTTTCCTCTTGAATCCAGGACTGTAATGGTAACCAGATTTTCTTTCCCCTTTGCTGTTTTTTCAGTCCTTTTGTTTTATAGATTGCTGATTCAAGATTAAATTTAGCTAGTAGCCGAGCTCTCCAAATAGAAAAAGACGGTGATTCAGAACTAATCCACTGTTGGGTGATACATGCTCGAAACACAGACATCATGATAAAGATCAAAGACCGATGTTCATCTTTGAGAGGAGCCGACGAAACCCCAGTTATAACCCATTCCGATGTTAATATGATTGATATGCCCAAGATATTTGAAAGAAAACTCTGAATTTCACTAAGTATTTTAGTCAGTTTAGGGCAACTATAAAACATATGTATTGCGTCTGCTCCTCTCAAAGTACATCTATTACAACATATGCCTGTGTTTGTTCCCCATTTCATAACTTTAGCCGGTGTATAATAAAGATCGAACAAAACCATATAATGCTGTGTACGTGAACGTCCGGATAGAAGAATGGAGTTTGCAAGCTCTATTGATTTCTCTATTAAGACATTGTCCACCCCTAATTTTTCTGACCATTTCTGTTGAATCACGGTTAAATCATCTGGGAGCATTGTGATGAGTACATTATAAAAAAAACAATACTTTTTTTAACATAAAGACTATCTATCAATACAATCTTTTTTAGACCCTGTTGTTCAGAGGATGTAATAGAGCTTAAAAAGCTATATATCTGAAGATATTTAAAGTAATCCTGTACTGATATATTAAACCGTGATTGTAGTTCAGGGAATGTAATTATACGATTATCTTTCCACGAATCTCCGAGGTGAATAATCCCTTTATTCCCCCATTTCCTCATAATAGGATCCCTAAAGATTGGAGGAAAGAAGTATGGTGAGATTAAAGGAGTATATCTTACTAAATTTGGAATCCTTGTAATGTTCTTAATAATTTTCCAAACCCTGTATGCTGCCACTATCACCTTGAATTTTGTTTTTTTATAGTAGCTTGGTTCTATAATGCTTAGTAGATGGCCACGAGCTATTGTACCTAAAGCAAATTCGTAGATAGATGGTGTATGTGCTAGAGATATTGATGCTTTGACACCTACTATTAAAGGAGCTATAAATTGCAATACTGCAGCAAGATAATAAAATAAAAAGTGTGGGACACCCCAACCTCCACTGAGTTTTGGAACGATCATTTTTTTGTAAGCTCTTCGGTTACCCCTATAGCCCCATAAAAATCTGCTTACCATCTTCTCCACTCGTTTGAAAAAATCTAATGGAAACTTCAGTGGTATTGTTCTAAATAAATATAAAAATTTAGGCAAAATTCAAATTTCTAAAACATTATTTCTGCCATACAAAGATAGATGTAAAGGGTCAATACGCTCAAGGGTAGAATTGGCTTTTTTCAGAATTGGAGTATAGTTTAGCTTTGGTATGTTAGAGACTGGAGTTGTTAAATTTATTCCTAAATATACCGCTTCTGAAACTAAATTAATTTGAGGGGGAGGATTTTCACCAACATACAATGTTTGTGTTTTAAGTAAGTTCAATTTGTAACCTGAGAAGATTCCAAAAGTTGTTGCTAGTTCCTCAATTTTAGGGAGAGCTTTATCTAGATGTGTCGTCACCACCACCACATCATCCGCATATGCTAATGCTCTATAAGTGACACCTGCGACCCTTACTGGAATTATCTATTCAGCTCGGTTTAACTCATTCAAAAAAATATCTATATAAATAGCGAAGAGAAGTGGAGAGGAGGGGCATCCTTGTCGGGTACCTCTCTGAATAGGAAATGAAACAGATTTATTAGCTCCTAATTTAACACAAGATATTGGATTTAAATAGAGCGCTTTCAATGCTATTATTATACTTGGGCCAAATCCCTTTAAATGTAATAGGTCCCAAAGATATGACCAGGTCACCCTATCGAATGCCTTCTCGGCATCCAATAGGGTGATCCCGATGGATGTCTTAGTAGCTTCTGCCCAGTCCATTAAAGCGATGACCCTCCGAATATGGTCTGAAGTATCTCTATTTGGAATAAAGCCATGCTGCCATCGAGAAACTATTGTCGAGATGATTTGTGATAGCCGAGAAGCCAATACCTTTGAGTATATTTTGCTATCAGCATTAATTAATGAGATAGGTCTATACGATGCCGGATTTAGTGGATCTTTATCTTTTTTAAGAAATGTCATAATTGTAGACTGAGCCCATGAAGACGGCGGTGCTCCCCTCTGTGCTTCTAAGAAAGTAGTCAAAATGTCTTGTTTTAAAACATTTCTAAATACTTTATAAAATTCTAATGGGATGCTGTCAGGTCCCACGGCTTTGCCTATTGCTAAGGATAACAAAGATTTCTCAATTTCCTCCCATGTAATATCTGCCTCGAGATCCTGCCTTTGCTCATTGGTTAAACAAGGAGACAGATTTGTGGCCCCAAAATTAAGTAGAAGATCGGAAAAATAAAGAGAACTATCATGCTGATATAATTTAGAATAGAATTTGCGGAAAACCTCCAATATTGCCTTAGGTGTATTATATGCCTGGACAGCTTCATCTTTTATTTCTAATTCATTCTAGGACAAGACTATTTAAGTAATCCTGTCCTAGCACATAGAGCTTGGCCTCAGTTCATCCTGCTGCTCAACTTGTGCAGCTCTGCTCCTGCATAGCAGCCAGCTGATCTTGTCTCACACAACAGCAGTCTTCAGGCAGCTGCTCTTCCGGCAATACACTTTCATAATCTCTGGCCTCCCTGCAGCACCTACCATCTCTTGGGCAATGCATCCTGATTCCTTGGGGTCTACTGGTGCATCAGCTTCAGTCATGCTTCCTGCAATAAAGAAAGAAGAAATCAGTATGAAAACAGGTATTCCTCAATCCCCATGTCTTGCGGCAATCAAACAGCCTATTAATGTAATTACCATTTTATTTTTTGTATTTGCGCGCAGAAAAGCAAAGACTTTGCAAGGAGAGGCAACCACATAGCTCTTTCAGCTAATACAGTGCATTCCAGGCAGCGTTTATTGGAACGACAACCAAGTCCACAGACAATTGTGGGAGCCATTAAAATGCTTGCAATCATGATTATTGTTCAAGTTAATCACCGAACTCTTGGTTTTCAGAACTGCCCAAAAGAACTTTGTCTAACTTTGGTATCGCAAGGTTGCAAACAACTGGGAAGACATTTTGTTATTTGAGGTGATTACTATTGAACATTGAGGTACATTACCCTGCCTATGGTCTCTAAAACCTGAAAGTGCAAATGCTCATATTAAGTGAAATGACACTGTGAACTGGAAGCTTGCACGCGGCCGCATTTTTTAAAGTGAAAAGCAAGTTCTTATACTCTATTACAAAGCCTCTCATAGGTTCAGGATGATCCGATTTGGTACCTTTGTTTCCTGCGTACAGACAGCACAACTGGTCCTGAGTACGGCATATCTCAGTCCTCTACACTTCACTCAGACGCACCCTCCTGACGTCCAGACTTGCCGTGGTCCAATGCGGTTTGCTTTCTCTTTCTCCCTTCAAACCCCTTTCCCCTTGGGACCTTCCTTGGTACAGTGCTGTCACTATTGTCATTGCTACCACAGTTAGGTTTCAGGGGGTGTCGGGTCCTATTGTCACCCCAATGGAAGGGCTTGGAGTTCAAGATGAGTAGCTTGTGACACCATGGACCCTGAAATGGAGAGATTCTTTAAATGTGCAATTGTTTGGATGTGCTATATAGACAACCTTTTCCTTATCTTCGATGGAATAGAGGAGAATCTGAAAGATTCACACTATGCTTGAATAGGATTGATTTGAAAATTGACCTTCACTGATTCTTTCAGAAAGAGTAGGATTGATTTTTTTAGCCATCCATGTTGAGACAGGAGAGTTATAACTGTTTAGAAAAGAGACAGTAGGAAGTACAATTTTTCATGCTGCAAGCAGACACCACTAACACATAAAATGGAACATCCCATCTGGGGAACTGGTAAGAATAAAAAGGAATTGAAGTACAGAGGCTAAGTTCCTGAAAGCGCAGAATGAACTGATTGAGAGATTAAAGGCTAGAGGGCTTCCCAAGAGGGCTTTAGAAACAGCAATCTGAAGAGTTAAATCCAGGTATAGAAGTAGTCATGCTATATGGAAATCACTAGGATGCAGGAGGAGTCTCTGTGAACTATCCCAAGACAGTAAGGGTCATTGTGACATGTAATCAAAACTCTAGAAGGGTCAATGATCCTGCAATCAGGGAATATGTGGGCAATCACCCAGGGCCACCAACAGGAGGAGGAAGAATTTGAGGGATATGCATGTGCATAACCACTATCAAACATCAAATGTGGGGACTTGTTTGGGTGCCAAGCCCATGGGATGTTATTTGAGTGAACTATAACTGGTGAATTTTTAAGGTTTTGTTCATTTAAGACAGCATGTTTTAACGGACATTTTCACCTGACTATAACTTTTCTTTTCCTTTTTGTTTACCATGAATATATATTATTTGTCGATAATTGATTAAATATAATCATTAAAAAGCTTCCATCTCTTTCTTTCCCTCCGCTCTATGACTCATTCCAAACCTTTCTGTCTACTATGGTCTACCAAACATGTTTTCCAGACTTCCTTCTTTTCCATCCAATTAATCACACTAACATGCACATGTTCAATTCAATGAATGCATCCCTACTCAAAACACTAGAGTAAATGTATGAGCTCTCACAAGCACAAACCTGGAAACCTTACCAGAACTAATCTCACTAGGAAAGGGAAGGCATATTGCTAATCTATTACTTATTTGTCTCTCACCTTAGGGTCTGGTGTAGTGTGCCACTCAATGGAAATAATGTTAACACCTCTCCTGGGGTAGGAAGCACTATATAAATGCAATTTGTAACTTACAAGGTCTAACCAGAAAGCAGGCCTTGCAGCCAAACCACCAGCTGCAAAACAGCCCAAGGCTGTGTGCAGTAGGGTATTTGCCTTAATAAGACCAAAAAAACGCCAGATTTTCAATGAAAAAACAAAAGTTAAATTGACGTTATAGTTAGGTATTGTTGAAATAACCTTCACTTATGTAAAAAAAAAAACTTTAGTTAAACAAACAAAGTTTAAAGTGCCATTTTAGTTAGGTATGGAAATATGGTGTTAGTTCTTGTTAAGCTAACCTCAGAAATTCTGTGAAAAAAACAAAGGTTAAATTGACATTACAATTAGGTATGGAAAAAAAAAGCTGACTTACATAAAAAAAAAGAAGTTCACTAGAAAAAACAAGGTTAAAGAGATGTTGCAGTTAGTTATAGAAAAACACCTTAGCTTACAAAACAAAAACAGAAATTCACTGAAAAAAACAAACACACACACCGTAATGAAAAATTTAAAAAAACACTTCAATTTGCCATTTGTAGGTCAGTGAGCAAACTATAACGTGAGCCCCTGCTTATGTTCTCACCTATTATATCACTCACGAGATGCTAAATTACATCATTGATTATATCATTAATAACATCACAAATTACATAATTGATGACATAACAGTGGACATCATCCAATTAATGTGACAGTTTGTGACAGTTTGCTGAACCCTTTTCATACTGAAAAGTATTCAGCGAGCTGCACTTGGGCACACTTTTCTAGCCCGCCAACCTATCACATCTTCATAGACCATGGCCTTCGGCCCTCTGGCCGAAGACTGCAAGCCCAATTTGGGGATTATTCCCTGGATGGCTAGATGGTTATGAAGTGAGTAGATTCTCTACTGGGTACTTTAATCACACTTGAATGCCGAGTTGGCTGGCATGTGCTACAGCCCACTTTCCCTTCATTTATTGCTTTTAAGCAACAACACACCAAAGTGTGATTTGTTGTGAAAAGCAAAAGTAAATGTCCCGATTGTGTAGGAACTTTTTTCTCCGTGACACCAAAGCACCAGCAAGCACGGCAACCACTATCACTCGTACCATGACCACTCCAGACCATCTCCACTGAATCCTACTCAATGTTATATGTCTTAGCTAGCACACGACAGAGATCTTGGACACCATCGCTAGCCTCACCCCGATACCATCTTCCTCACAAAGACTTGACTTCACCGTGAACCCATGCCTGACATCGCCTCAGCTATGCCCGAGGGCTACAAGACATGCGACTGCATCAACAAATTCAGAGGTGGAATCGCCATCATACCCATATTCTAGAAGGAAACTATCCACTGCCCCACCACCACACAGGACTTCAACCCAAACATGGAGCACCTCAACTTCCAACTTTCAACTCCAACTGACAGCAAAACCACAATCATTGGCACCAGCTCATCCAGACTCCCAGGACCTGGTCCCAGTTTGTGCAACTACATTCCGGAATTCACTGCTTCCATTGACTCAAAAAACTACATCTTCACATGCGACCTCATCTTTCACCTTCAGGAACCCAACAATACCAACACCACTATCGCCTTGAGAGCATGAGCAACATCAGCCTCACCCAGCTTGTCACCAACCCCACACACATCGCAGGACACACACCAGACCCCATCTTCACTGCAAATGACAGAGTCAAGTACAGCCTTATCACTGAGCTCACCTGGACAAACCATGCCATCATTCACTCTGCCATCTTGGGATCCCCCTGCTCCACCCGGCACGTCACATCACAGCTGGAACAAGGTCTCAGAGAGCTAATGGACTGACGCACTCAACACTCCTCGCCCACACACAGCAACCAACCTAGAACAGGTTGTCAAGAACTTCTCCGCCTGGTTCACTGACTGCACCAATAGGGTCACCCTCAGTAAATCCACCAAACACATGAGGTCCTCCAAGCATGCCAATTGGTACACCACAGAACTTAGAACCATGAAACACACCTGAAAAGGACTCGAACGGAGATGGCGCACCAGCATGGAGTCCACGGACTGAGATCCATTCAAGACATCCCTCAACCAATACCATTTGAAAGAGACTAAAAGAATTACCCTGGCCTACCACATTGACGCAAGCTCCAATCATATCAAAGAACTCTGCAATATCGTCAGAGAGTTCTCCAACCCCTCAGCCACATCACCCCTTCCTAGTAACTCTGCTACTCCCTGGCGGACTTCTTCTATGATAAAATGTTCAACATCTACAATAACCTCGAACCTCAACCCACCAACATCCTCAGCCATCTCACACCCACCAACAAGAAACACAACCACCTGCTCACCACCTGGGAGCAGGTCACCATGCAAGACACCACAGCCACCATGAACTCTGTCCACCCAGGAGCACCCATGGAACCCTGTCCCTACCACATATTCAACCTTGGGAGGAAGACAATCGGCAATGAACTCTCCTCCAACTTTGACACATCTATCCCCACGGCCACCTACCCCTCAAAATGGAAGCATGCAGAAGCCAAATCCCTACTCCAAAAACCATCTGCCGAACTCAACAAACTCAAGAACTACCACCTCATCTCGCTGCTACCCTTTCTCGCCATAGTCCTCAAGAAGGCCACCAACTCAGATCCCTGGAGAACAACAACCTTCTTGACACCTCTTAATTCGTATCCCACATCAACCACAGCACCGAAACTGCCTTGATGGAAACCACTGACGACATCAGATCCTCCTTGATCAAAGAAAAGCGGCCCTGATCCATCTCGACCTCTCAGCAACATTCGACACAGCATCACACCACACCCTGATCAAAAGGCTTCACCACATGGGAATCCTGGGAGGTGCTCTCAAATGGCTCGTCTCCTTCTGCACTTGGAAGAACCTGGAGTATCCACCTTCCTCTTTCACCTTGGAACCCAAGAACACCATCTGCGGTGTCCCGCAAGCTTTGTCCCTCAGCCCCTCCCTGTTCAATGTCTACATGACTACCTTAGCCAATGTAGTATAATCACATAAACTGGACATCATTTCCTATGCCAACGATACCCAGCTCATCCTTTCTATAACTAACTTCTGCAGGTGCATGATGAGCATCGCCGACTGGATGAGAGACAACTGCCTCAAACTCAAAACAAACAAGGCAGAAGTGCTGATCTTTGGGACAAAGACCTCTCAGTGGAATGGCGCCTTGTGGCCTCCCAAACTAGGACCCTCACCCACTCCAACTGACCACCCCCACAACCTTTGTATCATCCTGGACAGTAAGCGCACCATGAAAAGAGAGATCAACATGGTCTCATCCGCATACTTCCTTACCCTTCACATTCTCCGCAAGATCTTCAAGTGGCTCCTCATCAACAACAGATGAACTGTCACCCAAGCCCTTGTCAGAAGCCAACTGGACTGCATACAGAAAGGAGTCACCTGGACCTACTCTACAGTCTACAGACCATATAGAACTCAGCGGCCAGGCTCATCCCAGACCTCTCAAAATGGACCCACATCTCCCCCCCAAACCTCAAGAAGCTCCGATGGCTCTCCATTCAGAAGAGATGTCAGTTTAAGATGTTGGCCCACACTTCAAAGCCTTTCATAGCCAGGAACCAGCATACATCAACCACTGCCTGAACTTCCACCTTCCTGCCAGACACCTGCTCTATACCGCTCTCTGCCTCGTCCACACCCACATATCCATGACAGCAACAGTGGAGGATGTTCCTTCTACTACCACACCACGACGTCCTGGAACGACCTCCCACTTCACCTCTGGACCTCATCTTCGCTACTGGAATTCAGAAAAGGAATCAAGACCTAGCTGTTCAACTGAGCCTCACTGCAGCAGCGTTATCTGTGCCTGGATGCCCTCATGGGTGATTAGCTGTGCTTTACAAATCCTGATTGATTGTGCACCTGGGAGATTTTCATATTTGGCTTTCCAGGACTGCCATGATGAGAGGGAAATATCAGTGGTGAAACCCTTTCCTAATAGGCAACTGTCATGGTGTCCAAGCATTCCAGTGTTCCACGGACTGCCAGGTCAATGGTCTCTTACGATAGAATCAGTTCAGGCCTCATCTTCAGAAACCCTACGGTTCCAAGACACTAAATAGGGAGAGGGAGCCACTAGTTTGGTGGGATGGAAACAGTGTATCTCATCCCACCAAACTATAAGTAAGACCCTTTGATTTTCACTGCATCTGATGGATTGTAAGACATCATGGGCCAGCTCTACTAATATTATGAATTGGTATTGACAAATTGCAATTTTTACACAATCACTATTTGGAAATCACAATTTTATTGTATTCTATTAATTTAGTGATTCCTAGGGGGTCACAAATTGACCTACAAAATAAATATTTATGAGGTAGGTCATATTATGCGACCCGCTAGGAATCACATCCATCACAAGGATGGTCAACATGTCTGTGATTGCTTTTTAATAAAGTAGACTTTTATTGTTTAAATGCAACCCATGCCCCTTAAAGGAAACTGGACCGTATTTAAAAAGAAAAGTTTCTTTCTGTTTTTTTGTTTGTTTAAGAAGAGCCTCCTCTTAAACAAACAGGTTTTTTTGTATTCACAAAGGGAGAGGTGCTCCTAGGGGGCTCCTTCCCATTTGTGAATGGGTTATCCTCTAAATGTTTGTAGTCACAAAATTATTAAAGTTTTGCGACCGGAATTCAGTTGCAAAACATTAATAAATACCAAACCCATTTGGTATTTGGAAAGGATGCACTTCTAAATGTCAAATCAGATTAGGTTTGCAAACACAAATTGTAATTCAGTAACAAGATAAAGAATAGCAATTTGGTGATAGGGCAATTAAGAACACTTTTTTGCAGGCGCAAACAGCCCAAACCTGTGAACCCGACCATTTGCAACCTCAAAAAACTTTGTGCTTTCGGCCCCATAACCCTTACTTAATCTGTACCATTTCATGTGTAATAATCTTCATAACACATCTGTACTTACTACCAGACTTCTTATTTATGCTCTTTACAAATAAAATAAAAGTGTTATAAATGGCTATTTAAAGGTGTAGTATGTGACAAAGTACAAAGTAGGTGCTCATCAATGAGAACTCATTTAACGGCAAAGCGAAACTTAAAGGTTGTGGCTCAACTAATTGCCCATATCTGCTCTCAAGACACATAAATGTAGAAAAATGACTGAAGTCATAGGCTCACAAATGACCCAAATACTAAGCAGACACTCCGGCTGGAACACAATGCAAGATATGTTTATAATTTTTCAGGCGCGGGTTAACATCGAGTCAATTTGAAATAGTCTTCCTTCCCAATGAACGTACCAGCTGTCTTGTATTAAAAATGTATTTTAGCTAAATCTCTGTTTGGAATGCAACACAGCCATATTTTAAAATCTGCCAAACACATGATGTTTTTTGCTGACATTCATACTTGCCTGGGACAAAATAGACTGTTTCGTGTTTGTGCAATCTGAATTCTTATAGCCGGATATGTGGCATGTGTTTCAGAGGAAGTTTCATGTTAGGTCCTTAATTACTTTAAGAATGAGATTATGAAACAATGACATTCACTGATGTAAAACATCCAGAGAAAAGACACTGAAGGCCAGATACTGCTGGCCTGCTTCACATAGGTCCTCTGCACTCTTGGCAAGGGCCGACAGTCTTGGGGGAATCACTACACTCGAGGCAGCATCTCCGCAATCGTGGGGTAGTCTCTACATTTCAAAGCAGAATCTCCGCAATGAGAATTCTCATTGTGAAGATTCTGCCCTGTGTGCAGAGACTCCCGCACGATTGTGGGACCTCCACCACGAGTGCAGTGGCCCTTTCTGAGTCAGGCCTATAGTGTTTTTGAGTCATTCTATCTATTTTATTACTTAGTTGTGAATTACACCTGAATGTGTGGGCAAATGTTTAGGTTTGTGGGTGTTCACAAACTCAATTCAGAAGACAGGAGTAAATACGTTTTAGAGGGTAAAAATGGGAAATGAGCTCCATCAAAACTGGAGTGAGTTTCTCTGTATGGATAATTTGTTTCCCTCATAGTGGAAAAAAGGAAGTTAGCTAGTCCATTTGTATGTGACTGGGGCATGGATCCTTTGGTCATGTTTTTTAGTTGTTGCCCCCGTAGAGGCTGTGTCAGATCTTGTGATGTTCTGTCCTAATTCATTTGAGTGTTATCTATAACATGGAGTATTTCTGCAAGGTTTTCTGCTTGGAGGATATTGGTCTTGCTGCTGTCATCCATGTAACCCATATTAAACAATGCATGTATTGCCCTATTTAGGTTCTTGTCCCTTCCATTGATGTATAGCGGTACATGTGAGAGGCTTCAGAATCAGTGTCCTCCTAACTATTATTCCCTTTATCCTTGTGCGTGAGGCAGGTCTGCCCTCTTTTATACAATTCTTTTCATTTCTATGTTCTCTTTTTTTTACCGCTGGTCTGCCATTCCTGACCTACTGCATTACAGTTTCTCTGTTCAATTGTAGCCCTGCAAAGATTAATCTCTGCCCCAATGTTACCCTGTGAAGGGTATAGGTACTAGCCTTTCTTGGTCACTTTCCCTAATTTGTAATTTTACATGTAGATCTCAGCATTGTATTGACAATTTTGGGATCTTGGTAATAGGTGACCACCAGCTTGAGACAATTCTATTTCTGTAGGAGATTAGGATTTCAGGGAAGGAGACAACATAAGAGGAAAACCGTTTCCAGGTTGATTAGGAAGAGGAGCTGGGAAGCAAGTATACAAGGTCCATCTGTCCTTGCCTGCCACTACTTTGGTAGAGTGTTCACTCTAGTGTGTTCCTAATTGTGTAGCTTAAACTGAGATGCGAGTGTGTGAGTTTAACACACAAAAACAACATATCAAACCTATTGGTAGGAGGGCCGTCCATTGACCGTAATGAAGTGTGTAATTACTATTCTAAAATTTGTGCTTTACTAGTGTGGTAGGTTGTAAAGCGGACTGAAGCAAATTAAACTGCACTTCTAGTTGTGTGATACATTCACTCAAAAGTACCTAAACTCACTATCAGGATCAGATCTCATAACTCACCGGTCCTCACAAAGATAGTGTTTGTCTGGTTCTGTTAAGGTTAACAACATGCTATGATCCAGTCCTCACAGCATGGGTTATACATGCCCACAAACAATCACCCCCCCCCCACACACACACAAAATTTTTCTTTCTCTCACTTTTCTCTGTCTCTCTCTTCTCCCTTTACATTTTTGACAAGGCAGTATATATATTTATTTTTTTCAAAAGGCAGACAAAGGTTATTTTTAATTTGACTTCTAAACCTTGAAAATGTTAAGTTTTTCTTCTTTAAATCATCTGCAATATTATTTTTATGCCCTGTCTGGCAAATACAGTGCGGTGGATGAGCAAGCAAGCAAGCACTAAACAGCATTAGAGCATCAGCATCAGCATCAACCATGAGGACTCTACGTGCCAGTCATTGTCATTTCACCCCCGTCAGCTGGCTTCTCCAAACTTCAATATTTGAATACGTTTTTGAGGATTGGAAGGGCAAAATATAATCTTGTGAAGATTATCCTGCTCTAGAAGCATATAAATCACCTACCACCCAGAGGAGGAGTCTAGGAAAGGGTGGTGGCGAAGGCAGTAATCAATAAAAAAAAATGAATACATTAAAAACATACACCAGCATGGGCAAATCAACAGGAGCAGGAAATGGCACAGGTACTAGACTAAAGCCATCGACAAGGGGGCAAGCGCGGTTGGAATTTGCCGCTACGGTGCAACCATCAACCTCAAACTTTCATTTAACCAATAAGACAATTTGTAAATATTTTACGCCAACGACACCAACAACGCCAACACCAGCAATGTCTGCTCAAAATCCATTCGGAAAAAGTATATCATACAGCAGTGCATTAGTACACTCAACACCACAAACCGCTAACGGCCCGAATTGCAAAATAGGAAGTCTAGACAGTGAGACACGGCTACCCTACGGGAATAGTGATGTAATGGAGAAAGACGGGCTAGAGCTGAGAGATTCAGAAGTTTTGAAACAGCCACACGACCAGAGTGTTTGGGTACACAGGAGAAAAAGCTTGAAGCCTTAGATCTTCCTTTGCTTGGGGAGAAAGAGCAAGACATACTGGGGCAAGTACATCAAGAAATATTTGAAATCTCATTGGTATTAAAGCACACGGAAGTGCTGAGAGGAATACAAGAGGAATCAAGTCAGGGAAAATTGGAAGTCTTGGAAATATCGTCAACATTGGAGCAAATAAATAGAGTCAGCCAACAAATGCATGCAGAGGTTAAAACAAATTCACAGGCAGGGGGAGGGGACAGCCAGCATAATTTGTCTCAGCCCCCGGCCCTGATACATAGTTCATCAATAATTCACAGCTTTGCTCTTGATCAAAATGTACTCTTGTTGCTGGAGGAACAGAGAGAGAATAGTCTCTCGGGGATCAGGATTTGCTCCACTCCACCGGCGAAACAAAATGTACACTCCACAATGGACGTTACAACCAAAATTCCCTGCTATCCTCAATAAATTCTACATTAGCAACAACCATCACGCTCTTACATGGCAAACACTAAAATTGGAAACTCAAATCAACACTATACAGGCACTTGCAATAGCCATGATTAACTTCGAAGCTAAAATTAACATCTTAGATGAAAAGATGGAGTCGCTGAGGTTGCAGCTAACTGCTAGATGCTCATGCCTTCCAATTGTGGAGAAACTTAGCACTTTGCCCGAAGTACTAACATCCATCAATATAGAACTAAAGCAAAGACAACAGGAAACCATAGTTCAGTGCTTCCAAAGAATAGTCGATGGAACTGCAAAAGATGGCATGAATAGTCCTGCAGGTGCAAAAATCCCCCCCAATGAGTTACGAACTGCAACGGTATTGAGCACCGTAAACAATCCAGAGGGGAAAACCTGCTCAGCAGAAATTAATTCGACACTGACGAACACACAAGTCAGTAAACCAATTTTGTGCTCGGACATATCTCCACTAGCTCTGAAGTCGCCGTCAGTTTCCAGTCAAAGCACGTCCTCTCCTGAGGAATCTGTAATCAATGAGAACGTGCATTGTAATAACAGTGGGGCCACAAATTTGGAGCATCATATAAAATGAGTAAAAATCTTTCAAGAAGGGAGAAGAAACATCTGAAAAAACAGGCCAAAAACTTAAAACAACAAAGAAAGGCAAAGGACTTACAACTGGGTGCTATAGAATTCGTCGACGCTCGATCCAAAAAACACCCACAACAAAGGCTTCCACACAAAAGAACCTGGAATCACAAAATTTCTTTTCCATTTTCCAAAGGGAAAGCCAGGTGAAACATCAATCCATAGCAAATAATCCTACATCCCAACCAATTTTGAATAGACCAGCCAACAATATGGAAGAGCAGTCACAGCACAAACTAGAAGTGACTCCGCAATTGGTCAATATTGGCAGTTTGCATAAAGAACAGCATGAATAAAGCCATAGGAAAGTTCAGCAGACAGCATTGGATAGAGAAATTATAGTATCCATACCACTGAATAACAATGAGTTTCAGGGGTCCAAGAAGCTAATAACGACCACGAAGTAACTCCAACAAACACGCAACGATCGGACGCATATTCTCTCGTGGCCAGCCAAACAGTACAAGGGTATAAAGAGGAGGAGAATAACACAATCATGTTCACACCTGAATACACATCACGGGGAAGTTTGAACACATTAAACTGGTCCAACATTCTACAAATTTTCCATCATATCCCTGAGTTCTCTACCATCTCCAGTGAATACCTTATCCAAGTACAATTTAAAATCTTGGACAACAATACAACCAGAGAGTCAACAATAGTAAAATGGACCGACGGCTCGATTGTACAAAAAATTATGAAAGAAAGAGATCGGTTTGCAAACTGGGGGATTAAGGTTCACACTCCAGAAGAAGAGAAATACCCAGTTATGCTAAAAAGAGGATTTCGTCTAAATTCAACACTGTGCCTAAGAAAGTCAATTTTAAAAGGGAAAAATTACGTCACTCGCACAACAGCATTTCCCAACATAAATATACCGTTTTTGCCCAAGTCCATTGAAACAAAGCGCATGTGCTCCTAGCACACAAGGAAATGGTTGCCTGAGCAATAAACCAGGCAACTTGCTGAAAGTAATCTCATGGAATGTTTATGGGCTAAAAGCGTCACTACATAATAAGGAAGTATTTGAATTCTTGCAGTCCGGAGACCTGTTATGTCTGCAAGGAACTTGTTTGCTTGTCCCAATGGCTATACTAAGGTTCATGGAGTATCAACAGCCTGCGAAAAAAGCGTAATATATTTGGAAGACTGTTGGGGGGCTTATGAATATATATGCAAATTAGTAGCAACATAAAAATAAAACCTCTATTAAACACGGACATGGTTCAGGCAGCCCTAGTGCAAGGATTGATATTAAACGGACGCCCAATAAAGATCATTGTCCTGAATATTTACTTTAATAGTAATGAGGCCCCCAGACACAGTGACATGAAAACGCTAGTGCACACTCTTGAGGAATAACTGAGCAGTCAACCAAATTGTGGGATTGTAATGGCTGGAGATTTTAACACGAAAAATCTTGGAATGGAACCAGATGAAGTATTGTCTACAGATAAGGCTGGAATGTTGATGTATAAATTCCTAAATATATGCAGATTAAAATCAACACAAAAGTGCTACGGTCTTAAATCAGCCTCTAACAAAGATACACAGGGACTATCTAAATCAATAATTGATTACATCTTCACGTGTGGTCGCCTGTATGAGCAAGTGTTGGAATTCCAAAAGCTTTCTCTCCCGACCAGTGACCATCTCCCACTTGCCACAACTTTCACCCTACACACGGCCCGTCTTCCAATTATCACCTCTGTGGGTAATACCAACGGGAAAGAAATGTAGGCTTGCCAAGGAGACTAAAGTTAACCAAAACAGATACATCAGCCCTAAGAAGGTGGAAAAGCAATTGGCCAGGAACTGCCGAAGATTCTACGGCAGGTAATATTAATGAGAAGTGGATTAAATTAACAACCATGGTATACCAACTTCTAACAGGTAAAGAACACTCGCCAGTCTCTGTAGAAAGGTCTTGTCGCTAATTTCAACCACGATGCAAAAAAGTGGAGCAAAGTAAGAGGTCACTCAGAATAGCCACATGGATCCATAAGCGAAACGGAAAATATGAAACATATCAAAACCAACTCCTAGCAAAGAAAATCCATAGGAAGAACGTGTTGGACTATAACAGGAAACAACAAGATTCGGAGTGGTTACATGTTTTTTCCTTTCTAAACCCAAATAAACAGGCTGAATTCTCGTCGTATATTAACAAGCTTTCTGGGCATGGCCAAGACAGGTGTAATGTGGTTGCTAGTGACATATGGATAACCTATGTAACAACATTATATTGTGACGCACAAAATTTGACATCAGCACACAACCAAAAACTCTTTACCACTACCGTTCTCCCCGAAACCTCAGTAGTATCCCCAGAAGACAAACCTGGACCGGCGGTGGTAAAGGAGCCATTAAATATGGAGTTACCTCCAGAAGCCCCTGTCATAGGTAATCGCGTGACAACAATCTTAAAAAACGTTAGCAAGGATGGGGCACCAGGCCCTAACGGATTACCAGGACAACTGTTTAATGAAGACCGCGATTTCTGGGGAAGCATACTCATGCCACTGTACCAGCATTGTCTGGCAAATTCAACAATTCCAGAGACTTGGAAAGGATCTTTACTACAACCTATTCATGAAAAGGGCAATACCAGGGACCCCTCGAACTACAGGCCGATAGCCCTTTTAGACATTGAAGCGAAAGGATATGCTAGCCTCCTTCTACAAGACCTGCAGACCTGGGCCAATGAAAATGAAATTCTACCAAGTTGCCAAAATGGCTTCAAGCCAGGAGCATCTACAATGGATAATATGTCAGGAGCATCTACAATGGATAATATTTTAGCCCTTGCATACATGATAGAACAGACTACATAGAAAAAGTTGCTGCCACTCTTTGCTTGTTTCATGGACTATTCTGCAGCCTTTGACAGAGTCAATCGGAGTCTGCTGTGGTGGAAACTACAAGGTTGGGGGATAACAGAGATTCTTTTGAAGGCAATATTTAGCCTTTACACTGGAACCTGGGTACGGGTGAAAACTTCGATGAATTCAGCTACTAAAAAGATCCCAACAGACCGTGGTTTAAAACAAGGCTGTGTATTGACACCTTTGCTTTTTAATTTATATTCGGCAGACCTCGCTAAAACTATTCTTAATGCAAATCTTTAATTCCTAAAAATTGTCTCAAATAGATTATTTTTAATGCAGTGTGCAGATGATGTGGTGCTACTAGATCACACAAAAGTAGGCATGCAGAGATTATTGGACGCACTAAACCTTTACAACATCAAGAATGACCTAAGAGCAAATACAGGGAAAAAAAGGTAATTATATTCGGAAAGTATACCAACAAACTCAGACAAGATTGGAGGTTGGGCAACTTGAAGATAGCAACAGTGACCAAATGCAACTTCCTGGGGGTGTGGCTGATGAGTAATGGGAGGTCAACAGCTCACCTCGCTTCAGTTGCAACAAAGGCCAAGGCAGTGACGTGCACCTTGTGTAAGCTTAATTCTAAACTAAATAGCCCGACAACAAAATCAATTAGAAAGGTGATAAGGGCCAAGCTGCTCCCCTCAATTACATATGGCCACCTAGCATTTCCTGCACTTTTGTTAATAGCGTTGAACATATCAACTGCCTTTAAGCGAATCTTCCAGATTCCTGCACATACACGAAATACCCTGGTGCGACTTGAATTCGGGTTGAATAAAGAAAGCTACAAGCACTGGGCAACATTCGTGCGATACTACAGAGGGGTTTGTGTGGCCCCTCCGAACACAATGAAGTCAACCCTGAAAATGATCTTTATGAAAGCAAATAAGTCATGGAGCAAAGGCCTGCAAACTGCCTGCACTGCATTACAGCTTGATATGATCAAATTACAGGATCTGATCTATCAGCCAGCCACACTAAAATCTATATTAAAAAAACAAGTTAGAGCATTATCTAGGGAAGAAGACATGAAGGAGTTGAATCGTTCCAAATGTAACAATGGGATATTTGCAAGCTCCTATGAAGATCGGTTAAGGCAACCATATCTCGATAGTGCTTTAAACAAGATCATTTTAAAACAAATTTTAAAGGTGAGGCTTATGGCATTGCCGATGAAAGATATTAACAGGCGCTGGAAATCCCTAGAGGCGATTACCATCTGCAGACTATGTCACCAGCATAATGAATCTATGCTTCATTTGGTCTGCATATGCCATTGCTTAATATACGCATGTCACACTTTACTGAGGCCATTGTTTTTAAAATATGGGATGCGTAATTGTAAGGATGCCCTGAAACTCTTGTTTAGACTGGAGACACCGATGGAACTGGCTAGGATCGCCAAATTTGCACAAAAAGTTAAAGAACGTTTAAGTAACACACATTGCACATTAGAACTTCAAGACTGCACTTTGGGCATGTCTAGACTCTGATTTGCATGTAATGACATGATTTAAGTATTCTGCATTTTATTGGAATTTCTCTTCAAAAATAGGTCCTTGAATGCCTCTCTATCTGGAAATTTGATATGATTTTGCCTGTTTCGTGAAATTTCTACACAGGGGAAGGCCCTTGTTTAAAAAAAGATGCTGTACGTACCCACTTTGTACCTTTTATTCTTTTTTCTTTTCATAATTGATACATGGGTTTTAGTGTTTTATTATCTATGATCTGCATTTCCAGGATTTGTTTTACTGGATGTAGTTCATCAAATTCGTAGCAGTCAATGATGGCTACTGTAGCAAGCAAGTTTTGTGGATATTTTATAGGAAACATTTTGTAACAATTTGTGTTAATTGATACAATAAAAAATGACATTCATTCATTCAGTGCAGAAATCCGTAAATTTACTCAGAACACCACAGCCAGCCACTAGTCACGGACCTTCTTCACATCTTGGTGAATATTTGTCGCTTAGAATTTCAGAAACTACAAAATAAGTAGATAGGTAGGTAGATATTGTTCAAATTTATCAAAACCCATTACTATAGTTACAAAATCACTTCTGTGAAATCATACATAGCTACCATATGATCGCATTAAACAAGTTACACCAATATTTGCCGACTTTGTAGACAATGTTAGGTTTGTTATTGGAAATAAGTAATACACTGTTTTTTTTGTCTAATAAGTAATTCAGTTCTCGCTTTGCGAGGCTTAAAGTGTAATTTGTCTGTATGAGAAAAGCAAAAATCTAGGAAACATCGGAATACATTATACCTGTTGTTGAATTCAAAATGTCTGTCCTTGCTAAATTATCTGCAAAAAAAATTCTGCCAGGTGCTTTAACCACCCATTATTACTTGCAAGTGCCTAATTTAATTTGGTATTTTAAGTAGGCAACACGTAATAATGTTTTTTTCGGCTCACAGGCAGTCTCAGCTCAGAAGGACAGTAAACGTCCACCTTTATCTCATTCGTGATAGTTTACATTGAAATGGATTTGTAGGATGTTCTTGGCGATGGGATGTTATTCTGTTCATTGCTATCATATTTTTGAGAATCTAGAGAAAATATGAATCATTAAACTGCAAAGACGAGGGAAAAAGCACAGACGCATTACCCGCAAACAATCTTTGTTTGCACCAACTGGGACATAACTCATCCGAGAAAGTACATTGAAATCGAATGTCATTCAGATATTAGAGCAATGGAAAATTATCAACAATTTTAGACTGCAAAATAATGAAAGTCTTAATTTTCCCGAACAATTTTTGTCTATTATTATTATTATTATTATCATTATCATTATTATTATTATTATTATTATTATTATTATTATTATTATTATTATTATTATCTGTTGCGAGGAACATTAAGGTCCTCTGCTCGAATAAATGTGCTGTTCTGTATTACATTAATTTAGAAACAAACATATTAAGCAACAGAACTCATCCAGATGAAAACAAATGGGTCATTAATGGCTCATTGTATGTCAGAAGGTTTCAAAATGGTCAAGCGTGGTGTGGGGCAGCTGCATCTCGGATCTGTAACCACACAGCACTGCACCAAACAAGCATTGCCAAAGCCAATAGAACTGGTGCTGGCTTTGTTTTTGCAAAACGTATTGCTGGGGAAGCTGCTGGGCCCTCGTCAATCTAAAGAAATGCTGGCTAAAGACCAACATATTTAGTTAGTCTCAAAATACACACTGTCATAGTAGTCCCTGGAGGGAACTACTTTATGTGAGAATGTGCTGCTTGTGAAAGGGCAGAATGCCATCAGTGACAGTGAAGTCAGCCAATGGCTGAAGAGGTCGAAACCAGAGTCCCATTTTGTAAGCTGTAGTGTGGTGAAGAAAAATGTGAATAACACTATGACAGACCACTGTGTGAAGAGGACTGGCTGAGAACGCCTATATGAAAGTCCATTATAGATGTCCTTATAAAATGAAAAGGTCTAGGCTAATCCAGACCTAAAAATGGCGACATCTAAAACTTTAAAAAATACAACTGAGGCAATGTTATGACATTGTTTTCAGAGATTCTGCAAGAGCAGTTCAGTAAGTCATTCATGTACATTCATTCACGCAAGCACACCTCAAGCAGATTGCTCTATTCCACAGGAAGGGCAATTCATCTGGGTGTCATCTTGGCTCTATTAAGGAGTGAATGACACTGAATAAATTGTTTTGTTACTTAGATGGAAGATGGCAATGACATTATCTTGTGCCAACCTCTAGTATTTTTGTGAGTGTGATCGATGTGTTGTCTGATATTGCACATTGGCCCACTTGATATTTGAAAAACTAACAAACTAACACAGTACCACCGCCATATTTGCTGAACTGCATTGGGTCAAAGGGGAGACAAGAACACTATCATGTTTACTAAGATATGGCACTGTTTTTCTTGTTCCCTGTGCTTCGGCACGTCATGCAGCTTCGCATCACGCACCTATTCTTGAGCCATGGTGCAAGGGTGTATGTATGAAACTAGCATAGGTTTTGTACAGAAAGATTATCCTTCCAGTACAAAAAACTAAGTGTATACACAGTTTAAAACGTTCCCAAGTTTTATGTGTGTTGTAGAAGCAAAGCTAAAAATGTTTGATAAAAAGAAAACGTTTCTCCAATGTTACACCTACCTTGAAGAGGTGTACATTTTTATGCAATGCCCAGTTTACCTTTTTTACTAACCAGTGCTCAGTGAATAAATCCATGGGTGGTTAAATCACGTCTATGTAACCACCAAGAGACACACCCTTGTCGCAAGGTAGCAAAGTAGCACAAAGAGATACTTTGCCTTACGTTTGGGCTACTTTCCTCCGCGAATCAACATTTGTGCTGGAAAGTGAATCCCGTTTCTATTCTTTGCACCCATTTGAATGACTTTTGGTGACATTGCACCAGCACAAAGACTTAATTAATCTGGCCTTATGCTATAGCAATCAGGAAAATTCAGTGTTTCATTGGATACTCAGGAATAGCCTGTGTTTAGTAACATTCTAAGCAACAGAACAAGCAATCAAAGGTTATCATGCCCTGAACAATGCTGCACATGCTGAGCATGCGAATAACACCATTTTGCTGTCTCAAAACAGCCCCAAAATGTTGTTTAATGTGGTACAAGAATTGTCTGGCGCAACCCACCAACATGGGCCTCCAGAGCTAACTGAAGCACAATGCGAAGTATCGGCTGAGTTTTTCACAGATAAAATTGACAAAACCTATTCTGAATTCGACACTAATGTAGAATCGCTATCTAAGACCATTAATCCACCACCAGATTCTATTCCTCCCTCCGTAACACTGGACAAATAGGATAAACTAGGTAATTCACTTGATAACTGGCTGCCTCCCGATATTTCATCCTTAAGTCACATCCTAGCCAGTATCCAATCGGGCCCCCCTTAAAGGATCCCCTTCCCATCCCTGTCCTTCAAAAATTGGACCTTCCAATTCTCAAACTCATTATGGAACTTCTTAATGCGTCACTTCGTGAAGAAGTAGTACCAGCGGGGTGGAAACATGCCATGATCCTCCCCCTGCCAAAGAAAGCAAATGCTGATCCGGAAGTTCTTTCTTACTTTCGTCCGATCTCTTTGCTCCCGGCCTTCTCCAAAATCCTTGAAAAGCATATCAATCACCAGTTGACTCGGTTTGTTGACTCCCAAAATATCCTACACCCATCCCAATCTGGTTTTAGAGCAGACTTTTCCACGGAATCCACTCTGTTGGGAGTCCCCAAAACTATCCACCAACGGCTGTATATGGGAGACACTGTGGTACTCATATTACTTGATTTTAGTGCCGCTGTTGACACTGTGTCCCACATGACCCTTCTTCAAATCTTACATTCTAGGGGCATTGTCGGACCAGCTCTGAAATGGCTGGAGAGTTTTCTATCGAGCCGAACGTTTCAGGTTTCTTCCCTGAAGGCAAGCTCTAAATCCCATGCTTCCCCTCATGGAGTACCACAGGGCTCAATTCTCAGCCCTTTACTCTTTAACATTTATGTCAGTCCTCTGGTGACGTTAGCGGAAGAGGCTGGGCTAACCATATATTCATACGCTAATGACACCCAGCTTATATTTTCCCTATCGTCCAAGGACACTTCCAAGGTGTCCTCTCTCCAAACAGGTCTACAAGAGATAGCTGGTTGGATTCACATAATAAGCTGAAACTTAATGGAGGTAAAACAGAACTACTAATCCTCGGTGGAAACAAAGATCTCTGGGGCCCCCATCATTGGCCTCCTCAAATGGGTGACCTCCCCCAACCATCACAATCTGTTCGTACCTCGGCATAATTATAGATGATGAACTATCTATGCGTCAGCAAGCGATTAAGGTCGCCTATATCTGCTTTTTAATTCTGAAATGGATCAAAAGAATTCTTTGGATGCTACCACCTTCGACACAAAAAACTGTGGTCCAAGCCCTGTATTGTGTCCAGACTGGACTACAGCAACGTTCTGTATTTAGGCGCTAACAAGGAGGTGCTCCGGAAGCTGCAAGTGGTCCAGAACTCTGCAGCCAGACTTCTTTGCCAGTTACCTCCAAAGGCCTCCATTTCAGGTTCTCTCCACGACCTCCAGTGGCTCAGGATCGATAACCGGTCCAAATTCAAAGCCCTTTGCCAAATGCACAAGATTAATGCCGGTACTGCACCCCTTTACCTCAGGACCTTAGTTCACCCTTATATCCCAACATGCCTTCTTAGGGGTAAGTTTTAAGTTCCCAGGATCAAACTCGCATGCATGGGTGGTCGGTCCTTTGCTTACTTGGCCCCTATCTCTATGGAACTCTCTCCCATCTCCACTTCGCTATGAACATCATTACCTCAAGTTCCGTAAAGGCCTCAGAACCTGGTTATTCAACCTCTAGAGTTCTGTCTTCTTTTTCTCCAGCATGGGTCCCTAGGTGCCGGGAAACCTTTTGCGCCATATACATTTAGCAATAATAATAATAACAGAAAGGCTGCACAAATATATTTCACCACACTCATCGTTTCACCCTCTCTTCTCCTATTGCAGCACATAGAGACAATTGTGCATGCTAAGTTCTTCTAGAAATACATACAACTGCAGGATTTATTTACCTTACTCCTAGGAGTTATAGCTTTAGAAAGGTTGTGCCTCTAATACCACTCTTCTTAATATTAAGTGCATTACCATGTTTTTCACAAGCATTTTGCTGGCTGCCTAGGAGTGAACGGGTGAAACCAGACAGAGTAATACACCACGATTCTGTCCTCATGCTTCTAAGACTCTCCCAAACATTGAATGCCACTTATTAAGCAATCCCTCTCTGGTTCTGGCAAGCATCTAAAGTTCTGGTTCACTCTAGGAATGCCAAAAGACACTGGAGAGAAGCAGTTTCATGTACTATCATTGGTGAAATTCTAATGGGCATATTTACAAGCCCCTATCGCCAAAGAAACTTCACTTTTAATGATGTGCCTGGCGCAATAAGAGCTTTTCTCCACAACACCCATTGATATTGATGCTGCTCCCTATTTACAGGGGTGGCGTAAATAGGAGACATCGCCAAAATTAAGACTAGGAAAAACCTGGTCTTAACATGGTGAAACAGGGAGAAATACTTTATTTCTCCTAGGTTTTGCTGTTTCTCTGTGTGCTGCATTGTGCAGCACACATAGATACAACAAAACCCCATGAATAATTGTTTATGTGCAGGAAGGTGTCTCTTACTGCACATAAACAATCATTAAAAAAATGCCGATTAGCAATTTCTATGTGTGCGGCACAATGCAGCAGACATAGAAGTTACAATTCGCCATTTATGATTGTTTATGTGCAGGAAGGGACAGCTTCCTGCACATAAACTATCATTAACCCTTGCACTATGGTGCAAGGGTGCCCGTGTTGGTAATAGGCAGCATAATTTAGCGCCAGCACTAGGGAAATACAGAGACGTGTCGTTTATTTGTAAATACGGCACATCCCTGTGTTTTTGGAATGGCGGAGCATGGCGTTAGCATTTTGTGCTTAACACCATGCTCCGCCATTCCATTGTAATAATGCCCCTAAGTATTCTGAGATTAACATAACTGACCCTGCTGGAGAAGTCAAATGACACCATAGAACCATTAATTAGCATACTGGCCCATTCTGGCATGCTGTAACATTCTGTAACATAAAGACGCAATAGGTAAATAAATACCAATACACGAAGGTCCTCAAACTGAGGTTGGCTCCTTAAATTCAAACTTATGGGAAGAGTTTCTCCGACACCAAAAATCCTCAGCCAGAGATTATTTATTTGACTCACTCCAAGCCTTGGGACCGACAGATCTCTCGGGCACCCCTACTGATCTAATTTCTTTTTAAAAAGTCACGAAAAAATCAGCACAAATGTTCTCCTCCATTGAGGACAGGGAGGCATTATCGAAAAGAGTGCATGGCTGGATCACACTCGGAGACCCTGTAACACTGCAACCTCAAGTATACCTTAGCATTGGAAGAAACCTAAAGATGAAAGAAATATTTTTTAAATTATGCCTTGGGGTAATTCCAGTTGCACCTCACTTACCGTCTTGGGAAAGAAAAAACAGCCCTCAACAGTGTCGCTTGTGTAAAGCTGGTAAAGAAGATATCATACATGTAACTTGCATCTGCCCCAATTTAAAGGACCTGAGATACAATTTATTGAATGGATCATTTAAACTACATGGTGTTCGAACATGCAGGCAAGCAGTCAAACTGTGTTTTAACCCAACCAAAACAAAATTGAATTGTTGGGTCACTAAGTTTTTTGAATTAGTAGCAGAACGACACAAGAGCACACCGAATACGGATCAATAAATGTCAGATCGAACAGCTCAGCGATAACTCCTTGAAGCATCTGAACTTTTAATTGCAATGATGATTATTAACTGACATTTAGCAAATTTGTAGGTTTTAGAAAGTTGCACAAAATGAACTTTTAGTACCTTTTAGCAATGTTCTATAATTTTGTAAAGGTTTTAATTAATCACGTACAAATAAAAATTACATTCTAACTTACTTCTCTAATGCCCTTTGACTAAACACTTGCCACATTAAATGAATACGTTCTATCTAAGTTTTCAAACTAAATTATTCTGTGAATTTAAGGTGGGTAATCTATTTGAAATGTTTGTGAATATGCGCCAAAGAGGGTGTCTCCTGGTGTTTTCAAAATTAACAAATGGCACCTGCTGCAATTCCCTGGGAAATTCACATTTCCCTACCACCTCAAAATCATCTAACAGTAGAAGCTACAAACGTGGTGTATTTTCTTCTGTCTTAAATGAAATTTGCCATTCGAATGTTCTGCCCATCTTGTTTGACTGAACTGAAAAAGTAAATCTGACTTTGTGTTACCTTAAATTATGCCATTTGCACTATATATATATATATATATATATATATATATGGTTTTATGGAAGAGGTAGTGTAAGATAAGAGAGATACAATGTGAAGCAAGAGAATACGGGATGATACTGCTCCCCTGAAAGGTTATTGTTTTATATTTCCGTGAATCCTTTTATTCTATTGTTTTTTGATGTGTAACTTTCTGATTTTTATTAACCAAACTTGAGTGGCATAGAAAGCATATTGTCATCACCTTACACTGCACTCAAGTGGAAAGCAAAATGATGGAATGTATCACAAACTAACATACTGTAAGCATGAAGAACAATGGAATCGCTCATTAGGCATCACATGCATGGTAACAATTCAAATTACCTTGTGCTGTAGGATATTTAACCATGTACTGAAAATAACATAGGAGGGAAGTCAATCAAAGAACAGTATACAGGCAGGAGAAAGCAGTGCAATCAGAGAGCCCTCAAATAAAGCACAACTTTACTGCATCAGTGTATTTCAAATTCATGTTTCAGGCTATACCCCTGAAGTACTAAATTCCGGTGGAAACTGATACCCCGATAATTGAGTATAAGATGATTATATAGGAAAAGAAAGCACACAAAAGCCAATGACTTCAATGCTTGTAGACAGTCTAATAATCTAACGGTGGAAGCAAACCCCTAATATTCTTCTGTACCCCAAAAATCGATCACCCAAAAATTACCAATAACATTTTGGCTCCAGAATTCTTGTTTGGTCTAGTGGTTAGAAGCTGCACTCCTCATCTGGGAAACAACAATATAGCTGAGTTAAATAGCATGGAATATAATAAGCATAAAGAGTTGAATTCTAGTTCAAAATAGGCAAAAAGGATTTTATTACAGAAAAGAGTGCATGTGCTATATAATCTGCAAAAAGAGAAAAAAAGGCAAATGGTCTCAGAAAGGCAAAGGTACCCCAACTACTATAGAACAGAAGGTTTTATGGCAAAACCCACAATTCTCCTAGTAGATTCTGCAAATTCAGAATAGCATGATCATGGTGCGGGTCGCATTTGGCAAACCAGAAACAACAACGTAAAAATGAGGACTTACAAAATCCTTTAAGCACTAACTCATTTCATAAGGTGAGATACATTATCTATTGCTTCCTCAGCATCTGCACTCGGAGATTGTACAACACAAACAAACTTTTCTTGAAAAATGGCTCATAGAACTCACACATCTCCTCTGGAACCTCTAGTGGAAGTTCTTGATAATGATACTTTGGGTACACCATGGAAGTCTCATTCACAATGCTATGAGATACAATATCATTTAAGTCATGTGCTCAATTCTCCCTGGAAGAAGAGGAGAGATGGTTTTGCAATGGGGCACTGATTAGTAGGGGGGTGAACAGGAACTATTTGAACAGAACACAGAAAGCAGCATACATTTGAAAATTAATAGTGTACTGCACAAAAATGTGGCCCATCTCACCCATAGCATAATCTAGACGTCTATATGACCTAAGCATTTCATTTTAGGATCGATTTTATTCATTCATCAATTGTAACTGTGTGCATCATTAAAGCTATAACAGTTCAGAACAATTTTTGCATGACAATTGCATATCTTGCATATTTTGAAAAAAACTATAGCATAACAACTTGCAGGTGCTTGTGTAGCATTCCAGCCCATCATTCTGTTGCCCTCCATGCCACCTCAGATTAGAGCTAGCTATATGCAAATCAGCCTGGGTCATCCAATAGGAGCAGTGCCACCTGAACTGCCAAGCAGGCCTCTCAGAACTGGAACATCGGCAACCTAAGGCAGCCTTTGGCCTAGTTGGCCTCTTCAGTGGAGTGCAGCTTCGTTCCAGCGGTACAATGAGCATGGGATCCACATTTAAGCATCGTACTGAGGAATACAAAAAAAGTGATGGATAGACTGCGTGAATTAATAACAGCCATTGGTAATTACTGCATCCCAGTCCATCGTTTCTTTGCCCAACATATCTCCTGGTGCAAGGCAGGGCTAGATGATGCCAAATACCTGCACTGGCAAGTCTCAACAACTTGTTCTGGTCCTCTAGACATCAAACACATGATGAAATCTTAACTTTTCTCAAAACTGAAGCTCCACCACTTGACCCTTAGTGAGAAATCTCAGGCCCTGGGTACCAATAGCAGTCAGGAGTTCTCAAATTCTTAAATGAGTCCTCGTCTTCTTGCAGAAGTCAGACATCTTCATCCAGCATGGCCTTCATTTTCAGATGAAGTCTTAACAGGTCCAGGAATGTTCTTAGAAGGTGATGGTTGAAGAGCTAGGTGCATCATTTGAGCGAGCAAGTTAAAAAAGAAATACTCCCATTCAGACCTATATTCCTCCACCTCCTTTTTAAACTCTTCCTAATTGCCTTACTGTAAAATTACTCAGGAGCCCCTGTTTCAAGAATCCAGCTGCCACCAAGCAGACCGGTCTTGTCGGACCTGCCCGAATGCAGGCCCAGAATGAATAATGCGGCTCCCTTAAGGGGAGGATGGCGTAGCCTTTAAGACTGTGCACTCCCTTGCAGGAAGTTGCTCGCCGTCAGAGTGACTTCCTGCTTGCTTTCGGCAACTTACCTTGTGGGAACGCTGGTTGGCGTCCTTTCCTGGCATCTTTTGTGCCTGTTTTCTGGGTGTTGTCGTTGCTTTGGTTCCTGTCGTCTCTGCGTTGGGTGGAGAATCACAGTGCGTGAGTTCTCCTGGAGTGGCTCCTGTCTTTTTTTGTTTCATGTTTGCTGCTAAAATAAAGAGAAAAATACAATGAGGAGACTTTATTAACTTCTTCTGGGTAACGCGCTGAAAACGCTTCATTATTTTGAGAGAATAACTTATAGGTTCGTATTTCGGGAATAGAGTCTATTTTCTGTGTTCGAGCTGTCTATCAAAGAAACAAAAAAAGTAAGAATATTTATTAGTGGTATTTAATTTGAGAATAATGAAATATTTCAAAGGTACTTTATTTTATTAAAAGCTGCATTAACCTTATGTTACACTTATCATTTATATTTTTAGTTCTGCCTGAAAACGTATTTTTATATGAGGCAATGAGGCATGAAGGGATGCTTAATTGTTTACAGTTTTTTATAGAACATGTGTACTGTACCTGCAAGTTCCAAGGAAAGCATGTTTTGTAGATTTATAGACTGCAGGGTAGTTGAGCTATTATGTAATAGTTATATATTCCCTACTAGTTAGAGAAATTCGAGCAATTACATGATGTTCTTTTCTTTTCAGTAACTAGTCAGTCTAACCAGAAGGACAGCACTAAAGAACATTTAGATGGCGAGGGAATTGTCAGTTTTTCTCCTACCTGTGCTACTTTCAGTCAGGTGTAGGGAAAAAGCGTAGTAGTCTTCATAACGTAATAATAGTTATTTTAATTACAGGAGGAAAGAGAGTGGGAATTCAAGGCGACACTGTAAAAGAAGCCTACCTTTCTATCCCCGTTTCTGGGGTGGGCAGGATTAGGCTTTGATATAGTTTAGACTGTTTTGCTTGACCCGGAGGTTGGGAGTATTCTTTGTGACCAACCATTTCAATCCAGCGGAAATGCATACCAGGTGAGATATTGTAAAGATGTTCACCTCCTTAACAACTCCCCTATTTAGAGTGGCTCTTCTCCAATGAGCCAGGATAGAAAATGTATTGCCTTTCAAGACCTGGAGACTGACTGTCTAGGAAGGTGCTGTGAATGAATAGTGAATAGGAGAAGCCCTCCCAGGCATCTTCAGGTCAAAAGAGGTAATGCTAAAGTTGCTCTTTGTTTGGCTAACTCTAACTGTCCATTCCTAGATCCCTGCTAAGTGATCAGCACTTAACCCTAATTTGCAATATTTTGGGTTCAGAAGCAGACTATTGACCTCTGAGCCAGAGTCATTTATGTTCCAAGCCAAGCATGTGTAACTCGGGAGGTGTGATTGGTGACAGAACCATTTTTTAAAACAAAATTGCCACTTAAGTTACCATAAATCTGATACCACATTTAAATTCGTAACTTAAGTACAAAATTAGCATTTCACATTTCCTGAAACAGAGATAAGTGCAGAGTTTAAACCCAACTAAGCCTGTTATGCAAAAAAGTTATAGCAACACAAAAAGATGATGGACGGAATGCTGAACATTGTCAAACATTCACTCCCAGTACAGAGATCTGGGCCTAAAGCCATCATTTCTTTGCTCACCATGCCATTCCATCTTGAACCCAGACACATGCAAATTAGTCTTGACGCTGCTCCCCATGGGAACAGTCCAGCACAATTAGCAAGGCTAGGTCCGCCCTGGACTGGAAACAAGTATCCTGTGATGGGATTTGGGGTATCAAACCTCATCAGCCAGGCTAGCTTCAATCCAATAGCATAGTGAGCACAGGACCCACATCTCAGTATACCCATCCCACTTAGGGCGACTATAGCAACAGAAAAAGATAGTGGATGGAATGCTGAACATTGTCAAACATTCACCCCAGTACAGCGATCTGGGTCTAAATCCATTGTTTTTTTTGCTCACCCTGCCTTTACAGCTTGGACCCAGCCACATGCAAATCAGTCTTGACCTTGCTCTCCATGTGAATAGTCCAGTCCAAACTGCCAGGCAAGGCATACACAGTAAAGTAGCTTGTAGGCTTTATTTCACTGTGAGAGCACACTATCAGTAGTGTGCCCAATATCTGTATATTTTTATATATTAGCACCAGACCGCGTGGGCATATATGGAACACTTTAAAGCTGGCATATGACAATATTAAAAAAGCCTTTTCCTACATGGAGAAACACTTTTCCTTGACGTGTCACTGCAAAGCATTTAAACTGCATCCCAGCCAGACAACAGTGATGCTTTTAGCAGGCAGATATTTCTGTCATATATATGAGTGTTATAAAAACCCACTGCAGCCCACATCTGATATTTCATTTCTACTTCATAGGTGCATTTTCTGTGTCTTGTACAATGGTTTTACAGGTCAGTTATAGACCAATTAGGTGAAATCTTTTTATCACTGCAGTTTTAAGACCAGACCACACACTCTATGGCACTTAATAGCAGTGTCACAGGGTACAGAGTCCTAAAAGCAGAAATATAGTGTCCAAAAAAAAGATGAAAAATCAGTGGAGACCGTGCAGTAAAGGCACATTTTCTACATTGCCAAACTCTTAATTGCGATATGAATGCTAATCACACATATTGCAATTCTCTTGGGCACTCACAATGACGGCCCTATTCTTCTCACCAAATGATGCTAAAATATACCATTGTTTCTACAAGATCCAACTTATCAACTGCAGATACAACTCCCAGGGGCCTCACATTTGTTAGGCAGTTTCCAATTTTCAAACTTTGTATTGACAATCATTTAAGTTAGTATGTCTCCATAACAGCAATGTAATTATGCAATCCTGTACAAGCATGGCAGTGTAAATAGTATAATAATTAATGGTACTCAATATATTTTTCTTAAACTTCTAACCATTGTAATGATTTTTATTAATCAGGCAATAAAGACGTTGTTATTATTATTATTATTATTATTATTATTATTATTATTATTATTATTAATAATATTATTATTATTATTATTATTATAATTATGCCTGAAATAAAAGAAAAAGAATAATTGCCTCATTTAGACCGTCTGCCATAAACAAGCAGGTTTGAAACTCTGCAATGGCCATTCTTTTCCGGTTTCATTCAAAAGGTGGGTGAACTGTCTTCTTGCAGATGCCCGAACCCCAACTGGCTCCCTTGTCTGACATATTTAGCTGGGGATGTATCCACTGTAGGGATACCAGATACACTGGATCAAAAGGCATTCCCTGTTTAGGGCAATCCATGTTAACCACGGTGACTGCAACCATGAAAAACTGTGTTCGTGATGCTCAGGGTAACACAGCATGCCAAGGACATTGTTTAGTTGATTTTCTACAATAAATAGCATCTAGATGATGTTTCTGAGAATCCAACCAAATGCCCACTGGCCACCACAATATTGCAGCTGCCCAACATTAGAACATTTGCTGAAAGCTCTTGAGTTGCCACTATTGGAAAAAAATCTCTATATATTGAAAACTGGTGGGCAATTAACTGTGGGCCCAGAGAAGGTGGACCCTTTGCTGACTCACTAAATTGTCAGACTAGCTATAATAATTAAAATAACCTTCTAATTCATTCAAATTCGAATTTCTATCCTAAACACTGATGAAGCGATATCTCATCAATCCTAAATGTAATAGCTCAGTATGACTTTTGACACTGAAAATGAAAGTGGGTTCACCCTTCCTTATTCGTTTAGTTCAATATTTGCCGATGAAATGGTGCGTTACAGACTCATGGGATATCAGAGCACGTTAGTAGAGGAAAATAGTTCAATCTCCAAAGATATATGATAAATCGAAGAATATAAGACCCAAATCACAAATATTTTGCTTTGTTTTACATTTGTAATGCGCCTGAATTCTAGGAGTGAGTGAAGAATACTGCTTCCTTACCCCTGGCATTCATGAGTAAGCCATTTCTATTACAATAGTAATTCACACCTACTCGTGCACCAATCTTTGTGACTGTGGCCCATAACCCCGAAACAAAATGATATTTAAAAAGATAATCAAACCTCTTGTCTTATTTTCATTTTGCCTTTAAGAGGAAGCAAACTCAAAATAAACATAAATAGAGATTGTACACACACCTGCTAGGAATTGAATACCTTTGCAGGTAATGTTGTAAAATGAAGTGTTAGGGATCTTTTTTAATACTAACACTCACTGCAATCAGGGAGCACCATGTCGAGCAGGCCATAAAACGCTGGGTCAGACGTGGACTTGGATCAACCACACCCCCCCCTTACCTCCAGGGGTGCCACACAGGCCAATGCAGCCCCTCTGGTGAAGCCCCCTACCCTTCTAAGGGCCCAAACCCTGCAGGGGGCCTGCATTCAGCCCAGAGCCTATGACTGTCTGGGAGATATTTAAGACTCTGTGGACCCTCATCACATTCTGAAAGTAGGGGAGGCATCCGTTTGCATTATCCCACTGCTCCCTTCATTGTTGTTACTATAATGCGTATTCACGCGATTACATCATCTAGTTCTAGACAAAACAATTGGAGTTTTAGCACATTAAAACGCCTGTTTTGCTGTGCTTTGCCTGTATATCTCCAACATTTCGTAAAAAGTACTGAACAAGGCATTCCCAGGTTGTTAGCTTTCCTTTCAAAACAGCAATCTTGTATTATTTCATCATATTGCAGAAAAGTGAGGCGATTTCATAAATATGTCTGTAAGTGACAGCAGAACACAAACACATTAACTCGCATAGCAGCATTACCTTCACATCAGACTAATTTCCTGTATACAACACTGAAAAGCATAACAAGAAGACAGATGTGCTCGGCGCCTCCTGACACATTTGTATTGCTGTTACACCAGTGATGTTCCAATTATTGCTATGCAGTGACAGCCGAGGTGCACGAGGGTGGAGTGTGGCTGAAAGGGAAGAGGACTGCAGACTTACCAGAAAGATAAAATATCTTCAATTATAAAGTAGAATACAACCATTCGTTTTCTTATTTACCAGAGCTTGATAAATAGGTGTTCTGCACATAACTGATGACACATTGGAATGAGCTATTGAATAGCTCACTTAAACAAATCAGTTCATTAGTATTATCACACTGACAAACATATGATAAGGTTTTGTACTGACAGAATATTCTTAGTTTCCACCTCTCAAAGTTTCTAATTAAAAGGGGGTCATTAATCACAGTCTGTGTGGAAGGGCGTGGTGAGGCTGGCACAGGCTGTAATCACAAAATATATTACAACAGTGAATATCGCTGCTATTCATGTGAATTGAAAGTATTCATTGTGAACCTGAATCTGTACATTGAACGATTGTGTAAATTACACTTGTGCTAGTGTAATTTTGCACCATCATTTGCACTGACATTTGGACCAACTCTTCAGTTTTGCTTTAAGACTGGTCATTAGGGTCAAATTCCAGTTTTAGACGTGGCTTTAGATAGTACCTTTCAATTTTTCTATAATGATGTGTATAATACATTCACTTATAGAGGCTCTTCATCTATCGGCCTGTTATTGCATCATTCACATTTTTTCCACTCACTATAGCAATCAGCAAGGGACAGTGGTGAAGTCCATGTCCACCACTGGCTACCTTCACTATGGGTGAAGGCATTCTGCCCTTTAACAAGGAGGACAGCTATACACAAAATAGTTCTCTTCAGGGCCAAGGACTCCTTAAGCAAAGTGCGTTTTTCGAGATCAATACACTTTTTCCTTTTAGCCGAGATGTTTTATACAATGAGGAGGGCCTGGCAGCTTCTCCAACAGTAACTTTAGCAAAAAGCATGCCAACAGAAAACAAGCATTGACACAACTGAAAGGCTGGTGGCCAACACCAGACCTATTGACCTTGCCTAAGCTTTTTACAGTTATCAGGAGGCGTACATTTTGATGCAAAATATTACCAATCCCACAGGAATCTATGTGATATGAAACCAATGGTGCAAAATTGCACTGATTCAATGTATGTAAACAAACCACAGAGTGCGGAAAGTGAATAAATGCTTCTCATGTCTCCTGGCAGGTCCAACTTCAGAAGGTGCTACTGCGCCAAAAGGACTTGAGATTCCTTTCCGCATTATTAAGACGTCAGGAAGGGTTTTTTGGCAGATGTGCCTGCTTTTCCTGTCCTTACAGTAAAACAACTCAGTACAGTATGAAGTATAATTTTTGAGAATTAGCAACACAAAGAAGGCATCCTGTGTCTCCACAACTAGGGGAAATAAAAGATGGCACACAATTTGAGTGAGTATTCGCAGGTATGAAAGCCATCAGGGATCAAGATTCCTATATTTAAATAAGAATGTATTATGAAGCATTCATTCTTGGGCAGTTCCACAAGAATTTGGAACTCACTTCCTTCAGATCTCCTCACCACCTCATGCATGCAACCCTCAAAAAGGAGTTCAGAATCATCCTGTTCCATATTAATTTAATTGCATCTAAGAAGATACCCAGAAGGTGGTTTCAGCCTCTGTTGATGCTGCTCTGAACTCGGATTTCACCTGTATGTTTACACTTGGTTAGTTGTCTGTTTTATTGCCTGAGCTTAACTCTTATGTTGCTGATGTTGGACTCTTTTGTACAGCACTCTAACTCCCTTGGGCCAGGTTTTTGCTATTAAACTCTTCCCTATCAATGACAATAAACATCCAGTATAGGTACACAAGACATGGAATGGTCTATAATCTTTTGTTGTTTCATGTATTTTTTTATTTAAAGTATTTGGTGCAGCACAAATCTACCAACAATGAGTAGACAACACAACTTTAGTGTAGTAGCCGTATCTCATACATCAAGTGCTACACGCAGAGCAGTAGTAGGTCAAAAGCCTCAGCACTGTAAGGGAGTAAGATCCAATATTCTTTCTCATAGGGGTGGGGGATGTTGACAGGTGACGGAATAGGATTTATTTATTTGCTTATTTTTCTCTATGCTGTCATCTGTCGATTTCCCCCCCAACCCGCCCTACCCCCCCTTACCTGCATGGACCTCCCCTGTAGAAGACCAGGAATGTCTGTTTCCCTCAATCACAGTTCTTTATTTGAATGGTGTAGCATGCAAGCGCCTTATTTAAAGTTTGGCATATGCAGGACATTTTCCAAAGGAGAGTGGATGCCCAAACTGCTCTAATTAGAGTTTATAAAGGCACCGTACACTTTAAATGGGTAGCCAGGGCATTCATTCTTTTTGGTAGATGCCTGCATTTAGCACATACTAATTATGTCTCCAGGCCTTTTGACTGTGCCTATGCCAACACATTTTACCACTAGGACCATGTGCCTCATAAGTCTTGTATGGTCCTGAGTCTGTATTTATACTTAGGGCAGTGCAGTGTGTGTGTTCCACATTACAGATACCATGACATTGGGGGTAACAAGGGATTTCTGAACATTCACTAAAGACACAATTGTATAGTATAACGAACCTGTGGATGTTAATATTACAGAAATCTACCCTGTAAGGCACACGCTCCACAGGGAATTAAGTTGAATGACATAAGTCCTGATTCACTAAGCTCTTTGCATGCTTACATGACTCATAGGTGTGAAAATATCAACAATCATGTGGGTACTAGGCCACTGTGTTTGGGCGGAAATTAATGTCTAGCTGACTGCCCTGTGGAATCTAGACATATCTAATCAAGTGTTTTAAGAAGATGGTAAATAAAAGTGTCAAACTGCAGCGCTAGGTGGAGGACAAGGGAATGGTGCCAAAACTAGTGCACAGATTGTTGGTGCTGAGTTCCTACGATAACCAAAGGATCTGGTCTTTCCTGGAGACAGAGGGAGAAGAACGCGGCAGAGGCGCTACCAAACTCTCGAACAGGACATATCCAGTCCCCGAGTGAAAGAGAAGAATCCTTATATGCCCGTTCATGAGAACTTTTTAACTTACACAAACATATACCGCCAAATTTTAAAAGGGATCTGATGTAAAGAGGAGACCAACCCGACCATTATACAGAAGAAAGACTTACTTACTAGGAAAAGTGGCATCACCCCCGAGGTAAACCAAAAAAACCTACAGTATCAGTCCAGAGAAGGTTCAGGGACGGCTGTTTTCTCCCCAGGGGTTTGGCCACAGGAATAATGGTAGACTTTTAAATATATATCTACAAGCCGGTGACCCCAAAGAGACGGCAAGTTCTGATGAAGGTGTTACAACATCGAGTAGTATAACACCGAAACGCGTCGACGCATTTGTTACCAAAATCCAAACAAGGCCAAGGGAGTAGCAGATGTTACTGTATCTTTAATACTGTATACTTTACCACCAATATCCAAGAAAGGGCCAGTGGATCTAGAAAAGTGGCAGGAGTATCTCAAGGCCACAGTGGTAGGGGGTTTGTGAATAGAATCTATTTGTATATGTATTGGACTAGTAATGATAATATTTTTTTCCTGTGCTGTACAATTTTATTGACTGTGATATTGTTTTCCTTGTGTAATGAACTGTGATTTATTTTACTGTACCTGTTCAAAGAATTATCTTTGAATTTTTAACCAAACATGTTGTGTAATTTTGTGTAACCAGAGGCTTTTAACTTATTGAAAATAAACAGATTGTGAACGTTCACTTTTTAGTGTGGAACTCTTTACCTAGTGTTCCTTTTCGCTGGAGTATTCTGCCCGTGTTAGAATGCTAGAATGAATGGCCGCATGAATGGTTAGAACCTATATAGCAATATAGCAAGTAATAGCTATAGTGCATACCCAGGGATTTCCCTTTGACCTAACTTTCCTGGAGGCCACCTATTCCCTTAAGGTGAAACAAAAGTTATTGTTATTGAGACTGGGAGTGTTCCCCACCCTAGACTTTAAGGCAAAGTGGCAGGAAAAAGGATAACGGGGGACATGAAGTGCCGTCTGTGTCAGACACAGGAGACTTTGCTGCATGTCCTTTGTATCTGCCCCTGTCTAGACCTGCAGCGGAGGACCCTTCTGAGAAACGAGTTTAAAGTGTTATGAATAAGGTCATGCAGACTGGCTGCGAAGGAGTCACTCAACCCGTGGAACATGATGCTCAATATTCGATTAGCGCAGTTCATGGACGTCTTTAGAGATTTTGTCAAGGCCAAAAACCCAGCACTGAGCGGGCCTAAAGTTGTCTCTTAAAAACCATGCTCCGGTGTATACAGGATTACAAATCTCCACTTGAGATCAGATGGGCTGCCAGGGGTGGAATAAGCTCACCAAGGCAGACAGTCGTTCTTAGAGCAGGCCTAAGGCTGAATCCTAAAATGATGTTTCAGAGTCCACTAGCCATAATTGTGAAACTTTATCTGAGAGTAAGGCAGGCTGCTAGGAGAGGAGTTATCTCCCTCTTTTTCTTCCCTTTCTGTAACCGTATCCCACCTTGCCAATATTGAGTATTACTAGGACATAGCATGCACCTCAGCACTTTATTTGTGGTAGTTTTCTTTAGGTCATGATGGGGAATGGTTTTTAGGATGGGTAGGTGTTCAAATGCTCATGGGCAGTACTATGTTAGCACTTTAAGGTCAGAGCTAGAGGTCAAGCAAGATTCTCTCCCCTCCTTCTGCTGCTTAACCCCTACCATGCCGGTGGAGCGTGGTCTCACCACTGGGACTTAATATGCACTCTGGCAATTTACGTGTGGGAGCTACCCTACGCTATGACTAAAAACAAAATATTTTACTTTTTATGTTTTCCTTTTTTAAAGTGTAAGTGTTTCAAGCACATGGGCAGCACCCAGCTAGGTTAAGGTGGGCCGCTGGAGAGGTTGTACCCTTTTGATATAATATGTACTTGGCACTTTATGCAGGGTAAGAATGGTTCCTTTTCTATTTAATAATAATGCATTTTATCATTTCAACATCATTGGCATTGTTTAAATGATTGCTTATTGTATTTTATTGTATAGTGTATTTTATCATTGAAATGTTTATGGTTTTTATTGACTAATGAGCACACAGTATTCATTCATTCTTTCATTCATTCATGTGGATACATTCAAATTTTTTACTCACAAAACATGACTTTAAACTCATAAATGGATTTATTGACACATAAAAATATGACAGCCATGTGTAATGCTATAGATGAGTACGTATTTTCGGCATTCCAGGGCTGGAGCATGTGCAGAGGTTGGTGAGCTCTCCCAAAATGATATCTGTTGATATTCACAAGCTTACTTTCAGGCAATCTACCTAGTAGACATGTATTCCTACTAAGGGTAAGTGTGGATCTGTTTTCAGACTATGAAAGATTAAGGGGTGCCCTCAGAGCTAGCATTGGTGGAGCCTGGTGTGACAATCTTTTTTGGTGCCCACCCATGACCCACTCATCAGATTCCCTCACTACTACCCAGCAAAAGTGGCCCTCATCTCTCCATAGCCCCTCTCTCACATACATTTCATTTGTCGTAAAGTGCAGATAAAGGCTGGCTTTACCAATCCACTCAATTATCCACATAAAATACAGATCTGTTCTTTGCAGCAGGCATATTAACCTTCTCCACTACTTTATGGGGGAGTGAAAGCTGCCACTAGACAAAACTCTAGAACATTAATCACAAGAGTTATCTTGACATTGTTATTGCTTCCAGAAAGCCGGACACACAAGGACCTCTGCAGCAGGTACTTTTAAATGGTTAGGTTATTGCTAAAAACAGTGCCCCCCCCGAGGTCAGTGCCCCCCCACCCCACCCCCCAGGTCATCACCCAATGTGGCTGCACCGGTCTCAATACCCTAAAGCCAGCCTTGGGTAGCCTCTTAAAAGAGATTAAATATTTTCCCACTGAAGACAATTCACAGTTATACACCAGAAATTCATTGTAAAGTTCCAAGAGTCATACATTTACAAGAAAGACTCTGCTGTCACGCCAAACCTTGTGTTGTAGGCACCCATATGTATAATTTTTGTCACCCTTATAATTTTGGGTCGGGGTGACAGAGCTAGTCTCATTAAGAGCTGCTAAAATGCTAGTGATTGTGTCAGGGCCAGTTAAGAGGGCAGAAAGTGACAACCATTCTGGACACTTGCAGTGTCTTAAACTCTTTTCCACTCACCCCTTAAACTATAGCACATACAGGAAAATCACAGCAAAGGTGCAGATGGATGAGAATACCACAGTCCATCTTGTCATGTGCTATCCACTGCATCAGGAGTACTCCACAGGTAGCTTAGGCCCTAAATCGTCACATAGAAGAAAAAGCCATTTTCGCACTCACCGATGAGCTGGTGTCATTAGCAGGGTGGGATTCAGACCTGTGGTCTGTGTACTACTCTCTCATTATCTACAAATAAATCTCTGGAGAATTTGTAATTGCAGAGAACAGCGTGGAGGTACTGGGTGGCATACAGTTCTCTGAGGAGAGCTTGGGCAATGCAGGAAATACCAGTTGAAAAAACATCCATGTTTCACAAAGTGTTGAATGCTGCGTCGCTCAGTGTTTTCCTTATGGCATACATAGTTTTGAGATGCCGGTATTTACTTAGGCAGCAACATTTAATGTTTAATTCTACTCAATATACAAGTCTGCCTTCTCGTCTCCACTTTGTCTAAAGGGCTTAAGCATTGCCCTAGTATTGTCAATATCCTCATTCCCCTTTAAGCTAAGGGGTGCCCTCACCAGTACATTTCCTTGGTTACTCTAAAGCTGTCTTTTGTAAGGCCTTTCTCTAAAGAAATGTACTGATGCCAATACATTATTCTCAGCATAAAGTTTTTCAGTACAGGTGATGGAAGAAACAAGTGATTTACAGAGAGATGTCTGTAACATGCGCTAATAACTGACAAGCATGGATACATTGTTCTGTGTTGTGTAGTTATTTTGTTACTGTTGATAATGGATGTCGCAAGTCAACTGCATTACGGAAATTAGAGACAGCCTTTTACACCGGGATTGCAGAACCCCATATATCACAATCGAATTAAAGTAAGTAAACTATTCTCTTTCCATTAACCAAAATACGAAAGCTACATAAAAAACATGCACCTTTAACATACTTAGGGCCCGATGTAGGTAAATCAGATTTACAGCTTCATAAATACCGAATTGTACCGATTCGGTATTCATGAATCGGTAAATCTGATGTAGGTATTCATTCGGTAAAAAATACCGAATCAGTATGATTCGGTATTTACTGATTCTGTAATTACAGAATCGGTATTTGCCATTGATTCCTATGGGCCTTGAAGCCCATAGGAATCCATGGCAAATAACTATTCGGTAATTACAGAATCCGTAAAAATACCGAATTGCCAAGGGGGACAGAGTGTCACTTTGACACCCTGTAGCACCCCAGTTTTTGGCTTGTGTGCAATGTGACACACATACATGCCCTTAGAGCATGTATGTGTGCCACATTGCACAGGTGTACATGCGCACAGAAATTCGTAATTTACAATGCAACAGTATTACATGGTAAATAACGAATTTCTAGGGGCCTGTGGCACTGTAAACTGTGCCACCTACATTTGGAATTACAGAATCAGTATATTTATCGGTAATTTTACCGAATCGGTAAATATACCGATTCTGTAATTTTCAGCCCCCTACATAGCAAAACCCAAATACCGGTCGGTAACGGCCGAAATCGGCCGTTACCGACCGGTATTTGGGCTCCTACATCTGGCACATAGTTCTTTACAGTACAAATGAATTGGAAAGATTTCATATTAGGTTCATTGGCAATAGAGATACAGTTTTGAACACCTCCAAGCTATGACAATTATAGAGAAACAAAAACTTCAAAATGAGTCCTAGATAGGCTAAAAAAGTGTTGGCTATGCCATCTTGGAAGATGTTTAAGGCTTAGCAAATTAAGAGGTAACTCAAACTCACTGCCCACCTTAGTTGGACTCTAAAGTGCACTGTGCATTAAAAATAAGTTAGGAACAGTTAAGAACATTAAAAACAGACCCTTATAGCAATTAATCTTTGCCCGCAGGCCTAAATCTAACATGCCAGATTGAATGCAAGTAATTGGAAATCGAATATACAATACTGCTCCTATTGTCTATATTACAGATTCTCAAAGCATTGTGCCAGTCTTCAAGCCCCAATAACTGGCAAAGGGTAGCAATCCAACGAGCACGCAGCTTTGCATAAGCAAAACATAAAAAATGATAAACTTTCTTCATTTTCAACAGGGTGAAAGCCCATAGGGCATGGGTTAGTAGAATTATCATGTTTGTTCCATATGAAATAAATGAAATGACACGAAAAAGGTACTTATAAAGCACATGGCTACCATAAGGCCAGTCTGCAAGTGCGCACCTTAACTGGATGGGAATAAGAACGTCTTCAGTTGCCTACGAAAAGCCAGATGGTCTCCTTCCAACCAAATATAGTCAGGAAAAGTGTTCCACCTTCTGGAGGCAACATAAGCGAATTGTTGGCCTTCACTTCTGGACTTGTGAATTCTCGGGACAGTAGCCAGGCATTTGTTTCCAGAGTGCAGAGCTCTATTGGAATGATATGGGACAATGATTGACTGTAAAATTGGCGGGCTTTTGGCAGCGTTAATCTTGTGGGTGACACAGAGGGCTTTAAACTGAATCCTCTCCGCAACAGGGAGCCAGTGCAGCGAAGTTATGGCTTCTCGGGCTGACTCTCTGCGGGGAATATTTAGAAGCAGTCTAGCTGCACAAATCGGCACTGCCTCGAGTCTCATTATTGTGGATCGTGGTGATCCGACATAAAGGGCAGTTGCATAGTCCAAATGGGAGAGGATGAAGGCTTGGACTACTAGTTTCTTAGCCTCCGAGGACAATATTGGAAAAACTTTCCTCATCATCCTTAGTAATCCGGAGCAGCATCCTGCAACCTTCATAGCTTGGACTTTCATGTCTAGTTTCTTGTCCAGCCAAACTCCCAGACTTTTTATTTGGTGTTTGGGGGTTGATGCACTGCCCAAGTAATTAGGCCATAAGGGGGTGGACCCCCCTGGGAGAGTTTTACCCAGAAGCATCAATTCTGTTTTTGCTCCATTTAGTTGAAGGAAGGAGCACTCCATCCAGGCTGAGAATGTTTTGAGACAATTGGCTAGATTGTTTGGACTGTTTCCTGGTTGGCTGAGGGATACTATCAACTGGGTGTCGTCAGCATATGTAACGATTCGAATGCCAAAGGGTTCAACCATTTTGGCCAGGGGGCTCATATAGATATTAAAAAGGGTGGGGCTTAGGGAAGAGCCTTGTGGCACCCCACACCTCAAGGGCATACTTCTGGAGGTGCAGTTTTCCTCGAAGACCTGGAATGAGCGGCCATCTAGGAAAGACTCCAACCACCTCAGTGCTGTCCCCGATATCCCTGCCTCTCTAATCCTCGAGATCAGAAGATGATAGTTCACTGTATGGAAGGCTGCACTCAGGTCCAGGAGGATTATTGCTTCCGAGCCTCCAGAGTCCATAATTTTTCACGTTTCCTCAGTGACAGCAATCAAGGCTGTCTCTGTGCCTTGCTGGGGGTCTAAATCCTGTTTCGTGGAGTGAAAACAGCCGTTCTCTTCTAGATATGTGGACAGGATGGTATTTACATGTTTCTCTGCGATTTATAAAATCCCTGGCAGTAGAGAAATGGGGCGATAATTCGAGAATACTTCCGTGCCGGATCCTGCTTTTTAAGCAGTGCTCTAACCATGGCTTGCTTCCATGAGGATGGGACCATCCCTGTGCTCAAGGATAAATTAATGAGATCCCGTGGGTCTATTAACAAATCTAGTATCTAAAATAAGGAAGGAAATTCACATCTGCCTCTCTCTTAGTGATGACCCTCTTATAATTTTGGATTCTTTTTCCAAAATACAATTAACCTTAAAACAACTACTGACTAGACTAGATATTACCGCTCAGATTCGTATCATCAAACTGGTTGGTTTGATCATAATTGTACTATTGCTTTAAAAAATTTAAAAAAGGCCCTCCGTACTACTCCTAGATCCCTGCCTGAGATCCGAGAAGCCAAACGTTTTTATCGTCAGGCAATGAAAAACAGGGAGAAATCATTGAAACAAGAAGCATGGCAGGCCTTAATCACTGCCTCCAAAAACAGGGATTCAACCTTATTCTGGAAGGCGGTTAATACCTCTATCTTCCGCGACAAAAACAACATAGCGGTGATAGATATTGCTATAAGTGGCGAAGCTTGGGTAACTCATTTTGAACACCTCTATGATAACGAAACTTCTTGCAATCCAGTATCTTCTGCCCTTACCATTACGGCTTGAAATATGGGACGTGCTTGCAAGGGAGACTTCCCTTTGGGAATTTCCTTTACCTGTGATGAGGTTAAAATTGCAATAAGGGAGAGTCCTTCGGGCAAAGCGCCTGGGCCGGATGGCATACCAATTGATGTTTTCAAATATGAAATCGACCTCTGGGCCTCGCTTTTAACTAACGTTATGAATAGCGCAAACATGGTTGGCTTAATATCAACTTGGACTGAGGCCATAGTGGTCCGTATTTTTAAAAAGGGCGACAGACAAGATCCAACCTGTTATCGGCCTATTTCCCTTCTAGACTCCCTAATGAAGGTGGCCGGTCGCATTATTCTAAAGCGAATCCAACTGTGGGCTGACGAAGGAAATATCATATCTAATTTCCAGTATGGTTTTCGCAACGGCATGGGAACAGTAGAGCAGAGCTTAAATTTGTATTTTTTAATCTCAAAGTACACCCAGGCCAGAAAGGGGAACCTTTTTATTACTTTTATTGACCTAAGCTCTGCTTTTGATTGTGTGGACCACAACCAACGTTGGTCCACACTATCCGACCTGGGAATTGATGAAACAATTTTAAATTTCATCAAGGAATTGTATAGGGGTGCTGGGGCCAGGGTGCGCTTTGGTAAACAAGGTGAGTGCTCGTCCAAATTCTCCATCAAAAGGGGAGTGAGACAGGGGTGCATTTTAGCACCCCTGTTATTCCTGTTATATATAAACTCTATTGGCGACCACCTGAAGGGTTTCCCCTATGATTACCCTTCATCTCAGGGTCCCCCTGTCCCCATTCTCCTGTACGCAGACGATGTGGCCATAATGTCACAAACCAGGTTGGGCCTCCAGAGGGCAGTCACAAAATGTTATACTTATATGGAAGATAAGGGGCTGAAAGTCAACACAACCAAAACATATACTATGGCTTGTGGGCATGGCACCAAGAAAATACCCTGTCCCATATATCTTGAAGAATCTATGACATAATATCGACCCCAAAAATATCGATATACAAAAATATCGCAACAAAAATATCGAGGACAATAATATCGGGATCCTATCTCTAAAAAGTTAAGTACAAAAATATCGAAAAAAATATATCGAAGTCAAAAATATCGTTTTTTTAGAAAATATCGTTTTTTTAAATGTACATAAAATGTAATATTAACAAAAAAATACTTATACATATAATAAACATAGTTAAAAATATATTATAATATTTTAAATTAATAAATGATTTAATAAAAACTACTAATGATAACATTATAATACATAGTATATACTTCATTAATTTTAACTCTAAAATATTTATTTTAATAACTTATAAATAAATTAAAATATAATAAATTACAAATAAATGTATGTACATAAATTAATAATGTAAAACTAATTACAAAAATTAAGTAAATTTTGGATAGCGTACGGGTAAAAATTACTATTCCCACTCCAAAGAGTGCAACAGTAGGGAAAGTGTTGGATAGCGTAAGGGTAAAAATTACTATTCCAACTCCAAAGAGTGCAACAGTAGGGAAAGTGTTGGATAGCATAGAGGTAAAAATTTCTATTCCCAATCCAGACAGTGCAACAGTAGGGAAAGCGTTGGATAGCGTAGGGGTTAAAATTACTATTCCCACTCAAGTGAGTGCAACAGTAGGGAAAGTGTTGGATAGCGTAGGGGTAAAAATTACTATTCTCACTCCAGTGAGTGCAACAGTAGAGAAAGTGTTGGATAGCGTAGGGGTAAAAATTACTATTCTCACTCCAGTGAGTGCAACAGTAGAGAAAGCGTTGGATAGCGTAGGGGTGAAAATTACTATTCCCACTCCAGTGGGTGCAACAGTAGGGAAAAAGTTGGATAGCGTAGGGGTAAAATGTACTATTCCCACTCCAGAGAGTGCAACAGTAGGGAAAGTGTTGGATAGCGTAGGGGTAAAAATTACTATTCCAACTCCAGAGAACACAACAGTAGGGAAAGTGTTGGATAGCGTAGAGGTAAAAATTACTATTCCCACTCCAGAGAGTGCAACAGTTGGGAAAGTGTTGGATAGCGTAGTTGTAAAAATTACTATTCCCACTCCAGAGAGTGCAACAGTAGGGAAAAAGTTGGATAGCGTAGGGGTAAAAATTACTATTCCCACTCCAGAGAGTGCAACAGTAGGGAAAGCGTTGGATAGCTTAGGGGTTAAAATTACTATTCCCACTCCAGTGAGTGCAACAGTAGGGAAAGTGTTTGATAGCGTAGGGGTAAAAATTACTATTCCCACTCCAGAGAGTGCAACAGTAGGGAAAGTGTTGGATAGCGTAGGGGTAAAATTTACTATTCCCACTCCAGAGAACGCAACAGTAGGGAAAGTGTTGGATAGCGTAGAGGTAAAAATTACTATTCCCACTCCAGAGAGTGCAACAGTATGGAAAGTGTTGGATAGCGTAGTTGTAGAAATTACTATTCCCACTCCAGAGAGTGCAACAGTAGGGAAAGCGTTGGATAGCGTAGGGGTAAAAATTACTATTCCCACTCCAGAGAGTGCAACAGTAGGGAAAGCGTTGGATAGCGTAGGGGTTAAAATTACTATTCCCACTCCAGTGAGTGCAACAGTAGGGAAAGTGTTGGATAGCGTAGGGGTAAAAATTACTATTCCCACTCCAGTGAGTGCAACAGTAGAGAAAGCGTTGGATAGCGTAGGGGTAAAAATTACTATTCCCACTCCAGTGGGTGCAGCAGTAGGGAAAAAGTTGGATAGCGTAGGGGTAAAATTTACTATTCCCACTCCAGAGAGTGCAACAGTAGGGAAAGTGTTGGATAGCGTAGGGGAAAAATGTACTATTCCCACTCCAGAGAACGCCACAGTAGGGAAAGCGTTGGATAGCGTAGGGGTAAAAATTACTATTCCCACTCCAGAGAGTGCAACAGTAGGGAAAGTGTTGGATAGCGTAGTTGTAAAAATTACTATTCCCACTCCAGAGAGTGCAACAGTAGGGAAAATCTTGGATAGCGTAGGTGTAAAAATAACATACTTATAAATAAAGGTTTCATATTAAAAAATACAAATATTAACTATTAAATAAATATAAACCATTTACAAATACCAATACATAATTATTAAAAACGTGAACAAAATATATGTAATTTAAAAATGTATTAAAAATACCATTTCATAATATGTAATTAACAATTAATAATTAATTAACAATTAGATAATTAACCAAAGATTTAATTAAAGAACATTATTACTTAATTACATTTAAATTACTTCCCACCCTATTCCCCTATAAACCCACAACCCACTACAAAACATAATTATCAATTAATCAATTAATTTAAAATATTTAGCAATTAATTAAACATAATTACCAATTAATAAATATTAATTTATAAATCCAAATAATTAATAATTAATTTAACATAATTAAATTACTTCCCACCCTATTCCCCTATAAACCCACAACCCGCTACAGTACTAAAATACAAAATTTTATTAATTTACATAAAAATAAATTAAATACATAATAAATACATAATAATATACACAAAAATAATTTAAACATTGATATTAGTAACATCGAAATTATTAACATCGATATTACTGACATCGATATTTAAAACTTCGATATTACTAATATCGATATTTAAATTTATCGATATTACTTACCTTCTATATTTTGTCCCATCGATATTTAAACTTCGATATAATTGTATATCGATATTTAAATATCGATATTTTGTCTGTATACCATCTTGAAGGCAGGAGGATAGAGACCATTGATTACTTTCCTTACCTTGGAATATCCTTTGATAGGAAATGCACTTGGCATACAGCAGTTAAAGCGAGAAAACTAGCCTTTTTAAGGGCGGTCGGTGCACTCCATAACTTTGGGGCGAAACTTGGGGGGAGACCCGTCAAGGAACTAATCACAATATATCATGCGAAAGGTATTTCCACGGCCACCTATGGATCGGGTATCTGGGGTATTGAAAACATAACATCTATTCAATTAATTGAAAATCAATACCTCAGATATCTGCTGGGGGCCCCTAAATCCTCAGCAAATTACCTTACCCATATTGAATTAGGTCCGCCTTTTATTTCTGACACTATAAAAATTGCACCCATCCTTTTATGGCACAAGTTGTGGGTTACCCCGGAGACAGCTTTTAATCGCAAATTAATTTCTGACTGTCTTACCCTGGATGGTGATCGAAATATTAAATGGCTGTCCCACGTGCAAGCCCTGATGATTGAGTTGGGCCATCCTTTGTTTTTTTCTAGACCACTTAGTAAGGAAATGATCACTACAAAATCACTGAAACAACTTGCCATGAATCATTTAGCCAACAAAAGATGGTCTATAGAAAAACCTAAAAACACAGTTTTGGCCTTTCAGGAAATTACTATTAATCCAGGGCCCCAAATGTATCTCGTAAGTGATCTAACCTGTTACTCAAGAATGTTATTAACACGGTTCAGGTTTGGAAGTTTCTTTCGTATTATTACTTTCCCATCTTGTAACACTTGGTCGAGGGATTTGCCCACCTGCCCCTGTGATGATTTATCCCCTCAATCAAATATACATTGTATTTTATTTTGTAAATTTTATCTTGTTCCACGGAGGTTTATTCTGAAACCAATCCTTAAAGCTTGGGGCCACCGCTCTTGTAGAATAGCTTATGTCAGATTGCAACAGCTGGAAAATGTCTCTGTGGCTCAGGCTATATCTAGCTTTTTAAAGCTATTGATTAGATTCAGAAATTCTATGTAAAGCTTTTTATTCTTGTATATTCATATAGCTTTTAAAACATTTGTTTTTATCTAATCGGATTTGCCCCTTTTTTTAACTTACCATGATTTTACCTTTTTGTATTTCTGTGATATGTCGTGATTGTATGTTTCTTTTTAACTTGTATGCTTTTATGAATTCATTCTTGAATATCGAAATAAAGCTTCTTGAACTTGAATTTGAACTTGAGTTCTAATATAGGAAGGGCGACTGTGTGGGAGACCGGATTTAAAACGGTAGGTAGGCCATGTCTCTCGGGGAGCCTGATTTTAATTTATTCAAGTAGATTTTAAGGGATTCCAGGTCCAAGGGTGGAAAGACCTCCAGGTCTGTTGTTAACCGGCTGCCCCCATTGTCCACCTGAGGGGGAATTTGGGGGGTGGTTGGCGATGGAAAAGTTAGGAAAATTGATTGAATCTTGGTGTGAAAGAATTCCGCTATATCATTGCAGTGTTTAAGTGTGTCAGCTACAGGAGGTGAAGGTGATACCGGGGTAGTGAGCATTTTGAAAATCCTAAACATTTCTCACCTGGCATTAGAGGCTGAATAGATTTTAGTTCCATAATACTTGGCTGGAGTTTTACAGATTTCTAATTTGTACAATTTTACAGTTTCTCTGTAAATTTGCTTTTTTTCTCTGAGAAATCTTTCCTCCACTTTCTTTCTGTTTGTTTGCACTTTAGTGTCAGGTCTCTAAAGCCGGAAGTATACCACGCTATCTTATTTAACCCTTTTTATTGTTCCTAATCTTCTGGGGGGCCACCAAGTCTAAGGAGGTTTCAAGCCGGGAAACAACCTTTACTACGGGGTCGAAACACCGCACTAACATCACAACGCAGATTTTACAAATCATACTATTCCTAAGACCAGCACCCTACAGTGCAAGTCGTGGTAACGACTTGCGTTGTAAATGCTGCGTTGTGATGGTAGTGCGATGTTTTGTCCGCGTAGTAACGTCATACACCCTTTCAAGCCATCCGTAAAGTTCCAAGTTTGCTGATTCTGGGTCCCCTTTTAGAGTTGGTCGAGTGTTATTAAGGATACCTGCCCAAGGCTCAACAGGAATCCTAGACCAATTCCGACTAAGTTTCTTTAGGGAAGACTCAGACCGATCGCTGGTCGGTGTGGACCAAGTAAAGGGTGTCAGATAGTGGTCACTCCAGGGTAGAGGGATGGGACTATCTACTAATAGGTTGGTATTAGTGAAAATGGGGAAAAGTAAATTACCTTTGAGGTGGGTCGGGCCATTCACTTTCAGGTTAAGGGATAGAGTCCCTAGGTTGTCAATCAGTTCCTCTACACTAGATGAGGAGGCATCATCAAAATGAATATTCAGATCTCTCAATACCGAGAAGTTGGATAGGGAGCTTGATAAAATAGCAATGTTTTCAGGAAGATCAGTGTTAAAGTTTCCAGAGGCTCCCAGGGGTCAGTAGATTAGGACCCCAGAGAAGGTGCATATTTGTGAAAAGCCGATTCCGAAAGAGAGACTTTCACAGTCATGAATTGAGCCCTCGTTCACACGGCAGCTAAATGTGTCCCTATGTATAATGGCGGGACCACCTCCTCTGTTAAGTGGGCGATCTTGCCTTTGTATGGCATAGCCTGGTGAAAGTGCCTGGAAAACCACTGGATCTGAGCAATTGTTGAGTCAAGTTTCCATCAAAAACATCACATCTGGGCTCTTTTCTTCCAGAATTAGCCTAATCTCTACGGCATATTTGGTCATTGATCAACAATTAAGTAGGAGCATTATAAAATCTAGAATGGGTGGAGGGGTCTTATCATCTGAGTGACCAGAGTCAAGAACTAGGGGGCAGTGCGGGCCTTTGTTAATTAGAAAAGGAGGCCCAAGGCTATGATGGCAAACCTGTGTACCTCTAAGGCAGGCCAGCTGTGAAGCTGTGTATTGACGGGGTGCCCCCTCATGAGAACCAGAGGTCGTGGCCCCTGGTCCCGGTCGGGCACAGATGGGCGCAGCTCGGGTTCCCTTTGGCGCGCCCGCTGCACGCGTCCGCTGCACGCTCATCTCATGCCGTGTTAAATAGTAACCCGCCTGCCGTCTAGCAATCAAGCATCAGACGTGCCAAGGGGCGTGTCAGGCCATGTGTGTCCGCCCTCCACTCAATCATCAGCTGTGGTGGCCTGGGGCCGGAGCACATGAGCCTGAGTCTAAAGTGCCTAGTGTGGGTAGGAGCAGTGCAACACAGGTAAAATACAGATTAAAAAAGGTATTTTTTAAAAGGTAACAACGCTAGCAGCACTCACAGGCATCCATATGCAGGTAAAGGATGCATTGGGCAGAATCCCTAACCTAAATTTAATAAAAAGTGTTCTTGATAATTGGGCAGTTGCACAATCCATAGATTCTTCAAATTGTGGGTCACAATGGAAGGATAAATAAGAATCTGTAAGGCTACCCGAGGATATAACAGTTTCTTGGGGTATTAACTTATTGTAGTGAGGTGCAAACAGTATTCACTCAATCCTATCCTAGTCAACCAAGCTTTTAAATGACAGAACCAGGGTATAGTGTGTGCCAGAGGGTTAGCCAGTATCTCCCTAAGAAAGTCTTTATACAGAGCCAGTTTCTCTGACGTTCAGAGATTGACCCAATAATAGATAGGTTTTAGGCACGCGAAGTCTGAAATTTGCCTGAGATTTAGGTCAAAACTTAGTGCGAGTGGTGGAGCACTTCTAGGATGCCTCAGCAAGGACCTAAGAAAGGAGCTATCACTTATATCAAGTAAATCTAGATTACAGCAGCCCCACAAATCTTCCCTGTAAGGGCTGCCCAGCATGCTTGGACCTTGTATACTTCCAGCGCTGGTGAGATAGGGTAAGAAGAGGCCCTTTTAGCAAATGTAATGATAGAGCCAGTGTGTTAAAGTCACAGACAATCTGTGGGAAATCCTTAAGTGTCACCCCATGATAGTCAAATTCAGTCACCCTATATAATATAGCGCCTTCTAAAACAACATTCCCCCTAGGTTTTTTCCAATAGCTAAATACCATATATTTGGGTTTACTACTGTTTATTTCTAGGCCGTGGTCTTTTCAGAATAGACTAAACTTCCCTAAAAGGATGCTTAAGCCCCACAAAGTTGTAAAAAGAAGAAGTGTGTCAGCTGCAAATAGCAGACCTGGCACTTTATTCCCAACCATTTCAGGGAGTCGTTTTCACAATCCAGAAGGTAGATAATACATCCATTAATGAATAATAGGTATAGTGTGATGCCTGGACACAGCCCTGGTGAACACCTCTTCTGATAGGAATGTCTTCTGTACTTTCTCCTCCTGGGCCTCACCTGACTCTTGCGAAATTGCCAGTACATAATTGCTATATAAACATCAGCAAATCAGCTGGATCCTCTGTTTTCCCCAAAACCTCCCAGAGTTTAGCCCTTGATACAAGGTCAAAATCAGCTCACAAATCTACACATGTGACAAATATCGACCCCGATCTAAATCAATGGTTTCCATTTTATAGTAAGGAACTGTAGGACCTAATCAACTGTACATGCCTTGGCTTAAAAACCCGCTTGGAAATGCAACAACACACTATTAGACCACATCCATTCCCATACTTTTGTCAAGAGTTGCTTGCTATAGGTCTTCTGAATATTGTTAATAAGGCTTAGGGGCCAATAGTTGTCCAGGTCTTGTCGAGCTCCCTTTCAAACAATTGGTATGATTTCAGTCCCTATCCAGGAATTAAGTATTGGGGAGCCTGCAGCTATCCTTTGGACAAAAGATTTATATAAAGGCCCCAAACCAGAAGTTCTGAGCGATACAAGTCATAGGAGATTCTATCAAGACCATGGGCTTCCCCCCTTGTCAGGGCGTAAATCACATTACTAACCCTGTCTCAATAGCTTCCTTGTTATTGACAGAAAATCACCACAACCAAATTCAAATACAAGCAGCCTACATTTATCTCATCCCATACCAGTAGGACCGGGGTAGCTGATGTATAAAAATGCTTATCATTAACTGCATCTACGTCATACCTATTGGGATTGGAATGTCCCTGCAAGGTGAATGGTGTAGCATTGCTCACAGTGTCCAACTGTGCTTGAAACTGGTATGCTAACTTTTATTTGGGCTTGTGTATCATTCAGGTCTAGCATGTGTGCAGAGGCTAAGGAATGTCCCTGGTAACTCATGGTCTAGGATTCAATCTTTGACACGGAGAGGTGCACCAAGCATGTCTTTGTATTGGACATTGAACTACTGTTCATGCTGTAGTGGCATGGCATGAAGAGGTGGAGTCTCCTTACCATGATATTTGTATCTATAGTGTGACCAGACCATTTTTGTGGTGCTAACGTAAGGAGAAGAGAGGGAATTTGTCCCTCTCATGTAAGGTTCCGCACTGCAGTTTGGTAGATGTTTGGGCCAAATATTAGAACTGTAGCTTCTGTTGTTGATGGTGAGGATGTTTCTAGGTAGGGTCCGTACTTTTGTCGGTCTGTGCCTACTACCTCAAGAAGGTTGATTACAACCGTATTAGGAGACATAACACTTCATTGTGTCCTGGTTTAGACACTTCTGCTTTCAGCCAGTTACATTGTTACCTTGTAAGAAAACCATCACTTTACACAAAGGCTGTGCCTGAAGAGAAGCTTTAGAATAGCATTTGAAACAGAACCAACTCAAACCGGTTCTAGAACCTTAGAAACTGGATCCATTTCCTCTTCTCTTCCTTCCTCTTTTGGAAAGTGTGCGTAATCACCCAAATTTATTCCAGCCCTAAGTTCTTCTTGACCAAGGAAGGGAGTACTCAAAGGCCTTCTGTGCAACCATGGCTGGCGTCTGCCTTGCGTAAGGGCACAACACCTGAGGTCTACACTTACCACTTACAGCAGCTGAAGGTCTGCCTTATGTGCCTAGAAGCCTGTCTGCCTCCTGATAGACGAGAGGAGAAGCCCAATATCTTCCAGGCATAGGGATTTTCCAGAAAAAGATGGCTTGCCCACAGAGTTTGAAGCCAGGAGTGATAGTGTTATCAATTAATTGACTATTATTAATTAACAATAAGAATTATTATAATTAATTACCACCGTCCCACCTTTTACCCCTACAAACCCCACAACACGAACCAAAAATTGAAATAAAAAATGAAATTAATTACACAATGTAAATAATTAATGATCAATTAATAATCAATAATCACTAAACATGAATTAAGTAATTATACTTAATTTGCTTCCCACCCTGAACCCCACTACCAACTACAACACAAAAAATTACGATAAACAATTAAATGAAATTTAACCCTTTGACCGCTGCGCAAATTCCGCCGCGGTGCGGGTGAAGATGAGTGGGCGTGGTTCGGATGCCCCCCGGCCTTCTTCCGCACACACCCACCATGATGCCGGGGTTAAAAACAACTAAAAATGTACAAACTACTTTAAAAAACACATAATTATACAAACAATTTATAACATACAATTAATGTATATACTAAAATGCAAAACCCCCCAATATTTTTGAAAACGATATTAACAGCATAGATATTTTTAACATCAATATTGACATCATAGATATTTTGTAAACGATATTACCAACATAGAAATTTTTACATTGGTATTAGTTACCTTAGAAATCGATATTCTTGTCAACGGTATTCCTGTATCATGATTTTTGTGGATTACAATATTAAAAACTCAATAGTTCTGCATCTCAATATTTTTTACTCGATATTTTGTCCGAATATCCGAACAAGCATGCCATGTTGCTCGACAACTTGATGCAAGGTTAAGAGACTGGCACTGTTAATGCTCATGCTGAGAGGGAAAGCCATGTCTCTGCGGCAGTGGAAAGAACTGTTTGTCCAAGACGCCACAACTGCCAGATGCACACCACTATGATGGATTCTGCCCAGAGGCTGTAACTGCCTTACCCGAACACCTTTCTGCAGCCAGCTTAGAGGGCCGCGCCATTGTGTCTAACCAGTTGCCAATCCAAAATGTATCTTGAGACTGGCCAATGCAAGGGCAAAAGTCTAAACTGGGGGCAAGAGACAAACAACAAGCAAATGAGTATGGCAAACTTGCTAAGACTTTTTTGCACAAGAGGTAAAGGCGCTTTAAACTGAGTTGTACATTTTATCTTTGAGAGCATTTGAGCCATCTGCACCTGCGCCTAATCCTGCCTAAGCCCATAGTGCGTTTGCGACTGTAGATAAAGGAACTTGAGTGCAGAAGGAGGAAGGATTGTAGAAGCCTAAATATACTTGAGGACAAAAGCCATCAGATCATGCAAAAGAATAAAGGTTTATTTTACGTGTCACAGGAGCAGTAGGCTGTCCATCAGTGTTCAACCAGGTGCCCAAAAACAGAAGTTACTCTTCTAAATTTGTCTAAATTATTGGCCTAAACCACAAAGAGCGTAACTAAGCGTTTCATTAATTGTCCAAAAATGTATTGAGTATATGACCATTTCTCAGAAATTCTGGACTAGTACATCACGTGTCTAATAACAAGAAAATCAAGAGTGCAATATAGATATACATAGAACCCAATCAGAACAGAGATCAATAGTGCATGACAAGCAATTCCACAATGGTAGTCTATGTGCCTTTATTTTTTCACCATTGGTTATTTCCATGATTGAGAAATACAGTAAGAAATCAGAAAATGCTTTATACATAAATAGTACTTATTGCTGAACTGGCATTCTATGGTACATCATATCTCTTGAGCTGAGCAATTCTTGCAGACTCTTAAATTAGAAGCTGTTTATTTCAACAGAGTACATTAGTTCACAAAAGGTCATTGTAAACTGTACACATTCTACAGGCCTGGTCATCATTAAGTCTTACAGAGCTATGCACGAAAAAATTAATTCCATGCAGGACAGGAAAATATGCTTTCACATGATGTTATCGGAAGATTACTGGAAAGAAGGGAGTGTAGCACTTCACGGTTTAAAGCAGCTTAGTTACCAATCCTGTATGCTGCTTGCATTGAATTTTCCGTATTTACTTCTTCTGTGTGATTAAAGTACTTTCATTCCATATAAAAGATAAGTGCTAGGCTTGACATTATGTTTTGATGTTTGTTGAACTGTTGAGTTCTGAGATTTTGTAAAAACAAAAGGAAATGATGTACGGAGCGTTGACAATACAAGCACTCACCCCCAGTCAACTGATCTGGGTTTAATCCATCACCGTTCTTTAGCCCACTCTGCCACCCCAGTTCAGACATGGTCATATGCAAATCAGTCTGACCCTGTGCCTCATGGGAACAGTCCAGTCCCTTGCTCACTTTGCCACTGGATTCAAGCAAGCCTGGCTGAAGACGGCTGGAATGCCAGAAACCGGTCCTAGGAAGCTTGTTTCCGGTCCAGGGAAGGCATGGCTTGGCAGTTCGGGCTGGACAGTTCCCATGAGGCACAGGGTCAGACTGATTTGCATATGGCCATGTCTGAACTGGGGTGGCAGAGTGGGCTAAAGAACGGTGATAGATTAAACCCAGATCTTTTGACTGGGTGTGAGTGTTTGATTGGTTCAGATGCTCCGTCCATCACCACCCCCTTTTGTACCGTTCTGAGATTTTGTCCCTTCCCCACTACCATGCTGAGAAGACCATGACTGCTCATACTCACTATCCTTAATGTCAAGTGCAGAAAGGGTTATATGTGGCCCAGTTTCCAGAACCATAATAGGGCAGAACCAGGACCCATGTCGCAAATGACCGCAACGAGCATGGCAGGGGTTAAGTAGCCCTTTTTTGTCCTGAAGCCCCCTTCCCCAATGAGATCTGAAAGTGTCTACATTTTCGGAGACAAAAAAAGGTTGACTAGCAGCTTGAAACCATCTACAGAACAAAATCTCAAAAAATCTAAAACTCGAAATGTCCTGCCTTCCCCTTCACTTTCATTACTGACACTATCGCTTAACTTTGAACTCACACTAGGTATATATAATAGGCTGCAATGTTATGTTTTTTGACATGGTAGGTGGGTCCCTCTGTACTAATAATTAGTCTGGTCACAATTTGGAACCCCCTGTGATTGACTGCAAATGCAGAGATGGAGGCATGGAAGACGATCAGATCTCCACCCTTGAAGTTGCTTTCCAAAATGGAGAACATTTTTAAAGTAGTCCGTGTTCAATAAAAATTCATTGATGCTGCAAAAAACAGAAATATTGCCAGTTGTGGAATCAATGTGGGGAGCCCTAGTCATTCAACGACTGCCAGCTATGGTGACAGACGATAATTATACCCGGTCTGACTGGGTTATCAGATATTGCCTTGAAGCAATTGCATGTATAAAATGTGGGTATATATTTTGCTTCCAGAGAAGCACATTTTAAAAAAACAGATGAGTTCAGTTTTGGAGAATGGCTCAGTGCTTGGATGCAGAATCAATCCCAAAACAAATTGAAATAATGTCAATTAACGCAGACACTGGTTTTTACCTTCCATCCTTGGCACAGGGAACATAGGATGTCCAGTGAAGCATCTGGGAGAACAGTTTCAGCCGATCAGGCAAAACTAATGACTCGGGAAAATTCTCATTAACAATTTTGGATATAATGAATATAGTAAAAAAGTTTTGGCTACCATGATTTCTTTTTTTTACTTTCAAGTTATAACTATTTGTCAAAAACAACCTTTACATTGCAGGATGGAATGGTTATGGAATGTACATGGGTAGTGGAAATTCTGGATCAGTAGACGTAAACTTGTCCTTCCTTTAGGTGACGAGAATCGGTCACGCCCAGAGTTTGAACGATATTACCATAGTGCTGCCGCAGAGCATCTGGAGTTCAGTTTATTAACCATATTTAATAATACTTAGGGGCTTATTTACCAGCCCCTTTCACAGCTGGTATGTCACTTTGCATGATGCACCGGCAGTGCAAGCAGCTGCCCGATATTTACAAGGACACATAAAGCCACCCTGCATGACTTTACGTGTGCTTGTAAATATCGCCCCTTCTCACGCAACACTGCGTGTAAGTAGCACGACCTAGGTGTTGCTGTGGGTGTTCCCACACAACACCCATGTATTCTGATGCACTTCCAGATTTACGAAAAATCGTAATCCTGGAAATGCATCAGAATGCTACGCCACCCCTGGGGTGGCGTAACGAGGCACAACAAGAAGAATGTTTACATTTCTCCTTGTTTTTTCAATGCATACTGCTTTATACAGCATAGATGAAAAGATGAAATAGTCTCAATTGATTGTTATTGTGCAGGAAGGTGTCCCTTCCTGCACAAAAACAATCTCCCCCACAACGCAGGCATCCTTGACCAATGGTTCAAGGGTGCATACGCAGGCGCATGGCAGCCGATAGTGTGCCAACGCAGGGGAAAGCACAGGGATGCGACATATCGTGAATATGTTGCATCCCTGTGCTTTGAACATGACTCAGTGCGGCACACTGAGTCACTTTCATTGTAAATATGCCCCCTAGTTCATTCAGATGGTGAAAGATCCAAATCTGCAAGGCTATATAAACACATTTCAGAAACCAACATTTATTAAAAATGTAACATGATCATTTCCCTGTGTTAAATAATGTCTGCATTCAGGATAATGAGAGGCTTCCGTTATGGAATGGATATATCCTTTTATGGAACAGACCATAACTTCTAGGTTTAGTTCCAGGGGACGGTGCCCTCTCATGAATGGAGACTGTCATAATATTTTGAGGGAAGTTACTTCAGGGAAATAAATGTAAGACTTTCCTTGATCTGGAATTCAAATTGAATCTACCTCTTGGAGGGGAACTCTTATGTATCTATAAAACCACAATCTGTGAGACGATTAGAAGATGACTGGAAGCAAGAATGTTCACAAGAGTTGCCACGAAGCTGAAATAGCCTGATTTAAATCCAAAATGTTGAAAGCAGCTGATTTCTCCATTTTTATCTAATCAATACATTTAGAATGCCTGGTGGGGTAAAACACTTTAGATTTATCAGTAGAAGAAATGGGAATTTCATCACCCATTGGTACATAAAGCACTGACAGCTTCATCGGACAAGAAAATGACGCAGCGTGGCGCCGCAAGCCATTTAACTGCACCATGCGGCGTCATGTTCAAAGCAGAGGGATGCGTCATATTAACAACAATACAATGAATCCCTGTGCCTTCCCCTGCGCTGGCGCACAGTTGGTTGCCATGCGCCAACGCAGGCACCCTTGCGTCATTTTGCAAAGGTGCCTGAACTGAGGGGATGATTGTTTTTTGTGCAGGAAGGAATACCTTCCTGCACAAAAACAATCATTAATGGCTTTTTCCTCTTTCTATATGTGCTGCAGAAAGAGGAAGAAACAAGGAGAAATAAAAGTATTTCTCCACGTTGCGGCAATCCTATGCCTCTCCTGGGGAGGCACAGGATTCTGACGCATTCCCAGTTTTTCAAATTGTTGTAAATATGGGAATGTAAATGTAAATGTAAATGTCATGGTACTTATAGAGCGCACTGTCACCAGACGGTCACCTTGCGGTGTCGCATATTCGGCTTCCTGGCGCTGATACTCATACCGCTGTGGAACCCCTCCTGGCTCTCCCTGTTTAGTGTCCACTCCTGGGCACCCCCACGGTGAAGCCATGCATCCTTCGCGCTGTTGGTGCCGGTGTGGAGGCTAAGCAAGCTATTGCCCAGAGTTGCAGCGTGGGGCCCGTGATTAGAATAGGCACCGAGGCGAGGCTAGAATGAACAGGTCTGAGGAAATTGAGCCCGAGACCCCGCTGAGGCGGGAATCGAACCCTGGTCCCTGCCCAGAACTCTGCATCAGGGTCTGCCGCTCTAACCATTGAGCCACACTCAATGGTTCCAGAGATGTTGTGTGGGAACACCCACAGCAACACCTGTGGATAGCCCCTTTCACGCAGAGTCACGCAGGGTGACTTTACCCGGCCTTGTAAATATGGGCAAGCCCACTGCACCGCAGGTGCGTCTAAAAAAGTGATGCACTGGCGGCGTAATGAGCGTAGAATTAAGCCCCTGAGTTAGGCAAATATGTGACCGATTCAATATAGTTTAACTTAACATTCATACTGGACCCTGGAGAGAACCTGAAAAGCCTTCCCCAGTAAAGCATTAGGTGCCGCAGTTGTCAAACTCAAGTCGGGGACTAGGGACGTACATTAGCGTAGCAAGGATGCCAAGGGCTCCACGCAGGGAAAGTGGCCCCTTTGACAACTGTTAGGGGAGTAAAAGGCAGGAATTATCAGGATTCATTGAGCCTCACAGGTCTCAGGGTCCCGGTACCACTGCACCTGCTGCTCAAACGGCAGTTAGGTCCCTGGGGATATATGTATGATAGATGTCCAATGTTAGAACGGGTCTGGTCACAGGTGTTTTCAGACATCGGCTCTGGATAGGGAGATACCTTATTATCCCGTCCAATCAGAAAGCTGGGGATACTTGGTCTCAATTTCAATCCACTAGCTCTTCGATTAAAATACACCATGGCCATATCATGTCAGGTTAGACGACGAGGGAGCGATACCTTTCTATTCTACTTTTTACTTTAATGACTTGATTAATTCACTTTATCTTCTGCACTTTACCGTCTTTACTTACTTGTTTTACTACTTAATTACGCATATTATCGCTGTACCGTCTCAGAAGTTCAGATTTTTTTTAATATAGATGGTGAATGCATAAAATGTTAAGTGGTCAATAAAACAATACAAAGGAAAAGTGAAGTTAGCTACTACATCATCGTTGGAACCCTTCTGCTCCATTCCATTATTTTACGGAGTGCGCACTTCTGTCCACGGCAGAAATAAAAATGAAAAATAGTACCCAATGTCAAGGTGTACAAACTAATTTTGAGTCGGATAATAACTTGGTGAAATTAATCCCGTTGAAGTAATAATAGGGTGAACACGTGCGTGCCCATAAATGTCAGGAAACATAATTATAAGACTGCTATATAGTGATAAATCACTAGCAAATATTTTTGATGGCATTGTAGATCATGCTGGATATACGACATGACCAGCGGAAATGACATCATAGGACTGGAGTTCACCCATGCTCTAAGGTCGTTGATTGTACATTTCAAAAGAGATCCATTCGGTTGGAATGTAAAGGTTTATGTACTGCAACTAGAAGTGTACCATGTTATTATGTAGTTTACGAAAGTGACTGTTAATTAATATTTGGTATGCCTACTTATGGTTCAATGATTCATAAAATAGCATGAGTAGTGTGTGGAGTAGGGTAAGTGTACATGCTCCCTTAATGCGTCATTTCCCGACCAGCGCTTGCCCTTTCAGTTTGCTTGCTGCTAACACGAACCACAAAAACATGTCACTGCAGGTACCATGCACACTAGAAACATTGAAAACTTATGTATGTTTCTAAATAGAACTTTTATCACAGTGCTTAAGAAATACGCTTATTTTTATAAGAACTGGCTATATTTTGTGATGTTTGTGCCAAAGCTAAGGCACTTGCTGTCTTCTTTTGTTCAGTAGATCTTAAGATCAGAGGTTTGTTGAAGTTCAAAGAGAAATGCAAACGTGACAGCTTTCTAAATATACTTCTTTGAAAATAGAATGTACAGTGAAACCTATATGATTTTAAAATGGAGAACCCAATCAATCGTGAATGTAAAAATATGTTCTGTGGGGATTGGGGGCAGACATTGGACCCCCAGATCAAAACTGGTGGGGCCCGCTACAAAAGGTCTATATATGTGTTTTCTTAAGATATTCAGTTCTCATTTTATTTGTATGTATGCATATACATGTATTTAGGTACATTGAGATAGATATATATACACATACATACAGTCAGTTAAAAAAATGTATGCAAGTAACAGTGGTTTGCAAAGAAAAGTAGTTAGACAAATTAATGTGTGTTGCAAGATGCAATGTCTGTTTGTATTTTTTCTGTTCCACCTCCTGGTACATTCACCAGATCTCTGAAACAATATCGCAAACACAAATATTGTGTGGACAGAATATCGAGTAAAAAATATCGAGGACCAAAGTATCGGGAAGCTAAGTGCATATAGGTTAGTATAGTTTACTATTCTTAACTGCACATCTATGTACCTCGAATAAATAAATATATATAGATATAGCACCTAAATTGATTCATAATTTGACATTGAATGGGGTGCAGATTCAGAGAATAATATCAACCTAATGTGCAAAAATATGCAGTGCAAATGAGCAGATGTTGGATCTATTCATATTCTAGTGCAAATGGTTGTACAGTACATTAATTATTTTGGGGAGTCCTTCATAGTTTTCTAAATCCGACTAAAATCACCAAGTAAAACCACACTGACACCAAGTAAAACCAGTAAAAACAGGTAAAAACAGGGCTAAAACCAGGCTAAAATCAATCGGATAAAAAACTGAAAATTATGGATCTCTACAATTCATATACGGAGGGAAACAGATGCAGAGACATAAATACATTATTTTACAAGAAATTATGCAAATCCTCTCCCGTATTGAGGCCATTCGGCATCTTGGTATCTAGTTGTAGGATACATCGTGTCTCCAATTGCCTCCCCTTATTGACCTTGGTACAGCATCTATTACAAAGTAGCTAAAATCATTCAGGTTATTCTTATGAACAAGCTTGAAATGCCGAGTAACCAGGTAGCTGGGGTCAGAATTAACTATCACATGTAGGTGTTGCAAAATGTGATTAAACACCTGCAACTTAGTGCTGCCTATGTATTGCAAATGACAGGAACATTCAAGTACGTACACCACAAATTCGGTTTTGCAAGTGAACATTCCATTGATTTTAAAAGGAATTTGTCCAAATGCCTTGATGTATTCCTGTTTATTGATCCCAAACTTCCATGCTCGGCATGAGCTACACTTATAAAATCCAGTCCTATTTGAGAGCCAGTGTCTAGGAGCCAGTACCACAGGACTGGTTTTAACCAGTGCATCCCTCATAGAGGGTACCCTTCTGAAGGTAATTGCGGGTACTTCTTGTAGGAATGGCAAAAGAGTGATGTCAGTTCTTAATATTGGCCAGTTCTTATAAATAATACTCCTTACTTGTTTTTCATGGTGACTATATGTGGTTATTAATCTAACCCTTTTTTGTGCAAATTATCCTTTGTCTCAATTTTAGAGGGAGGTATTTCTTGGACTGTATTGGTTGATCCTGTCTCTCTGTTGGTGTTATTAGCCTTAAGTAATGATATTTTTAGGCCGTTTGTTTTATAGCCCCGTGCTTGAAATATGTATATAATCAAAGTACATATACGTGGAGCTATATATAGTAAAAATGTACTTACCTATAGAAACTATTCTTCACAATATTCTTGTCCTCGATATTTTTGACACAATATTTTGTTGCACGATATTTGTGTTTTCAGTACTGTGTCTAAATGCCACATTCACCAGCTCTGGTGGTGGGACACAAGGAGGGAGGAACCAGATCCAACAGAGTTGGATTCAGGGCCCATCTTGTCGCTGACCCCTTTTGATCACTAGGAGAAACAAATCACAAATAAACATAGCAATGAATCTTATGTAAGCAAAAGCACATCCTAGTATTTGATGTGAATAAACTGAGGTATCATCAAAGTAATGTTTCACTGGACATGTTTGATACATCAAGTTTTGAACATCCCAAACAGAAAATGCTAATAGTCTCTTTCAGCAAAAACAAAATCATTTCAGGAACTGAGGTCCCAACAAATAGTTCGACAGGAAAGGGTAAACATTAGGTATAACTATGCTAAACAATTAGGCTGCATGTTCACAAAGTCATTAGTGCACTATGAATCAAAGAGTACTGTGCTAATCACACTGTGACTCACATTACTAAAGTTCTTGGAGTTCCTAGCAGTAAATATAAGTCCTTGCCCCCCTCCACTTTGGTATGCTTGCGCTTTAGTAAGTGTGATAGGTAGTTGTCAGGGATGGGATTATCCATGTGTACTTTAGGGGCCCCACCATCGTACTAAATCTGCTCTGGTTAGGTAAAAACACAGTTCCTAGGGAATTTTGGTGCAAAATCTGGCAGCTGTGGTACAAACAGCAGGCAACCCGCAGAGATGTTTGTGTTACCTTCAAGCAGTACCAACAGTTTTAAAATAAAGAACACAACAACATCAAATTCCCAAACCAATTTAGACAAATAAAGAAGAATGTATTGAACAAAATGATACCAAGATTATTAAAATAGTTTAAGGAAAATCATATATATGAATTTTTAATATTTTAACACAAAATGCACTGAGAAAAAAATAAAGTGCCAATAAGAAGTTACTGTTCATGCAACATTTCAGACAGGCATCATTGGAGTGGAAGTCATATACACCAAGGGGGGTCCTGGCGGTCAACGTTTTTACTTACAGGCTTAGTTTCTAAAATGGAAGTTGAACTCGTTAATGTGCAAGTCTATGGCCAGCGATTATCCCTTAAAGTTGGTTATGTGGTCTTCGAGCTCCCAATGAAGCCTTTGATTTCGGCATCAAAAGTTCAGACTGGGCCAGACCTGGATTCCCTGGCCAAAGAATTTACTTTGTGGGTCAGATAGATCTGCTGCCTTCTGCTGTAGTCATTTTTTATAAATAAAAATCCTTCAGTGGGACAGTGCTTGTTCTAAACTTTAGCCAGGTAGGGCTCTACGAGCCTGGATGCTACCACAGCAAGTCCTACTGAACGCGTTTTCAGTGCAGCAAAAACCTTTAAGCAGGATTAACCTAGTTTTCCTGCACTCCTAGGATTTAACATTCCAGAGCAAACCTTAGCACCGTGTCCTGGTGCTCTGGAGGTGGAAAACATGAATTTCTCTAACTTTTGTCCAACTGCTGGTAATGTTCCTTCTGGTCAGTCCTGTAGCCCATAGCTCCTCAAGTCAGACTTCTAGACACTAGTTCTCAATGAAGCCAGATCTCCTGTAGGGCCTGGTTCTCTGTAGTCTGCCAGACCCTCTTGGAGTCAGGAGTCCTGCCTTTTGTGGACCTGACACTGGCAAACATAAGGTCAACCACTTATCCCTTGTGGAGCAGTTTCAATTTCTTTTTTTCTGGAAGGATTCAGGAGTCCTCGGGCTCTTCAGTGAGTCTCCTTCCTCCAGCATGGATTACTTCTTAAAATGGAGTCTTCTTAGTTCCAAGAACATTCAGAGAAGGTGTTTTTTTGCCCCATACAAATATACATAACATAACATCTAGTAACTTCTAGTGTGTGTGGGTGTGGTGAGTTCTGTCCTGAGGCAAAATAGCCGGGACTGCTGTTTTTTAACTAAATACGCTAGACTTGGAGCGCATTTTAAAAATTGTAGTTGACTGATTTTAAGAGTCAGCTAATTTTACTGTGTCTAAATAACCTGTTAATTAAAAACGCAATACCTAGAGCGCTTTTTAAAAATTGCAGCTGACTGATTTTAAGAGTCTGCTAAATTGTGTATTGGGTAGTAAATACCTGTGTGATCCACTGCTACCGCCGCCCAGATCCCCAGGTGTGCTGGTGTCCTTGGGCTCCCCCACTCTCCTTCCCACAGCCGAGTGATTGCTGCTGGGGCCGCCGCCATCTTTGGTGAGGGCACAAGAAGGGCGAGCAGACGACTGCTCGGCCCCTCCCACCCTCCCGCCAAATCCTGTACAAAAGGCCATTCCACACTCCCCCACTGACTTCTAGTGTGTGTGGGTGTGGTGAGTTCTGTCCTGAGGCAAAATAGCCGGGACTGCTGTTTTTTAACTAAATACGCTAGACTTGGAGCGCATTTTAAAAATTGTAGTTGACTGATTTTAAGAGTCAGCTAATTTTACTGTGTCTAAATAACCTGTTAATTAAAAACGCAATACCTAGAGCGCTTTTTAAAAATTGCAGCTGACTGATTTTAAGAGTCTGCTAAATTGTGTATTGGGTAGTAAATACCTGTGTGATCCACTGCTACCGCCGCCCAGATCCCCAGGTGTGCTGGTGTCTTTGGGCTCCCCCACTCTCCTTCCCACAGCCGAGTGATTGCTGCTGGGGCCGCCGCCATCTTTGGTGAGGGCACAAGAAGGGCGAGCAGACGACGGCTCGGCCCCTCCCACCCTCCCGCCAAATCCTGTACAAATGAAGCCACTGCCCCGGAAGCGCAGCGGACGGGCGCAGCGGGCGCGCCGTCAGCGCGCCGAAGGCGCGCCAAAGGCAAGCCCGTCTGTGCCCGTCCGTGACAGTCCGGGGCACGGGGCCAAGACCCCTGGTCCCCCCTCTGGCCACCCTAACCCACAGAGGAATGGCGCCACGACATACTCAGGCAGTGAACTGAAACTACTGAATACCACTGGCACACCGCACGAGGACAGGTGCGCACAGCTGGGACCTTCGAACACCATGGGACCAGTTAGCTGTCGGAATTGCCACTGGCTGAGCAATGCCGGGCACAGTCCCAGTAAACAAACTACCCCTAACGTGACCCTAAAATGTATTCTGCTAAATGTAAGGTCCCTCCCCAAACATGCCATGGAAATCTGGGACATCCTCAAAGGTGACCAGCCAGACCTTGCCTTCTTTACAGAGACGTGGCTGGGCAACCATAATACCCCGGACATCGCTATGGCTCTACCTGATAACTACAAAATACTTAACCTGAACAGGGAAAGAAAGAAGGGAGGCGGGGTTGCCCTAATATTTAAGGACTCCCTTACCTGCAGACAGGAGGTAATCACTCAGACTACCAGCCATGAAGGGATGGCCTGCTCAGTGTCCATCAACACCACCATCATATTCGGCGGTGCCATTATCTACAACCCCCCAGGCTGAACCTCCGATTTTAACGCCCAGCTCCTGTCACAAGTCATGCCTATATGCCTTCAGAACAAAAATATATTGCTCATAGGAGACTTCAACATCCACTTCGATGACAGCAACAACCCCCTCACCAGACAACTGACTGAGAACATGGAGATTCTACAGCTGTATCAAAAAATCAATCAGCCAACGCACAAGGCAGGACACACCCTTGACCTACTGTTCTCTAATATCAACTCCATTTCAATCTCCGCTATTAAACCGCTAGTGTGGACAGACCATTCTCTGGTCGAGTTCAACTTTCACCTACCCACAAAAAACCCCAGGTCCTCCAACTTCATAACAAACCATAGGAGAAGCTATGCCAACTTTAAAGTTGAAACCTTTCAGGAGCATTTCATCCACCCCCTAAGCGGTGAATTAGATGCTGATGAAGCAACAAACAGACTTCAGAGCCACATAGCGGCTGCCTTGGAGCATTGCTCAAAACGCCGTTGCAATGTCAATCCTAGACGCACCGTTTCCGAAAACTGGTGCGGGCCAGACCTGAAGGCTCAAAAAAGGAAATGCACTGTGCTCGAGCGCAAGTGGAGACTAACAAAAACTCAAGAAACGAGGGCCACCTACAAAAATGAACTATCAAAATACACCAAAGCCATCAGAAAGGCGAAAAAAGACTACTTTTCAAGTAGAATCTTAGACAATAAGGACTCCTCCAAAGAGCTTTTTAAAATTGTTAAAGAGCTCTGCAGCCCTGCCAATCTCTCGGCCAACCTAACTCCCTCCCTAACAGGCTGCGACAAAATGAACACTTTCTTTTACGAAAAAATAGACAAGATCTATTCATCCTTCCCTAAACTTAACAACGACTGCCTGCTGGACCATGAGTCCCCCCCCTCTAAAACCTACTGCTCTAGCTTTGGCCCTTACTCCGAAGAGGAAGTAGGCAAAGCTATGCTCGAAATCAAATCTGGCTCTCCCCTCGACCCTTGCCCTCATCATATCTTTCGGCAGCTCACTCCCTTGATCTGCCCCGCTGTAACCCAGATATTAAATCACTCACTAGAAACTGCAAAATTCCCATCATGCTGGAAGACCGCCACAGTCACCCCCCTGATAAAAAAAGCTGGATTAGATATCAACAACCCGGCCAACTACAGGCCTATATCCCAACTTCCCTATCTGTCGAAAGTCCTGGAGAAACTGGTCAACAGACAACTGGCCAGTTTTCTCGAAGCAAACAATCTGCTGGACATCACACAGACGGGCTTCAGGGCTAATAACAGCACTGAGACTACTCTCCTAGCAGTGCTGGACACTATCAGGATGCATGTCGATCAGGGGAAGACAGTGGCCTTGATACTGTTGGACCTCTCGGCGGCGTTCGACACCGTCCCCCACCAACTGCTTCTGGAAACCTTAGCATCCAAAGGTATCAGGGACAAAGCTTTGGGCTGGCTGCGGTCTTTCCTGTCGGACAGATCGCAGTCAGTGCACATGGGTAACTTCTCATCCCCATGCCGGAACATCAAATACGGGGTCCCACAGGGGGCCTCATTAAGCCCAACTCTATTCAATATCTTTGTATCATCCCTGGCAGGAATAGGTAGAAAGTGGGGCGTGGAAATCTGTTCCTATGCCGACGACACCCAACTTACGGTCATCCTGGACGAACAAAACAACCCCAAAGAAAGGCTCCTCAACTGTCTTACTGAGCTGGCCGAATGGATGCATCAACATTGCTTGAAACTCAATGCTGACAAATCCGAGATCCTTCTGTTCGGCAGCCATACTGAGCTGTGGAACGACAGCTGGTGGCCAAAAGCGCTGGGCACTCCTCCAACCCCGGCACAAACTGCGAAAAACCTCGGAATAACCATAGATACTGCACTATCCATGAAGACTCATGTAGCTGCCATCTGTGGCAAAGGCTTCGGAATCCTGAAAATGCTCAAGAGAGTCTTCCCCTGGATCCCACTGGAGTGCAGAAAGATCCTGGTCCAGTCACTCTTGATGAGTAGGCTGGACTACGGTAACTCCTTGTTCGTAGGCATGGCCGAGTACCTTTTTTCCAAGCTCCAAATGTTGCAGAACGCAGCAGCCAAAGCCATTTGCATGAAAAAGAAATACGACTCGGCCAAGAGTTGTCTGCGCCACCTCCACTGGCTGCCAATGAGGCAAAGAGCCTCTTTTAAAATGATGTGCATCACTCACAGAGCACTTCACAAGACGGGCCCCCTCATCCTCAGAAATAGGATACAGTTCTATGCGCCCACTCGGAACCTCCGCTCTCAATCCCTGGCACGCGCAAAACCCTGCAGGGTAAAGAAAGCCAGGATGGGCGAACGCGCGTTCTCTCATATTGCGGCCGCCAAATGGAACGAGCTACCTACAGCGCTCCGACTCACAGAAGACCACCTGACATTTAGGAAGCAGCTAAAAACCTTCCTCTTTCCTCTTCCCGAGTAATCCCCCTCTTGGCTTCCACCCATGCTACTCTCACATTAGCAAGCATAGCGCCGTGATATCCCTCCCAGGATGATTGTTAGCGCTTTATAAAAACCTAAAATAAATAAATAAATAAAATAAACGTCACATCACACAACTTAACATCACATAATATAACTGAAAAAACATTATTCCATCAGGCCACTCAAAAGTGCTGCACTGCAAAAATGTGTAAAGGCATAGCTTGAAGTATTTTAGCCAGCTATGTAGAGGTGCAAAATCTATAATTCACGTCTACATAATTGAAATGGGTTACTATTGACTATGTCACAAGTTATGACTTGTATGTATTAGATCGCCTAATCTGCATTGGCCTGTAAGCGATTGAAACTTTGTACAGCGCATTTGTGACGTCGTTTCATGCCAAATCCCTGTGGAAAATAGAACATTTTGGCACAAATGCTAATAAAGAGATTTTAAGCTAATGTTGTGTTTTCAGAAATTCCGTCTGTAAGAGAAAAATATACATTTATAATAGCAGATTAAACTGACATAGATATCAAGGCAATATATAGTAAACGCTTTAGACAATTCGCGGTAAGGACAAAGAGGATTTCAGTATAAATATGTTAAAGTGTTTGTCCTCAGGCGAAAAGAAAAAAGATTCACTTCAGAAAATGAGAGGCCAAAGGGTTAAATTGATTCAACTCCATGTCAAATACAGTTTGTTAAATGTGTAATCCTTCTAAATCGTGCCAATTATAGCAACCATTCAAGATTTGTTAAAGGTCAGACAGGATGCATATATTAGAGAAAACGATTGTAAGCGACTAAATTAAGTTGCAAAGCATAAGGGCCATGCGCCTTCCCGCCTGTCAAATATACGCCTGATAAACACCAGCTGTAGACAACTGTTCACATTAGCATCATTGTGAAATTGTTGTTTTAATAATTTTAATTGCACTTTGTTTTTCTCTCTTCTCTTATTGATTTGATTTAAGCCGGAAAGTGCCTTGCTTTTGCGCGCATAATTTTCTTTATATTTCGTGCTTAAAATAGCATCACTGTATTGACAAGACACTTTGTGGTCCACGTTGATTAATACAGTTTTTATTGGAAATCCGCTCAAGGGTACTGTATTTTCACAACTTAAGTTGTTTAGAGGAAGAAAGGAAAAAAATATGAATAGAATGCTTGAATGAATTTGGTCCGTGTTAAGCCCATTCTTCTTTTGCCCGCCGTGTTGCCTTATGCACATGCAAATCAGTGGTGGCCCTGCTCCAATGGGAACAGTCCAGCCCGAACTATCAGGTCAGTCCCTCTCTGAGCATCTCCAGCCTGATTCAGACTATTTGGGCTTTGTTATTTGGCTGCTGGATGAGTTATATGGCACAGTGAGCAAAGGGCCCATGTCTGGGTATAGCTGTCACATGATGGATTGGAATGGGTCCTGAAAGTTTTCCAGTGGCTAAAATTAATTCAAGCAGTCGTGCCAGTTCAGTTCAAAGTCTTTTATTCGATTGAACATTTTGTTAATCATAAAAAGTACATCATAATTTTTTAAAAAGTAACCTCATAAAAGAAAACATGTTATTAGTATTACAATGTTTACAGTACGATTAAGAAGAATAAAAGAAGAAAAAAAACACACTTTACATCATCTACATAGTTAGTACAGGTTTTCAAGGATTTAGGTCTTCATTTCTTATTGCTTTACGAGTTGTTAAACATGATTTCAAAAACATGGCTAGATTCTTTGCCACGTATTGTGAATCAAGCTGTTGCAATGCTAGGAACGCCGGTCGACAGGTCCTCAGCCCCATCTGACGCAACACTGGGAGTACCCAGCGTTTGCGCGTTATGGCATAGAAATGGCAGAAAAAGGCTACATGCATGGTTGTTTGGGACGAGACCTTGTCACATGGGCATTTCTCTAGGTCATGAGACCAATTTAATGGATTTGGGAAAGTCACCAAACGAAAAAACAAATTAAAACGGAACCTGGTTAGTAGGAATTTTTCGTGGTTGGTTAAATGGTAAGTGAGATATGGCTGTATACCTAGTGACACTTGGACCATCAAAATGTGAGCATTAGTTTGCTTGGGTACTTCACCGCACAAACGAAGTTCCCTAAGATGGTTAAGACAGTGGCGCTTAAGGGTTTTTCTGCTTAACTCACTGATTAGTGATGGTTCTATGACATATTGGTTAAGATCCAGATCTTTCAAAAAGTTGACAACGTATGCCAACCATGGGATATTTCTCCAGGATGTCAACCCTAAGCAATCTAAGATCAAGGCACGAGTGAGATGGCATTCTGGCTTAGACCAGATACGGTGCAATAGTAGCATTGGTTGACATTTGATGTAATCAGCTAGATAGTCAATCCCAAGCTCAATATGACATCCGTATGTGGGGGCACTCTGTGGGAGAGCCAACAGATATTTAGCAAAGCCATTTTGGATTTTTTGGAGTTCGGTCGTGTTTACATAGCCCCATACACCGGCTCCGTATGTAGCAATGCTCTGACATTTGGCTTGGTGGATTTTAAGTAATACGGGGGGGGTTGGTTTACCCATTTTTCTAGAAAATTAAACAAGGGCGGAGGTGGCGCGTTGGTAGAGCAATTTTCTAGTTATCAGTGCCCTTTTCCAGGTTAGCTGATCGTCTATTAAGATACCCAGATAGGGGTATTCCCTAACACGTTCCAGTTTGGATTGCTCGATGCTAAGATGTTTAGAGCTTTTCACCTTGGGCCCTGTTTGCATGACAAAGGTCTTGGTCTTATTCACCTTTAACCCAAGTGAGAGCATATAGTTACAGTATTTATCCAACTGTTTCTGAAGCTGTACTAGGGACCTAGCGAAGATTACAGAATCATCAGCATATAGTAATGCTGGAATAGGGCGACGATTAATAGTGGGTAGATCCTGACTACCTTCAAGCATGGCTGCTTCCAAGCCATTGGTGTATAGATTAAACAAGAAGGGAGCCAGGACACAGCCCTGTCTAACTCCGCGAGTTATTGGGAAAGAAGATGTTAAATCGCCACCCGTTCCAAATCTTACGCAAGCAGAAGCTTCTGAATAAAGCTCGGGCAAAAATTTGATGAGCGGCGGATCGACTCCCAAGTCCTCCAGGATAGACCACAGCTTGGCGTGGATTACACAGTCAAACGCCGCACTGAGGTCGACGTAGACCATGAATAGGTTGCCCCGTTTGACTCCCACATACTTCCCTATTAGAAGCGTCAGGTTTAGAGCCTGTTCAACAGTGCCCAGTCCCTCCCGGAATCCATACTGGAGGTCGGTAAGGATGTTCTTTTCTGCCGCCCAGTCCTGTAAACGATCAAGAATTAGGCGGCCCGCGACTTTACCCAGTGAATCCAGGAGGGAGATGGGCCTGTAGCAGGCAGGGTTATTTCTATCCCCTTTTTTAAAAATTGGGAGGAGTATGGAGGAGGACCAAGAATCCAAAAGACCAGTGCTTAGCACTGCCACCATTAGACGGGTAATGATTGGGGACCATAAATCGATGTTAGAGACAAATATGTCGAGTGGGACACCATCCGGGCCGGGAGCCTTTCCAGTTTTTGAGGAGGATAATGCACTTATAACCTCCCCCAGGGTGAAAGATAAGTCAATTGGATACACCCCTTTTCTTGGGCACACAGTTGTTTGATTGTGTTTCGCCGCGCTAACCGGGGGGGGATCACTAAAGATCTTTGAAAAGTGAGTGACCCACTCGTTCGCGGTCACTGCTACATCAAGGTGCTGATGCGTGTTGGCCTCAAGCATAAATGGAGATTTGACTACCTGCCAGAACTGGGAGCTGTCCTTTGTGTGGCAGCTCTCGTGTAGTTGGGCCCACAGTTTTTTCTTATGCTCTTTTTTACATCTGGTTTGGGCCTGCTTGTATTCAGATCTTAATTTAGCTACTTTGTCCTTGTCTCTAGTTGGGTTATGGAGTTCCTTCTTCAGGGCGGTTAGTGCTTTCCGACATGCCGTGTCGAACCAACTTGGGTTAGGGTCAGTCCCTGGTTTATGGGTTCGGACCAACTCTTTCTGAATGGTTTTAAGGATTTCCCCAAAACTGGAAATAATTTGCTCGGGGGTAGAATCCTCTTGTAGGCAGGTGTTTATCCAAGGAAGTGCTTTAGTTATGATCTTACTTGATGTTGCTAGTGGATCTACCCGTGACCATTTCACCGAATAACCATTGGTTCTGTCCATACTTAATGCTTTTTGGGTCAGTAAGCTCTTCCTTGAAAAATGGGGAACGACCATGGATAGTTTTAGTACAATGCTATTAGGGAAGTGATCACCTGATACTTCTGTTCCTGTAGTAAACTGATGAAGTGTACCCTTTAGAGAATAAGAACACAAAATAAAATCTATGGTGCTAAAACAACCCCTGCCGTGAAAAGTAGCTTTGAAGTCCACGGGGGGGGTTACAAGTTCGTTAGCGTACAACATTTCTAGGGACATTAAGCTATCGTTAAGAGAGTCTCCTACCAGGGAATGGGTAAAATGCGTCAACGGGCAATCAGTTTCATCTAGAAGGCCACAATCAGTTTTCTTATAGTTTGAACACACTTGTACATTGAAATCACCTCCCCATATTACATTACACAATGTAGAAGGCTGTTTGGCACGTTGTTCGTTTATAGACATGGTGATTGCAGACACAGTTTTTATACATTCTACCTGGGATAAGTTGTTATAAAAATTAATGATACTATATGACGTACCGTTTTTAAAAGTAACCAAAAGAATTTGGTAATTCGGGGTGATACATATTGTGGAGATTTTCCTTACTGCGAGGTTGTTTGAGAAATATATAACAAGACCCCCCATTGGTCTGCCGTGTATTGATGGACAGGCTGGCGAGTGAAATGTTAAGTAGCCTTGTAAGTGCAATGGGTCAATTGTCCAGGTCTCTTGCAGACAGATTATCTGATGCGTGGTAACAAAGTCCAACCAGGATGTCAAGAGAATCTTGGTTCGGAGACCAGCCACATTCCAAAACAATATTGATACTAAGTGGAACAGCGAGGTATCTTTAGTGGGTACAGATCTTCCTTTTTGTGCTGGGGTTTTTGGGGATGAACAAGGATCAGTATTGAGAAGGAAAGGCAAAGTTACACATTGATGGGAATTAATAGCAACAGGGCAAGACAGGGTGCGATCACATTGATAAGAATCTTCAAGCTCTGTGTCAATTGTCGCTGTTGTAGTTAATGGAGATGCCACTTTGGCCTGTGATCGTGTGGATTGAGAGAAGTTTATTGGCATTGAAGGTGATAAGCCAGGTAGGGGTGAGATCCCATTATCCAGTCCCGGGACTGGTGATGGTCAATCCACCATCTCCAGGCAGTCAAACCTATTGTAGGTGGAAACACCCCTCCAATCTGGAAATGGCATGGTTTCTCTGCCACCTTGTCCTGACCAGGTTGGCCAATTCATTTTACTGTTCCAGTTGCCTACCTGGGTCCAATTCCATTCAGGGCCTTGTGGTAGAGATTTAGCTGGAGGGTAGAAAAAGGCTAATCTTTTTGTAGAGATTCCTTCAGGAGAGGTTTGAGGTCCCCATGAGGAAATAAGTTCCACAGTTTGGGGATCTTCAAAGTTTATTATTATGCAGTCCCCTGGGATCAGTTTTGGCTCCTTCCCTATCCAGGGAACTCTGCGAACTGAAACAACTCGGTTGTTAGCATATGACGGAAGTGGCCGGTTCATTGACAGCCAATGTAGTACCTTGTTTTTTAGAGACCATCCTGGCTCTTCAGAGTTCGTATGCAGCTCTGGGACCCCGGTCATAATGATGACATATGGTGTAGCATCTGGGGGGAGATAAACAGGACGCGCTCCATTGCGTTTGATGTTATAGGCTGCGTTTTTAAGGGCTGGTGTCTTTTTAGGAGCTGTAGTCTTTTTTGAGGCTGGTGTCTTAACTATAGTTGGAATAGCTGGTAAATTAGTGGATTGACCCACTGATACAGGTGGAGCGGAAAAGGAAAGAGTTGCGGACTTTTTTGCAGCAATACTAGCTGCTGTATGCTGCGCAGTAGTCGAAGATGGATTAGCTGTTTTTTGTTGGACTGCCACTGCGGTAGTCACCACTTTGGGGGTTTTAAGTGTTTGTGGAGGGTTTATACCCCCGGGTTTTTTTTGTTTTGGGTTATGTTTTTGGGCCACAGAGAGTGAGGGCGTAGGGATCGAGCTTTTCTTAGCTTTTAAATCAGATGAGAGTAAAGCTAGAGATTTTTCGATTTTCAATAATGATACCTCTAAAGGTTGGAGATGATGTTTTATTAAGGTCTCTATAGAGGCCAGTATATGAGTATCATATATATTTGAAACCCACCCATTACATGTATTACCACTCAAAATGAGATTATGCGTGTCGGGTGAAAGGTTTATTATTTCTGACGTTGTGGTAGTGGTCCGCTGTTGGGACTTAGCCGATTGAGTTAAGGATTGGGCTAAAGGAAAAGAATTTTCAGCCGGTTGTGACAAGAAATCCTGCCGAATATTACTATTATTCTGCAAGGATTTCTTCTTTCCTTTTTTGCCCTTTCTATTTTTCGGGATAGCACCCTCTCTCTGGCCCCTCGTAGTGGGAGAGGGAAGATCCTCATCTGGAGGATTTATGAAGAGGATCGGAGTTCTCTCAATTGATGGGGGGAGATGAGATACAGAGGATTGGGATAGTTGTGTTGCAGAAAGATCGATAGACACCGACAGATCTACAGTCCCAGGAACCATAGGGGTCTCTTGTTGGGTACCAGGAACTAAGATGCGTTGCGGTGTTACAGCAGAGGCCAATAGTCCCAGGGAGGAACGCCTGGCTGCAGCTAGGTCCTGCGAGACCCTCCTTTCTAATAGGAGGACACCTTGGTTGATAGCATCGTTCGCTTTGGCGATACATTGATCTATTGGCCCTATAACCTGGGCAGTGTGAGTAAGTTTGTTATTTCTGGTAACTCTGGGTGACAAAGTAACAGAAACAGGGAACACAATACCAGGATACAAAGCAACAAATCCCAAATATTAACTACGGAAGGAACACGATACAAATAAAATAAAATGTCAGAGGGGTAGCCCAGTCCAGTCTTACCCGGGCTTGAACGGGATTAAACGGGCCCGCCCTTCGCCCGGGCTTCGCCCGGCGTCCCGCGAGACGGGGGTGACTGGTAATTTATGCGCCTCCTGGCGCGCAATTGACGCGGGTTGCGTCCCGAAGGCTCTTGGGAGTTGTAGTTTTTGACAGCCCGCACTCCTCTCGGCGGCCTCACCCCGAGGTGGAACTGGGGTCGGGCGGCGGGAGGCGGGTGAACAGGAAGCACAACAGGTTGCAGAATCAGGCTTTCAGGTCAGCAAAAGGGTCCAGGCAGCAGCGGGTCGCCTCGCAATAAGTCCCCCACTCGACCGGGGTGACTGGTAATTTATGCGCCTCCTGGCGCGCAATTGACGCGGGTTGCGTCCCGAAGGCTCTTGGGAGTTGTCATTTTTGGCAGCCCGCACTCCTCTCGGCGGCCTCACCCCGAGGTGGAACTGGGGTCGGGCGGTGGGAGGCGGGTGAACAGGAAGCACAACAGGTTGCAGAATCAGGCTTTCAGGTCAGCAAAAGGGTCCAGGCAGCAGCGGGTCGCCTCGCAATAAGTCCCCCACTCGACCGGGGTGACTGGTAATTTATGCGCCTCCTGGCGCGCAATTGACGCGGGTTGCGTCCCGAAGGCTCTTGGGAGTTGTAGTTTTTGGCAGCCCACACTCCTCTCGGCGGCCTCACCCCGAGGTGGAACTGGGGTCGGGCGGCGGGAGGCGGGTGAACAGGAAGCACAACAGGTTGCAGAATCAGGCTTTCAGGTCAGCAAAAGGGTCCAGGCAGCAGCGGGTCGCCTCGCAATAAGTCCCCCACTCGACCGGGGTGACTGGTAATTTATGCGCCTCCTGGCGCGCAATTGACGCGGGTTGCGTCCCGAAGGCTCTTGGGAGTTGTAGTTTTTGGCAGCCCGCACTCCTCTCGGCGGCCTCACCCCGAGGTGGAACTGGGGTCGGGCGGCGGGAGGCGGGTGAACAGGAAGCACAACAGGTTGCAGAATCAGGCTTTCAGGTCAGCAAAAGGGTCCAGGCAGCAGCGGGTCGCCTCGCAATAAGTCCCCCACTCGACCGGGGTGACTGGTAATTTATGCGCCTCCTGGCGCGCAATTGACGCGGGTTGCGTCCCGAAGGCTCTTGGGAGTTGTAGTTTTTGGCAGCCCGCACTCCTCTCGGCGGCCTCACCCCGAGGTGGAACTGGGGTCGGGCGGCGGGAGGCGGGTGAACAGGAAGCACAACAGGTTGCAGAATCAGGCTTTCAGGTCAGCAAAAGGGTCCAGGCAGCAGCGGGTCGCCTCGCAATAAGTCCCCCACTCGACCGGGGTGACTGGTAATTTATGCGCCTCCTGGCGCGCAATTGACGCGGGTTGCGTCCCGAAGGCTCTTGGGAGTTGTAGTTTTTGGCAGCCCGCACTCCTCTCGGCGGCCTCACCCCGAGGTGGAACTGGGGTCGGGCGGCGGGAGGCGGGTGAACAGGAAGCACAACAGGTTGCAGAATCAGGCTTTCAGGTCAGCAAAAGGGTCCAGGCAGCAGCGGGTCGCCTCGCAATAAGTCCCCCACTCGACCGGGGTGACTGGTAATTTATGCGCCTCCTGGCGCGCAATTGACGCGGGTTGCGTCCCGAAGGCTCTTGGGAGTTGTAGTTTTTGGCAGCCCGCACTCCTCTCGGCGGCCTCACCCCGAGGTGGAACTGGGGTCGGGCGACGGGAGGCGGGTGAACAGGAAGCACAACAGGTTGCAGAATCAGGCTTTCAGGTCAGCAAAAGGGTCCAGGCAGCAGCGGGTCGCCTCGCAATAAGTCCCCCACTCGACCGGGGTGACTGGTAATTTATGCGCCTCCTGGCGCGCAATTGACGCGGGTTGCGTCCCGAAGGCTCTTGGGAGTTGTAGTTTTTGGCAGCCCGCACTCCTCTCGGCGGCCTCACCCCGAGGTGGAACTGGGGTCGGGCGGCGGGAGGCGGGTGAACAGGAAGCACAACAGGTTGCAGAATCAGGCTTTCAGGTCAGCAAAAGGGTCCAGGCAGCAGCGGGTCGCCTCGCAATAAGTCCCCCAGTCGTGCCATTATATTGTTGTTTGTTGCACTGCCTAAAGTGCTCAATTATGACTGAGAAGTTAGTGTACATGCTGCATACAACACAGCTTGGAAACAGTGCGCAATGATGGCAGGTGGTTCTGCATTGAGCCAGTACAGCAGTTCAGGATATAAGCATCGGTGTCAAATAATAAAGGGGGTTCAGCTCTGCAGCTCGTAATGCAATGTACAAACAAATCCTTTTGTTATTGACAGGGGTATGTATAAACTAGAAAAATAATACATATTACGGATCCAGACTGTGATAGTAAATGAAGAACAGGTACATGGATACATTCACAAATGAAGTTTCACAAAATACATCATTAGACAGTGGGAAGGTCAATATCCATTTTTCCGCAATTCTACCTAAGGAGAGATACATGTCACCCCAGAACCTGTTCCGTTTCGCCCACTTGTGATCCCATTTCGAGGTACAACCTCTATGTTTGAAAACCTCTTTCTCTGCTATCATGGCACTGTCCAAATCTTTAGCCCACTTTGAGTATTTAGGTAGATCTCCGATCCCCCACCCCTGAGCTATGTTTCTTTTAGCAAGGGCAAACCCCAGGGACACCCATGTACGCTCTGTTTGAGTGAGGTCTGTGGCCTCCCACACATTCAATCGACACAACCGTGAACAATAACCTTTCCACTCACTCTCGGCAAAATAGAGAACATTTTCTCCCAATAAGGCTGAAGTTTTGGGCACTCCCAGATTGTATGGAAGAAGGTACCCTCGTCTGCACACCCTCTAAGGCAGCTAGGAACTGAACGACTACCCATCCTAACAAGAATGTGTGCTGATAGGTAGATTCTTTGCAGAATGTTTAGTTGGATGAGACGTAAATGCATGGGGATGGCAACCTCCCTAGGGGCAGTAAGAGCTTCTTGACAATCATCGTTATCAAGGTATCCCAGGTCAGTTTCCCACAACTGTCGGAGACACAATAATGGGTCGGGCTTGTTGTTCATTAGTTTGAGATAGGTAAGCGAGATCGCTTTATTTGTTAGGGGGTCTGTCAGAAGCCTGTCTTCCAGCGGAGAGGCCTGTGGTAGGGTCTCACCACAGTCGGCAACAGTGGTGATTGCATGTCGGATTTGGAGATAACGAAATGTCTCAGACTCAGCCAACTGATATTCTTTTGGAAAGTCAGCAAATTAAAGCATTGCATTCCATTTCCAAAGGTCCCCCACTGAGGAGATGCCAATTAAATCCCACTTGTCAAAACTCGGGCATCTACTCAATATACCAAGCTGTTCAGATTCCCACAGGGGAGTGAGCAGTGTTAGTTTCTTATGCCAACCCAGTTTCTTTGTCGCATCATGCCAAATTGCCACTGTGTGTGATGTGGGGCGGGTGAGATGTTGGTTTATGGGGCTAGAATAGAGTGCACGCTGGTATCCCCCTTTGGCCATCACCCATCTTTCCGCCGGTTCAGACAGTGGGGCGAAGACCCACTGGCTGACCACCGCTAGCTGGGAAGGTCAGTAATATTGCAATCCCCCCATCATACCACCCTCTGGTCAATTTGTGTGTCACTATACGTGGGCTTTTCCCTTCCCATAAGAGGGATTGGACCTCGCACTCCATGCTGGTAAAGTAGGTGTCGGGGACTCTGTGGGGTGTGTTCTGCAGGATGTATAAAAACCGAGAGCCAGCATCTTGGAAAGGGGCGACCGCTAGGTCCCCCCGAACGTATGGATGGGGGCCCGAACCTCCCGGGAAGCCATTTTGGGCGGGGGTGGGCATGGCCCGGCTGGTATGCCCAAAGCGGCGTAGCCTGAGCGCGCCTTCCACCCGCCCGAGAGGGGTTGTCCTAGACACCTTGAAGGAAGACCACGCCCAGTAGGCGTATCGGGGAAGGGTACACGCCCTCCCGCAGAAGGATAAAGGAGCGGGAACCCTGAAGATCGTCCTCTTGTTCCTCGGATCGGAAGGCTGCACCCACTCGATGCTCGTGAGCCCTCGACGGAACAAGCAGCAATTTTGAACGTGGTAATCCTGTTTTTTCTCTTTCAGTTTCCACACGGATTTCAGGACCTCGTGGATCGACCAAAGGTGGAGGACTCGAAACCATGCCTAGCAAACAAGCAGGAAAGGGTTCCGAGACGGAGAAGATGTTACGCCTATTGTCGAACCGGATGGCCTGTATGGATCGAAAGCTCGGTCAAGTCCAATCGCTCGGTAGAGGTTTGGCGGAGGTAAAGAAGCAGTTGGCTGCAATGAACGACCCAGGTCAGCCGAAAAAGGTAATAGGCCCGGCCTTGCCGGGCGTGGTTCCCGGGTTAAGAGGGAAACGGGTCAAAGAAAGGGCAGTCTCGGGGGGTGTCCCAGCACCGGAGGTGCCGCCCATCGTCCCCCTAGTACCGGCTGGTGTCCCGGTTCAGGAACCAGTTTTAGGCCAGCCTATCCCAGTGGTGATCACCTCGACCGAGGATGATGAAATGGCCCCAGAATTGGCCGCACAGTTGACCGCATGGCTGAAGACAAAGGTGGGGGGCACAGCGACCCCGGGAGATCCGGCCGAAGAGGCCAGAGTTTTAATGAAGCAGTTGCGGCAATCGAGAGATGTCGCAATGGCGAGTGTTCCTCTTGTTCCCCCACAGGTGGTGCCAGGAGTACCAGCAGCTGGTCAAGAGAAGGCGACGGCGGCAATAGCCGATCCGGGTAAGCTCGCATTGCCAATGGTGGGGGAGGGCTCGATACCCTCAAGGCGGGAAAAAGTTGCACAGCACGTTCCCTTGGCCACGAAAGAATTAATATGGGGAGACAAGTATGTCAACATGTTTTCATTGTTAACGGACCATCGTGAGATGGAGTATGCTAAAACGCAGAAGGATTTGTGGCACCCTAGTGTATGGCGCGCCAAGATGGCCGAGTTCAGGGTGGAAGAGACAGTGACGAATTGGGTTAAGGCCTTCTCTATATTTACCGCAGTTATGGGGGAACGTAAACCTGATGTTATGACTGAGTTGGTTTGCTATCAGAATCGCATTATGGATTTTTATTCAATGTACGAGGGGGAAGAATGGAAAGGCTATGACACGAAGTTCCGTAAAGCAAAAGAATTTGATGCTTCTCTGTCTTGGGATTGTTTGGACTCGGTGTCATGGCACAAGCAACTCCTGCCAGGGGCGATAGGTACGTCCTCGCCAGGTGGGAGCGGGTCCGGAGTTGTCCGCCAAAAGCCCGGGGTGCCCTTTCGAGCAGGCACAGGTGGGGGCTATCAGCCTAGAGTTGGCGGGAAGGGCGGACAAGGGGGGGTCTGTTGGGGCTTCAATCGAGGCAATTGTAACAGACCACAGGGGACATGCAAGTTTAAGCATGTGTGTGCCGGCTGTGGGAATTCCTCACACCCGGAAAGTGCTTGTAGATCAAAGAATGTCGGGGCGGGTGGAAAAGGAGGACCTAAGCAGGAGTGAGGTGGACCTTTGTGACCGATTGCCTACACCCGTTGATCTAATGGTTATGATTCCGTGGTTAAACAAGTACCCTGATCATGTGTCCGCTGGGGTGTTGAGGAAGGGTTTTTTACATGGCTTCCACATCCCGGTGGGGGAAGTTCTGGGGAACTCCTTGTGTAGAAATCAGTTATCAGTACGGCACAAACCAGGCGTGGCAGAAAGGAAAATAGCTAAAGAAGTCAGTTTAGGACGAGTGGCTGGCCCCTTTTCCTGCCCGCCGGTGGCCGATTTCATATGTTCCCCGTTAGGGGTGGTCCCGAAGAAAGATCCGGGGGAGTTTAGACTCATACATAACCTTTCTGCTCCCAGGGGTTCCTCGGTGAATGATGCCATAGACCCAGAAGTTTGTTCAGTACGATACGCATCGTTTGACGATGCCGTGGCCATTTTGAACCACTTAGGCCCCGGGGTGCTGATGGCGAAATGTGATATCGAATCAGCATTCCGGTTGCTTCCGGTGCACCCGCAGGATCAGCGCCTGCTAGGTTTTGCATTTCAGGGAAAGTATTACATGGATAAATGCATGCCCATGGGTTGTTCCATTTCATGTGCATATTTTGAGATGTTTAGCTGTTTTTTGGAATGGGCATTTACAGAGGCCACAGGGCATAGACATGTTAGGCATTATCTCGATGATTTTCTGTTTTTGGGGGCAGCCGATGATATGAATTGCGCACAGGCGCTGTATGATTTCTGCATCCTAATGAATGAATTCGGTGTCCCATTGGCACCAGGTAAGACGGTCGGACCATCTACTTCACTGGAGTTTCTGGGTATTGAGCTCGATTCTGTGGAGGGGTGTTTCCGACTACCAGTAGACAAAGTGACCAAGTTCCGGGCTTCCTTGATACAATGCCTGAGTGGGGAGAAAGTGACCCTGCACCAGTTACAAGGAACAGTGGGTCAGCTTAATTTTGCCCTGAGGGTGATTCCTATGGCCCGCCCGTTTTCGCGCTCTATCGCGCAGGCTATGGGTGGTCTCAAAGAGGCTCACCACCGTACGAGACTGTCTGGAGAGGTTCGCCAGGATATGCGGATTTGGTTGGCATTTCTGGCGGACTTCAACGGTCGAGTCGTCTGGAGTTCCCCGCCAGAGTCTTCGGTGGAATTAGGTCTATGGACCGACTCGGCTGGGAGTGTGGGTTTTGGCGCCATCTTAGGTGATCGATGGTCGGCACAAACATGGCCAACATGTTGGCACTCCGACGGCCTCACAGGTAACATTGGGTTCCTGGAGTTATTCCCCATTTGGGTGGCTCTGATGACATGGGCTGATGATTTCAGGGGCCGCTCAGTGGTGTTTTGGTCCGACAATATGACTGTCGTAGATTGCATTAACCAACAGGCAGCACGCTGCAAAATGATTTTGAGATTGTTGAAAGAGATTGTGCTGCTGTGCATGAGATTGAATGTACTGTTCAGGGCAAAACATGTGCCAGGTGTACTGAATCTTGCAGCTGATGCACTCTCTCGTTCACGTATGCAGGCATTCAGGGGTTATCTGCCCACAGCAGACTTAGAGGCAGCACCATTCCCAGAAGCAATGTGGCTTATCGGTGCCTCGGATTACAAGACCTCGTGGCAGCGAGTCTAGCCCCCAGGACAAGGAAAGCATACGAAGGAGCGTTTCGTTCTTATTGCACATATTTGGGTCCTGTAGGGAGTCTGCATTGGGGTCAGGAGGAGTCCTTCCTGGGGTACCTGGTTGCACTACACAGGGAGGGCCGATCAGTGGCTACGGCCGGTAGGCATAGGGCGGCCATTTCCTTCATGGCCCAGGTACACGGCATAAAAGATCCTACAGGTTCTTTTTTGATGAAGAAAGCCCTTCGCGGCTGGCAGCGCCTTGAGGGTTGCAAGAGAGATACGAGGCACCCGATTGGCTTAGACAGACTGTCTCTGCTTTTAGCAAAGCTGGATGAGACGTGTTCCTCCCATTACGAAGCAGTTCTGTTCCGGGCAGCGTTCACTTTGGCATTCCATGGGGCCATGAGGGTGAGCGAACTTGTCGCAAGGAACAAGAGAGATATGGAGGGAGGTTTGTGCAGGGATCACATCCAGATAAGGGGTGATTCGATGGTGATCATGATAGCCAGGTCTAAGACTGACCAGGGGGCTATGGGAGATAGTGTGGTCGTGCAGCGCAAGCGTGGGTCCCCCGTCTGCCCGTTGAAGTGTGTGGAGGACTATTTGGCGCTAAGAGCGGCCACTTGGGGGGGGAGCTTGCTCTGACACAAGGATGGCACCCCACTGACGAGATTTCAGTTTCAGAGGGTGCTGGCACTGGCAATCGCTGACGCGGGCATGGACCCGTGCGATTTTGGGACCCACTCCTTTAGGATAGGGGCTGCTACTGAGGCTACAGCCAGGGGTCAGAGTGCCGAGGAAGTGAAACAGTTGGGCCGTTGGTCCTCGAATTGTTTTAAGAGGTATGTGCGATTGCACATGTTGTAAGTGATCAATTGACATGCACTCACGTTCTCTGTCTTTTGTTTACTTTGCAGTTTCGCGGGCCTGCCATGCAGGGCGGAATTGGAGGTCGACCCTGCATCAAGTGACCAGCGGTCAGAGATCACCGACTGGGGAGAGGATGGTATGGGTCGTGGGCCACTCATACGTGAGACGTGCCGGTGACGTATTCAAGGAAGGTGACGCGATTCACGCACCTGGGGAATACGGGTTCAGAGTGGCTTTCCATGGGAAAGGTGGGCTCGTTTTTGACCAATTTGAGTCATTTTTCGAGGGACTTTTAGGGCGGCATAGGTCACCGCCATCTATAGTCATAGTACACCTGGGTGGCAACGATTTGGTGACACTGGGCAGACAAGTGTTACTTGAACGAATCTTGTCAACTGTTAGCTGGTTGGCTAAAAGAGTCCCGGGGTGCACGATTGCCTGGTCCCACATGATTCCTAGAAGGAGGTGGCAGGGGGGCCTTTCGGTGTCAGCTCTGAACCATTCAGTTAAACGGGTCAATAATAAGATTGGTAGATTGTTCCGTTCTGCACAGTTGCATGTTATTCCACATGGGTGTATCCGGGGTGACCAGATGTATCTGAACGATGGGGTTCACCTGTCCAGGGAGGGGAATGATTTACTCATAGGAGACTTGGTTGCATGGCTGAGAAGTTTGAGGAAGCATGACCTATAGGAGGAGTTGGGGGGGACCGGATGGTCGGTCAACCATCCGGTCTGTGGCGGTAAGGTCATGATCTGTGAGCAGGAATTTAAAGGTCCCTAGAGTGGGGCGCCACCCACAATGGATGGGAGCGCCCGGGGGAAGACGGCCATTGGCCCCTTCCACGGGGAGGCAGCACCCACTAAGGATGGGGCGCCTAGGGGGAGATGGCCATGGGCCCCTCCCAGGGGGGGAGGCGGTTAAATGCCCCTCCTGACTAATTTCCCGGGGGCCGGATATCCGCGACGGCGGATAGAGAGTATGGGGTGGGGGGGAGAGTACAAGCTGTCCTTCCTACAGAGACCTCATACGGGAACTCGGACGACCCTTAAGATGGCGTCGAGTAGAAAGGGGGCCCCCACCACGACAAGGGAAGTTACAATTGGCAATGAGGGTAGAGCCCTCTGCGCATGCGCCGCTCACACGGTGAGGGCGGGAGTTTGGTAGTAGGGATCTGACACCGGTTAAGACCTTGCCGTTGGCCCTTAATGCTAGGATGTACAATTTGAATTAGAGTGTATGCATTTTCAGGATGTTAGCCAAAAGTACATGACTGCATCGAAATGTAATAAATGTCAAATTGTACATAAATGCATAATGATGAAACTTTTAATTTAATGTTTTAAATTTTGTTTCATATTTTAATAAATACGGCCGGGAGGGTGACTCCCTCCCGTCTTCCAAAAAAGTCAACTATTGTCCGACTTCCCATCCTTGGGGATGTGTGTTGGGAGGGGGTGGCGGGCATCCCGGCCATATAAACAGTGATGCTTTGCAGAGCAAAGTAAGAGTCAACGTCCTTCAGTGAAGTACTTCTTTCCGAAGCCTGACCAATGGAGGCTGAAGATTAGCATCATAAAAGTGAGCCGGGTGTGAAGTGATATTGATGCCGAGATAGCAAAAGCCCTCAGTGTCAACCGTAATACTGGTACCTTTGGGCATCTGCGGCACTGGACCCTGCAGCATGAACAATACAGACTTCGTCCAATTGATGGTGTAGCCGGAGTGGGTACTAAAAATTGCAAAAATGTGCAATATTCTATGGATTGAGGCAAAAGGAATCACCACGTATAAAAGGACATTGTCAGCATAGAGGGAGATTCTAACCTCATGCTGGTCTGTCCACATTAGTCCTCTAATCATAGGGTCGCCCCTGACCCAAGTCGCCAACGGCTCCAGTAGCAAAGCAAATATGAGAGTCGATGGGGGCAGCCCTGCCTAGTCGCCCTCTCTAGGTGGATGCTGCGAGAGGTGTGCTGGTTAACTACCACCTGCGCTGTAGGACCCGTATACAATAGTTTAACCCACTATATAAAGTGTGGACCAAACCCAGGACGTTCGAGAAGGGCAAACAAATAGGGCCACTCAATGGTGTGAAATGGCATTTTTGCATCAAGTGATAGCAGTGTTGCACCTTCTAAAATGGTATTAATTCTCCCCATCACCCATGGAATCTCCGGAGGTTAAGGGCAGTATTGCGACCGGGCATAAAGCCTGACTGATCAGGTTGGACCAACTTGCAAATAACTGGGATTAGTCGATTGGCTAATGCCTTAGCCAACATTTTTACCTCAGCATTCAACAACGAGATGGGTCGGTATGACTCACATCTTGTCGCCGGTTTGTCCGGTTTATGTATGACTGCAATGGAAGCCAACATCAAATCCTGGGGTAGAGACCCAGCAGGGTAACTCTATGAATACATAGCATGAAGAGCAGGCATTACCTTAGAGGACACCAGCTTACAAAGTTCTATGGGAAGGTCATTGGAGCCCATAGCTTTGCATGATCTAATGTTGCCAATAGCGGTCACAAGTTCCTCCTCAGTTAGATCACTCTCTAGGGAATCGGGGTCGTCTGGTGTAAGTACGGCCACCAGAATGCTGGCTAAAAGGTTGCGTGAGTCCTGTAAGGTGGTAAGAGTGGTGGAGGAGTATATGGAGGAGAAGTGGGAGGCAAAGGCTTCAGCTATGTGTTGTGGATATGTCAGTGATTCACCAGCATCCGCCACGATAAGGGGTACCCATCTTTGAGCAGACGCATGCCTCTCCAGCCATGTGAGCATCTTACCAGTGGCATCGCCTAACTCATATATCCTATGGAGGGTTGCTTTGAGGTGTGGCTTGGCAGACTCCTTCGCTAGCTGATGATAGCCCAAGCGTTTAATACTCAGCGTGTGGGTGAGCAGGTCATCTTCGCGTATTGCCACCTCATCCTCTAATTCCTTGATTTCCTGTTCCAGGGCTTTTCTAGTCTAGCTGTCCTTTCCTTCGTCCCGCCATTAGGGAAAGCGCCTGACCCTTAATTACCGCCCCAAATGACCCACATAGTATGCAATGGGATTGAACTGAATGCATATTATCGGTAAAGTAGTGATCTACTCCCTTGATCAGAGCACTTCTGACCTGTGGGATCTTCAAACTCCATGGGCTTATGGAGAGGGAGAGGTGGTGATGCTCCTGGGGTACAGCAAACTGAGACAGGACTAGGGAGTGGTCCGAGATACCTTGTGCCAGGGATTTAGCATCCACAAAATTAGAAAGGTCGTCAGTGTGCATGAGCAGATAATCAATACTGGACTGGCTGCTGTGGGCACTGGAATGGAAGCTAAAATTCTGAGTCAGGGGGTTAAAATGGTGCCAGTGGTCAACGAGGCCAAAAGCCAGGAAAAAGTCCATCAGGGGGGAGGTGTCGTTTGGGTCTGGTCGGGGGGACGTCGGTCCACCCTTCCATTTACTGCAAGATTGAAGTCTCCTCCCATTACCAACATACCAACTGGAAGATCTAACAGAAGTTTACCCAAATCAGACAGCATAAATGCTTTCAGCGCTGGGGTAATATAGATTGATAGGACATTAAAGGGCTTCCCTTCCCAAGTCTCCGCTATTGCAGCATACCTGCCTAAATCATCGGTCCAAGTACTGTGTATTACGAATGGGCACTGTTTACGGATAAGAATGCCCTTCACCCTGGAGCCAGAAGTAAAGCTAGCATGTACCACTAATTTATAACCCCAGCAATCTAGTGCTTTAGAAGTATTGCCCATAAGGTGTGTTTCCTGTAGAAGGGCAATATCCGGGGCTTGTATCTGAAGGTATTGAAGTACAACACCTCTCTTCAGTTTATCACCCAAATCATTAACATTCCACGTGAGAATGCGGAGGGCCTTATTCACGTTGTAGGGTAGACATAATGTGTGTTTACAAATTAGGTGGCTACCTGTCCATGTCCCAAATATATGAAGTAAAGTCCAGTACATCCAATCAGTGCACGTGAATGAATCATTTGTATTGCATCGCTGCCATCACAATACAAAAACATTAAAAACAAACTAAACAAAATCTTCCCAACACCCATCGCCCTTCCCCCAACCTGCCTCCCTGCATGACGATAACCATTTTCTAAAATGGGGCAACCCAATAGGTCCAGGACCTGGGTAAATTGCGATATGAGAAACAATGGTCCTTACCATCAATAAAGCATCGCATGAGTCAATACACAGTTACTGAGTCAAAATTATTTAGAGCATATCGTAATTATGCAGCTCTATGAGATGAATCTTACATATGGTACAGCAAACAAGCAAAACAGCAACAGACTTATTTGTTACCAGGCAATTTAATTAATTGCTAATTCAATGGATATTTTGAATTCATACAAACAGTTTCCAAGTGCCACATTCAATACATTAATACAACAACTTGGCCAAAGGTGATTATGCCCCAAGAGAGGACGTGCAAAAGCAGGCGTGATAAGGAATGATATAAGTGTTTTTAGAAAAGTAAGAGAAAGAATCAGAAAAATTGTGACAACAAATACAGTAACAGTCTTTACAATGAAAAGCGTGAAGTCTGGAAAGAAGTTGATACTGCTATTGTCTACAGCAAGCAGTGGAGCCCCTCTTGCTGCCTGGAGTATGACATACATGTCTCGGAATTTGAACACTCTTGCCAAGAGCAGCCGAGGGGGTGCACCAGGCTTGGACCTTCCGCCAGGCACCCAGTGAGCTTGTTCAATTGAGAAAGATTTTGACAGGCCCTTGGGTTGGAGGTGCTTGAGTATTAACTCCTCGACAAATAGGTCTGCCGCTTGCCCTTCAGCCCGTTCCGGCACCCCCAGGATACGAACGTTATTGCGGCGCATTCGGCCTTCGTAGTCATCAAGTTGTCATTCGAGCACATCCTAATTAACCTGAAGATCAGCGACTTGGCGTTTAAGAAGGTCAGTATCGGTCTTTAAGTCCATAGTCGTGGTCTCAACTTCACTGATGCGTTCAGCCATTTTGTGCATATCCGCTCTGATCAGGGAGACCTCAAAGGTGACAGTGTCAATGCAGCCTTCCAGGGAGGTACGTACTGTCATTATGGCTGTCAAAATGTCCTGCAGTGTGGGGTCTGGTTGATCTCCACTGGGTTTGAGCTTAGTTTATGTCTCGTCCTGGCCTTTATGCCATGCGTATTTCTCCAGCTTGGATTAGAGTGTGCCCCGGCCACTGTAGCCGCTCGCCATAATACAGCTGGTAGGTGTGAACGGAGAGACCAGGCCGTACTAGCTTCTCACAACAGTCTGTGCAAGGGACAAAGCCCTCTCCGGCCTGTCGGGTTTCACCAGCTAGGTTCAGCCCAATGAATAACCCAGTCCCAGAGGAAGTACCCACCGTTGAGGGGGGGAGGGGAGGGGGAGCACTGTTGTAGAGCCGGGAGCCACCACACCTGCTTGAAGTGTAGCACTTCACCGAACACTTAAAGCGCTAAGGATTGTGGTCCAGTTGAGATGGGAGGAAGAGTGCTGCTCCCCCCAACAAATGCGTGTATCTCTTCTCTTTGCGTAACTGTGCCACAGAACACCAACCTGGTCCAAGCATGGATCTGGCCCCCACCACTAGCAAAGCCAAATGTCCGATGACCTCGGGGCACCCCCTGTCACTGTGGCACTATGGTTGTGTAGGGTCCGAGCCTGCACCACTCCTGTACTGGACCTGACACAGATAGGATTACCGCTCTGCGGTAGATGGCAATCTGTAGACCGGGTCATAAATTCCCTCAGTGAGGCCAAGAAAGCAGCAGTGCGCAAGGGCCCATTGTGCGCTAGTTGCGGAGAGCGGGGGGAGGGTGGTTAGGAGCCCCAGCTGGCAGGAGAAGTTAATCACAGCACTATGCATCATCTAGTTGGGCTGGCAAGCCGCACCCGCGGCCACCAGCTCAGATGTACTCGCGGGTGGCCACAGGCCCTTGGGGTGTGCCGGGAAGCTGCAGGTCATCGTGAAGGCGGCAGGGGGAAGGCAGAGAACTCACCGGCTTACTGTCTCTGCCGCGGCCTGCACTTAAGCCCAGCACAGACCCTCCATCACTAAGGTGGGCCCAGGGTATATGTCGCAGCCGCCGTCTGGATTGCCTGGATGCGGCCGAAGGTCTCTGCGACAAGGCCCAAGTCCTCCGATGCCGCAGTATAGACCCGGCCGCCGATCTCTGCCAAGGCGCTCCCAAGTGTGGTGCATTTCAGCACCGCGGACGGGGATGCTGCGAGGGTCAGACGAGCTCTGTTGCAGCCATGTTGGTGCGGGGCAAATATATGTATGCAGGATAGTTAGGGAGTGGCTCGATGGAGCAGAGCTACTGTGCGGGCATTTCCCTCTGCAGTTTGCCACGCCCCCCAGGGCATGGTTTTTAAAATTATTTCTTAAAGAAAATCCTGCTTTGAGATTTTCTTTCTGAAAATGAAAGAAACTTTGTGAGTTTGCTGTGTAGCTCTGTCATGTTTACGGCAAAATACAATGCATTGACAGGATCAGCCATGATGAGTGTTCCTGCTAAGGATTGAAATGTCCACAGGACTGGAGGACATGTCTAAATTTGGCCAACAACAGCTGTAGGGAGGACCGACAGAATGCCAAAAAATAAATGTAGCCCAAAGACCAGGATGAATCAACATAGTGCAAAAGGGGCAGTCATTCACCAAAGTAAGTGTAATGAGCATTTAAGTCCCAGAAGGAGGTTGACTTCAGTAAAATCATTAGGTAAATTGGTTTTCCATGGTGTATAGATTGTGCAAAAAGCAACACACTACACATCATTGGCCTACCAAAGTTATAATTTATTCCATGTACTATGATGTCCCTTTCTTGCCCAGAGAAGCCAGTCAGTCAGTCAAAGTAGGCTTTATTTCGATATAAATATATCTTTAAAAGCATCACAATACAGTTTTAAAGTACATAAAAAACCTTATTGAATACATATGAAGCATTATTACATGAAAATATCAGTTATACAAAAATCGAAATACGAAACACAAATGGCGGCAATAAATTAGATAAAATAGTCATAAAATCTCAATTAAACAATGTAAGAAAGCCTTTTGGACCTGATCAACCAAGCCCAGTTTAAAAACTTCCCCAAGCCGCAGACAAGTAGGGGCCGTGTATCCGATTTCAGAATGCGTAGGGCCTCACCACAATGTCTTGTACCTAATTCTTTGCAGAGGGGTTTCAACCACCTAATACGAGGGGCATTGTATGCGGGGCATACAAAAAGAAAATGAGGTACTGTCTCGATCATAGTCTCACAGAATGGGCAGAATGGAATGGTCTGTGCTGGGGGCTTCCATCTGGCAGTCAATTCGTGGACAGGCAGCACTCCGACTCTAAATTTAAAATATAGAGCCCTATCTCTAGGTTTAGTGATGATATCGAGATAGGGCTCTCGGAATGCCACCTCCTTATGCAATAGGAATTCGACAGTAGAACTACCTACATTAGGATTTACGTTTCTCAAGTCCCTTACTCATTTCCAATAAGAGTTTTTCAGGACAGACTTGGGGAGTGCGGTCCTAGACTGCCAATTATTTCCAAGACCCACTTCTCCAAGTAACCATTTCACATCCCTTAACCATCGTATTCTGTGCCAGCCAGGCAATGATAAAACCTCTTTTAACCCCTCCGCATAACTCGCAAGTTCCGGGACTCTCCATAGGCGCGCCCAGAGGAGAAGAGGGCGTAGCCTTGCCTGATCCTTGATAGAGCGACAGCCCATATCAAGGAGTAGAGGAACAGAGGGGGTACTATAAGGGAGACCCATCAGGTTCTTCAAGAATTTGTGTTCTGAACAGGTTAATTCATCCACATTCTGCGCCCCCCAGAACTCCGCCCCGTACAACGCCGCACTCACACCTCTTGCCTTATAGGTATCCAGTACCGGGGCAATTGGTTTAAAGGTAGAGGAACGCTGTTCTTTAAGCAGGGCCCCCACCACCCTTTTGTGATTTAACAGCATTTTTTGAAGATGACAGTTCCACCTCATGGTGTTGGTGAGGCGGATTCCTAAATAGTCAAACTCCTTGACCCTTTCGAGGCATACTGAGTTCAACACAGGAGGCCTGCCTATCTTCTTTGGGGGATTCAGGATCAGATATTTGGTCTTCCCCGTATTGATTTCTAACCCCCTCGCATCACAAAAAGATTGGAACCTATCAAGGAGGCTCTGCAGCCCGACCGGGGTCTTCGAAATCAGTAGGGTGTCATCTGCAAATAGGAGCGTAGGTATTCTTTTGCCCGCCATGGATGGAGCATCTGCAGGGTATTGTGAAAGATGCTCCACCACACCGTTAACGTATAAGGAAACAGTGTGGGGGCTAAAACACAACCCTGGCGGACCCCTCTATTTACAGATATTCTAGCAGTCTTTTGGCCCTGATTTCCCCACCGAACCTGGGCAAAATTATCTTCGTGAAACTTAATTATGAGGGATAATAGGTACCGTGGCATGCCCAAATCAGATAGGACCTTCCACAGACTGTTACGGGGTACTAGGTCAAAGGCAGTCCGTAAGTCTATGAAGGCGAGATACAGACTGCCTTTGCCCAACAGAACCACCTTCCAATATAACAACAATAAGCGGAATAATTGTTCAATGGTCCCTGTACCAGCCCTGAAGCCTGCCTGGAAATCAGAAAGAATCCCATTCTCCTCTACCCACTGTAGCACTCTCCCCAAAACCACCTTGCCTGCAACCTTCTGGGTGGAGTCCAGTAAACTTATAGGGCGATAATTAGCGGGGTCGTCCCGGCTCCCTTTTTTGAAAATCGGGACGACCTCAGCGCCCATCCATGAGCTTGGAAAGGGGGCATCATAGAAACTAGCATTGAGTAGGGATGCTATGAGCTTTCCCCATTCTAGTTTGGAGATGCGAATCAAATCTCCTGGAAGGCCGTCCAGCCCCGCAGCTTTGTTTGGGAAAAGACATGAGATTGCAACCTCTACTTCCTTCCGTGTAAAGAAACAAATCTCATCTAGCCCAAGGAAGTCTAAAGAATAACTCTCAGTACAATTGTCCTCCACGCCCGAGGCCATGGTATAGTTTACAAAAGTGATTGAACCATGACGCCTCTGGGATATTACATGTTACAAGGGAGTCCATTGGTTTATCCTTGGCTCTAACCAAATCCCAGAAACTCCTAGAGTCCCTCCCAGCACTCGCTAGTTTTAGGTCACACCAATATTGGTCCTCCCACTCTTTCTTCGCTGTACGGATAGCGCGCCCATACGTCTTCCTGGCAGTACTGATTAAACTACTGTCCCTAGTTTTAACCGCCTTAATTACATCTCTTTTGGCGCTTCGGCAAGAGGCAGAATACCAGCCTGGATTGCCTTTAGGGCGCCCCAACCTGTTGGCCCTATGTCCTGGGTTCTGTATGATAAAAAGGTCACCCAATACTTTAGTAGTGTTGCTAAATAAAGTAGAAACCTCATGGGGATTTGCTGCAACAGTATCCAAGCTGGTGAGAGCGCTGGCCATAATAGATCTTATTTCCAATATCTTTCCTTCATCCAGAGCAACCTTTTCCCATTTCAAGCGTCTCCCACAGTTAGAGGGGTGGACTTCGGATGACAACTTCCAGGCCTGGGGTACTTGGGGCTTTTTCCCACCCAACCAACTAGAGGACAGTGACAGAGATAATGGATTGTGATCACTGTCAATTGAGGGCAAAACTGCCATGTCCAACAAAAATTCCCAAAAACTAAAGTTCAACAGAATGTAGTCAATTCGAGATGAATGACCCACTCTGTTAAAAGTATGGGCCCCACCAATATCTGACTTTGTCCGTCCATTCACTGCCCTGACACCGTGTTCCAGAGTCAGGGCATTTAAATGGATAGCTCTTGGGGTCCAACTCTTGATTGGTGGTATTGAGAGGAATGGAATACCTCTCCCACCATCGTCCTCATGGCAGCCCACAATGTCATCCACCGCAAGGGGTTCAAAAGTACAATTGAAATCCCCTGCTATCATTATAAATGAGTCGACACAACCAGAACTAAGTTCGCCTTCAAGAGCTGATAGAGTCGAAGAGGGCTTGCTTCCTTTTGAGGGTCTAGCATAAACATTAAAAATCTCTAGGGACCTCCCCCCTGAGGGCCCTCTAATTGATAATCTCTGTAAGTCCGGAGACCTGGTGACTCTGCTCGTTATACAATAACCCAGTGAAATACTTATCCAGATCAGTAACCCGCCCGATGGGCGACCTCTCCAAGAGGGGGGAGGGATTGCGGGAACAAAATAGGTGGTATATCCGACCTTATACCGAGGTTCCACGCACCAAGTTTCCTGGAATAAGCATATTCCAAAAGCCTCAATGAAGAGGTTCCATTCGAGCATGTCCAGATTACGCGATAAGCCCGCTATATTCCAGCTAACTATTTTCAGCGTCTTGTCCTCTGCCATAACCGCTGTAAGAGAGGAACTCTGAGCAAGAAAACCATCCCCAAGCCCAGAGTTAGTTGGATCAACACTCCCTAACATCTCCTGGTTGGGGGCGACAGGGGCGGAGTCGCCAGGGTTTAGGTGCATGATCGTAACCCCAAGATTGGAGGCAAAAATGCCATCAGGGTCCTGAGGTGCAAAGTTATTTAACTGAAGCTCGGGGGAATCATGCGTACAATTTGGCTCGATATTTTTTGCAGACCCGGCCAACACTCTGCTGTCCGATTCATGAACGACAAGCGTATGATAAAGTCAATCCACCCCCTCTAAGCCTGAAAGAGCCTCGTAACGATTTTGGAGGGGTATGAAGTAATTGTCCTGAGAATAAGTTGGGACCCTGAGATTGGGCATAGCAACCAATGAGGATCTGGGGTAAAAATAGGTCAGATCATAGGGTATGATGGAACTATTACCATTTTCTGGGAACCAGTTTAGGATATAATTTACTGTTCTATGGTCCCTAAAATGTATGACAATGATGTCTCCCTTTTTGTCCTTTACTCTACTTCCAAGCCATGGGAGACGGCGAACATGTAATATCTCGCCGTTTAAATGGGGAGGAAGGGGACGATTCTGCCTGAGCCAATGCGTAGTTTTGTTTTTTAGCTGGGCATAATTTTCCCTCTTTCCAACCTCTAATATTGGGATTCCAGTAAGGACCACCACCAGCGGGACCGCCTCGGGTGGCAAATCCCCTTGGAGACCCCTTGGCTTTATGGACCTGACTGGACTTAATTTCCTTTGCTTGTTTGAAGCAGTGGATTTGTCAGGTGGTCTCTCTCCCTCCTGTGCCTCTCTGGGAACATGTTGTACAGTTTGGGGCGTAGGTTTGTGGATGACTGACTTTGGGGATTTGAGTTTTCCAGGCTCAATAGTATGAGGATTTTTTTGAGCAATAATATTTGAAACTTGTACCATAGGTGGGGGAGCCGATGCTGGCATCACATTATGCTTTGGAAACCCTGAGTTTACCACAAGTGCTTCCTCTAATGGTTTAAGGTGATCTTCTAATCTGGTTAGTCTCTCTATCAACAGCAAAGTTGAGCATTTGATTAACTGTTCCATAGTTCCCTTCAGATACACATCAGGAGGGTCTCGTATCAACCGTTGTGCTGGGGAACCTTGTACTGGTATAGTGGATGTCTTTGGTGGCAAGCCTTTGGCAGGTTTGCCAAAGTCAGTATGGCTGATCTTTTTCCTCTGAGGGTCAGTTCCCCTTCTCCTTCTTTTTCTTGGGGGTGAGCCTTGTGTTATAGGTTGCTTTGTATTAGTAGGCTTTTTCCGCATAGCCTTTGCCACCGGTAAGGGTTTGTCAGATATAACTTCCACTACTGGTAATAGTTCGCAGGGAGAAGATGAAACAAAATCCGGAGTAGAAGTTACATCTTGCAAAAGAAGTGGGATTGGGATACTATTAAATATTGTATCGGAACCCTCATTCACGTCGGGACAACTAATATGCAAAGATGTGTCTAGCAGCGAAGGACCAGGGGAGGGACGTTTGTTTTTAAGTGATTCAACAGAGCGGCGTCGCTCAGCGCGTCGCTCTGCGAGTAGACTTTCCCTCTCAGTATCTGGAACTACCCTAAACACAAAGTCATCCAATGTCCCTTTATTGCCACCAATAGCCAAAGGCAGTAATCCTTTTGTTGAGCTCGAACTCATGATGTATTGCAATTAGGGCCTAAAGCAATATAGGGCACAAGAACATATAAACAACTATGGGAAGTAGGAACACAACCCCACTGTGTTAGCACTTACTAACTAGTAAAACACTTTGATTTGGAATAGTGGGCAGAATAATAGAAATGACAGAAAGTTGGCCCAGCCCGGCCTCCCTCGGCTCCTGAGGGCAACAGAGGGCCCGCCCTCTGCCCGGCGTCCCGCGAGGCGGGGCTTACAGCACTTTTATGCGCCTCCTTGCGCTGTTGAAAGATGCAGGGGCCTCAAAGGTTGCCGGTAGATGTAGTCCCCGGCCTGGCCCAGAGAAGCAGGATGGTGTGGGCATATTAGCAACTTGTTGTTATCGCTCTCTCTAACAGTTAAACATTGCTTGAAACCACATCAGCCCAGCAACTGTTGATTGTGGAAATAGATAAGAGCACAATTCATTGGGGAAGAGTGTTAGGGTATATCAAAGATTGAATGGGCAGCGATGGTTAGTGAAAATGTTAGAGACACAAACACAAAATTCAGCAAGTGCATTTGTAGGGCACGTCTGTCATGGAATGAAGATGACAGTTAAATTAACCTCCTCAGCCTTTAGCAGCCAAGATACTTCAAAATTAGCCATACTTATCAATACTGAAGTCAAGAAGTCAACTATACACACAATTGTTTACAATAATAGTTAGAAAAATGATATTATATACAAAGGGTGCACCTGTATACTTCAGGCATTATTTTACTGGGAGCCAAGGTGACCCACTGACCAGGAGCACCGTGGACGTTCCACTTCTTTGCAGAAGAGAAGGTTTGTAGAATGAGGTAAAGTAACAATATTTCAGAGTCAAGGTAAACACAAAGTGTGGGGCACAAGCTAACATATAATTACCTAAAGGGCAATCTAGTATTGACAATCTGAGACAACTAGCTGCATGTACTCTGAACAATTAATCCCCACTAAAATAGGAATATTTAGGTTTGCTCCCCTTCATGTCCACAACAATCAATTATGATTTGCCACTCGAGCAGTAATCTGTATTATTAGAAATAGCTCCACCTTTTCCAGTCCACAGACGTAGGCCTCTTTGAGTTATCTTGTTTGCTATAGAAGAAGATAGGCATCAATCCTTCTTCTGTATCTTGTTGAGAATTGCTGTTTGTATTTCTTACAAAAAGAGACAGTAAACAAGAAAATACAAATAATTTTAGTGGCATCTAGGTAAATTGGGAAGTTTCAGAAGAGCAAAGAGATGATGGCATGCAATTGCCGAAATACTTATCAAGTAAGACTCATTTCATTCATCCTGAATCATATCGGTATCCAAACATGAAATACCTAGGCTAACCCCAGCACATTCATCACACAAATCGTTATTTAGCATTCATTGATGGCAGGACCTTCTGACAAAAGAAGGAGGTGGGGGGGGGGTCATATTGTGAACTCTAACAAATGGGATTTTACATTTGGAAAGGGGTTTTACATTTTGAACTTTCTAAGTAGTATGATAGGAAAGGGATTTGCATGGTGAACTCATGTATGAATGCAGAGGTTAAGGGGTTTACGTTTTGAACTATTTGACAGATAGGAAAGGAGTTCATATTATCAACTCACTGACAAATCAAAACGTAGGGGTTTAATGCTTATGTCCCTTTTCAGGTCTGGCCGTGGACTTCTCTATCTAACTCTCCTGGAGACAAGTGTTCAAAAGGACACTTAGTCTCACGTTTCAGAGTTTCCGGTAGAGAGACCTGGGACACCAGAAATGAAAGACCCCCATTTGACACAACTTTTGGCTAGTAACTTCTGACTGCCTTGGCAACCCCTTAAACTGGAGTTCTCAAGTGAAATAGGAATATTTTACATTGTGAACTTTGACAAATACAATAGGAAGGGATTTTACATTGTGATCTCCTTGTCAAACACCAGGAGCTTTAGAATGTGGCCCTCTGAAAAATATAGTAGTATGGGATTTTCCATGGTGAGCTCAAATTCAATAGGAAGGGCTAAAGTACAAAGGTCACATTTTAGATCAGGAATGAGTAAAATCCAGGTTGCACCACTGGAGACAATATATTCAGTCAGGCAGAAGCTAGTCGCCTCTCCCGGCATAGGAAACTAGCAGACCCAAAGTTCCCAGTTCTAGTCACAACAGACAGAATTTGTGCTGAGCTTCTCCACACTGATGTACAGCTTCAGTATGACAATTTGGGTGTCTCAAGCACCCCTTTGTATAATGCATTTCCCAACACACTTGTGATATAGGGCCAGATGTAGGTGGCCCAATACCGGTCGGTAACGGCCGAAATTACCGAATTTCGGCCGTTACCGACCGGTATTGGGCATTTGGGATGTAGGGGGCCCTAAATTGCAAATTCGGTAATTTACCGATTCGGTATTTTAAGGAATCGGTAAATTCCCGAATTTGCAATGTAGGGAGCACTCAAATGAGTGCTTTCCCCTTTTTGGGATTCGTTATTTACCACCAACTACAAGTTGGTGGTAAATAACGAAAAAAAAAAAACAATTTTATTCAAATTGCTTCAGTGCCATGTTGCAGACATACATGCCCTTAGGGCATGTATGTCTGCAACATGTGCACCCATACACAATTGAGGGGTGCAACAGGGTATCAAAGTGACACCCTGCCACCCTTCATTGTATTCCCCCTTTTACCGAATCGGTATTTACCGATTCAGTAATTTACATTCATTCCTATGGGCCTCCAGGCCCATAGGAATGAATGGCAATTACCGAATCGGTAAATACCGATTCGGTAATTACCGAATCCTAACGATTCGGTAATTATTACTGAATTATTAGCTACATCTCATTTACCTATTCTTAACCCCTTCCATGCTCATGACGAGCTCAGATCGTCATGCAGTACACTGCTCGTGTGCTCATGACGAGCTGAGCTCGTCATGATCCATGGTGTTCAAGACTCCTCAGCACAGAGGGAGAATTGCTGTAGCATTCAAGGTGTTAAATACCGAATCGGTATGATTCGGTATTTAAGAATAGGTAAATTGAGATTACCTACATCTGGCCCTTAGTGTCTCTGTATATGAAAATTATGTTCTGGGAGTTGCTCACTGTTGCGTTCCTACTTGAGAGAACAGTCTATCACAGGAGGACAGTCTCCAATCTTCATAGCCCCAAACTCAGTCAAGAGACTGACTAGAGGTTTACAAATGGATCTCAGCTGCGGTTAAATGTGCTTCAAAAGGTTACCAAACGTCTCTAGCTCTACTCTTTATGATTCTCTATCATTAGCCTCATCTTCTTCCTCCGATGTGCCATGTCCCCTTTGACCGGTGGCCTCCTTTCAGAATGAAAGGGCTCCTATGACGTCCCCTAAAGAGCCTAGGTCCTCTATCCTCTAATGTGGATCTCACCCAGCCTACAGGAATGCAGAAATCCACAAATCACGGGGAAACCTCTACTTCTCCCTGCTCCTCCAGCTAGTCCTGGGTCTCCCGAAATGGAACCCAGTGTCTTTTGTGTACTGTGCTCTTCAAAAGCGCACCTACACTCCTGTGCACACATGAGGCCTCCACAGTATTCTACCTCCTCCCAGGCACACACATGTCCTAGCATGCTGATGTAACGTTGTGCACTGTCTCCTATGTGTTCTACCTTCACACAGGCACATGCACATCCTAGCGTGTACACGAAGCTGCTTGTGCTATTTCTCTTGCACTATATCAACTCTCAGGCACATGTGCATCCTCACACTCACACTCAACCGCTCAAGCTAATTCTCCTACATTGTATCATCTCTAAGGCACATGTACAACCATGTACTTACACATGGCTGCATGCGCTATTTCTCCTGCACCGTACTAGTTCTCAGGCACATGAACATCCTCACGCTGTATATAACTAGGGCTCCCGTTTTTTTGGTATTTATTTTTTTAACATTTGCATCTGTATTTATCCATATTTATTTTTGGGCCCTTTTTTCTGTATTTATCCATATTCATTTAGTGTTTAGCTGATAAATGAAGTTGTAAAACTGTACATTTTCATATTAATTTAACTCATAGACTCGCAGTCATACTTTGATGTCTGTCATGTTTTAACTATTTAAGCTGCCAAATATTACATAAGAATACATCCACAGGTAAATATTAGCATTATACCACAACTGTATGTTGACATATGCCGTTATTTAAAGACATGTCATCCTGTTTTTCAAACTTCCATGCTGTCCTTCTACTCAGCTGTTGGGCTATAATTCATGAAAGGCAGCACAGAGAGTCACCTAAAAGAAGCCCAGTTTTCTGCATTTATCCACTTTTAAAAATAAATGCAGACAGAGAACACATTGCCTTCTGTCTGTATTAATCTGTTAAAATCCATAAAAACGGAAAACCGGGAGCCTAATATATATAACCCAATGCAGATCAAATGTTCAGTTAAGTACACAGCAGTGGAACTTTACTTGAGTGGGCCAGGAGGCACCACACTAGTGACAAATGTAAAATGGACCTTTCCACTATACTGATGACTTGAAACGTGGCATGCTGCCACCACCACGCTCATGCTACTTAGCACTAGGTGAAGGCAGTAAGCTAGCACCTCCTGAGGGCATCGCTGTGGGTTCACCGCACAATCTAAGCAGACCGTAGTCTATGAGATGGGCCTAGGTCATAGCGCACCCCCATGATCTGTGTTTGCTCTTGACCAAAAATGATTACCAAAAATGTAGATATCACTGCATCTGGGGCACTTAGGGCAGGGGTACATGCCCATCACTATGCAAGGGGCATTTTTGTCCCAACAGCTGTTTACTTTCACTTTATTGTCAACACACTTGCCCTATTGATTATTAGCTGTGATGACAAAGACAGTAGCGCTCTCATTTGACATTTTGAATAATGTGACAAAGTCTCTAGGTGTAACTTTCTTAATTGTGAAAAGACTCTTGTTTTCAGTAGACCCAAATAAGAGCATTTATGGGGGGGTTTTCATTAAAGACTGCTGATGCGCAAATTGCCACAATGTAGATCACAAATAATGAGGGCAAACTACATTTACAGGGTAGATGACCCTTGTGAAATTTTCCTGCAGTAAATGGTTTGAACCCTAGTTAGTCTGAGAGGCCCTTTAAGAAGGCTTCCCAGTTTCTAAATGCACCTGAAATCGTGTTAATATTTGTTTTTTGAGTATGCTGTTTATCTGTGAATGCATTACAGTATGTTTCCGCTTTACAGAAAACCCTGGTTGTACAGTGATTTAGGGCCATATGTATCAATATACCCATTTGAGATTCTCAAATAGCGATTTTTAAGAAATCGCTATTTGAGAATCGCAAATGGGTATGTATGTACAAAATCGCATTTTTTTTGCGATTCCTTAGAATTCCTTAATTGCGATTAGCAAATTGCAAATCACAATTAAGGAATACTTTCCCATTCATTTCTATGGGCCAGGAGACCCATAGGATTGAATGGGAAGTTATTCTCAATTTGCGATTTGCAATTTGCTAATCGCAAATTGAGAATATTTTCAAGGATTCAGGGGTGTCCAAAGGACACCCTGTTGCACCGCTGAAATATGCATGGGTGCACCTGTGGCGCACATACATGCCCTAAGGGCATGTATGTGCGTCACATGGCACTTTGAAAAATGCAAAAATGTGCATTTTTCAAGGAATTCGCAACTTACCACCAACTAGAAGTTGGTGGTAATTTGCGATTCCTTAAGGGCATTTTGCAAATTTTTTTTGCTACATACATTGCATTCAATTTTGCGATTCTTTATTTTGCACCAGTTTTGCTTCATACATTCCATTTAGCAAATTCGCATTCGCAAAGGGCGAAATTCTGCGAATTTCGGCCTTTGCGATTGCGAATTTGCATGATACATATAGCCTTTAGTGTGTGTGATTTTTGTACTTTGCTCGGTTCTTAATTTCTAGCCTCTCAACCTCATTTAATTAGCGTTGGACTGCTCTTACTTAATATACTGAGAGTCAGGTTTAACATTGTCAACTCTTTCACTATTGCATTAGGAAGAGGGTTTACATTATATATTCTCTGACAATTGCGAGAGGAAAGGGCTTTATTTTGAGAATTTTGTGACAGTTACAATAAGAAGAACGTCTTGTAGCAAAATTCTTGATGAACACCTTAGGAAAGAGACTTACATTGTTTAACGTTAAGAGACCTTCTTAAGCAGATTTATAGTGCAGGTGGTTCTACAGAGTGTCAGGCTCATTGTGTACATTTGTTATTTTAAGTACAGGACATTGATTAATTAAGAATTATTGTTTACTATGTGGATTTCTTTAACATTTATTTAACTACCTTAATTTTATAAATGTGTTCATGTGTCTTTAAATTGTACAGCTATTTTATAGTCAATTCCTGATACAGCAAAGTGGTAGTAACACTGACTTTGCCTATAAACTTCAGGAATATCTTTCTTTAATGACATGTATGATGATCAAGCCTCCATTGAAACTGAATGCAGATAAAAACATGTTTTTCTAAGAATCTTCCTTAGACCTGGACCTCCATTTGGTAGCCACTAGCTCTTGGACTAGTTCAAGGCCCTGCTACTATTACCAGAAATGTTACTGTTAATATCAATGTCATCTTAATGTCTGCCCAGATGTCAACAAGATCTCTGGTATGTCTCCCCCATTCGAAGAGCTTATGGTAAATTATTTCTGATCTTTTAGTATTGAAGAGAAGGTTGGTAATCCAAGGAACCATCTTTTCCTGTTTAGAAAATAGGACTTTTGTCCTGATTGGCTTACCGAAATGTCTAATTTGTTACCTTTTGATTCAGCAAAATCCAGCTGACTTGTCTTGTTAGTTATTTTACCTGAGCATGTTTCTTTTTTTAAACTCAGTTTTGCTTAGCAATCAGGACGTAGTTTTTTAAGTAACTTTCCACAGGCAAAAGGCACTTACTGACACTTGTCCTTAGTATCTCAGCTCTCGGAATAAACTCTGCATGCACTTTCTCAGGCATTGTTCCTTTTCTCAGTCACTCTTTGCTGTGCAAATGTTGTATTGCACCGAGGATGCACATGCTCTTTCTTGGTTTTCACTCATATTCCCAGTACACCCATGGAAAACGACTCTGCCCATGTGAGTGCAGGGTGAGCGGTCTCCCTATAGGAGTGCAGGGCGCACCACATTAAAGCAAGCCTGATTGGCATTACCACTGCTTGTTTTCTTGTTTTGCTATAACAAGAGCTTGGTAAACAGCTAAAGCTGCCTTTAGCCGGTTCCAAAATGGTGGTACAGCATGTCTTAACACAATAGAAACTTTATTAAATACCAAATCACACACTTTTGTATTGCATGAGGGTCAAACTAAAAACTGGTCAAGCCCTATTTATAGTTTCAGTAGAGGACCTCCCACCAAACTGTTCCTTTTCCAAATGTAGATGTTGTTGCAGGCATTTATTCTGCAGTTTCTGCTCCCAGAATTTTAAATCAGCATTATCAGAATGCCACCAGTATGCAAAAGTGCTTTTTCTGCTATGTTAATCTCTGCTGTTGTTAGAGACACACTATATATTTGAAATGTGAATCCTCACAGTGTCTAAAGGTTCACAAGTTATTTGTGTAGGTCCAGCTACATTTCCCATAGGACAGGCATAGATGTGATTAAAATATTTAATTTCATATCACCCTTGGGAAAACGTTAAAACGTTCTTTATTATCTAATTTACAAAATCTGAGTTAATGGTGTAAACAGATTTTTGATAACTTGAATAAAAAAGTAACTTTATAAAAGTGTACCTTATGCTACTTTAACCGGACCTAGCATCAAAACAGCCCTGCCACTCACTATACCTCCAGTACTAGAATATACATCCTTGGCTGGGAGAAATAAAGACCCTGGCTTAGTAGGCAATAGCTTGTCTCTGATCCGAAGAAGCGCATATGGGTGTTAACTGCTGACCACGTAGTAAAAAGTAGGAATCTGGGAGTAGGCAGAAACTTTAGGCAGAAAAAAGATATTCTTAGCACTCCCTTTTTCGACTTGGAGATGCAGGGAGGACTTCCCAGAACCCACCTAAACAGATAGGATTGTATCACAGTGAGGGTCAAACCCAGTTATGACCCTCTCAAACAGGAGGAGATCTCATCTATATAGGGAGCAGTCAAGGAGCTGAAGATAAGCCTGCATGGAGGTGAAAGGGTTCTGCCATCTTGAAACAGGGGCTGCTTAGTAATTTTGAATTAAAGCAAAGAGGAAGTACTGCAATAGGAGGTGTATGGCTGCAGAAAACTGCAAAGATGAAGTGGTAGACTCTCTACAGTCAGGTGACCCTGCTGGAAGAAAATGACTCAAGGACTTCCTAATTCCTGCTGCAAGAAAGAAGACTAGAGATGTCTGACTTTACCAGGCCCCCAGAGACTTCGAACTGCTCCCCAAGGGTTGGGTAACATACTTCCTGCTTCTACCAGAGACACAAACTGAGGAAGGAATCTTGATTCCATGAGGACCCAACTGATCACAGAGCCTGGAGGAGCTCTGGTTGTAAAGTGACTTGTTGCCTAAAAACGTGCCCTGGGGAGCTAGGGGCTGCAGGACTGACTTGGACTCTGAGGAAAGTGGTAGGATTGGGACTTGCCCAAGAATGCTAAAAAAAAGGTCAAGTTAACCAGGTTTGTCCTGCTTTGAGGATTTTTCTGTTCAGCAGGTCCTCACAGAGAATGTATTTGGCCTTGTGGAGCCCTGTGTCCTTGTGCCTCTGGAAGAATATTTCTTCCAAAAAAGTGGCTACGTCTGAAAGCAAAACCTTGGACTGCGGTGATTTGGCAAATTATTACAACCCCCAAAATAACTTTAGTGATGACAAAATCTGGTTTGTCTTGCTGGGAGCTGTTGTTGACAAACCCAATGGATTCAGCAGGAGCTTGCCGAGGATGCATCAAATTTTGAGGGACCCTTGCCAGCCACAGGCCTTGAACCTCACCTTGCTGAAAGATTTTCACATCCATTTCAGAGTCATGAGGTAAAATCTTGGACCGGGATTACCTACTTTATGTATCGCACTTCTGTTCCAATGCGATCAGCCTGAAATTGTGCAAAGGCACTTGTCAACCATGCAAGTGAACTTTGATTGGTGCTTTACTTTTTTGGCACTTTTTGCCTTACAAATCTAGACATTCTTCACTCATTATCCCTTTCTCTGATTTTTGAAATTTTGGTGTCATTTTGCCCATTGCTTTATATTCTTTTTCTCTAAATTGTTTTGGGAATTTAATTATTTTGTTTTGTGACTTTTAAAATTGTTGCTACTGCTTGAACATAACTTGCATTGCTGTGGGGAATCGCCTGTTGCTTGTGCCGCACCAAACAGGGGTTGAGCAGAAGACATACAAGGACTTTACTTTAAGTTAGCAAGGATTTATTAATTTGGCATGAGGCCCCCTCCCAAATTAGTAATCCCATTACTGGCAACCACCTGTTCCCTCTTTCCATGCCTATGGTGAGGTATTTCCTGATGCACAGAATGTTTGCTGGAATCTGTGCAATTTTTTTAGGTCTGTGTGGGCACGAAGAATTGGGGGGATCTCTAGCATTCCACATTTTCAAGAGGCATACAGGCGCATTCCTTAAGGCATCATAAGTGCTACTTGAAGCAACTGGGTGGAGACAAACAAGATTGTTGTGTTTAAACTATCATCAAACTATTATACACCATGTAATCTCCCTTGTGCCATTTAAATAGAAACATGCCTTCCTCAGACCATGTTGTTGAAGTGATGAAGATAATACTTGGGCCGACTCCTAGCCTCTCCAAATATGTAAATCATGGTCTTAATGTGAAACAAATTCAGATGTTAACTATCAGTTTTATATGGTGATATATCAAAGTATGATATTTTAAACAATGATCAATGTGGTTTATTAAATTAGCAAGTTCTAGTAAGTTGCAGTAGGGCACATAAACGAGCAATAAAAGGGAAGGGTACAGAGCAAGGTTAAAGGCCAGGTAGGTGATGAATATTCTGTAAACATTGGCTGGAACAGATAGGTTAAATTAATTTTTGTTTTCATTTGTGAACGTTTTTTGTTATGTTACATCCAGATTTCATACACCCATAAATGTAGAGATCTGCCATTACTGGTTTCAAAAGCTGATCTCCACAGGGCCGGTTATAGGATTGTTGGGGCCCTGGGCCGAAAGGGAGGGTGTGAGGCCCCTCTAATTTATATATGTCACCTTCAGGGCTCCACAACCTGCTTTGTGGAGACTCTTCCTGGGCCACAGCTCCTCCTCTCAGCCACTGACAAGCACCTCTTTTACAGCACCTTTCGGGCTGAAGGTGTGAGAATTGCTTAGGGGCTGACAGTTAAACCTGTGGGCTACTAAGGTGCCGACATTTGCATCCTGCATTGTCTCTGAATGGGCAGCCGGGCAGGAGGCCTACTTGCAGGACAAACCTGCAAAATGTGTCTCCTTGCACCTGGGACACCATCCATAGTAGGGCCTAAGAAGGCCACCTCCCCTCCCTCTTATGGACCGAATTGCAAAGAGACACCTTTCTTTCAATTGAATCGGCAGGAGTACAAGAGGGCCAGTGGTGTGTAAAACTGATGCGGGCCCCATGCTAATGGTTTGAGCGCGAGGCCCTGGGCAGCTGCCCACACTGCCCATGCCTAGCACCGGCCCTAGATCTCCAGTTACAGCTCAGAGTACGCACACAGCTCCCCATGTTGTATTATTTTCTTGTGAACTCAGCAAATGAGCAACGAATAGAAGGAGCATCTGTCAATTCAGCCACAGTAAGCAAACGCATAGTTAACCGAGAGATGTGAATGCCTCTGTTACTTTTCATAAAGACATGAAAACAATTCAACAATTTCCCATGAATGAAGTTAGATGAGCTTGTGTTGGTGTCGGTGATGCTGGATGAGAGATGCAATGTTTTACACTGGCTGTAATCAATCACCCCTATTCATGAATTTCAGCAGTATGAAGCACAGCGAAATTAACAATCAGTGCCATGGACTAAAGAAAACAAAACAATGCTATATTTGTTCCCCAACATTCTGAACTGCTTTCTCTAATAACTGCACTTTTCATTACAGATTGCAAATCCCATTTACAACAGGATATTGATTTTAATGTTTTCGCATTCACACTGAGATAATGCAAATGCTTGTTTGAATGTAAGTAATCAGTAAACTTCATCGCTTTTGAAAACAACCGAACAGCCTGTGCTGTAAAAGTGTGTATAAGCTGCAAGCCTGATGACATAAAAGCAATAGCAGTTTGTTTTTTTAACATGGTTTCAAAATTAATGTTGGGTTGTGCATGAGCAGGGTTTCATTTTGCTCAAAAGGGTAAGGTAATATTGCTCATGGCCTACCAAAGGTCTGGGCGATGTAATACCCAGGTATTAGTAGCACATTCAGTACCTCTAAATACGTGGCTAACCTCCATAATACCTTTTTGTTACATAATTGATTTTTGAGGTATGTGGCATGATATATCAAAGGACTTTTATGCTCACAAGATATGTGAAATGAGTTTATGAGGGTGAAAATTGCAATATATTAAAATTACATACTGAGCCGCATGGTTCTTTGGCCTTCTCTTTGTGTGAAGTTTTGCTGGGAGCAACAGGGTGACAGATTTTGGAAACGATGCTGATTAACAGAGGAGTCTGGGGCAGAGTAGTTGAAGCAAATTAAGATTCCTTTATTACACCAAAAGAGCCCAGGTCCTGCAGATCCTTGCTTCAGTAGTTCTCAACTCCAGCTGGTGAAGCTGGAGTTACAAACCAAAGAGAAGGAACTCAGAACCATGGACCCAGAACACACACATACATGTTACAGGGTGTCATGAGCTCACTGGCATGCAGGGCCGGACTGGGAACCAAAGCTGGCCCTGGCAAAGTGCTCGGCCTCCCCCTGCGCTCTTTGCCAGCGCCGGTTTTTGGCCGATTTTGTTACAGGACCGTTTCCCTGTAACAAAAATGGACCCCAGAGGAACAAAACCGGCCCCACCCTTGCGGCGCACCGGGGGATTGCCCGGTGCCCGCAATGGCCAGTCCGGGACTGCTGTCATGAGCCCATGGTAAAGGTACAGCAAGGACTAGCAAATACCACACTGCATCATCTCCCCCTTTACAGAAACAAAGAGAAAAGATTTGGCGATAAAGTGGTTACATCAATTCATGTAAAAGTCTTTGAACCTTGCAGGCAAAGGGTATTACATGACTGCCTCTCAGAAGCCAATGATTCAATAGAATTGCTGGTGCTGCGAGAATCCGAACCGAGTTCAGACAAAATAGGCTCAGTAGTCCCACACTGACCTGACCGGGACGGACCAGCCTTCACATCATCATGAGACACATCAAACATACCAAACCAACAAGTCAGTATCCACAGCTCTGTCAAGGTTGCCCTTAAGTTTGCTTATTTTGGTAGCCTGTTCAGAAGTGAGTGTCACCAAAGCTTTATTGTTCCACCAGGCTTCCACTTAAACAAGAACAGAGCCTTTAGCTACTCTGGTTAGCCTTGCTGGAGCAAAACATTTTCTGCCTCCAATCCTCACCCTATAGGGGCTTTTAATCATTACTCAATCTCCAACTTGAAAGTCAGCAACTTTAACTCCATGTGAGTTATCATAATACTCTTTCTGAAACTTTTGGGTCGCCGACACTTGGGTGTCCTTTTCCACATCAGGCAAAATAGAGTCACACCCGTAGTGCTGTAGGGAGTGATAGAGTAGGCCCAAAACTTTTTTCTTAGTCAATCCTCGACAGGTAAATTGTTTCCAACTGCGGTTGAATACCCTCCTTGAGGAACATATTTATCCTCTCCACAAGACCATTGAGGTAGGAGAATAGAAGGCTACCTTCAAATGCTTGATGTGGAAACAATCAATAAAATCCTTCACTAGGTATGAGGTAAAGTGGGTACCATTGTATGTGACTAATTTCCTTGGAGAGCCCTCTATCAAAACTTTTTGCGGGAATTTAATGACATTGGTAGTGGATGCAGTGGAAACAAAGTCGAAATACACTAATTTCGAAAAGAATTGTCAATAACTACTGCCAAAAAATTCTGATCAGTGGGAAGTATTTCAAAAGGACCAGCGGAATCCAGAGCTACTTTGGGCCAGACATCATCTGATAGCAAGACTGTGTGGAGTGGCATTTTAAAAGTTGTCCAGTGCTTGTTGGGTAACACACACGTTCTACATTTGGAAACCCAATTAGAGACCTGGGAGTTCAAGGATGGCCATCGTATGAACCATTTAAAAAATCTTGCAAGTACCACCCACACTTAAATGGCCTTGATTATTTGCTTCAATCCGCTTTTATCGTAAAGAGGACAGTGGAATACAAACATCATCCCTCATTAGAACCCCACTGACCAGCGACAGTTCACCTTCAACCTGAGGAAAAGGTTTGAGAGGTGAGGCAAGATACCTTTCTCTGGGCCAACCCTTAGAAACAAGGTCTATAACTAACAATCATCATTGCTCAGTGCAGCCATCCTATCACTCAGACAAACCCACATCAGAGGAAGATTGTAAAGCATCGGTCAAAGTGGCTACAATGCACTCCACATCATCTTTATCATCACTTGCATCAGTGATATTTAATGGTAACCTGGAGAGACAGTCAGCTCTCATTTTTTTGTCTCCAGGAATATGAGTGATGGTAAAGGTATACTCCTGGAAAACGTGACAACAACCTTGCTAGTTTTGCAGATTCCTTGCCAGAGCTGCTACCATTTATCATGTAAAGTAATAGTTTATGGTCTGAGTAAAGTTCAAAATGGTTTTATGGTTTTATGTACAAATCGGAAAAGACTTATAACACTAACGGCCACATGCATCAATCTAGGATTTTGCATTTCCTAAATAGCGAAAATTAAGGAATCGCTATTTAGGAATTGCAAAATCCTATGCATCAAGAAATCCTCAAAATTTTTAGGATTTCTTAAATTTCGGAATTTGCTATTCCTTAATTGCGAATCACAATTAAGGAATGGCATTACATTGATTCCTATGGGCCTAGAGGCCCATAGGAATCAATGCCGTTTTGCATTTCTTTTTTTAGGAAATCGCAAATTGTTGATGCATTGCAAGGGTGCAGAGGGGGGTCCAAAGGACCCCCTCCTGCACCCCTGAAATGTATTTTAAAGTGCATGTTTCACACACACATGTCCTAAGGACATGTGTGTCTGTAACATGACACTTTCCAAAATGCATTTTTGTGCTTTTTGAAAGAATTTTGCAAATTAACACGAGGGTCAACCTCGTGTTAATTTGCACTTCCTATTTCAAAATTCGCTTTTTTTAAAAAAAATGAATGCATTGCATTTAAGGAATCGCACAAATGCGATTCCTTAAATGCATTCGCATTTTTAGGAAATGCAAAAAAAAACGAATTTTGAAAAAATGTTTCATGCATCCCAAAAATGTATTTAGGAAGCGCAAACGGCCGAATTTACCGATTCGCACCGTTTGCACTTCCTAAATAGGTTGATGCATGTAGGGGCTAGACTAATATCCCCACTGAAACAATTCAGATCAAATGAAGTACTGACTGTAATGTACTCCCTAGCAAATACTCTTCCATTAGACAATAGAGCGTATGTTGTGCTGTAGTTAACATTATCCGTTTCTGCTGGTATATATTTTGGCTAGTAAGAAGAACATTCCAGTAACCCCAAATGTCTAATTTGATTGGAAAGGTTATCGAGACGGGTTAAACCTGTTGCCAGGTGAACACAAAGGAGCTAGGTTGCACTTATTTTAGACACAAGCTATACTATTCCCTAAATAACATTTTGGTCCCTGAAAGTAAACATCCCGCCTTCTGATATACGTACTTGAAGTCGTCTAATTCATCATTCATTGGTTACAAAAACAGTAGTTTACGTATACATACCCTGATGTGAGAAATGTTAAACAACCAGGATGTATGAGAGGTATAGCTTTCTCCAAGAATGTCTTCAATATGGTTTACAGCTATTGCCTTGGTCGTGTCGAGAATCTCTCTCTGGGATTCTGATACAACCAAGATACTTCAATCCTACTGAAAACCTCTGTATTATTTATGGTAGGATCCTGCATGGAATTCCAGAATGCAACATATATTCTAAGTCTTGAAAGGTCAGCTGATATGAAGTTCATCATCCAATATTGTAAACATGTCTTGATTAAGCCTTTTCAGGACTAATCAATATCTTTCTATTTCTATTTCTATTTTTGAAGTTTATAAAGCGCTCGATTGCCGTGGCGTCTTGGCGCTAGTGTGTGTAAGTCAGAGTCCAGAAAACCATAACTTGTGCCAGCCTATGTTACTAAAAGCAGCGGTTTCAGGCTCTTCCTAAACAGCCTCCTATCCGGTTGGAATCTCATATTCAGAGGTAGTCTATTCCACAGGTGTGCTGCCCTGTTGGATAGTGTCCTACCTCCCCATCCAGCCCGTTTAACCCTGAAGGTCTTGAGGAGCCCTAGATTAGTAGATCTCAAAAGACGTGAGAGAGCATAAGGGGTGAATAATTTAGAGACTTCATCGGCACTCCCTCCATAGAGTGTCTTATGACCAAGCACAAGGCCTTAAAATCAACCCGCTGTTGTACTGGTAGCCAATGCAAAGATTTGATGCCTGCCGAGGTTGAACAACCACTGGGAATGTTCAGAAGCAGCCTGGCTGCCGCATTCTGCAGGGACTGGAGCTTTCCCATCTGCGCTGTGTCTATGCCCATAAACAGGGCATTACAATAATCTAATTTAGAGAGAAAAGGCTTACCATCACCGTCTTCTGAAGATCACGCGAAATGAATGGGAAGACCTTTCTTAAGGTTTTTAAGAGAAAGAAACAGGACGATGTCAGACTATTGACCTGTGCTGAGAAATTTAGCTTATCAGCGAGGATAACCCCCAAGTATCTAACCTTAGAAATAGGAACCGGACATTTCCCAGCTTCAACTGGCCACCATGAATCATTCCATACGGGGGATCCCCTTCCAAATTCTATCACCTCCATTTTATCTGTATTGATCTTCAAAAAATGATGGTTCATCCAGACAATGATCTCGGATAGGCAAGCGTGGAATTTGGTAGCTGTGACCTCAGGCTGTTTACAGATGGAAATGACAAGCTGTGAGTCATCAGCGTAAGATACCAGCATGAAACCATGTCTTCTGATGAGCCTTGCTAACGGGTAACATATATGTTGAATAAAGTGGGGGATAAGGATGATCCCTGTGGAACCCCGCATGGGAGTTGGAAACTCTCGGATTCCAGTCCGTCCCAAACCAACTTTTGTTCCCTCCCCTCCAAAAAGGAAGCAAGCAGGGCAAGGGCGGTGTCCTCAACCCCCAGATCTTTCAGCCGCTGCACTAACACCGTGTGGTTCACGGTGTCAAATGCTGCCGATAGGTCTAGGAGTATGAGGACCGCCCTGCCCCCTTCGTCAACCACCCGTCGAATTTCCTCGGTTGCTACAACCAAGGCCGATGATTCAGTGGAGTGAGAGGCGCGAAAGCCATGTTGAGTTGAGTCTAATAGCTTGTGAGAGTTTAGATAGTCATTCAACACTTTGTTTAGTGATTTCTCAATGACCTTCGCCACCAGGGGTAATCCTGCAATCTGGTGGTAGTTCTTCAGTATCTCCGGGTTCAGGTTGGGTTTTTTAAGTAGAGGCCTGATGGCCACTTGTTTCCACCAAGCCGGATATGATCCTGTTGTCAGTACTCAGTTAATGAGGGGCGTCAGCTTTTCACAGATCTTCTTGGGGGCTAGATGCATAATAGCAGGGGGGCAGGGATCTCTCGGAGAGGCTGACTTTATAGAGAGGAGCAGCTTTTGCACCTCCTCCTCTGCCAATTCTGGAAAGCAGAATAGCTTGCATTGTGTCAACGACCGATCATCCTCTTCGTTATGTATGGTGGCAACCAGGGGTCCCTGTGCATTAAGAAGATCCTCATATATCACTTGCACCTTATTTTGAAAGAAAAGGGCCAAGTTGTTACACATCTTCTGCTATGCCTTAAAAGCATTTTTCTGCTGAGGTTTTGCCAAAGAATTAACTACTCTAAAAAGTTCTTTATTAGAGTTGGCCGCATCTTTGATTTTGATGGTAAAGTATTGCTCTTTGGCGGCGATTATCTCGTACTTGTATTTCTGCAATGCAAGATTATACATTATTTTACTACTCTCACTGTAATCTCGTCTCCACCGGCTTTCAGCTCTCCTGCACTAAATCTTTAGAGCCTTGAGCTGAGGACTATACCAAGGAGAGGATATCCTTGGCTTTCTTATGGTTATCTCTTTCTCAGGGGCTACCTGCTTGGCCACCGCCTCAATCCACTCATTGAACACAGATGCGGCAGCATCATTGCCTGATGTAGGTACGTCAGTGCCCGTGTTCAAAGCTGTTTCGTAGACACTGCTCTGAACCTTTTTCCAGCCCCGAACCTTGATTTTACCAGACTTGGTAGCAGGCTCTCGGACAGGATTTTTGGCGCTGAGAGGGAAGTAGATGGCCTTGTGGTCCGTCCAGATCAGAGGCCTTATGTCCCCAAGCTCAAGATCAGGGTTGTTAGTGACAATGCCATCTAAGGTATGGCCTGCCTTATGAGTCGGTCCAGTAACTAGCTGACTGAAGCCGTACGCCTCCAGAGTGTCTAACAGTTTGGAGGATTCCAAGTTATCTATAGCTTCTAAGTGATAATTAAAGTCTCCCAAGAAGGTGAGAGGCAAGGCATCAACGAAGGACTCTAACAGTATCTGCAGGGCATGCGTGAAAGCTTGTCTTGCCCCCGGCGGACGGTATACTAAGTATCCCTGGAATGAGATAGCATTGTTTACTTTAATGCAGAATCGTAGTGCTTCTGCCGGCAAGACTGATATAGCTTCAGTCCGTATCTTAAAATGCTCCCGGCATATAATAACCATTCCTCTACCTCGGCCCAGAAGGTCATATGAGAAACATATGAGCACAGAAATCATTCTATGATGCCAAACAATCAAGTATTCTTACTGTTTTGGAATTTAGAAGGAATGAGGGAGAACTGTGGGCTTAGGGCTAGATGTAGGTAATCCGAAAATACCAATTCTAAAATACCGAATTTTACCGATTCGGTATTTCAGTATCAGTATTTGGGATGTAGATAATAATTTGGTAAAAAATACCGAATCAGTAAGATTCAGTATTTACCGAATCGGTAATTACTGATTCGGTATTTGCCATTCATTCCTATGGGCCTGGAGGCCTATAGGAATGAATGTCAATTACCGAATCGGTAATTACTGATTCGGTAAATACTGAAAAAGTCAAGGGTGGCAGGGTGTCACTTTGACACCCTGTTGCACCCCTGATTATTGCTTGTGTGCCATGTGGCACACATAAATGCCCTAAGAGCATGTATGTCTGTCACATGGCACAGGTGTAATTGTACATATTTGCATTTACATAGGAATTCGTTATTTACCACCAACTAATAGTTGGGGGTAAATAACAAATCCTTAAAGCCCTGTAGCACTGTTTACAGTGCTACCTACATTTCAAAATACAGATTCGGTAATTTTACCGATTCTGTAATTTTACAGATTCACTATAAAAAGTGAAATAATAACAAAACAACATATATTTGTATGGTGAAAAAAGTTTTTATGTGTCTTTTTATTAAATAAATATCAATTTTTTATTATAATATATGAAGAGTGATAGTTAATGGTTTAGTCGCATTGAAATTGTGTTGCCCGTTAACTAATATAATCAACATTGCCCAGGTTTTCTTTTTTCACATTTGTCTATTCCCTGTCAGGGCGCAATTATCTTCCACACAGGGGCCTTTTCCAAATATAGACCACGGGTCAGCCACAATTAGATGTGCATAGATCATATCACAGATGCAGCAAAGGTACCTATCTGATCTTGTGTACCCAAGTTTCACTGTCACTACCTTTCTCAAAAGCATTTTGGGTATTCTGGGTATACCAAGTAAACTATCACATAATTGCATGGGTTATTAACAACCTATTTATTTGTAATCATTTCTGTTGATAAAAGAGTCAGATGATTTCAGTCACTATTGATTTTTTTTAAATTAATGAATAATTTGGTGTATTTCCAACATTTGATGAAGCGTCACGAACAGATTTGGATGCATGCACACAAACAAATGTAATAAATGTATAAACTGAGTGAGTTCTGCATGTGCTCAAACTGCGGTTTTCGAAAAAATCTCTCCTGTGGGGCAACTAATCAATTCAGCTTTGACATTGGGAATTACAAGGCTGAAGTCCCTCCACACCTGCAGTGAGCAACAGCATGTTATCGCTGTCCTACAACCAATCAAAAAGTTGTGATTTGCATACCTTCCATCACACTCTCACATAGGTCTGGGTGTTCTAATCTCTCCTTCGCAAACTGGAATTGGATTTACTCCTGTCCTTTGCTGAAGTAAATCACTCACCGCTTCCACTTTGTGGGATTCACGAAGGCTGCCAGGCAAATCACTCCCTGACCCACCTTCTCCCTGCCTCTTGCTTGGGCTTTTAAAAATACATAATCGTCCACGTGTATGGTATGCAGTAGTAAAACCTTTTGCACCTGTAGTGTATCCTTTGTCGATATCTGATGGGTATAAATGTAGCCATTTTCTGTTGTTAAAGTGGCTTTCCAAATCATCCCCAATGTCTCCAGGTTTACGTTATTGTTCGGAATGTGAGAGACAAAGCTACATTTTGAGAAAAAACTACAATGATAAAAAAAGGAAAACAACAAAATAGAATGCACCTTTCCTGGCAAGCGTAACACATACTACCAAGTTTAAACTAGTCTTAGAAATAAAACAGAGAGGACAGGGCCATATCAAATATCATAAGCCCAAGAAAATTCGATTTATTATGAATTACAATAATATGCAAAACGAATGCACCCACTAAAAGCAACCGAATTTATGTTTTTCTGGCTGTGAAAGCAGCAATGAAAGTAAGGCTTATTTCTGTTATGAAGGGGATCAACTTTTTGACATCTTTTGCTTCATAACCGATTTGAATCCAGACTTTTTCCATTACTGGATGGTTTATTTGCTGCTAAGAGTAGCACTTAATAGCTCCAATGCATAACATGACGGCTTCGGGTCTTGACATTAAATTACTAGAGGATAAGCAAGCACTAAAGCAACATGATGGAATATTTCGATCAGATATATTACAGGACTGCTGAAAGGTGCAGAATGCCTTAGATTATTGGGCAAAGCTTTCAGAAATCTATTTCAGCAGGTGGAACGTATATACCACACATTACTCTAGTCATATATAAGCCTCAATTCCTCCATGCTGCAATTCTTACATCATCATTTCGGGTTTTTTAATATATATATATCATGGAAAGGCAAATGTTAAAGTAACGTTATAGTTAGAAGAAAATCTAATTGACAACGTAAAACTAAATAGAAAGGAGAAGTTAAAATATTTCTCCTTTTAACTGCTGCTTCAAATTGGCATTAGTTTTTGGTGCAAAACCCAGTCTGCTATTGGTAATAGATAGGCTTTTGCATCAAAAAGCATGAGTGGTTGTCTAGGAACGCCCATGTACCACCCATGTGCACCCCTTTGACGCAGAGTAATGGAAAGCAGCACTTTGCGCTGCTTTCCAATAACTTTAGGCAACGTTCCAGCGCAAACCAAGTTTTGCGCTGGAAAGTAAATCTAACAAAAAATGTTTTGCAGAGGTTGGCATCAATTTTGTGAGGTAAACCCAGTGCAAAAGGTTTGTAAATATGTCCAAAAGTCTTGAATAAGCACAGCGCGAATGTGACATAGTGATTTCTTGGCATGGCAGATAAGTATTATTGGTATGAGTGGCTGAATTTTGCGATATCACAGATCGTTCAATGAACTGCATGGGGGATACAAATTCTCAGAAAGACCAGGTGGCATAAAGCCTGATTCAGAGTTTGGAGGACAGGTTATTTTATCACAAATGTGGCGGATATCCTGACTGCCTCATAACAAGCCCTCTATATCCTATAGCACTTTTAATAAGGAAGACAGGCTATTCACTACATTTGTGCCACAGTAACCCATCCACCAACCTCTAATATAGGCCCACAGTTCTGACCTATATCTTTCTGCTGCATACACCAGTGAATCAACCCCACAATACCACTACTGTCGGTGCAACTCCCTTGCTATTTGAAGATGCTGATTTCTTTTGAGGTGTGAATTGTGTTTTCGGGCAGTTAAGGTGAGGATATATGCAGGTGAATTCTACTTATCAACTGGCCCATCTGTGATTTATAGTGCCTAGTCATTACCCACTAGTCGTTATTGGTGTGGCGCTACCCACCCTGTAGTCACTATGCTCACCCTTGCTTACAAATGTTGCCTGGGCTACTACTCTGGGCCACTATCTGGGGTGAGTGATTAGTGACTCCAATGCCGTAATCCTACCCGTCCTGCCAGGTATTATTCTTGGAGGTACTTTCTGGCAACAAACCAATGACACAAACAAACCCACTGAAGATGCCAGAAATTACCTTCAATTGCACCATGAGAGAGATTTCATTGATCAGCTCTGCCACAGGTAGAATGAAAAACAAAGTCATAGAAATGTCCAAAGAGGTGAAGTCCACATGGCTAGTGACTGCCATGTTAAACACATGCCTGGTTTCTTCTAGAAGAAGGCTGGGTGCTGCTGAGGTGCGAATGAACAAAGAACCTGACTTGGGGCAAGATTTAAGGCATATCAAAGGAAAATTCTTCGAACTGGAGGACCGCTCCCAAAGAGATCAATTCAGAATATATTGAGTGGTGGAGAAACAGGAGGTGACACCATTTTCAGGGTTGTGTCAGAAGTACTCCCGTGTCTCTTGAGCATTTAATTTGCAAACCCTTGAAATTTCAATGGGCTCACAGGATACACCCATGCCATCATCAAATGTCTCTTACAACATCCGCATGCAAGAATAATACAAAAAAAACAGGAAGAACAGTGTCTACTTCCTTTTTGAAGGGCAGACTATCTCTATCTCTGCCAACTACTATTTTGAAATTAATCTCAGAAGGAAGAAATGTCGCGCCTTCAGGCTTCATTTTAGGAATTGGGACATAACATACAGCATCCTAGAAAAATAACTACGATCATAAAACTGAACGGGAAAACATGAATTCACAGATCCAAATGATATGAAAAACATTTTGGACTCTTTTGAATGAGTCATGGTGTTTCTTGAATGAGATAGGTGATGCTGTGACCATGGACACAGCACCACCTTAGTTAATTTGGTAATGTTCAGCAAACTACGCACTGAGACCGCTTGACTCCTCACCACAGGCAGGAAGCTCTTCACTAAAGAGGGTGTGAATAGAATTGCTGAGGTACTGCACAAGGACAGAAGTAAATCCAAATTCTCACATGAAGGGAAACCACAATCGGAAAATCAGGGTTCAAACCATTTCAACGCAGTCTCCACCATGATAATACTGATGGAGAGATAATATCCTTTTTGCATTTGCATGCTGTCATGTCACAAGCCCTGGGCCTGATGCTCTGACATCCTACCATGATTGCATTTTGGTTTGAGTATAATTCCTTTGACAGTCCCATATTTCTGTTCCCATTATTACTGCTAATAGTTTAGAAATGTTTCACAATTTCAAGCTTATACTCCCCTTGGACGTTGATTAATTCTCTTTCCCATCATCTCACCCATGTTCATTTCACTCGACCCGTTTATCAGTGCCCTATTGCACTACTACAGCCTTTGAAGCATGGGAGGGTTCACACTACAATACAAAAAGAAAAGCATGTAGATAACAATTTGCTACCGAGATATACTCTCACTAAGGTCACTACGGACTCTTGTTCAGTATGCATCATGCCCCCTATATGCTATCCCTCTTCCTTACAATCATCTTTTACAACTGATTCAAATTCCTTGATTACCCATTCATTGATATGAACCATCCCTACTTAACCCACCTTCCCAACTTCTACACAACCACATCCACATTGCTGTTGCTTTACATAAAAAAAAAAGCTTTCTGTCTCCCTCATCCTTCCCCCCTCCCATTGGCCCCTTCCCTGACCTGCCGGCTTCTTTTGCGCCCACCACCCTATCCGCCTATTACCTTAACACCAGGTCAGCAGTTAAGCACTGCCACAAACTCTTTATCTTATTGGACCTGTAAAAACCTGATCTTCTATTCCTTACTGAGACTTGGTTTTGAGACAACTCCCTTCCGTCTCTATTAGCCGCGCTTCCTGCCTCATATTATGCTCTCTGCGCTGACCGACCCTCCGGCAAATCGGGCGGCGGCGTCGCTCTGATTGCCCGTAAAGAAATCTCCTTTCAATCTCTAGCCTTCTCTTCCGTCGGCTCATCAGACTTTTTAGTTGCTCGCTCACTTTCATTTAGTACCCCGCTCACCTGTCTACTTATGTACCGCCCCCCCTCACCCTCTCAGTATCTTTCTTCCCAGTTTCCAAGACTTGGTGGCCACTCTAGCAGTCAACAACTCCTCCATCTTGGTGTTAGGAGACTTCAACTTTTGGCCCTTAGACCTGGCTGAATGTTCCACCTCGAAAGAATTCTCGGATACCCTTTGCTCCCTCAATTGCGACTCCCACGTTCACTCCCCCACACACATCCAGGGCCACATCCTTGATCAGATCTGGTCCCTTAATTGCCCAGTAACTTCCCTGTCTATCTCCCCCTGCACTTGGTCCGATCATTTTTTGATATAATTTTCCCTACTCCTCAGCTCAGCCCCCAAGCCCTCTCCTCCCAAAAACACCTGGGCGCGCTCCTGGACTCATGTGGATGTGGCTTCTCTGTCCGCCACACTCTCCGCATCCAGCCCGGACCTCGACGGGTTGTCGTCTTCCGCACAAGCTGACTCCATTAACTCCTGGCTCCGATCAGGTTGCGACTCCGTCGCCCCCTTAAGGCGGGTGTCCTCCAGGCGCATTAACGATGCGAACCGTTGGTTCAATGAGGAACTGAAGGCTCAAAAACTCAGAGTCCGCCGTGCGGAACGGACCTGGAGGCGAGACTATTGTCCTAATCTAAAAAATCAGTACATCACCCTCCTGTCTTTGTACAAAAAATCAATCTTGGCAACCAAGAATGCTTATTTCTCTTCTAAAATCTTGGCTGCCGAAAACCAGCCTAGAGAAATCTTCTCCATCGTGAAAGATCTCGCCTACTCTGACCGAGCTACCCTCAAACCCTCCCCTTCCCAGGACTTATGCGATTCCCTCAACACCTTTTTCCTGGACAAAATCTCTAACATCAAAGCAAACATCCCTTCCCCCCCTCCTCTTTTGTCGACCCCCAGTGTCCGTCAGTCGGAGTATGCCTTGACTCCTTCCCCCTTCTGACAGATGAGTCCTTCCTCTCCCTCCTGCCTATGGTCAAATCAGGCTCCCCTCTGGACCCTTGTCCTGCTCACATCCTGAAACAGATCTACCCAGCCTGTGTGCTACCCCCTCTTAAATCCCTCAATAGCTCACTGTCCCAGGGCATTGTTATTCCACCCCTCAAATCAGCCATCATCATTCCTATTCTTAAAAAACCTGGCGCTGATCCCTCCACTCTTGTCAACTACCGCCCCATCTCACTACTGTCCTTTTTGGGGAAGGTACTGGAGCGTCATGTGACCAGAGCTCTCAGTACCTTTGTGGAGTAGAACAGGGTGTTAGCCCCCGGCAGGCTGGGTTCCGCCCCGCACACTCCACGGAGTCCGTGGTGCTATCGGTCCTTGACAACCTCAGAGAGGGTATGGACACTAACCACCCCCAGGCCCTGGTCCTCCTCGATCTCTCCGCCGCCTTTGACACGGTTGACCACTCCATCTTACTTTCCCGTGTCAGAGCGGCGGGGATTGGAGGTTCGGCCTTGGTCTGGCTGTCCTCCTTCTTGAGAGACCGCACCCAGGCAGTGCGCTTGGGCGACTTCTCGGCGGACTTCCGTGAAGTACAATGCGGGGTTCCCCAGGGCTCTTCCCTTTCCCCTCTTTTATTAAATCTGTACATTGCCCCTCTCATCTTTGCCCTTCAACAGATGGAGGTCTCCATCTATAACTATGCGGATGACCTTCAGCTTATTTTTTCTTTATCCACATCCCCCGAGTCCATGTCCAATTTCCAGTCTGTTATGATCTTCATCCGGGAATGGATGAATTACAACCACCTGAAGTTAAACCCAGACAAAACGTAGCTGGTTTTGACAGGTGGTTGCTCCAGTCCCTGGACCCCTCTCTTCTGGCCCCCCTCTTTAGGTCCCCCCCTTCTCCATCGCCATCTGTAAAAACTCTTGGGGTTAAGCTGAATGACCAACTCACTCTGCACTCCCAAGTTAGTTTTGTGGTGTCCTCTTCTTTTCTCTCACTCCGCACTATCCGCAAAGTATCTCGTTTCTTTTCTCTCCCTGCCCTCAAGCTCATAGTCCTGGCAATGGTAACCTCTTGCCTAGACTATGGCAACGCCCTTTACTGCGGCATGCCCGCTTATAGCATGCGACGACTCCAGCTGGTCCAAAACCAGGCTGCTCGCCTGGTCTTCAACTTGGCCAAATTCCACCATGCTACTCCCCTCCTCAAGTCCTTACATCGGCTCCCTATCCGAGAACGAGCTCAGTTCAAGATGGGCTGCATCACCTTTCAGGCTCGGGTCGGCGCAGCCCCTGCCTTTACCTCTTCGGAAATCAAAGCCTACGTCCCTGCCAGGGAACTACGCTCATCCTCCCAACAACTGCTGATAGTTCCTCGCTTTAAATGCAAAAAGTGGGGAGGCACTAAATTTTCTACACTTGCCCCTGCTTTCTGGAACTCTCTCCCCGCTCACCTCAGATCGTGCACCCAATATACACTCTTCCGTAAGGCACTAAAAACTTTTCTCTTTTCACAAGCCTTCTCTCCATAAACTGCTTCTCTATCTCCCCTCATTCTTCCTGCCCTCCTGGGCTCAGTACTCTATAGCGCCATGAAACCGCTAGGTGTACGTGCGCTTTATAAATATTTAAAACTCAAACTCAAACTCTGGAAAAACATAAGGGGGAGCAGGCAGTGGTCCTCTGGCTATAGCTACTCAGAAGAATTATCATATTTTGTGAAATTTGTTTATTTGGAAGTTTAATTGTAATTACAAATGTTTTAAAATGTGTATATATTTGTTTCGGTTGTTCGGTTCATTGTGGCATTGGGTGCATAGCATTTTATTTACAACATATGTTATTTTTTAACAATTGCATATGATTTAAGTGATATGTGTGTGTGTATATATATACATATATATAATATATATATATATATATATATATATATATATATATATATATTTCCTTTACGAGTGCTCAGCACTTGGGGGTGCACACGGAGACCGCAATCTGTTATTTCGGGCAGCGTTTCGGATTGCTCCTTCCTCATAGGCTCCCTCGAATAATATGCATAGCAGCTGACAAGTTTTTATATCCTCCAATGAGCTTTATTTATGTTTTCCCGATGCCTTCTGGGACTCGTAGTGTCACCCCCGCCTTCTGCCCAAATGGAATGAGGTAAGTAAATAGTCCTTCTGCAACATTAGCGCCGTGATGAGCCCCTGATGCCTTTCTCCAATTCAGTCTCCCCACATGTATTGCCCGCCGTGGCTCCCATAAACAGTCCTGGGATGGTGCTGCCCCCCTATGCCTTGAGCGGGCACAGTAATATTTCCTTTACAAGTGCTCAGCACTTAGGGGTGCACACAGGAGACCGCAATCTGTTATTTCGGGCAGAGTCAGCACATCAACCTCGAGTGTTTATATATATATATATATATATATATATATATATATATATATATATATATATATATTACCTACTGGCGGTCGCCAGTAGGTATATATAGTTAGGATTTTTTTCCTATGGGATTTTTGAAAATTCTATGTCTAATAACTTTGGCGTTTCTGGACGGAATTGGCTGAAATTGTCAGGAAAATGGAACATTTTGTTTCTGAGCAGCCACTGAAAATTTGGGGGGGTTTCGTCAAGGGGGGCCGAGAAAAAAGGGGGGTCCCAAAACGCGTTTTTCCCATGTTAATTTCCATAGGGCGGTTGGCCTCACTTTTAGCCCGAACGGCTGAATGGATTTTCACGAAACTTGGCAAAATTGTAGGGACTGGTAGCCTGATGTGCCTTTGCTAGGTCTCAATATATGCGGTCCAGTGGATTTTGAGAAATTAAGGTTCAAAAAAATATATATATCTGTAACAGCGCTCCGGGCATCGCCCCGGTTCGCGTACTTGACGCGTAATGGAACTTCGCGAAGCGAAGCTGATTGGCTCTCCGGTGCCGGTCAACATTCTAAACAGTCCGGAGCGGCCGCCATCTTGTCTCTCGGTAGAATCGAGAGACAAGAGGAGGCCAAAACAAAGGGGGAAATGACCATAAGGGGGCATAGTAGATCCTCCCTGACCCCCTAGGTTTGATGTGGAGGATTTAAAAGGGCCCCGCGGGGCAAAAAAAAAACCAACTTTTTTTTTTTGCGTGGGGAACGCCCGGTTCGCGCACCGGGAAGCGGTCCGGGGAGCGTACTATAAGGAAAAAAGAATGATAGACTATGATATTTTGAAATATTGTATGTTTATTGATTGTTCTTTTTGTTGTTTTTTTTTTATTTAAGTAGCAGTATTAATGATTATTAAATATAAATGTATTTTTGGAATTGTGCACAGTATACTATAAGTCTGACTTTACATTATAATCAATTTGGTACTAGTTTATGAATTACGTATAAAAATGATTAAAGACTCAAACAATTTTTTAATATTAAATATAATTTTATTTTTCTGATTCTTTTTCAAAATTTAATAGAACGTCTAACATTTGACTGTCCGATATGTCCTCTTGTTGAGTGAACATAACTTCCCACATTTGACCGTCATCATAATGAAGTAAATAATCCACAGATTCTACACATTGTAGAAGTTCATGGTCTCGTGATTCATCCATGAATTCCAAGTCAATGGGTTAAATTATTTCCTCATTATTCATGTCTAGGACAATTTCAAAGGAAACGTTCTGTTCTCCTTGCATTTTTGTGCCGAAATTTGAATAAAAAATAAATATATCAGTAGAGATAGGGCACTGTTGGGTTTAAGTTCAGACAGGTACTTTTGAGGCATGAAGTAGTACTATTAAAAAGTGCCTGTGAGAAAGCCTATGTAAATTCATAATTGTACCACAGAAACCTAAATCAATCCATAATTATAATAAACAAGCCTTTCTCAATGTCTAACTCTTACAGAGGGATAGTATATAACTATCTGAAAAAGTTTTCAAATTTATGAAATAATATCTTACCTTTTAAAAACAAGTTTAAGTTGTGAGTGAAAATGATCTTGCAATGTAGTTCAGGAAGTAGTAGTCAAAATGGCTGTGTTTCTCTCTCTTTTTTTTTATATATATTCAGGTACATAACCAATCAAATGTCAGGTAAAAAAAGTAGAAAATGAAAGTAACATTTTAATTGGTTGTCAATTCCAACACTTCAGATGTGTTTTGTGAAGTAATTTACCTCAGGGTATTTAGAGAGGTCTACAGGCGAAATGGCTAAATGGAATTCCAACCAAATTTGTGAAAATGGTAGGGATTGGTATGTAGTATGAGCAAATCTATATTTGGTGAAAGTGTCTCCAGGGTTTCTTCTGTAAATTACTTTCCCACCTTTTTTAATGGAGCGCTTCCCAGTGAGCGCCCCGGTACGCGAACCTGCAGCGTTACGGGAGTCCACCATTTTGTGTTTCGGTCGAATTAAGATACAAGATGGAGGGCAAATAATGTTCAGAATGGGTAGAAGGGGACATGGTAGACGTATTTTGACCCCCTAGGTTTTCTGAGGATGGCTGAGGAGGCCCATATGTGCGAAAAAAAAACATTTTTTTAAAAAAGTTCGCGCGGTTAGCTTCCGGTTCGCGTACCGGGTAGCGCTCCGGGGAGCGTACTTTGTTGAAAATTAGTGAAAAAAGTTAGAGTAAAATAATAATTGTGAGTGATCAGATGTAGGGTAGCTCTGAGAAGAGCTTTTGGGTTTATGGTACATTTAGGTACTTATAAGTAGGTACCAATGCACAGTCTTAAATTCAGAATGAAAACTCTGTTCCCTTCATCTGAGAAGTGAACTCCATCTCCTCTGTAGATATCTTGCATGTAGTAACGCAAGTTATTGTTGTACATGGAGCCCATTCCATGGTCTCTCATGTAAGCTGAAACAGATTTGTTTACATGCTTCCTCGATTTCTCAATTTGTGGACAAAATTGATTTGACCACCTCCATTTCTGTCTTTGGCATATATTTGAATATACCAAGGCAGTTTGAGGAAAAAGTGCCATCAATTGCTCAAAGGTGTCCTTTAAAAGCATTTCCAGACCTACCCCAGTCAAAGTGCCCAACTCATTACCTCCACAGTGCAAAATTAACAGGTCAGGTTTAGGCAAATGCATAAAGATTTTCACCAATGGTATCAATTGGTGACATTTTAATCCTCTGTTGCCAATCCACTTAATTTCCACATTTTGTAAATTGAGGTTAGGTAAATTTCTGTTATCAGCATACCTCTGAGCCCAGTAGATGTAACTATGTCCAACAATCCAGACAGAAAACATGGTGAGAGAAGGTTCTGCTGCTGTCAGATGAAGTGTGGCAATGAAATGGCAGTTGAAAAAATAAGAGTTTAAAATGAAAAAAACTGTGGAGTTTCTGTGTTAAGGAAGCAGTAGCAGTGATTGGTGGATTTTGATTGCTGAAAACAGAAAGTTAGGGTGCATGGATGAGTTCTTTGAAAGATGTAATTTGAATGGTCAAGAAAAAATCATTTTATGAAAGATTGCACTGGATATGCAGGTGCACTGAGAGTTAAGAGTTCAATTGAAACATTGTTGTGTGAACTTGCAAACATCAGATGTCTTTCAGGAGGTGGTTGCTATGCAAAAAAGGCAGAAAGGGCAGAGGGGGGAAGGGTGTTGATTTGAAAAAAGTGAGGGAAGAGTTTTGATTGGGTGACATGAGAGATATGTGTGATGAATTACAGCATTTCTGTGCTTTTTATGGCTGCAGACTCTGGAGTGCATACCTTTTGCTCTGCTAAAGACAAATTGGTGTGTTTCTGAGACTGTTTTGAAACTCATAAAGTATTTGCTAAGGTGAGAAAAGATTCATTTAATTTAGATAGAGAATAGTATGCTTTAGGGAGAAAATTATGAAGAAAGTTGTGTATTTAAAATGTTGCTTTGTGTCAAGTGTTTTACAAATAGATTTTGTTTCTTTGTGTTACATAGCCATGTTAAAAGTGACGCAAAAATAGTGCAAGGGTCTTACAAAAATGCTTTCATGTGTCTTAGGGTATTTTAACTCACTTCCCCATGAATGTATGATTATAATTTGTTTACAAGATGTGTTTAAAAACGTTTTTTGAAATCAATTAGGTTTCTTGATATGTACTGCTAGAGTTTCATAGGTTGCTTGGGGCATATTTTCAAGGCTTTTGAGTTCCTTTGATGTTATTTTTCCCATTTTAATTTAAGACCTTTCCCTGTGGTGCAAGCTCCTTGTAAATATGCCCCCATTTGTGCTTGGCAAATTTAGATTTTAATTCTTTGACTAACATAGCCATGTTAAAAGTGACCCAAAAATGTTGCAAGGGCCTTAAAAAAAACGCTTTCATGTGTCTTAGGCCATTTTAAGTCATTTCCCCTTGAATGTAGGTATATAATTGATTTAGATGATGTGTTTAAAAACGATTTATGAAAACAATTAGGTTTCTTGATATGTACTGCTAGAGCTTCATAGGTTGTTTGGGGCATATTTATAAGGCCTTTGAGTCTCTCTAATGTTATTTTTACCATTTTAATTTAAGACCTTTCCCTGTGGTGCAAGGTCCTTGTAAATACGCCCCCATCTGTGCTTGGCAAATTTAGATCTTGATTATTTGACTTACATAGCCATGTTAAAAGTGATCTAAAAATGGAGCAAGTGTTTAAAAAAACGCTTTCATGTGTCTTAGGGCATTTTAAGTCACTTCCTGATGAATGTAGGTATATAATTGATTTAAATGATGTGTTTTAAAACGTTTTTGGACATCAATTAGGTTTCTGGATATGTAGTGCTAGAGTTTCATAGGTTGCTTGGGGCATATTTATAAGGCATTTGAGTCTCTGATGCATCTAGGCAGATGTGTTATGCTGTAAAGTCCTGTGCCACATGAAACCTGTGTCAGGTTTCATATAGGTGTTTTGTTGCAGGGTGGGCATTCATTTGCATGAAAGCCCTGTAAAACTAACACAGTGAAATTTAGAAGATTTCACTGAGTCAACTTTATAGCATTGCTGAATCAAATCCTTATGCCTGTTTGAAATAGCCTAAGGAGTGATGCACCATGCAATGTGTGGCTTCCTCCTGTGCATTGCAGTAGACATGTTGTGCTTATGACGTGATTCCTGCAATGTGCTGATTTATGATAGGTGTGTGCCTCTTTTGCGCCGCTGTGCGTCACTTTTGTGACGCAGCGGCGGTGCAAAAGATTTGCTATGTTGTGACATATTTACAACTTGATGCATCTAAGCAGATGTGTCATGCTGTAAAGTCCCGTGCCACATGAAACCGATGCAGCAGTGATGCAAAAGATGCACCATGTTGCAAGACAGGCCTCACTTCATCTCCAACAAGATAAGAAGCTGAATTTTCTGTAAATGTCAAAATTGTTGTATACACTGCTGAACTTCTGTGTACTCTTTGATATGCTAGACTCCATCTGCACTACGAGAAACCTAAGCAAAGGAAACACAGGTGATGTGATTGTGAAATGAGGAAAAGAAACTCCACATTTTTCAATTACATCACCTGTGTTTCCTAAGTTTACGAATGACATTGTGCAGATGAGGTTTAGGTCTGTCCACGGACACAGAAGAGGTCTGGCCTTTGTTCAAGAGTGAAGTGGATATGACTCACTTCATTGGTAGGCCTGCACATGTATTATCTCCTCTGTATTATTCAACAACCCTAAATTTCATCTGCAACCCTGAGTAGGCCTCACCTCAAACAAACCTCTGGATAGGCTACACCTTATCGTCATCCTGAATCAATCATTGAAAATGTTAGGGACAGATTTATGATAGGTGTGTGCCTCTTTTGTGCCGCTGTGCATCATTTTTGTGACGCAGCGGCGGTGCAAAAGATTTGCTATGTGGAGACATATTTACAACTTGATGCATCTAGGCAGATGTGTCATGCTGTAAAGTCCCGTGCCACATGAAACCGATGCAGCAGTGATGGAAAAGATGCACCATGTTGCAAGACAGGCCTCACTTCATCTCCAACAAGATAAGAAGCAGAATCATCTGTAAATGTCAAAATTGTTGTATACACTGCTGAACTTCTGTGTACTCTTTGATATGCTAGACTCCATCTGCACTATGAGATACCTAAGCAAAGGAAACACAGGTGATGTGATTGTGAAATGAGGAAAAGAAACTCCACATTTTTCAATTACATCACCTGTGTTTCCTAAGTTTACGAATGACATTGTGCAGATGAGGTTTAGGTCTGTCCACGGACACAGAAGAGGTCTGGCCTTTGTTCAAGAGTGAAGTGGATATGACTTACTTCATTGGTAGGCCTTCACATATATTATCTCCTCTGTACTCTTCAACAAGCGTAAATTTCATGTGCAACCCTGAGTAGGCCTCACCTTAAACAAACCTCTGGATAGGCCACACCTTATTGTCATCCTGAATCAATCATTTAAAATGTTAGGGACAGATTTATGATAGGTGTGTGCCTCTTTTGCGTCTCTGTGCGTCACTTTTGTGACGCAGCGGCGGTGGAAAAGATTTGCTTTGTGGCGACATATTTACAACTTGATGCATCTAAGCAGATGTGTCATGCTGTAAAGTCCCGTGCCACATGAAACCGATGCAGCAGTGATGCAAAAGATGCACCATGTTGCAAGACAGGCCTCACTTCATCTCCAACAAGATAAGAAGCTGAATCTTCTGTAAATGTCAAAATTGTTGTATACACTGCTGAACTTCTGTGTACTCTTTGATATGCTAGACTCCATCTGCACTACGAGATACCTAAGAAAAGGAAACACAGGTGATGTGATTGTGAAATGAGGAAAAGAGACTCCACATTTTTCAATTACATCACCTGTGTTTCCTAAGTTTACGAATGACATTGTGCAGATGAGGTTTAGGTCTGTCCACGGACACAGAAGAGGTCTGGCCTTTGTTCAAGAGTGAAGTGGATATGACTCACTTCATTGGTAGGCCTGCACATGTATTATCTCTTCTGTATTCTTCAACAACCCAAAATTTCATCTGCAACTCTGAGTAGGCCTCACCTCAAACAAACCTCTGGATAGGCTACACCTTATCGTCATCCTGAATCAATCATTTAAAATGTTAGGGACAGATTTATGATAGGTGTGTGCCTCTTTTGTGCCGCTGTGCGTCACTTTTGTGATGCAGCGGCGGTGCAAAACATTTGCTATGTTGTGACATATTTACAACTTGATGCATCTAGGCAGATGTGTTATGCTGTAAAGTCCTGTGCCACATGAAACCTGCGTCAGGTTTCATATAGGTGTTTTGTTGCAGGGTGGGCATTCAATTGATTTAGATGATGTGTTTAAAAACGATTTATGAAAACAATTAGGTTTCTTGATATGTACTGCTAGAGCTTCATAGGTTGTTTGGGGCATATTTATAAGGCCTTTGAGTCTCTCTAATGTTATTTTTACCATTTTAATTTAAGACCTTTCCCTGTGGTGCAAGGTCCTTGTAAATACGCCCCCATCTGTGCTTGGCAAATTTAGATCTTGATTATTTGACTTACATAGCCATGTTAAAAGTGATCTAAAAATGGAGCAAGTGTTTAAAAAAACGCTTTCATGTGTCTTAGGGCATTTTAAGTCACTTCCTGATGAATGTAGGTATATAATTGATTTAAATGATGTGTTTTAAAACGTTTTTGGACATCAATTAGGTTTCTGGATATGTAGTGCTAGAGTTTCATAGGTTGCTTGGGGCATATTTATAAGGCATTTGAGTCTCTGATGCATCTAGGCAGATGTGTTATGCTGTAAAGTCCTGTGCCACATGAAACCTGCGTCAGGTTTCATATAGGTGTTTTGTTGCAGGGTGGGCATTCATTTGCATGAAAGCCCTGTAAAACTAACACAGTGAAATTTAGAAGATTTCACTGAGTCAGCTTTAAAGCATTGCTGAATCAAATCCTTATGCCTGTTTGTAATAGCCTAAGGAGTGATGCACCATGCAATGTGTGGCTTCCTCATGTGCATTGCAGTAGACATGTCGTGCTTATGACGTGATTCCTGCAATGTGCTGCTTTTGCGGCACAGATGCGTGACGCATCTGTGCTGTTTTTACTCAATGGTGCTCCACATTGTAAATGCGGCACACCATGGGTGGCAGAGCAGCGGTGCACGTTAACTGGTGCATCCCTGGGGATGCGCCAGTTAACATAAATCTGCCCCTTTACATTTAAGTAAGAGCAGGGGACACAGAGTCGGTGAGGCTTATCCAAGGTTAAGAAGAGATGAGTCCTGTTCACTGAAAACTTGGACATAGGCCTCACCTCCTCAGCATCGCTGGACATGGCTAAATAATAGCTGCAAAATGTTACTCTTTTTTTACTATTATAGTCTCTGAGATTTGTGTCTTACTCTGCAACATCTCATTGTTGTTCTCTTTTTTTAAAAATAACGACAACATCAAGCATGAGTGATAATGAGCAATCAGTTGATCTCGATCTTATCGTTGAACTTGTCATTGAAACGTCAGTGGAAGTAGATCCCTTAGATGATTTAAATCCTGAGGATGATGAAGAACATGATGAGGATGCCGATTTGTCAGAATTGTATGACATAGGGTGGGAAGCTGACCTGCTTGAGCCTATGGAACTATAAACATTTATTTTTAAAATTTAACGGAAATAAAAAGTAAAAATGTAAACCGTTTCATTTAAAATTAAACACAACCTCAAAAACAGGTTATGTGTAGTGTCTTTAATAAAATAGTATAATATGCTCATAAAATTAGATCAGATTCACATATAAAACAGCACAGGTAAAATGTAGAAGCATTCCATTTCTTTGCTACTATTTGTGAATACTGAATTTGCTTATGCACTAAAAATTATTCTAAGTGAAAATGACAAGTAGTGTGTTAAGTTTTTGACGACTGTTATTGATTTACTGTTTGGTAATAGTGGTTAATACATTTTTTTATTATATTTTACCACAGATTCAACTGCAGATCATTTCAAAAGTAGAGAATGCCGACTAAGGATAGAATCAGAAAGGCTACAAAACGTCAAAGACAGCAGGTTCATCAATTATTGCAGCAGTCTTCTACAATAAAAAATCGTCAAGTCACCAAGAAAGCACCGGGTAAGACAACTAAATCATTCATAAGAAACATTTGTAGAAAAAAAAGTAGTACTACAGAAAATGTTTCAGTCCAGAAAAAGAGAAGCAATTTAAACGGAAAGGAAAGGCCAATCAAAAATGTTACTGCTAGAGCAAGAGATAACTCTGTGCATGATAGTAGAAGGAAACAACAGTTTAGGGACATTCGTAAACGAATGTTCCGCAACAGGATAATTGGCAATTTGTTAAAAAATATTAAGAAAGGTCAACAGAAAGTGGTTTTTTATAAGAGAAATAAAAAGTTGAGAAAGTTATTGATCAGGCATTTGAAATTAAACGAAAGTTATTTAATCGTAGTAATTTTTGTGAAGTTTTTTCCGGCGAATGGATGCATAGTTCAAGTTGTGAGGCATTTTTTAATGAGGAGAGTTATTTCCAGGATAATGATTTGGTGCATGCAGTTGACACCAGTGGTCGAGCTTATGAGGTGAAAGATGGTTGTCCAGTTGAAAAAGAAAAACTTGTGACAACAGAGACAGAAGAGGTGTTAGGTAATGAGGTTTTAGGAAGACGTCCTAAGGGTCCTGTGTACACCTGGAAGTGTAGTAGTATTTGCAGTGTACGACAGGATTCCATCAATTTGCTTTGTGATTTTGTACGGACATTTAATAAGAAAAGTTTGAAGCAGAAAATGATGTTGTTGCAAGAATTAGATCCTTGCAGAGTGAGAGAAGTGACGGGTTTGCATGGTCATTCACTGGCTTGTCTTTCCAGGAGAGTATGCCAGAGTGTTTTTCATCATTTCAGGATGCTAGCAGTGCATCATAATAAAGTGAGGAAATTAGTTAGAATGTTGTATTATGCTAAGAGTCCAGCAATTATGCTTAAACAATTATGCGCTGCTCTTTTGCATGGTTCTGAAATAGATGTGAAGAATATTTGTGAAGAAATTGAGTTTTGTTACTTTGGAAGTAAAGAGGAGAATGTTGAAATTGACCCAGAAGAAGAGGGTAATGTGGAAGACAGTGTACAGGTTTCCAGTACAGATAATTTTCAGAAGGAAATTGCCACGTTTCAGGTTAAATCAAGTGAGAGGCCTAATTTCACTTGTGTGTGTTGTCGACGCACTTATTATAAGAATCAGACTAAGTTAGTGGATTTATATGCAAAAAGTGAAAGGGAAAATAATAGTGAATGGAAGGATTTTGCAACATACTTGATGGTAGAAAATTGTTTTGATTTGGGATCAGATCAACGTGTGTGTACTTATTGTTGTAACAAATTAAATCAAAACCAGATGCCTGCTAGAGCGGTTCATAATAATCTGGAATTGGTTGAGATTCCTTCTGAATTGAAGGATTTAAATACTTATGAATCTATTTTGATTCAAAGTATCCATCCCTTTCAGGCTATTGTAAGAATGGAGCCAAAGACAGGGAAATTGCCTCCATCAGATTTACAGAGAGGATTAAAGGGAAGAGTTGTTTATTTGCCTCTAGATTTGAAGAAAAACATTAATACAATTGGAGTAGAAAAAGTGGAAGAGGAACCTCTGGTTATCTTAGTTAATGGGGTTCCGACAAAGAGTAAGAAAATATGGCAAGATTTAGTGGATATTAGGAAAGTCAAAAAGGCAACATTGTATTTGAAAAAAAATAATAAGTACTATAAGAATGTATATAATGCAGAAGAGGAAGTAAGTGAAGAAGAGGATAGCAATTTGTGTGCTGGTCAAATTGAGAAAGTAGAACCCTCTAAAAGTGAAGAAATATATGAACATTATAGTGTTCATCCTTTGCATTCCAAGGAAGTCATGGGGAATGCTATTGAGTTGTTTCAAATGAAACAAGCCAAAGGGAGTCCCATTAGTGTTTGGGAGGAAAGTTTGGAAGCTCGGTGTTTCCCACAGCTATTTCCAACAGGTCAAGAAGGAAGATATGATGAGCGACCTCATCAAATTCCCGCTTCTGAATACCGGACTTTACGATTGTATGCAGAAGATGATAGGTTTCGACAATGCATTCCCTATTTGTTTCATCTCCTGTTTGAAAGCGATCTGTCTGGACTGTCATATGCAGTGAACCACATCTTGAAAAGTGGTATACAGATGCAAAACATCTCTGCAAGTGACTTTATGGATAAAGTCAATGTGCAAGACAGTATTTTGGATTGTCACCTGATTAATCTCACGGCGTGTCAGCGTGGTACTAATGAGTACTGGTACCGTCGTCATGGTGATTTAAAATGTATGCTGAGGAACTTAGGAACTCCCACATGGTTCCTCATTCTGAGCTGTGCCGAGTATGGCTGTGAAGACTTACTTGAATTTCTACGAGAGGCAAATGGAAAAATTGAAAATATCGAATTCAAGACACCCGGAGAACTGTGCTCTTTGGATCCAGTGAATGTATGCAGGTACTTCAATCATAGATTTGAAGCTATGATGTCTTTCATCATGAATAAGAAGAATCCACCTCTTGGAGAGGTGTTGGATTTCTTCTGGAGAAAGGAGTACCAAGCAAGAGGTGCTCCTCATATACATATGCTGCTGTGGATCAAGGATGCACCTAAATTTGGAACAGATCCAGAAGACTTAGTGATGAGTTTCATACAACAGTATTCTACGTGTGCTGTTCCAAACGCAAAGGAGAAGAAAAGCCTAAGAGAACAAGTTCTACGTTTCCAAAGCCATCGTTGTGGAAAGTACTGTCGTCGTAAATTCAGAAACAAGGACAAGTTCTACACCAAATGTCGTTTCGGCTTTCCACGACCGGTGATTTCTAAAGGAAGAGTAAACAGTTTGATGTCTTCTCTGCGACATAATGTGATGAAGAAATCACCTAAAAACACATACAATTTGAAAAGGAACGAAGAGTCCAAGTACATCAACGACTACAACCCAGTGATTTTGTCCATGTGGAATGCTAACATGGATATACAGTTTGTGGCTGATAACTGTATGGCTGTGGCTCGGTATGTGACATCTTACATCACCAAAAAAGAAAAGACAGAATTGAAGGAAATGTGGGAGGACATTTCCCATGAAAAGAGCCTCAGCAAGAAGTTGTACAGTTTCAGTCTGAAGATGTTGTCACATCGAGAAATTGGAGCTTATGAATGTTCTGACCGGTTGTCTTCAGCAAGTCTCTATGCCAAATCCAGGAGTATCGTTTGGGCGAGTCTTGGTCTTGCTGCAACGCGTAATCGAGTTCTGAAACCTGTGCGGGAAATTGAGTATTTGGCGGAAAAGGAGCCGAACAGTACAGATATTTTGAAGACCAACATGTTGGATACATATTATCCAAATCGAAGCAGTCACCTCGAGAATGTTTGTCTGTGTGAGGTTCTACAAAATTACATATTCAAGAGGAACATCAAAGAAGATATTGAGAAAGGAGTGTATGCTGTAATTGGAAGTGAGGGATGTCTGGTCAAGCAAAGAAAATGCCACTTGGTAAACCATCGAAAATTGAGTGGCGAATCTCCTGAAAAAAAGGAGTTTTTCTATTTAGCACTTTTGCAACTTTTCAAGCCTTGGCGTGCAGAAGAGGAACTGCTTGGAGATTTCCTCTGTTACGAAGACTCTTTCACTGCCGCCAAGGAGACCATAGAATGTCCTGCTTTTCCCAAATATCTAGAAATGTTGAATGCGGAAATCGAGCAGGAAGCAACGATTGCAGCCGAGATTGCCAGAGACAGTTCTCAGGACAGTCAGAGTTCTGTTTCATTGAGTCAGGATCCACTAGGAGGACCTGTTATCGAAAATGAAGCTGCCACTGCCATGAATGAAGTGGAAAGAGCCATGGCACATGCTCAGGAGGAAGCGGTTAACTTAGAAGACTTGGAAAGACAACTCAACGTTGAGCAGAGGAAAATATATGACGAAGTTACCAAGCAAATTGATCATGGATTAAGTCATGAGAAGAAAGAGTGCTCATGTACGTCGTTGAAGCCTGTCCGACTGTACGTGAGTGGAGAAGCGGGAACTGGAAAAAGTTTCCTCATTAAAGCAATTTCATGTTATTTGCAGGAAAGTCATCGCTGTCTTGTGTTGTCACCGCTCCAACTGGACTGGCAGCACATAACATTAAAGGTATTACTTTGCATCGTCTACTGATGCTGCCAGTGGAGCATGACAACAAATTACAATACCACAAGTTATCTGGAGATGCTTGTTGTGAAGTTTCAAGAGTCTTGAGGAAAATGAAACTTCTTATCATTGACGAAGTAAGCATGGTTTCCAATGTCATGCTTGCCTTTGTGCATTTGAGAATGCAAGAAGTTCTTAAAACAGAGTATGATGTGTTATTTGGTGGCAAACACATCATTGTTTTCGGAGATCTTCTGCAGCTGACACCAGTGAAAGGACAACCTGTGTTCAAAATGCTCACGCATGAAGATACCAGGAAGTGCCTAGGGAGCATTGGCAACGTCAATATATGGTTAAACTTCAATTATGCTGAACTGCATGAAAATATGCGTCAGGCGAAGGATGAAGATTACAAGAATATTCTACAAGATGTTAGAATTGGAAAAGTGACCGAGCATGGGAAAGAAGCTTTACATGCACGATTACTGTCAAATTTATATCCAGAGCAAGACGTTGTGCCTGAGAATATTTTTCAGAAAATTACTGAGAAGAAATCTCGAATATGTTTGATGCCAACTCTTGCAGAATGTGCCATCTTCAACAACAAAATGTTGCATTTAGAAAACCAAGAGATTGTGAAACTGGAAGCTATTGACAGAGTAGAGCATATGGGATCAACAATTATTTTGTCTGAGAATTTGAAAACAAAATTGGATTCATTAGAGAAGACTATATCTAAAACTGCAGGTTTTGAAAAGACTCTGAATGTGTGCTTAAACTGCCGTATAATTTTAAGAAGGAATTTACATGTTGAAAGAGGTCTGGTAAATGGATCAATGGGTAATGTTGTTGATTTTTTGAAATACAGAAATAGAGATGGAATTGAATTATTAAAAATTAAATTTGATGGCATTGAGGAAGTACAGCTAATTGGTCGTTGTTCTGCTAGATTTTTGCTTGTAAAAGACTTATATGTTCGCCGTAAGCAGTTTCCTGTTTGCTTGGTATATGCGGTGACAATCCATAAATCGCAAGGTTTAAGTGTAGACAGTGCATTGGGGAATATTGGCAGTTCTGTGTTCAAGGAGGGTATGGCATATGTGGCATTGTCACGAGTTAGAACTTTATCGGGATTGTACTTGATTGAGTGTGATGTCACAAACATTTGTGCGGATCTAGATTGTGTTAAGGAATACAATAGGTTAAGAAGAGAGTATGCGCCACATTTGCCTCAATATCCTTTGTTTGAGAAACGTGTGGTAGGCCGGAAACGAAGAAATGTGACCAATACTAGGGAGGTTGTAGCAAAAAGACGAAAAGTCGATGAACCTGAAATTATAAGCAGAAAGAAAAAGGATTCTGTTGAAGATGTTGTTGGTTTTCAATTTGAAAACAGTTCTGGTGTCAACTGCTATGCTAATGTAGTGGTTAATGTTTTGTTTTCTCTAGAAAATGTAAAAGAAGAGATTGTGGTCAATTCTGATCAAAGATTTTGCAGTTTGTTAAATTCTGTGTTAGAGAAATGTAGCACTGATAGAACAACAATAGAAAGTGTGTCTGAAATTCTAAATCTGTTAGACAGATGTTCAGGTCAAACACAATTCTCTCAAAATATTCAGCAAGATTGTCAGGAGTTTTTAATGTATATGCTTGATGTATTGCATGCTGAAGGTGTAGATGTAGATCACCTGTTTGGGCTTTCTTATCAATGGCAGCATGACTGCGAGAACTGTAGGGTATCAAGTACTACTAGTGTAGACTCAGAAAGATTTATATATTTAACTTTGCCAGACAGTCAATCAGTCTCCTTCAATAAGCTAGTAAAAGCAGCTGATCACAACATGGAGTGTAGCCAATGTAAATCTGAAATGATGTCAACATTATTTATACGAACATATGGCCAGTATGTCATTTTAATGTTCCAACGATGTAGGCCTGATGGAACAAAATTGACAACTTTAATTAAAAATGTTGTGGCTTCGCAGTTGTCAATATCAGGAAGGACTTTTGTAACTGCAGCAATTATATATCATGATGGTCCTTCAATAACATCAGGACATTACACAGCTTATTTGAAGTCTGGAAATGGCTGGTCATTCTGCAACGATTCTGTTTTAATTTTCAAAAAAAAATTGCCTTTTGACCTTAAAAATTCTTACCTGGTGTTTTTAAAACCAAAATTTTAGAGAAGGAATCTCGGGATTTGCTCTGAGGAATTTCAAAAGGTTCTAATGGCTCCTACACGATTTGGCCTTGAGGATAAGTGTAGTACAGAGTCAAAAGTTATTTTTGAGTTTTAAATAGTTCCTGGAAAAAAAGAAGATTTTCTTACAGAAAGTGGTGGGCAGAGATTAGTTGAAGGACAACAGAGTATTTCCCAAAGCAAACGGTGTTCTTACCATAACACTTGACGCCATGGAAAAATAACTGCACTTTGAATGAGTTCAAAAAAACTGTTTCTTTTTATAAGCTAATTCAAGCAGCCAATCAAAACATGGAGTAGAGGGAATGTAAGTCTGCAATGCTGTCTAGATTATTGGTCCAAACTTTTGATTATAATGTCATTTTAAAAACCCAACTATATAAACCTGATGAAAGTAAGTCTTCAACTTTAATTACAAATGTTGTGGCTACACAGTCGTTGATTTTAGGAAGAACATTTGTAACTGCAGCTATTATATGGCATGATGGTCATTTGACAAGATCCGCTTATTACACAGCTTATTGAAAATGTAAAAAAATTTGCTGTTTCGGAAATTATTCCCATTTGACTACGATACAATGTTGCCTTTTTACTTAAAAATATTCTTACTTTCTGTTTTCAGAAAAGAGAATTTAGGGTAGGTAACTGGCGTATAATGATTCTAGGGGTTGATATAATTTTATATACTGTTTTATATTGCTTTGTGATTAAAAGTGATGTAGAGAATTAAATAATTGTAGTAGTCATAGAGGTAGTGTAAGTCTGCTTCATAGTAAGCAGTATCAGTGTCATAGGAAATGTAGAACATGAGTGAGGAAGAAGGGTAAGATATTACTAGTCCAGGATTGTGAAAGTGATCTTGAACGTTTTCTTTCTGAAAGTTGCGGAAATAGAAAATGACGGGATTTGCTTACAAGAATTCCAAGAGTTATAAATGGCTCTTACATGATTTGGCCTTGTAGAAACGTGTGGTAGGGAGCGAGAAGTCATTTATTGTATGTAACATATTTTTCAAAACGATGGAGGTTTTCTTTCAGAAAGTGGCGGGCTGAAAATAAAAACAGCACAACCGAGTGTAAGCTGTTCATAGGACATCCTTCGACGTCATGGAAAGTAAGTTACTTTTGAGGAGTTCTGATTTCTGTTTGGTTATGTTATATGGGTTTTTTAAACACAATCATTTTGATTGTGGTTTTTTTTCCCCGCTGTTATATGATGAATACCTTCAAGTCACTGTTTTTAGTGAAATTTGATACATTCTGAGAACAGCAAAAATAAACCATTTAATATGTATAATTAATTCTGTACTGTTTGTATTCATGATGTACATTTAGAACTGTGTAGGAGGTATGGAGAAGGTGAGGCTTCTGTAAGTGTCAAAGTTGTTGCATACAGTGCTCACATTCTACGTAGTCTTTCATATGATAGACTACATTTCCACAATGAGATACCTAAGCAAAGGAAACACAGGTGATGTGATTGTGGAATGAGCAAAAAAAATTGCACGTTTTTCAATTATATTACCTGTGTTTCCTAACATTACACATCACATTGTGTAGATGAGGTTTAGGCCTGTTCCAGGAGACAGAGGAGGTCTGACATTTGTTCAAGAGTGCAGTGGACATGACTCACTTCGTTGGTAGGCCTGCACATGTATTATCTCCTCTATACTCTTCAACAAGCCTAAATTTCATCTGCAACCCTGAGTAGGACTTACCTGAAACAAATCTGTGGATAGGTTACACCTTATCAGCATCTAGACACAATCATTTAAAATGTTAAGGGCAGATTTATGAAGGCTGTGTGCCTCTTTTACGCCGCTGTTCCGTCACTTTTGTGTAAAAGATGCACCATGTTGCAAGATAGGCCTCAGTTCATTTCCAGCAAGATACCGTCAGTTTAAAATGTATATAATTAGGACTGTGTAGGGGTATGGAGAAGCTGAGGCTTCAGTAAGTGTCAAAGTTGTTGCATGCAGTGCGTACTCTTTCATATGCTGGACTACATCTGCACAATGAGATACCTAACCAAAGGAAACACAAGTGATGTGATTGTGAAATGAGCAAAAGAAATTGCACGTTTTTCAAATACATTACCTGTGTTTCCTAACATTACGAATCACATTGTGCATATGAAGTTTAGGCCTGTCCAGGGAAACAGAGGAAGTCTGAACTTTATTGGTTGGCCTGCACATGTATTATCTCCTCTGTACTCTTCAACAAGCCTAAATTTGATCTGCAACCCTGAGTAGGCCTCACCTGAAACAAACGTCTGGATAGGACACACCTTATTGCCATCCTGAAACAATCATTTAAAATGTTAGGGACAGTTTTATGATGGCTGTGCACCTCTTTTGCGCTGCCATTGCACATCTGTTGTGAGACAGCAGCAGTGCAAAAGATGCACCATGTTCCAAGATAGGCCTCACTTCATCTGCATCAAGATACTGTTAGTTTAAAATGTATATCTTTAGGACTGTGTAGGGGGCCTGGAGAAGCAGAGGCTTCTGTAAGTGTCAAAGTTGTTGAAAAACTGTTTGTCCTTCAATCTTTTCCCTTGTCTTTTCTAATTTTTAAATACATGTTTTAATATTTTTCAAATGTTTGTTCTCTCTTTCACAGATTGAAAGTATAAAAATAACAAGTGACTAAGTTAACGACAATTATAAGGTAAATGTTTTGTACTCTTTTCATTACATTTCTATCACATTTAACTACTATTAGTTCCACTGCTTCATTTCTTTAACCCTCACTTTCCTGCCTTTGCTACTTCCCTCATTCCTTTCTCTATTACTTACTTACTCTACTCCTTCCACTCCTTTTCTCAGTCCCTCTCTTCTCATAGTTCCTCACTCTTGTTCACTCACTCCGTCTCTATTACTCTTAGTGTCTTTGACTGATCACTCTTTCACTACTTGTTCATTATGCTTTCTCTGTGTAGTTGAAGCACACTAAGGGGCATATTATGAACACAGCCAATAAAATGTTTGCTGTTTTTATCGGCAGAAAACTGCTGCAAAAGCGGTTTTAGCGGCAGTTTTCTGCCGCAAAAGCGGCTTTAGCGACACATTTCTGCTGATAAAAGCTGCAAAACTTTTATTGCCTATGTTGATAATATGCCCCTATGTTATTTAGATTTCTTTGCTGTTTCAATTATTCTTTTTCTGTTACTTCTTCTTTTCTGCTTTCTGTTTTTTCTCTCTGTTATTCCACATGTTTTAATCTTATTTTGAACATTCACTCATATTCTCTAAGAAACTCTTCTTTGTTATTCTTCTACTCTCCTTTTTTTCTTTCACTTCCTTATCTATTTTGTTTTTCACAATTATACCCTCTTCCATCTTTTCTTCGGCAAATAAATCTATTAAACAGTATCTCTGGTTTACTCCCTATAGCTGTTTTTCTTTTAACATTACTCTCTGTTTACTTCCCTTATACTTACTCTTCTTTTTATTTTTTTTATTTTTTTGGTTCGCTCCCGGTTCGCGTACCGGGGAGCGAACCGGGAAGCGAACCAAAAGAAATAGAGGTTGCCAGAGTGCTAAACATTCTAGCAATTTTTTTATAAAGGGGAGGTAGTTCTGAAAAGAACTTTTTTTTAATGTTTTTGTTGTTTTATATTTTTTTTTATTTTTCTTGTGGTTTTCATATGCTCTGTTTATCAAATTAATACTCATATTGGCACATGAGAGTAGGTTACCGCAATATGTACACACTATCTTCATGTGCACAAAGTTTTCTTGAATGTTTGGCACTGTTTCCCGTGCCTCTGGCCCCGACAGAGTTACCTGTGCCGATGTCCTGGCCACAGGAGTTGGTGGGTTGTCTTGGAGGTCACGCATCTCTGCCCTGCTGTAATTTAGTGGATGCCACCTCTGCATATGACGATGCATAGTATAGTTGCCGTAACTATACTTCTTATCTGTGCCTCTTGATAAATCTTCTTTGCATATTAGGCATGTCACATAGCGAGCATTCATTTTTTTTTGTCCTTCAGGAAAAGAAAAAAACTGCCAAATAAAACTATTTTTATGGTGAGATATCCGGGGCTCCTCACGTAAAAACTGTGTTGGCTGTACTTCCTCTTCCTGTTCTTCATCCTCTTCCTCCTCTGTGTTGGGAAGGAACTGTGGAGGTGGTCCTCTCTTACTTGGTGGTGGTGGTGGTGGTGGTGGGGGTGCACCAGCTGCAGCTACTACTGAAGCCATTTTCTACTCCGCAAAATAGGTCTTCCTTTCTCAAAGTTGAAAGTCAGAGTGAGAAAAAAGGTGGGGGCTTTCATTATTTTGGAAAAAAAATAGTTCTAAACCAATGGAAAGTGTTATTTTTAGGTCACATGACCTAGCCTTACATCATTAGGAAACCAAAAGTGAAATGAACCAATGAAAAGTTTTATTAACAAGTCACATGACCTGTTACGCTTACGTTACGCGCTGCGCGCCGCGCCCCGGATCGCTTCCGGGGAGCTGCGCTTCGCGCCTCGGTTCTCGTACCGGAGCACTTCCGGGTGCGCTAACGCGGCGCGTCATAAGACGCATTACGCGACAACGCGATACGTCGCGCTTCCGCGACGCGTCACGATGTTGATTTCTAACGCAGCAGTTGCGCAAACGGAACGTTTACCGGTTCGCGTACCGAGTCGCGGCACCAAATTGAGCTAACGGGAAGCTACCCGGTTCGCGAACCGGGAGCGAACCAAAACATAATAATAAAAAAAATTATTACTAAACATATAAAATATATTTTTTGATTTAAAGAAGAATACATTTTACAGCTATAGATATTAGCTTTTAAAAAACCAATGAAATTCACTGAAAAAACCATAGGTTATAGACCATATATAGTTAGGAATTAGCATTTACAAAACCTTGAAAATTCACTGAAAAAACGATGGGTTATAGACCATATATAGTTAGGAATTAGCATTTAGAAAACCTTATTTTACTCACACAAAACCATTGAAATTCCATATATAGTTAGTTGCACTAACTATATATCGCGCACCCGCAATCCACTGCTGATGATGTCACATATTACATCATTCATGACATGGTCAGTGACATCACTGATGACATCACTGATGACATCTCAAATGACATCACTGATGACATCACTGATGACATCACTGATGACATCTCAAATGACATCACTGATGACATCACTGATGACATCTCAAATGACATCACTGATAACATCTCAAATGACATCACTGATGACATCTCAAATGACATCACTGATGACATCTCATTTGACATCAATGGTCACATCACTGATGATATCATTCATGTGACAATACAATGCATCTCCTCACACTTTAATATAACCTCTGTTACACCCAGTGTTAAATACAGAATATAATTTTTTAAACCATTGACACACCAATACTAGTTACTACATACGCACTCACTGATTCCTAAATCTACACACACATTCACTCATTCACCCATATAATCATTCATACATACAATCACTCATCTTTACAACACTATCATATGCACTCATACACCTATACAGACACTCACACTCTGCCACTCATCCATGGAGTTACTCACACACCTAGTCAGTCCTGTAAAGAATCAATCACATTTCCATTTTCTAATCTATACAGTTAAACATAGAGTACCTTACATTTTCAAACATATACTAACACATACTTACTCTCTTATACAATCATTGATACAAGAACACATTGATCTGCACAGAGTCTCACATCTCCCAGCCAGCCACACACACATTCAGTCTCCCATACAAATACTTGGACAATCAATCAATAACCCATACAGCAGTTTACAGAACAACAGACATAATGATGCACAAATTAAGACAGTTTAGTCACTAACCCATGCACTCAGTGAGACACATTTAATCACTCACTCATACAGTCAGTCATGCACCTACTAAATCCTTTGTCCAGACACTTATACATCCACTCATTCTTCAATATGTAAGACATATTTTAACTTTACAGAAACATACAGTCACTGGATGTTGTCATCAGTGATGTCATCAGTGATGTCATTTGAGATGTCATCAGTGATGTCATCAGTGATGTCATTTGAGATGTCATCAGTGATGTCATCAGTGATGTCACTGACCATGTCATGAATGATGCAATATGTGACATGATCAGCAGTGGATTGCGGGTGCGCGATATATAGTTAGTACAACTAACTATATATGGAATTTCAATGGTTTTGTGTGAGTAAAATAAGGTTTTGTAAATGCTAATTCCTAACTATATATGGTCTATAACCTATGGTTTTTTCAGTGAATTTCAATGTTTTTTTAATAGCAAATAACAAAAGCTTTAAAATGTATTTTTCTTTAAATCAAAAAATATATTTTACATGTTTTTAATAAAAAAAAAATGTTAATTATTTTTTTTGTTTCTCTCCCGCTCCGCGAACCGGTTAGCTTCCCGTTAGCTCAATTTGGTGCCGCGACCCGGTCCGCGAACCGGTAAACGTTCCGTTTCCGTAACTGCCGCGTTAGAAAACAACATCGTGACGCGTCGCGTCAGCGTGACGTATCGCGTTGTCGCGTGATACGTCATATGACGCGCCACGTTAGCGTACCCGGAAGCGAACCGGTACGCGAACCGAGGCGCGAAGCGCAGCTTCCCGGAAGCGAACCGGGACGTGGCGCAAAGCGCGTAACGTAAACACAATAGGTCATGTGACTTGGTAATAACACTTTTCATTGGTTCATTTCACTTTTGGTTTCCTAATGATGAAAGACTAGGTCATGTGATCTAAAATTAACACTTTTCATTGGTTTAGAACTATTGTTTTTCCCAAATGATGAAAACCCCTCCTTCTTTCCTCACTCTGACTTTCATCTTTGTGAGAGAAAGACCCTTTGTGATCACTGAGCAATGGATTCATTAGTAGCTTCAGCTGGTGCTTCCCCACCACCTCCACCACATCCAAGGAAGAGAGGACCACCTGCTGAAGTTATCATTCAGCAAGAAGAGGAAGAAGAGGAAGAGCAGGAAGAGAGGCATTTTTTGCGTGAGGAGCCCAGGAGGTCTCATGTCAAAGAAAATTATATTTGGCAATTTTTTACATATCCCCGGGGCCCAAAAAAAGTCAATGCACGGTACGTAACTTGCCTTATATGTAAAGATAGACTGTCCAGAGGGACCGAGAAGAAGTACAGTTACGGCAATTACACAATGCATCGCCATATGAGTAGGTGGCATCCTATCAACTACAGTGCTGCGCAGTTACGTGACGAGCAAGATAATCCCCCTTCTATGGCCAGAAGATCAGTTGTACAGGAAGTGACGGGACCAGAGGCGAGGGAGATGGTCCCAAATATATAGATGAGATTCGGGGAAGTGAAACAAGTGTGCGTGCGTTGTAATCAGTTCATTTGCTACAGAGAAAGTAGCATCAATCTAATCAACAGAGCTATCGACAATCATGTTTGTCCGAAACGCCCCAGAGAATAAATTCTTTTTTTTTTGTTGCTCCTGTTGAGCCCTTTACAATGAATCGTTTTCGTTTCCCCCCCAAAAAAACCAAAAAAAATATAAAACCGTTCAGAAAATACAAAAAAAGTAAAAAAATGTTCAGAAAAATAATAAAAAAAATATAAAACAACAAAAACAATAAAAAAAAAGTTCTTTTCAGAACTACCTCCCCGTTATAAAAAAAATGGTAGAATATTTGGAACTCTGCCAACCTCTATTTCTTTTAGTTCGCTTCCCGGTTCGCTCTCCGGTACGCGAACCGGGAGCGAACCAAAAAAAAAATTGAAAAAAAAAAGAAGAGTAAGTATAAGGGAAGGACACAGACAGTTATGTTAAAAGAAAGACAGCTATAGGGAGTAAACTAGAGATACTGTTTAATAGATCTATTTACTGAAGAAAAGATTTAAGAGGGTATAATTGTGAAAAACAAAGTAGATAAGGAAGTGAGGAAAAAAAGGAGAGTAGAAGAATAACAAACAAGAGTTTCTTAGAGAATGTGACTGAATGATCAAATTAAGATTAAAACATTGGAATAACAGAGAGAAAAAACAGAATGCAGAAAAAGAATGATTGAAACAGCAAAGAAATCTAAATAACATAGGGGCATATTATCAACATAGGCGATAAAAGTTTCGCTGCTTTTATTGGCAGAAATCTGCCGCTAAAGCCGCTTTTGCAGCAGTTTTCTGCCGATAAAAGCAGTGATAATTTAATTGGCTGTGTTGATAATATGCCCCTTACTGTGCTTCAACTACACAGAGAAAGCATAATGAACAAATAGTGAAAGAGTGATCAGTCAGAGACAGTGAGAGTAATAGAGACAGAGTTAGTGAACAAGAGTGAGGAACTATGAGAAAAAAGGGACTGAGAAAAAGAGTGGAAAGAGTAGAGTAAGTAAGTAATAGAGAAAGGAATGAGGGAAGTAGCAAAGGCAGGAAAGTGAGGGTTAAAGAAATGAAGCAGTGAAACTAATAGAAGTTAAATGTGATAGAAATGTAACGAAAAGAGTACAAAACATTTACCTTATAATTGTCGTTAACTTAGTCACTTGTTATTTTTATACTTTCAATCTGTGAAAGAGAGAACAAACATTTGAAAAATATTAAAACATGTATTTAAAAATTAGAAAAGACAAGGGAAAAGATTGAAGGACAAACAGTTTTTCAACAACTTTGACACTTACAGAAGCTTCTGCTTCTCCAGGCCTAACTAACAGTATCTTGATGCAGATGAAGTGAGGCCTATCTTGGAACATGGTGCATCTTTTGCACTGCTGTTGTCTCACAAAAGTGACGCAATGGCAGCGCAAAAGAGGTGCACAATCATCATAAAACTGTTCCTAACATTTTAAATGATTGTTTCAGGATGGCAATAAGGTGTGTCCTATCCAGACGTTTGTTTCAGGTGAGGCCTACTCAGGGTTGCAGATCAAATTTAGGCTTGTTGAAGAGTACAGAGGAGATAATACATGTGCAGGCCAACCAATAAAGTTCAGACTTCCTCTGTTTCCCTGGACAGGCCTAAACTTCATCTGCACAATGTGTTTCGTAATGTTAGGAAACACAGGTAATGTATTTGAAAAACGTGCAATTTCTTTTGCTCATTTCACAATCACATCACTTGTGTTTCCTTTGGTTAGGTATCTCATTGTGCAGATGTAGTCTATCATATGAAAGACTACGTAGAATGTGAGCACTGTATGCAACAACTTTGACACTTACAGAAGCCTCACCTTCTCCATGCCTCCTACACAGTTCTAAATGTACATCATAAATACAAACAGTACAGAATTAATTATACATGTTAAATGGTTTATTTTTGCTGTTCTCAGAATGTATCAAATTTCACTAAAAACAGTGACTTGAAGGTATTCATCATATAACAGCGGGGAAAAAAAACACAATCAAAATGATTGTGTTTAAAAAACCCATATAACATAACCAATCAGAAATCAGAACTCCTCAAAAGTAACTTACTTTCCATGACGTCGAAGGATGTCCTATGAACAGCTTACACTCGGCTGTGCTGTTTTTATTTTCAGCCCGCCACTTTCTGAAAGAAAACCTCCATCGTTTTGAAAAATATGTTACATACAATAAATGACTTCTCGCTCTCTACCACACGTTTCCACAAGGCCAAATCATGTAAGAGCCATTTATAACTCTTGGAATTCTTGTAAGCAAATCCCGTCATTTTCTATTTCCGCAACTTTCAGAAAGAAAACGTTCAAGATCACTTTCACAATCCTGGACTAGTAATATCTTACCCTTCTTGCTCACTCATGTTCTACATTTCCTATGACACTGATACTGCTTACTATGAAGCAGACTTACACTACCTCTATGACTACTACAATTATTTAATTCTCTACATCACTTTTAATCACAAAGCAATATAAAACAGTAGATAAAATTATATCAACCCCTAGAATCATTATACGCCAGTTACCTACCCTAAATTCTCTTTTCTGAAAACAGAAAGTAAGAATATTTTTAAGTAAAAAGGCAACATTGTATCATAGTCAAATGGGAATAATTTCCGAAACAGCAATTTTTTTTACATTTTCAATAAGCTGTGTAATAAGCGGATCTTGTTAAATGACCATCATGCCATATAATAGCTGCAGTTACAAATGTTCTTCCTAAAATCAACGACTGTGTAGCCACAACATTTGTAATTAAAGTTGAAGACTTACTTTCATCAGGTTTATATAGTTGGATTTTTAAAATGACATTATAATCAAAAGTTTGGACCAATAATCTAGACAGCATTGCAGACTTACATTCCCTCTACTCCATGTTTTGATTGGCTGCTTGAATTAGCTTATAAAAAGAAACCGTTTTTCTGAACTCATTCAAAGTGCAGTTATTTTCCCATGACGTCAAGTGTTATGTCGTTGCAGAATGACCAGCCATTTCTAGACTTTAAATAAGCTGTGTAATGTCCTGATGTTATTGAAGGACCATCATGATATATAATTGCTGCAGTTACAAAAGTCCTTCCTGATATTGACAACTGCGAAGCAACAACATTTTTAATTAAAGTTGTCAATTTTGTTCCATCAGGCCTACATCGTTGGAACATTAAAATGACATACTGGCCATATGTTCGTATAAATAATGTTGACATCATTTCAGATTTACATTGGCTACACTCCATGTTGTGATCAGCTGCTTTTACTAGCTTATTAAAGGAGACTGATTTACTGTCTGGCAAAGTTAAATATATAAATCTTTCAGAGTCTACACTAGTAGTACTTGATACCCTACAGTTCTCGCAGTCATGCTGCCATTGATAAGAAAGCCCAAACAGGTGATCTACATCTACACCTTCAGCATGCAATACATCAAGCATATACATTAAAAACTCCTGACAATCTTGCTGAATATTTTGAGAGAATTGTGTTTGACCTGAACATCTGTCTAACAGATTTCGAATTTCAGACACACTTTCTATTTTTGTTCTATCAGTGCTACATTTCTCTAACACAGAATTTAACAAACTGCAAAATCTTTGATCAGAATTGACTACAATCTCTTCTTTTACATTTTCTAGAGAAAACAAAACATTAACCACTACATTAGCATAGCAGTTGACACCAGAACTGTTTTCAAATTGAAAACCAACAACATCTTCAACAGAATCCTTTTTGTTTCTGCTTATAATTTCAGGTTCATCGACTTTTCGTCTTTTTGCTACAACCTCCCTAGTATTGGTCACATTTCTTCGTTTCCGGCCTACCACACGTTTCTCAAACAAAGGATATTGAGGCAAATGTGGCGCATACTCTCTTCTTAACCTATTGTATTCCTTAACACAATCTTAATCCGCACGAATGTTTGTGACATCACACTCAATCAAGTACAATCCCGATAAAGTTCTAACTCGTGACAATGCCACATATGCCATACCCTCCTTGAACACAGAACTGCCAATATTCACCAATGCACTGTCTACACTTAAACCTTGCGATTTATGGATTGTCACCGCATATGCCAAGCAAACAGGAAACTGCTTACGGCGAACATATAAGTCTTTTACAAGCAAAAATCTAGCAGAACAACAACCAATTAGCTGTACTTCCTCAATGCCATCAAATTTAATTTTTAAAAATTCAATTCCATCTCTATTTCCGTATTTCACAAAATAAACAACATTACCCATTGATCCATTTACCAGACCTCTTTCAACATGTAAATTCCTTCTTAAAATTATACGGCAGTTTAAGCACACATTCAGAGTCTTTTCAAAACCTGCAGTTTTAGATATAGTCTTCTCTAATGAATCCAATTTTGTTTTCAAATTCTCAGACAAAATAATTGTTGATCCCATATGCTCTACTCTGTCAATAGCTTCCAGTTTCACAATCTCTTGGTTTTCTAAATGCAACATTTTGTTGTTGAAGATGGCACATTCTGCAAGAGTTGGCATCAAACATATTCCAGATTTCTTCTCAGTAATTTTCTGAAAAATATTCTCAGGCACAACGTCTTGTTCTGGATATGAATTTGACAGTAATCGTGCATGTAAAACTTCTTTCCCATGCTCGGTCACTTTTCCAATTCTAACATCTTGTAGAATATTCTTGTAATCTTCATCCTTCGCCTGACGCATATTTTCATGCAGTTCAGCATAATTGAAGTTTAACCATATATTGACGTTGCCAATGCTCCCTAGGCACTTCCTGGTATCTTCATGCGTGAGCATTTTGAACACAGGTTGTCCTTTCACTGGTGTCAGCTGCAGAAGATCTCCGAAAACAATGATGTGTTTGCCACCAAATAACACATCGTACTCTGTTTTAAGAACTTCTTGCATTCTCAAATGCACAAAGGCAAGCATGACATTAGAAACCATGCTTACTTCGTCAATGATAAGAAGTTTCATTTTCCTCAAGACTCTTGAAACTTCACAACAAGCATCTCCAGATAACTTGTGGTATTGTAATTTGTTATCATGCTCCACTGGCAGCATCAGTAGACGATGCAAAGTAATACCTTTAATATTATGTGCTGCCAGTCCAGTTGGAGCGGTTACAACACAAGACAGCGATGACTCAGTCCTTTCCTGCAAATAACATGAAATTGCTTTAATAAGGAAACTTTTTCCAGTTCCCGCTTCTCCACTCACGTACAGTCGGACAGGCTTCAACGACGTACATGAGCACTCTTTCTTCTCATGACTTAATCCATGTTCAATTTGCATGGTAAGTTCGTCATATATTTTCCTCTGCTCAACGTTGAGTTGTCTTTCCAAGTCTTCTAAGTTAACCGCATCCTCCTGAGCATGTGCCATGGCTCTTTCCACTTCATTCATGGCAGTGGCAGCTTCATTTTCGATAACAGGTCCTCCTAGTGGATCCTGACTCAATGAAACAGAACTCTGACTGTCCTGAGAACTGTCTCTGGTAATCTCGGCTGCAATCGTTGCTTCCTGCTCGATTTCCGCATTCAACATTTCTAGATATTTGGGAAAAGCAGGACATTCTATGGTCTCCTTGGCGGCACTGAAAGAGTCTTCGTAACAGAGGAAATCTCCAAGCAGTTCCTCTTCTGCACGCCAAGGCTTGAAAAGTTGCAAAAGTGCTAAATAGAAAAACTCCTTTTTTTCAGGAGATTCGCCACTCAATTTTCGATGGTTTACCAAGTGGCATTTTCTTTGCTTGACCAGACATCCCTCACTTCCAATTACAGCATACACTCCTTTCTCAATATCTTCTTTGATGTTCCTCTTGAATATGTAATTTTGTAGAACCTCATACAGACAAACATTCTCGAGGTGACTGCTTCGATTTGGATAATATGTATCCAACATGTTGGTCTTCAAAATATCGGTACTGTTTGGCTCCTTTTCCGCCAAATACTCAATTTCCCGCACAGGTTTCAGAACTCGATTACGCGTTGCAGCAAGACCAAGACTCGCCCAAATGATACTCCTGGATTTGGCATAGAGACTTGCTGAAGACAACCGGTCAGAACATTCGTAAGCTCCGATTTCTCGATGTGACAACATCTTCAGACTGAAACTGTACAACTTCTTACTGAGGCTCTTTTCATGGGAAATGTCCTCCCACATATCCTTCAATTCTGTCTTTTCTTTTTTGGTGATGTAAGATGTCACATACCGAGCCACAGCCATACAGTTATCAGCCACAAACTGTATATCCATGTTAGCATTCCACATGGACAAAATCACTGGGTTGTAGTCGTTGATGTACTTGGACTCTTCGTTCCTCTTCAAATTGTATGTGTTTTTAGGTGATTTCTTCATCACATTATGTCGCAGCAAAGACATCAAACTGTTTACTCTTCCTTTAGAATTCACCGGTCGTGGAAAGCCGAAACGACATTTGGTGTAGAACTTGTCCTTGTTTCTGAATTTACGACGACAGTACTTTCCACAACGATGGCTTTGGAAACGTAGAACTTGTTCTCTTAGGCTTTTCTTCTCCTTTGCGTTTGGAACAGCACACGTAGAATACTGTTGTATGAAACTCATCACTAAGTCTTCTGGATCTGTTCCAAATTTAGGTACATCCTTGATCCACAGCAGCATATGTATATGAGGAGCACCTCTTGCTTGGTACTCCTTTCTCCAGAAGAAATCCAACACCTCTCCAAGAGGTGAATTCTTCTTATTCATGATGAAAGACATCATAGCTTCAAATCTATGATTGAAGTACCTGCATACATTGACTGGATCCAAAGAGCACAGTTCTCCGGGTGTCTTGAATTCGATGTTTTCAATGTTTCCATTTGCCTCTCGAAGAAATTCAAGTAAGTCTTCCCAGCCATACTCGGCACAGCTCAGAGTGAGGAACCATGTGAGAGTTCCTAAGTTCCTCAGCATACATTTTAAATCACCATGACGACGGTACCAGTACTCATTAGTACCACGCTGACACGCCATGAGATTAATCAGGTGACAATCCAAAATACTGTCTTGGACATTGACTTTATCCATAAAGTCACTTGCCGAGATGTTTTGCATCTGTATACCACTTTTCAAGATGTGGTTCACTGCATATGACAGTCCAGACAGATCGCTTTCAAACAGGAGATGAAACAAATAGGGAATGCATTGTCGAAACCTAGCATCTTCTGCATACAATCGTAAAGTCCGGTATTCAGAAGCAGGAATTTGATGAGGTCGCTCATCATATCTTCCTCCTTGACCTGTTGGAAATAGCTGTGGGAAACACCGAGCTTCCAAACTTTCCTCCCAAACACTAATGGGACTCCCTTTGGCTTGTTTCATTTGAAACAACTCAATAGCATTCCCCATGACTTCCTTGGAATGCAAAGGATGAACACTATAATGTTCATATATTTCTTCACTTTTAGAGGGTTCTACTTTTTCAATTTGACCAGCACACAAATCGCTATCCTTTTCCTCACTTACTTCCTCTTCTGCAACATATACATTCTTATAGTACTTATTATTTTTTTTCAAATACAATGTTGCCTTTTTGACTTTCCTAACATCCACTAAATCTTGCCATATTTTCTTATTCTTTGTCGGAACCCCATTAACTAAGATAACCAGAGGTTCCTCTTCCACTTTTTCTACTCCAATTGTGTTAATATTTTTCTTCAAATCTAGAGGCAAATAAACAACTCTTCCCTTTAATCCTCTCTGTAAATCTGATGGAGGCAATTTCCCTGTCTTTGGCTCCATTCTTACAATAGCCTGAAAGGGATGGATACTTTGAATCAAAATAGATTCATAAGTATTTAAATCCTTCAATTCAGAAGGAATCTCAACCAATTCCAGATTATTATGAACCGCTCTAGCAGGCATCTGGTTTTGATTTAATTTGTTACAACAATAAGTACACACACGTTGATCCGATCCCAAATCAAAACAATTTTCTACCATCAAGTATGTTGCGAAATCCTTCCATTCACTATTATTTTCCCTTTCACTTTTTGCATATAAATCCACTAACTTAGTCTGATTCTTATAATGAGTGCGTCGACAACACACACAAGTGAAATTAGGCCTCTCACTTGATTTAACCTGAAACGTGGCAATTTCCTTCTGAAAATTATCTGTACTGGAAACCTGTACACTGTCTTCCACATTACCCTCTTCTTCTGGGTCAATTTCAACATTCTCCTCTTTACTTCCAAAGTAACAAAACTCAATTTCTTCACAAATATTCTTCACATCTATTTCAGAACCATGCAAAAGAGCAGCGCATATTTGTTTAAGCATAATTGCTGGACTCTTAGCATAATACAACATTCTAACTAATTTCCTCACTTTATTATGATGCACTGCTAGCATCCTGAAATGATGAAAAACACTCTGGCATACTCTCCTGGAAAGACAAGCCAGTGAATGACCATGCAAACCTGTCACTTCTCTCACTCTGCAAGGATCTAATTCTTGCAACAACATCAATTTCTGCTTCAAACTTTTCTTATTAAATGTCCGTACAAAATCACAAAGCAAATTGATGGAATCCTGTCGTACACTGCAAATACTACTACACTTCCAGGTGTACACAGGACCCTTAGGACGTCTTCCTAAAACCTCATTACCTAACACCTCTTCTGTCTCTGTTGTCACAAGTTTTTCTTTTTCAACTGGACAACCATCTTTCACCTCATAAGCTCGACCACTGGTGTCAACTGCATGCACCAAATCATTATCCTGGAAATAACTCTCCTCATTAAAAATTGCCTCACAACTTGAACTATGCATCCATTCTCCTGAAAAAACTTCACAAAAATTACTACGATTAACTATTCTCTTCCATCTACTATTTCTTTTGAAATCATAAATTGCCTTGTTTAGCTTCCTAATTCTATTGATTATCAAAATAAATAATTTTCGTTTAATTTCAAATGCCTGATCAATAACTTTCTCAACTTTTTTTTTTCTCTTATAAAAAACCACTTTCTGTTGACCTTTCTTAATATTTTTTAACAAATTGCCAATTATCCTGTTGCGGAACATTCATTTACGAATGTCCCTAAACTGTTGTTTCCTTCTACTATCATGCACAGAGTTATATCTTGCTCTAGCAGTAACATTTTTGATTGGCCTTTCCTTTCCGTTTAAAATGCTTCTCTTTTTCTGGACTGAAACATTTTCTGTAGTAATACTTTTTGTTCTACATATGTTTCTTATGAATGATTTAGTTGTCTTACCCGGTGCTTTCTTGGTGTCTTGAGGATTTTTTTTTGTAGAGGACTGCTGCAAACATCTGTGAACCTGCTGTCTTTGACGTTTTGTAGCCTTTCTGATTCTATCCTTACTTGGCATTCTCTACTTTTGAAATGATCTGCAGTTGAATCTGTGGTAAAATATAATAAAAAATGTTATTAACCACTATTACCAAACAGTAAATCAATACCAGTCGTCAAAAACTTAACACACTACTTGTCATTTTCACTTAGAATAATTTTTAGTGCATAGGCAAATTCAGTATTCATAAATAGTACCAAAGAAATGGAATGCTTCTACATTTTACCTGTGCTGTTTTATATGTGAATCTGATCTAATTTTATGAGCATATTATACTATTTTATTAAAGACACTACACATAACCTGTTTTTGAAGTTGTGTTTAATTTTAAATGAAACGGTTTACATTTTTACTTTTTATTTCCGTTAAATTTTAAAAATAAATGTTTATAGTTCCATAGGCTCAAGCAGGTCAGCTTCCCACCCTATGTCATACAATTCTGACAAATCGGCATCCTCATCATGTTCTTCATCATCCTCAGGATTTAAATCATCAAAGGGATCTACTTCCACTGATGTTTCAATCACAAGTTCAACGATAAGATCGAGATCAACTGATTGCTCATTACAACTCATACTTGATGTTGTTGTTATCTTTAAAAAAAGAGAACAACAATGAGATGTTGCAGAGTAAGACACAAATCTCAGAGACTATAATAGTAAATTTGTTTAACAAGAGTAACATTTTGCAGCTATTATTTAGCCATGTCCAGCGATGCTGAGGAGGTGAGGCCTATGTCCAAGTTTTCAGTGAACAGGACTCATCTCTTCTTAACCTTGGATAAGCCTCACCGACTCTGTGTCCACTGCACATACTTAAATGTAAAGGGGCAGATTTATGTTAACTGGCACATCCCCAGGGATGCACCAGTTAACGTGCACCGCTGCTCTGCCACCCATGGTGTGCCGCATTTACAATGTGGAGCACCATTGAGTAAAAACAGCACAGAAGCGTCACGCATCTGTGCCGCAAAAGCAGCACATTGCAGGAATCACGTCATAAGCACGACATGTCTACTGCAATGCACAGGAGGAAGCCACACATTGCATGGTGCATCACTCCTTAGGCTATTTCAAACAGGCATAAGGATTTGATTCAGCAATGCTATAAAGCTGACTCAGTGAAATCTTCTAAATTTCACTGTGTTAGTTTTACAGGGCTTTCATGCAAATGAATGCCCACCCTGCAACAAAACACCTATATGAAACCTGACGCAGGTTTCATGTGGCACAGGACTTTACAGCATAACACATCTGCCTAGATGCATTAAGTTGTAAATATGTCACAACATAGCAAATGTTTTGCACCGCCGCTGCATCACAAAAGTGACGCACAGCGGCACAAAAGAGGCACACACCTATCATAAATCTGTCCCTAACATTTTAAATGATTGATTCAGGATGACGATAAGGTGTAGCCTATCCAGAGGTTTGTTTGAGGTGAGGCCTACTCAGGGTTGCAGATGAAATTTAGGGTTGTTGAAGAATACAGAAGAGATAATACATGTGCAGGCCTACCAATGAAGTGAGTCATATCCACTTCACTCTTCAACAAAGGCCAGACCTCTTCTGTGTCCGTGGACATACCTAAACCTCATCTGCACAATGTCATTCGTAAACTTAGGAAACACAGGTGATGTAATTGAAAAATGTGGAGTTTCTTTTCCTCATTTCACAATCACATCACCTGTGTTTCCTTTGCTTAGGTATCTCGTAGTGCAGATGGAGTCTAGCATATCAAAGAGTACACAGAAGTTCAGCAGTGTATACAACAATTTTGACATTTACAGAAAATTCAGCTTCTTATCTTGTTGGAGATGAAGTGAGGCCTGTCTTGCAACATGGTGCATCTTTTGCATCACTGCTGCATCGGTTTCATGTGGCACGGGACTTTACAGCATGACACATCTGCTTAGATGCATCAAGTTGTAAATATGTCGCCACATAGCAAATCTTTTCCACCGCCGCTGCGTCACAAAAGTGACGCACAGAGACGCAAAAGAGGCACACACCTATCATAAATCTGTCCCTAACATTTTAAATGATTGATTCAGGATGACGATAAGGTGTAGCCTATCCAGAGGTTTGTTTGAGATGAGGCCTACTCAGGGTTGCAGATGAAATTTAGGGTTTCTTTTCCTCATTTCACAATCACATCACCTGTGTTTCCTTTGCTTAGGTATCTCATAGTGCAGATGGAGTCTAGCATATCAAAGACTACGCAGAAGGTGAGAACTGTATGGAACATGGCTATGTAAGTCAAATAATCAAAATCTAAATTTGCCAAGCACACATGGGGGCCTATTTACAAGGACCTTCCACCACAGGGAAAGGTCTTAAATTAAAATGGTAAAAATAACATCGGAGAGACTCAAAGGCCTTATAAATATGCCCCAAGCAACCTATGAAGCTCTAGCAGTACATATCAAGAAACCTAATTGTTTTCATAAATCGTTTTTAAACACATCATCTTAATCAATTATATACCTACATTCAAGGGGAAATGACTTAAAATGGCCTAAGACACATGAAAGAGTTTTTTTAAGGCCCTTGCAACATTTTTGGGTCACTTTTAACATGGCTATGTTAGTCAAAGAATTAAAATCTAAATTTGCCAAGCACAGATGGGGGCATATTTACAAGGACCTTGCACCACGGGGAAAGGTCTTAAAGTAAAATGGGAAAAATAACTTCAGAGAGACTCAAATGCCTTATAAATATGCCCCAAGCAACCTATGAAACTCTAGCACTACATATCCAGAAACCTCATTGAAGTCCAAAAACGTTTTAAAACACATCATCTAAATCAATTATATACCTACATTCATCAGGAAGTGACTTAAAATGCCCTAAGACACATGAAAGCGTTTTTTTTAAACCCTTGCTCCATTTTTAGATCACTTTTAACATGGCTATGTAAGTCAAATAATCAAGATCTAAATTTGCCAAGCACAGATGGGGGCGTATTTACAAGGACCTTGCACCACAGGGAAAGGTCTTAAATTAAAATGGTAAAAATAACATCAGAGAGACTCAAAGGCCTTATAAATATGCCCCAAGCAACCTATGAAACTCTAGCAGTACATATCAAGAAACCTAATTGATTTCAAAAAACGTTTTTAAACACATCTTGTAAACAAATTATAATCATACATTCATGGTGAAGTGAGTTAAAATACCCTAAGACACATGAAAGCATTTTTGTAAGACCCTTGCACTATTTTTGCGTCACTTTTAACATGGCTATGTAACACAAAGAAACAAAATCTATTTGTAAAACACTTGACACAAAGCAACATTTTAAATACACAACTTTCTTCATAATTTTCTCCCTAAAGCATACTATTCTCTATCTAAATTAAATGAATCTTTTCTCACCTTAGCAAATACGTTATGAGTTTCAAAACAGTCTCAGAAACACACCAATTTGTCTTTAGCAGAGCAAAAGGTATGCACTCCAGAGTCTGCAGCCATGAAAAGCACAGAAATGCTGTAATTCATCACACATATCTCTCATGTCACCCAATCAAAACTCTTCCCTCACTTTTTTCAAATCAACACCCTTCCCCCCTCTGCCCTTTCTGCCTTTTTTGCATAGCAACCACCTCCTGAAAGACCTCTGATGTTTGCAAGTTCACACAACAATGTTTCAATTGAACTCTGAACTCTCAGTGCACCTGCATATCCAGTGCAATCTTTCATAAAATGATTTTTTCTTGACCATTCAAATTACATCTTTCAAAGAACTCATCCATGCACCCTAACTTTCTGTTTTCAGCAATCAAAATCCACCAATCACTGCTACTGCTTCCTTAACACAGAAACTCCACAGTTTTTTTCATTTTAAACTCTTATTTTTTCAACTGCCATTTCATTGCCACACTTCATCTGACTGCAGCAGAACCTTCTCTCACCATGTTTTCTGTCTGGATTGTTGGACATAGTTACATCTACTGGGCTCAGAGGTATGCTGATAACAGAAATTTACCTAACCTCAATTTACAAAATGTGGAAATTAAGTGGATTGGCAACAGAGGATTAAAATGTCACCAATTGATACCATTGGTGAAAACCTTTATGCACATGGTCAGCGACTAGCTGCCGCCTCCCCCCCAAACCGGCACCCAACACCCAGAAACGTGGACACGAGACTTCTTTACTTTTTGGAAGGCGGGCGCTAGTCGCCAGGCCGTATTTATTAAGATATGAAATTAAAAAAGGTTTTAATTGCATGATCAACAATTTATACAAAAATCAGCAGGACATTAGATACAAGTTTTCCAACAAGTTTGAGAGCCTGACCTTAACAAAAACTCTAATACATGTTGTTTCCTAACCGAGTCTAACATCCTCATCTTGATTTTTGTACATTTCTGGCCATATGGCAAGGTCACTACCGGTGTCAGGTCCTACAAGCTGCGCCTCCTCCAGAGACGTGCGCATGCGCAGTGTTACCCCGGGAATTGCCCGGTCTACGCCCTGAACTTCATTTACCCACTAAAGGAGGGCCCTTACTCTGCGCCATCCGGTGACGTCATGAGTCCACGCGCGCGAGGTGGCTACCAGCCTAAGGAAAGCGTGAACTACTCCTACCCGCGCTCCTTTGCAGCATGAATTACCTTGCCCCTGGAGTTCTAGGAGTGGCCCGCAGGCCCCTCCCCCTGGGCGGGAACCTCCATAGGATGATGCCCGCCCCCTCAGACCTCAAATATGTGCTCACCGATAATGACCTTACCGCATGCCCCATACCTAATAAATACGACGACCTATGGGAAAAAATTCTAAAGGACAGCTACACTGGCTAATAAATAACAGTATCACAGTACAGCTACAAAGGGAAAAAAGGCCTAAAGACACTTTGCATCACAGAAAAATTACTTCACACACAGTTTGCTAAAAGGGAAAAAATTCCTAAACAAAAGCATCATCAAAATATACCGACAGAACCATTTCTACTACCATGTAAGACATGTGAACAGTACCTTCAAAAAACTTACCATTATACCAGACATAATGAATGCCACAAGACTTTTGTTCCAAGGGATGGTGGGTGGGAAAACAAAGAAGCCCCGAGCGCGGGGCACACCGTACTGCGAGGGAGCGTCCAGGGACAGGGGGGTCTCCTGGGCGCTCCCCACCTCTTTATTCCCGAGGGGCCAGGCGGGGGGGGCACGCCCCCCCGGCCCGCCCCTCATGTAGCCCGCCCCCCCAGACCCGGACCTTTTTCCTTGTATCCGGGTCAGGGAGGCCTCCAGCCAATCGGTGGTGGGTCGCGCCCCCAAGGGCCCGCCCCCACCACCGAGAGACACCATCAGGGGAAAGGGGGGGGCGACGGTCGCCGCGCCGCCATGCGTGCGGGGGGGCCGAGGGCCCCCCCTTTTCACATGGTCAGCGACTAGCTGCCGCCTCCCCCCCAAACCGGCACCCAACACCCAGAAACGTGGACACGAGACTTCTTTACTTTTTGGAAGGCGGGCGCTAGTCGCCCGGCCGTATTTATTAAGATATGAAATTAAAAAAGGTTTTAATTGCATGATCAACAATTTATACAAAAATCAGCAGGACATTAGATACAAGTTTTCCAACAAGTTTGAGAGCCTGACCTTAACAAAAACTCTAATACATGTTGTTTCCTAACCGAGTCTAACATCCTCATCTTGATTTTTGTACATTTCTGGCCATATGGCAAGGTCACTACCGGTGTCAGGTCCTACAAGCTGCGCCTCCCCCAGAGACGTGCGCATGCGCAGTGTTACCCCGGGAATTGCCCGGTCTACGCCCCGAACTCCATTTACCCACTAAAGGAGGGCCCTTACTCTGCGCCATCCGGTGACGTCATGAGTCCACGCGCGCGGGGTGGCTACCAGCCTAAGGAAAGCGTGAACTACTCCTACCCGCGCTCCTTTGCAGCATGAATTACCTTGCCCCTGGAGTTCTAGGAGTGGCCTGCAGGCCCCTCCCCCTGGGCGGGAACCTCCATAGGATGATGCCCGCCCCCTCAGACCTCAAATATGTGCTCACCGATAATGACCTTACCGCCACAGGCCAGCATTGTTAACCGACGATCTGGCCTCCCCCCTCTAGCCCCTACCTAAGGAACCCTCCTACTTGCAAATCCCTCTAACCAGGCCCAGATATTGTCAGACCACAAGACATTCCCTTCCTCATTTAAGTGAACTCTGTCCCTTAAGTAATACCTGTCGCCCCAGATACACCCATGAGGTATTGACTGTAACAGGGGGGCTCGAAACAACCTATCCAACCGTGTGTTGATCCTCTTTACCGAGTGATTCAACGCCCTGACCGAATCCCCCCCGCCACTGTAATCGGGGTATGAGTTGCGACCATACTAGTGTGCAACCCGGGCAAGTCCTGGCCATCCACCCCGCCGTTGAGATAATCTTCTTCGATCAGAATGCGCCTTCCCAGTGTGGCCAAGTCATTCTCCCCCAGGTGAAGTATCACCACTGACGGGGGAGATTGCCGGCGCGCTAAAAGCCCCTGGAAGAAGCCCCTAAACTCGTTGAGACACAACCCCCCTCTCCCGAAGAACGTGATGTCCAACCCCAGTTGCGCCGCCCTTTTCCCCCTGTCACCTGACATAAATACGCATTCTGCTCGTCTTACATAGGAGTGACCCACAATCCAAACACTTTTCTTCATTGTTTCCTGGCTGCAGCTCCGTGCTGATGTATGTTGTTGGTGCCCGACGACAAATTCCTCCCCTGCGTAACAGGTCTGAGAAACTGTAAGAGAGCGGAAACAAACCAAGCGTGAGTGCCATGTAATCACAGCATGTCAATTCGTACATAACGTTTGTAGCATTCTGAGGACCATCTCCCAATTGTCTTCACTGTCTCCACTGGGAGGCCCCCCGCCACCGCCTCAGTTGCTGCCCCAATCCTAAAGGAATGAGAGCCAAACTCTTTAGGGTCAAGACCTGCTTTCCTGACCACCATCTCCAATACCCTCCTGAATTGATACCTGGTCAAGGGGTTACCGTCAGCATGACAGAGCAGTGCCCTGTCCGCTGTGCCCACCAGCAGCCCGTGCAATAATTCCACGTGCCTCACTGGGCAGCAAGGGTTGGCGGGGGCCCGTTGGAGGACTATGGTGTGGCCCCTAGACTCCTGGTCAGTCTTTGACTTCTGAATAGTCACCCACATGGTGTCATCCCTTATCCTCACACTAGCCCTTTGCAAGCCGCCCAGTAGGTCTGACTTGGAACCTGCCACAAGTTCGCTAATTCTCAGCGCCCCATAGAATGCCAAGGAGAATGCTGCCTTAAAAAGAAGCACCTCCCACTCCGAGCTACAAACAGTGTCCAGCGCGCCCAGTAAAGCTGTCAGCCGCGCTAATCCTATGGGCTTTCTCTTATCTTTATGATGGCCCTGAATACGGCGCCAACCCCTCAAAGCCTTACGCACCATAAAGGTATTAGTGGGATCACGCAAGCCCCTAGCTTGAGCGTAGAATGACACCGCTGCCCTATGTCTGTTTGCCGCTGCCACCGAGCGCCCCTCCTTATGCATCCATTCTAAATAGGCCGCAAAGCCATCCTCCTGCGCCCATAGCACCTCCCATTGTTGCCCCAAAAAGGAACAGTAAGACAAAAACGCCCCTTCGTAAGCCGTCTTGGTCCTGGGGGCTAGGCTAGCGACCACGAGGTCCTGTAATCTGGGGCACCAATCTGCCAAAGTACTGCTGGGAAGTGCGCTGGCGAGGGGTCTGCTGTAGGAAGATGCTTCCTGAAAACCTGCATTTTGAAGCGAGAGAGGGAGTCAGCTGCATTGTTCAGAACACCACGGACATGTTTGGCCTTAAAAACGACATTCCATTTAAGGCACTGCAAAACAATTTCTTTGATCAGACGAAGTATGAAAGGACACCGTGCTCCCTGCTGGTTGATACATTCCACAACCGTCATGTTGTCTGACCAAAACACCACTGATTGATTACATAGGTGTTCGGGCCAGACCATCAATGCCACCCATATTGGGAAGAGTTCCAGGAAGCCAATATTGGTGGTCAGACCCCATGTTCTCCATACCTCCGGCCACTGTTGAGCGACCCACCTGTTCCCTAGGATGGCGCCAAAGCCCACACTACCGGCAGCATCAGTCCACAGGCCCAACTCTGCTGATGTTGTGAGCGGGCCGGGCCAGACCACCCTGCTGTTAAAATCCTCCAGGAATGCCATCCATATAAGCATATCCTGGCGAATTTCAGACGATAGCCGAGTGCGGTGGTGCTTCTCCCTCAGCCCCTTCATTGCTTGAGCAATGGAGCGAGAGAAAGGGCGAGCCATGGGGATGATCCTCAGTGCGAAGTTCAATTGCCCTACCACCTCCTGTAATTGCTGCAGGGTGACCTTATCTTTCCGTAGGCATAAATGTAGCGCTGTTTTGAATTTGTCCACCTTATCCCTAGGCAATCTAAAACATCCCTCCACTGAATCAATCTCAATGCCGAGGAATTCTAAGCAGGTGGTCGGGCCAACAGTCTTCCCGGGCGCAAGCGGGACACCAAAAGTCCGCATGAGCACGCAAAATTCCTGCAATGCCAGTGCACACTCCTGAGATCCCGCTGTACCCAGGAAGAGGAAATCATCCAAATAATGCATGACCTGCTGATGGCCTGTCACTTGTCTCATGGCCCATTCAAAAAAAGAGCTAAACATCTCAAAGTAAGCACAAGATATAGAACAACCCATGGGCATGCATTTATCCATGTAGAACATATCCCCAAAGGTGAAGCCCAAGAGATGTTGATCCGCTGGGTGTACCGGGAGGAGGCGAAAGGCTGATTCTATGTCTGATTTTGCCATTAGCGCCCCGGGCCCCGTGGCCTGTAATAAGTTAACAGCCTGATCAAAAGAGGCGTACTTAACGCTACAGATACCCTCGTCAATGGCATCATTCAGTGACGCCCCCCTAGGTGCTGACAGGTTGTGGATCAATCTGAATTGCCCTTTCTCCTTTTTGGGGACAACTCCTAATGGGGAACACACAAAATTAGGTACCGGCACTTCAGTGAAAGGGCCAGCTATCCTGCCTAACGATAGCTCCTTGTCAATCTTGGCGGCCACCACAGCTGGATTGTGTTTTACCGACAACTGGTTTTTACAGTGCGCGCTGCCTGTGTATCCCGCCGCCGGGATCCTAAAGCCTTTAGAAAAACCTTCTTGGAGTAGGGTGGCCGATGTGTGGTCCGGGTATCTGTTCAACCATGGAATCATTGCCACCACATCCACTGGGGTGGGGGGGCCTAACCGGTTTGTCTTACAATGGCTTTCCCCTACCCCTCTGTCCCGTGTTTCCCTGCTTGGACCTACAGGCAGTTTCTGGATGAGAGGGGTGACCACAGGAGGAACATGCATGTCTAAACTTACACGCGCCCCTTGTGCAGGTGCGCCTATTAAAATCCCAGCACACCCCTTTTTTCTCTGCCCCACTGGCCCTAAACTTCCCAGGCACCTCACTCGTTTGCGGGGGCCGAAAGGGCTGTTGAGGTCTAGCAGAGAACACCTTGACTGAACCGGAGAACTGAGGGGGGGGTGCATTATCCGAGAACTGTTTATGCCAAGACATGGAGTCCACCGTGTCCCATGCCAATGTTCTATTAAATTCCAGTGCTTTCCTGAAATTCACATCATACCCTTTCCATGCCTCCCCAGAATACTGTTCACTCCACCCCACAATCCTGCTCGAGTAGCATGCCAATGGTGCCTGTAAATCTGGAGGTCGTTCAGCTTTAATAGCAGTGAATACAGCCCAGTTGATCAGAGTTTCCTCAACCTTAAATCTAGCACACTGCACCCTCCATTCGCTTGGGTGCATCCACTCCTTCAGTGTTTTCGCATGCTCCATTTCCCTATTATCTAACAACAAAGAATAAATATATACATATTTATCTGCCCAAACCATCTCCCTCACAGCTAACGATACATGTTGAGCCAAATTCTCACTCCTGGAAGGTAGAACACCGTCCCCCAAGAGCGGCAATGCCACCTCCTTACCAAGTGCGGGCACCGGGGCCGGCTGCCCATTAGCTCCGTCCGGCTGGGGAAGACTTGGACCTGCAAGGGGAGAAGATACTGGCAATGCAACACTGTCGGCGACCGCTGCCGATTTGATTTTGTCTACAAACCTCGCCGCCTCTGCTGCATGATCTGCAGAATTTGGGAAAGCTCCCCCTTTTTGGAGCCATGGCATCAAGGCCGTTATCTGGGACAATAATTCAGGGGGCATTGAATCTACATTCCCACCCGGGACAACAGGTACCACTGGGGTTATGCCCAGTGGTACCGGCGCAGTAGGCAAGGCGGGTGCCGGGTGTGGCAAGCCTGTAGCCGGGATTGTGGGCACCGGTGGGGGAGCAGACGCTGCGTCTCCTGGTGGACCTACAGGCACCGGCACCACGGGGGCAGGGGGTGTAGGCATAGGTATATGCGGGGGTGGGACGACCGCCAGCGGCACGGCAGGTACCGGCTCTACTGGCCCTGGGGCGGGTGCAGCATACCTGGGTCTCTTGGACTTAGACTTCCTAGGTGGGGTAACAAAATCCCCCCTTGGCAATGGTGCCACCCTCTGGCGGATAGGCCTACCCGATGGGCCAGGGGCATCACCATGCCTCTCATTCAACCGCGCTTCCAGCTCATCTACCTTCCCTAGCCGCTGTTTAATTTCGCCCATCTCCCGCATCATGGCCCGCATCATAGCCTCCATGTTGGACCCACCTTTACCACCCCGCGGCCCTGGCATGATAAAAAACCCAACAACCAGCTGCCTACTCTCCTAATATCACTACAGGCCAACTTATGTACCTTTTAGATGGAGGGTCACCAGGGGGCTTTCAGCACCATGCAACGGCGACCGCAACACTAGCGGCTTGTCCGCTTATGTAAGGGGTGAGTAAACCTAATGTAGACCCACCCGGCGGCCACCAGGAGCGATGAATGCCAGCCCCCCGTACCCCTCTTACCGACCCCTCCTGTGTCCTCGCCGGCGATGATGGTCTGCGGTCACAGCCCCCACCACGTTGCGTGCCCTGTCTGCGAGTGAAATGTGCCAATAATGTTGTTAAGGTTGCCTGGAATTGAAAAAAGTATTAATACCGTGTAATAAAGCAGGAACAGGTTTTAGGAAACCCCACTTAAATACAGAGGACGGTTGAACCCTCCCTGTTAACCTCACAGGTCACAATCGCAAAAACAATGGCCGTTTTAACACAATTCTAAAAACCTCACTTCACTATAATCCGGGTACCACTTAGTCTCGAACAGTCCTGAATAATATTTATCACGGGGCACTTCGTTTTATCCCTTAAACAGTGATGAAAAGAAAACAGGACAAAAAACGGCTTAAGAAATAATCAACTCGCTTTTACACGAGGGGTCTCCCCTCCAGGCGCTGCCCTAGTCGACCCTGCTTCGCGCCCCTCAGCGAATTGTGCTAGTGAGCGCTAAACAATTGCTTTATATTGAGCTTCAATATACAGCGCTAGTAATAATGATCCCCCTTTGCACGTTTGCCAAACTGCTTTTTTAACATGAGCATCAACATTCGTCGCTTATATTAATAATCCCCCTTTACAAAGCGCACACTCAGCCGTAGGGCCGTCCGGAAGCGAGCTCTTGTCCCGCCGCCCACAGTTACAATTCAGCCGGTTGTTCAACAAAGCGCACACTCAGCCGTAGGGCCGTCCGGAAGCGAGCTCTTGTCCCGCCGCCCACAGTTACAATTCAGCCGGTTGTTCAACAAAGCGCACACTCAGCCGGAGGGCCGTCCGGAAGCGAGCCCTTGTCCCGCCGCCCACAGTTACAATTCAGCCGGTTGTTCCACAATATTAGGCAGCTCCGACAAACCCCCCCCGCCCCGCACAATACCTCACGAGGCCTCAAGCGGCCTCTACCACGCTCCGAAAACAGCCTCTCGCCCTTGTTGCTCCGCGACAGGTCCCGGCTGCTCTCAGCTCCCACGATGCGGTGCGGCTTGCTCAGCGCGGCTCGGGTAGTCAACACCGGACGTCCCAGGCCTAAAAAGAAAGTGATATTCACAGCGTTCCCGCGCTGAATCTTGATCCGCAGACAAGGATCGCACCAAACCGCTCTCTCCCGCCGATAGACCGCGGTCCTGTAAAACAAAGCAAGAAACGTTAAAAAACAAAGAAGCCCCGAGCGCGGGGCACACCGTACTGCGAGGGAGCGTCCAGGGACAAGGGGGTCTCCTGGGCGCTCCCCACCTCTTTATTCCCGAGGGGCCAGGCGGGGGGGGCCCGCCCCCCCGGCCCGCCCCTCATGTAGCCCGCCCCCCCTGACCCGGACCTTTTTCCTTGTATCCGGGTCAGGGAGGCCTCCAGCCAATCAGTGGTGGGTCGCGCCCCCAAGGGCCCGCCCCCACCACCGAGAGACACCATCAGGGGAAAGGGGGGGCGACGGTCGCCGCGCCGCCATGCGTGCGGGGGGGCCGAGGGCCCCCCCTTTTCATTTGCCTAAACCTGACCTGTTAATTTTGCACTGTGGAGGTAATGACTTGGGCACTTTGACTGGTGTAGGTCTGGAAATGCTTTTAAAGGACACCTTTGAGCAATTGATGGCACTTTTTCCTCAAACTGCCTTGGTATATTCAAATATATGCCAAAGACAGAAATGGAGGTGGTCGAACTAATTTTGTCCACAAATTGAGAAATCGAGGAAGCATGTAAACAAATCTGTTTCAGCTTACATGAGAGAACATGGAATGGGCTCCATGTACAACAATAACTTGCGTTACTACATGCAAGATATCTACAGAGGAGATGGAGTTCACTTCTCAGATGAAGGGAACAGAGTTTTCATTTTGAATTTAAGACTGTGCATTGGTACCTACTTATAAGTACCTAAATGTACCATAAACCCAAAAGCTCTTCTCAGAGCTACCCTACATCTGATCACTCACAATTATTATTTTACTCTAACTTTTTTCACTAATTTTCAACAAAGTACGCTCCCCGGAGCGCTACCCGGTACGCGAACCGGAAGCTAACCGCGCAAGATTTTTGTAATTTTTTTTTTCCGCACATATGGGCCTCCTCAGAAAACCTAGGGGGTCAAAATACGTCTACCGTGCCCCCTTCTACCCATTCTGAACATTATTTGCCCTCCATCTTGTATCTTAATTCGACCGAAACACAAAATGGTGGACTCCCGTAACGCTGCCGGTTCGCGTACCGGGGAGCTCACCGGGAAGCACTCGATTAAAAAAGGTGGGAAAGTAATTTACAGAAGAAACCCTGGAGACACTTTCACCAAATATAGATTTGCTCATACTACATACCAATCCCTACCATTTTCACAAATTTGGTTGGAATTCCATTTAGCCATTTAGCCTGTAGACCTCTCTAAATACCCTGAGGTAAATTACTTCACAAAACACATCTGAAGTGTTGGAATTGACAACCAATTAAAATGTTACTTTTGTTTTCTACTTTTTTTACCTGACATTTGATTGGTTATGTACCTGAATATATATAAAAAAAAGAGAGAGAAACACAGCCATTTTGACTACTACTTCCTGAACTACATAGCAAAATCATTTTCACTCACAACTTAAACTTGTTTTTAAAAGGTAAGATATTATTTCATAAATTTGAAAACATTTTCACATAGTTATATACTATCCCTCTGTAAGAGTTAGACATTGAGAAAGGCTTGTTTATTATAATTATGGATTGATTTAGGTTTCTTTGGTATAAATATGAATTTACATAGGCTTTCTCACAGGCACTTTTTAATAGTACTACTTCATGCCTCAAAAGTACCTGTCTGAACTTAAACCCAACAGTGCCCTATCTCTACTGATATATTTATTTTTTATTCAAATTTCAGCACAAAAATGCAAGGAGAACAGAACGTTTCCTTTGAAATTGTCCTAGACATGAATAATGAGGAAATAATTGAACCCATTGACTTGGAATTCATGGATGAATCACGAGACCATGAACTTCTACAATGTGTAGAATCTGTGGATTATTTACTTCATTATGATGACGGTCAAATGTGGGAAGTTATGTTCACTCAACAAGAGGACATATCGGACAGTCAAATGTTAGACGTTCTATTAAATTTTGAAAAAGAATCAGAAAAATAAAATTATATTTAATATTAAAAAATTGTTTGAGTCTTTAATCATTTTTATATGTAATTCATAAACTAGTACCAAATTGATTATAATGTAAAGTCAGACTTATAGTATACTGTGCACAATTCCAAACATACATTTATATTTAATAATCATTAATACTGCTACTTAAATAAAAAATAAAATAAAAAAAGAACAATCAATAAACATACAATATTTCAAAATATCATAGTCTATCATTCTTTTTTCCTTATAGTACGCTCCCCGGACCGCTTCCCAGGTCGCGAACCGGGCGCTCCCCACGCAAAAAAACAATTTTTTTTTTATTTTTTTTTGCCCCGCGGGGCCCTTTTAAAGCCTCCACATAAAACCTCGGGGGTCAGGGAGGATCTACTATGCCCCCTTATGGTCATTTCCCCCTTTGTTTTGGCCTCCTCTTGTCTCTCGATCCTACCGAGAGACAAGATGGCGGCCGCTCCGGACTGTTTAGAATGTTGACATGCACCGGAGAGCCAATCAGCTTCGCTTCGCGAAGTTCCGTTACGCGTCAAGTACGCGAACCGGGGCGCTGCCCGGAGCGCGCTTACAGATATATATATTTTTTTGAACGGTAATTTCTCAAAATCCACTGGAGCACATATATTGAGACCTAGCAAAGGCACATCGGGCTACCAGTCCCTACAATTTTGCCAAGTTTTGTGCAAATCCATTCAGCCGTTCGGGCTAAAAGTGCGACACACCGCCCTATGGAAATTAACATGGGAAAAACGTGTTTTGGGACCCCCTTTTTTTCTCGGCCCCCCCTTGACAAACCCCCCCCCAATTTTCAGTGCCTGCTCAGAAACAAAATGTTCCATTTTCCTGAAAATTTCAGCCAATTCCGTCCACAAACGCCAAAGTTATTAGACATAGAATTTTCAAAAATCCCATAGAGAAAAAATCCTAACTATATATACCTACTGGCGACCGCCAGTAGGTAATATATATATATATATATATATATATATTACCTACTGGCGGTCGCCAGTAGGTATATATAGTTAGGATTTTTTCCCTATGGGATTTCTGAAAATTCTATGTCTAATAACTTTGGCGTTTGTGGACGGAATTGGATGAAATTTTCTGGAAAATGGAACATTTTGTTTCTGAGCAGCCCCTGAAAATTTGGGGGGTGTTCGTCCAGGGGGGGCCGAGAAAAAAGGGGGGTCCCAAAACGTGTTTTTAACATTGAGTTTTCCATAGGGCGGTTGGCCTCACTTTTAGCCCGAACGGCTGAATGGATTTGCACGAAACTTGGCAAAATTGTAGGGACTGGTAGCCCGATGTGCCTTTTGTAGGTCTCAATATATGTGCTCCAGTGGATTTTGAGAAATTAACGTTTAAAAAAAGATATATATCTGTAACAGCGGACCGGGCAGCTCCCCGGTTCGCGGACCGGGGCGCGTACCAGAACTTCGCGTAGCGAAGCTGATTGGCTCTCCGGCGTCTGTCAACATTCTAAACAGTCCGGAGCGGCCGCCATCTTGTCTCTCGGTAGGATCGAGAGACAAGAGGAGGCCAAAACAAAGGGGGAAATAACCATAAGGGGGCATAGTAGATCCTCCCTGACCCCCTAGGTTTAATGTGGAGGCTTTAAAAGGGCCCCGTGGGGCAAAAAAATAAAAAATAAAAATTTGTTTTTTTTCGTGGGTAGCGCCCGGTCCGCGAACCGGGAAGCGTTCTGGGCAGCGTACTGCAATGAAAAATGAATGAGAGACTTTTCAAATGCAGTATGTTAATTGATTGTTGGTTTTGTTGATTATTTTTTATTTTTTTTATTTTTTAAGCAATTATTTATTATTGTGATTGTGTTTGAAAATGTAATAACATTTCTAACATTTAACTAGTTTATGAATTACATATAAAAATGATTAAAGACTCAAACAATTTTTTAATATTACATACCATTTTATTTTTCAGATTGTTTTTCAAAATTTAATAGAACGTCTAGCATTTGACTGTCCGGTATGTCCTCTTGTTGAGTGAACATAAGTTCCCACATTTGACCGTCATCATAATGAAGTAAATGATCCACAGATTCTACACATTGAACTAATTCATGGTCCCGTGATTCATCCATGAAATCTGAGTCATCATTGTCCTCAATATCTTTTTCTGTGTTGTTCTCCAGAACAATTTCGAAGGAAACATTCTGCTCACCTTCCATTTTATTGCTGTAATTTGCATAAAAAATAAATATATCAGTAGAGATAGGGCACTGTTGGGTTTAAGTTCAGACAGGTACTTGTGAGTTTATAACAGAGAAGTAATCTATGGGCACTGTATGGTTTCAGGCGTGAAGTAGTACTATTAAAAAGTGCCTGTGAAGAAGCCTAAGTAAATTCATAATTATACCACAGAAACCTAAATCAATCCATAATTAAAATAAAGAAGCCTTTCTCAATGTCTAACTCTTACAGAGGGATAGTATATAACTATCTGAAAATGTTTTCAAATTTATAAAATAATATCTCACCTTCTAAAAACAAGTTTAAGTTGTGAGTGAAAATTATCTTGCAATGTAGTTCAGGAAGTAGTAGTCAAAATGGCTGTGTTTCTCTCTCTTCCTTTATATATATTCAGGTACATAACCAATCAAATGTCAGGTAAAAAAAGTAGAAAATGAAAGTAACATTTTCATTGGTTGTCAATTCCAACACTTCAGATGTGTTTTGTGAAGTAATTTACCTCAGGGTATTTAGAGAGGTCTACAGGCTAAATGACTAAATGGAATTCCAATCAAATTTGTGAAAATGGTAGGGATTGGTATGTAGTTTGAGCTAATCTATATTTGGTGAAATTGTCTCCAGTGGCTTTTCTGTGAACTACTTTCCCACTTTTTTTGATGGTGCGCTTCCCAGGGAGCGACCCGGTACGCGAACCGTTGAGCGCCTCGGTTCGCGGACCTTAAGCGTTCCGGGAGTCCACCATTTTGTTTTTCGGTCGAATTAAGATACAAGATGGAGGGTAAATAATGTTCAGAATGGGTAGAAGGGGGCACGGTAGAGTTATCTTGACCCCCTAGGTTTTGTGAGGGTGGCTGAGGAGGCTTATATGTGCGAAAAAAAAACATTTTTTTAAAAAATTTCGCGAGGTTAGCTCCCGGTTCGCGTACCGGGTAGCGCCCCAGGGAGCGTACTTTGTTGAAAATTAGTGAAAAATGTTAGAGTATAATAATTGTGAGTGATTAGATGTAGGGTAGCTCTGAGAAGAGCTTTTGGGTTTATGGTACATTTAGGTACTTATAAGTAGGTACCAATGCACATTCTTAAATTCAGAGTGAAAATTCTGTTGCCCTCATCTGAGAAGTGAACTCCATCTCCTCTGTAGATATCTTGCATGTAGTAACGCAAGTTATTGTTGTACAGGGAGCCCATTCCATGGTCTCTCATGTAAGCTGAAACAGATTTGTTTACATGCTTCCTCGACTTCTCAATTTGTGGACTAAATTGCTTGGACCACCTCCATTTCGGTCTTTGGCATATATTTGAATATACCAAGGCAGTCTGAGGAAAAAGTGCCATTAATTGCTCAAAGGTGTCCTTTAAAAGCATTTCCAGACCTACACCAGTCAAATTGCCCAAGTCATTACCTCCACAGTGCACAATTAACAGGTCAGGTTTGGGCAAATGCATAAAGGTTTTCACCAATGGTATCAATTGGTGACATTTTAATCCTCTGTGGCCAAACCACTTAATTTCCACATCTTGTAAATTGAGGTTAGGTAATTTCCTGTTTTCAACGTACCTTTGAGCCCAGTGAATATAACTATGTCCAACAATCCAGACAGAAAACTTGGTGAGAGAAGGTTCTCCTGCAGTCAGATGAAGTGTGGCAATGAAATGGCAGTTGAAAAAATGAGAGTGTAAAATGAAAAAAAACTGTGGAGTTTCTGTGTTCATGAAGCAGTAACAGTGATTGGTGGATTTTGATTGCTGAAAACAGAAAGTTAGGGTGCACAGATGTGTTCTTTGAAAGATGTATTTTGAGTGGTCAATAAAAAATCATTAAATGAAAGAATGCACTGGATATGCAGGTGCACTGAGAGTTCAGAGTTCAATTGCAACATTGTTGTGTGAACTTGCAAACAACAGAGGTCTTCCAAGAGGTGGTTGCCATGCAGATAAGGCAGAAATGGCAGAGGGGGGATGGGTTTTCATTTGAAAAAAAGTGAGGGAAGACTTTTGATTGGGTGACATGAGAGATATGTGTGAAGAATTACAGCATTTCTGTGCTTTTGATAGCTGCAGACTCTGGAGTGCATACCTTTTGCTCTGCTGAAGACAAATTGGTGTGTTTCTGAGACTGTTTTCAAACTCAAAGTATTTGCTAAGGTGAGAAAATATTTCTTTAATTTAGATAGAGAATAGTGTGCTTTAAGGAGAAAATTATGAATTATGTGGCGCAAATTGCTTGTAAATATGCTCCCACCTGTGCATGGAAAATTTAGATTTTGAATGTTTGTGTTACATAGCCATGTTAAAAGTGATACAAACATGCTGCAAAGGCAATCAAAAAACGCTTTCATGTGTCTTAAGGACATTTTAAGTCATTTTCCCATGTGCAGTGTTTTGAAATTATGATTTGAAAATCGTTTTTGGGGAAAAGGAATTGTTTTTAAATTTATGACAAGGACATAATGGTGTATGCTTCTTTATAAGGCAATTGACTGTCCCTGATGTTATTTTTCCCATTTTAATGTAAGACCTTTCTCTGTGGCGCAAATTGCTTGTAAATATGCTCCCACCTGTGCATGGTAAATTTAGATTTTAAATGTTTGTGTTACATAGCCATGTTAAAAGTGACCCAACCATGCTGGAAAGGTAATCAAAAAACGCTTTCATGTGTCTTAAGGACATTTTAAGTCATTTTCCCATGTGCAGTGTTTTGAAATTATGATTTGAAAATCGTTTTTGGGGAAAATGAATTGTTTTTAAATTTATGAGAAGGACATAATGGTGTATGCTTCTTTATAAGGCAATTGACTGTCCCTGATGTTATTTTTCCCATTTTAATGTAAGACCTTTCTCTGTGGCGCAAATTGCTTGTAAATATGCTCCCACCTGTGCATGGTAAATTTAGATTTTAAATGTTTGTGTTACATAGCCATGTTAAAAGTGACCCAACCATGCTGGAAAGGTAATCAAAAAACGCTTTTATGTGTCTTAAGGACATTTTAAGTAATTTTCCCATGTGCAGTGTTTTGAAATTATGATTTGAAAATCGTTTTTGAGGTAAAGGAATGTTGTTAAAATTTATGTGCGCCATATGCCCCCAAATTTCTTTTTCAGCGGTGCAGCAGGGTGTTATTGAGACACCCCTGCACCTTTGGAAAAATTCCTATTTTGTGATGAGCTAATTGCTAATCGCAAATTGCAACCTTCATTCCTATGAGCGTCCTAGCCCATGGAAATGAATGGGTAATTTGCAATTAGCAATTTGCTCATCGCAAAATTGGAATGGTAAAGAATCGCTATTTATTCCTTAAAATTCGCTATTTTGGAAATGCAAAATAGTTATATGATACATATGGCGGTTGATGTCTAACAAGATAAGAAGCTTAGGGATACATTTATGATGACTGGCGCAATGAAGTGGACATCACTTACTTCATTGGTAGAGCTTTACATGTATTATGTCCTCTGTATTCTTCATCAAGCGTAACTTTAATCTGCAATCCTGAGTAGGCCTCACCTTAAACAAACCTCTGGATAGGCCACACCTTATCGTCATCCTGAATTAATCATTTAAAATGCTAGGGACAGATTTATGATAGGTGTATGCCTCTTTTGTGCCACTGTGCGTCACTTTTATGATGCAGCGGCGGTGCAAAAGATTTGCTATGAGGCGACAAAATTACAAATTGATGCATTTAGGCAGATGTGTCATGGTGTAAAAAAAACGTACCACATGAAACCAATGCAGCAGTGATGCAAAAGATGCACCATGTCGCAAGACAGGCCTCACTTGGGGCCATATGTATCAAGCTAATTAGCATTCGCAAAGATCAAAATTCTACGAATTTCGGCCTTTGCAAATGTAAATTAGACAAATGGTATGTATCAAACAAGTTTGATGCAAAATAAGGAGTAGCAAAATTTGCTATTCCTTATTTTGCAATTGCACTGAAGGATTTGCAAATTTTGTGACTACTTAAATGCAATGTATCAAACAAAAAATATGTAAAAATGACATTAAGGATTTGGAAACTATTGTGGTAAATTGGTGGTAATTTGTGAATTCTTTTCAAAAAGCTTTTTTTTAAAAAAACAAAAGGTCCCATATGACGCCAACACATGCCCTTAGGGCATGTATGTGTGCCATATGCCCCCAAATTTCTTTTTCAGGGGTGCAACAGGGTGTTCTTGAGACACCCCTGCACCCTTGGAAAAATTCCTAATTTGTGATGAGCAAATTGCTAATCGCAAATTAAACCTTCATTCCTATGAGCCTCCTAGCCCATGGAAATGAATGGGTAACTTGCAATTAGCAATTTGCTCATCGCAAATTAGGAATGGTAAAGAATCGCTATTTATTCCTTAAAATTCGCTATTTAGGAAATGCAAAATATTTTGAAGATCACTGTTATTGTTTTACTGTTTGGTAATAATGGTTAATAACATTTTTTAATATATTTTACCACAGATTCAACTGCAGATTATTTCAAGATTCCACCATGCCTACAATAGAAAGACAGAGAAAGGCTGCAAAACGTCAAAGACAGCAGGTGAAAAAAAATAAGCAGCAGTCCTCTAACAAAAAGATTTGTCAAGTCACGAAGAAAGCACCGGGTAAGAGCACAAAACAATTCATAAGAAATATGTGTAGTAAAAAAAATATTACTACAGAAAATGTTTCAGTCCATAAAACGAGAAGGAAATCAAATGGAAAGGAAAGACCAATGAAAAATGTTACTGCTAGAGCAAGAGATAACTCTGTGCATGATGGTAGAAGGAAACAACAGTTTAGGGAGATTCGTAAACGAATGTTCCGCAACAGGATAATTGGCAATTTGTTAAAAAATATTAAGAAACGTCAACAGAAACTGGTTTTTTATAAGAGAAAAAAAAAAGTTGAGAAAGTTATTGATCAGGCATTTGAAATTAAACGTAAGTTATTTATTTTGATAATCAATAGAATTAGGAAGCTAAACAAGGCAATTCATGATTTCAAAAGAAATAGTAGATGGAAGAGAATAGTTAATCGTAGTAATTTTTGTGAAGTTTTTTCTGGAGAATGGATGCATAGTTCAAGCTGTGAGGCATTTTTTAATGAGGAGAGTTATTTCCAGGATAATGATTTGGTGCATGCAGTTGACACCAGTGGTCGTGCTTATGAAGTGAAAGATGGTTGTCCAGTTGAAAAAGAAAAACTTGTGACAACAGAGGCAGAAGAGGTGTTAGGTAATGAGGTTTTAGGAAGACGTGCTAAGGGTCCTGTGTACACCTGGAAGTGTAGTAGTATTTGCAGTGTGCGACAGGATTCCATCAATTTGCTTTGTGATTTTGTACGGTCATTTAATAAGAAAAGTTTGAAGCAGAAAATAAGGTTGTTGCAAGAATTAGATCCTTGCAGATGAGAGAAGTGACAGGTTTGCATGGTCATTCACTGGCTTGTCTTTCCAGGAGAGTATGCCAGAGTGTTTTTCATCATTTCAGGATGCTAGCAGTGCATCATAATAAAGTGAGGAAATTAGTTAGAATGTTGTATTATGCTAAGAGTCCAGCAATTATGCTTAAAAAATTATGTGCTGCTCTTTTGCATGGTTCTGAAATAGATGTGAAGAATATATGTGAAGAAATTGAGTTTTGTTACTTTGGAAGTAAAGAGGAGAATGTTGAAATTGAGCAAGAAGAAGAGGGTCATGTGGAAGATAGTGTACAGGTTTCCAGTACAGATAATTTCCAGAGGGAAATTGCGACATTTGAGGTGAAATCAAGTGAGAGGCCTAATTTCACTTGTGTGTGTTGTCGACGCACTTATTATAAGAATCAGACTAAGTTAGTGGATTTATATGCAAAAAGTGAAAGGGAAAATAATAGTGAATGGAAGGATTTTGCAACATACTTGATGGTAGAAAATTGTTTTGATTTGGGATTGGATCAACGTGTGTGTACTTATTGTTGTTGCAAATTAAATCAAAACCAGATGCCTGCTAGAGCAGTTCATAATAATCTGGAATTGGTTGAGATTCCTTCTGAATTGAAGGATTTAAATACTTATGAATCTATTTTGATTCAAAGTATCCATCCCTTTCAGGCTATTGTAAGAATGGAGCCAAAGACAGGGAAATTGCCTCCATCAGATTTACAGAGAGGATTAAAGGGAAGAGTTGTTTATTTGCCTCTAGATTTGAAGAAAAACATTAACACAATTGGAGTAGAAAAAGTGGAAGAGGAACCTCTGGTTATCTTAGTTAATGGGGTTCCGACAAAGAATAAGAAAATATGGCAAGATTTAGTAGATGTTAGGAAAGTTAAAAAGGCAACATTGTATTTGAAAAAAAATAATAAATACTATAAGAATGTATATGTTGCAGAAGAGGAAGTAAGTGAGGAAGAGGATAGCGATTTGTGTGCTGGTCAAATTGAGAAAGTAGAACCCTCTACTAGTGAAGAAATATATGAACATTATAGTGTTCATCCTTTGCATTCCAAGGAAGTCATGGGGAATGCTATTGAGTTGTTTCAAATGAAACAAGCCAAAGGGAGTCCCATTAGTGTTTGGGAGGAAAGTTTGGAAGCTCGGTGTTCCCACAGCTTTTTCCAACAGGTCAGGGAGGAAGATATGATGAGTGACCTCATCAAATTCCTGCTTCTGAATACCGGACTTTGCGATTGTATGCAGGAGATGCTAGGTTTCGACAATGCATTCCTTATTTGTTTCATCTCCTGTTTGAAAGCGATCTGTCTGGACTGTCATATGCAGTGAACCACATCTTGAAAAGTGGTATACACATGCAAAACATCTCGGCAAGTGACTTTATGGATAAAGTCAATGTCCAAGACAGTATTTTGGATTCTCACCTAATTAATCTCATGGCGTGTCAGCGTGGTACTAATGAGTACTGGTACCGTCGTCATGGTGATTTAAAATGTATGCTGAGGAACTTAGGTACTCCCACATGGTTCCTCACTCTGAGCTGTGCCGAGTATGGCTGGGAAGACTTACTTGAATTTCTACGAGAGGCAAATGCTAACGTAGATAACATCGAATTCAAGACACCCGGAGAACTGTGCTCTTTGGATCCAGTCAATGTATGTAGGTACTTCAATCATAGATTTGAAGCTATGATGTCTTTCATCATGAATAAGAAGAATCCACCTCTTGGAGAGGTGTTGGATTTCTTCTGGAGAAAGGAGTACCAAGCAAGAGGTGCTCCTCATATACATATGTTGCTGTGGATCAAGGATGCACCTAAATTTGGAACGGATCCAGAAGACTCAGTGATGAGTTTCATCCAACAGTATTCTACGTTAGCTGTTCCAAACGCAAAGGAGAAGAAAAGCCTAAGAGAAAAAGTTCTGCGTTTCCAAAGCCATCGATGTGGAAAGTACTGCCGTCGTAAATTCCGAAACAAGGACAAGTTCTACACTAAATGTCGTTTCGGCTTTCCACGACCGGTGATTTCTAAAGGAAGAGTAAACAGTTTGATGTCTTCGCTGCGACACAATGTCATGAAGAAATCACCTAAAAACACTTACAATTTGAAGAGGAATGAAGAGTCCAAGTACATCAACGACTACAACCCGGTGATTTTGTCCATGTGGAATGCTAACATGGATATACAGTTTGTGGCTGATAACTGTATGGCTGTGGCTCGGTATGTGACATCTTACATCACCAAAAAAGAGAAGACAGAATTGAAGGATATGTGGGAGGACATTTCCCATGAAAAGAGCCTCAGCAAGAAGTTGTACAGTTTCAGTCTGAAGATGTTGTCGCATCGAGAAATCGGAGCGTACGAATGTTCTGACCGGTTGTCTTCAGCAAGTCTCTATGCCAAGTCCAGGAGTATCGTTTGGGCGAGTCTTGGTCTTGCAGCAAAGCGTAATCGAGTTCTCAAACCTGTGCGGGAAATTGAGTATTTGGCGGAAAAGGAGCCAAACAGTACCGACATTTTGAAGACAAACATGTTGGATACATATTATCCAAATCGAAGCAGTCACCTCGAGAATGTTTGTCTGTATGAGGTTCTGCAAAATTACATATTCAAGAGGAACATCAAAGAAGATACTGAGAAAGGAGTGTATGCTGTAATAGGAAGTGAGGGATGTCTGGTCAAGCAAAGAAAATGCCACTTGGTAAACCATCGAAAATTGAGTGGCGAATCTCCTGAAAAAAAGGAGTTTTTCTATTTAGCACTTTTGCAACTTTTCAAGCCTTGGCGTGCAGAAGAGGAACTGCTTGGAGATTTCCTCTGTTACGAAGACTCTTTCAATGCCGCCAAGGAGACCATAGAATGTCCTGCTTTTCCCAAATATGTAGAAATGTTGAATGCGGAAATTGAGCAGGAAGCAACGATTGCAGCCGAGATTGCCAGAGACAGTTCTCAGGACAGTCAGAGTTCTGCTTCATTGAGTCAGGATCCACTAGGAGGACCTGTTATCGAAAATGAAGCTGCCACTGCTATGAATGAAGTGGAAAGAGCCATGGCACATGCTCAAGAGGATGCGGTTAACTTAGAAGAGTTGGAAAGACAACTCAACGTTGAGCAGAGGAAAATATATGACGAAGTTACCATGCAAATTGATCATGGATTAAGTCATGACAAGAAAGAGTGCTCATGTACGTCGTTGAAGCCTGTCCGACTGTACGTGAGTGGAGAAGCGGGAACTGGAAAAAGTTTCCTCATTAAAGCAATTTCATGCTATTTGCAGGAAAGGACAGAGTCATCGCTGTCTTGTGTTGTCACTGCTCCAACTGGACTGGCAGCACATAATATTAAAGGGATTACTTTACATCGTTTACTGATGCTGCCAGTGGAGCATGACAACAAATTACAATATCACAAGCTATCTGGAGATGCTTGTTTTGAAGTTTCAAGAATCTTGAGGAAAATGAAACTTCTTATCATTGACGAAGTAAGCATGGTTTCCAATGTCATGCTTGCCTTTGTGCATTTGAGGATGCAAGAAGTTCTCAAAACAGAGTATGATGTGTTATTTGGTGGCAAACACATCATTGTTTTCGGAGATCTTCTGCAGCTGACACCAGTGAAAGGGCAACCTGTGTTCAAAATGCTCACGCATGAAGATACCAGGAAGTGCCTAGGCAGCATTGGCAACGTCAATATATGGTTAAACTTCAATTATGCTGAACTGCATGAAAATATGCGTCAGGCGAAGGATGAAGTTTACAAGACTATTCTACAAGATGTTAGAATTGGAAAAGTGACCGAGCATGGGAAAGAAGCTTTACATGCACGATTACTGTCAAATTTATATCCAGAACAAGATGTTGTGCCTGAGAATATTTTTCAGAAAATTACTGAGAAGAAATCTGGAATATGTTTGATGCCAACTCTTGCAGAATGTGCCAAATTTAACAACAAAATGTTGCATTTAGAAAAGCAAGAGATTGTGAAACTGGAAGCTATTGATAGAGTAGAGCATATGGGATCAACAATTATTTTGTCTGAGAATCTGAAAACAAAATTGGATTCATTAGAGAAGAGTATATCTAAAACTGCAGGTTTTGAAAAGACTCTGAATGTGTGCTTGAACTGCCGTATAATTTTAAGAAGGAATTTACATGTTGAAAGAGGTCTGGTAAATGGATCAATGGGTAATGTTGTTGATTTTGTGAAATACAGAAATAGAGATGGAATTGAATTTTTAAAAATTAAATTTGATGGCATTGAGGAAGTACAGCTAATTGCTCGTTGTTCTGCTAGATTTTTGCTTGTAAAAGACTTATATGTTCGCCGTAAGCAGTTTCCTGTTTGCTTGGCATATGCGGTGACAATCCATAAATCGCAAGGTTTAAGTGTAGACAGTGCATTGGTGAATATTGGCAGTTCTGTGTTCAAGGAGGGTATGGCATATGTGGCATTGTCACGAGTTAGAACTTTATCGGGATTGTACTTGATTGAGTGTGATGTCACAAACATTTGTGCGGATCTAGATTGTGTTAAGGAATACAATAGGTTAAGAAGAGAGTATGCGCCACATTTGCCTCAGTATCCTTTGTTTGAGAAACGTGTGGTAGGCCGGAAACGAAGAAATGAGAACAATACTGGGGAGGTTGTAGCAAAAAGACAAAAAGTCAATGAACCTAAAATTACAAGCAGAAACAAAAAGGATTCTGTTGAAGATGTTGTTGGTTTTCAGTTTGAAAACAGTTCTGGTGTCAACTGCTATGCTAATGTAGTGGTTAATGTTTTGTTTTCTCTAAAAAATGTAAAAGAAGAGATTGTGGTCAATTCTGATCAAAGATTTTGCAGTTTGTTAAATTCTGTGTTAGAGAAATGTAGCACTGATAGAAGAAACATAGAAAGTGTGTCTGAAATTCGAAATCTGTTAGACAGATGTTCAGGCCAAACACAATTCTCTCAAAATATTCAGCAAGATTGTCAGGAGTTTTTAATGTATATGCTTGATGTATTGCATGCTGAAGGTGTAGATGTAGATCAGCTGTTTGGGCTTTCTTATCAATGGCAGCATGACTGCGAGAACTGTATGGTATCAAGTACTACTAGTGTAGACTCAGAAAGATTTATATATTTAACTTTGCCAGACAGTAAATCAGTCTCCTTTAATAAGCTAGTAAAAGCAGCTGATCACAACATGGAGTGTAGCCAATGTAAATCTGAAATGATGTCCACATTATTTATACGAACATATGGCCAGTATGTCATTTTAATGTTCCAACGATGTAGGCCTGATGGAACAAAATTGACAACTTTAATTAAAAATTTTGTAGCTTCGCAGTTGTCAATATCAGGAAGGACTTTTGTAACTGCAGCAATTATATATCATGACGGCCCTTCAATAACATCAGGACATTACACAGCTTATTTAAAGTCTAGAAATGGCTGGTCATTCTGCAATGATTCTGTTTTAATTTTCAAAAAAAATTGCCGTATGACCTTAAAAACTCTTACCTGGTGTTTTTAAAACCAAAATTTTAGGGAAATAAGCTTGGGATGTGCTCTGTGGAATTTCAAGAAGTTCTAATGGCTCCTACACAATTTGGCCTTGAGGATAAGTGTAGTTCAGAGACATAACTTCTAACCATAGGACTGGACGTCATGGAGAAATACATGCACTTTCAATGAGTTCAGAAAAACTGTTTCTTTTTATAAGCTAATTGAAGCAGCGAATCAAAACATGGAGTAGAGGGAATGTAAGTCTGCAATGCTGTCTACTGTTTTACATTGCTTTGTGATTAAAAGTGATGTAGAGAATTAAATAATTGTAGTAGTCATAGAGGTAGTGTAAGTCTGCTTCATAGTAAGCAGTATCAGTGTCATAGGAAATGTAGAACATGACTGAGCAAGAAGGGGAAGATATTACTATTCCAGGATTGTGAAAATGATCTTCAACACTTTAATTCTGAAAGTTGCGGAAATGCCAAATGACGGGATTGGCTTACAAGAAATCCAAGAGTTATAAATGGCTATGACCAGATTTGGCCTTGTGGAAAATTGTGGTAGAGAGCAAGAAGTCATTTATTGCATGTAATGTGTTTTTAAAAACGATGGAGATTTTCTTTCAGAAAGTGGCGGGCTGAAAGTAATAACAGCACAAAAGAGTGTAAGCTGTTCATAGGACATCCTTGGACGTCATGAAAAGTAAGTTAACTTTAACGAGTTCTGAATTTTGATTTCTGATGTTGTATGGGTTTTTTAAACACAATCATTTTGATTGTGTTTTTTTTTCCCCGCTTTTACATGATGAATACCTTCAAGTCACTGTTTTTAGTGAAATTTGATACATTCTGAGAACAGCAAAAATAAACCATTTAACATGTATAATTAATTCTGTACTGTTTGCATTTATGATGTATATGTAGAACTGTGTAGGAGGCATGGAGAAGGTGAGGCTTCTGTAAGTGTCAAAGTTGTTGCATGCAGTGCTGCACTTCTGCGTATTCTTTCATATGCTAGACTACATCTGCACAATGAGATACCTAACCAAAGGAAACACAAGTGATGTGATTGTGAAATGAGCAAAATAAATTGCACGTATTTCAATTACATCACCTGTGTTTCCTATCATTATGAATCACATTGTGCAGATCAAGTTTAGGTCTGTCCAGGGAAACATAGGAGATTTGGACTTTGTTGAAGAGTGCAGTGGACATGACTCACTTCATTGGTAGACCTTCACATGTATTATCTCCTCTGTACTCTTCAACAAGTGTAAATCTCATCTGCAACCCTGAGTAGGCCTCACCTGAAACAAACCTCTGGATAGAAGACATCTTATTGGCATCCTGAAGCAATTATTTAAAATGTTAGTGTCTTGCGACACTTTTCTGAAACAACAGCAATGCAAAAGATGCACCATGTTTTAAGATAGGCCTCACTTCATCTGCATCAAGATACTGTTAGTTTAAAATGTATATCTTTAGGACTGTGTAGGGGGCCTGGAGAAGCAGAAGCTTCTGTAAGTGTCAAAGTTGTTGAAAAACTGTTTCTCCTTCAATCTTTTCCCTTGTCTTTTCTAATTTTTAAATACATTTTTTAATATTTTTCAAATGTTTGTTCTCTCTTTCACAGATTGAAAGTATAAAAACAAAAAGTGAGTAATTTAACGACAATTATAAGGTAAATATTTTGTACTGTTTTCGTTACATTTCTATCACATTTACTACTATTAGTTCCACTGCTTCATTTCTTTAACCCTCAGTTTCCTGCCTTTGCTACTTCCCTCATTCCTTTCTCTATTACCTACTTACTCAACTCCTTCCACTCTTTTTCTCAGTCCCTCTCTTCTCATAGTTCCTCACTCTTGTTCACTCACTGCGTCTCTATTACTCTTAGTGTCTTTGACTGATCACTCTATCACTACTTGTTCATAATGCTTTCTCTGTGTAGTTGAAGCACACTAAGGGTAATATTATGAACACAGCCAATAAAATTATTGCTCTTTTTATTGGCAGAAAACTGGTGCAAAAGTGGTTTTAGTGGCAGTTTTCTGCCACAAAAGCAGCTTTAGCGACACATTTCTGTCAATAAAAGCTGCAAAACTTTTATTGCCTCTGTTGATGATATGGCTCTATGTTAATGACATTTCTTTGCTGTTTCAATTAATCTTTTTCTGTTATTTTTTGTTTTCTGTTTTCTATTTTTTCTCTCTGTTATTCCTCATGTTTTAATCTTATTTTGAACATTCACTCACATTCTCCAAGAAACTCTTCTTTGTTAATGTTATACTCTCTTTTTTTTTCTTTCACTTCGTTATCTATTTTGTTTTTCACAATTATACCCTCTTCTGTCTTTTCTTCGGTAAATAGATCTATTAAACAGTATCTCTTCTTTACTCCCTATAGCTGTCTTTCTTTTAACATCACTCTCTGTTTCCTTTCCTTATACTTACACTTTTTTATTTTTTTATTTTTTTTGGTTAGCTCCCGGTCCGCGTACCGGGAAGCTAACCCGAAAGCGAACCAAAAGAAATAGAGCTTGCCAGAGTGCTAAACATTCTAGCAATTTTTTTGGAAAGGGAAGGTAGTTCTGAAAAGAACTTTTTTTTATATATTTTTGTTGTTTTATATATATTTTTTTTTTTTTGAACATTTTTTGTTTTTTTTGTATTTTTTGAACGATTTTATATTTTTTTGGTTTTTTTTGGGGGGGGAAACAACAAAAAACAGGCATTGAAAAGGGCTCAACAGGAGCAAAAAAAAATTACTGGGGGCGGTTAGGGCAATCATGGTGTTCATACGCCAGGTTCAGTGCATTGATGCTCATGTTGCCACAAGCTAATAATGCACGACAGTGCATACATAAGTGGATCATGTGCCCAAAATGTTGTTGAATATTTGGCACAGTTTCCCGTGCCTCTTCTGGTGATAGAGAAACCGGTATTGTTGGTCTGGCCACAGGAGTTGGTCTGGGATTGTCGTGCATATCCCTTAATTCCGCCCGGCTGTAATTTAGGGGATGTTTCCTCGTCATGTGCCTGTGCATAGTGTGATTGCCAAAGCTATATTTTTTGTCCGTCCCTCTGGACAATTGTTCCTTGCATATCAGGCAGGTGACATACCTCGCGTTGACTTTTTTTTGCCCACGAGGTATTGAAAAAAACTGCCAGATGAAACTGGCTTTCTTTCTGGAAACCCGGGGCAACTCTTCTAAAAATTGTGGTTCTTCTCCCTCCTCATCCATTTCTTCCTCTTCCTCCTCAGTGTTGGTAAGGACCTGGGGAGGTGGTCCTTTCTTCCCATGAGGAGGTGGTGGTGGTGGTGGGGGTCCACCAGCTGAAGCTACCAATGAAGCCATTTTCCAAGAAGCAAAATAGGTCTTCCTCTCACAATGATGAAAGTCAGAGTGAGGAAAGAAGGAGGGGTTTTCATCATTTGGGAAAAAACAATACTTCTCAACCAATGAAAAGTGTTATTTTTAAGTCACCTGACCTAGCCTTCCATCATTATGAAACCAAAAGTGAAATGAACCAATGAAAAGTTTTATTAACAAGTCACATGACCTCTCACGCTCATGTTACACGCTGCGGAACGCTCCCCGGTTAGCTTCCGGGTCGCTCCGCTTCGCGCCTCGGTACGCGCCCCGGGACACTTCCGGGTGCGCTAACGCGATACGTCACAAGACGCATTTCGCGGCAACGCGATACGTCACGCTTTCGCGCCGCGGATCGCTTCCGGGGAGCTGCGTTTCGCGCCTCGGTCCGCGCCCCGGGGCACTTCCGGGTGCGCTAACGCAGTACGTCATAAGACGCATTACGCGGCAACGCGATACCGTCACTATGTTGATTTCTTACCGGTTCGCGGACCGGGTCGCGGAATCAAAGTGAGCTAACGGGAAGCTTCCCGGTTCGCGGACCGGGAGCGAAACAAAAAAAATATTTAAAAAAAATTATTAATAAACATATAAAATATATTTTTGGATTTAAAGAAGAATAAATTTTACAGCTATAGATATTAGCTTTTAAAAAACCAATGAAATTCACTGAAAAAACCATAGGTTATAGACCATATATAGTTAGGAATTAGCATTTACAAAACCTTGAAAATTCACTGAAAAAACCATAGGTTATAGACCATATATAGTTAGGAATTAGCATTTACAAAACCTTGAAAATTCACTGAAAAAACCATAGGTTATAGACCATATATAGTTAGGAATTAGCATTTAAAAAACCTTATTTTACTCACACAAAACCATTGAAATTCCATATATAGTTAGTTGTACTAACTATATATCGCGCACCCGCAATCCACTGCTGATCATGTCACATATTACATCATTCATGACATGGTCAGTGACATCACTGATGACATCACTGATGACATCTCAAATGACATCACTGATGACATCACTGATGACATCTCAAATGACATCACTGATGACATCACTGATAACATCTCAAATGACATCACTGATAACATCTCAAATGACATCACTGATGACATCTCATTTGACATCAATGGTCACATCACTGATGATATCATTCATGTGACAATACAATGCATCTCCTCACACTTTAATATAACCTCTGTTACACCCAGTGTTAAATACAGAACATATTTTTTTAAACAATTGACACACCAATACTAGTTACTACATACGCACTCACTGATTCCTACGTCTACACACACATTCACTCATTCACCCATACAATCATTCATACATACAATCACTCATCTTTACAACACTATCATATGCACTCATACACCCTATACAGACACTCACACTCTGCCACTCATCCTTGGAGTTACTCACACACCTAGTCAGTCCTGTAAAGAATCAATCACACTTCCATTTTCTAATCTATACAGTTAAACATAGAATACCTTACATTTTCAAACATATTCTAACACATACTTACTCTCTTATAAATCATTGATACAAGAATACATTGATCTGCACAGAGTCACACATCTCCCAGCCAGCCACACACACACTCAGTCTCCCATACAAATACTTGGACAATCAATCAATAACCCATATAGTTACTCATATAGCTACTGATCAACACATGCAGCAGTTTACAGAATACCAGACATAATGATGTACAAATTAAGACAGTTTAGTCACTAACCTATGCATTCAGTGAGACACATTTAATCACTCACTCATACAGTCAGTCACGCACCTACTAAAACCTTCATTCAGACACTTATACATCCACTCATTTAGTTGTGATGTGATGTCATCAGTGATGTCATTTGAGATGTCATCAGTGATGTCATCAGTGATGTCATTTGAGATGTCATCAGTGATGTCATCAGTGATGTCACTGACCATGTCATGAATGATGTAATATGTGACATGATCAGCAGTGGATTGCGGGTGCGCGATATATAGTTAGTACAACTAACTATATATGGAATTTCAATGGTTTTGTGTGAGTAAAATAAGGTTTTTTAAATGCTAATTCCTAACTATATATGGTCTATAACCTATGGTTTTTTCAGTGAATATATATATATTCACTGAAAAAACCATAGGTTATAGACCATATATAGTTAGGAATTAGCATTTACAAAACCTTGAAAATTCACTGAAAAAACCATAGGTTATAGACCATTTATAGTTAGGGATTAGCATTTACAAAACCTTATTTTACTCACACAAAACCATTGAAATTCCATATATAGTTAGTTGTACTAACTATATATCGCGCACCCGCAATCCACTGCTGATCATGTCACATATTACATCATTCATGACATGGTCAGTGACATCACTGATGACATCACTGATGACATCTCAAATGACATCACTGATGACATCACTGATGACATCTCAATGACATGACTGATGACATCACTGATGACATCTCAAATGACATCACTGATGACATCTCAAATGTCTTACATATTGAAGAATGAGTGGATGTATAAGTGTCTGGATGAAGGATTTAGTAGGTGTGTGACTGACTGTATGAGTGAGTGATTAAATGTGTCTCACTGAATGCATGGGTTAGTGAGTAAACTGTCTTAATTTGTGCATCATTATGTCTGTTGTTCTGTAAACTGCTGCATGTGTTGATCAGTAGCTATATGAGTAAGTATATGGGTTATTGATTGGTTGCCCAAGTATTTGTATGGGAGACTGAGTGTGTGTGTGGGTGGCTGGGAGGTGTATGACTCTGTGCATAGATGTGTAAGCAGTTGATTCACTAGATATATGGATTCAAAAGTGCATGTGGAAACAGGTGTATGGGCGGTTGATTGAGTGCATTGGTGAGTGAATGGATATCTGAGTGCTACATGTCAAAGTAAGAACATATGTAAAACACAGTACATGTGAGAGTTGACATATATAAATAACTGTGCATAAGAGCCCGTGAATGTGTGAGTGGTTGTATCGATCATTGTGAACTTGTATCAGGGATTGTAAAAGAGAGTAAATATGTGTTAGTATATGTTTGAATAAGTAAGGTATGTATAACTGTATAGTTGAGGAAATGGAGGTGTAATTGATTCTTTGCATGACTGAGTAGGTGTGTGAGTAACTCCATGGATGAGTGACAGTCTGTGAGTGTCTGTTTACACTGAGTGTATCTAAGGTTATTTTAGAGTCTGAAGAAGTTCATCGTATTATCACATGAATGATGTCATCAGTGATGTCATCAGTAATGTCAAATGAGATGTCATCAGTGATGTCATCAGTCATGTCATTGAGATGTCATCAGTGATGTCATCAGTGATGTCATTTGAGATGCCATCAGTGATGTCATCAGTGATGTCACTGACCATGTCATGAATGATGTAATATGTGACATGATCAGCAGTGGATTGCGGGTGCGCGATATATAGTTAGTACAACTAACTATATATGGAATTTCAATGGTTTTGTGTGAGTAAAATAAGGTTTTGTAAATGCTAATCCCTAACTATATATGGTCTATAACCTATGGTTTTTTCAGTGAATTTTCAAGGTTTTGTAAATGCTAATTCCTAACTATATATGGTCTATAACCTATGGTTTTTTCAGTGAATTTCAATGGTTTTTTAATAGCAAATATCAAAACCTTTACAATGTATTTTTCTTTAAATCGAAAAATATTTTTTACATGTTTTTAATACAATTTTTTTTTATTATTTTTATTGTTTCGCTCCCGGTACGCGAACCGGTTAGCTTCCCGTTAGCTCAATTCGGAGCCGCGACCCGGTCCGCGAACCGGTAAACGTTCCGTTTGCGCAACTGTCGCGTTAGAAAACAACATCGTGACGCGTCGCGTCAGCATGACGTTTCGCGTTCTCGCGTGATACGTCATATGACGTGCTACGTTAGCGTACCCGGAAGCGCAGCGGTACGCGAACCGGAAGCGATCCGCGGCGCGGCGCCGACCGCGTAACGTAAACACAGCAGGTCATGTGACTCGGTAATAACACTTTTCATTGGTTCATTTCACTTTTGGTTTCCTAATGATGTAATACTAGGTCATGTGATCTAAAATGAACACTTTTCATTGGTTTAGAACTTTTGCTTTTCCCAAATGATGAAAACCCCTCCTTCTTTCCTCACTCTGACTTTCATCTTGGTGAGAGAAAGACCCTTTATTTACATTGTGACATGGCTTCATTAGTAGCTTCAGCTGGTTCTAACCCACCACCTCCACCAAATCCAAAGAAGAGAGGACCACCTGCTGAAGTAATTTTACAACAAGAAGAGGAAGAACAGGAAGAGGAGGAAGAGGAGGAAGAGCCAAGGTTTTTGCCAGAGGAGCCCAGGAGGTATAATCGAAAAGAGAACTACATTTGGCAATTCTATAAATTTCCTGAGGGGCAAAAAAAAGTAAATGCACGCTACGTGTTTTGCCGTATATGCGGTGATAGACTGTCAAGGGGAACTGAAAAAAAATACAGTTACGGCAATCACACTATGCATCGGCATATGAGTAGGTGGCATCCTAATAATTATAGTGCTGCCCAGCTACGTGATGAGCAACAAAATCCCCTTCCGATGGCAAGAAGATCGGTTGTTCCAGAGGTGTCGGGACCAGAGGCGAGGGAGATGATCCCAAACATTCAAATGTTGTTTGGGCACGTGAAGCAAGTGTGCGTGCACTGCGGCGATTTCATTTGCTACAGGGAAAGTAGCATCATTTTGATTATGAGAGCTATTCAGAATCATGTTAATGTTTGTCCGAAACGCCCCAAAAAATAAATTCTTTTTTTTTTGTTGCTCCTGTTGAGCCCTTTACAATGGATCGTTTTTGTTTCCCCCCCCAAAAAAACCAAAAAAAATATAAAAACGTTCAGAAAATACAAAAAAAGTAAAAAAATGTTCAAAAAATACTAAAAAAAATATAAAACAACAAAAACATTAAAAAAAAAGTTCTTTTCAGAACTACCTCCCCGTTATAAAAAAATTGGTAGAATATTTGGAACTCTGCCAACCTCTATTTCTCTTAGTTCGCTCCCCGGAGCGCTACCCGGTACGCGAACCGGAAGCTAACCAAAAAAATTATTTTTTAAAAAAAAGAACAGTAAGTATAAGGGAAGGAAACAGACAGTTATGTGAAAAGAAAGACAGCTCTAGGGAGTAAACAAAAGATACTGTTACCCACAATCCACTGCTGATGATGTCACATATTACATCATTCATGACATGGTCAGTAACATCATCAGCAGTGGATTGCGGGTAACAGTATCCTTAGTTTACTCCCTATAGCTGTCTTTCTTTTAACATAACTGTCTGTTTCCTTCCCTTATAGTTACTGTTCTTTTTAAAAAAAAATTGTTTTGATCAGTCAGAAACAGTGACATTAATAGAAACAGAGAGAGTGAACAAGAGTGAAGAACTATGGTCCTCCTCAGCCACCCTCAGAAAACCAAGGGGGTCAAGATACATCTACCGTGCCCCCTTCTACCCATTCTGAACATTATTTGCCCTCCATCTTGTATCTTGATTCGACCGAAACACAAAATGGTGGACTCCCGTAACGCTGCTGGTTTGCGAACCGGGCCACTTCCCGGGAAGCGGTCCAAAAAAAAAGGTGGGAAAGTAATTCACAGACACTAAGAGTAATAGAGACGGAGTGAGTGAACAAGACCGAGGAACTATGAGAAGAGAGGGACTGAGAAAAAGAGTGGAAGGAGTTGAGTAAGTAGGTAATAGAGAAAGGAATGAGGAAAGTAGCAAAGGCAGGAAACTGAGGGTTAAAGAAGTGAAGCAGTGGAACTAATAGTAGGTGAATGTGATAGAAATCTAACGAAAAGAGTACAAAATATTTACCTTATAATTGCCGTTAAATTACTCACTTTTTGTTTTTATACTTTCAATCTGTGAAAGAGAGAACCAACATTTGAAAAATATTAAAACATGTATTTAAAAATTACAAAAGACAAGGGAAAAGATTGAAGGACAAATAGTTTTTCAACAACTTTGACACTGACAGAAGCTTCTGCTTCTCCAGGCCCCCTACACAGTCCTAAAGATATACATTTTAAACTAACAGTATCTTGATGCAGATGAAGTGAGGCCTATCTTAAAACATGGTGCATCTTTTGCATTGCTCTTGTTTCAGAAAAGTGTCGCTTCAGGATGCCAATAACATGTCTCCTATCCAGAGGTTTGTTTGAGGTGAGGCCTACTCAGAGTTCAAGATGAGATTTACACTTGTTGAAGTGTACAGAGGAGATAATATCTGTGAAAGTCTACCAATGAAGTGAGTCATGTCCACTGCACTCTTCAACAAAGTACAAACCTCCTATGTTTCCCTGGACAGACCTAAACTTGATCTGCACAATGTGATTCGTAATGATAGGAAACACAGGTGATGTAATTGAAATATGTGCAATTTATTTTGCTCATTTCTCAATCACATCACTTGCGTTTCCTTTGCTTAGGTATCTCATTGTGCAGATGTAGTCTAGCATATGAAAGAATACGCAGAAGTGCAGCACTGTATGCAACATCTTTGACACTTACAGAAGCATCACCTTCTCCATGCCTCCTACACAGTTCTACATGTACATCATAAATGCAAACAGTACAGAATTAATTATACATGTTAAATGGTTTATTTTTGCTGTTCTCAGAATGTATCAAAATTCACTAAAATCAGTGACTTAAAGGTATTCATCATATAACAGCGGGGAAAAAAAACCACAATCAAAATGATTGTGTTTAAAAAACCCATACAACATCAGAAATCAGAATTCAGAACTCCTTAAAGTTAACTTACTTTCCATGACGTCCAAGGATGTCCTATGAACAGCTTACACTCTTTTGTGCTGTTATTACTTTCAGCCCGCCACTTTCTGAAAGAAAATCTCCATCGTTTTTAAAAACACGTTACATCGAATAAATGACTTCTTGCTCTCTACCACAAGTTTCCTCAAGGCCAAATCTGGTCAGAGCCATTTATAACTCTTGGATTTCTTGTAAGCCAATCCCGTCATTTGGAATTTCCGCAACTTTCAGAATTAAAATGTTGAAGATCATTTTCACAATCCTGGAATAGTAATATCTTCCCCTTCTTGCTCAGTCATGTTCTACATTTCCTATGACACTGATACTGCTTACTATGAAGCAGACTTACACTACCTCTATGACTACTACAATTATGTAATTCTCTACATCACTTTTAATCACAAAGCAATGTAAAACAGTAGACAGCGTTGCAGACTTACATTCCCTCTACTCCATGTTTTGATTGGCTGCTTCAATTAGCTTATAAAAAGAAATAGTTTTTCTGAACTCATTCAAAGTGCATGTATTTCTACATGTCGTCCAGTGTTATGGTAAAAAGTTATGTCTCTGTACTACACTTATCCTCAAGGCCAAATAGTGTAGGAGCCATGAGAACTTCTTGAAATTCCTCAGAGCACATCCCGAGATTCTTTCCCTAAAATTTTGGTTTTAAAAACACCAGGTAAGAGTTTTTAAGGTCATATGGCAATTTTTTTTTTGAAAATTAAAACAGAATCATTGCAGAATGACCAGCCATTTCTACACTTTAAATAAGCTGTATAATGTCCTGATGTTATTGAAGGGCCGTCATGATATATAATTGCTGCAGTTACAAAAGTCCTTCCTGATATTGACAACTGCGAAGCTACAAAATTTTTAATTCAAGTTGTCAATTTTGTTCCATCAGGCCTACATCGTTGGAACATTAAAATGACATACTGGCCATATGTTCGTATAAATAATGTGGACATCATTTCAGATTTACATTGGCTACACTCCATGTTGTGATCAGCTGCTTTTACTAGCTTATTAAAAGAGACTGATTTACTGTCTGGCAAAGTTAAATATATAAATCTTTCTGAGTCTACACTAGTAGTACTTGATACCATACAGTTCTCGCAGTCATGCTGCCATTGATAAGAAAGCCCAAACAGCTGATCTACATCTACACCTTCAGCATGTAATACATCAAGCATGTACATTAAAAACTCCTGACAATCTTGCTGAATATTTTGAGAGAATTGTGTTTGGCCTGAACATCTGTCTAACAGATTTCGAATTTCAGACACACTTTCTATGTTTCTTCTATCAGTGCTACATTTCTCTAACACAGAATTTAACAAACTGCAAAATCTTTGATCAGAATTGACCACAATCTCTTCTTTTACATTTTCTAGAGAAAACAAAACATTAACCACTACATTAGCATAGCAGTTGACACCAGAACTGTTTTCAAACTGAAAACCAACAACATCTTCAACAGAATCCTTTTTGTTTCTGCTTGTAATTTTAGGTTCATTGACTTTTTGTCTTTTTGCTACAACCTCCCCAGTATTGTTCTCATTTCTTCGTTTTTCGGCCTACCACACGTTTCTCAAACAAAGGATACTGAGGCAAATGTGGCGCATACTCTCTTCTTAACCTATTGTATTCCTTAACACAATCTAGATCCGCACAAATGTTTGTGACATCACACTCAATCAAGTACAATCCCGATAAACTTCTAACTCGTGACAATGCCACATATGCCATACCCTCCTTGAACACAGAACTGCCAATATTCACCAATGCACTGTCTACACTTAAACCTTGCGATTTATGGATTGTCACCGCATATGCCAAGCAAACAGGAAACTGCTTACGGCGAACATATAAGTCTTTTACAAGCAAAAATCTAGCAGAACAACGACCAATTAGCTGTACTTCCTCAATGCCATCAAATTTAATTTTTAAAAATTCAATTCCATCTCTATTTCTGTATTTCACAAAATCAACAACATTACCCATTGATCCATTTACCAGACCTCTTTCAACATGTAAATTCCTTCTTAAAATTATACGGCAGTTCAAGCACACATTCAGAGTCTTTTAAAAACCTGCAGTTTTAGATATACTCTGCTCTAATGAATCCAATTTTGTTTTCAGATTCTCAGACAAAATAATTGTTGATCCCATATGCTTTACTCTATCAATAGCTTCCAGTTTCACAATCTCTTGCTTTTCTAAATGCAACATTTTGTTGTTAAATTTGGCACATTCTGCAAGAGTTGGCATCAAACATATTCCACATTTCTTCTCAGTAATTTTCTGAAAAATATTCTCAGGCACAACATCTTGTTCTGGATATAAATTTGACAGTAATCGTGCATGTAAAGCTTCTTTCCCATGCTCGGTCACTTTTCCAATTCTAACATCTTGTAGAATAGTCTTGTAAACTTCATCCTTCGCCTGACGCATATTTTCATGCAGTTCAGCATAATTGAAGTTTAACCATATATTGACGTTGCCAATGCTGCCTAGGCACTTCCTGGTATCTTCATGCGTGAGCATTTTGAACACAGGTTGCCCTTTCACTGGTGTCAGCTGCAAAAGATCTCCGAAAACAATGATGTGTTTGCCACCAAATAACACATCATACTCTGTTTTGAGAACTTCTTGCATCCTCAAATGCACAAAGGCAAGCATGACATTGGAAACCATGCTTACTTCGTCAATGATAAGAAGTTTCATTTTCCTCAAGATTCTTGAAACTTCAAAACAAGCATCTCCAGATAGCTTGTGATATTGTAATTTGTTGTCATGCTCCACTGGCAGCATCAGTAAACGATGTAAAGTAATCCCTTTAATATTATGTGCTGCCAGTCCAGTTGGAGCAGTGACAACACAAGACATCGATGACTCTGTCCTTTCCTGCAAATAGCATGATATTGCTTTAATGAGGAAACTTTTTCCAGTTCCCGCTTCTCCACTCACGTACAGTCGGACAGGCTTCAACGACGTACATGAGCACTCTTTCTTATCATGACTTAATCCATGATCAATTTGCATGGTAACTTCTTCATATATTTTCCTCTGCTCAACGTTGAGTTGTCTTTCCAACTCTTCTAAGTTAACCGCATCCTCCTGAGCATGTGCCATGGCTCTTTCCACTTCATTCATAGCAGTGGCAGCTTCATTTTCGATAACAGGTCCTCCTAGTGGATCCTGACTCAATGAAGCAGAACTCTGACTGTCCTGAGAACTGTCTCTGGCAATCTCGGCTGCAATTGTTGCTTCCTGCTCAATTTCCGCATTCAACATTTCTACATATTTGGGAAAAGCAGGACATTCTATGGTCTCCTTGGCGGCATTGAAAGAGTCTTCGTAACAGAGGAAATCTCCAAGCAGTTCCTCTTCTGCACGCCAAGGCTTGAAAAGTTGCAAAAGTGCTAAATAGAAAAACTCCTTTTTTTCAGGAGATTCGCCACTCAATTTTCGATGGTTTACCAAGTGGCATTTTCTTTGCTTGACCAGACATCCCTCACTTCCTATTACAGCATACACTCCTTTCTCAGTATCTTCTTTGATGTTCCTCTTGAATATGTAATTTTGCAGAACCTCATACAGACAAACATTCTCGAGGTGACTGCTTCGATTTGGATAATATGTATCCAACATGTTTGTCTTCAAAATGTCGGTACTGTTTGGCTCCTTTTCCGCCAAATACTCAATTTCCCGCACAGGTTTGAGAACTCGATTACGCGTTGCAGCAAGACCAAGACTCGCCCAAACGATACTCCTGGACTTGGCATAGAGACTTGCTGAAGACAACCGGTCAGAACATTCGTACGCTCCGATTTCTCGATGCGACAACATCTTCAGACTGAAACTGTACAACTTCTTGCTGAGGCTCTTTTCATGGGAAATGTCCTCCCACATATCCTTCAATTCTGTCTTCTCTTTTTTGGTGATGTAAGACGTCACATACCGAGCCACAGCCATACAGTTATCAGCCACAAACTGTATATCCATGTTAGCATTCCACATGGACAAAATCACCGGGTTGTAGTCGTTGATGTACTTGGACTCTTCGTTCCTCTTCAAATTGTAAGTGTTTTTAGGTGATTTCTTCATGACATTGTGTCGCAGCGAAGACATCAAACTGTTTACTCTTCCTTTAGAAATCACCGGTCGTGGAAAGCCGAAACGACATTTAGTGTAGAACTTGTCTTTGTTTCGGAATTTACGACGGCAGTACTTTCCACATCGATGGCTTTGGAAACGCAGAACTTTTTCTCTTAGGCTTTTCTTCTCCTTTGCGTTTGGAACAGCACACGTAGAATACTGTTGGATGAAACTCATCACTGAGTCTTCTGGATCCGTTCCAAATTTAGGTGCATCCTTGATCCACAGCAACATATGTATATGAGGAGCACCTCTTGCTTGGTACTCTTTTCTCCAGAAGAAATCCAACACCTCTCCAAGAGGTGGATTCTTCTTATTCATGATGAAAGACATCATAGCTTCAAATCTATGATTGAAGTACCTACATACATTGACTGGATCCAAAGAGCACAGTTCTCCGGGTGTCTTGAATTCGATGTTATCTACGTTAGCATTTGCCTCTCGTAGAAATTCAAGTAAGTCTTCCCAGCCATACTCGGCACAGCTCAGAGTGAGGAACCATGTGGGAGTACCTAAGTTCCTCAGCATACATTTTAAATCACCATGACGACGGTACCAGTACTCATTAGTACCACGCTGACACGCCATGAGATTAATTAGGTGAGAATCCAAAATACTGTCTTGGACATTGACTTTATCCATAAAGTCACTTGCCGAGATGTTTCGCATGTGTATACCACTTTTCAAGATGTGGTTCATTGCATATGACAGTCCAGACAGATCGCTTTCAAACAGGAGATGAAACAAATAAGGAATGCATTGTCGAAACCTAGCATCTCCTGCATACAATCGCAAAGTCCGGTATTCAGAAGCAGGAATTTGATGAGGTCGCTCATCATATCTTCCTCCCTGACCTGTTGGAAAAAGCTGTGGGAAACACCGAGCTTCCAAACTTTCCTCCCAAACACTAATGGGACTCCCTTTGGCTTGTTTCATTTGAAACAACTCAATAGCATTCCCCATGACTTCCTTGGAATGCAAAGGATGAACACTATAATGTTCATATATTTCTTCACTATTAGAGGGTTCTACTTTCTCAATTTGACCAGCACACAAATCGCTATCCTCTTCCTCACTTACTTCCTCTCCTGCAACATATACATTCTTATAGTATTTATTATTTTTTTTCAAATACAATGTTGCCTTTTTAACTTTCCTAACATCTACTAAATCTTGCCATATTTTCTTATTCTTTGTCGGAACCCCATTAACTAAGATAACCAGAGGTTCCTCTTCCACTTTTTCTACTCCAATTGTGTTAATGTTTTTCTTCAAATCTAGAGGCAAATAAACAACTCTTCCCTTTAATCCTCTCTGTAAATCTGATGGAGGCAATTTCCCTGTCTTTGGCTCCATTCTTACAATAGCCTGAAAGGGATGGATACTTTGAATCAAAATAGATTCATAAGTATTTAAATCCTTCAATTCAGAAGGAATCTCAACCAATTCCAGATTATTATAAACTGCTCTAGCAGGCATCTGGTTTTGATTTAATTTGCAAGAACAATAAGTACACACACGTTGATCCAATCCCAAATCAAAACAATTTTCTACCATCAAGTATGTTGCAAAATCCTTCCATTCACTATTATTTTCCCTTTCACTTTTTGCATATAAATCCACTAACTTAGTCTGATTCTTATAATAGGTGCGTCGACAACACACACAAGTGAAATTAGGCCTCTCACTTGATTTCACCTCAAACGTCGCAATTTCCCTCTGGAAATTATCTGTACTGGAAACCTGTACACTATCTTCCACATGACCCTCTTCTTCTTGCTCAATTTCAACATTCTCCTCTTTACTTCCAAAGTAACAAAACTCAATTTCTTCACATATATTCTTCACATCTATTTCAGAACCATGCAAAAGAGCAGCGCATAATTGTTTAAGCATAATTGCTGGACTCTTAGCATAATACAACATTCTAACTAATTTCCTCACTTTGTTATGATGCACTGCTAGCATCCTGAAATGATGAAAAACACTCTGGCATACTCTCCTGGAAAGACAAGCCAGTGAATGTCCATGCAAACCTGTCACTTCTCTTACTCTGCAAGGATCTAATTCTTGCAACAACATCATTTTCTGCTTCAAACTTTTCTTATTAAATGACCGTACAAAATCACAAAGCAAATTGATGGAATCCTGTCGCACACTGCAAATACTACTACACTTCCAGGTGTACACAGGACCCTTAGCACGTCTTCCTAAAACCTCATTACCTAACACCTCTTCTGCCTCTGTTGTCACAAGTTTTTCTTTTTCAACTGGACAACCATCTTTCACTTCATAAGCACGACCACTGGTGTCAACTGCATGCACCAAATCATTATCCTGGAAATAACTCTCCTCATTAAAAAATGCCTCACAGCTTGAACTATGCATCCATTCTCCAGAAAAAACTTCACAAAAATTACTACGATTAACTATTCTCTTCCATCTACTATTTCTTTTGAAATCAAAAATTGCCTTGTTTAGCTTCCTAAGTCTATTGATTATCAAAATAAATAACTTACGTTTAATTTCAAATGCCTGATCAATAACTTTCTCAACTTTTTTTTTTCTCTTATAAAAAACCAGTTTCTGTTGACCTTTCTTAATATTTTTTAACAAATTGCCAATTATCCTGTTCCGGAACATTCGTTTACGAATCTCCCTAAACTGTTGTTTCCTTCTACTATCATGCACAGAGTTATGTCTTGCTCTAGCAGTAACATTTTTCATTGGCCTTTCCTTTCCATTTGATTTCCTTCTCGTTTTATGGACTGAAACATTTTCTGTAGTAATATTTTTTTTACTACACATATTTCTTATAAATTGTTTTGTGCTCTTACCCGGTGCTTTCTTCGTGACTTGACAAATCTTTTTGTTAGAGGACTGCTGCGTATTTTTTTTCACCTGCTGTCTTTGACGTTTTGCAGCCTTTATCTGTCTTTCTATTGTAGGCATGGTGAAATCTTGAAATGATCTGCAGTTGAATCTGTGGAAAAATATAATAAATAATGTTATTAACCATTATTACCAAACAGTAAATCAGTAACAGTGATCAAAAACTTAACACACTACTTGACATTTTAATTAGACGATTTTTTAGTCGTTGGCAAATTTACAATACAGAAATACCAGAAAAGAAATGACATTTATATTTATGTTACCTATGCTATTTTATATCATTTCCATGGGCTAGGAGGCTCATAGGAATGAAGGTTGCAATTTGCGATTAGCAATTAGCTCATCACAAAATAGGAATTTTTTCAAGCGTGCAGGGGTATCTCAAGAACACCCTGCTGCACCCCTGAAAAATAAATTTGGGGGCATATGGCACACCTACATGCCCTAAGGGCATGTATGGGCGTCATATGGCACCTTTTGTTTTTTGGAAAAAAATGCTTTTTGAAAAGAATTCGCAAATTACCACAAACTAGAAGTTGGTGGTAGTTTCCAAATCCTTAATATCATTTTTTACATATTTTTTGTTTGATACATTGCATTTAAGGAATCGTAAAATTTGCAAATCCTTCAGTGCAATCGCAAAATAAGGAATAGCAAATTTTGAATTAAGGACATTTTAAGTCATTTCCATATGTGCAGTGTTTTGAAATTATGATTTGAAAATCGTTTTTGGGGAAAAGTAATGGTTTGCAAATTTATGACAAGGACATAATGGTGTATGCTTCTCTATAAGGCATTTCAGTGTCTCTGATGTCATTTTTCCCATATTACATTATAAGACCTTTCCCCATGGAGCACATTCCTTGTAAATATGCTCCCACCTGAGCATGGCGAATTTAGATTTTGACTGTTTGAGTCACATAACCATGTTAAAAGTGACCCAAAAAAATTGCAAACGTTTTAAAAAAACACATTCATGTGTCTTAAGGACATTTTAAGTCATTTCCCCATGGACAGTGTTTTCTAAGTGGCGCAAAAGAGGCATACACCTATCATAAATCTGTCCCTAGCATTTTAAATGATTAATTCAGGATGACAATAAGATGTGGCCTATCCAGAGGTTTGTTTAAGGTGAGGCCTACTCAGGATTGCAGATTAAAGTTACGCTTGATGAAGAATACAGAGGAGATAATACATGTAAAGCTCTACCAATGAAGTAAGTGATGTCAACTTCATTGCGCCAGTCATCATAAATGTATCCCTAAGCTTCTTATCTTCTTAGACATCAACCGCCATATGTATCATATAACTATTTTGCATTTCCAAAATAGCGAATTTTAAGGAATAAATAGCGATTCTTTACCATTCCAAATTTGCGATGAGCAAATTGCTAATTGCAAATTACCCATTCATTTCCATGGGCTAGGAGGCTCATATAAATGAAGGTGCAATTTGCGATTAACAATTTGCTCATCGCAAATTAGGAATTTTTCCAAAGCTGCAGGGGTGTCTCAATAACACCCTGCTGCACCCCTGAAAAAGAAATTTGGGGGCATATGGCGCACATAAATGTTAACAACATTCCTTTACCTCAAAAACGATTTTCAAATCATAATTTCAAAACACTGCACATGGGAAAATTACTTAAAATGTCCTTAAGACACATAAAAGCGTTTTTTGATTGCCTTTGCAGCATGTTTGTATCACTTTTAACATGGCTATGTAACACAAACATTCAAAATCTAAATTTGCCATGCACAGGTGGGAGCATATTTACAAGCAATTTGCGCCACAGACAAAGGTCTTACACTAAAATGGGAAAAATAACATCAGGGACAGTCAATTGCCTTATAAAGAAGCATACACCATTATGTCCTTGTCATAAATTTAAAAACAATTCCTTTTCCCCAAAAACGATTTTCAAATCATAATTTCAAAACACTGCACATGGGAAAATGACTTAAAATGTCCTTAAGACACATGAAAGCGTTTTTTGATTGCCTTTCCAGCATGGTTGGGTCACTTTTAACATGGCTATGTAACACAAACATTTAAAATCTAAATTTACCATGCACAGGTGGGAGCATATTTACAAGCAATTTGCGCCACAGAGAAAAGTCAGGGACAGTCAATTGCCTTATAAAGAAGCATACACCATTATGTCCTTGTCATAAATTTAAAAACAATTCCTTTACCTCAAAAACGATTTTCAAATCATAATTTCAAAACACTGCACATGGGAAAATTACTTAAAATGTCCTTAAGACACATAAAAGCGTTTTTTGATTGCCTTTCCTGCATGGTTGGGTCACTTTTAACATGGCTATGTAACACAAACATTCAAAATCTAAATTTTCCATGCACAGGTGGGAGCATATTTACAAGCAATTTGCGCCACATAATTCATAATTTTCTCCTTAAAGCACACTATTCTCTAAATTAAAGAAATATTTTCTCACCTTAGCAAATACTTTGAGTTTGAAAACAGTCTCAGAAACACACCAATTTGTCTTCAGCAGAGCAAAAGGTATGCACTCCAGAGTCTGCAGCTATCAAAAGCACAGAAATGCTGTAATTCTTCACACATATTTCTCATGTCACCCAATCAAAACTCTTCCCTCACTTTTTTTCAAATGAAAACCCTTCCCCCCTCTGCCCTTTCTGTCTTTTCTGCATGGCAACCACCTCTTGGAAGACTTCTGGTGTTTGCAAGTTCACACAACTTTGTTGCAATTGAACTCTGAACTCTCAGTGCACCTGCATATCCAGTGCATTCTTTCATTTAATGATTTTTTATTGACCATTCAAAATACATCTTTCAAAGAACACATCCGTGCACCCTAACTTTCTGTTTTCAGCAATCAAAATCCACCAATCACTGTTACTGCTTCATGAACACAGAAACTCCACAGTTTTTTTCATTTTAAACTCTCATTTTTTCAACTGCCATTTCATTGCCACACTTCATCTGACTGCAGGAGAACCTTATCTCACCATGTTTTCTGTCTGGATTGTTGGACATAGTTATATTCACTGGGCTCAAAGGTACGTTGAAAACAGGAAATTACCTAACCTCAATTTACAAGATGTGGAAATTAAGTGGTTTGGCCACAGAGGATTAAAATGTCACCAGTTGATACCATTGGTGAAAACCTTTATGCATTTGCCCAAACCTGACCTGTTAATTGTGCACTGTGGAGGTAATGACTTGGGCACTTTGACTGGTGTAGGTCTGGAAATGCTTTTAAAGGACACCTTTGAGCAATTAATGGCACTTTTTCCTCAGACTGCCTTGGTATATTCAAATATATGCCAAAGACAGAAATGGAGGTGGTCAAACCAATTTTGTCCACAAATTGAGAAGTCGAGGAAGCATGTAAACAAATCTGTTTCAGCTTACATGAGAGACCATGGAATGGGCTCCCTGTACAACAATAACTTGCGTTACTACATGCAAGATATCTACAGAGGAGATGGAGTTCACTTCTCAGATGAGGGCAACAGAGTTTTCACTCTGAATTTAAGAATGTGCATTGGTACCTACTTATAAGTACCTAAATGTACCATAAACCCAAAAGCTCTTCTCAGAGCTACCCTACATCTGATCACTCACAATTATTATTTTACTCTAACATTTTTCACTAATTTCCAACAAAGTACGCTCCCTGGGGCGCTACCCGGTACGCGAACCGGGAGCTAACCTCGCGAAATTTTTTTAAAAAATGTTTTTTTTTCGCACATATAAGCCTCCTCAGCCACCCTCAGAAAACCTAGGGGGTCAAGATAACTCTACCGTGCCCCCTTCTACCCATTCTGAACATTATTTGCCCTCCATCTTGTATCTTAATTCGACCGAAACACAAAATGGTGGACTCCCGGAACGCTTAAGGTTCGCGAACCGGGGCGCTCAACGGTTCGCGTACCGGGTCGCTCTCTGGGAAGCGCACCATCAAAAAAGGTGGGAAAGTAGTTCACAGAAAAGCCACTGGAGACAATTTCACCAAATATAGATTAGCTCATACTACATACCAATCCCTACCATTTTCACAAATTTGATTGGAATTCCATTTAGTCATTTAGCCTGTAGACCTCTCTAAATACCCTGAGGTAAATTACTTCACAAAACACATCTGAAGTGTTGGAATTGACAACCAATGAAAATGTTACTTTCATTTTCTATTTTTTTTACCTGACATTTCATTGGTTATATACCTGAATATATATAAAGGAAGAGAAGAAAACACAGCCATTTTGACTACTACTTCTTGCTGTACATTTCAATAGTATTTTCACTAATTCCTTCAACTTCTTTCTAAAGGTAAGTTTTTATTTTTAAAACTGAAGTATATTGTGCACTATAAGTTAATATGGTAAACTTTTTCTGATAGATATATACTATCCCTCTGTAGTAGTTATAGATTTAGAGAGACTTCTCTGTTATAGTTATGGATGGAGTTAGGCTTCTCTTGTATAATTATGAATTTACTTACGTTAAATCACATACACTTTTTTATATTCCTACTTCCACTCTGATACTATACACTGCCCAAAGATAAATTCACTGATAAAAAATGCCTATCTAAAATTATTCCCAACATTGCCCTATCTCTACTAATATATATTTTTTTAATCCAAATTTCAGGCAAAATGGAAGGCGAAAACCAAGTTTCTTTTGAAATGGACCTGCAAGAGAGCAGCCAAGAATTGATTGATACAATTGATCAAATTGACATTGAATTTTTCGATGAAACTTGGGACAATGAACTACTACAATGTGTACAAGCAGTAGATAACCTCCTTGCAAATGAGGACATTTTACACCCTCAGAGACTACAATGTATATTCCATGATAATTATGAAATTTCTAACAATGAAATGTTAGAAAGTTTAATAAATTATGAAACACAATCACATTAAAAAAAACATGCTTAAAAAATAAAGAAAATAAAAAATAATCAACAAAAACAACAATCAATTAACATACAGCATTTGAAAAGTCTATCATTCATTTTTCATTGCAGTACGCTGCCCAGAACGCTTCCCGGTTCGCGGACCGGGCGCTCCCCACGCAAAAAAAACAAAATCATTTTTTTGGGTTTTTTGCCCCGCGGGGCCCTTTTAAAACCTCCACATTAAACCTAGGGGGTCAAGGAGGATCTAGTATGCCCCCTTATGGTCATTTTCGCCTTTGTTTTGGCCTCCTCTTGTCTCTCAATCCTACCGAGAGACAAGATGGCGGCCGCTCCGGACTGTTTAGAATGTTGACAGACACCGGAGAGCCAATCAGCTTAGCTACGCGAAGTTCCGGTACGCTTAAGGTCCGCGGACCGGAGCGCTGCCCGGAGCGCGCTTACAGATATATATCTTTTTTTAAACGTTAATTTCTCAAAATCCACTGGAGCACATATATTGAGACCTAGAAAAGGCACATCGGGCTACCAGTCCCTACAATTTTGCCAAGTTTCATGGAAATCCATTCAGCCGTTCGGGCTAAAAGTGAGGCCAACCGCCCTATGGAAAACTCAATGTTAAAAACACGTTTTGGGACCCCCCTTTTTTCTCGGCCCCCCCTTGACGAAACCCCCCCAAATTTCCAAGGGCTGCTCAGAAACAAAATGTTCCATTTTCCAGAAAATTTCAGCCAATTCCGTCCACAAACGCCAAAGTTATTAGACATAGAATTTTCAAAAATCCCATAGGGAAAAAATCCTAACTATATATACCTACTGGCGACCGCCAGTAGGTAATATACATATACATATATATCACCTACTGGCAGTCGCCAGTAGGTAGTTATAGTTAAGATTGTTTTCCATAGGGAAATCGCAACATTCTATTGGGAATAACTTTGGCGCCGGTTGAGGAATCTGCCTGAAATTTTCCTCAAATTTGCCTCGCGGCTCTCCGCTCCTTCCCTGAAAGTTTGGGGGGGGGATTCATCAATTGGGGGCTGAGATAAAAGGGGGGTCCCAAAATGTGTTTTCCCCATGTTAATTTCCATAGGGCGGTCGAACTCACTTTTAGCTCGAACGGCTGAATGGATTTTCACCAAACGTGGCAAAATTGTAGGGACTGGTAGCCCGATGTGCCTTTGCTATGTCTCAAGATATGTGCTCCAGAGGATTTTGAGTAATTTGGGTTTAAAAAAATATATATATCTATAGCCGCGCCCCGGTACGCGCACTGGGGAGCGCACCGGGCGCGCTACGCGACTTGCGCACGGAAAGCTGATTGGCTCTCGGGTGTCTGTAAACATTCGCAACAGTCCGCAGCGGCCGCCATCTTGTGTCTCGGTAGGATCGAGACACAAGAGGTGGCAAAAAACAAAGGGGGAAATGACCAAAAGGGGGCAGGGTACACTCCCTCTGACCCCCTAGGTTTGATGTGGGGGCCATAATAGGGTCCCGCGGGACAAACACTTTTTTTTTTCTTCGTTTTTCGCGGGGGGAGCGCCCGGTATGCGCACCAGGGAGCGTACCGGGGAGCGTACCACGGGGAAAACCCAGTGAAATAGGAAAATAATAATTTAAAGTGATTAGAGGTAGGGTAGCTCTGCATAGAGTTGTTGTGTTGTTTGGGTGTTTTAAGTACCAACATGTAGGTACCAATGCTGAGTCTTAAATTTAATGTACACCGTTTCCTCTGTAGATATCTTGCATGTTGTTACAGAAGTTATTCTGGTATATGGAATCCATATCATAGTCTGTCAGGAAAGCAGAAAGAACATGGAGGCAGGAGATGAAAAAGAGATGTCAAATACACATTGGAGATAATATAGTGGGAGAAAGGAAGTAACTATGAGCAAAATTACTATGTAACATAAAAAAGTTGCACAGTATACTATAAGTCTGACTTTATATTATAATCATTTTGGTACTATTTCATGAATTACATATAAAAAAGAATAATGTCTAGAGCAATTTTTAATTATTGAATAAAAATGTATTGCTCTGATTTTTCAAAATTTAATAACACTTCCAACATTACATCGTCAGGAATGTCCTCATTTTCAGTCCATGATTCCAATTCTTCCACACAATTAACTAAGTCTTCGTCTAGAGACTGATCCATAAAGTGCAAGTCTTCCTCAGGATTGTTTTGAATAACTATTTTGAAAGAAATATTTGCTTCTCCTTCCAAAGAAATATTTGCTTCTCCTTCCATTTTCTTGCTGTAAATTGCATAAAAAATAAATATATCAGTAGAGATAGGGCACTGTTGGGTTTAAGTTCAGACAGGTAGTTTTGATTTTTTAACAGTGAAGTTATCTTTGGGCAGTGTATGGTATCAGGCTGGAAGTAGAAATATAAAAAAGTGTATGTGATAAAGCCTAAGTAAATTAATAAGTATACAAGACAAGCCTAACTCCATCCATAACTATAACAGAGAAGCCTATCTCAATCTATAACTATTACAGAGGGATAGTATATAACTATCAGAAAATGTTTTCCAAATTAACTTAAAGTGCACAACATACTTCAGTTTTCAAAATAACATCTTACCTTTGAAAAAGAAGTTTAAGTTCTCAGTGAAAATCCTTTTGAAATGTACTTCGGGAAGTAGTAGTCAAAAAGGCTGTGTTTCCCTTTCTTTCTTTATATATATATTCATGTACATAACCAATCAAATGTCATGAAATAATAGTAGAAAATGAAAGTAACGTTTTCATTGGTTGTAAATTCTAACACTTCAGACGTGTTTTTGTCAAGTAATTCACCTCAGGATATTTAGAGAGGGCTACAGGCCAAATGGCTCAATGGAATTCCACCAAATTTGGGAAAATCGTATGGACTGGTATGTAGTATGGCCTATTCTATATTTGGTGAAAGTGTCTCCAGTGGTTTTTATGTAAATTAACTTTAAAAAATTTTTGGTAGCGCTTCCCGGTGCGCGCCCCGGTACGCGTACCGGCAGCGCTAGGAGCGACCTCCATTTTGTGTTTCGGTTGATTTGAGACAGAAAATGGAGGACAAACAATGTTGGGAATGGGTATAAGGGGGCACGGTAGGCACTCCCTGACCCTCTAGGTTTTTCTGACGGGGTCTTAGGAGGCCCATATAGGCGAAAACATTTTTTTTTGCGGGGGGAGCACCCGGTACGCGCACCGGGAAGCGTACCGGGGAGCGTACTTTGGTGAAAAATAGTGAAAAAAGTTAGAAAACGATAATCATTTGGAGTGATGAGAGGTAGGGTAGCCCTGAAAAGAGCTTTTGGGTTCTGTGGCTGATTTATGTACCTACAAGTAGGTACCAATGCACAGTCTTAAATTCAGGAGGAATATTCTATTCCCCTCATCTGAGAAGTGCACACCATCTGCTCTGTAGATATCTTGCATGTTATAACGCAAGTTGTTGTTGTATATTGAACCCATTTCATAGTCTCTCATGTAAGCAGAAACAGATTTATTCACATGTTTCCGTGCTTTCTCAAATTGTGGACAAAATTGGTTGGACCAGTTCCATTTCTGTCTTTGGCATATATTGGAATATACCATGGCAGTTTGTGGAAAAAGTGTCATCAATTGCCCAAAGGTGTCCTTTAAAAGCATCTCCAGACCTACCCCAGTCAAAGTGCCTAGGTCATTTCCACCACAGTGCAAAATTATGAGGTTAGGGTGTGGCAGATGGTAAAAGGTTTTCACCAATGGTATCAATTTTTGACATCTCCTCTTTGGCCATTCCATTTTATGTGCACATTTGGTAAATCAAGGTTGTGAAAATTTCTGGTAGCTGCATACCTTTGAGCCCAGTGAATGTAGCTATGTCCAATAATCCAGACAGAGTACATGGTGAGAGGAGGTTCTGGTGCAGTCAGATGAAGTGTAGGAATGAAATGGCAGTTGGAACAGTAGTAGTTTGCAAAAAAAAAACTGTGGAGTTTCAGTGCTCTTGAATGACAAGCAATGATTGATGGATTCAGATAGTTGAAAACTGAAAGTTAGGGTGCATGGTTCTGTTGTGTGAAAGAAGTCATTTGAATGGTTAAAAAAAGTAATTTAAAGAAAGATTGCAGTGGATAAGCTGGTGTATTGAGAGGTCAAACATGCTTGCTGATTTGATTTGCAACATTGTAGAATAAACTTTTAACCCTGGGAGCTCAGTGAGGAGGGAGTTGCTATGGTAACAGGTAGAAAGGGCTGCGGGGGGGAGGGTGTTGATTTGAAAATAGAGAGGGAAGAGTTTTGATTGGTTACCATGAGAAATATGTGTGTAGAATTAGAGGTTTTCTATGCCATTACTGATTGCAGTGCCTGGAGAACATACCTTTTGCTCTGCTAAAGAAATATTGGTGTGTGTATCTGGCACTGTTCTGAATCTCCTAAGTATTTGTAAAGGTGAGTTATGATTCATTTAGATAGAGAGTTCAGATTAAGAAGCATATTGATTTTCTTTGCTGTTGGTTTGTGCGATGCTTTTTGAAAATGCATGGTTTCTATAATTGTAAAATAGAGGATTTGTATTTTGTGAAATAGTGATGAAGTTGAATGGCTGTACATAGGACTTGCACTCTGTATCTAAAATGTTATTTTAAAAATCAATTTTAGGGTAAATCAATGGGTTTCAGTAGTGAAAATGAATGCTTGTACATAGGACATGTGTTCTGTTCCTAAAATGGTAATTGAAAAACGATTTTAGTGCAAATCAATGGGTTTCAGTAGTGAAAATGAATGCTTGTATATAGGATCTGTGCTCTGTTTCTAAAATGTTAATTGAAAAACTATTTTAGTGCAAAATCATGGTTTTTAGTAGTGAAAATGAATGCCTGTAAATAGGACCTGTGCTCTGTTTATAAAATATTAAATAAAACACGATTTTAGGGCAAATTAATGGCTTTCAGTAGTGAAAATGGTAATTGAAAAACGATTTTAGTGGCAAATCCATGGCTTTAACATTTTTAAGAAGGAATAAATAGTGTGTGCTTAATTACATAAAAATATGTGAATCTTTTACAAACATGTTACCTGTTTTACCTCAGATTGGGAAGCAGATTGAGTTTCTTTGCTGTTGGTTTGTTTAATTTTTTGGGTAATGCTTGGTAGGAATGTTTGCAAGAGATAGGAAATGTATTTTGTAAAATAGTGACTTTTCAGTACTGAAATGGAATGATTGTACTTAGGACTTGCATTGTGTTTCTAAAATGTTATTGAAAAATCGATTTTGGGGCAAATTAATAGCTTTTACATTTTTGAGAAAGAATAAAAAATGTGTGCATGATTAAGTAAAATAATTTGAAGCTTTCATAATCATGTCACCTGTGTTACCTCAGATTAGGAAGCACACTGAGAGCCTTATTTATGAGAACAGCGATGCATCACTTTTCACTGTGCACTCCTTGTGACACCAATGATGCATTATATTTAATGTATGACGCATCATGTTTCTAGGACTTACAGATAAGTCAGTATTTGTGATGTATCTGTAAGCGCAAAAGTGACGAATTGCTGGAGTGTGTCACAAAAATGACGCAACTCCAGCAATGCATCCTTTCACATGGGGAAAGCTCAATGTGAAAGCGTTTGCCTCAGTCTTACGCCTGCTGTTAGGCAGATGCAAGATTTTGACGTAACAGTGTCCTAAAAGTGACGCAGTGAAATCTCATAGATTTCACTGCGTCACTATTACGAGGCTTTTTGCGGGGGAATGCCCCCTCTGTGTACAATACACCTGACAGAGGTATAATGTGGCGCAGAGGTTTAAAAAGTGATGCATCTACCTACATGCATCACTTTTTAAATATGGCGCAAAAAGGCACATGTTTTATGCCGCCGATGCGTCACAAAAAGTGACGCATCAGCAGTGCAAAACTGACGCAGGGCTTCATAAATGAGGTTCATCTTTTTTTGCACAGTACTCCAGTTTAGTCGTGTCTACTGCACTCTTGGACACAAGCCTCACCTTTTGTGCTCCCCTGGACAGGCTTCATCTCATCTGCACTCCTGCTTAGGTGTCAGAATCCTTTCACATGGGGAAAGCCCCATGTGAAAGCGTTTGCCTCAGTCTTACGCCTGCTGTGAGGCAGGTGCACGATTTTGATGTAACAGTGTCCTAAAAGTGACGCAGTGAAATCTCATAGATTTCACTGCGTCACTATTACGAGGCTTTTTGCGGGGGAATGCCCCCTCTGTGTACAATACACTTGACAGAGGTATAATGTGGCGCAGAGGTTTAAAAAGTGAAGCATCTATCTACATGCGTCACTTTTTAAATATGGCGCAACAAGGCACATGTTTTATGCCGCCGATGCGTCACAAAAAGTGACGCATCAGCAGTGGAAAACTGATGCAGGGCTTTATAAATGAGGCTCATCTTTTTTTTGCACACTACTCCAGTTTAGTCCTGTCCACTGCACTCTTGGACACAAGCCTCACCTTTTGTGCTCCCCTGGACAGGCTTCATCACATCTGCACTCCTGCTTAGGCCTCATAATCTTTTCTTAGAATAATATTTGAAAAACAGAGAAAAGGTCATATGTATAAGCTTTTCATTACACTAGTAAAACATTTTTGTGGCAAATTAATGAGTTTTACATTTTTGAGAAAAAATAAATAGTAGGACCTGCACTGTGTTTCTAAAATGTTATTGAAAAATCGATTTTGGGACAAATCAATGGCTTCTACATTTTTGAGAAAGAATAAATAGTGTGTGTATGATTACATTAAAAAAATTGAAATTTTCACAATCATGTCACCTGTGTTACCTCAGATTAGGAAGGACACTGAGCTTCTTAGCTGTTGGTTTGTGTAATTTTTTTGTTAATGCTTGGTAGGATTGTTTGCAAGAGAGAGGAAATGTATTTTGTAAAATAGTGAGTTTTCAGTACTGAAATGGAATGCTTGTACTCCAGCAATGCATCCTTTCACATGGGGAAAGCTCCATGTGAAAGCGTTTGCCTTAGTCTTATACCTGCTGTAATGCAGGCGCAAGATTTTGACGTAACAGTGTCCTAAAAGTGACGCAGTGAAATCTCATAGATTTCACTGCGTCACTATTACTAGGCTTTTTGCGGAGAAATGACCCCTCTGTGTACATTACACCTGACAGAGGTATAATGTGGCGCAGAGGTTTAAAAAGTGATGTATCTGCCTACAGGCGTCACTTTTTAAATATGGCGCAACAAGGCACATGTTTTATGACGCCGATGCGTCACAAAAAGTGACGCATCAGTAGCGCAAAACTCACGCAGGGCTTTATAAATTAGGCTCATCTTTTTTTGCACACTACTCCAGTTTAGTCCTGTCCACTGCACTCTTGGACGCAAGCCTCTTCTTTTGTGCTCCCCTGAACAGGCTTTATCACATCTGCACTCCTGCTTAGGCCTCATAATCTTTTTTTACAATAACATTTGAAAAACTGAGAAAAGGTCATATATATAAGCTTTTCATTACACTAGTAAAACAATTTTGTGGCAAATTAATGAGTTTTACATTTTTGAGAAAGAATAAATAGTAGCACCTGCACTGTGTTTCTAAAATGTTATTGAAAAATCAATTTTGGGACAAATGAATGGCTTCTACATTTTTGAAAAAGAATAAATAGTGTGTGCATGATTACATAAAAAATTTTGAACTTTTCACAATCATGTCACCTGTGTTACCTCAGATTAGGAAGCACACTGAGCTTCTTTGCTGTTGGTTTGTGTCATTTTTTTGGTAATGCTTGGTAGGATTGTTTGCAATAGAGAGGAAATGTATTTTGTAAAATAGTGAGTTTTCAGTACTGAAATGGAATGCTTGTACTCCAGCAATGCATCCTTTCACATGGTGGAAAGCTCCCTGTGAAAGCGTTTGCCTCAGTCTTATGTCTGCTGTGAGGCAGGCGCAAGATTTTGACGTAACAGTGTCCTAAAAGTGACGCAGTGAAATCTCATTGATTTCACTGCGTCACTATTACGAGACTTTCTGCGGAGAAATGACCCCTCTGTGTACATTACACCTGACAGAGGTATAATGTGGCGCGGAGGTTTAAAAAGTGACGCATCTACCTACATGCGTCACTTTTTAAATATGGCGCAACAAGGCACATGTTTTATGCCGCCGATGCGTCACAAAAAGTGACGCATCAGCAGTGGAAAACTGATGCAGGGCTTTATAAATGAGGTTCATCTTTTTTTTGCACACTACTCCAGTTTAGTCCTGTCCACTGCACTCTTGGACACAAGCCTCACCTTTTGTGCTCCCCTGGACAGGCTTCATTACATCTGCACTCCTGCTTAGGCCTCATAATCTTTTTTTAGAATAACATTTGAAAAACAGCGTAAAGGTCATATGTATAAGCTTTTCATTACACTACTGAAACATTTTTGGGGCAAATTAATGTCTTTTACATTTTTGAGGAAGAATAAATAGTGTGTGCATGATTACATAAAAAAATTTGACCTTTTCACAATCATGTCACCTGTGTTACCTCAGATTAGGAAGTAGATTGTGCAGATGAGGTGAGGCATGTCCAGAGGGACAGAGGAGGTGAGGCCTGTGTTCAAGACTGTAGTGGTGGAGAGGCTTTTCTTGGAGAGCGTAGGTGGTGAGACCTGTGTCTAAGAGTGCAGTGGACTAGGCTTCATGAAGCCTATCCCCCACTGCACTCTTAGACACAGGTCTCAAGTTCTTTGCACCCGTGGACAGATCTCTCTTCTACTATACTCTTCAATAGGGGCCATACCTCTTGTGCACCCCTAGACAATCCTTACCTCATCTGCAACCCTGAATAGACTTCAACTAATTGGCATGCTTAGACAAGCCTCAGCTTATTTACACCCTTGGACATGCGTCACCTCATCTGCACCTACTTACTATTAATTATACTCAATACATTGAGGCCTGTTCAGAGGACAGAGATGAGGTAAGGCTTGTCCAAGGGTGAGAGGAGGTTAGTCCTCTCCACTGTAGTCATGGACACTGAATGCTTGTACATAGGACCTGCACTGTGTGTCTAAAATGTTATTTAAAAAACAATTTTAGTGAAAAACAATGACTTTTAGTTTTTTGAGAAGGAATAAATAGTGTCTGCATGATTAAATACATATATGTCATCCTTTCATAAAAATGTCACCTGTGTTACCTTAGATTAGGAAGTAGATTATGGTGATGAGGTGAGGCATGTCCAGAGGGACAGACGAGGTGAGGCCTGTGTTCAAGACTGTAGTGGGAGAGAGGCCTTTCCTGGAGAACATAAGTGGTGAAGCCTGTGTGTAAGAGTGCAGTGGACTAGACTTCATGAAGCTTATCTCATACTGCACTCTTAGACACAGGTCTCACTTTCTTTGTACCTGTGGACATACCTCTCTTTCACTACACTCTTTAATACAGGTCTCACCTCTTCTGCACCACTGGAGAATCCTCACTTGATCTGTAACCCTGAATAGACCGTTTGCTTTTTGTCATTGCTTTGTTGTTTGATAATAGTGGTCTATAATGTGCTATTTTTTTCTTTAACACAGATTGAAAACAAGATTTCAAGAGTAAGGAAAGATGCCCTCAAGGCAAAGAACAAGAAAAAATGAAATACGGTTACAAACAAAAACAGCATCGAAATTACAGCAGTCCTCCACAACAAAGACTTCAAAAAACAGGAAAGAAGCTCCTGGTAAGATAACTAAGTCTTTCTTACGGAACATATGTAGAACAAAAAAAATGTTGGACAGCATGTAGAAAAAGAGAAGGAGAGAGTAAGTTTGAAAAGGAAGGAGAGGCCCTCAAAAAATCTTACTACTGGAGCAGGAGAGAATAATATGTATCGGAATAGAAGGCAGAATCAGTTTAGAGACATTCGTAAACGAATGTTTCGCAATAGGGTGGTTTTAAATTTGTTAAAAAACATTAGGAAAGGAAAACAGAAAGCTGCTTTTTATTAGAAAAAGAAAAATGTAGAGAAGATTGTTGATCAGGCTTTTGAAGTTAAGAAAAAATTATTTATTTTAATAATCAATAGAATTAGGACACATAACAACACAATTGATGTTTTTAAATCAAACAGTAGATGGAAAAGAGTAATTAATCGGACTAATTTTTGTAAAGTTTTTTCAGGAGAATGGATGCACAGTTCAAGTTGTGAGCCATTTTGTAATGAGGAGAGTTACTTTCAGGAGAATGATTTAGTGCATGCAGTTGACACCAGTGGTCGAGCATATGAGGTGTAAGACGGTTGTCCGATTGAAAAAGAGAAACTTGTGCCTAGAGAACCAGAAGAGGTGTTAACTGATGAAGTTTTAGGGAGACGTACTAAGGGTCTAGTGTACACTTGGAAGTGTAGTCGTATTTGTAGTGTGCGACAGGAATCAATTGATTTGTTTTGTAATTTCTTACGTACATATAGTAAGAAAAGTCTGAAGCAGAAAATGAAGTTGTTGCAAGATTTAGATCCTTGCAGAGTGAGAGAAAAGACAGGTTTGCAAGGCCATTCACTGGCTTGTCTTTCTAGAAAAGTCTGTCAAAGTGTTTTTCATCATTTTAGGATGTTAGCAGTGCATCATAGCAAATTGAGGAAATTAGTGAGAATGTTGTATTATGCAAAAAGTCCAGCACTTAAGCTTAAACAATTAAACAGTGCTCTTTTGCATGGAACTGAATTAGATGTGAAGAAGATTTGTGAAGAAATTGAGATTTCTTATTTTGGTGAAAAAGAGGACAGTGTAGAAATTGACACAGAAATTCAAGGTATTGTGGAAAACAATGTACAGATTTCAAGTACAGAAATGTTTGACCAGGAAATTACCAGGTTTAAGGTGAAATCAAGTGAAAGGCCGAATTTTACTTGTGTGTGTTCTCGGCGAACTCATTATAAGCATCAAACTAGATTAGTTGATTTATACGTAAAAAGTGAAATGATAAATAATTATGAGTGGAAGGATTTTGCGACTTATTTGTGGGTGGAGAATTAATTTGATTTGAGTTCTGATCAGCGTATTTGTAAATATTGTTATGATAAATTAAATCAAAACAGAATGCCTGCTAGAGCTGTTCATAATAATCTGGAGTTGGTAGACATTCCTCCTGAATTAATGGATTTAAATACATATGAGTCTATTTTGATTCAATGTGTCCATCCTTTTCAGGCTATTGTTCGCATGGAGCCTAAGATAGGGAAATTGCCTCCTTCAAATTTACAGAGAGGATTAAAGGGAAGAGTTGTTTATTTGCCTCTAAATTTCAAGAAAAATATTGATACCATTGGTGTAGAGAAAGTGGAAGAGGAACCTCTGGTTATTCTAGTTAATGGGGTTCCGACAAAGAGTAAGGAAATCTGGCAAGATTTAGTGGATGTTAGGAAAGTCAAAAAGGCAACGTTGTATTTGGTCAAAAACAATGAGTACTACAAACATGTATGTGTTGAAGCAGAGGAAACAGCTGCAGATGAAGACAGTGATTGTTCAGCTGGCCAAATTGAAAAAGTTGATGTATCAAGAAGTGAAGAAATATATGAACATTATACTGTTCATCCTTTGCATTCCAAAGAAGTGATGGGGAATGCAATTGACTTGTTTCAAATGAAAGCAGCAAAAGGAAGTCCCATTAGTGTATGGGAAGAAAGTTTGGAAGCTTGTTGTTGTCCACATTTATTTCCAACAGGTCGAGGTGGACGATATGACGATCGACCACTTCAAATTCCTGCATCTGAATACCGAACTGTAAGATTATATGCTGAAGATCCAAGGTTTCGTCAATGCATTCCCTATTTGTTTCATCTGTATGAAAGTGACTTGTCTGGGCTTTCTTATGCAGCAAACCATATACTGAAAAGTGGAGCACATTTGCAAAATGTTTCGGCGAGGGACTTTATGGAGAAAGTGAATCTGCAAGATAATATTTTGGAATCTCATTTAATCAATCTCATGGCTTGTCAGCGTGGTACAAACGAGTGTTGGTTCCGTCGTCATGGGGAATTGAAAGGTATGCTAAGAAACCTAGGAACTCCTACATGGTTCCTCACTCTTAGCTGTGCCGAGTATGCATGGGACGACTTTAACACAGATTGAAAACAAGATTTCAAGAGTAAGGAAAGATGCCCTCAAGGCAAAGAACAAGAAAAAATGAAATACGGTTACAAACAAAAACAGCATCGAAATTACAGCAGTCCTCCACAACAAAGACTTCAAAAAACAGGAAAGAAGCTCCTGGTAAGATAACTAAGTCTTTCTTACGGAACATATGTAGAACAAAAAAAAATGTTGGACAGCATGTAGAAAAAGAGAAGGAGAGAGTAAGTTTGAAAAGGAAGGAGAGGCCCTCAAAAAATCTTACTACTGGAGCAGGAGAGAATAATATGTATCGGAATAGAAGGCAGAATCAGTTTAGAGACATTCGTAAACGAATGTTTCGCAATAGGGTGGTTTTAAATTTGTTAAAAAACATTAGGAAAGGAAAACAGAAAGCTGCTTTTTATTAGAAAAAGAAAAATGTAGAGAAGATTGTTGATCAGGCTTTTGAAGTTAAGAAAAAATTATTTATTTTAATAATCAATAGAATTAGGACACATAACAACACAATTGATGTTTTTAAATCAAACAGTAGATGGAAAAGAGTAATTAATCGGACTAATTTTTGTAAAGTTTTTTCAGGAGAATGGATGCACAGTTCAAGTTGTGAGCCATTTTGTAATGAGGAGAGTTACTTTCAGGAGAATGATTTAGTGCATGCAGTTGACACCAGTAGTCGAGCATATGAGGTGTAAGATGGTTGTCCGATTGAAAAAGAGAAACTTGTGCCTAGAGAACCAGAAGAGGTGTTAACTGATGAAGTTTTAGGGAGACGTACTAAGGGTCTAGTGTACACTTGGAAGTGTAGTCGTATTTGTAGTGTGCGACAGGAATCAATTGATTTGTTTTGTAATTTCTTACGTACATATAGTAAGAAAAGTCTGAAGCAGAAAATGAAGTTGTTGCAAGATTTAGATCCTTGCAGAGTGAGAGAAAAGACAGGTTTGAAAGGCCATTCACTGGCTTGTCTTTCTAGAAAAGTCTGTCAAAGTGTTTTTCATCATTTTAGGATGTTAGCAGTGCATCATAGCAAATTGAGGAAATTAGTGAGAATGTTGTATTATGCAAAAAGTCCAGCACTTAAGCTTAAACAATTAAACAGTGCTCTTTTGCATGGAACTGAATTAGATGTGAAGAAGATTTGTGAAGAAATTGAGATTTCTTATTTTGGTGAAAAAGAGGACAGTGTAGAAATTGACACAGAAATTCAAGGTATTGTGGAAAACAATGTACAGATTTCAAGTACAGAAATGTTTGACCAGGAAATTACCAGGTTTAAGGTGAAATCAAGTGAAAGGCCGAATTTTACTTGTGTGTGTTCTTGGCGAACTCATTATAAGCATCAAACTAGATTAGTTGATTTATACGTAAAAAGTGAAATGATAAATAATTATGAGTGGAAGGATTTTGCTACTTATTTGTGGGTGGAGAATTAATTTGATTTGAGTTCTGATCAGCGTATTTGTAAATATTGTTATGATAAATTAAATCAAAACAGAATGCCTGCTAGAGCTGTTCATAATAATCTGGAGTTGGTAGACATTCCTCCTGAATTGATGGATTTAAATACATATGAGTCTATTTTGATTCAATGTGTCCATCCTTTTCAGGCTATTGTTCGCATGGAGCCTAAGATAGGGAAATTGCCTCCTTCAAATTTACAGAGAGGATTAAAGGGAAGAGTTGTTTATTTGCCTCTAAATTTCAAGAAAAATATTGATACCATTGGTGTAGAGAAAGTGGAAGAGGAACCTCTGGTTATTCTAGTTAATGGGGTTCCGACAAAGAGTAAGGAAATCTGGCAAGATTTAGTGGATGTTAGGAAAGTCAAAAAGGCAACGTTGTATTTGGTCAAAAACAATGAGTACTACAAACATGTATGTGTTGAAGCAGAGGAAACAGCTGCAGATGAAGACAGTGATTGTTCAGCTGGCCAAATTGAAAAAGTTGATGTATCAAGAAGTGAAGAAATATATGAACATTATACTGTTCATCCTTTGCATTCCAAAGAAGTGATGGGGAATGCAATTGACTTGTTTCAAATGAAAGCAGCAAAAGGAAGTCCCATTAGTGTATGGGAAGAAAGTTTGGAAGCTTGTTGTTTTCCACATTTATTTCCAACAGGTCGAGGTGGACGATATGGCGATCGACCACTTCAAATTCCTGCATCTGAATACCGAACTGTAAGATTATATGCTGAAGATCCAAGTTTTCGTCAATGCATTCCCTATTTGTTTCATCTGTATGAAAGTGACTTGTCTGGGCTTTCTTATGCAGCAAACCATATACTGAAAAGTGGAGCACATTTGCAAAATGTTTCGGCGAGGGACTTTATGGAGAAAGTGAATCTGCAAGATAATATTTTGGAATCTCATTTAATCAATCTCATGGCTTGTCAGCGTGGTACAAACGAGTGTTGGTTCCGTCGTCATGGGGAATTGAAAGGTATGCTAAGAAACCTAGGAACTCCTACATGGTTCCTCACTCTTAGCTGTGCCGAGTATGCATGGGACGACTTACTTCAATTTCTACGAGAGGCAAATGCAAATATTCAAAATATAGAATTCAAAACTGCTGGAGAACTGTGTTCTTTGGATCCAGTGAATGTATGCAGATATTTCAATCATAGATTTGAAGCTATGATGTCTTTTATTACCAACAAAAAAAATCCTCCCCTTGGAGAGGTTTTGGATTTCTTTTGGAGAAAGGAGTATCAAGCGAGAGGTGCTCCTCATATACATATGTTGTTGTGGATTAAAGATGCACCCAAATTTGAAACAGATTCGGATGAGACAGTGATGAGCTTCATTGAAGAGTATTCAACATGTGCTGTTATGAAAACTACAGAAGAAAACAGTTTAAGGCAACAAGTTTTATGTTTTCAATCCCATCGTTGTGGAAAGTACTGTCGTCGAAAATTCAGAAACAAGGACAAGTTCTACACAAAATTTCGTTTCGGCTTTCCACGACCAGTGATTTCTAAAGGAAGAGTAAATAATTTGATGTCTTCTCTGCGACATAATGTGACGAGGAAATCACCAAAAAATACATACAATTTAAAAAGAAACGAAGACTCCAAGTACATCAACGACTACAACCCAGTGATTTTGTCCATGTGGAATGCTAACATGGATATTCAATTCGTTGCTGACAACTCTATTTCTGTGGCTCGATATGTGACGTCTTACATCACAAAAAAAGAAAAGTCAGAACTGAAGGAAATGTGGGAGGACATTTCACATGAAAAGAGTCTAAGCAAGAAATTATATAGTTACTGTCTGAAGATGTTGTCGCATCGAGAAATTGGAGCATATGAATGTTCTGATCGATTGTCATCAGCAAGTCTCTATGCCAAATCTAGAACCATCATTTGGATAAGTCTAGGTCTTGCTGCAACACGAAACAGAGTTTTGAAATCTGTACAAGAGATAGAGTATTTGGCAGAGAAAGAACCAGAAAGCACAGATATTTTGAAGACAAACATGTTGGATACATACTATCCAAATAGAAGTCCTCACCTTGAGAACGCTTGTCTCTATGAAGTTCTGCAAAGATATATTTATAAGAGGAACATCAGAGAAGATATCATTAATGGAATATATGCTGTCATTGGATGTGAAGGATGTTTAGTGAAACAGAGAAAAGGTAATTTGATTAATCATCGAAAATTGAGTTGTGAAAATCCAGATAAAAGATAATTTTAGTATTTGGCTCTTTTTCAACTCTTTAAACCATGGCGTAAAGAAGAGGAACTACTTGGAGATTTTCTCTGTTATGAAGACTCTTTTAATGCAACCAAGGATACCATGGAATGTCCTTTTTCCAAATTATCTGCAAATGTTGAATGAAGAAATAGAGCAAGAAGCAACAATTGCTGCAGAGATTGCGAGAGACAGTTCTCAAGACAGTCAGAGTTCTGCTTCATTGAGTCAGGATCCACTAGGAGGACCAATTATCCAAAATGAAGCTGCCACTGCCATGGATAAGGTGGAAAGAGCTATGGAACAAGCTCAAGAGGATGTAATTAATTTAGAAGATTTGGTGAAACAATTAAACCTCGAGCAGAAACAGATATATGACGAAGTCACAGAAGAGGTTGAACATGGATTCAGTCATGAGAAGAAAGAGTGCTCATGTACATCATTTAAGCCTGCCCGACTGTACGTGAGTGGAGAGGCGGGAACTGGAATAAGTTTTCTGATTAAAGCAATTAAAGTGGAGAGGCGGGAACTGGTGGAGAGGCGGGAACTGGAATAAGTTTTCTGATTAAAGCAATTGCAACTTATCTGCAGAAAAGGACTGAATCACCGTTGTCTTGTGTTGTTACCGCTCCAACTGGGCTGGCAGCACATAATATTAAAGGGATTACTTTACATCGTTTACTGATGCTGCCAGTGTAGCATGATAACAAATTGCAATACCACAAGCTATCTGGAGATGCGTGTTGTGAAGTTTCGAGAATCCTGAAGAAAATGAAACTTCTTATCATTGATGAAGTAAGCATGGTCTCAAATCTAATGCTTGCTTTTGTGCATTTGAGAATGCAAGAAATTCTTAGAACAGACTATGATGTCTTATTTGGAGGAAAACACATTATCGTTTTTGGAGATCTACTGCAGTTGACTCCAGTGAAAGGTCAACCAGTGTTTAAAATGGTCACGCATGAAGATACCAGGAAGTGCCTAGGAAGCATTGGAAACGTTAATATATGGTTAAATTTCAAATATGCAGAACTACTCCAAAATATGCGGCAGGCAAAGGATGAAGATTATAAAAATATTCTACAAGATGTAAGAATCAGAAAAATAAGTCAGCATGGGAAAGAAGCTTTACTTGGACGATTAATTTCTAATTTGTACCCAAATGAAAACATTCTTCCAGAGAATATTTTTAAGAAAATTAACGAAAAGAAATCTGGCATATGTTTGATGCCTACTCTGAAAGAATGTTCCATGTTCAACAACAAAATGTTAAAGTTAGAAAATGAAGAGATAGTGAAACTGGAAGCTATAGATAAAATAGAGCATATGGGAGCAACAATTATTTTGTCAGAAAATTTGAAATCAAAATTGGATTCATTAGAGAAGACTATATCTAAAACTGCTGGTTTTGAAAAGACTCTGAATGTGTGTTTAAATAGTCGTATCATTTTGAGAAGGAATTTAAATGTTGAAAGATGTCTGGTAAATGGAGCAATGGGTCATGTTGTTGGTTTTGTGAATTACAAAAATAGAGATGGAATTGAAATTTTAAAAATTTAATTTGATGGCATTGACGAAATAGAACAAATTTGTCATTGTTCAGCTAGATTTTTGCTAGTGAAAGACTTATATGTTCGCCGAAAACAGTTTCCTGTTTGTTTGGCATATGCAGTGACAATTCATAAATCTCAAGGTTTAAGTGTAGATAGTGCTTTGGTGAACATTGGAAGTTCTGTGTTTAAAGAGGGTATGGCATATGTGGCATTATCAGGAGTCAGAACTTTATCAGGATTGTACTTGATTGAGTGTGATGAAACAAAGATTTGTGCTGATCTAGATTGTGTTAAAGAATACAATAGGTTAAGAAGAGAGTATGCTCCACATTTGCCTCAATATCCTCTGCTTGAAAAACGTGTGGTAGGCCGAAAAAGAAGAAATGAGATTAATTGCAGTGAGGTACTAGCAAAAAGGCAAAAAGTAGATAAAACTGTAATTGTAAGGAGAAAGAAAAAGGATTCTGTTGAAGATGTTGGATTTCAGCTTGAAAACAGTTCTGGTGTCAACTGCTATGCTAATGTAGTAGTTAATGTTGTCTTCAAAATTCACAAAAACAGATTGTCGAAAATCGGGATCAAACTTTGTGCTGTTTATTGAATTTTGTGTTAGAGAAATGTAGCAGTGATAGAGCAAAAATAGAAAGTGTTTCAGAAATTAGAAATCTTCTAGACATATGTTCTGGTCAAAATCAATTTTCACAGATAATTCAGCAGGATTGTCAGGAATTTTTAATGTATATGTTTGATGTATTGGAAGATGAAGGAGTAGATATAAAAAATCTTTTTAATCTTTCTTATCAATGGCAACATGACTGTGATAACTGTACTTCATCAAGTACTACTAGTTAAAGCAGCTGATCACAATATGGTGTGTACCCAATGTAAGTCTGCAATGCTGTCCACATTATTTCTACAAAGTTATGGTCACTATGTCATTTTAATGTTCCAACGATGTAGACCTGATGGAACGAAATTGACAACTTCTATTAAAAATGTTGTGGCTTCTCAGTTATCAATTTCAGGAAGAACGTTTGGAACTGTAGCTATTATTTATTATGACGGTCCTTTAACAACATCAGGGCATTACACATGTTATTTAAAAAGTTGTAAAGGTTGGACCCTTTGTAACGATACTCATTTGACTTTTAAACAACGTTTGCCTTTTGACTTAAAAAATTCATATCTAGTGTTTTTAGAACCGAAATTTAAGTAAAGGTAATTGGCCTATGAAGACGGGAGCAGTTAATAAAGGTTAGTTTGCTATTTAAAAACGGTAATTTCAGAGTTTCTTTTAATTAATTTGAAAGTTTGCTCATACATCTAACACTATTTGGCCTAAAGGAAAAGTTAAGGAATGAGCAAAGAGTCATGAGTGAAAAAAAGGAGTATATGAAAATAATGAAAATATTTCAGATGTTCTTGGAGCTTTTCTTCTAGAAAGTCGATGAAATGGAATTTTTAGTAAACTTTCCAACGAGAAGTGGACCTTCATGATATACTATTTGGCCTAAAGGAAAAGTAAGTGAATCAAAGATTAGTGTATATTTGTTATTTGTAACTTTGGATGGGTTTTTTTAAAACACAATCTTTGTGATTGTGTTTTTTTTTCCCCCGCTGTAATATGATGAGTAGTTTGAACTCACTTTTTTAAGTGAAATTCAATATATTCTGAGAACAGCAAAGATAAACTATGTAACATGTAACATGTTGTACAAGTTAATCTATAGTTTGTATTCTGTAATTTAAATTATTTTCCCATTGTCTCACATTCACTTTTCTTTTTCCACCCTCTTCCAGCTTTTTTTACTCACTTATAATGTCTTTCTTTCACTCTCTTTCAACCCCGTTCCTTTACTCCACTTCTTTCACAACCCCTCATTCTCATTTCAACTGTCTGCATCCCCTCTCTCCCTTGCATAACTTTTCAGCTTTCAGTCTCTCTGCTTTACTTCCCTTTTCCGTATTTTTCTCCTTTGCTCTTTTAGTAATTCCTCTTTACTCACTCAGCAGTATTGTCGCACTCTATCACTATAAATCACCCACTCTCCCTCGCTTATCTTTGTTTGCTCCTTTCTTTTGACCTCTTCTCTCTATTTTTGGTTCACTATCTCTATGTCCTCAGTGCCTCACTCTCCTTGTGTTATGTTCACTTGTGTTTATCTACCTTCTATCATTTCTTTTACAACAACTTCACTGTTCCTCTGTCATCGTTTTTCATCCCATTTCTTTTACTCTGGTTCCATTACTATCCCTCATTTCCTTTCTTTCAATGTCTTTCTCTTTACTTTCATTATCAAATTATTTTGTCTCAGTACCACTGTTTTAGTCGTCTTCTCCTCTTTTTCCTTTTTTTGCTCCCTTACTCGTTTCCTTTGCTTACTTATTGTACTCCCCCTCACTCAGTTTTTCTCTTAGTGTGTCTGTCTACTAACTTCCTCACTCCATTTCCCTCAATCATTGTATATTATCCTCACTCTCTTCATCCCTTCACTTTGACTGTTCTTCACTTACTCTCAGTTATCTTCTATTTCTCAATCTTCTAAATGCATCCTTAATTAGACTCTTTTCCGTCTCTGTTATTATCTTTTTACTTAATACTGTTTTCTGACTTAGTTTTGCTAACTCACATTCTTTTACTATCTTTCTTACCTTCAGTTAATTTCTCTGTTCTTCTCTTCCTCTCTGTCAGTGAATGTATATGCCTTACTTAGTAATTTGCTCTCCTTCTATTTCTTTTTTTCTCTTTTTATCCTTCTACCTTACTTTATTTCCCTTTCTGTGTCCTTCACTCTTACTTTATTTCTAAATACACAGTTATGATTTTTGATCTCTTCATTTGTATCTTTTAATTTAAAATACATATTTTACTGATTATAACTTATTTTTTCTTCTCTCTTTCACAGATACAAAGTGTAGTAAAAAAATGTAATTAAAGTTACATTTATTATATGGTAAGTATGACTAAAAAAATGTATTTTGTCATCGCCCTTTGCTTTAAGCTCACTAATATTTTCTCAACCAACCTCACTCCTGTGTCTTTACTCTGCTTCCCTCACTTACTCTTATTCTCCATGTTTACCCCAATTTCCCTATTTCCCCTCTCATATTCAACTTCTTTCAATCTCTATTCTTTACTTCACTTACTCTCTGTTCCCTTCCTTTGCTTCTTCACTCATTCTGTTTTTCTTAATTATTTACCTTACTCCTACACACACCTCATCCCCCTCCCAACACATACACACACCTCTAACATACACCACACACACACACCACACACACACCTCATACACACAAAAAATCCCCCCACACACACTCTTCACACACACACACATTCCATACACACACATACATTGCACACATATACACCCCACACCCATACAGTCCTCACACATATTTCACACACCCTCATCTCCACCCACACGAAACACCCCACACAGCCACACCCACAGACACACCTTACACACTCACACCCCGACCTACACTCACTGACTCCCTATAAGTCACACACACTGCAATACTTATGTTTCTTTGCTGTTTCACTCAAACCCATTCAGGTACTGTTTCCTTTACTCTCTTTGTCCTTTCTCTTTGTCACTCCCCATGTCTTATTCTAATTCAATTTTTCACCCTCTTTTACCCCTCTTTACTTATACTAACTGGTCTTTTCTTACCCTCCCTCACCGTTCTTCATTTATCCCGATTCCGCCACTACCCTTCATTTTACATTTTTTACTGTCCTTTCTTTTTCTTTCAACACCCACTCACATTCTCCCACTATCTCTACTTTAGTCTTCTTCCTCTCTCTTCCCTTCTTTCGCTCCTTTAGTCATTTGACTTTTCTCACTTTCACCCTATTACACCTTCTCTGTTTTTTACTATGTAATAAACAATCCCTCTTTGTTCATCCTGTAGCTCTCTTTCTCTTAACATTACTCTCTTTGTGTTCTTCCCTCATGCTAACTCCTTCATTAATTTTTTTTTTCTATTTTTTTGGGTGCGCGCCCTGGTACGCGTACCCTAAGGAAAAAAAATTGACAGAGATTCTTTAAAAATATAGGTTTATTTTTATAAATGAAAGGTAGTTCTCAAAAGAACTGTTTTTTTCTTCTTTTTGTTTTTTTATATTTTTTAATGTTTTTTTGTACATTTTGTACTTTTTTTGGCTTTTCAAAACAGTTTTATATTTTTTTGTATTTTTTATGGGGAGAAACAAAAAAAAAGGGAATTGAAAATGGCTCAACTGGAGCAAAAAACAAAAAACGGAAAAAATTACTTTTTTGGGGGGCAATTGTGATTGTCACCAGCAAGGACGACAAGCTTTACGCTCTTTTCACCATAGGCGATGAGCTTGCCACATTCAATACACGTGATTCTAAAATCTGCAAATCGTGGTTGAATACAAGGCATCATCTCCGTTGTTTCTGGTCCCGATTGAGTGGGTTGCTTTCTTTTGGAGGTGGTCCTTGAATACTGGGGGAGGTTACTGGCCAGTTCCCTGATCTCTGCAGCAGAGTAGTTGTTAGGATGCTTGCGGGTCATATGTGATGTCATGAGTGATGTCACTGACCATGTCATGAGTGATGTAATATGTGACGTCATCAGCAGTGCATTGCACGCGCAAGTTATAGTGAGTCCAACTAACTATAACGTGGGAATTTCAATGGTTTTATGCGAGTAAAACTTCCAGCTAACTATAACTGGTGTGAAACCTATGGTTTTTTCAGTGAATTTAATAGGTTTTTTAATGCTAATTCCTAACTATAACTGGTGTGAAACCTATGTTTTTTTCAGTGAATATATATATATATATATATATATTACCTACTGGCGGTCGCCAGTAGGTATATATAGTTAGGATTTTTTCTCTATGGGTTTTTTGAAAATTCTATGTCTAATAACTTTGGCGTTTGTGGACGGAATTGGCTGAAATTTTCAGGAAAATGGCACATTTTGTTTCTGAGCATCCCTTGAAAATTTGGGGGGGGTTCGTCAAGGGGGGGCCGAGAAAAAAGGGGGGTCCCAAAACGTGTTTTTAACATTGAGTTTTCCATAGGGCGGTTGGCCTCACTTTTAGCCCGAACGGCTGAATGGATTTGCACGAAACTTGGCAAAATTGTAGGGACTGGTAGCCCGATGTGCCTTTTGTAGGTCTCAATATATGTGCTCCAGTGGATTTTGAGAAATTAACGTTTAAAAAAAGATATATATCTGTAACAGCGGACCTGGCAGCGTCCCAGGACGCGTACTTTACGCGCAACGGAGCTTTGTGAAGCGAAGCTGATTGGTTCTCCGGCGTCTGTCAACATTCCAAACAGTCCGTAGCGGCCGCCATCTTGTCTCTCGGTAGGATCGAGAGACAAGAGGAGGCCAAAGCGAAGGGGCAAATGACCATAAGGGGGCATAGTACATTGTCGCTCACCCCCTAGGTTTGATGTGGAGGTTTTAAAAGGGCCCCGCGGGGCAAAAAAAAATACAAATAATAATAATCGAACAGCTGAATGGATTTGCACGAAACTTGGCAAAATTGTAGGGACTGGTAGCCCGATGTGCCTTTGCTAGATCTCAATATATGTGCTCCAGTGGATTTTGAGAAATTAACGTTCAAAAAAAGATATATATCTGTAACAGCGCACCGCTTCGCGTACTTTTCGCGTTACGGAGCTTTGCGAAGCGAAGCTGATTGGCTCTCCGGTGTCTGTAAACATTCCAAGCAGTCCGTAGCGGCCGCCATCTTGTCTCTCGGTAGGATCGAACAGCTGAATGGATTTGCACGAAACTTGGCAAAATTGTAGGGACTGGTAGCCCGATGTGCCTTTGCTAGGTCTCAATATATGTGCTTCAGTGCATTTTGAGAAATTAACGTTCAGAAACAAGATATATATCTGTAACAGCGCTCCGCTTCGCGGAGATAAAATTATATGTGTATTACCTAGCTGTTGCTAACACCAGTTAGCGACGGCTAGTAGAAGATAGCGACCATCTTGGGCCCCACTTTGCATGTGAGTGATATTTATCACTAATGACATGCAAAGTGGGCATGCCAAGATGTTAGCGACTGGAAACAGTCGCTAACATCGCTATCTCCTATTATCAACTTTTGGAAATATTCGAGATAAGCGCGAATATCTCCAAAAGCTACCACCTGCCCTGAGCAGTTCTTAGCCATGTTATCCAATGGGAGGTGGATAACATGGCTAAGAGCATTAGCTCGGTAATGCATGAATATCGCTGATTTTTCAGCGATATTAATGCATTGCGGTCGTTTTTTATCGTATTTCCGATAAACCTTGATAATAGCAAGGTTTATCTGCGATAATTTCTGACGGTAAAAAAATCGTTGCTAAGCATCGTTAGGGATAAATATCGCTTAACTTTGGTAATATGCCCCAACGTCTGTTAACGTTCGATTCGAAGGAAATCAGAAAGTGTTGAAAAACATTGTCTGCGCCATCTTGTCTTTTTTCAAATGCCACACTTTTGTCGTGCACGGCAGCCATTTTAGATGCCTTGACCAGACCCACTCTGTGCACGCTGTCGATCCTTAGCATGGCTCCCCACCCTCGCAAGCATCTCCCCCAGGCAGTGGTCACCCCCGCTCTCTGTCTTATGCATGGGTAATAAACCTCCCCCCATCTGCGCTGCTCTTCCCTGAGAATCACACCCTGTGCCCGCCCGACACCTCCCTTTCGCCCTATTCACTACCGCACCCTCTGATACTCCTTTTCCTCTGTGTCCGATTGTCCAGGCTGGTCCTAGGGTATCAGCTAGCCCTGCAGATGTAGTTTATGGCCACAGCTGTAAATAATCACCCCTCTTCAAAGGAGTTATAGTAGATCAAGGCCCACACTCGATGAGATCCGTCACAGCAGAAGCGTTGCTATTATCTGAAAAACATCCTGTATTGTGATTGGGGAGGGGACCGAGCCTGAAGCGGAAGATTCCAGGGATGACTCTTTGTACATCAAAGTTTTTACAATTATGTGTCACATTAAAAATATATAGCACTCCGACAAAGTAGTAAGATTATAAAACTTTAATAATTTATAAATATATACAAGAAAACAAAAATAGTAATAACATATAAACATTTTTAGGGAAAAACAACGAAGTAGCGGTCGGCTGTGCGAATAGTCCCAACGCAGCACAACGTCCAGATTTCCGGCGTGGGGCGTCGCGGGGGGTGGGTCATCAGTAGCAAACTGTTGTGCGAATAGTTCCAAGGCAGCAGAACGCGCTGAAATCTAGATGACACTAAAGTGATGTCTAGTAAGTTGCCACCCAGCAAATAACGGCATGGGGCGTCGCGGGGGGTGGGTCATCAGTAGCAAACTGTTGCGCGAATAGTTCCAAGGCAGCAGAACGATGGCACCAAGGTGATGTCCAGTAAGTTGCCGCACTGGTTTTGGTATCCTACAATGCTGCTCCGAATAACGGCGCGGGGCGCCCCGGGGGAGGCGGTGAACGGGCCTGTCCAGGTGGAGTGTCATCTGTTGTAGTGGGGCGCCCCTTTACCGTTTCAGTTGCCATTCCGTCCGTTTTTGGTCCACTGTGTCAAAAGCCGCAATTCAGCTGAGTTGCGCCCACTCTTGCGGTGCAGCGATAGGCGGCTGTCACAGGACTCTCAAAATGGCGGCAGGCTGTTTCCTTTTTGGGCCTGGTCCACTGAAATGGCCCTGGGACACCTTGGAAATCGGACGCTTGTCTGCTAGGTCTTGGACCCCATTCTCGAAAGCGTCCCCTCCGCCTTGAGAATTCATCAAAAGTTTTGGGGGCTCCGACTCCTGCAGGCTTCTGGTGGGGAGCGGCTGCCATGATTGCTCGCGGAATGACCACGACTGAGCTACGAGATGGTGGTGCTCTCATGCTGACGCCAGCTTCAGTCTGAAACATCCAGAAACAAGGTGGGGCTTTCATTGTTTGGGAAAAAAATTTTTTTTCATCCAATGAAAAGTGTTGTTTTTAGGTCACATGATCAAGCCTTCCATCATTAGGAAACCAAAAGTAAAATGAACCAATGAAAAGTTTTATAAACAAGTCACATGACCTGTTATGCGGCATAGGGTGTAAAATGCGGAGAAAATACGTTGGCACGTGAGGCGGCGTCAGTAGCGGACCGATGTGCGAATAGGCCGAAGGCAACACAACGCGCCAAGATCCGGATGGCACCGAGGTGGTGTCCAGCAAGTTGCAGCACTGGTGTGGCCATCCTACAATGCTGAAAGTCGGCGTGGGGCGCCCCGTTGGCACGTGAGGCGGCGTCAGTAGCGGACCGATGTGCGAATAGGCCGAAGGCAACACAACGCGCCAAGATCCGGATGGCACCGAGGTGGTGTCCAGCAAGTTGCAGCACTGGTGTGGCCATCCTACAATGCTGAAAGTCGGCGTGGGGCGCCCCGTTGGCACGTGAGGCGGCGTCAGTAGCAGACCGATGTGCGAATAGGCCGAAGGCAACACAACGCGCCAAGATCCGGATGGCACCGAGGTGGTGTCCAGCAAGTTGCAGCACTGGTGTGGCCATCCTACAATGCTGAAAGTCGGCGTGGGGTGCCCCGTTGGCACGTGAGGCGGCGTCAGTAGCGGACCGATGTGCGAATAGGCCGAAGGCAACACAATGCGCCAAGATCCGGATGGCACCGAGGTGGTGTCCAGCAAGTTGCAGCACTGGTGTGGCCATCCTACAATGCTGAAAGTCGGCGTGGGGCGCCCCGTTGGCCTGTGAGTTTGCGTCAGTAGCGGACCGATGTGCGAATAGGCCGAAGGCAGCACAACGCGCCAAGATCCGGATGGCACCGAGGTGGTGTCTAGTAAGTTGCCGCACTGGTGTGGCCATCCAACAATGCTGAAAGTCGGCGTGGGGCGCCCCGTTGGCCTGTGAGTTTGCGTCAGTAGCGGACCGATGTGCGAATAGGCCGAAGGCAGCACAACGCGCCAAGATCCGGATGGCACCGAGGTGGTGTCTAGTAAGTTGCCGCACTGGTGTGGCCATCCAACAATGCTGAAAGTCGGCGTGGGGCGCCCCGTTGGCCTGTGAGTTTGCGTCAGTAGCGGACCGATGTGCGAATAGGCCGAAGGCAGCACAACGCGCCAAGATCCGGATGGCACCGAGGTGGTGTCTAGTAAGTTGCCGCACTGGTGTGGCCATCCTACAATGTTGAAAGTCGGCGTGGGGCGCCCCGTTGGCCTGTGAGATGGCGTCAGTAGCGGACCGATGTGCGAATGGGGCCAAAGGCAGCGCAACAATATTTTCTGAATAGAAGACACCACAAGGCGCTGAGATGCCAAGATCCGGATGGCACCGAGGTGGTGTCTAGTAAGTTGTCGCACTTCTGTGGCCATCCTACAATGTTGAAAGTCGGCGTGGGGCGCCCCGTTGGCCTGTGAGATGGCGTCAGTAGCGGACCGATGTGCGAATGGGGCCAAAGGCAGCGCAACAATATTTTCTGATTTGAAGACACCACAAGGCGCTGAGATGCCAAGATCCGGATGGCACCGAGGTGGTGTCTAGCAAGTTGTGGCACTGGTGTGGCCATCGTACAATGGTAAAAGTCGGCGTGGGGCGCCCTGTTGGCCTGTGAGATGGTGTCAGTAGCGGACTGATGTGTGAATGGGGCCAAAGGCAGCGCAACAATATTTTCTACAATATTTTCGGAGTAGAAGACACCACAAGGCGCTGAGATGCCAAGATCCGGATGGCACCGAGGTGATGTCTAAGTTGCGGACCGATGTGCGAATGGGGCCAAAGGTAGCGTAACAAGATTTTCTGTATGGAAGATACCACTAGGCGTTGAGATGCCAAGATTCGGATGGCACCGAGGTGATGTCTAGCAAGTTGTGCCACTGGTGTGGCCATCGTACAATGGTAAAAGTCGGCGTGGGGCGCCCTATTGGCCTGTGAGATGGTGTCAGTAGCGGACTGATGTGCGAATGGGGCCAAAGGCAGCGCAACAATATTTTCTGACTGACACCACAAGGCGCTGAGATGCCAAGATCCGGATGGCACCGAGGTGATGTCTAAGTTGCGGACTGATGTGCGAATGGGGCCAAAGGCAGCGTAACAATATTTTCTGTATGGAAGATACCACTAGGCGTTGAGATGCCAAGATTCGGATGGCACCGAGGTGATGTCTAGCAAGTTGGTGTGGTCATCCTACAATGCTGAAACTCGGCGTGGGTCACCCCATTAGCCTGTGAGATGGCGTCAGTAGCGGACCGATGTGCGAATAGGCCGAAGGCAGCACAACGCGCCAAGATCCGGATGTCACCGTGGTGGTTTCATAGTTGAGAGGCTCTTCATCTGCAGTGGGGCGCCGAGATCCGGATGGCACCGAGGTGATGTCTAGCAAGTTGCTGTACTGGTGTGGTCATCCTACAATGCTGAAATGTAGTGGGGCGCCCATTTACCGTTTCAGTTGCCATTCAGCTGAGTTTCGGCTGCTCTTGATGCAACAGCGACAGGCGGCTGCAAGAGGACTCTCAAAATGGCGGCCTGTTCTTTGGATTTGGGCCTGGTCCACTAAAATGGCCCTGGGACACCTTAGAACTTGGACGCTCGATTTTTTTTTCCTTTCCTGTACATGCAAAAAAAGGTAAATGCCCGGTACGTTACACGCTTCATCTGCCACGATGAACTCTCCAGAGGAACCAAAAAAAAATATAGTTGTGGTAACTATACCATGCATCGTCATATGGAGAGGTGGCACCAATTAATTATAGTGCTGCATAAAAGAGAGATTTGGAGGAGAACCCCTGACCTGCTAGTACATTCATCAAAGAAGTGGCACTGAGAGCTTCAGAGGCAAGGGAAACGGTCCCAAATATTTAGAAGAACTTTGGAAAGATTAAAATGACATGTTTAGATTGTGGTAAATTAATTTCATGTGGACAGATGAGTGTTACTCTAATAAATACAGCATATGAACATCATCATAGTCGATGGTTGGTAGAGACATTTTGACTATATCCTGGACCTGCCCGTCCTCGCCCAAAATGGCGCCAGAATAAATGGGACTCGTAACTCCTTGTTGTGTACTGGTTGCAGAACCTTGAAATCACGAGATACGTATGCAGTTTTGAAGCACATGGCGGGCGGGGACGAGAATTGATTGAATATTTCGACATCCCTATTGATATTAAGTTCTGATGTGTTATTGATTACTGTACTGTTGAAAGTTCGAATTAACATCACCCATGGTACTTGCCCGCAAATGTATATCTAGATAATTTTATTGTAACTGGCCCTGTCGTATTTTAATTATAAAATGTACGTCCACCGATTCCGTAACTGTTAGACACCTTAGTTCTTGCAACCTAATGGCCCGCCCGTTACGTTCCTCTACAGTGTAAATGTCTATTCATCATATACGATTACAGTTTGCTCCGTGGCAGGCCCACGTGGTTATAGGCTCGTATTTGTATAATGAAATTTTCACAATAAAGGTTTTTAAAAGAAAACATGGTAGTAGTATATACATTGGTAAAGTTTTTAATAATAGTCACTGTTTTAGAATCATTAAAAGGCAAGTGAAATAAAGCAGACCAATTACATGAAGGGTAAAAGGTATAATACGAAGGAACGCAGTAAAGATAAATGGTCAAGGGCTGTTGTGTTTTCTATTCCTGCAACATAAAGTGATCGATAAGAATCTCATATTCAGGCGTATCGGCGACTAAGACAGCAGGTCGACCCTCTTTTGCTCAACGGCTCCGTCATGGGACGAAGAAACGCTCTTTTTCTCGAAAAAAGAATATATTTTACTTGCAGGACAGTTGTAAAATTTCCGGGAAAGTACATTAGCCTGGAATATTATAACATATATTTAAGAAAAAATAATGTTCGGAAGTAATTAAAAGCGTAATTTTTAGGTGATATGACCAAGGCTTTCATCATTAGAATAAGAAAAGTAAAATGAACCAATGAAAAGTTTTATTAACAAGTCACATGACTTGTTATGCTTACGTTACGCGCTGCGCGCCCCGGATGACTTCCGGATGCGCTAACGCGGCGCGTCATATGACGCATTACGCGACAACGCAGGTCCAGAATATAGTCAAAATGTCTCCACCAACCAGCGGTCGAAACACAACCCCTTTCAGCAGGCTAAATAGTTCTGTTAAATGACAACAGAAGGGACAGGCAACAAGAACCATCAGTCAAAGAGGGGAGGGCTAGTTCTTCTCTACCGGGTTACATTGGGGCGCTACCGGAACTGATCGAATTGGTAGTCTACAGTGTTTCTGGATGTTTCAGACTGAAGCTGGGGTTAGCATGAGAGCAGCACCATTTCGTAGCTCCGTCGTGGCCATTCCGCAACCAATCATGGCAGCCGCTCTTTATCGTTATTTTGGGCGGGGTGGGTGGCGGAGCCGAGCTGTTTTGCAGCCATCATTGTGTGGAGTTCAGTTCATCTCACTAGTTTTGTATTTGTCATGAGGGGTTGTTCCTAATGTTTCTATTTTAGCGAGGTCAAAAAGAGATCCCATTAGTGGCCTACTGATTTTGCTCGATTCCTTTTCTTTTTTTTTACACGATTTTTCGTTATCTGCAAAGACTAAACAGAGTATTGCGACTCTGTGTTTGTTTGTAAATAGAGAATGAACCAAAGAGAACTAATTCTAAAATAGTAAATACTTGAATAACAATCAATCAAATGGAGAGAGAAGCAGGCACGACGGATTACAACGGGGGCAAAGGCCTGCGTTAACTACCTTTCACTATCTGCAAAGAGAGAGTACTCCTAATAGAAATGAGGGGGGGGGGGCACCATTCAAAGCAGATCAGTGTGCATAAACACGAAAATGTTTTCACTTACCACGTACTTGACATTCGACAGCTTATGATATTTGCTATTAAAAAACCATTGAAATTCACTGAAAAAAACATAGGTTATAGACCATATATAGTTAGGAATTAGCATTTACAAAACCTTGAAAATTCACTGAAAAAACCATAGGTTATAGACCATATATAGTTAGGAATTAGCATTTAAAAAACCTTATTTTACTCACACAAAACCATTGAAATTCCATATATAGTTAGTTGCACTAACTATATATCGCGCACCCGCAATCCACTGCTGATCATGTCACATATTACATCATTCATGACATGGTCAGTGACATCACTGATGACATCACTGATGACATCTCAAATGACATCACTGATGACATCACTGATGACATCTCATTTGACATCATTCTTGTGCTAATACGATAAACCTCTTCAGACTCTAATATAACCTTAGATACACTCAGTGTATACAGACACTCACACACTGCCACTCATCCATGGAGTTACTCACACACCCAGTCAGTCATGCAAAGAAACAATCTCACCTCCATTTCTTCAACTATATAGTTAAACACACCTTACTTATTGAAACATATACTAACACATATTTACTCTCTTATACAATCCCTGATACAAGTTCACAATGATCGATACAACCACTCACTCATTCAGTGGCTCTCATGCACAGTTATTTATATATGCCAACTCTCACATGTACTGTGTTTTACATATGTACTTACTATGACATGTAGCATTGAGATATCCATTCACTCATCAATACACTCATGCACACAGTCAACTGCCCATGTAGCTGTTTCCACATGCACTCTTGAACTCATACACCTAGTGAATAAACTGCTCACACATCTATGCATAGAGTCACACACCTTCCAGCCACCCCCACACAAACTCAATCTCCCATAGAAATACTTGGGCAACCAATTAATAACACATATAGCCTCTCGTATAGCTAATGATCAACACATGCAGCAGTTTACAGAACAACAGACATAATGATGCACAAATTAAGACAGTTTAGTCACTAACCCATGCATTCAGTGAGACACATTTAATCACTCACTCATACAGTCAGTCACGCACCTACTAAATCCTTCATCCAGACACTTATACATCCACTCATTCTTCAATATGTAAGACATATTTTAACTTTACAGAAACATACAGTCACTGGATGTTGTCATCAGTGATGTCATCAGTGATGTCATTTGAGATGTCATCAGTGATGTCATCAGTGATGTCACTGACCATGTCATGAATGATGTAATATGTGACATGATCAGCAGTGGATTGCGGGTGCGCGATATATAGTTAGTGCAACTAACTATATATGGAATTTCAATGGTTTTGTGTGAGTAAAATAAGGTTTTTTAAATGCTAATTCCTAACTATATATGGTCTATAACCTATGGTTTTTTCAGTGAATATATATATATATATATATTACCTACTGGCGGTCACCAGTAGGTATATATTGTTAGGATTTTTTCTCTATGGGATTTTTGAAAATTCTATGTCTAATAACTTTGGCGTTTGTGGACGGAATTGGCTGACATTTGCAGGAAAATGGAACATTTTGTTTCTGAGCAGCCACTGAAAATTTGGGGGGGGTTTGTCAAGGGGGGGCTGAGAAAAAAGGGGGGTCCCAAAACGTGTTTTTAACATTGAGTTTTCCATAGGGCGGTTGGCCTCACTTTTAGCCCGTACGGCTGAATGGATTTGCACGAAACTTGGCAAAATTGTAGGGACTGGTAGCCCGATGTGCCTTTGCTAGGTCTCAATATATGTGCTGCAGTGGATTTTGAGAAATTAACGTTCAAAAAAAGATATATATCTGTAACAGCGGACCGGGCAGCGCTCCAGTTTGCGTACTTTTCGCGTTACGGAGCTTTGTGAAGCGAAGCTGATTGGTTCTCCGGCATCTGTAAACATTCCAAACAGTCCGTAGCGGCCGCCATCTTGTCTCTCGGTAGGATCGAGAGACAAGAGGAGGCCAAAGCGAAGTGGCAAATGACCATAAGGGGGCATAGTAGATCCTCCCTGACCCCCTAGGTTTGATGTGGAGGTTTTAAAAGGGCCCCGCGGGGCAAAAAAATAAAAAATAATAATAATCGAACGGCTGAATGGATTTGCACGAAACTTGGCAAAATATTAGGGACTGGTAGCCCGATGTGCCTTTGCTAGGTCTCAATATATGTGCTCCAGTGGATTTTGAGAAATTAACGTTCAAAAAAAGATATATATCTGTAACAGCGCTCCGCTTCGCGTACTTTTCGCGTTACGGAGCTTTGCGAAGCTGATTGGTTCTCCGGCGTCTGTAAACATTCCAAACAGTCCGTAGCGGCCGCCATCTTGTCTCTCGGTAGGATCGAGAGACAAGAGGAGGCCAAAGCGAAGGGGCAAATGACCATAAGGGGGCATAGTAGATCCTCCCTGACCTCTTAGGTTTGATGTACCATTTTGCCAAGTTTGGTGTAATTCCGTTCAGCCATTCAGGCTGTAGACGTATGTAAATGTCCTATGGAAAATTGCATGGGGAAAACACATTTGAAAGTGTTGAAATTTAGAACCAATTAAAATGTTACTTTGGTTTTGTATTTGTGTGTGATGAAAGTTAATTGGTTATGTATATATCTAAAATGAGAGGAAACCACAGCCATTTTGTGATACTACTGTCTGAGGTACATTTGTGAGGAATTTTTGGTGCTCAATTTCTGGTGTTTGATTTACACAGTACTAACACTTCTCCTACTTTTAAAAAGGTGAGTTGTTAATTTGTAAGGGGAACTATGTTGTACACTTTAAGATAATTTGAAAAATGTTTTCTGTTATTTATTTACAGTCCTTCTGTTATACTAAATACTTGATAAAGTTAGTTTTATATTATGTATTACTAAAAACGATAAATGAAAGTGAATATTTTTTTCTGCAATTTACAGCAAGCAATTTCAAAATAAAATGGCTCACAATGAAGAGACCGTGGCAATTTCTTTTGAATTATCCACTACATTTATTGAAATTGACAGCACCAATAATGAAATATTCTCACAAGGAGGAGGTGACTTGAATGATTTTTTTGATCAATCTCTTGATGGCGAATTTATCGAATGTTTGGAGACCATAGAGTTACAAGAATCATCATTGCAGACTTTTCATGAGGAGATTCCTGATGAGTTGATTGACGAGGAAATTCCTGATGAGGACATGTTACTAGTTCTTTCAAATTTTGAAAATTCAGAAGAATAAATTTATATTTAGAAATCAAAAATTGTTTGAGACATTATTCATTTTTATTTTTAATTTATGAGGTTGTAGCGAAGTGATTGTAGTATAAAATGAGACTTATAGTATAGAGTGCAACATTTTTATGTTACATGGTAAGTTTACTCATATTTACTTTCCTTCTCCCACTATATTATCTCCAATGTGTATTTGACATCTCTTCTTCATCTCCGGCCTCCTTTCTCTCACTGTCTGTGTCTGATGCATCTTATCGCTGCCATTTTGTGTAATTACAGAAGAGAGTAAAATAAAATAGTTCGGAACGTGAAAAGGGGGCAAAGTAGAGTACCCCTCACCCCCTAGGCCTTCTCAGGCGGTCCCAAAAGGATCAGTTTCTGTTTTCCTGCGAGATTATGGTATGAGTTCCATATACCACAATAACTTGCATTACAACATGCAAGATATCTATCTCCTATTACCAACTTTTGGAGATATTCGCGCTAAGCGCGAATATCTCCAAAAACTAACACCTGCCCTGAGCAGTTCTTAGCCATGTTATCCAATGGGAGGTGGATAACATGGCTAAGAGCATTAGCTCGGTAATGCATGAATATCGCTGACTTTTTAGCGATATTCATGCATTGCGGCCGTTTTTTATCGCATTTGCGATAAACCTTGATAATAGCAAGGTTTATCTGCGATAATTTCTGATGATGCTTAGCGGTAAAAAATTCTTTGCTATGCATCGTTAGCGATAAATATCGCTTAACTTTGGTAATATGCACCAACGTCTGTTAACGTTCGATTCGAAGGAAATGAGGAAGTGTTGAAAAACATTGTCTGCGCCATCTTGCCTTTTTTGAAATGCCACACTTTTGTCGTGCACGGCAGCCATTTTAGATGCCTTGACCAGACCCACTCTCTGCACGCTGTTGATCCGTAGCATGGCTCCCCACCCTCGCAAGCATCTTCCCCAGGCACTGGTCACCCCGCTCTCTGTCTTATGCATCGGCAATAAACCTCCCCCCATCTGCGCTGCTCTTCCCTGAGAATCACACTCTGTGCCCGCCCGACACCTCCCTTTCGCCCTATTCACTACCGCACCGTCTGACACTCCTCTTCCTCTGTGTCCGATTGTCCAGGCTATCAGCTAGCCCTGCAGATGTAGTTTATGGCCCCAGCTGTAAAGAATCACCCCTCTTCAAAGGAGTTATAGTAGATCAAGGCCCACACCCGATGAGATCCGTCAAACCACACGCGTTCCTACTATCTGAAAACCATCCTGTATTGTGATTGGGGAGGGGACCGAGCCTGAAGCGGAAGATTCCAGGGATGACTCTTTGTACATCAAAGTTTTTACAATTATGTGTCACATTAAAAATATATAGCACTCCAACAAAGTAGTAGGAATATAAAACTTTAATAACTTATAAATATATACAACAAAACAAAAACAGTAAAAACATTTAAACAATGAAGAGACCGTGGCAATTTCTTTTGAATTATCCACTACATTTAATGAAATTGACAGCACCAATAATGAAATATTCTCACAAGGAGGAGATGACTTGAATGATTTTTTTGATCTATCTCTTGATGGCGAATTTATCCAATGTTTGGAGACCATAGAGTTACAAGAATCATCATTGCAGACTTTTCATGAGGAGATTCCTGATGAGATGATTGAAGAGGAAATTCCTGATGAGGACATGTTACTAGTTCTTTCAAATTATGAAAATTCAGAAGATGTTGCCTGGGTGCAGCACTGATTTGGGTATCCGGCGTGGGGCGTCCCGGGGGGTGGGTTGTCAGTAGCGGTCTGTTGTGCGAATAGTTCCAAGGCAGCAGAACGCGCTGAAATCTGGATGGCACGAAGGTGATGTCTAGTAAGTTGCCGCCCAGCAAATAACGGCGTGGGGCGCCGCGGGGGGGGGGGGAGAAGGCAGTCCAAAGTTCCGTTAAAAGGGCAAAGGAAAGGATCGGTGGTTTGAAACATCAGTCAAAAATGGGAGGTGGTGCAACAATTTTTCCTACCGGGTCACACTGTGCTTTCACCGGAACTGAGGTCTGCAGGATTCTAGTCATTCAAACTGAGGCTGGCGCCAGCATGGGAGCGCCGACGTCCCGCGGCTACAGTTTCGTCACTCCACGGGCGATCATGGCAGTCATTCCCCATCGGGGGTGTCTGCGGGGGTCGGGGACTCCCGCGGCTCCTCTAGAATCTTCAAGGTCGTGGAGGACTACGGTGGTGGAGTCAACCAGTGACCGGGCCATTTCTTTATGCTGGGCCCGCTCTTGCCAGGTCGACCGCCATTTTGAGAGTTCGGTAGCTACTGGCGATCGCGGGGTCAAATGAGCGGACGGGCTCCACCCTGCCGGGCGAGACGTTGCAGCATCGCCACAGTGGAAGAACCCTTTTCCGGGCGCCTGGAGCGCTGAGGGTGCAGCTGGGAAGCCTCCACCTGGGGAGGCGGGAGAGGCTTGTTCGCACCGTCTCTCCCTCCCAGTGCACCCCACGGCGTCTCGCTTGACATTTGTTATGGCCGGACCAGGCGATGAGGACGAGGGGGGGGGGGGGGTCGGAGGCATGTGCAAGACATCCCCCCCCAGTGTTGTCGCAGCCATTATAAAAGAAAGAAGAAATGTCCCGTCCGTCTTTGGGCCGGACCTCCGGTGGATGGCGGCCGGACGCCCTTTGCTCTGGCCCCATGAACGGGTTCCTTGGCTCATCCGGTGGGGCAGGCCTTGGCGTGTGGTGCCTCTCCTGGGCCTTTCGTGCAGTGGCCTCTCCACTCCCAGGCCCTCCATGGATGCTGGCCCAGACTGGGAGAGAGAGGGTCTAACCTGCAATTCTCCAGGGTTACCGCCACCGCGGCCGGATCCCGTCGGCCTCGGCCTCTGGTTGATGGTGGCCGGACTGGGAGAGAGAGGGGAGGGTCGAGGACACGGACATTCCCCCCCTGCAACTCTCCAGTGTTGTCAATCCCCCTGGCCGGGTCCCGCTGGCCTCGGCCTCTCCTCCGGCTACACCCTACGTGATGATCTCCTGGCCGACGGTTGGCAGCAGGACCCGCCTTATATGTGTTGCTTCCGGTTGGGCGTAGCCGCAAACCTGTTGCACTTTGGAAGTTTCCAGAATGGGGCGGATGTCTGCTGACTTGTATCTTTCCCAGTTTGCCGTTATTTGGGCGTGGCAGGCGGTGGGACAGACACGTTTTGGGGCAGTGAGGGGCGATGAAGCCTCGTTGCCTTGTGGCCGTTGCAATGTGACACTTGGTTTCTCTTACTGTTTTCAGGTTTCTTATTACGGGCTTACTTCTAACGTTTCTTGTTTCTAGGACAATAATAGGTTTTATCATTACGTATTGTTATCGTTTCTTTGTTTGTTATTTAATAAAAAGTTCATCAGTGGCCTACTGATTTTCGTTTTCCTATTCCTTTCTTTCCAGGTTGTTTCATGCTAAAGTTTCTGTTAACAGGATACAGTGATCACTTCGTTATTATTGCATATGTCCTTTTCACTAGGGGTGCTCTCTGGTCGGGCCAGATGACCTATCTCTAGTAAATGGTCCGGGTGAAACAGGTGCATCAATCAGTGGGGAGTAGATAGGCATGACAGATTACAACGGGGGACAAAGGTCCGCATTACCTACCCTTTCACTACTTGCAAAGATTTTCCTACGTTTATTTGCAAACAGGGAATACCTCCAAAAAGAACCAATTCCCAAACAGTCAATGTTCGGGCAAACAATCAATCAATGAGGAACGAAATAGGCACGACGTGTTAAAGGTTTGCGTTACCTACCCTTCACTATCTGCAAAGGGAGAGAGAATATTCCTATTCTTCCTCGTTTGCAGGCAGAGAAGATCCTTAAGAGAACTAACTTTGAACAATTCAATGCTCGATTCAAACAATCAACAATGTTTCTATTTTAGCCAGGTCAAAAAGAGATCCCATTAGTGGCCTACTGATTTTGCTCGATTCCTTTTGTTTTTTTACACGATTTTTCGCTATCTGCAAAGACTAAACAGAGTATTGCGACTCTGTGCTTGTTTGTAAATAGAGAATGAACCAAAGAGAACAATCAATCAAATGGATGTGTGTGTGTGGTGTGTGTGTAACTTCATGGATGAATGACAATCTGTGAGTCTGTGTTTACACTGAGTGTATCTAAGGTTATATTAGAGTCTGAAGAGGTTCATCGTATTATCACATGAATGATGTCATCAGTGATGTGATCAGTAATGTCAAATGAGATGTCATCAGTGATGTCATCAGTGATGTCATTTGAGATGTCATCAGTGATGTCATCAGTGATGTCATTTGAGATGTCATCAGTGATGTCATTTGAGATGTCATCAGTGATGTCATCAGTGATGTCACTGACCATGTCATGAATGATGTAATATGTGACATGATCAGCAGTGGATTGCGGGTGCGCGATATATAGTTAGTACAACTAACTATATATGGAATTTCAATGGTTTTGTGTGAGTAAAATAAGGTTTTTTAAATGCTAATTCCTAACTATGGGGCTCATTAGGATGGCGGACGGAAGAGCCACCGCGGCCCTGTAGTAGGCGGAAAAAGCCTTTTCCGTGTCCGCCTGCCGCGGATACTCCGTCCGCCATATCAGGATAGGAAAACGTGTCAAATTCCCGTCCGCGACGGAAAAGCACGCTCCGCCGCCGAACTACACACGAGAGCGTGGCGGACGGAACACATCCGGAGGCCACGCCGTACGGACTGACGTCGAAGACCGTCCTCCAAATCAAGATGGCGGAAAATACACATAAAACCGCAGCGGAAAAACAACCTGTCTGAACACGGCGGAATCCCCACTGCGAAGACAGGTGACATAGCAGAGATACCCACCGCAAGCTGACCAACACCATGGACCCAGCGCTACACGCTTTCCCGATGCTCTTCGCGATCCACCACGTCCTAGTCATGGCCCACCACGGACGACGACGCAGGTAAGGCACAAACCATTGGCTGTCTGCAGGGGAATACCAGTAAGGGACGTGACGTAGGGAGGGGGAGTGTCATGTTACCGAAACCACTGATGAGAAGCATATACAAATACACATTAGTAGTACGCAAGCAGGAATGACAACGACAGACCACGAGACCTGATAGACTACCTTTATTGTACAAAATAGGGGTTAAATCACAGTGTATGCGTGAGCATGGGCAAAGTGGGCACCACAGCAGCTACATCATTGGCAGTCAACGAGAGGGCAGAATGCAGTATCAGAGCATCAACAGGGCATTGTGCAGTACAGAGCAGGTACATCAGAGGCAGTAAACGAGAGGGCAGAATGCAGTATCAGAGCATCAACAGGGCATTGTGCAGTACAGAGCAGCTACATCAGAGGCAGCAAACGAGAGGGCAGAATGCAGTATCAGAGCATCAACAGGGCATTGTGCAGTACAGAGCAGGTACATCATTGGCAGTCAACGAGAGGGCAGAATGCAGTATCAGAGCATCAACAGGGCATTGTGCAGTACAGAGCAGCTACATCAGAGGCAGTCAACGAGAGGGCAGAATGCAGTATCAGAGCATCAACAGGGCATTGTGCAGTACAGAGCAGCTACATCAGAGGCAGTAAACGAGAGGGCAGAATGCAGTATCAGAGCATCAACAGGGCATTGTGCAGTACAGAGCAGGTACATCATTGGCAGTCAACGAGAGGGCAGAATGCAGTATCAGAGCATCAACAGGGCATTGTGCAGTACAGAGCAGCTACATCAGAGGCAGTAAACGAGAGGGCAGAATGCAGTATCAGAGCATCAACAGGGCATTGTGCAGTACAGAGCAGGTACATCATTGGCAGTCAACGAGAGGGCAGAATGCAGTATCAGAGCATCAACAGGGCATTGTGCAGTACAGAACAGGTACATCAGAGGCAGTAAACGAGAGGGCAGAATGCAGTATCAGAGCATCAACAGGGCATTGTGCAGTACAGAGCAGGTACATCATTGGCAGTCAACGAGAGGGCAGAATGCAGTATCAGAGCATCAACAGGGCATTGTGCAGTACAGAGCAGCTACATCAGAGGCAGTAAACGAGAGGGCAGAATGCAGTATCAGAGCATCAACAGGGCATTGTGCAGTACAGAGCAGGTACATCATTGGCAGTCAACGAGAGGGCAGAATGCAGTATCAGAGCATCAACAGGGCATTGTGCAGTACAGAGCAGGTACATCATTGGCAGTCAACGAGAGGGCAGAATGCAGTATCAGAGCATCAACAGGGCATTGTGCAGTACAGAACAGGTCCATCATTGGCAGCACATGAGAGGGGCTAAGTGCATCAACAGTCCATTGCACAGAACAGGTCCATCATTGGCAGCACATGAGAGGGGCTAAGTGCATCAACAGTCCATTGCACAGAACAGGTCCATCATTGGCAGCACATGAGAGGGGCTAAGTGCATCAACAGTCCATTGCACAGAACAGGTCCATCATTGGCAGCACATGAGAGGGGCTAAGTGCATCAACAGTCCATTGCACAGAACAGGTCCATCAGAGGGAGCACATGAGAGGGGCTAAGTGCATCAACAGTCCATTGCACAGAACAGGTCCAGAGGCAGCACATGAGAGGGGCTAAGTGCATCAACAGTCCATTGCACAGAACAGGTCCATCATTGGCAGCACATGAGAGGGGCTAAGTGCATCAACAGTCCATTGCACAGAACAGGTCCATCATTGGCAGCACATGAGAGGGGCTAAGTGCATCAACAGTCCATTGCACAGAACAGGTCCATCATTGGCAGCACATGAGAGGGGCTAAGTGCATCAACAGTCCATTGCACAGAACAGGTCCATCATTGGCAGCACATGAGAGGGGCTAAGTGCATCAACAGTCCATTGCACAGAACAGGTCCATCAGAGGCAGCACATGAGAGGGGCTAAGTGCATCAACAGTCCATTGCACAGAACAGGTCCAGAGGCAGCACATGAGAGGGGCTAAGTGCATCAACAGTCCATTGCACAGAACAGGTCCATCATTGGCAGCACATGAGAGGGGCTAAGTGCATCAACAGTCCATTGCACAGAACAGGTCCATCATTGGCAGCACATGAGAGGGGCTAAGTGCATCAACAGTCCATTGCACAGAACAGGTCCATCAGAGGCAGCACATGAGAGGGGCTAAGTGCATCAACAGTCCATTGCACAGAACAGGTCCAGAGGCAGCACATGAGAGGGGCTAAGTGCATCAACAGTCCATTGCACAGAACAGGTCCATCATTGGCAGCACATGAGAGGGGCTAAGTGCATCAACAGTCCATTGCACAGAACAGGTCCATCATTGGCAGCACATGAGAGGGGCTAAGTGCATCAACAGTCCATTGCACAGAACAGGTCCATCATTGGCAGCACATGAGAGGGGCTAAGTGCATCAACAGTCCATTGCACAGAACAGGTCCATCATTGGCAGCACATGAGAGGGGCAGAATGCAGTATCAGAGCATCAACAGGGCAATGTGCAGTACAGAACAGGTACATCAGAGGCAGTAAACGAGAGGGCAGAATGCAGTATCAGAGCATCAACAGGGCAATGTGCAGTACAGAACAGGTACATCAGAGGCAGCACAACTACGTGTCCCTACCAAACCGTCACAGGGACCACAAGAGTGCCACGCAGTTCTCAATGGACACACCATGTGAACTAACATTTGAGTGAAGTGTACAGCACCTCACATCACAGAATCAGGGGGACTGCGTGAACTACCTGCCTCGGACACACTGGCAGCACCAGCAACAGGAGTGTGAGACACAGACACAGCCCGAGTGACACACACATGGGCCACGGACCCAGACACACTGGCAGCACCAGCAACAGGAGTGTGAGATACAGCCACAGCCCGAGTGACACACACATGGGCCACGGACCCAGACACACTGGCAGCACCAGCAACAGGAGTGTGAGACACAGCCACAGCCCGAGTGACACACACATGGGCCACGGACCCAGACACACTGGCAGCACCAGCAACAGGAGTGTGAGACACAGCCACAGCCCGAGTGACACACACATGGGCCACGGACCCAGACACACTGGCAGCACCAGCAACAGGAGTGTGAGACACAGCCACAGATGTAGTCACTGACACGTGAGCCACTGACCCAGAAAGACTGCCAGCACCAGAAACAGGAGTGTGCAACACAGCCACAGATCTCCTAACTGACACGTGAGCCATAGACCCACATACCCTGCCAGGATCTGCAACAGGAGAGGGCACAACTGACACTGTGCCACCATCTGATACATGAGAGTCAACTGCACCAGCGCCACTGGGACAACTGAAATGATGAGCCACAGGGCTGTATGGGCCAGGAGGCAGGGTGGGCCTGGGAGCTGGGGATAGCTCACCTAGAGCCAAATCGGGGTTGGCAGGTGTCAATGGTGTGTGTCTGCGTTTCTTAGGGTGGTGTGAGTGCACCCTGGACAGGACAGGACTGCCAAGTGGTGGGGACTCCAAAGAATCACCACCCAGCATAGGTGGAGCAACTGCTGCGGGGGATCTGGTTTCGGGGGACGTGCTGGAGCCTGCTTGTCGTTTGCTCTGTGCCTGCCGCCTGGACTCGGAATGATGTGTAATGGGGGATGCAACAACAGGGGACACCCTCCTCTGCTTCTGACTGGCCTGGATGGGAGTGGAGGTATGGGGGGACTCCGCCGCGGAGACATCAGTGTTGCGTTTAGTAGAAAACATCAGCCTCAGTGCAGCCAGGGGTGAAGTATGCCTGTCCTTGATAGCGCCATTGTCCATGCCAGATGCCTTGTCCGTAGGATGTGCCTTATCCTTAGGTGGAGTGTTGTCTCTGGATGTAGCCTGTGCCCTGCTCGCCGCCCTGTTCCTGCCAGCAGACTTGTCGTCTGTGGTGCACCTGTCTCCAGCAGACACCTGCTGTCTGTGTGTGTCCCTGTCCTTGGGAGAGTCCCTTACCTCTGCTGTGGGCCTGCTCTTGGGAGTCTCCCTGCTCTTAGTAGGTGCCTTAGTCTTCTCACTGTCCTTGGGAGTGTCCCTTACCTCTGCTGTGGGCCTGCTCTTGGGAGTCTCCCTGCTCTTAGTAGGTGCCTTAGTCTTCTCACTGTCCTTGGGAGTGTCCCTTACCTCTGCTGTGGGCCTGCTCTTGGGAGTCTCCCTGCTCTTAGTAGGTGCCTTAGTCTTCTCACTGTCCTTGGGAGTGTCCCTTACCTCTGCTGTGGGCCTGCTCTTGGGAGTCTCCCTGCTCTTAGTAGGTGCCTTAGTCTTCTCACTGTCCTTGGGAGTGTCCCTTACCTCTGCTGTGGGCCTGCTCTTGGGAGTCTCCCTGCTCTTAGTAGGTGCCTTAGTCTTCTCACTGTCCTTGGGAGTGTCCCTTACCTCTGCTGTGGGCCTGCTCTTGGGAGTCTCCCTGCTCTTAGTAGGTGCCTTAGTCTTCTCACTGTCCTTGGGAGTCTCCCTTACCTCTGCTGTGGGCCTGCTCTTGGGAGTCTCCCTGCTCTTAGTAGGTGCCTTTGTCTTCTGACTGGCCTTGTCCAAGGAACAGTCCATGGACATGTGACTATCCCTTGCCTTGGGAGTACCTTTCGTGTTGAATGGCTGTGTAGCTCCGGAAGGCATGTCCCCCAACAACACTTGTGGATCCTGTGTGTGTACTCCAGTGCATCTGACGTCGTCTACGTGAACAGATTTAGCTGATCTAGGGGATGGGGTCTGTGCCCTGCGTGCCCTGACGTGCTGTCTGACGCTGCTTCTAGTGCAATAAGCTGTATTTGAGTCCTGCTCAGAATAATCACTACCCCCTGAGACATCCAGCGGTGTAGATGGTGAAACAGAAGTAGCACCCTGTTCGTTCGACTGTACTATTGCAGACGACACACTGCTTGCCAATGACTGCACTGTCCTGTGTAGACCTGCAAGATCGCCATGCATCCCTTCCATGAATGCCACCACCTGCCCCAACTTCCTATCATGGTCCTGGAAAGCATCTGTCATATTGGTCTGCCCCACACACAGCTGTCTGAGCAGATCAACGGCCTCAGCACACAGTGCATTTTGGCTCACCGTGGCAGGGGCAGCGGTGCCTGCACCGAACGCCACTCTGCTCCCCCTACTCCTCCGGCCACGAACAGTACATGGTGCAGTTGGCGGAAGTGTGGGCCCTGTGTGCTGTCTTACGACAGAAGGTGGTGAGTGCCCACTCCCAGTCTGTGACAACAGTGCAGGCTCACCCAGAGTGTCCGACGAGGAGGACGATGGTGTCTCCACATGCGAGTCCTCAGGGACGGTCCTGTCCCCCTCTCCGGCGCTGGCCTCCTCCGTGTCAGTCTGCGTGTGTGCGAAGTCTGAGCCGGACTCATTTCCTCGGCTACTCTCCACCGTCTGTGGCTGAGTGTCCTCTGTCAAAGCTGAAATGCACAGAAAAGATGTGTGAGTCATGGGCACACTCACGTACAGAAGGAACAGGATAGCCAAATCACATAGCAGACAAAGGTTTAGGAGCCCTCATCCTGCACATGGCCCACCCCTACCAGTCATCCTCACATTTTCTGCCATGGGGCCATGGACCACTAGGGGATGTGCTTTTACACTCAACTACTAAGCAAGTGGCGTGTCAACATGGCGGACCTGGATGTCAAATGAGTACCACCCAATGGGACCAAAAAGGCATCACAGGCATACATACGCAACACGGAACTCAATAGTGTGTCTGTGCACCAATACATGCATAGCACTCACAGGTTTCCTACACAGACAGTATGCTCACCGCTAGTTTGCTGTCGATCGGCACTCAGACGTTCGGCCAGTTCAGGATGCGTCACTGCAATGATACGGTGCATGAGAGGGGTCATGGAGCGTCGGGCCAGACGGGGCGTCCTTGGAATCAGGCCCAGTGTTACTTCCGCTACATTCTTGCTCAGCCTGGAAATGTCGTCCCAGCGTTTGTGGCAGTGTGTATGTCGTCTGTTGCACACCCCCAATGCCCGTACTTCCCGTGCTATGCTCCTCCACAGGTCCTTGCGAAGGTGCAGCTTGACCTACCATGATGGGAGACAAAAGGGTGTAAGTCAGTGGACAGGTGGCCTGTCACACACATAGGGGCAAGACGTTACTGTCAGCAGCCATGCACAATCAGGAACATATGTCTAGCCCACACTACACAGCTAAGATAGAAATAGGCCTGATCATTTGGCCCCCTCATGCACACCAACATGTCCCACACTGCACTTACCACCCGTCCCGGTGCGCCGTAGAGGCGTCCATAGTTGCGGAGTACACCGTCCACGAGGACATCAAGCTCCGCGGCGGTGAAGGGTCGAGACCGGATCTCTTTGCCTGACGACATGGCAAGATCACGGAGTATGGCACTAGAGCAGCAGTCGGTGGTCAGCTCAGCAGCAGCAGCAGGTCGAGGTGATGGTCACAGGCAGCAGTCGGTGGTCAGCTCAGCAGCAGCAGCAGGTCGAGGTGATGGTCACAGGCAGCAGTCGGTGGTCAGCTCAGCAGCAGCAGCAGGTCGAGGTGATGGTCACAGGCAGCAATGGTCCCCAGGGTAGGAAGTTTCATTTTGGCCAACACACATATATAGGGCCCTCAGCACGTGTCAGTGGCATACGTCGCCAGCAATTGGTCAGCCCTGGAAGCGTGATCGTGAAATGGCCCAATGACTGGCCCTGTTGTTGCGGTGCACAGCTTCCTCTACTTGCGATTGGCCGTATGCGGCCAGCGTCCCTCTTCCCATTGGCTGCATGTGCAGGGACCGTCACGGGCACACATCGGCAACCGCACGTGCAAGCCTCACGGAAGGAAGCTTCAGTTGCAACAATGTTGTATCACTGGCGCCTCCATGGCGGTGCACGTACACAGCGGGGGAGGTGCAGGCCTATACACCCTGTAGATGTACTCAATGGACATGCCAGTTCATGACCCCCCTTACAGTCACCTTGCATCATCCACCGTACACCGGCCGGAGCGGCCGGCCCATGAACAACCGCCGTGCCAGGCCCTGCCCAGGACCGCCGTGCCGGCCATGGCAACAACCGCCATTGCACGGCCCTTCCACTACCGCCGTGCCAGGCCCTGCCCAGGACCGCCGTGCCGGCCATGGCAACAACCGCCATTGCACGGCCCTTCCACTACCGCCGTGCCAGGCCCTGCCCAGGACCGCCGTGCCGGCCATGGCAACAACCGCCATTGCACGGCCCTTCCACTACCGCCGTGCCAGGCCCTGCCCAGGACAACCGTGCCGGCCATGGCAACAACCGCCATTGCACGGCCCTTCCACTACCGGCGTTCCCTGGCGGTCCGTGCAATGGCGGTTGTTGCCATGGCCGGCACGGCGGTCCTGGGCAGGGCCTGGCACGGCGGTTGTTCATGGGCCGGCCGCTCCGGCCGGTGTACGGTGGATGATGCAAGGTGACTGTAAGGGGGGTCATGAACTGGCATGTCCATTGAGTACATCTACAGGGTGTATAGGCCTGCACCTCCCCCGCTGTGTACGTGCACCGCCATGGAGGCGCCAGTGATACAACATTGTTGCAAATCGACCATCCGTCCCGGAACCTTACACATGCACTTGCCGGTGTGTGGGCGTGACGGTCTGTGCACGTGCAGACAGTGTGAATGTCGAAGGCGGCCCGCGTATGCCCAGACGTAAACAGCGGATGCAGTGCACCGCCATGGCGTGATCAATGTTAGCATCTTAGCCGATGATGCACCTTGTACCATTGTCTGCAGCTGCCTGCTCACGGTTGTGTGCGTGATTGCGTGGCTACACATGTCATGCTCCATCCCATGTGTGTCCATACCATGGCCATCGGTGAGCCACAAGTGTCCATCACGTGTGCATGTCCACATCGGGTAGTACCCTACACAATTCAGTCGTACCTCACATGTACACAGTAGATCCCGTATGAATGGGCACCTGTGAATCAGTTGTCAGTGAGTGGTATGTGTCAGATGATGACTATGGTGGGGGTTCTGTTGTGTACTGTACATGTGTGTTGCCTATTGTGTCCCCATGCATGTGATGTCCGTATGCCCACCATTCCTGGTGTTGCCATTGGGGCATCATGATATGGGGGGGTGGGGGGGTGTTTAATTTAGTATGTGTGCATGTACTTGCATGTGTGCATGTGATGTTGGGCCTACACATGTGGGTCATGTCACATGTCTGGTTGGCAGTGATGTTGAGGTGAGACACTGTGCATTGCACATGTTGCTAAACATCATGTTGCTAGTGGATGCACATTGTAGCTACGTCGGTCCATGTTGTCCTGACAATCAGAGGAGTCACACATATGACAAGCATACACTGGATACTACATGTTGGTAGAGGGCGTTGACATGTGATTGAGGTGCACACACGTGCGTTGTATGTTAATTGACTTCCATTCCATCTACTCCCACACAGGAGGGCTCCAAATGTCCTTCGCCCATACACTGTGCTGGAGGATATGGTGGACGAGGAGGTGATCCGGAAATTCAGGCTGGATCGCCGTCGATTGTTGCAACTTGTGACCCTATTGTCTCCTCACCTGCAGCCGCGAAGAACCTATCCAGGTTCCATGACACCCACGCAAAAGGTGATGGCGGCACTCCATTTCTTCGCAACAGGCACATTCCAGTACACAGTTGGAGATGCCGGGGGAATGTCACAGGCCATGTTCAGCACGGTACTCCGGGATGTACTGACAGCCATGATGCTGTACAAGCATGACTATATACATTTCCCTCAGGCGGCGGACTTGCCAGCGGTCAAAGCTGGCTTCTATGCCCTGGGTCGTATACCACACGTTGTGGGTTCCATTGATGGCACGCATATCGCGATCATTGCACCACGGGCACGTGAGCAGGTGTATAGGAATCTGAAACACTTCCATTCCCTGAACGTGCAGGTGGTGTGCCAGGCCGACAACATCATCTCACATGTGTGTGCAAGATTCCCTGGCTCTGCACATGACGCCCACATCATGCGGAGCAGCATGGTCCCCCAACTGATGGCTAATCTTCGTCCAGCACAAGCGTGGCTTGTTGGTGAGTATGCTGTGGTGACAGGAGTGATATCTGTGTGGCATGGTGTGCCCCACAATGCAGGTTGTGATGTTTCTCTCTCTCTCTCTTCCACCAACACAGGCGACTCGGCTTACCCAAACAGGCCTTGGCTGCTCAGTCCCTTACGCAATCCCACTACACCAAGAGAAATGAGATACAATGATGCCCATGGTAGGACACGTCGAGTGGTAGAACGGACATTTGGCCTGCTCAAGTCAAGGTTTCGGTGCCTGGATAAGACTGGAGGGGCCCTGCCTTACTCACCAGGCAAAGTATGCAAGATCGTGATAGCGTGCTGCATGCTTCACAACCTGGCTGTGCGCTATAACATTGAACTGCTCTTGGACCCTGATGAACTGCAAGTTCCTCGCCCTCCCGACCCAGCCATGTCAACTGATGAGGATAGTGGTGAGGAGGAAGGTGTGGACCAGAGGCGCCAGATCATTGATCGCTACTTCCCTTGATTGTGAGTGTGCTCCTCTTGTGCTGCTTGGGTATGCCCTGTGAATGTGTGCTGGTGTTGTGGCATAGTGGTGTGCTTCATCTCTGTGTTCTGCTATGTGATGCATGCATGTGTGTGTGTGTGCTAAATTGTGGCCAATGCACGTCTCCATGATGTGTGTCGTCTCATCCATTACTGTTGTGATGCGTGTGGGTAGTTAAATGTTGCACTGCAGTGTGTTCTGATGTGTGTGATCTTGTTTCCTGACGTGTCTTTGCGGTTTCTATTTTCCCTAGGTCACTCCCGCAGCGCCATGATTCTGTACCAGTTGGATACCTGTACCTAGTAACATCTGTTTCTGATGCATTCATGTGAATAAACATGGAGACAACACATGATTGAGTGAGTAAGTGGCTTTTATTTACAAAATGTGCATGGGTGTAGGTGCATATTTACAAATGAGTGAAGGGGTGGGGGAGTGAGAGTTGAAGGTTATGGCAGATGAAATGTCCGTGCGGACACCACATAGGGTGGTGTCTGCCTAGTACAGCAGGCCTGTGGCAGGTGGGACCGGATAGTTGGCAGGGTGAATGGCATGCGCAGGTACTGGGACAGTCATTTTCTGTTCCTCTTGGAGCGTGTGGCAGCTGCTTCCACACTGCTGTCGCCCACTTCCAGCCTCGGTCGGCCCCTCCGTCTTACTGCCGGTACGGTGTCAGCTGGTTGCGCAGGGGCATCGGGTACCACATCCGCCGCAGGTGGCGGTGGCGGTGGCGGTGGCGGTGGCGGTGGCGGTGTTTGTGGCCTGATTGTCCTGGTGAAGATGTCCACTAGTTGGCCAAGCCGCCTCTCAATGGCCCCCAACATTGCAGTGTTATCTACAAAGTCCTGGTGGGCCCGGTCTGCCTGTGCCTGACCACGTTGGTAGCTCACCTCCACCCTGCCCAGTGCCTCCAATGACTGTTGCACTGGATTGGGTGTGTTGGTATCCTCCCGTGTTCTTTGACGTATGCTCCTGCCTGCCGGATCTGGCCTTGCATCTCTGCCTTGCCTCACACTCTCCCTGCGTGGCTGGGATGGCGCTGGCACGGCGTTGGCCGTTGGGTTGGGCAGGGTGGCAGGAGTGGTGGTAGCAGTGGTGGTGGTGGTGGAGGTGGTGCTGGTGGTGGCTGTGCAGGTCACAGTGGCCGGTGTTGTCACAATGGCAGAGGCCGTAGTTGTTGGTGCAGGGGTGACCTGGGAGCCAGATGGCCCTGGCTGGCTGCTTGTGCCGGGATCATCCTCTGCCCCGGAGGTGGCTGGCCAATCGTCCCCTGAGACGTCTGTGATTGGCGAGTCTGGAGGGCGGGTGTTGCTTCCAGCTGTCAGATGAGGATGACCTGCAAAACCAAAATGTGAGGATGAGTAATGTGGACTTGACAGGTTGTTTTCACTTTTTTGGCCGATTCTGTCTGCACTGGTACTCACCCCACCCACCACCCACCACCACCGCCACCGCCATCCCTATGGACATGGGGGCCTGTTGGGAGTTGTGGTTCCATCCCCTCACACCCACCACCACCGCCACCGCCATCCCTATGGACATGGGGGCCTGTTGGGAGTTGTGGTTCCATCCCCTCACACCCACCACCACCGCCACCGCCATCCCTATGGACATGGGGGCCTGTTGGGAGTTGTGGTTCCATCCCCTCACACCCACCACCACCGCCACCGCCATCCCTATGGACATGGGGGCCTGTTGGGAGTTGTGGTTCCATCCCCTCACACCCACCACCACCGCCACCGCCATCCCTATGGACATGGGGGCCTGTTGGGAGTTGTGGTTCCATCCCCTCACACCCACCACCACCGCCACCGCCATCCCTATGGACATGGGGGCCTGTTGGGAGTTGTAGTTCCATCCCCTCACACCCACCGCCACCGCCACCGCCATCCCTATGGACATGGGGGCCTGTTGGGAGTTGTGGTTCCATCCCCTCACACCCACCACCACCGCCACCGCCATCCCTATGGACATGGGGGCCTGTTGGGAGTTGTAGTTCCATCCCCTCACACCCACCACCACCCACCACCACCGCCACCGCCATCCCTATGGACATGGGGGCCTGTTGGGAGTTGTAGTTCCATCCCCTCACACCCACCGCCACCGCCACCGCCATCCCATCTCCATAGCAGATTGCGAGGAACAAGGTCGAATGCCGCCCTCAAATCAATAAAGGCTACATACAGGTGTCCTTTCCGAATGTGAACATACTTCCAAAACAGACAACAAAATCTAAAGACCTGGTCTATCGTGCTGGTCTTAGACCTGAAGCCTGCCTGAAATTTGGAAAGTATGGCCGACTCCTCCAACCAGTAGATGCTTGGCATAAAGTTTTTGCAGAGTGTCCATTAAACTAATAGGTCTGTAATTAGAGGGAACAGATCTTATTCCCTTTTTAAAAATCGGGACAACTTCTGCTGCACGCCAACTATCAGGGAAATTACAATTAATGGACAGAGCATTAAACAAGCGATTAATATAGGGTGCCCAAACTTCAGGTACATGTTTATAGAGGTCACCCGATATTTTGTCTGGCCCGGGGGCTTTGTTATGTTTTAGTTCATTGATTGCCCTATATGTTTCTTCCAAAGTAAAATCAAGACACATAGGTAATAGGTAATGGAAGTGGACATGGGAGCTCCTCTTCCTTACCGTTATCATATGGTTTGTACAAATTGGAAAAGTGCGTCACCCATGTCATTTCATCAATGAACGAATCCCTCACAGGTCTACCGGCATGGCCCCCATTTGCAACCAACCTCCAAAAGCCAACATTATCATTAAGTTTTGCAGCAGACAACATATCAGCCCAGATTGACTCTTCCCATGTTTTCTGTGCTACCCTTTGGACTCGCTTGTACTCCTCCCTAGCTAGTCTAACATCCTCTTGGGTTTTGTTTTTAATCGCATATAGGAGGTTCCTCTTAGCCAATTTACAAGCATGGTCATACCAAAGTTTCCCATGGCATCCCACTCGTACATTTTGCTGATTCTTCTTGGGCAGTTTGGACATATGGACTCTTAATTCATCAAAGAAACCATTGTGTAGCTCAACAAAATGATCACAGTTATCAATAGATAAAGGCTGACCTACTAGAGGTGAAAAAGTGTTGTTAAACAATGAATAAACTGCAGCCAAGGTCTTACCCTCCCTTAAAAGATGTGGCCATTTTAAAGCACGTCTGTTGTTATTAATTATATGTGCCTGCTCACATTGGACATCAGTAACCACCTCACATGTTGCCGGATCGTAAGTATCCCTAATTATGTGCGGATCAATAAAAAGTTCCAGGGGAAAGTGATCACTCTCTACCCTCGATGATACTTTAAAGTCAATCATAAAATGCCAAATAATTAAAGAGACAAGAATAAAATCTAATCTGCTGTTCGATTTCCCGAAGGTAGGTTGTTTTATAAGATCTGACGAAAGGCGACCATTGCACGCTCTGAGGCCATGGTCAACTGTTAGCCTCAATAATTGAACCGCCAGAGTGCTACACGGGACATAGTTCACGGTGTCAAGCTGGGGGATGTTATATGCTTGGTCTTCATCTTGGAAGACATCGGAAATCCCAAGGATCGGTTCGAAGTTGCAATTTAGATCGCCCCCTAATATTACAGGGATTTCTCCCACCACCCTCTTTAAAAAGGTATCCAGAATTTCCAGGGTGGGCGAAACTTTGGAATACCCTATCGGTCTATTATAGACATTAATAATGTAGTATTCACCCCCTTCAGTTGATGTAATTTTTAAGGCCAGAATATCGGGGGTTCCTGTATCTATGACATCAACTCTTATGGCTAAAGTAATTTTAAGCCATATGATCAATCCCCCACATGGCCTTCCCCTATCGGACTGAGTGGCCTTAATGCCAAAAGTTTTGTATCCCATCCTGTGTGGAATATCCAATGCCCAAGTTTCTTGCAATAGGCAAAAGTCGCTGGTGTCGACATAGTCTGCCCATTCTGGGTCTCTCAGATTTTTGCCTACTCCAGCGATGTTCCATGACAGGAAAAACAGATGTGGGGTTGACTCTATACCGGGGGAATCAGATTCAACATTAGGAACCAATGGTACCAAGGGGGGGGGGCTACACTATCTTGCTGTGGATCGTCTAACCTTAATTCTGCGTCCAAAATCGGTACCCTGGATGTAGAGCTAGTCTTAACAGCTGTACATTCCTCAACATTGTCAGTTTGTGCTAGTGTCAGAGTTGGATAGCTTTCCATATGTCCATGATTGTAGTCGGACATTATAAGGGGACTTACAAGAGGCCCTGACATAAAAGTTGCAGAGACCATTAGTTCTACATTGGGCGTTGGATGCCTTATAAGTCAGTCTACCTCCTCAAGGCTACCAAACCTGTTCTGGGTGGGTAGGCCATTCCAGCACATAAAAGAATCTTGGTAATTAGAGGAATAAGTCCTCCAAGGATGACGCTGTACCAGTGACCATCCATCATTCAGAGGTTTTTTAGGGGGTGGAGGATAGAAAAAGGACAAGGGTCTAGGGATAACACAAGAACCTTCCCCATTGGGACAGGAGCATATATAACATGCTGTATGTGGGTCCTCAAAGGTCACCACTACACAATCTCCAACCACAGATTTCTTTGTAGGGCCCACCCAAGGAACACGTCGAACCATCAGCACTCTACTCTTTCTTCCGTTAGGAATTGCACGGTTCATATTGAGCCAGTGCATTGTCTTGTTCTTCAGGGACCAATGGTGCTCGTGGTAATCATTTTCAAGCTCAGAAACACCCGTCAAAACAACCACATAGCCATTAGCCTCTGGGGGAAGATCAATATAACCCCCTCTAAAGTTGTTCTTTACAGAGGTACCCCGGGAGTGCTGTTGACGAGAGTCTGTGGGCCGTGATTTTGAAGGAGGAACTACATTAGAGTTTGTAGTGGGTATAATACAAGAAGAACGGGGAGGAACAGCAGGTTTAGATGCAACAGTTTGATTCACACCCACTGTTCGTGGTTTCGGAACTGGACGTTCCAGTGGTGTTACAGGTAGAGGAATAGAAGAAGACACCTGTGAGATCGAGTCCTCGACCCCAATGCCCTGATTTTCTAGACTTCTCAAGCCAAGAGTAGCCAAGGCTATAATACTTTTCTCCATCTCCAACAAACTGTTTTCGATGGATGAGAGTCTATGAGCAAGAGGGGAGAGTAGTTTCTTAAGTGTTTCCCAAACTATGCCTATGAATTCCGTGTCCTTCCCTTCCTTGACTTCCTGGCCCTCAGCAATTGGGCCCCCCTCTTGGGGTGTTTTAGTAGTTTGGACGGGTTCTGACACCCCCTTGGCACCTTCTAGTTGTATCTGTTCCTTAGGAATAATCCCTTCAATTATTTTTGGAATTTGTATAGGGGGCAATTTTGGTTTCTGTGCAGCTCTTGCCCTTTTCCCATAGTAGGTATACCGGGGGATCTTTTTCTTCTGCGGGAAAGTACCCAAATTTAGATTAGTTCTAGATGAGTTAAAAATTACAGGGTCAGGGAATTTAGAGCTAATGACCTGCGTATCAGCAAGGGGTTTTACAGTTGCTGGAATAGAAAAGTTAAAAGAAACATTTTTTACAGGAGACGATACAGATGAAATGATATCACCGGCATCTTCAGTTAGCTCTACAGCCTGTGGAGCAAGCTGTAGAGTTGGAACCTGGTGGACCTCTGCCTGCAAAACTAGTGACTTAAAAGTGGCAGGTCGCTCCGGGGTAACAGCAGTGGCAATAGACCCCAGAGAAGATTTTTTTGAGGTAGTAATTACCTCCGATAATCTTCTAGCGGCTGCCAACTCAAGAGACACACGAGTCTGTAATTTGGAAATTTCCTCATCAATGGCCAGGTTAGTACGAGTGATGAAATCATCCATAGGGCCACTGATTGAAGTGTTTCCCTTGCCAGTTTTACTACGAGTTATCCTAACTGACATGTTTATAAACAATAACAACCTAAAAACCTAACCTGATAAAAACCTTCTATAGATTTTAAAAGTTCCTAGCAGCTCCAACCACAGTTTGGCAGTTTACAGATGGGCGAAAGAGGGTAGGCCAGTCCAGTCCTCGACCGTCCTCGAACGGCCTCAAACGGCCCAGTCTTTGCCCTGTCTTCGCCCGGGCTGCGTCCCGCGCTGCGGGAGGCGGATGATGTAATATAGGGGGCGTGGGGGGCGGGCCAGCAGGGAGAGCGGACCGGAAGCTCTCCGTCGGTCTAGCAGGGACTTCTGGGAAATGAAGTCCCTGCACGCTCGCAGCCCCGCTGACGCCTCGCGCCCACAGCCGCCTTACCGCCACACAAAGATGCTCAGCTGGTCCGGTGTCCGCAGCCTGTGAAGCGGCACCCGCGAAGCGGGTGCGGCGAAGAGTGGGCTTTAAACGCTGGTCAGGAAGTGAGGTGAGGTAAACTCCGCTGTGCTCTGCCTTGGCGATAAAAAGCTGCCGCTGGTTCAAAAATAATGACTATATTTAGTTCCAGGACTCATGTATGGAGACATCTGATGATGAGATTCCTGATCAGTTAATGTTAGAAGTTCTTCTAGATTATGAACATTTTGAAGATTAAATTTATATTTAGAAATTATAAATTGTTTGAGACATTTTATATTATTCTATTTGTAATTTATGAGATAGTAGCGAAATGATTGTGGTATAAAGTGAGACTTATAGTATAGAGTGCAACATTTCTGTGTTACATAGTAAGTTTACTCACAGTTACTTCCCTTCTCCCACTATATTTTCTCTAATGTGCATTTCACATCTCTTCTTCTTCTCATGCCTTCTTTCTCTCACTGTCTCTCTCTAATGTACACTATCGCCGCCATATTGTGTACTTTCAGAAGACAGTGAAATGTAATGCTCCAAAGGTGGAGTGCAAGATCTGCCATACTGTACTTTCCAGAGGAGACCCCAAAACGAAGTACAGTTTTGGTAATTCTATTATGATTCGGCACGTCCAGAGGAGGCACCCCCAGAACTATGCCCAGGAGAGTGTCAGGGCTCTGGCACGAGAGGCTCCAAGAGATGGTACCTCTACTTCAACTGCAGGAGCAACTGCATCGGTGAGGGGGCGACCAGAGCAGCTGATCCCAAATATTCAGCCTGTTTTTAATGAGGCCTTGATCAAATGCAAACATTGTGATGCCCTAATTTGTTACGGGGAACAAAGTATTATGATCATTGTTCGAGCATTAGAGAACCACCGCTCCCGTCCCCAGCCCTAATTTGGATTATATTTTTTGCTCCTGTTGAGCAGTTTCCCATTGCCTATTTTTGTTTTTGTTGAAAAAAAAGACAAAAGAAGAACTACCTCCAATTCTCATCAAAGAGCTGTATTCTTAAAAAATATGAAATGCTGTGAGAGATGTTTAAAGCTTTTTTTCAATGGCATAAATTGAGATAGAATATACAAAAAAAGAGAGGCATATTTACAAGCTGCGTGCGCAATCTTTGACATAGCTGTGTGTTTATAAGGTAGACTCTCACAATGATAACATCTCTCACGGCATTTCATATTCTTGTCTGGGTGAAAATTTACAAGCTGCGTGCACAATCTTTGCCATAGCTGTGTGTTTATAAGGTAGACTCTCACAATGTTAACATCTCTAACATTACATAAGGTAAGGTCATGGGCTTGCCCCATGTGAAAGGATGCATTGCTGGAAATTATTTTTTTACTACAATTTTTTACACTGTTTTTCCCTGTGGTGCGCTTCAGGGCCTCATTTATGAGGCCATACGTCACTTTTACGCCGCCGGTGTGTCACTTTTTGTGACGCAGCAGTAGTGTAAAAATTGCACCTTGTTGAGTCATATTTACAAAGTGACGCATCTAGGTAGATGCATCACTTTGTAAACCCCTGTGCCATATTATACCTGCGCCAGGTATAATGTATGCAAAGGGGGCATATTGACGCAAAGAAGGGTCGTACAAGTGATGCAGGGAAATCTTAGAGCTTTCACTGCGTCACTTTTAGGAAGCCGTTGTGTCAAAATCTTGCGCCTGCCTCACAGCAGGCGTAAGACTGACGCAGGCCCTTTTACATGGGGCTTGCCTCATGTGAAAGGATGCACTGCTAGAAATTAGTTTTTTTACTACAATTTTTTACACTGTTTTGCCCTGTGGTGCGCTTGAGGGCCTCATTTATGAGGCTATGCGTCACTTTTACGCCACTGGTGCGTCACTTGTTGTGACGGACCAGTGGTGTAAAAATTGCACCTTGTTGAGTCATATTTACAAAGTGACGCATGTAGGTAGATGCGTCACTTTGTAAACCCCTGTGCCACATTATACCTGCACCAGGTATAATGTATGCAAAGGGGGCGTATTGACGCAAGGAAGGTTCGTAGAAGTGACGCAGTGAAATCTATGAGATTTCACTGCGTCACTTTTAGGACACCGTTGCTTCAAAATCTTACACCGACCACACACCAGGCGTAAGACTGACGCAGGCCCTTTTACATGGGGCTTGCCCCATGTGAAAGGATGCACTGCTGGAAATTATTTTTTCACTACAATTTTTTACACTGTTTTTCCCTGTTGTGCGCTTCAGGGCCTCATTTATGAGGCCATGCGTCACTTTTATGCCGTCGGTGCGTCACTTTTTGTGACGCACTAGTGGTGTAAAAATTGCACCTTGTTGAGTCATATTTACAAAGTGACGCATCTAGGTAGATGTGTCACTTTGTAAAGCCCTGTGCCATATTATACAGGCTCCACGTATAATGTATGCAAAGGGGGCGTATTGACGCAATGAAAGGTCGTAGAAGTGACGCAGTGAAATCTATAAGATTTCACTGCGTCACTTTTAGGACGCCGTTGCGTCAAAATCTTGCGTGTGCCTCACAACAGCCCCTTTCACATGGGACTTGCCCCGTGTGAAAGGATGCATCGCTAGAAATTATTTGTGGGTAACAGAGAAAGAGTAAGAAAAGGGGAATGAGTAAATTAGAGGACAGAGGGTTTGAGAGTAGGAGTTAGTGAAGTGGAGTAAGAAGAGTAAGGGAAGGCAAAAGAATGAAGCAGCAAAGGATGGGAAGAGAGAGGAAGGGAAGTAAAGGAGAAGGTTTTAAAAAAGGTGAGTGTGGGAGTATGGCTGAGTTATAGGGAGTGAGCGTGACAGAAGAGGAGTGAGAGACTAAAGAGATGGAGAGAATGAGGCTAACAGAGAGAGAATGAGGGAAGGGAAGTGTAGAAGTAAGAAGACAGAGGGAGTAAGACAAGGAATTAGTGAAGTGGAGTAAGGAGAGTAAAGGAAGGGAAAATAGTGAAAGAGCAAAGGATGGGAAGACAGAGGAAAGAAAGTAAAGGAGAAGGTCTGAAAGAAGATAAGTGTAACAGTATGACTGACTAATAGGGAGTGAGCGTGATAGAAGAGGAGTGAGAGACTAAGTGGATGAGAGAATGGGGGTAACACAGAGAGAGTAAGAAAAGAGGAATGAGTAAGTTAGAGGACAGAGGGATTGACAGAAGTAGTTACTGAAGTGCAGTAAGGGGAGTAAGGGAAGGGAAAAGAGTGAAGGATGGGAAAAGAGAGGAAGGAAAGTAAAGAAAAAGGTCTGAAAGATGGTGAGTGTAGGAGTATGGCTGAGTTATAGGGAGTGAGCGTGATAGAAAAAGAGTGAGAGACTAAGAGGACAGAGAGAATGATGCTAACAGAGAGAGAATGAGGGAAGGGGAGTGTACAAGTAAGAGGACAGAAGGAGTAAGAGAAGGAGTTAGTACACTGGAATAAGAAAGTAAGGGAAGAGAAAAGAGTGAAGGAGGTAAGGAAGGAAAGATAGAGGAAGCAAACTAAAGAAGAAGGTCTGAAAGAAGGTGAGTGTGGGAGTATGGCTGTGTTATAGGTAGTGAGCGTGACAGAACAGAATTGAGAAACTAAGGGGATGGAGAGAAGGAGGCTAACAGAAAGAGATTGAGGGAAGGGGAGTGTAGAAGTAAGAGGACAGAGGGAGTAAGAGAAGGAGTTAATGAAGTGGAGTAAGGAGAGTAAAGGAAGGGAAAAACATAAAACAAAGAAGTAAGAGGAGAGAGAGGAAATAAAGTAAAAGAGAAGGCCTAAAAGAAGGTGAGTGTAAGAGAAGAGTGCGAAAAAAGAGAGTAAATGTGGGGATTCAGAATAAGTGAGGCAAGCGCAATAAGGGAACAGAGGTGTGGGTGTATCAAAGAAGAGTAGTGAGGTTATGGAAAATAGTATAGAGAAAATAAATATTGTACATCAAACGTACCTTATAAGTAATGTAAATTTAATATCATATTTCCATTAAATTTTATATCTGTGAAAGATTAAACAAATTAGAATATTTATAATATATATTTTACAATACAAGCAAATGAGCTTGAGACAAAGGAAGTGAAAGGAAGTGAAAGAGTGAGAACATAGAGGTAGTGAAGGAAACACTGGCTGAAAGAAACTGAGTAAGAGATCAAAGAAAGATAAGTAAGGGAGTGTGGGTGAGTTTTAGGGAGTAAGGATGACGGAAGAGGAGTGAGAGAATAACAGGATTGAAAGACTGAAGCTAAGAGACAGGGAGTGAGAGAAAGGGAGTGAGGATGTGAGAGGACAGAGGAAGTGAGAGAAGGAGTGAGGGAAGTGCAATAAGGTGAGTGAGAGAAAGGGAATTATTGAGGAAACAAAGAAAGAAAACAAGGGGAAGGGGAGTGAAGTAGAGTGACTGACAGCTCGAAAGTAGTGAATGGGAGAGAGGGAAAAGGCAGTGAAGGAGTGGTTAATGAGAATAAGTGAGGAAAGTGGAATATGGGAAGAGAGGTGAGGGAGAGTGAAAAAAGGCCAGTGAGGGTGAGTTAAGAGGAGTGATAGAGGGTGGAAATAGGTGAGTGAGCATAAGAGAATGGGAAAATAATATATATTTAATAATAATTGATATTACAAAATTGATTCAACATCATGTTAAATGGTTTATTTTTGCTGTTCTCAGAATATATTGAATTTCACTTAAAACAGTGACTTCAATAGTACTCATCATATAACAGCGGGCAAAAAAAACACAATCAAAATGATTGTGTTTAAAAAACCCATTGAATAATTTCTTAAATAATGTAAAATTTTAAAAACCATATCTAAACTCACTTTTGATCCATCCACTTTTCCACGAGGCCAAATAGTATATGGAAAGTCCTTATCTATGTAAATTAGTCCACTGTTTTCTTAATGTCTCATTTACCAGACTTTCTGAAAGAAAAGCTCCAACACCTTTTACATTATGAAACAAGAGTTTTACTTCCACCTCTACCTTACTTTTTATAAATAATTTGTATAATACTCACAGCACACACTATATCATAAAAATATACTATCTCTATGAGAACTACATGTTTTTTATTATCTTCATCATTCTCATTCAGAAAGTAATTTTGAAGAGCAAACTAAGTTATATTAACTGCTGCAATCTTCATAGGCCAATTACCTTCCCTAAAACTTCGGTTGTAAGAACACTAGGTAAGAATTTAGTAAGTCAGAAGGCTAATGTTGTTTGAAAGTCAATTGAGTATCATTACAGAGCTTCCACCCTTTTTGACATTTTAAATAACATGTGTAATGTCCTGATGTTGTTGAAGGACCATCATGGTAAATAATTGCTGCAGTTGTAAAGGTTCTTCCTGAAATTGATAATTGAGAAGCCACAACATTTTTAATTAATGTTGTCAATTTAGTTCCATCAGGTCTACATCGTTGGAACATTAAAATAACATACTGTCCATATCTTCTTAAAACTAAAGTTGATAGCATTGCAGATTTACATTGACTACAGACCATGTTTTGATTTGCTGCTCTAACTACATTATTAAAAGACACTGATTTGCAGTCTGGTAAAGGCAAATATATAAATCTTTCAGTGTCTACTGTAGTACTACTTGAAAAGGAGCAATTGTCACAGTCATGTTGCCATTTATAAGAAAGGCCAAAAAGATTTTCTACATCTACACCTTCATCTTGTAAAACAACAAGCATATACATTAGAAATTCCTGACAATCTTGCTGAATATTCTGTGTAAATTGATTTAGACCAGAACATATGTCTAAAACCTTTCGAATTTCAGAAACACTTTGTATTTTTGTTCTATCACTGCTACATTTCTCTAATACAGAATTTAATAAACAACAAAGTGTTTGATCACGATTTTCAGCAATCTGTTCTTTTACAGTTTGGAGAAAAAAAACAACATTAACCACTACATTAGCATAGCAGTTGACACCAGAACTATTTTCAAACTGAAATCCAACAACATCTTTAACTGAATCCATTTCCTTTCTGCTTACAATTACTGTTTCATCTACTTTTTTTCTTTTTGCTACAACTTCACTACAATTTTTCTCATTTCTTCTTTTTCGGCCTACCACACGCTTTTCAAACAGAGGATATTGAGGTAAATTTGGAGCATACTCTCTTCTTAACCTATTATATTCTTTTACACAATTTAGATCTGCCTTAATCATTGTCTCATCAAAATCAATCAAGTACAATCCAGATAAAGTTCTGACTCGAGATAAAGCAACATATGCCATGCCCTCCTTGAACACAGAATTTCCAATATTCACCAAAGCAGTATCTACACTTAAACCTTGAGATTTATGAATAGTTACTGCAGATGCCAAAGAAACAGGAAACTGCTTTATGCGGACATATAAATCTTTCACTAGCAAAAAACAAGCAGAACAACGACTGATTTGTTGTACTTCTTCAATATCATCAAATTTCATTTTTATAATTTCAATTCCATCTCTATTTTGGTAATTCACAAAATCCACAACATGACCCATTGCTCCATTTACTAAACCTCTTTCCACATGTAAATTACGTCGTAAAATTATACGACAATTTAAAGATGCATACAGAGTCTTTTCCATACCAGCAGTCTTAGATATTGTCTTCTCTAAAGAATCCAATTTTGTTTTCAACTTTTCTGACAAAATAATAGTTGCTCCTTCATGTTCTATTTTATCAAAAGCTTCCAGTTTCAAAATCTCTTGATTTTCCAACTTTAACATTTTGGTGTTGAAGTTGAACATTCTTGCAGAGTTGGCATCAAGCATATGACAGATTTGTTTTCAAGAATTTTCTTAAAAATATTCTCTGGGAGTATATTTTCCTTTGGAAACAAATTTGAAATTAATCGTCCATGTAAAGCTTCTTTGCCATGCTCAGTTAGTTTTCCAATTCTTACATCTTGTAGAATATTTTTTATAATCTTCATCCTTTGCCTGTCGCATATTTTGAAGTAGTTCTGCATATTTGAAATTTAACCATATGTTAACATTTCCAATGCTTCCTAAGCACTTCCTGGTATAATCTAATGCGTAAGCATTTTAAATACTGGCTGTCCTTTCACTGGAGTTAGTTGCAGCAGATCTCCAAAAACAATGATGTGTTTGCCTCCAAATAATACATCATAGTCTCTTTTAAGAATTTCTTGCATTCTTAAATGCACAAAAGCAAGCATTACATTTGATATCATGCTTACTTCATCAATGATAAGAAGTTTCATTTTCTTCAAGACTCGGGAAACTTCACAAAAAGCTTCTCCAGATAGCTTGTGGTATTGTAATTTGTTATCATGCTCCACTGGCAGCACCAATAAACGATGTAAAGTAATCCCTTTAACGTTGTGTGCTGACAACCCAGTTGGAGCAGTAACAACACAAGAGAGCGATGACTCTGTTGTTTTCTGCAAATATGTTGCAATCGCTTTAATCAGGAAACTTTTCCCAGTTCCTGCTTCTCCACTCGCATACAGTCGGATAGGTACAAATGATATACATGAGCACTCTTTTTTCTCATGAGATAAACCATGCTCAATTTGTTCTGTGACTTGGTCATATATTTGTCTCTGCTCAACGTTTAGTTCTTTTTCCAAATCTTCTAAGTCAACTCCATCCTCCTGAGCTTGTTCCATGGCTCTTTCAACTTCATCCATGGCAGTAGCAGCTTCATTTTGTATAATTGGTCCTCCTAGTGGATCCTGACTCAATGAAGCAGAACTCTGACTGTCTTGAGAGCTGTCTCTAGCAATCTCTGCTGCAATTGTAGCTTCTTGCTGTATTTCCTCGTTCAACATTTGCAGATAATTTGAAAAAACAGGACATTCTATTGTATCCTTGGTTGCATTGAACAAATCTTCATAAATAAGAAAATCTCCAAGTAGTTCCTCTTCTCTACGCGAAGGTTTAAAGAGTTGTTAAAGAGCTAAGTAATAAAATTCCCTTTTGTCTGGAGAATCACAACTCAATTTTCGATGATTAATCAAATGGCCTTTTCTTTGTTTTACTAGACAGCCTTCACATCCAATTACAGCATATACACCTTTATTGATGTCTTCTGTGACGTTCTTTTAAAAAATGTAGGTTTGCAGAACTTTATAGAGACAAGCGTTCTCAAGGTGAGTACTTCTATTTGGATAGTATGTATCCAACGTTTGCCTTCAAAATATCTGTACTGTCTGGTTCTTTCTCCGCCAAATACTCAATTTCTTGTACAGATTTCAAGACTCGGTTTCGTGTTGCAGCAAGACCTAGACTCACCCAAATGATGGTTCTAGATTTGGCATATAGACTTGCTGATGACAACCGATCAGAACATTCATATGCTCCAATTTCTCGATGCGACAACATCTTCAGACTGTAACTGTATAATTTCTTGCTTAGACTCTTTCATGATGTGTTTGCCTCCAAATAATACATCATAGTCTCAAGGTGAGTACTTCTATTTGGATAGTATGTATCCAACATGTTTGTCTTCAAAATATCTGTACTGTCTGGTTCTTTCCCCACCAAACACTCAATTTCTTGTACAGATTTCAAAACTCGGTTTCGTGTTGCAGCAAGACCTAGACTCACCCAAATGATGGTTCTAGATTAGCATATAGACTTGCTGATGACAACCGATCAGAACATTCATATGCTCCAATTTCTCGATGCGACAACATCTTCAGACTGTAACTGTATAATTTCTTGCTTAGACTCTTTCATGTGAAATTTCCTCCCACATTTCCTTCAGTTCCGTCTTTTCTGATTTTGTGATGTAAGACGTCACATATCGAGCCACAGCAATAGAGTTGTCAGCCACATACTGAATATCCATGTTAGCATTCCACATGGACAAAATGACCGGGTTGTAGTCATTTATGTATTTGGATTCCTTATTTCTTCTTAGTTTGTATGTATTTTTGGGTGATTTCCTTGTCACAGTATGTCGCAGAGAAGACATAAAATTGTTGACTCTTCCTTTCAATGTTACTGGACGTGGAAATGCAAAACGACATTTCGTGTAGAACTTGTCCTTGGATTTGTATTTTCGACGACAGTATTTCCCACAACGATGGGTTTGAAAGCTTAAAACTTGGTGTCTTAAATTGTTTCTTCTGTACTTTTCGGAACAGCACATGTAGAATACTGCTCGATGAAACTCATCACTTTCTCATCTGAATCTGTTCCAAATTTAGGTGCATCTTTAATCCATAGCAGCATATGTATATGAGGAGCACCTCTTGCTTGATACTCCTTTCTCCAAAAGAAATCCAACACCTCTCCAAGCAGAGGATTTTTTTTGTTTGTAATAAAAGACATCATAGCTTCAAACCTATGATTGAAATACCTGCATACATTACCTGGATCCAAAGAGCACAGTTCTCCCGGTGTCTTGTATTTAATATTTTCAAAGTTTTTATTTGCCTCTCGTAGAAATTCAAGTAAGTCTTCCCAAGCATACTCAGCACAGCTAAGAGTGAGGAACCATGTAGGAGTTCCTAAGTTTCTTAGCATACATTTCAATTCCCCATGACGACGGTACCAATACTCGTTAGTACCACGCTGACATGCCATGAGATTAATTAGCTGAGATTCCAAAATACTGTCTTGCAGTTTGACTTTATGCATAAAGCCCCTTGCCGAAACATTTTGTAGATGTGGTCCACTTTTCAGTATATGGTTTACTGCATAAGAAAGTCCAGACAAGTCACTCTCAAACAGTAGATGGAACAAATATGGAATGCATTGACAAAACCTTGAATCTTCTGCATATAATCTTGAAGTCCGGTATTCAGATGCAGGAATCTGAACAGGTCGGTCCTCATGTCGTCCACCTTCACCTGTTGGAAATAACTGTGGAAAACAACGAGCTTCCAAACTTTCTTCCCATACACTAATGGGACTTCCTTCGGCTTTTTTCATCTGATACAAGTCAATAGCATTCCCCAATACTTCTTTGGAATGCAATGGATGAACGCTATAATGTTCATACATTTCTTCACTTCTAGAGACATAAACGTTTTCTATTTGCCCAGCAGAGACATCAGTGTCCTCTTCTACAGTTGTTTCTTCTTCTCCCACATACACATTTCTATAGTACTGATTATCTTTTACCAAATACAACGTTGCCTTCTTGACTTTCCTAACATCCACTAATTCTTGCCAGATTTTCTTACTTTTTGTCGGAACACCATTAACTAGAATAACCAGAGGTTCCTCTTCTACTTTTTCAACACCAATTGTATCAATATTTTTCTTAAAATCTAGAGGCAAATAAACAACTCTTCCCTTTAATCCTCTCTGTTAATCTGAAGGAGGCAATTTCCCTGTCTTAGGCTCCAAGCGAACAATAGCCTGAAAAGGATGCACACATTGAATCAGAATAGACTCATAGGTATTTAAATTCATCAATTCAGAAGGAATGTCTACCAACTCCATATTATTATGAACAGCTGTAGCAGGCATTTCATTTTCATTTAATTTATTATAGCAATATGTACAAATACGTTGATCAGAGCCCAAATCAAAACAATTTTCAACCAACAAATAAGTTGCAAAATCCTTCCACTCATTAATATTTATCTTTTCACTTTTTACATATAAATCAACTAATCTAGTCTGATGCGTATAATGAGTTCGTCGACAACAAACACAAGAAAAATTAGGCCTTTCACTTGAATTGACTTTAAACTTTATCATTTCATTTTCAAAATTTACTGTACTTAAAATCTCTTCATTCTCTTCTACATTACCTTCTATTACTGTATCAATTTCTGCACTGACCTCTTTTTCACCAAAGTAACAAAACTCAATTTCATTACAAATGTTTTTGACATCTAATTCAGTTCCATGTAAAATAGCACTGTTTAACTGTTTTAGTTTAAGTGCTGGACTTTTTGCATAGTACAACCTTCTCACTAATTTCCTCACTTTATTATGATGCACTGCTAGCATCCTAAAATGGTGAAAAACACTCTGACATACTTCTTGAAAGACAAGGCAATGAATGCCCTTGCAAACCTGTTTTTTCTCTCAGTCTACAAGGATCTAACTCTTGTAAAACTTTCATTTTTTGTTTCACACTTTTCTTAGTATATGTCCGTAAGAAATTGCAAAACAAATCAATTGATTCCTGTCGGACACTACAAATACTACTACAATTCCATGTATACACTGGAGCCTTAGGACATCTCCCTAAAACTTAATTTGGTAACACCTCTTCTGTATTTCTAGACACGATCTCTTCTTTTTCAACCGGACAACCGTCCGTCACCTCATATGCGCAACCACTGGTGTCAACTGCATGCACAAAATCATTATCTTGAAAGTAACTTTCGTCATTAAAAAATGGCTCAGAACTTGAACTATGCTTCCATTCTCCAGAAAAAACATCACAGAAATTAGTTCAATTAATTACTCTCCTCCACTTACATTTTGATTTGAACACATTGATTATCTTATCAAGTGTACGAATTCTATTCATTACTAAACAAAACAATTTATTTTTCACTTTAAATGCTTCATCCATGATCTTAACTGTTTTTTTCTTGTAAAAAGCAGTCTTTTTTTTATACCTCTTTATATTTTTTAATAAATTTTTTACTATTCTGTTGTAAAACATTCGTCTACGTATTTCAGAAAATTGCTTGCTTCTTCTTTCACTATGCAAAGTAACATCTCCTTGTACTGTTCTAACATTTTTAGAAGGACATCCTGTTTTCTTTGAAGTTATAGGGGTTTCATTGTTTTTTCTACAAAACTTTTTTTTTCTTGACATTTCAGTAACTTCCTGAGAAAATGTTTAGATTGCTTACCAGGAGCATTTTTCTTTTTCACGGAAGATTTTATTTTGGTTGGTTGTTGATTTTCTTTTTCCTTAGTCCTTAATTTTCTTTTATAAATGTTCTTGCTTCTTGCCTTAGAAGGCATCTTTTAGTTTGTTTGTATAGATGATTATAATCTGTAGTACAGAAAAAATAACATATTATACACCACTACAAACATATTACACATCAATTGCAATTAGTAAACAATATAAACACTAGATAAAACTAAAGGCTCATTTACATTACATGTGCTTTGCTTTCTGTCAAAAACGATTAACTAATTAATGTTATGTCTTGTTTATATATAGGTTGTCTGGTTTTGGCCTGTAGATACTTTGAAATAATATCAGCAGAGACACGCATACTACTTGCAGACGAAGAGATGGTAGATTACATGTAATATGGTGCACATGTGCCTAAGATCACACCAAATCTATTGTATTTTCAATGCTTGTTTACTTTAGTTCCATCAAGAAGGCATTCAGATGTGTCACACATTTCCCATAAATTCTGAATGTTAGCACTCTAGTTGCTCATTATATCAAGCTTCACTCACAGTGTGATCTTAGGCAGATTAATAGGATTTTAGTTATAATGTACCATGTCTGTCCCTGCCGACAGTATATGTGACTCTGCCTAAAATTACAATCATGGGTGAATCAAGCTTCACTTACAGTGTGATCTTAGGCGGATTAGTAGAATTTTAGATATAATGTACCATATCTGTCTCTACCAACAGTATGTCTGACAACGAGGTCGAGATCTATTGCATTTTCAATGCTTGTTTACTTTGGTTCCATCAAAAAGGCATTCAGATGTGTCACACATTTTCCATAAATTCAGAATGTTAGCACTCTAGTTGCTCATTATTATGATACATTTAAATTGTGTAATGGTTTCATTGGACTTGTAAATATGCTCCTTTTTTTGAAGCGCCTTGTGCAACCTTCAGCATGGGTGGAAGCAGTGAATGTATGGAGAGGGATAGGAATAGCAGATAGAAAACCATATGAAATGGTGTGGGAGATGCATAAAGTATTTCAGTAATGGTATCAAATGAGATGGAATATAATATAAAGAGGGACATATTTACCTCTTGCGCAATTTTTGACATGGGTGCAAGCAGAAAATGCATGCAGAATAATAAAAAATGCACCCAGACAAAAATATGAAATGCCGTGAGAGATGCTATCATTGTGAGAGTCTACCTTATAAACACACAGCTATGTCAAAGATTGCGCACGCAGCTTGTAAATATGCCTCTCTTTTTTGTATATTCTATCTCAATTTATGCCATTTAAAAAAATTATTTCCAGCAATGCTTCCTTTCACATGGGGCAAGCCCCATGTGAAAGGGCCTGCGTCAGTCTTACGCCTGCTGTGAGGCAGGCACACGATTTTGACACAACAGCGTCCTAAAAGTGACGCAGTGAAATCTCATAGATTTCACTGCGTCAATTGTACGACCCTTCTTTGCGTCAATATGCCCCCTTTGCATACATTATACCTGGCACGAACTAATGCCACTGAAGAAAGGTGATTCCTGAAACGGGTCTGGCAGTGATTTTATAGTAGTGTGTGCATTCAGAATGGGCTTGCTGGCAAACCTTCATTAAATAAACGTGAGCTGAATTTTTCTTCGTGTGGCCTCACCTTTAAGGGATCCTGTCTTTGTTGGATTTATTAACTGCCGTGTCCCGGTCGTGAGGTGAAGCCCACTGGACTCAGCAGGTCTGTGTCTGCATCAACAAAATGCGGTGAAAATACGGAACGAAGAAGAAGCTGAAATCGAGGCAGGCTGGTGGAAGCTTCTGCTCCTAATGACCGTTACAAAGCAGGGCTAATCCCCTGAATGACTTTTACATCCAAGATTGAGTTTTAATTTACAGTCAACAGCGCGTCCACTTGGATTGAACATTTGTGCACTACAATTACTAAGAGGCTTTGCAGCCACGCCCAGTGAGGCAGGTGATTAAAAGAAGATTGCATGAGCAGCAGCGCTGTTACGAACTAATGCCACTGAAGAAAGGTGATTCCTGAAACGCGTCTGGCAGTGATTTTATGGATGTGTGTGCGTTCAGAATGGGCTTGCTGGCAAACCTTCATTAAATAAACCTGAGCTGAATTTCTCTTCGTGTGGCCTCACCTTTAAGGGATCCTGTCTTTGTTGGATTTATTAACGGCCGTGTCCCGGTCGTGAGGTGAAGCCCACTGGACTCAGCAGTTCTGTGTCTGCATCAACAAAATGTGGCGAAAATAAGGAACAAAGAATAAGCTGAAATCGAGGCAGGCTGGTGGAAGCTTCTGCTCCTAATGACCGTTACAAAGCAGGGCTGGTCCCCTGATTGACTTTTACATCCAAGATTGAGTTTTAATTTACAGTCTACAGCGCGTCCACTTGGATTGAACATTTGTGCACTACAATTACCAAGAGGCTTTGCAGCCACGCCCACTGAGGCAGGTGATTAAAAGAAGATTGCATGAGCAGCAGCGCTGTAACGAACTAATGCCACTGAAGAAAGGTGATACCTGAAACGCATCTGGCAGTGATTTTATGGATGTGTGTGCGTTCAGAATGGGCTTGCTGGCAAACCTTCATTAAATCAACGTGAGCTGAATTTCTCTTCGTGTGGCCTCACCTTTAAGGGATCTTGTCTTTGTTGGATATATATATATATATATATATATATATATATATATATATATATATATATATATATATATATATATATATATATGGTATGTAAAGCTCCAAAGGTCCGCAAGTACAGCAGGTGAAGCCACACGAACAAACAGGAACCAGCAAGACCCTGGATGGTGCAATATTTTTGTTTATTTAAATTTTAAGCCCAGCACCAGTCCGCCATGACTCATTTCGGCTAGAGATAGCCTTGATCACATGACGACGTCATGGGGGCTGACCACCCATTTAAAGTGCAACAGTGCCATCACATGTCATGGAAAGGGAAAAAATACTATTACCATTTTTTCACAGGGTTGATTACTGCATAAATGCCGTTATTTGCACAGAAAATACAAATCAGTAATTAAAAATTATCTGTAAAATACATATTCCAAACCTGAATGTAAAACCTCAGTGACCAAATGTCATTGTGTAAGTTAATGGCAACACTATATCAATATCCAGTAAACAACCTCTAAAATAAGTATAAAAGTTAAAACCTATAAATATTAACATATAAATATTGCCATTTAAAAGTCCATCAGAATAAAGCACCCTTCGTATGTTGAATGGGGCAACAGTGGATAAATGCAAAAGGATAACAAATAATCCTAATTGTCACACATTCATATCTGATCAAAGGAAATAATGCCCAAGTGGGCTATACACTGGCACTGAGGTAGATGATAAAATTGAATATGTGCAAATAGGCGTAATTAGTGCAAACATGTCACGATGGCAATAAAGTGCTACCAGAAAAAAGTGCAAAATTGTTAAATCAATAAAGTTAAGGAAACAGTTACAAAAAAGGTCAGGAGGGGTCCAGGATGCATGTTAGAATTTCATTACCCTGGCCTAAACTCAAAATTACAGGACAATCACAGTACTGGTGTGAAAGTGCAATGTGCATGTCACATGATGAGCAGTTACTATAGATAGGTGTGGCAGTCCTCCCCAGTGTTGAGCCCTTGCGGTGTCTTAGTATCTAGTAAAATAATGTAACGGGTCTCTAGCTTTCGCAACAGGGACTCTCTGTCGCCTCCCCTCCTCTGGGGAGGAACACAGTCTATCACAAAATACTTGAGCAAGGAAGCATCTTTTCCATGAGTCTTCTCAAAATGCCTGGCTACAGGGTATGAGGGATCAGCATTGGTGATCGCTCGCAGATGCGTTTGTGGACTTGTGGCCTTGTACTCCCCACATATCTTAGCCCGCAAGGGCATTCTAAAACATAAACTGCAAATTCAGATTTGCAGTTTAGTTTTTGCTTGATTTTAATAGGAAACGGGGAAAGTGGCGTGCTCACTTCAGACTTACTGGTGCCATTTTTGCATGCTTTACAAGTAAAACATTTCAGGAAGCCCTTGCTTTCGTCTAACCAGGATCCCATAATCACCTCTGGGCTGCTTGAGACCAAGCTATCTTGCATTGACCGGGCTTTACGATAAGTTATACTAGGGCATTTGGGCATGACAGGGCCAAAGACAGGATCACTAGATACGAGGGACCAATTGTCCTTAATTATTTTATGAATACTTTTATGTTGATTACTGTATGCAATAATCAACCTAGTCTCCTCACAGGATCTATTAGCGGGAGACTCCACCTGTTTAACTCCTGTGCCCAGGAGTACTGTCCTGTCCATTCTGTTGGCTCTCTGTGTGGCACTGTCTATAGTTTCTGGTTTGTAACCCCTTTGGAGGAATCGGGCCCTACATTGGGATTGTGCCAGCCGGCATTCTTCCTCACTGCTGCAAATTCTCCTGACACGGAGCATCTCCCCATAGGGGATACTCCGTATCAGGTGTGCTGGATGATGGCTACCAGCATGCAGCAGTGTGTTACCCGCTGTGGGCTTGCGGTACAACTTAGTATGGAGGCTACCATCCTGGACGAAGATTTCCACATCCAGGAACACAATGGATGGAGTGCTAACACTGCGGGTGAACTGAATATTGAGATTGTTAACATTCAGTTTTTTTATAAAGTCTCTCACTTCAATCTCTGTGCCATCCCATATAAGAAACAAATCATCAATATACCTTAACCAGAGTTTCACTTTGGTATTCATTGCGGCAGCATACTCAGACATGAGGACCTGCTCCTCCCAGTACACCATATGCAGACAGGCGTAACTGGGAGAGAAGCAGGCCCCCATTGCCACTCCCCTGGTCTGTAAGAATAGTTGTTTGGCAAACAAGAAGACATTATTCTCTAAGCAAATTGAGATCATATCTAACAACATTTTCGAATGTTCCTGGAAGCATCCCTCTCTCTTTCCAAGGAAATGTTGAGTAGCTTTGAGTCCATCTTGATGGAATATACTGGTGTATAGTGGGTAACGTCCATGGACACCAAAATGTAGTTTGAATTCCATCTAAAATCAATAAGTCTTCTAAGTAAGTCACTTGTATCTAGGATGAAGGATGGCAGTCCTTTTACATACTCTTGTAGAAAGAAGTCGATGTATTTGCTCATGTTTTCCAACATGCTGTTACAGGCTGGGATGATAGGCCTACCCGGTGGCTGCTGGTAGTTTTTATGCACCTTTGGGATGAAATAGATAACCGGAGTAACTGGGTGGTCTTTTTTCAGAAATTTGAACTCATCCATAGTCAGCAGGCCTTTACTCCTCCAAGCTGAAAGTTTGGAGTAGATTTCATTCCTAGCCATTTGGGCATCTTGCATAGTAATGCGCTTGTAACAGTCCCTGTCATTGAGCTGTTTAAGGGCTTCTTCCAAATACATCTTACGTGGCCATAGGACCACGTTGCCACCTTTATCAGATTGTCTTACCACCAGATGTTTGTTTGCTTTAAGTTTCTTTATAAGTTTATGGTTCTCACTGTCCCTATAGTTGTAGCGTTTGATTGCATGAGCATTTTTGATCTGTAATTCCTTCAATTGTGTGGTTACTCGATCGTGAAATATATCCACATTGTCCTTAATCATCAGTGGGCAGAATTTTGATTTGAGTTTGAAAGGTGTAGGACACAGTACAGGAAAAGGTTCACCTCCAAGTGCTGCCTGATTATTGGTTTGAGAAGGGACCTCCTCCTCCTCCTGAAGCTCCAAGAATTCTTGCGTCAAAGCCGCTCCCACAATGGCCACTGCACTAGTTTCACTGGATTCATTGTGGGCAATGGCAGCATCCTGAGTCCCACTAGATGTGTGAGAATTCATTATTGTGCGTGAAGCATGATATTTACGCAGTTTTAGTTTTCGCACAAATTTAAACACATCTATCTTAGTTGTCGCATAGTCAAAATCACCACGGGGACTGTATGTTAATCCAAACGCTATATATATATATTCACTGAAGAAACCATAGTTTTCAGGCCTAATATAGTTAGGAATTAGCATTTAAAAAACCTTAGAAATTCACTGAAAAAACTGTAGATTTTAGGGGTGTTATAGTTAGCTGGACATTTCACTCATACAAAACCATTGAAATTCCTCCGATTAAGGGCCTCATTAGGATGGCGGACGGACTTGCGTCCGTCCGCCACCCCGAGGAAGAGGGACCGTCCACATGGGCAGCGGCAGTCCCTCCATGTAAATTAGGATGTGACCGCCACCCTGGCGGTCACATCCTGGATCTTTAACCTTGCGGCGGGTGCTGCTTGAAGCAGCACCCGCCGCAAGGTTAAAAAAGCATGTTTCACATTTACATGCACAAAGCGGCAGGCATCGCGCGGTGCCTGCCGCTTTGTGCATGCAAATGCAGGGGGGTACCATAGGTACCCCCCATGTGCACCCCCACCCCCTCCTTTACCCGCAAGGGCCCCCCAGAAGCAAAGGTCCACATGCTTTTCCACGGCGGAAAAACCGCCACTGAAAAGCATGTTTACACATGCTTCCTAATTTGGCTGACGGTGTCTTGCAGACACCGCCACCAAATGGCCCAGCAAAACCCGCGGATCAGCGGCGGACGGACCTGCCATCCGCCGCTGGTCCCACCACATTCCCACCGCCATCCTAATCTGGCGGTGGGTGTTTTATGTGGCCGCGGCGGTGAATCCGCAACCTCCGGGCCGGCGGTGGCTTCCGCCGGCCCGGAGGATGCGGATTCACCGCCATCCTAATGAGGCCCATAGTTAGTTGTACTAACTTTATCTTGCGCGCCCGCAATCCACTGCTGATGATGTCACATATTACATCATTCATGACATGGTCAGTGACATCACTGATGACACCTCAAATGACATCACTGATGACATCATCCAGTGAATGTGGTTTGCTTTGTTATTTAAATATGTATTATATATATAGCAATTTGCATTGAAGAATGAGTGGATATATAAATATAAATATCTGGATGGAGGATTTAGTAGCAGTGTGATTGACTGTTTACTTGACTAATTTAAAGTGTCTCTCTAAATATATTGGATAGAGACTAACTGTGTGAACATCTGAATCACTTTGTCAGTTGTTGTAAAAACTACTTCTCCAGTTGGTTACTAGCTATTTGAAAGTCTATAATAGTTATTGATTAGTTAACTAAGTATTTGTATGGGAGAGTGAATGTGTGTGTGGTTCGGTGTTAGGTGTGTGACTGCCCAAAGATGTGTGAATTGTTGATTTAGTAGGTATACGACGTTAAGACTACATGTTATTACAGTTGTTTGGGTGAGTGAATATCTTTATGGGTGTGGTGATGAGCAAATATCTCTCTTAATGGTACATGTCCAACAAAGTAGAGAAATAAAAGGCAATGTATGTGTCAGTTGTTGTTTATAAATAAGTATACGTAAGACTCACTGATTGTATGCGTGACTGTATATATAACTGTATACTTGTAATAGTGATTTTATAACACACTAAGTATAATTTACTATCTATATGAATAGATAAAGTGGTGTTTGTATAAGTGTATAACTAAGTAAATGTAAGTATGATCCATTGTTTGTATAAGTGAATAGGATGACTTTATAAGTGAATAGGATGTGTGCTGGTGTGTAATGTCGATATAGGTGTATAAGTATATTTGATAGTGTTCTATTGATCATTTACTGCATGTCTGAGTGAATCTGTAGGTAAGTGATTAGATGTGTGTATAGATCTAGGAATCACTGAGTGTTTTTTTAGAAACTTGTATGGGTGTGTCAATGGATTTAAATATGGTACTCTGTATTTTACAGTGAGTGACGAAAGGTTATACTAGTGTATGATGAGGTGTATCGTCACATGGATGATTTAATCAGTGATGTCATTTGAGATGTCATCAGTGATGTCACTGACCATGTCATGAATGATGTAATATGTGACATCATCAGCAGTGGATTGTGGGCGCGCGAGATATAGTTAGTACAACTAACTATATTGGAGGAATTTCAATGGTTTTGTATGAGTGAAATGTCCAGCTAACTATAACACCCCTAAAATCTACAGTTTTTTCAGTGAATATCTAAGGTTTTTTAAATGCTAATTCCTAACTATATCAGGCCTGAAACCTATGGTTTATTCAGTGAATTTCAAAGGTTTTTTAAATGCTAATTCCTAAGTTATATCAGGCCTGAAACCTATGGTTTTTTCAGTGAATTTGCAAGATTTTTTAAATGCTAATTCATAATTATGATGTGTGTGAAACCTATGGTTTTTCTGTGAATTTCTAAGGTTTTTTTCAATGCTAATTCCTAGCTATAACATGTGTAAAATCTATGTTTTTTTCAGTGATTTTACAAAGTTTTTTAAGTGCTAATTCCTAAATATAACATGTGTGAAACCTATGGTTTTTTCAGTGAATTTCCAAGGTTTTTAAAATGCTAATTTCTGTATCAATTTTTATATTTTTTATATATTTATTTTCCAACAAACTGACTTTGTATATTGTAATACAGTGACTGTATCCTGTAATATGCAACGGCACAGCTAGTTTTTATGATTTGGATAAAGTTAAACAGTATAATCTACATATTCAATCAAAATATAAACAGTCAAATTTGTCAATTAATTAGTTTTTTTCAGCGTGCGTGCAACGTGCGCGCACCTCGTGATTTCAGAGACCCCCTGAGAAGGCCTAGGGGGTCTGGGAGTCTCTACCGTGCCCCTTTTCACGTTCTCCACTATTGTTTTTGACTCAGTTTTGCCTCGAGGGTGCGAGCAACGTGCGCGCACCTCGCGATTTTTTTTTCCAATTTTTTTTTGCCCTTCAGGGTCCTTCAGGGAATCCCTTGAGAAGACCTAGGGGTCTGGGAGTCTCTTCCCTGCCTCCTTTTCACGTTTTTAATAGCTTTTACGAAAATCAGGTAAAACGTCATTTATATGCGACGGTCGCGCAACGTGCATGCATGCGTGCGCACACGTTGCGCGCACGTAAAGTCATCAAAATGGCAGAACAGCAGCCACAGGATTCTTCTGAGTTTGTGTGTGAGTAACTCTATAGATGAGTGTCCGTGTGTAATAAGATGTATAGGTGTATGAGTACATATGATGAGTGAGTATATGTATGAGTGCCCATATAGAACTGTTAGTGAATGACTGGATGTGTATGTAGATTTTGGAATTACTGAATAGGTTGTTCTAACTGGAATTGGTATCTCCATTTTTTTGAAAATTTTAGTTTCTATTTTTGAATGTGTGTATCAAGGCTTATATTACGCTGAGAGGAAGTCTGCCACTCTTTCACAAGGATGATGTTATCAGTGATGTCATCAGTGATGTCATTTGAGATGTCATCAATGATGTCATTTGAGATGTCATCAGTGATGTCACTGACCATGTCATGAATGATGTAATATGTAGATCATCAGCAGTGGATTGTGGGCGCCCGAGTTATAGTGAGTACAACAAACTATAACGGGGGAATTTCAAAGGTTTTTTAAAAGGTAATTCCTAACTATAACGTGGCTGAAACCTATGGTTTTTTCAGAGAATTTCAATGGTTTTGTAAATTATAATCTTTACATGTATTAATTGTTATATTTTTTATACTGATTTACTACATTATTTTAAATTATTTATTTTTAGATATTTTATTTTTTAAATTACATGACATATTTTTAATATAAATTGAAAAAAAATATGTGAAACCTCTCTGCAACGCAGCCCCCTGACGTGTTTGCAGAGGGCGGAACTAATTCCCCTTGCATACTGGGGGTCCCTGGGGGCCAACTAGCCCACCAGAAACCTCTAGTATTCCCCAGGGGGCTGCATTGCAGAGAGGTGTAATGAGGCCACACCCTTTTTTACACCTCTCTGCAGCGCAGCCCCCGGGCGGGTTTGCAGAGGGGGAACTAATTCCCCTTGCATACTAGGGGTCCCTGGGGGCCAACTAGCCCACCTGGAACCTCCAGTATGCGCCAGGGGGCTGCATTGCAGAGAGGTGTAATGAGGCTATGTCCCTTTTACACCTCTCTGCAACGCAGCCCCCTGGCGCGTTTGCAGAGGGGGAACTAATTTCCCTTGCATACTGGGGGTCCCTGGGGGCCAACTAGCCCACCTGAAACCTCCAGTATGCGCCAGGGGGCTGCATTGCAAAGAGGTGTAATGAGGCTATGCCCCCTTTTACACCTCTCTGCAACGCAGCCCCCTGGCGCGTTTGCAGAAGGTAAACTAATTCCCCTTGCATACTGGGGGTCCCTGGGGGCCAACTAGCCCACCTGGAATCTCCAGTATGCACAAGGGGGCTGCATTGCAGAGAGGTGTAATGAGGCCACACCCTTTTTTACACCTCTCTGCAACGCAGCCCCCGGGCGCGTTTGCAGAGGGGGAACTAATTACCCTTGCATACTGGGGGTCCCTGAGGGCCAACAAGCCCACCAGGAGCCTCCAGTATGCGCCAGGGGTCTGGGCTGCTTTGCCCCGGGGGACAGCGGTCCCCAGGGCAGTGTGAGGGGGATTGGGGCCCCCCAACACTTCTTTATCACTATGCCTCTTTGTAAAGAGGGCAAAACAGCATAAAGTGCAAAGCGCTCTGAGCAGCCAAATTGTCACATGGGCAAGCGGTAACTTTATCGACCTATCCTGACTGTGTGGGAAATGCCACTAGAAAGTGCAAAGTGCGTAGGTGGAGTCTGGTCATAAAAAATCGTGTCTGTACATTCGTGGTAAAAGATAAGCAAAATTGCTGTTGTATGGGGGACAGGCATGGGAGACCTTGCACTACCAATTGCTGGTGGCACGTATTTGCCTCAGAATAATGTGCCTCTTTTATGATGGTTTTCGCATTTGTACGGATGCTAACAGGATTATCATAGTAGTTCAGAAATGTTTGGAGGCTATTGGCTGTCAAGGACATTAACACAATGACGTCCACATATGACAACAGTGGGACCGGATTACCTCCTATTCTGGGAAAATCAAGTGTCTTCTCTATTAGGAATGCCTCTAGGACATTTGTATACAATAAAAAGAGAAATGGAGCTAAAATGCAGCACTGCTGAACACCTTCTGTAGAGACACTAAGCTTAGTCTTCTCCCCCCGAGGGCCATATTTTATGGCGACAGTGATGGATGCATGAAACCTGCGCAAGAGGTAGATAAAAGCTTCTTCAATACCCATTTTCTCCATTTGTCCCCACAATTTCTCTTGATTGACAGTTTCAAAGGCAGTGGCGGCTCACATAGGGGGTGGTGCGGCGGGGCGAGCGAGGGGCAGCGTGGGGGGTTCGTAAACTCAGACATACGATGGAACGGAGGAACGTAATAATTACTTTCCTCCATTCCCACGTATGTCTGAGTTTACTACCCCCGCCCTGCCCCTCCCCCGCCCCGCCCCGCCCCACTGCCCTGCAGCACACCATATGTGAGCTGCCACTGGTTAAAGGCACTGGATAAGTCCATGAAGGTCAGGTGGATAGATCCACTCCTGGCCTTCATGTACTTACCCATAATCAGAAACAAATTGAGGCACTGTTCAGTGGAGCCCATCCCCCTCCTAAAGCATATTGCATTTTTTACTTGATCCCAGTGTTACTTGCCCATGTCTCAAGACGAGCAAGAATAACCGTCCCCAGTACCTTTACAGTGGAGTCGATAAGGGAGATTGGCCTGTAAGAGGTGGGGTAGTTCTTGGTACCTTTTTATACACTGGGACCACGATGGCCTCCTTCCAGGATGTTGGGATGGGGCTAATTCAAACACAAGGAGATGATGAACGGAGTGCTGAAACATTTCAGACACTCACTTCCAGTCACAGATCTGGGTTAAATCTATCATCCTTTGTTAGCAAACTTCGCCACCCCAGTTCAGACACGGCTATATGCAAATCAGTCTTGACCCTGTGCCTCATGGGAACAGTCCAGCCCGAACTGCCAAGTCATGTCTTCCCTGAACCGGAAACAAGCATCCCGGGACCGGTTTCGGGCTAACAGCCCTCATCAGCCAGGCTAGCTTGAATCCAGTGGCAAAGTGAGCAAAGCACCTGCGTCTGTCAACTTAGGGCGAACAAAGCAAACACACGGAGCAAATGGATGGAGAGCTAAAACTTTTCAGACACTCACCCCCAGTCACAGATCTGGGTTAAATCCATCATCGTTCTTTAGCTCACTTTGCCACCCCAGTTCAGACAAAGCTGTATGCAAATCAGTCTTGACCTTGTGCCTCATGGGAACAGTCCAGCCCGAACTGCCAAGCCATGTCTTCCCTGAACTGGAAACAAGAATCCTGGGATCGGTTTCGGGCTAACAGCCCTCACAGCCAGGCGAGCTTGAATCCAGTGGGGCCAATCACCACTGCTTTGAAAACATTAGTCAGCAGGGGTACCCAAAGATTGGGATTGCTTTTGAACAGGTCCAGTGGGACCCCATCAGGGCCTGGGGCTTTCAAACAGATGCCCCTTGCCAAAGGCCTCCTCGACCTCAACCACTGTAAGGGAGGCCAAGATTAGGTCTAATGGCAAGTCCTCTCCTTTCTCCTGTAATGAAATACAATTTGGATTACATTTGGCCAAGAAAAGGGATTCCCAAGCTTCCCCCAGAATCAATGAATCTATACGCCTAGCCTCAACCGAGAATAGGGGGCTATTCATGACCTCCCAAAAGCTTATGGTATCTTTGAGCGCACTGGCTCTCTCCAGGTCTTCCCAGGCTAACCTCCTCAGTTCTTCTTGCCTTTGGTTGATAGTATTTTTATAAGCTCGTCTTCCACTTTTAATTTGGATTTTGTCCTGGGTGTTCGCATGCAGGGCCTTTTTGAGATTCTTTTGGGATCTGGGACACTCGGCGGTAAACCGCCTTGTCTCCTGGACATCCTTTCTCTGTGCTGATCTTGTTAAACTTTTAGCTACATCCACACCGATTGATTCAAAACCCTGTACAACCTCTTCTGGGGAAGAATCATGTTGGAGGCATCTCATGATAGGGCTTAAGGTTGCCTTAACGGTTTTCTCCTCAAATTGGAAAGGGTTTATTTTTCCCCGTTTCACCTCATCCCTTTATTGGGGTTATATTGAATGGGGCAAGCATCGCCTTTCCCTTCCTGGGCTATTACACCGAGGGAAACAGTGAGGGGATTATGGTCGATATCATTGTTCGGTTCCACCTCAAAGTTACCAACAAGAGGGGCAAACTTTCTCGACATGAACAATGAAACTTTCCCTACCTCCTCCAACATAAGCAGGGCACTGTAAGGGGCTACTGACCAGGGTATCAGTCCTGCACAGTTCATTTTCAATGATAATAGAATTTAGAGCCTCGTCTTGTGGTACGTGAATAAAATGTGACTGAGGTTAACCCTCTGTATCCAGTTGCCCACAAACTTGTTTGGTGCTATACTAGCAGGTGGTACAATTGAAATCACCCACCCAGAGGGTGCACAAGGGCTGCCCCAACTCTGCTAACTTATTGATTTCCGCCTGTAGGGCTTCAATAACGTGACTGCTATTTTGGTTAAAAATGTTGTAATACCAATTGACCAATAATAACTTAACATGATTCAGGTTGGAGATCAGAATAAGTTGGTACCAGGGTGATTTATTTACAGCCCTTGCTTGAATGGACCGGTATTGCGTTGCGTGGACGGTAAAAGAGCAATAACCGTCCAACACACTATCTACCTTATGCCATGTTTCCTCTATACAGATTATATCAAAGTCCTTAATGTACTCTAGCCATACCTTGTTCGATAATTTCAGATGGATACCTGCGATATTCAAGGAGATCATTTTAAATGGAAACGTTGTGTGTGCCTGGTTTGCTGTGTCCACCCGAATGCATTTTGTGCCAGGCCTAATAAGCGTGGTTACTGGGTCAAACTCCTCCCCTCCAAGGTTGTGAACGGGGAGTGAAGTAGGCGGGCAAATACAGGTCTCAATTTCATTTATATTGTTACCAATACTAAAGGTTGTTTACAAAGAAGGGTCCGGTAAATTTGCAACACACCTATTGCCAATAACAATATCAATTGCATTCGAGACTCTCCCAGGGTTGACATGTTGGAAACGTATTCTTTTCAATTCGGCTGGTCTGCTGGGTCGCACAGGTAGTCAGTCTATTTCTGTCAAGCCAGACAGACCCTCAAAGCGGTTAGGGTGATTAAATGAGAAAGGCTGGGGGCGGGGGGAGTATCTGTTCTGAGCTGGCCAAGAGATCTGTTGTGTCTTAAAAGTCCCCTGTTGGGGGGGATAAAAGAAGCTGAATGGACGGGCCTTTTTCTGATCAGTGGGTGAGTCTCTAAGGTATTTCAAATCAAGATACGCGCACCTAATATTGTTAAAACTAAGCACTACACAATCCCCTTCCATACATTCATATGTTTTACCCAACCAGCTCACCCGCCATGCCATAATAATGCGATCGGGCCAGTTTGTCTGAGATGGGGTTTTCTTAGTACACAATGAGCTGACTTGTTAATGAGGCACTGACAACTTTTTTGTTGGCCGGGGGGAGATAAGGAACCCCTGTCAAGATCAGTGTATATGGTGTGCAATCCGGGGGTAAGTTTCAGATGTTATTTGCCCCCAGCCCGGTCAAAAGACCAGGCACAGGCCCATTTGTATGTATGTTTTCTTGTAACTTACTCCCCCCGCACCCCACTATGGAGGCCGGGTCTTGACTGATTTGTGGCCCCTTGCCCCAACCTACAATTGTCCCCATTGGGATTCCCATCCGATCCAGATGCCCTCGCTGACGGTACCGGTACATTTTTATTCAGATTGTCTGAAATAAGGGGGAAGCTCATGGGATGTTACCTGATTATATGTAATAGATGCCCCACTTGTTGAGGCCAACCCACCCAGAGGGGCACTAAAAAGAGCATCAGCTATCCTTTCGTCTGTGCAGGTAGGTGGAATGGCCATGCCATTTTGCTTTTTAAGTGCCACTGATTTACCTGAGGCCTGCCAGAGTCGGTCAAGGTGCTCCTCTATGCAGACTTGGCGAGATATAATAGGTTCCAAAGCCGCTAGCACAACTTTGCTGACTTTGTCAGTCAATGCGTCCATTTCAGTCTGTGCAATAATGTTTCCTCCACCGTTACAGGATCTACCAGTGTTTCCTGGAGGGTGAGCTTCTTTAGTTCTCTTGACCCTTGGTGATTCACCCTTCAGTCTGTGGTCACTCCCTGCCAGTTCAGTATGCTTCCTCTTCCATCCTATTGCGCTCTGGGACCCAGATTGTCCCATGGATGGTCGTGTCGTAGGATCCTCTCTCTCGTGTGTAACACCTAGGTCACCCTGACTCAAAATTATGACGGTGGGTGAAAGTGGAGGTTGTGCCCCATGTTGTTCATTCATTAATACTTAATTAACTTCCCACCTATACCTCTACAAACCTCAAATATAACAAATTAGGAGATTTCTCCTGTCTGGTGGGCTGTTTTTGGAGTTCCCATTGCAGTGCCCATGAAATAGGAACATCAATGTGAACGTCCAAATCAGTACCTGCATGCCACAGACTGTGGCAGTCCATGCCATTCAGGTACTGGTGTGCATGCACACAGGGTGGCATATTTTGTGCACCTCTGTGTAAATCCACATGACAAGAGGCACCAGGGGGCCCTGTGGGGCCCCCTTTGTTTCCTCACCACCACACTTTTTATGGCGGTCGCACCACCATGAAAAGTGTGCTGTGAAGAACTCTTAATATGCTTGGTGAGGCCGCAGTGGCCCCGTCAAGGATAATGAGGCCTCAAGACCTATGAGCATCACTAGGGATCTGTGATCCCTGACAGTTACGGTAGTCCCAGGGCGGCCAACTGACCTGTTCATAATAGGGCGGTTGAAAGAATGCCATTGCCGCGCCCCGTGATTCTGGTGGTCCGTGGAGCGCCAGACTCACAATAAGGCCCTCAGTCTTGTAAATTAAATAAAGAATGTTTTTTGTCAATCTATTTTTTATTAATTTTCATCTCACATTTAAACAAGGTAATTAATAGTGTGGTCATATCCATGGCAGGAGCTTACTAAGAGCTTTCCTGAGGCTGTGGGGTTTCAGAGGAAGACATTTTGCTCACTGCACAATGAGGTGGCTTGCAGCAGGATGTGCAGTTCGGTGCATGACTGGCATTTCCGCTAAAGCAATCACCTGGAGTAGTGCTCCCCTAGCAGCAGGGAGCATTTGACAGGAAGGGCAGTGGCCTGAGTTCTGCCATTGACTATTATGTTAAACGTGGTCTTTTTAACCCTTATATAAAAGATGGTATTACAAAGGCAAAAATACATTGTAATGCATTCATTCCCTATTTTTTGTCTTTTTAGTCACCTACTTGATACTATTTCTGTCCCTGCATTTTATTCCTTATGTTTGGATTTCTATTTGGATTGTCTTCTGAATGCTCTTTCCTGATCCCTGATGTTCGTGATAGCTTAGTGCCTAGCTTATTTTGTTCTCCATTCCTCTTCATCTTCAATTAAGAAATATTAATTGACAAGGTGTTTCTTTTCCAATGTGTTTCTTTTCCTTCCTAACTGGGACCCAATTGACATTTTTCAAGTGCATATTTAGGTTCAGAGTGATTCACTGTTTCCTTGGGTAATACAGATATTAGCTTTACAGCCCACCTCAGCATCTATTCATTGCCAGATTGTGATGACACTGACTCCTTGGGGTTGCTCACAATTTGATCCCTCTTAAGACCAAGCACAAGAGTTATAACAATTATACCTTAAAAATAATGTTTTTCATTGTTGAAGCAGACATTAGTATTAAGCTCTATAAACATCCCAGTTGTCCCTTAAGATGCCCTACATTTTTCAATTAATCCTGAGAAATTATGAGAATTTTGGGTTCTCTAATGGTGCATTTTGCTTTTATTCCTGTGGTGTAATCATGATCTAGTAAAGGTGTGTTTCCTGATTGGCTGTTTTACTGGATTTATATAGGACTTGTTTTCTCCTTTAGCAATAATAGTTTTTGTGGGGAAATTAAAAGGATAATCTGTCAGCGTAACGGTGCACCTCAAATTGATGGTGGCCCATTATCATCAAAAATATAAATTTAAAATTAAAAGAAGGAGGCACCCCAAGTAAGTATTCAAATGCAGGTTCTTCCATTTACATAAGATGCATGTATTATCAGAATGCAAGATAAGATGCATTGATCAAATGTTTAATTTATTGGTTGTCAAATATAATCCAATATACAACAAACAGAAAGAAATGAAGGTGATATTATCATCAAACATTTAAATTGCCTTAATTACAAACCACAAAGAACACCAGCCAGCATGTGTTTCATAACTCCTGACACTTACTCAATGTCAATGTGATCTTGAGGCCCATAGAAGATGTTCATTTAACAATCTCTTGAGATGTGCCACAGTTAATCAGGGTTGAGAACACACTTCAAGAGATGCTAACAGAACACCACCAGAATCATTGTAGTCTCAGGACCTCCATGATTCTGGTTGTGAGTTTGGTTATAAGTCTGCTGCTAATGGTGCTTGTGATAGTACTAGTGGTAGTGCTTGTGTTGATGATCCTTAAGTTGATGGTGGTTGATGTGATGGTGGATAATGTGAGGGGGGTTGAGGTGGTGATGGTTGAAGTTGTAGGTTGGTTGTGTTGCAAAGGAATTTACATCAGAGTTAGTGGGTTGTATGGGCATTGTGGGTTTTGATACCTCTTCAGAATGTTGTGCTGTCTTTGCCCTCAAGATTGACATTGCTAGTTTTGTTATTGCCTCTATCATCTTCATGGTCAAGATATGTTGCCTTATACTCTCTTTCCTCAAACTGTAAAGATGTTACCTCTGCATCTTCTTTTCCATGTCTTTGTACCATTTCACAACGTACACTAAGACATGGGTCTGCTTGTCAACCATCTGAGGGAGTCCTTTAAGGTGGTCTGCATTCTCAAGTAGAGCTGCCTCTATGTCTTGAATCCCCCGCCCCCACAACGAATGGCTGTTGGAAAAAGTGATCCTCCTAGAGGACAGGTTTCGCCAATTGTAATGATTGCAGTGTATTATATGGTATGGGTGTGTGAACTTACTGTCTAATGCACTCACAAAACTGTCTTGGATCCAGTCAGACTTATTTGTAAAACCTCCAGCTCAACCCTGGGTAGCTGTGGCTTTGAGCAGTAAGGCTTAAACAAAGGAACTAGTGTAAAGCATTTAGCAGCACCAAACAACAAAATCAGAAAGTCACACAACACAAAAGAAATATGACACTAATTTATATAATTAGATTATAGTTTTGTGATTTTTACACACAAGTAAAATCGACTTGAGGGTTCCGGAAATGTAGATTTTTAGGTAAAACGTTAATCTAAGCTTGAAATTTGAAAGAATTATGTTCGGCTAGAGCGGCCCCTGTTGTGCGCCCAGTTCCATCAGAAAAGGTCAGGGGGCTAATAATGAGCATTTGGACAGTTACCTGGTCACCAAACCAATCTCAAGTTTAGTTCCAGACTTTACTTCGAGACCACCATAGAGTTCAATGGAGTGGTCCTAATGCTGGGGATGCAGGATGCTGAAAGATGCTCTGGGTGCAGTGCGGTCAATGATGGCCTTCCTGGGGTTATTCCACGGTCAACGGGTAAGGTGGGGCAACTTTGGCAATAGGGGTTGGAGTCCCTAAATGTCCTCTTTCAGCCAGTAGAAGTCCAGCTATGGCTGGGCTACCGCTCTCTGGGTCCAGCGATAGCCTTTGGTGAGGGCTAGTGTCCATCTTTGGTGGCCAATCCACACTCTGATGACTCTCTTGATTCTGGTAGACATGGGTGCAAGTTTTAAATCCGTGGTCGAGGGTCTACTTGGTCACACATTTGCGGTAAGCGTCAATTCCTTGCGAGTGGCTACCAACTGGCCAGGACGGGTGACTTCAGCTTTTATGGCCCTGCTGCTGAAACAGGTGGTCAGCTGACTGATCCTTGGAGTCACAACTTCAGTCTGGTGCTCAGGAGAAGCAATTCCTTGAGCCAGGCACCAAAGACACAGTCCTCTTTTTGCTAGCCAAAAGAGGAGCAGGTGCAATACAGCGTTTGGGGCAGACTATCTTGCCAGGTCCAGTGGTCAGAAAGGCAGTCCTTCTTTGGTCTTCTCTCCGGTCCAGATGTGATTTGAGGTTCAGAATGTAAGGGTATGCCGTATTTATGCCCAGAAAGGGCCATGGGGGTGATGCGGTCACTACCTAATGGGCTACCGGGATCCCTCTTGCTCTCTAACATCTTCAGGTGATGTATGGCATCTAGCAATCCCAGAGTGCACTATTCTGCCCACTCCCAAGATGTCTGAACCCTTCCTTGGATGGCAGGAGCTTGATAGCCCATTCCAGATGTGTGGTACCTGTGGGCTAAACGCCCCTGGAAAAAACAGATTAGCAACTGGTTCCCTCTCTCTGTTCCTGCAGCTAGCCCATCTACCTGAATAAAGGTCACTTTTTCAGCCAACACTTTGGTTAGCTTCCTGCAAGGGGGAGATAACTCCTCCCTCTGTGACAGGCCACTATTGTTCCTGAGCCTGGGAGTCATACACACAACTCCCCAGGAGAGCAGAAAGTTGTCTGTGAAAGGCCACCGGATAAATTGGACAACACCATGACAATTTTACAAAAGTTGCCTTCACTTAAAACTGACATTAAATTCAACTTTGGCATGAAGTCTGGTTTAATATCACGGTTAATTTGATACCTAGAAGTACTCATTTCAGTAGTTCCATTCAGAATTTAGAAGGACTAAGATGTCACGTTGTTACTCTGTGTTACCAATGGGGCTACTAACTTTTGCACATTAAAAATGACAATTTGGAAGTTTTAATGTTAGGACATATTATTGTATATTTCCCACTTAATAATAAACAGCTCTCTATCTTAGAGCTCGACAGGCCTTCCTTAGGGGAGACTTACATATATATTCTTAAAGGAAATGGGGGCTTTGTTATTGGATTGAATAGCAAAGTCGAACCAACAGTTTTAAAATTGTTCTTCCAGGCTACAGTGGAAGGTGGGGAGACCTTTTGTACCTTGTCACATAATCTGTGCTGCAGCCCTGGGTGAACACTGCAACTTACATGCCCTTGGCACTCTTGGTACCTTATACTAGTGACTTATAAGTAAGTCAGCTATGCCAACTGGGGGTAGCCAATTCAACATGCATTTTGTAAAGGGTTAGAAGAAAACTGACACTAAAGACTAGTTAGCAGAACTCAATGCACTCTCAGAGTCTAAAAACAAACAGCTAGCGGTCCAAATGCGGCCAAAAAGTGGGGGGAGAACTTGGAAAAATCATGTTTCCTAACAGAGAAAGTTGCTATCTGGGAGGTTAAAGGGGGATATCAGAAGGTGGGGAGCGGTTCCTTAGCAGGGGTGTCTTCTCGCTCAAATGACTTAGACGAGAGATTCACTTGCAAGGGAGAAGTGTATAGGCAACTCTGCAGACATACTTTCAAGTTGAGGACTGTGTGGAGCAGGGACAAGCATTTGTGGCTGTTTAGTTGGTGGCGGGGGACTGGCAATCCTCAGAGGTGACCTTGGAGGAAGACTTCTGGGCAGCTGGGAGTAGTTTGCCTGATGGTTTCCTTGGGAGGCATTGGAGGCAACAATGTCCTCCTCCTCATGCCCTTTCTGCCCGACAACCTCCTCATCCTTAACCATCTTGTGCTCCCCCACCTCCTCTTGTGCAATGTTGACTTTCTTGGATTCTTTAAATTCAGAAGGGAAGTTTTAAGGGATAGATTAATTTAAGCAACCTGCATTTCATGGCAGAATAACTTCCATTTGGGATAAAGCAAGCAACCTGTTTAATATGTGAATTTGTAGAATAGATTCTTTTAGGTCATGCCTCCCTATTATAATGTGGATGTTGCCCCTTCACCCCAGAAGAATTGGCGTCTGGGTAGCTGATGGTTTATGTCGCTTTATAAATGTATTTGGATTTAAATTGACCTGTTAATAGTAACACTTTTTGGTATCTCAAGGGCAATACTCCAAGAATAAAAACAAGATCACATCTTTGATTAGATTCATAGGCATTAATGTGATGCTAAAAGGAAGGGTAAAAAATGGCTTATCCCTCAAATCGTTCAGTAAAGAACTACACATTCTAATAAGGATGCATTTAGTTTCACCCTGGTGTTTTTTTGTTTCACTATAAAGCATTCAAAAACTAAACATGGCAAAACGTTCTATAAAACAGATTACTATTAATAGTATCTCTGATAACTGAGGGAATTGACTGTTTCCCTGAAACCGTCCTTATTCGCCTGCAGATGAATCCTGCAATGTGAATAACTTACCATGTTTTGCTATAAGTGGATACTATGGAGCAGCAGGAGGGAAGGGAATGCGCTGATTAGACAACTGGCCATGTTTGTCCCTCATAGTGATAAAATCATATGCCACAGTGGTGTGGTTGCTGCACAAATGACTAACCGCATACAGGCTCATTGCTGTTGCACGGATGCTGTACCATGGATTGATCCAGTTCAATTAGTATTCAATGACTGTAGAGGTGAGCAGGTTGCATGTATAATTTAGACTAACTATGAGACTAATGTTGATGACCGTCGTTTCGAGGTGCCACTTGCTAAAAAACTGGCTGGAGATGGATAGAATTCAGCTGTTTAGAGAAAATATTTGGGTTATTCAGTTAAATATAATTATTCATTAAATCAAGTACCAATTATGTGTTAGGATTGATGTATATTTTTTGTTTTTGTCATAGACAATGGTAATCTTTGAAGCTTTGTGATCATGAGTAATGTTCATCCAGTGCCCCCTACCATTTTGGAGTTCAAGCAAACTTTAGCCCAAGATAGGAGCTCATTAAATATTTACGGACACTCATATTTTGAAGAGATAGTCATGTTTTGTCTAATAGAAGAAATATTTATTGCAAAGAATTTACATCATTAGAAACGTACAAATGGCTGTATAGTAGCATGTATTCACCCCTAAAACTGTATTAACAGTTTAGATCATAAAAATATAACATAAGATAATACACAGTGACCACAGTCTATAAACAAAAATGCAGGAAGAAGCTCTAATATAAATAATCAGACTTCTGTCAGTTGACAGAGAAAACCATAAAATATGTGGAAATTCATGAATTTGTGAAGCATAATTACACAAAATGCACCCTCACATCCAAAATGGACCAATGAATGAATATTGCACTAAGAAAATAGGGTTAAATGTAACAGAAAACGAACAGCAGGAGTCACTGCTTGTGCTTAGGCAAAGGAGCATAATCACATAATTTGCCGTAATTATGTGCCAAAAGAGTAATGTTACATTTTCCAAAGTTACTCTAATTATTCTGCCATCATTAAATTAAATCCCAGGCCAAAAAATTAATAATCCATACACTTGCATTGAGACTCTTCTGCGATATATTAATAATAAAGTACTGATACATGTTGCCATAGTTGTGTAATTTCATGTCAAGTTGTTCGGACCAACCTGTTCGGACAACCTCAACACGGTTGAGCTCACTACTCTGCACCACAGAACAATGACAACTGTCCTTGACCAACTAGCCTCCCGAGCCTGGTTCAATAATGACCTCAGCTCCGAACGAAGAAAAGTAAGAGCCACTGAGAGACTCTGGAGAGGGAACCCATCCACTATCAACCTCTCTTAACTCAGGAAAGAACACAGCAACTAGCAACGAGCGCAGGGATGCCCAAGGGTAACCAGGCGCGATATAAAACTCATTAAAAAAAAAAAAACTACAAAAAACACATAATCAGGGAGAAAGCCTCCTTTTTCCAGAACGTAATTGACAAAGCCAAAAACCGCCCCAAAGAACTTTTCAACATCATCCAAAGACAGACCTCCAAACCCACCAAAGCGAACCCCCCTACCTCCAAACTTTATTGTAACAACCTAGCTAAATTCTTTGATGACAAAATCTCCAATATTGAGCTCTCCCTAGACCACCACTCTCAATCCCAACACAGTATATCTGCACCCCTAATGAAACCTCTCCTATCACCAGCTCACAACATGCTCACGAAAGCCGAGACCGTTCCTCTATCGACCCCCAAAGTCACCCCGCACCCTAGTCCCCCATCCCCTCCCAAGCGGTGAAAAGACTTCTACCCTTTCTCCGAAGAGGACATTTCTAATGCGATTGCTAATTCCAAACCCTCCAATCATTACGCAGACCTTCTACTCGCCTCCTTAGCTAAGAACCTCAACCTTACCCTAACACCACTGTGGACAAAAATTATCAACAGCTCTCTAATCAACAGCCTGATGCGCGACTGCCTCAAACTAGGCCAAGTCACCCCCCTTCTAAAAAACCTGATGCTGACCCAAATGACCTCAAAATTCTTAGGCCCATCACCAACCTCTCTTTCCTAGCCAAAATCCTGGAGAAATGTGTTCTCTCCCAACTGAACCAACACCTGGAATCTAATAACCTACTCGACTCACACCAATCCAGGTTCAGAAAGGGATGCAGCAAAGAAAGCGCTATACTGAGCATTACTGATGACATTCACAACTCCCTTGACTCCAACAGATGCTGCCTACTTGTCCTCCTCGACCTATCAGCTGCTTTTGACACGGTTGATCTCAACCTACTCTTAGACGCCCTACAAAAATGTGTCGGAGCTGATGGCAATGTCCTAAAATGTTTCTCCTCATTTCTACATAACTGCTCCCAACTCATAAAAATCAAAAACTCAATGTCCGACACCTCCCCCTCAACTCAAGGTGTCCCCCAAGGCTCAGTCCTCTCCCCCACGCTCTTCAACATTTACATGGAACCACTCACTGCCATTCTAAAACAAGCAAGCATCGCCTACCACCTCTATGCTGACGACACCCAGCTGTACCTCGAGATCTCCTTCCTCAATGACATCCTCCGCCTCAACTCCACTCTTTCAAAAGTAGAAAATTGGCTAGCTCTCAACCACCTCAAACTCAACCAAGAAAAAAACTAAATCCTTGTCTTCTCCAATCAGGCGCAACCTCCTCAGATCCAAGAATGGATGAACAACCTTGACTCCCTAAGCTGCAAACTCACTCCAGCAAAATCAGTCAAATCACTAGGGTTCTCTTTGCACCCAAGCCTCAACATGAGTTCCCACATCAAATCCACAGCAAAAGGCGCCCTTTACAACCTAAAACAACAAAATCAAACCTTTCATACCCCCCAATGACCTAAAAACTGCAACCCATTCTCTAGTTCTGTCCAGACTTGACTATGGTAATGCCACTCTAACCGGGACAGCAAGAACACACACAGCCCCCATGAGAGCCACCCTAAACGCAGCAGCAAGAATGGTCTCAGGTACCAGGAAATACGACCACATCACCCCTGCGTCACAGGCCCTAAAATGGCTACCAATCGAAGCACGCTGCGCCTTCAAAACGGCCTGTCTCACACATAAAGCATTGCACACAGGCAAACCGGAATACCTCGCTGCCAAACTCACAAAATCTGGACAATCAAGAAACCTAAGAAGCTTCAACTCGCTCCTCTTAATCCCCCCAAAAAGACAAACAAACATTCCTCTCATGCTCTTTCTCTGGGAATGTTCCAGAAATCTGGAACTCTCTCCCCAGCCACATCAGGACTAATCCCTCCTTCATGATCTTCAAGAGACAACTAAAAGAACTTCTCCTCAACCGCCATATCTAGGCATCTGGACATTGACCTTGTTCTTCTTGGTCCCCAATGTCCTTGATGATACTCACTGTACTATATTGCTTATGTTTCATTGACATGTATGCTGTAAAGCACTCTGATACCCCCGGGTCTGTAAGAGCTATATAAAACTCTGAAATAAATAAATAAATATAAAATAGAACAGTACAAAAAATACCTAGAAGACATTATTATCAATACTTAGGGCATGATTTAGACTTTGGCAAAGAGAATACTCTGTCATAAATGTGGCAGAGTCCGAGACAATCAGAGAGTGTGTGGATAGGGGCGAGGAGGCTATGTTAGTCCCCCTCGACCTATCCGCCGCCTTTGATACGGTATCCCATGCGATACTGATGGATCGTCTAAGTCAGATGGGAATAGGTGGCACAGTGCTGACCTGGATTAACTCTTTTTTGAAAGACCGTTCTCAGAGGGTTTTACTGAGGCCTTTTAAATCTACTGGTAAACCCCTCCTCTGTGGTGTTCCCCAAGGCTCTGCTCTGAGCCCTTTGTTTTTTAATGTTTATCTTGCCCCGCAGGCCAAGGTGGTAGAATCCTGGGGAGTCAGGGTGGTCTCTTATGCTGATGACACTCAGCTGGTGTTTTCATTTAGAGATCACTCTGACTCCTGCTTCGCCAATTTTCGCCAATGCTTGAACAACATATGCTCCTGGATGACTGTCAACCATCTCAGGCTTAACACTGATAAGACGGAGGTACTGTTTTTTAATCAAAAAACTGCGCTGCCCTCTAGCCTTTGGTGGCCGACAGTGCTTGACCCCCCGCCCATTCCAGCTCTAACAGTACGCAATTTGGGCTTCCAGTTTGACAATACCCTCTCCTGCATTCCCCAAATTAACAAGGTTACTTCTGCATGCTTTGCGAAACTCTGTATGATTAGAAATATGCTCTCTTACCTCCCCTTAGATGCTCGTAGAACTGTTGTCCAGGCGCTAATCACGTCCCATTTGGACTATGCCAACAGTCTCTATGCTGGTGCTCCTTTGTACCAAATTGAGCGTCTGCAGATTGTGCAGAATGCGGCGGCGAGATTGATTGGCAACATTCCCTATCGTCAGTCAGTAGCATCCTACCGTAAAGAGCTACACTGGCTCCCTATTGCCTGTCGTATCCAATTTAAGATATTGACACTTGCTTTTCGAGCCCTGAACGACTCTGGCCCAGGTTACTTGAAAAAACGGCTTGTCCTATCTCAATCCGTTAGATCCTTAAGATCTAATAGTCTACATCTTCTGATTGTTCCTCGTTTCCGCCTTTCTAGGATCGGCGGTAGAGCATTTGGAGTCTTGACCACCAGACTTTGGAACAACCTCCCTTTGGATTTGAGATTTGCTCCCACTGAAACCATTTTTCGCCGCAAACTGAAAACTTGGCTATTCTCCTCGCTCTAAACTGTTTCCTTTTACTATTCTCTGAGTTCTTAGTCGCTAGCGCCGCGACACCCCCTTGGGGGTAGCCGTGCGCTCTATAAATTCCTTAAATAAATAAATAAATAAACCTGTCTGCTAAACTGTCAGTCTACCCACTCTATTATGAGGCAGGTGGACCGTCAAGTTTCCAGAGGTGGTGTTCCTAATGGTTCCACCATTGGAAACCTAACTCATGGCCTGATGTATTGTGGCCAATTTGTGAATAAACATTAGACCGCTAGCCTACTTTTGGAGATGTTGTCTCAAACAAAAACATTAAACAATGACTTCCATACCCTGGTGGAAATTTCCCAAATGTTTTAATAACAACTAAAAGCGGCAGGTAAAATAACTTGCATGACTCACATTTTTTGTCCCTAAAAGTATAACTGGTACACACCCCATTATTGTCGGCTGCTCATGGACATTTCCGTAATACAAATAACCTAATTTCATAAATCTAGCGGTGTACCCATAAAGCAACATAATACTACTGATACCGCAATTACTCATTTCAAACGTGCATAGTAATGCCTAAATCCTCACATTCAGCATTAGACCAATCACATCTCAGACACCCGAGTCCATGTCCTACATCAAGACAGATACTCGACATGTAAATGGCACACAGCAAAGACATTCTTATTTGCAGTATCATCTCTTAGAATAGTAAAACGAGGAAGCTGGAATTTGGAATTTTTTATAAGATTAAAGGACCAGTATCCGTAAATTTGGGATGCCCTGAAAAAAGTTAACTGTGGTGGACAGAACGAGGTAGCCGTGGCTGTAAAAACTGGATAAGGAAACTTTGTGGAATATAAAATAAAGAAGAAGCTGATAAAATTGGACAATTAGAATGGAATTTTTTACCTATTATTATTTTGATTTATAAGTACACCACTAAATTTAACAAATCTTCCAATTGTCAGGGTCTTTAGTAATTTGGCTCTCAAAAACAAAAACATTTGGTGAGCGACTGCCTGAAAAATGGCACATGCTCAACAAACCTTAAGTACTTTCACAGGAGTCACAGTGGCAGTTCATGTGAAGGTACAGAGATCACCCCAGGGCCATTGGTGGTCTCTAGATATGACAGAGATTATTTCATAAGGGTTGTAGATGTGATATCATCTTCCACCCTGATAGATGGTGGGCTTCCCATCTATCTTTATCTCAGGCCCTATTTACTTACATTATGATCTTTGGGTCCAATTCACAAAGGCTTCAATGTCAGACATTTATTCCTATTGATGCATGTCTATATTTAGAGTAAATCGCCAACTTTTTAGGAATACAGAAAGCATTTTAAGATTACTACTGGCTTTTGACTGAGCTATTGATATATTAAGTAAACGTGATAAGGTGTCAGGTTGTGGCACGGGATTACCATTGCATGCATTACCCAGGTGACACAGCACTGAGTGTGCATGTCTGCAGGGGAGGAAGTCTGCAGGATGGAAGTGTGAGCAGGGTGTGAGAGCTGCCTGGACAGAAGGTTTGTGTCTCAGAAAGACAGATTTCATGAAACACCTGTGCAAACACCCAGGAATCCATGAGCCCATAGAACTCTCACAAGATTTGCTGAAGGTGGCGACCATCTTTAAGTCGTGCAGAATAACTTTATTGTAGTCCAAAGCACTCTTGCTAGGCAATTGTGATAGATAGTTGCTGCTTTGGGACTTGTTGGGATCTTGTCATGTATCAGGTCAACAAAGGATATATTGAAACAAGAGGAGTATCTTGCAAGGAATAGACATGATTATTGTTTCAAAAGGAGTCACTCATAAGGATTACAATCTCTTAGCACTTGTTTACTTCCCAAAGAGTTGTAGATAGGGATTACAAGTTCTACAGCACTGATTTATTTGCCAAGATTCATGCACTGGGATTAAGAACTCTGTTGAACTGATTATTTCAAAATGAACTATCCATGGGGGTGATGAACTACTGCAAAACTTCATCTGAAGTGCATTAGCACAGAAGTATTGTTGTATGGTAAACTGACATCAAAGATAGCAGATACATACGTGATCAAGCATAGAAACTAAACATGCAACCCTAACAAATGTTTGCATTTTGTAGTTATCCATTTGTCACTACAAATGCAAATCATGCACAAAATGATATTTTCCAATAATGAAGGTAGCTCTTGCTAGCATGTATACACCAAAACCCGGTCTCTGAGTCAACCCTTTAATGATTATACCGTGTGCACGCTACTGTAGTTTTCTACATTACACTTACTCCTCTATTTTATTGCTTGTGAGGTAGTTTGCAACACGTTTTTTCTGCCTCTCATTAAAAACCTTTGTTCAAAACACAGTCTACAAGAACCAGATGGTAGCTGAAGTCTTATTCCCTAAGTTCCAAATATATTCAGTACCAAAATGTTTTACTGAATAAGCAGAAAACCATATGAAACACAATTATTGTGAAAAAAAAGTGTGAGGACAAAATGACCCCTCACGGGCGCACTACTAACGGGGTAACTGGTAGGTACTTACCAGATATGCCCACTTTTCTTATCATGGGTTGTCATTTGGTCGTAAAGAAAAAGTGTCCAAAGAAAGATAAAGCAGAAAAGTGTAGGTGCAGTGAAATGAAAGACGATCACACTCCACATTGTGACCAAAAAGTGATTAAAATTGGCAAACACACTCTTATCGCAATCACTTTATTATTCACTAAGTGTGATCTGTCAAATTAAGATAGGCAGGTTGCTATTCATGCATACCATTACCAAATGCCAACATGTTTCTTTGCCATGGAAATTTTCGGCAAATTCTTCAGGGCCAGACACTTTGCCAAAGTACCAGTGTTGGACACACCGTTCTGGTAGACTGTCAATTGCAAAAGTACAAAACACAAAACACACTGCGTCAGAATCCCAACTGCTCATCCCAAAAGCTTCTATATTGTGCAATGATATTAGTCAGAATTACCCTCAATCAGCCTCTGTCTCGCATACCAGCTTTTCAGGTAGAGGTCTAATGAACAAACTCCTCATGTGAGTCCTCCTATATGATTGACCCTTCAGTCATTGTGTCAATCTAAACCCAAACCCCCCAGCAAAGGAATATGAGTTTCAAGTTCACACACCAGTAATTTATAAAACTATTCGTAACATTTAAAATTATTCATCATAAGTCAGGTTGCTATGCCATACAGCCTAAGCACGCAGATATAATCATGGCCAAAATCCAGTACCCAGTTTGTTTTAGCTTCTCAATGTAACCTTTGGCATGGACCTACGGCACCCAGCCATTTCCCGTTATGAATGTCATCATTAATGGTCACCATTTGCGCACACAATGAAACGCTCATACCCATCGCCTCTGCATCGAGTTCCCAAAGCAGATACCGGAATTTAGCGCCTGCTTATCGGTACGAAGCATAACACGTGCACCCTGCTCCCTCGCATCTCATAGTGAGAGTCTCCCGCCGGGTCAGTGTTGTCACACTTTGGATAAAAAACTCACTCAGTCATGGCCCCCCATGCTTCTTACCAACCGGGGCCTCATGGAGCGTATCGTCTCCTCCTGTGCCTGCTCAAAGCCTGGCCGGATGTTTAAAAATTTTTCGCGTATAGTCACGTGGGTTCGTGACCAACGCAGTATTACAGGCGCCATCTTTGAACGGGAAAGTAATGTGAAGCAGATAACAAACAATTCCACAAAGTTTCAATTTTTCAATTTAAAAAAATTCAGCGCCACAATAACAATCACACTGGCAACCATCCCTTGTGGCGCCAGCAATGCTGACATTCGCTAAAGCATGTCAGTATTCACTGTCATGTGCAACCTTCCCACATCCGTTTTTCCATTGTTTCAGACAGCGATAAACACGTACCCAGATGTCTGGGAATGCAAACCCAATTTACGGCGGACCACACCGCGGCTCACAAAGTCCACCCTAAGAATAAGGGAGCCGATCATAACTCATCTGCCACCAGCTCATTGTCACACCCTTATCTCTGAGTCGGAAAGGCTATTAAGCACAGCCCCCTGTTTCTTTAAAATTATGACTTTTTTGCAACAACATTATTAATTAGGGATCCACATATATCTCATTGCTTAAGTTCTAGGGCTGAAGGAAACCTATACAGGATACGGATATACACAGTCCCCCCAAAAAGGGTCCACCATCACTGATACCAAAAGCTTACATATTCAGAAAAAGGCCCACAGTTTCTTCCATCAAATTAAAGGTACAGTAAAGGTTTCACACTCGTACTGATTACAGACCAAATGAGCAGGTTAACCAACCCTATTACACTCAATAAATTCATTCAGCCCCTGTTGGTCACTTTTCTCTTGAAAAATCTACCGAGCTTCCTTAGAAAGGAGGATCTTGTCAACATTCTGTGGATTGCCCAAATACTTTCTCAAGTACTACCCAGGCGAAGCTATGTTTTGCTGTATGACAGTGCTGTACTAATTTTGTTGTCAATTTACCCGCCTTTATAGTGCTCAGGTGCTCCTGCAACCTTGTCTTAATTTTTCTTGATGTGAGCTCTATATATTGAAGACCACATTTAAACAGTAATCTGTATACCACGTTTGTGGTGTTACAGTTACTGAAGTGAGTGAGAAACCACTCCCTCCCTGATGTTAAAACTACACTTGAGGTTTTCTTTGTCAGAGGGCAGACTGAACAGGATCCACAAGGGAAATGTCCTTTCGGAATGGTAGTCTCATTTGATTTCTGTACAGGTGGAACACGGGTATGGATCAGTCTTAAAAGCAAACCTGGGGTGGGGGTGGCATCTTAAAATCCTTATTAGACAGAAGTGACCAGTGTTTGCGGATAGATTGCCTGATCCTGGTCGCTAACGGGTCAAAAGTCATGACTACTGGGACACATTCATCTTTTTCCTTCTCATTTTTCTCTAGAAGAACACTACGTGGAGTACTAAGGGCTAAGAGCATGTCGTCTATATACCTCTTCCAGAGGCGTAAATTCCTCTGGAAGGGATTGGTGGATTGATAGACGACGTGCTCCTCAAATTGTCCAAAATAAATACATGCCAGACTAGGCGCCATAGTAGCGCCCATTGATGTACCAGTAGTTTGGAGGTACAGTTTGTCTATTTAGCCAAAATAGTTCCGAGTTAGCCAGCAACCAAACATATCTTAATCCTGATTGCTACGCAGTTACTACAGTAAAACTTAATTGTATTTCAGCTCAGACGAAAGACTGAGATTCAAATTATTATAGATGTTTCAAATTATAGTAGCCTGAGAAAGTAGATTAGTTGGGGTGGAAGGTAGGCACCACAAGTAGTGATGTCCCTATTTATTAGGTCCAGAAAAAGTTTAATCCTACACTCAACCTCTGGTAGCTACGGCACAGAGCAGACAGTCCTAACTTAGGAAAATGAATATAGTATTTAAGAGTACCAGAACAGTTAAAAAGTAAGAACACAACATAAAACAATCCCACTCCAATTTATAAAAACATAAATAATAATCCAATTAACAAAAGGATACCAAAATGAAAAATATCCCAAAAATTGAATTAAAGAAATTCCTTTTTGAAATTTTAAATAGTTTGTGCACAAGAGAAGTCATCGATGTTATCGGATTCTGCTCGGTGTTGGGTCCAGTGAAGATTTCTACTTTCACACTTACACTTACACTTAGACTCATTTCTGGAAGTCAGATTTCATCAGAGGTGAAATGTTGCAGGCTGTAGCCAAAGAAGGTTTGGCATTGTCGATGCCAGTCAGGCTGCTGAATCAGAATTGCTGCTGTGGAGAAGAACAAAGCAGAAGCTGCAGTGAAGTAATTCCCACCATGAATGCACCCTCAGCAGATCAGCTGGTAGGCTGTTCTGGTCCTGCGGTTCTCCAGACAGAAATTCACCAATACGTTTCAAAGTCCCAGCTTTTAGGGTTAGGCAGGAGAAGAACAATCTGACACAAGCAAAGGGTTTTAGGGCCTCAGGAGCAGCACTTGGAGATCAGTACTCACTTCACATAAGTCCCAGAAGGGGGCCTCTTACAGCCTTTGTGTCCCTGTAGCTTAACAGGAGATCATCAAAGTGACCTTTGCCATTTCTTATCCTGGGTACAAGTGAGGTCAGGTCCAGCCCTTAGGATTCTCTTCACAGGTCTCAACAGGCTTCACCAGCATGTGCAGTCAATTACCAGTGCCACAGGTACATATGTGTGCCTCACAGTATCTTGTGGGTGGGGGGGACTCCGGCCCCCTCCAACCACTAGAGAAAATGTTCCCTGGGGCAACCCTACCTCTGCAGCACTTTCTGTTTGCCCTACTGAAACACAATCCCAGAGTGTCCCTCTCTACTTAAATCCAGCATGGAGGAAATCATGTTCCCTCTTGGAGAGCTTCTGGACCCACTCTAGAGGTGAGGTCCAGGAAATAAGCAATCAGTCCTTTGTGGTCTCTCAAATCTAGCTCTGGGGTAGCACCTCTTCCACTGGGATTGGAGCCTAGTTGGCTAGCTGGCCAAAAGAGAGGTGGGTCCAGGTGTGAGCTACATCTGCCAGTAAAAATGTAGGCATCCTTTAAAGATATGTGATTACGCTAAATTGTGCTCCTTGCCTTCCTTACTAACTGCAAGATGGTATTTTATTTGCCTGCTAAAAGTGTTGAGGAGAGTAAAACAATACAACATTATACTTTCAATTTAGTTGTGCTTTAAAGGACAACAGACTCCGAATTCCAGTTTTGTGGATGTATTATAAGGCCAAAAAAAATTGAATATAAACACACCTCAAAATCAGAGTATATAGGCACATAAAAATCAATACAGAGCTGAGTCTATGAATATAATTCATTCGGCACAAAAGACTAAATATGATGAACTTCAAAATACAACAAAGAATAGAAGCTGAGTCCAATTCTCTTTTCATTTGAGAAGAAAACAAAAGTATCTTTCCCTACTCTGCTCTAAAGGAACGTCCTATCTATTTCTCCAATATCCTATCCCAAAGGTGTCAGCACGTGGTGACTTCCTAAGAAGTACTCACGTCAAATGGGTCTGATAGCTTAAAGCTATGGAGCTAGCTCTAAGATGCTCCTTCTACTCTGAAAATAAGCAGAAGTCTCTCGAACCCGTCCCTGCACATAATACAAAAAGACAATGTTCAACCCACAACACGTCATCTGGTAAACTTTTCCATTCGCAACATCTTTCAGTAGATTTCCACAGAAGCTTTAATTAATTCAACTCTTCTTTCAGTGGTCTTGGCTCCCAGATAGGCCAGACATGAAAGGCATCCTCCCTTTTAGCCTTCAGCCCTCTTCAAAGACATTCCGGGTATCTCCTTAAATCTAACAATAACAACGTTGAATTCCTGCAGTAGGATGAGAACATACTGCCTTCGAGTACAAAAAGGATTCATTTAATTATTTCTTGAGCAACTAAGGAGAATGATAATTTGCCTAGAATTCGTGCTGGTAAGTTCCAATTCTATTAAGGACTCGGAGGCGAGGATTATGCCTTCTTCCTTCACTTTTATTTTTACAGCAGCAAGAAAAAACACAGAAAAACTACTTTTCCCATGAACACTTGGGAAACAGAAGAAATCAAACATAAGTCCTTTGTCAGTCTTTGCACTCCGGCAGCTCCCATCATGCCCCGCTGCTGTTTCCTCTTCCTCTTTCTTCACGCGAAGCCCATATTCCGGCATTTTTACGCATCTTGTTTGGGACCATCATTCCCTGCAAAAAACCACAAAGTCAAAAACCGACCGACTCTTCAGCATATCTCACTGTACATAGAAGTACAAGACAGTGCAGAGCAACAGCAATCATGACAGTAAAAATCATGAACGCACTACTTGCATTCCAGACGTGGAGGGTCCACTTCTTGGAAGTCATTGGGGGGGATAATCCTCGCCTCCGAGTCCTTAATAGAATTGGAACTTACCAGCACGAAGGCTAGGCAAATTCTCATTCTATGGCAGGACCGGAGGCTTCGGATTATGCCAGTTCAAAGCTTGTCGACCACCAGCCGAGCCACTTCGAACACTGGCTTAAAATAGAATCTCTTGAAAGTGGAATCTGAGGACCAATCGGCCGCCCTCATCAGATCCTCTAGCCAAGCCCCAAGGGTAAAAGCTTTGGAGGCTATAGCTCCTCTTGCCGAATGAGCTCCAAATTGCTTGGTGTAAATCCCCGCCTCCTGTATCACCCAACGCACCCATCTAGCGATGTTGGGGACGAAACAGCCTTGTACGGTTTCCGTAAGGCAATAAGAAGTTGTCTTTCACCCGGTCGGCGAGAATCATCCGTCATATCCTCGTAAGCACGGAGGCACTGCACAACATACAGTTTAGGGGAATCTGGAAGAGCTGGGTACAAGATAACTCGTGTGAGGGTCTTAGTCCGCCTGCCTGCTCACTGTTAAAGACACCCCATCCGGGGAGAAAACTCTGGCCGTGATGTCAAGAGCTCGTACGTCTGAGACTCGCCTGCAGGACACCAGGCACAACAACATCGCTAATTTAGCGGTCAGTTCCTTACGGGAAAGAAATCTGTTCGCCTGCCAAGAGAGAAACAAGTTCAACACCCTATTAACATCCCACTGGACGGAGTAACACAGTTCAGGTGGCAGCGAGGCGGATCCCTCTCAAAAGCCTGCACGCCAAAGGGTGCTCTCCAACCGGGGAACCCTGCACCAAGTCATGACCAGCTGAGATTGCAGAATGTAAAGTATTGATTGAATGATAAGCCAGACCCTCTTCCGCCAAACCGGCCAGGAAGTTAAGGACATGGACTACATCTGCCCCACGGGATCATAACTCTGTCGCACACACCAGCGACGCCATCTATGCCATGCTGATCGATATCGTTTGGTCGTGCCAACTGCCCAGGCCTGAGAGAGCAGATCCTCTGCCTTTCCCGAAAGGCCTGGGAGCGTCCAGTGACGCTGGAGATCCTCCAGGCCATCAGCCTCAGTGATCCCTCCTGGACTAACTGATGGGGAATTCCGTCTGGATTGAGAAGAATGTGAGGAGAGTGGGGGAGTAGGATTGGAGAATCACAGGAAAGTTCCAGTAGAACTGGAAACCACACTTGAGACCTCCACCATGGCGTAATTATCACCACCTGCACCGATTGCTGACGTAGCAACCCTGATACTCGCTTATTATTGAAAACGGGGGAAACGCATGCCCCTGCTCGCCCGACCAGTCCTGGAGGAAAGCATCCATCGCCTCTGCGGACGGGTCCGGGCGCCAGCTGAAATACCTTGGAAGCTGATGGTCCAGGCGCGACGCAAACAGGTCCACCGAGAAGGGACCCCACCGGTCCATCAGCTGAGAGAACACCAGAGTATCCAGCTTCCACACGCTGGCATCCAAGAGGTGCCTTGAGTGCCAATTGGCCCCCTCGTTCTGCGGACCCGGCAAGTACTCCACCGTGACGGACACCTGATGGTCTAGGCAAAAATGCCAAAAGTCTCTCGCAAGGTTCGCTAACATCTTGGATCTGGTGCCACCCAGATGGTTGATGTACCGGACCGCGGACACATTGTCCATCCAGAGGAGGACACAGGATTGTCCTTGGTCCAACACTGGACCGCAAAGGATCCCGCCAGCAACTCCAAACAGTTGATATGCAATGACTGCTCGAGGGCGGACCAAGCGCCCCTGTGGAGAAATCTCCGCATCTGGCACCCCAGCCCGAACGACTGGAGTCAAAATCTATTACTATGTCTGGGGCGGAGCCGAAAATCGCACGGTCATTCCAGGCCTCCATGTGCGTCAGCCACCATCGCATTTCGTCCCTCACCTCCACGATAACGAAATTAGCTGAGAGTACGTGAGGCCCTTCCTGAGATGGTGTGTCTTCAGGCGCTGCATAGCCCAATCGTGCAGAGGGCCCGGAAATATGGCCTGAATCGAAGACGACAACAGACCTACCAACCGCGCCAGATGACGCAAAGATATTAGTGGCCTCGCCTGGGTCTGGCGCAATTCATGCCTGATCTTCGCCATCTTCCTGGCAGGAAGACTCAAGGTGGAAGACACCGAGTCTATGGTGAACCCGAGAAAGGTTGCGCTCTGGGAAGGGACCAGAATGGTCTTCTTCTCGTTGATCACGAAGCCCAGACCATGAAGCAGGTCGACCGCAAACTGCAGCTGGGACGTTAGCCGCTCCGGGCTCTGGTCCATGAACAGCATGTCGTCCTGATACACTATCATTCTGATACCCCGAGCCCGCAAGGCTTCTACCACCGGGGGTAACATCTTTGTGAAGCACCACGGTGCCGAGGCGAGCCCGAAAGGCCATGTGGTGAATTCGTAAACTTGACCGTCCCACTTGAACTGGAGGAAACGTCGGTGTGGAGGGAAAACCAGGACCGCCAAGTAAGCATCTTTTAGGTCGAGCCAGACCATCCAATCTGACGGGCGCAACACATCCCTCAGGAGGTGAAACCCCTCCATCTTGAAATGGCGGTACACCAGCCATTCGTTGAACTCCTTCAAATTGATGACCGGGTGGCGGCGTCCGTCGACCTTGTCGACCAGAAAGAGGTTGCTGAGGAACCCGCCCGGGTGTTCGCATGTGCAACAAATCGCCCCTTTGTAGAGGAGGGCGGCAACCTCTTCGCGCACCAAGTCTGCATCTCACTGTGAGAAGGTAATGGGGTGGGGGCGACAAAGCTGACACGGACGGCCATGGAACTCCAGCTGGAAGCCCTGAAACTTTGCAGCACCCAAGCATCGCTTGTAAGGGTAACCCACGCTGGGAGAAACTGCGCAAGGCGCCCCCCCTACCCGCAAACTCGCAGAGGGTAACACACTCACCTCTTCCAACACCTTGTTGCCGGCCTCTCTGGCCCCCGCGGCATCGGAACTTCTGTCCTGTCGTGGGTAGAAATTATTGAGGCAGGCATTGTCTTGGAACTGCCCACGTCCAGAGCCTTGCCGCCTGTCGGAGCTGTTGTCACTACCGAACGAGTGGCCCCTGCCACGTCCGGCCCTCTCAAAATCCCGAGGAGCAAAAACCTTTTTAATGTTGGACTCAGCTCGATCCAAAGAAGTAAAGGTGGCTACGAACTTATCCAGTTCCTTGATAAATGGGTCACCAAACAGACCACCCTGTGCCACTGCGCCAGCCTCCGAGGAGGCGAGGTCACCCAACTTAGGGTAGATCTTAATTAACAGTGACCTCCTTTTCTCCGTAGAGAGGGCACAATTGGCATTGCCGAGGAAAATAATGGTGCGTTGCGCCCATTTAGAAAGAACATCCGGGGAGATAAGTTCCCCTGACACCTTGGCCTCCTCAGCCATGTCAAGAATTTTGGTCAAGGAGACTACCGCGTCTAGCAGCTTGTCCTGGCATGTGCGCCAGGACCTATCAATACCCTAACGAGGGTCCTTGACAAACTTAGCCAGGAATGTTGCCATCTTCTGATCAATGTCCGGGGTCAACGCTACCTTGCCTTCAAAGGTAGGGCGGGGCACTCCGCTCTAAGCCGGCTACGAGCGTCCTTATCTACAGGCTTCCTAAGACGGTTCGCCAAGTATTGGGCTACCTTATCCCCTGGAACCCATTCCGAGGACCAGGGGTGGAAAATATCGTCCGGGTCCAACATGTCCAAAGGACCTGCGGACGAGGAAGGCTGGGACGGGAGCCACGACCTAGAGGAGCAGGCTTCTTCATCCCTATCCGGAGAATCATCATCCTGCTGAGGCTCCGGGGACATAGTACGCGGGGTAGGAGGTGGTACCACCACAGGGAGGACGGGAGGGGGCTGGGGCTCCTCGTGTGCCATGAAGGCGCTCTTGACTCTAGCAAACGCCTCAGGATCCACACCCTGCGTACAAGGTTTCTTGGGGGGGGGGAGAAGGTGACGGGACGGGACCCAGGGCCGGGGACGACATTGGAATAAGGGCCGCCAACTTAGCTTAGGCCTCATCCAACCGTGCCGAGAGGCGCTGCTCCAGGGGGACCATGGCCTGGTCCACCGCCCTATAAATGGAGTCATCCACCTCCTGGTAAAAGTCGTCATCCCAGGGAACATAATTCAGAGGGTCCTCCTCTGGGTACTGGCCTGCCTCCCCCTGCATAATGAGTTAATTGGGCTCTGCAGGCATAGAGCGGAATGGCACAGCGAATTTCCAGAACCCTCATGGGCACAATATGTAGCCTGGGAGCTAGCCCAGAGAATATGGGGGCACAAAGGCACACAATTACGGAACTAGCCCAGGGAACGCTGCAGCCCTCAAACTCTCAGGGCACCACCCGATAAAGCGACTCCTCGCGCCACTACACCGGCGCTATTACGACCCCACAGGGTGTCAACCAACAGAAAATACAACCCACACAGGGCGTTCAAGAAATGGGAAAGCCTAATTGCAACCCCGCAGGGTGTCAAACCGGGTGATAAGGGACAGATTCACAACCCGCGGCAAACGCGCCAAAAAACGCCTCCGGAAAAGCGTTCCTCAGCGCGCTGGTCGCCAAGATGGAAGCCTGCCCCCTAGCCGTGGAAGAGCCACACCGCGCTCTACTGGGACAAAAATCGCATGAGGAGCGCAAAAAGCGTCCCGCGATTACCAGGGGAATCTGTAAGGGGCAAAACACACCAGCGCTTGTCAAATACTAAAAAACGCTAAGCTAACAGACCCCAAAACCAACGAGAGAGAAGAAAACGCACTTAACTTGCTGCTGAGCAGCGAAGAAAGAGGAAGAGGAAGCAGCAGCGGGGCATGATGGGAGCTGCCGGAGTGCAAAGACTGACAAAGGACTTATGTTTGATTTCTTCTGTTTCCCAAGTGTTCATGTGAAAAGTAGTTTTTCTGTGTTTTTTCTTGCTGCTGTAAAAATAAAAGTGAAGGAAGAAGGCATAATCCAAAGCCTCAGGTCTTGCCATAGAATCGAAACTCAAAACAACCTACAGTTTGGGCCTACAAATCAGGCAACTTAAACTAGACAGTGTTTACATTGCACAAGTATCATTTCATCCTGCACATTATACATAAAGGAATTATTTATAAGTTTCTCTAAAACATACTAAGTCCTACTTAAATGTGCATACTACATTTCAATGCTAATATGACTTGAATAGATGCATCTTACTAATCATGAATCACTGGAAACAACAAAAAATACATGTGAGTGCGTTTAAACAATGCGTGTAGTGCACCCATACAATTTAGAGTGCTGTAAGCGCTCTATCATATGCAAGGACCGGGGCACAGCCTCCAGCTCATATGTCAAGGGAAGGTCAACCACTCCACACACCTAAGCCTTTACTCAGCTCTGCGAGCCAATTCACACCTCATCAAGGAACTAGTCGGCTCCTGGGAGACAGTTGGGCCCTCATGCAAATGGTCTTCTAAAGCAGGTTAAAAGTGACCTTTTAAAAGTTCCATTTATAAAAATTGTATTACAAATCCGAACTTACCAATTAATTGGAATAGTAATACATATTTTTAAAAGTTCAAGGATGAACTTTGTAGTTGGTTCCTAGGTGGAGATAACTTTATGTAATTTTAATATTAACTCCTAATGCTTTCCCATGGAACAGCTAACCCTGCTACAGTTAAAATTAAACTTTCCAACTGGAGTCAAGCTATCCTGGCTGAAGACGGCTGATAGCCAGAAACCGGTCCTAGGATGCTTGATTCCGGTCCAGGGAAGACATGGCTTGGCAGTTCGGTCTGGACTGTTCCCATGAGGCACAGGGTCAAGACTGATTTGCATATGGCCATGTTTGAACTGGGGTGGCTTGGTGAGCAAAACAACGATGGATTAAACCCAGATCTGTGACTGGGGGTGAATGTTTTGCCATTGTGAAACATTCCGTCCATCATCTTGTGTGGTTTGCTCATATATCATGGAGACACCAAATGCACGACTTATTCCGCAGAAAAATATATATTTTTTCATGCATACTTCAAAATAGTTTTGTAAGAAATAGTCTTAAATGTGGCCTCCTGATTAATTTTGTTTGTGTCTTTTGCAAGTTTTATGCACATTTATGAGTACAATATAGTTGCTGTCTACTTCTTCTGTATGTCTGAGTACATAGGTAGCCCCTCGGAAACTAAGGGATATGCATTTAATTTCAGTACACTCATGTCATAGCTTTTTGTCAATGATTCAGCCTTTACTGTCTTTCTCTTCTCATATCTCTTTATATGTTTTTTTACTTTTTGGGACAACTTTGTAAATGTATTTTTTTTTATGACAGCAACATACTTTTTCTATAGGAAACGTTTTACATAGACTGTGACAGAACATAAATCAAGGAAGATCATATTATTTAGATAGAAATTGAATTTAACAGATTGTTCATTATCAAATACTTGAATGTCTTCATTTAATTGGCAAGGGCAAGATATAGCATGAGTCCACTACAGCCATGATCTAGCAAAGTAAATATCTAGATCCAAGCAGGCAGAAAATATACATATACACTGTTCTTTCAGTGAGATTTCAAAGTCCTGTAGCAAGATAGAAATTGAATGACAGTTGATAAGGCGGTTGTATGGAATGCAGCTACCAGGCAAAAGACAAACATTTGGAAGAGAGACATACTGGTTTAGGTGTAGTCAGAAAGTCCTGATTATTTAAATTAAAGTTTGAGCGATGTTGCATAACATAATATGGTATCAGCAAGATACACAAGGGCAAGGTTGCTTGGTTACCAAGAATTGGTATTGTATATAATGCTGTTTTTTGCACCTTTGGTGGTGATGGGTGGAGGCGGAGATGTGCCCGAGGAGATTTAAATACAAATTTAGACTTTCAAAACATTATATAGTGGAGTGTAATTAGGTTGGGTCACCAGGAGACTATTGCAGTATTCTAGCTTGCTGAAAATTAGTAAGCTGATGAGGGATTTCTCAGTGTTAAACATAATCAGTGAGCAGATATTTTAAATTTAAGTCATTGAAAGTGTGCTGAGATGGTTGAATTGGTGAAGAAGGCTTCCATTTTCTTAGCTGGGCTGAGCCAAACACGAAGTGGCAGATTTAGTAACATTTTTGGGCCACATTTGCATCATGAAGGTGCAAAATATTTATTCAGAATTTACAAGTGTTGCACTAGAAAAATGCTTGAAAGTAAGGAATATTACTTTGTGTAAAAGGGGAATTCCATGGGGGTATATGGGCATTCCCATTTACCTATCCATGGTTTGTGATGGATAGCCCTATCTCCGAATAGTGGCCAGGGTTTTCAACCAAAAATACTCCTCTGTGAGGTTGGTGTTAACTTCGAGAAATGCTCTAATTTATCCAAACCTTTCTGACTTTGCATGTGTGCTGCACTGTACAGCACACATCCAAAGTTGCAAACTTGTTAAAGATTGTCTAGGCATAGTATTTAATACCGGAAGGGTATTCCTATTGCAGACATGGCCAAATGTGTTTTGCAAGGTATCTGTAGATATGGCACTGTCCTGCTCTCTCCATCTCATGCAGCGCAACAACTTTGGTTGCTGCACTACATGAGCAACTTTGTAAATCTAACCAAGATTCTTGGCTTATGAAGCCAGATGTTAAGTTTGGAAAGGAGACTCCGCATTGAAGTGTTATGATAAACCAAAGCAGAAAAGTATATCACCAAGGGATATAAGATATTGATAGAAAATAATAGGTCCACAAATGAATCCTTGTGGGGAACAACCTGGGGGAAGAGGAGTGGGTATAGATGTCTTTTAGTCCTATCTGACTCTGTAAGAGTGGTTAAAGAGGTAGGAAGTATTCAATGTTTGAGCTAAGCCAGTAATGCCAAGTGATTGAAGGGAGAAACATAATGTATGGTGATCTACTCTATCAAAGGCAGCTTAAAGGTCTGGTACAGTAGTTCCTAACATTTTGACTTCTGTGGGCCCCCGCTGATGCACGACTGGAACTTGAGGACTGCCACTGAGTTAATATTGGAAGTTAGCATTCTAAGCAATATTTATGATTTATTTGAATCTCAAAACCATACACAAAAATATGGAACCAAGTATACATCACATACATAAACAAATATTGGGACACTTTAATCATTTAACAACCAAATGTAGAAATTAATAAATTTTAAGTTTAAATGGAAGGTTAGTGTCAAGGTACGATGCACTAACCTTTTACGGTTTGCGACCTTGTAGGGGTGTGATGAGGACACCAAGCTCGCTCCCAACTCCACACCGGGGCTAACTGGACCCAATACCAAAAGGTAACATAGGAATCAGTCAACCACCTAAGAGGGGAATGGGATTAAAAGGAGAAACAAAGATTTCCTCTTCAATGTCTTCTATCAGTCTGGTTGCCGTATACATGCTGCTCTCAGTGTCAGTTGAGAATACTGGTTTGGCTATTCAGTGGACAGTGTTCTAGATCTGTAAGGAGTCAAGCAACAATGGTTAGAATATGAATGTGTATTGGAGTTCTTTTAACTAACCTTCCTCTCCTGAGTATTTATCAAAGTCTGGGTTTACCATTCCATTCCCACCTTCTAACTGGCCAGAAAGATGAGGATTTATGAAATGTGGAAATGGAACCCCTGAAAGGAGAGAGAGTTGGGTTATTTAAAACCCGGGATCACTAGCTATCTAGAGAAGTGTCCCTCCCCCTCTTGCCATATACCATGTATGAAGAATGTTTAGTTCTAAAGGAGCGGTTTAAGTCCAGGATTTCCTCTCATTCCATGTGATGTCTAAATTGTGTAATATCTCTGGATTTAGTGGGTTCATCTTACCTAATTAACTCCCATAGGCTATGGGACATTGTTTATGCACAATGTACTATTAACACTCCTGTGTTTTTCCAATTCACTTAATCGCCTTTGTGTTGTTTCTGTTTCAACCGAATGCATAACGCAGCTCAAGTTCTAATATGAATGAAGAGGTGGTAGGAGAGCCCTCCCAGGGACGATACATGTTTTTGTTGTGCTGCACACATGCGTATTGCTGGCTGTCTGGAGAACAGAATACTGTAGTCCTTTGTCTTTGCATATTCCAGCTTTGAAAAAAAGCTGCTCGTCCTTGTGTCAGAAGAAGGAGGTCATCAGATCTTGCGTTGTAATAAGAAAACCACTGGTACTCGCTGTGATGCAACCATTTCTGCAGATAAGTCTTAATAACAGCACATGAGTTAGATGAGTGTGGCCTTTTATAGCAGACGGTGCATCAACGGTTCCCAATCTCACGAGAGTCTCCAGCTCTCACTGGAGTGGGCATCTCAAAATTGAGTACATTCAGTCTCAACGGATACAGCTCTAGTTGCTGAAATTGTTATGCTGACAGTGGACAGGCATGAGACTCTGCACTCCTCCCCTTAACTGGTGTTCATGACTAGCCAGGTCTGTAAGCAAGATTTGATGGGCCTGTATTTCATTGTTTGGTCTCTGTGTCCCTCCCGAAGTGTGATCTTCTCAGTTGTTTCGTAAAATGAGGGTATGGCGATGTCTAAAGCTCCTGGAATATACCTTACAGTCTCATGTGTCCCAGCCTTGAGTGTCCCTGAGGAATTTGGGCTTGGGTGAGCTTATCTAAATTTGACTTTCAATTCTTGAGGATCAAGAAATTTTCTAAACTTCAAATTATCGTTCTGTCTTTTTTTCTTCTAATACCTGCTCCCTTTTTGTCTGCGCTTCAATTTAGGCCACCATCATCCATACTATATTCTGTTTCCTTTACTTGCACTGCTTAAACGAATCAAGATAAGGATACCAACTTAATTTTTAACCTCCAATTTCAAATTCTATCACACTTTTAATTATAGATTGTGCTTCTTTATTTTTATATACCTTATTAAGCTTCATATTATTTAATTTCCTATACAGTTGCTGACACCCTGAGGAGGCCGTGTACATCCCCAGGGGTTCTTGGAGCACAGGTTATGAACCACTGGTCTTGTAGAAAGAGGCCTGAAGAAGAGGTTGTGATGCAAAGTGGAAATGAAAGTAAACACTTGGTATAGCAGTTTCACTAAAACAGAGTGCACACAAGTCTAATTTTAGGGAGTCAAATAGGCTGTTAGAGCATAGGTATGGTGAAAAGTGGTTGAAGGTTAATCTTTATAATGTTTTTGAAAATAAGGGAATTTGAGATACTGGGTGAAAGTTGCAGAGGAAGGGCCAACATTCGCATTTTTTAATAGAGATAAAACCACTATTTATTTAAAGTATGTGGGGAATGCATGTGAGAAAGATAATGATTGCAAAGAGAGGTAAGGAAAAAAATGACATTTGAACTAAGTGATAACATTTTAGTGGTCAGAGGTCTAAAAGGATTAGGTATTGTGCTTGATAGGTTTGTAGTTTACTTATATGAGTGAGACCAGCTGACAATTTTGTGATCTATGAGGGAGAAGTGTAGCTGTATTCAGGATGTGTGGGTCTGTAAAAGGGAGAGGAAAGGAACAGAGAATAACATGTTCTGAGTTTTCCTAATGGTATTGCTTTTCAGGGAGAAACAGGTTCATCGGTTTGGGATAATAGCAGGTGGATTTGGAGTTGAGCGAATTGTGATAATGGCCCATGTAAGTGTCTAAAGAGGTAGCTCAAAAGAGCTGATGAGGATCTAAAAGTGGGAGGAATTGGCACTGTTGAGAGCAGAAGCCAGTGTATGCAGTGGTGGCTTATATTCTTCCAAGTCTGCAGCCGCCTTGGAATTTTATATAATAAAAACAAATGTATGTAAGAAATTGGTTAATCACAATCCTTGTTAGGGTAAAGCCTCAAAGGAACAAAATTAACTTGATAATAATCCCCGGGTAGCTGTGGCACAGAGCATACAGTCATACCGTAAGGCAATGCTTAAAGAAAATATGTAGTTCCAAAATAACATCAAAGTCACATTGAAAAGCAATAAAAATCCCAAACCTAATTTTAACACTAGAGTAACACTTAATAAACAAAACGACAACAAAATGGCAAAAACCTAATCAGAACCGATGATCTGAGTTTTTAAAGAATTAAGGGCAAGTAGCACCAAAAAGCACAAAGCACCGATGGTCTATGGTCACAGTAGAGGTCACCTGGGTACACTTTCAGACTGACCGTGATGGAGCACAGATCAGATAAATTCAGCAGGTTCCCGATGGTTAAAGATTTTACCTTCTGTCTTAGTCTTTTAAGTCCCAATCCACCATGGTAGTAGACTTCTTTATCCCCTGGACCTCAGGGAAACCCAGTGACCGAAGTCTTGCAGGTCAAAAGCAGGATCCTTAATGCATCAGAGAGTGGATACACAAGAATTTTCTTGCCATCATGTTGTCTCCATTTCAAGTGTGCCCCACGTGGTATATGTGAACCCAGCAGACCTGTTAGGATTTGACACTCAAACAGTATTTAACACTGTAGTAAAAAGGATGTGCACAGCCCCTACCCAGCACATTCTATGGGGTTCAAGCGACTCATCTGTGCCCATTTAGGCCAGCCTATTTTTGCTCGTAGGAGTTATTTGACACCTTTAACACACATGTTTAAGGCTAATCACTGTCTAGGAGAAGGCGGAGAGGCAATGCAAATTAGCCTCCAAATAATTCAGGCAGGGAAAAAAGAACTTTTAAAAAGGAATTTTTCCATCTTTATTAAAACTCCAACCTCACCATTAAATTGGATTTCTAATAATTATTAAAATATCGTTTTTATTTAATTTTCTATCTGGTACCATTCCCAAGATACAGTATTAGTATTTTAATTTGCACTGTGATTTTCTACATAGTACAGCTAGGCCTTCCAGAGTGAAAATTGCTTTATGTTTATGGTCACTGTAGGGACATGGTAATATGAATTTTCTACATGTCCCACTTTTAAATACCATACACCCTACCTTGTGGGCTAAAAAGCTTACATATGGGTGACTTATTAATATCGAAAAGGAGAGTTTTGACCTGTCAAAAAGTGTTTCTTTTGACACGTTGCAGTGTATGTTCTGCACCGTTATAGTCAGACTACAGTGGTAGACCAGAAGTCATGCTCACACTGCCATTATAGTAAATGGCACAATTAGTGATGCAGTTCACTGGTGACATTGACATTTCAGGCCCTTGGGTACATTTTGTACCATATAATAGCGACTTATAGGCAAGTTCAATATACCAATTAGGAGTATGCCAATATGACCATGTTTAAAGGGGGGGCAGAGGCACTTTTACTGGTTAGCAGTAGCATAATTCCACAGAGTTACTTAAAAACTCTGCAAGATTTTGTAGAGTTCCGCAAGCCAGCAGGATTCGGCATGTTGCACTGCTCATGTTGATTTTTAGTGCTGAGAGCTTGTTCCACACTGTAAAATCAGTGCAAAAGGTACCACGCAGCACACCAGAGGGTGCTGCTTCTTTCTGCTTCTCAAGTAAATTTTCTACTCGACTGGCAGATTTCTCAACATGAACAGTCGTGACTTGCTGTGACGGCCCGCATTGCAAAAACACGCAGGGAGGTGTTCTGGTGCCCGAAAATCATGCTAGGCAATGCAAAATCTCACTTGCACTCACCAATTTAGGGGTAGGGGGACAGTGGCAGTGTTTCCCGGACCTGCTGGCCTGCTTGGGACGATCAGCCTGTGTTACCAGCCTTTGCGTGTTGCGAATCAATGAGAATTTTAATTTGCTGAAATCGTGAAGATTTTTTTAGAATTTGCACATCTGTGACACTAGAAATTTAAAAGTGCACACACTCGCACACACACGCCGAAATTTCACCTGAGGCATTAGCTTCCTGAGCGCTCGCTTCCCCGTGATTGTGTTCCGGGGAGGGAGGACACCACTTCCGGTTTCGCTGAGCGGTTAGCGCTCTAGCGGCCAGGGCTGACGGGGCTATTTAGGCTGAGCTTTGCTTTCCCGCGCTGCGGTAGGGGGACAGTGGCAGTGTTTCCCGGACCCGCTGGCCTGCTTGGGACGATCAGCCTGTGTTACCAGCCTTTGCGTGTTGCGAATTAATGAGAATTTTAATTTGCTGAAATCGTGAAGATTGTTTTAGAATTTGCACATCTGTGACACTAGAAATTTAAAAGTGCACACACTCACCGAAATTTCACCTGAGGCATTAGCTTCCTGAGCGCTCGCTTCCCCGTGATTGTGTTCCGGGGAGGGAGGACACCACTTCCGGTTTCGCTGAGCGGTTAGCGCTCTAGCGGCCAGGGCTGACGGGGCTATTTAGCCCTCACCCCCTCCTGAGCGCGCAGCGATCGCGCGCAGGAGAGCCGAAGACAACGCCGAAGACTAGCCAAACAGTGGCCCGTCTGCGCCCGTCCGCGACTGGACGGGGCCAGGGGCCAACCACTCTGCCCCTTGTTACTATGGACTGCTCTATGACCGCCCCTTGTATCAGGTATTCACCTCATGCTCTTCTGGCGCTACAACCCCAGGGGAAACATAGTTGCACTAATAGAACGCCAATATGTCCCGAGGGTCCTTTTTCCTGCATTAAGTGCGGATTCCAAGCTACTCACTCCAACATCATTGTTGGACACCCCAGAGACAGTATAGACACCCAGGGAGGCTGGAAAAGCTTTCTGTTAAATGTTAGGTCACTCCCTAAACATCATATGCAATTATGGGACACTATTCATAGCATTCAGCCTGAGATATGTTTCTTGACTGAAACATGGCTGAAACCCCATACTATCCCCACTATCACCTTAGGGATACCTATGGGATATAAAATCCTTCGTCAAGACCGCCCTGAGAAGGTAGGAGGCGGGACTGCCATAATATATAGAGATGCATTGAATATTAGAATTTTAGAACAGTGATGCTACCTACCATGGAAGTAATGATCTTTCATCTAAAAATCAGCCCTAAAGTACACTGGAAAGGAGCATTAGTCTATCGCCCGCCTGGACCCAACGCTGGGTTCTCCCTTGCCCTTACTGAACTGTTAGCCCCCTACATGAAAGTTAACGGAAATTTTATTTTACTTGGAGATTTTAATTTTCACACCGATATTGCTGATCACTTTGATACGAATGTATTCTTGACAGATCTTGCTCTTCTAGGTCTGCATCTCCGAAATAGTGGACCCACTCACTCAGGTGGTCACACCCTGGATTTGATTTTTACCTCCCATCCCAATGTTCACTGTCACCCCCCTAAACACATTTATTGGTCTGATCATAAAATGGTAGATTTCTCCTTGCTACATTTACCAAATCCCACAAATCACCCCGCCACGCAGTCCACTAAACGCAGACCATGGCATAAAGTCACCCCTGCCAGGTTCACACAAACCTGGAAACAGCCAATATTCTCAAACTCAGATAACATCGAGACTGCTCTTTCAAAGTTCAACTCCACACTGACGGTAGCCATTGACATCCTGGCTCCCCAGAAAAATGTAAAAAAAAAAAAAATCTACCATAGCTAAAAGGGAAGCATGGTACACTGAGGCCCTTAAAATAGAAAAGCAGGGATGTAGAAAGTTGGAGAAACTTTGGAGGCGGACAGGCAATGGGGAAGATAAGAATCGATACGTGGAGGCTATGACCACTTACTATAAAAATATAAAAAAAGCAAGGAAAATAAGCCTCACCTCCCAAATTGTAGAGGCGGGCAACTCTACAAGAGAACTATTTAAAATCATACAGACCTTCACTAATCCTGTGATGTGTGAGAGCCCAGATACTTTCCCTCAAGATCTTTGTAATGAAATATCTAAGTTCTTCGAGGATAAAATAGAAGGGATATACAAGAAAATTATCTCAGTCTCAGGTCCCTTGGATGTCGAGGTCCCTGAAATCTCCCCAATGGTGACTTCTGGGAAAACCCTTCATGTAATCCCTGATATAACCATCAAAGATCTGACTGCACTTATCAATCAAATGAAGACCGGCTTTCCTACTGACCTGATACCAGCTAAATTAATCTCCCCTCTGAGCGAGATATTAGGACCCTCCATTCAGAAATTGCTGAACCTCTCCTTTGCCGAGGGACAACTCCCACAATCCTGGAAGGAAGCGGTAGTGAACCCTATACGCAAAAATTCCACCTTGCCCTGGTCAGAACTCTCCAACCTTCGCCCAATTTCTCTCCTCCCTTTCATCAGCAAACTGGCAGAGAAACACGTTAATACCATCATCTCCAGCTTTATCGAGGCGACAGGGGGCCTGGACCATTCTCAATCTGGGTTCAGGCCCAACCACAGCACTGAATCAGCCCTTCTCTCTGTGACAGATAAGATCAAAATGTCACAGGATAGAGGCGGTTCCATGATCCTAGTGCTGTTGGACCTGTCCGCAGCCTTTGATACCGTGTCCCATAATATCCTTCTCAGCCGTTTGCAGGGAGTAGGAATTGGAGGCTTAGCTTTATCATGGTTGGAGAGCTTTCTCTCCGGGAGATCACAATCTATCAGCTTGGGCCCCTTTCGTTCCATCTCAAGGGTGCTCACGAAGGGGGTGCCACAGGGCTCATGCCTTAGCCCCACATTGTTTAATGTATATGTGGCCCCCCTTGCTGAGATTGTGCGGAATTATGGGTTCATACCGGTCTCCTACGCTGATGACACCCAGCTCCTCTACCCTTTCAGCTCCCTTGGCCCTAAAGTCAAGGAGAACTTTGCTGAGGGTATGAGGGCAGTGCCACATTGGATGGCTGTGAATTGCCTCCAATGCAATGTGGGAAAAATAGAGGTTATGCTCTTTGGCAAGGCGAGTCTCCTCTGGTCCCCAGACTGGTGGCCATTAGATTTGGGCCCAGTACCCACATCCAAACCTCATGTTAAGAATCTAGGGGTGAAGTTGGACCAAAAACTGACCTTAAAGGAACACACCAATTATATCGCAGGGCTGTGTTTCCACACCATCGGCCTTCTTAGACGTGTCTTCCCGTATCTCCCTGCCACCTATAGGAAGACACTTGTACAGGCCTTGGTCACCAGCCGCCTGGACTACTGCAACGGCCTGCTGACATTAGCAAATGCAGATGCAGTAGGTCGTTGCAGGTAGTCCAGAATACAGCGGCAAGATTGGTCATGAGTGTACCGGCCAGGACTCCCTCTAGGCCCTTGCTGGAAGAGCTACATTGGCTCCCCATACGACAGCACATCAACTTTAAGATATGCTGTACGGTCCACAAGTGCCTATACGGAGCAAGCCCTAAATACCTGTCACAATCTCTTGAGCTGTATCAGCCTAGCAGGTCTCTCCGTTCAAGTAATCAAGCCCTCCTCAAACCCCCTGCTACAAAGAAATCCAGACAAGGAGACCGTGCTTTCTCCTCGGTTGGACCTGCCTTATGGAACAAGCTCCCCACCGATGTAAGAATGACCACCAACCACCTGTCTTTTAGAAAGACATTAAAGACCCTTCTTTATCAAGAAGCATTCCTGTCCTCTTAACTCCTGTGTCACACTACCTGATGATCCTATGGCTGGCAAAGCGCCGAGATACCCTTACGGGATTGATTCCAGCGCTATATAAGAAATTAAAATAAACTTGACATTGGCAAGCTATATGTGAGAAAAAACTCTGACACGCAGCGGTAGGCTGAGTTTTGCCAGAACTTTGTGTTCCAAGCAGAATGTCGAGATGGAAAAACTCCACCGGTGAACAGAGTTATCGCCCACCCCTACTTAGTAGGTGTAAAGCGTACAGAGATCTAAAGCCAGAAAAAATATAAGGTTCAGCAAAATGTAACACATGTGGTCTGTCTACAGAGAAAAGCAGGTCTCCTACGCACTGCTGCTTCACAAAATGACTCCCTAAAGCTCATATTGCCATTTTACAGAATAATACCATTATAACAAATATTGCTACCTAAGTGAAAGTTTCTGTTTTAATTTCATATCAAAGACCATTTTGCATAGTTGTAGGCAGATATATATTTGGAGAGCTCTCACAGAGCTAGCACTCAAACTAACGTATTAATATGCTCACAACGTGTTTCTCATTCTCACAGCAGCTGCCCATTTTAGGGCATGTCTCTTACTCACTTTCACATAAGGGAACTTTAAAAGTTAAGGGCACGCCCCTCACACATTATTCATGCAGATTAAAGGGAACATTGCTTTCCCAAATCACAGAATTTTCACAGAAATTTCTGAACAAGTGCCAAGCCATGCAGCCTCTGATAGAACACTGCAGTTTGTTGACTCCATACAGCAGATTTGCTGAAGAGCACTGGAGATTTCAGATCTTTTTTATCCAGATTTAACTGCAATTTTTTTTCTTTCCCATAATAGTTAATTTAGTTCCCGATTTATTGCGACAACAGTTTGTACTCTCAAGAAAAAATCATTCAAAACATCAATATAGAAAAGTAAATAGATAAAGTAAACAGAAAAAAGGTAAAGGGGGTTACCACCAACAGGAAAAAGGGGTAGCAAAAGGGATGAAGGAAGAAATGAAGTGTTTAGAAACAGAAGAGTTAAATTAGTAAAACAGTTAGATGCACGGTATCTGAAATAACAATATTAAGAAATAAATAATAAAAGTTATGAGATAAAGTCTTCTCATTTAGACCAAGGCCATTGCCTGCCACAGAGGCCAAAGAAAACATCTTGATACATCCTTTTTTATATAATAGGCATACTCCCTGTCTATTCACCGTTCTCTCTTTAAGATATAGATTACTAGACTATTTAACAAACTGTCACTAAGGAGGAGTCCTTTGACAACTAATGGGTGGACCATGGAATTCTTGCATATCCGAACAAGTTCAAATGGTTAACTGGAGAGGCTGCTGAATGGTCATAGGTGAAGAAGGTTTCATATTTTAACTGAGCCTTCATCTGGATCTAAATGATGGCTTAGCTCAAGGGAACCAGATCTAGTAAACTCCACAGTTGTAATAAACAGCATTATTCTTCTGAATGATTCTCTTTAGAATGGAATGGAGGAAGAAAGAGTCAAGTATTCCACACATATTCTTTATCTTTATTCGGCATATAAAAAATACCATAAAAGACACAATTCATATACAATAAAAATATATATCATTACATATACAGCTTTTGGGAAAATTCTTACAAGGTGCAATTTCATCATGGACATCATATCTTATTCCATTAAAAATTTCGGAGGACAAGTACCCTAACTAAGTTTTAAGACCAATAAGCGTATATCACAAAATAAATTCATATAATATAGAGTATTAGTTAAAAAAACTGCGGAATTAAAAAAAACCATAAAACACTTATTACAAAACGGCAAGGTGTAAAAGGCAAGACAGTAATTAATTAGGCTTAACCGTCCCTTGAAGCCCTTAGTCTAAGAGCAGATCTTAGAAAAATTATAAATACTAAAAAGAGTAAATGGATCTGGTGCCAATTTTAAAAATGCCAGGGCAGCATGTGCCTGCCTAAATTGAGCTTTCTTTAAAAGGCCCCTCAGGAAATATTTTCTAGGGAATGCGTAAAACGGGCAAAGCAGAAAAAAATGTAGGATGTCCTGCGGAGACCTTTTGTCGCAGCCGCAGGGTCCTTTCTGTTCTATGGTCGCTGTGAAGATTGCCGTTACCGCCAACAGATGCTGAAAAAGATTTAGCCGGTCACGTGTAATTAAAAATCTATCATGAGAACTGCATATGAGAGACAAATAAGGTTCAATACCCTCAGTGGACTTAACGACTAGATATTCTCTCACCGAAGGCCTGATGAACTCTCTGTCCTCCATATCACTCGTGGAGTACTTAACAAACCGTTCCTTCAAAAGTGCCTTTTCCCGAGTGCTCATATTAGCTGGATTAGTAAATAAGTCTGCACGCCCCATTTTATCAAAGGACTTCTTCACATACCCTAGCCAAGGAATTTTCAGCCTGTGTTCGAGGGAAAGACAATCTTGGATCACCATCCCACTAAAGGCCGCCTCCTCATTTGCCCAGATCTTTACCCAGCATATTAAGGGTCTAACAGCCATCCAATCAGATAGATAGCTGGTTCCCAACTCTTCATGGATAATATATGCAGGAGCAGAGGCGCAACTAGAGTCAAATTTCGGGGGGGGGGTTTAAGATTTTTTTTGGGGGGGCTGAATCTTTAGGCAATCGGCAGAGTCGAGCTGCAGGGGCTCTTAGAAGGGGTGAAACAACAACAAAGCACCATTATCATGCACAAGGTCTTTTAAAGACCTGTGAAGTGCTTGGGTGTGGCTGTGAGCGGCCCGGGAAGTGTCTCATCCCAGGCTGCCAGACACGACGGGGGGCTGAAGCCCTTTGAGGCCAATGGGTGTTGCGCACCTGTGCATGAGTGCTCTGGGAGACTTTTAGTAGTCACCTCAAATACTTATTTTATTCAATTTGCAATTTGTTGACCTCAAAAAATCCCCAGACCTCTCTTCCATATAACACTTTGGAACAACACATTGAGCTGTATAATTTTAAAACCACTTCTGGGGTCCATCGTCCTAGCCTATAAGCAAAATTCAAAATTGACCCCGTTGACCTTACCAAAGCTAGGCACTTCTCCTCTATCAAATGTCTAAAATGTAGATCTTCATCAAATAAAATGCCCAAGTAAGAAAAAGACTGTACTTTGGCTAAGGTGTAGGAACCTATTGTATAATTATAAGATGTGCGTGACTTCTTGCCAATTTCCATAATGTATGATTTTGTGAGATTTGGGGCCATATCCAGTTTATCCATAAATGTCACAAAACCATCTATTAGGGCTTGAAAACCTCTAGGAGTGCAAGCAAGCAGTACCACATCGTCTGCCTACAGCAGAACCGAAACCACCCGATTACCTATCCTAGGGATATCAGCCTGTATCAAACTCAGTGCAGAGTCAAGAGCATTGATATATAAAGTAAAAAGGAAGGGTGCTAGTATACAACCCCATTTCACCCCGTAGAGCACTTAAAAGGGTCTGTTACCTTCCCCTACTGGGTGTACCTAACCGCTGCTGACTTATTAAAATGTAAGACCTTTAAGATATTAATTAAGCCCGGGTCCACACCGGCCCACTCATGGTCATCCACAATTTCCCATGGTTCACTCGGTCAAAGGCCGCAGTGAGGTCCATAAACGCTAGGTGCATCGTCCGGTAGCATTGTGGGCGATCCCTATTACCTTTCGTAAAAATGGGGACAATGATAGCAGTGGCCCAGGATGCCAGCATTACTGTGTCCAGTGCTGTGTTTAGGACCCTTGTTAACAGCGGTGCCCAGATCTCCACATTACTGCGGAAGAGATCTGGGGGGAGCCCATCTGGGCCCGGAGCTTTGTTCCTAGTAAGACCCTCATTTCCCAGACCTAATCCAAGCAGAAAGGAGTCAGGGACAGAGACTGCTTCGGATGTGACTCATGTAAATAATCTGAGCTAGAATGATGGTTATACAGCCCCGCAAAGTGCTGCTGCCATTGCGCCGGGAGAATATTATTGCTTAGCCCGGGTCTATTCGAGTCTGTAAAGCAGGGGTTACTAATAACTCTCCAGAAGCGAGAAGAATCCTTCATCCCCACTGCCTCTGTGAGTTCTTCCCAGGCTTCCTGCTGCAGTTGTCCCTTGCGCACCTTGATAACTAGCTTATATTTTTTGGGTCAAGCCGCCACCCATTCTCTATCCCTCAGGGATTGTTTAAGGGCTGCTTTCAACTCCCTTAGGGCTTGTGAGGAATGTTCATCGAACCATCTTGGGGAGTCCTGTCTGACTGTGAGAGCAGGAGCTTTCAGCAAGCTGTCGACAAGCTGTGCAACATTTCCAAAGGCCTCCACTAGTTCCACCCCTTGCACTTCCAGGTCTAGGCAGTTCATGAAGTCCTTCTTGCCTTTATTAAAAAGAGAACCATTAAAAACCTTGCTATTAGCCTGTGTCCAGCGAAACCTCCTGCCTTTATCTGCTGCCACAATTACTCCCCCCACTGGGCTAAAAGATGCTGGGAGGGTTACACTCATCAGCAAGGGATAAGACCACAGGATTATGATCATTAAACCCAGTATAATGGATATTAAAATAGGATACACAACACTTTAGTGTGGAAGATACAAAGATAAAATCAATAATCGAAAAACACCCTCTCCCCTTAAAAGTTGGGTGGATAAGCAGATGAGGCACCTCCTGACTCTTGGAAGGCCGCCAAGATTGTCATATTTAAAAAAAAAGGAAAATTGGCAACTGATCCCAGATCATAAAGACCCATAACACTGATTAATAGTGATACGAAAATATATTAAAAAATCCTCGTAAATAGATTGGCTTCGAAGATCAAGAAGCTGGTATCTCCTCAACAACACAGCTTTGTTCCAGGCCGGGAAACTATTGATCATCTTCGCCGGACTATAGCCCTCTTTGATTACACCAAGGTTACAGGCGACCCTGTGGCCTTAATTCTGTTGGATGCAGAAAAGGCATTTGATAGGGTTTCCTGGCCTTTTTATGGGCAATTATAGCAAAAAACATTCTAGGAGACGGATTCATTAAGGCAATCAAAAGTATGTACAAAGAACCAACTGCAATGATAGCTATGATGGGGGCCTTCCCTGGCTCAATTGAGATATCACGGGGCACGAGACAAGGCTGCCCATGCTCTCCTTTACTATTTGCCATTTATATTGACCCCTTAATTTGGAAAATCTCGGAAAATCAAACAATTCAATCTATACATTCAAAGGGAGGGATATTAAAATCTTGGCATATGCTGACGATTTAACTATCAATACACCCACCCCCTGTGTTGCCCTTTTGGAATTAAATAGCTTAATCAGTCAATTTGGTAAACGTTCAGGTTATCATCTTAATAAGCACAAAACCCAAATTGTAATAAATGATAAAATTAATATGGTTGACCATCGAATTGTTCAAAGTGCTAGATATTTGGGTATTGAGATCAGTTCCAAAGTGTAAGATATTGTGGATATCAATTTGAAACCATGGATAAAGAAAATAAAGGTTGTTTTTTTTTTTTTTTTTTTTTATTCCTCATTTGTGTGCATAGCTCCAATCTATCAAAACCGAGAAAAAGAAACCACCACAGAGCAAAAGAGCCAACTGGTCATGTACTGTGCCAACTCAGCTTATAGCTGGTAAGGGGATGTGTCTAACGAGAGTCAAGGCCGGTTCCCTACAGCACAAAATACAGTGACCAATCTTGAACTCGCTTAGGATGGTACCTCAGTTGATAGTGCCCGAATCATCGAGACCCCGTTGGAATCTAGACTATTAGTCTCGATAGCCAGAGTAGGCAATGCTCACATTAATCATAGGACCTGGGGAAAAAAAAAAAAAAAAAAAACACCCCAGGTGAGATCACAACTGACCAAGCATTGCCCAGAAAGCTCTAGTATTCGGATTTCCTACCCTGGCCAGATCAAGTTTGGAAATTTGGAGGAGTGATGTTCGCCATTCGTACACCGTAGGTGGTAGAGCATCCTTCCAGTGTCTACATATCTCCCTACGTGCCGCAAGGATGGAATAGAATATCAATCTAGTTGCTGCGTTGTGGGTATTATTTCTCAGACCAAAAATCACAAGAGCGAGGTCTATGGTAATGTGTTCACCCACAAAATGCGACAGCTTATTTTTAATAGCTTCCCAATATTCTGATAAATTCGGACAATCTAAAAACATGTGTGTATCCGTGGCTGCGGTTAACCCGCATCTAGGACATGAAACTGGACCTGTTAATGAGAATTTTGTTAGCCTGTGAGGAGAATAGTATGCCCTATGCAAGGTAAAGAGGTGGTTCCGACGGAGCCACGATGGTTTAACTAAATCCCAAAGCAATGAACAGGAAGTAGTCCAGAGCATTTCCACATCAAGACCTGGCATTAATTCTGACCACAAATTGGTTGGTAATTGAAAACTGACATCTATTTCGTCTAGTATTTTGTTATACCATCGCGAGGTTTCTTTTTTTACCACTGGGCTGTCTAATAAAGAGGTTACCAAGTCACTAAGGCCGCCTATTGGTTGTTTGTTGCGTCGCATTGGTTGACTGTTATATGACTGGGCCCAACTGAAAATCTGAATATATTTAAATCTTGACAGTTCTGGGCCTACTTTGTTGATAAGATAGTCCCATGGAAGTAAAGCCCCATCCATGAACAAATCATCCCAACAATGAATACCAGCTTCTATTAAGGGGTTATTAAGGGCATCTGTTGTCCATAAAGGAGGGGCAGGTAAGTTCCATATCGGAGCCCTTGCTGAATAATAACCAATCTTTATAGCTTGTCTAACTTTGTACCAGGTAGATACACAGCTTTTTAGAACTTTCAGTTTGATTTTTTTAAAGAATTTTGGGTCACTGAATTTAAACAAGAAGCCGGCATGATTAACTCCTTCACATTCCAATAAGGTAGAAAAAAGAGGTCCCATCCCAATAGATAACGGAGTTTTAAGCAACATACGCATGTGCGATAACTGGAAAGCCCATGCGTATATTTGAAGATCTGGACCAGCCAGCCCTCCCTTCTCCCTCCGCCGTCTAATTTTTTTCCACGAGATTCTGGCACTTTTATTATTCCAAATAAAGCTGGTAATAGCACTCTGTAGTTTAGAAATTAGTTTTGGGTCAAAATGAAGTGGAATTGAATTAAATAAAGAAGAAACTTTTGGTAAAATACTCATCTTCACCAAATTAAGCTTACCCAGAACAGAGAGCGGGAGATGAGACCAATCTCTCATGAGTTTCCTACACTCTGCAGCTACTTTGTTAAAGTTAAGAGAAGCAATTTCATTGATATCTTCAACTATATTCACACCTAAATAACGAATTTGGCTTTTTAATGTCACATTATTGTTAACACTGTTACAGTTCCAAAACATTGCCTCTGTCTTGAGAGCATTGATCTCATACCCTGAGACTTTCCCAAATATATGTGCCTGTTCAACTATTTCTGGGTATGCCTCTTCGTAATCTGTGGAAAAAATCATAATATCGTCTGCATACAATGCCACCTTCTTATCCCAGCCACCATAAATAAAAGGTTTAATTCGTGTGTTGTCCCTAAGAGTCTGAGCAAATGGCTCTATATATATGTCAAAAAGAAGGGGGGACAGGGGGCAACCCTGTCTGGTTCCTCTCGTAACTTTGAAAGGTTCTGTCAAACCTCCATTAATTAGCAGTGAAGCAGAAGGATTGCGATATAAAAGTTCTATCGTCCTCCGAAATCCATCCCCAATGCCAAACCTCTTCAAGGCCTCCGATAGGTACAACCAGTTTACCCTATCGAAGGCCTTGGTGGCGTCTAAAGTGAGAACAACTAGAGGAATTTCTTCCTTTATAGCAATATCGATTGAGCCAATCAATTCGTATGTGAGTTCACAGAGCTGTCTCCCTTTTATAAAACCCTTTTGATTCGGAGCTATAATATCCGGAGCCACCCGACCCAGCCGATTAGCTAGAATAGATGTAAACATTTTATTATCGGCATTTAAGATAGAAATGGGCCTGTATGAGCCACAATCAGAGGCGGGCTTACCGGGTTTCAGAATTAGGGTTATAGAAGCGTTATTCCATGACTCCGGTGGTGTTTTGCCCTCTCTAAGAATTTGATTAAAAAGTGTAGTCAGCACTGGTGAGACCTCCGAGATAAGATTTTTATAAATCTCACTAGGCATCCCATCTGTTCCAACCGCCTTACCATTTTTTGATTTCTTTATAGCCTCCTCCACCTCCACTATAGTTATTTCCCCGTCCAAGTAGCGAGATTGTTCTGTTGTTAAGGAAGGAAGTGATATACCCTCCAACCAATTAGTTACGTCACAATGATTTGGCCTAAGATCGTCTCGATATATTGTTTCAAAGAATTTTCTAAAGACTGCTCTGATTTCCTCATCTCTGAAACAAGTACCTGCCGTAGATGTAACTGAGCAGATGTTATTACGTGCCCGGTCAGATTTTATTTTCCAGGCAAGTAGCTTACCTGCCCCCTCCCCGTATTGAAAATGCGAAAGTTTGCTTGCCTCCCACCTCTGCATAACCCGCCTCTCCAAAACTGCTGACAGTGAAAGTTTCAACCTATTCAATTCTGCTTGTTTAACAGGAAGGGTTGGATTTCCTATGGAATTGATGGAATCGATAGTGTCTATGTCGTTTTGTACTATCGAAATGTTTCTTTCAATGGAGGTGACTTCATCTATGTAATGTCTGCTACGATAGGCTACTTTATTTTTAATAAGGCCTCTAAGTGTACACTTAAACGCGTCCCAAATTATCCCTATAGGAGCAGTATCCTTATTGGTATTAAAAAAATGACTTGTCTCTGATTGTAAAAAAGCAATATCCTCTAATGAAGAGAGAAGGGATCTATCAAAGGACCATATTCTAGTGAGAGGAGTCGTAGCCAATTTTAATAGCAGTTCGATTGCAGAGTGATCGGAGAGATGCATCGGGGTGTATTGTATTGAGATAGTGTTTTCGACTAAAGCTCTACTTGTGAGAATGAAATCAATTGAGATCAGTTCCAAAGTGTAAGATATTGTGGATATCAATTTGAAACCATGGATAAAGAAAATAAAGGTTGTTTGTCATAGAATAAATAATTTACATCATACATTAGTTAGGAGGAGTAACTTAATTAAAATGTTATTTTTACCAAAAATGTTATACTACTTTAGAGCAATTCCTCTTGAGCTAAACAGGTTATGGTTTTTAAGTTGAACCAACTGATCTCGTGTTTTTTATGGACTGGTCAACGTCCCCGTAGGGCCCTCAAATATATGACCTTCACTAGAAATCAGGGGCTGGTCTGTCCCAAATTTTCAAATCTATAATTGGGCATCAGCTTCGAAACAAATGGTCGATCTGTCGAAAGGGGGAACTGTGGGACATAGTGAAATATCTATCCATCGCTTAATTTACGGGGTAGAAGCCAAAGGGCTCCACATGTGCCATATAAACTATGCTTATTTTAAGAGGGTAACATTTCAGGTTTTGTTGGGTGCGTTCAGGGTCTGGACTTCCGTTCGGAAAAAGTTTTTGATTGGTCGGATTCATAGATATTCTCCTATCTCTAATAATAAGTTACTTCCTGAAATATTTCAGGATGAATACTTTAAAAATTGGAGTAAGAAAGGGGTTTTGTTCATAGGAGACTTAATGTCCGACATGGAAATATCTTCATTTGATTCAATAAAGGAAAAGTTTGGGATTGGGAATAATCATTTTTTTAAATACCTACAGATAAGGGACTTTCTGTTTAAAAAGTTCACTTTCCGTAACAAAATTCCTTTACTGGATTTAATCTGGGGGTCAGGTCATTAATGTCCATGTTATATAAGCTTATTAATAAAGGGATGGTGGATGATATGCCCGAACACATTGATAGGTGGCAACAGATGCTACATGCCGGGCCGGGAGAGTGTGAGGACTGTCGCCAGCTTAGCCGGACAGCCTGTATCTCGGCAAGCTTGCAAGCACAATGTTTTAAGACATGGTGTAATCTTTGTATTACTCTGGCTCAAATCTATAGATGGGGTGGGATATCAGGGATACACTGCTCTCAATGTGGAACGTTTGCTGCGGACAGTATCCATATGTTCGCCACCTGCCCTAGACTCATTCAACTGTTGACCGAAATTGGACAACGTCTTGATACTATATTGGGATACTCGGTTGAACTTACCCCTCAGGTTATATTATTAGAGATTAGTAATCTTGAAATGGATGAGCCCTATCGGAATCTGGTTTATGTAGCAATGGCTGTTTATCGGTTATGCCTCACCAGTGTCTGGCTTTACCAGAATCCCCCTCTAAACATGTATGATTTGGTAGATTACTTTCAATCTATAAGTGGGAGACCTCGGTATTCAGAAAGGGAATCAGGGCAAGGGATAGGGGGCTGAGGATTTGGGAATCTTTAACTAGATGGATAAACACTGACGAGGATTAATAGATCTCAGTTTCAACTAGTAAGGTACCTAATCCTGTGGTATATTAGGGAAATCTAGGGTGAGTCATATGTATTCTTTTGTGCAAATACCTCTTTTTCTGTTTTTTCTATATTTTGGTATCCATCGGGGTGGGAGTGGTGGGATATAAATGTTATATTCAGTTATTTCAGTTATTGTATAACCTGTGAACTATATTTTGTTTGTCTTGAAGTCCCAATAAATAATAAAAAATAAAAAAAAGTTGGGTGGAAAAATGAGCGTGACTTAATGCCAATTAGGTCCAACGTATGAGTTAGTCTATACGTGCTTAACAGGCCACTCAGTTCCTTTCCTTCCTGCGTGTGATCCATGTGTGGTCTATCCCTACGTGTGCAAGATGGCCAATCCCCCTGGGACACCATCACATTTGGGCACAGGTGGCAATTAAAATCTCCAGCTAAAATCAAGTTGGACATTGCCTGCCCTTGCTCATATATCTGATTAAGTCTGGTGTTTAATTCTTGTAAACTAGAGGAGCCCTGGGAGTGCAATAATGATTTGTAAAAAAGTATAAAGACAAGCTTATAGTTTTTATTAGAGAATTTTAGCCCTTGAGCAACCTTGGAATCCAAAACCAGATCTGTCCATCTGCCCTGCAAAGGGAGATTTTTAAATATAACCAGACCTCCCCTCTCTCTCCCTGGGCCTGCTCTTGTAGCTGGATAAAAAATGTTTTTATAAACCTCTCTGAAGAAATTATCATTTACTACTTCCCAAGTTTCTTGCAAACATATTATATTACTTTTCCTCATATAGAGTAACCATTGCTCATTTTTTAATTTGCTTGATAGGCCTGCTATATTCCATGGAACTACCTTGATTTCTGCCCTACTGTGTCCTTCCGTGAAATCAACTAGCTGGGGACTACTAACCAAGGTGATTGTCTCATCTGGATTTTCCTCCCTTAAGATACTTGAATCCCTGATCTCACTGGAGGTTTGTAATGGGCTGGCCAAATTGTGCTTCTCTTCCCTCACCGTACTGGCTCTTTCGGCCATGGGAATAACACGGTCACTGCCCACCCCCACCCCGGGGTGTAGTCAAATGATGTCATTTAAATCCCTTAATGGGGCAAATGCATTATTTGTGACCATTAGATTAGCCCACCCATCTGATTCCTCCTGTTGAGATGCATTGAAGTGTTGTTGCTTAAAACTAACAGGGGTCTATAAAAAAAACAAAGGCAACAGTTTAATCCCCGACTCTACTAGAAATAAATTCTTCCTATCAGCAAGAATCTTGCACGCAAATGTAGGGTATCTTAGCGTTACAATCACACTGTCGCCTGAAAAAACTTTTGTGCTTCTGCCGATCCAGGACACCCTCCTTGCCATCAGAATATGCAGATGATCTTTAATATTGAACCCTATATGCCTACACATCCAGTGTGCCACCTTATTAATCAGCTGTGCGGGGGATTCCTCATGTGCGGCAGTATGCATTGGAGCGCCAGTCAGGACCACTGTGTAAGGGCAGCATGCTGGTGGGAGATCTATAACGGCGAAATCTGGGGTACTCCTGACAGCTAACAGAGATCTCTGTTTTATTTTCTGCTGCCCAATGTTCTCCCTTTAAGCCCTTTCCTGCCCTCTCGGCTGCGACTTACGGATGCTCTCGGTCACTGCTTCAGCCTCCCTTAGCACTAGGTTCCTATTGCATCCCTCAGGTTGAATTTTCTCGCAATTTAGTGGGGGTTCATAAGATGTGCTAATGCCCAAATTTCCAACTTGCGAGTCGCGGAGCCTTCCCACGGATTCCACCTCCACTGAGCCACTCAGCACTGGTAATTCAGGGTCCAGGAGCGCCCCAGCTGTGACTGGAGCTACACAATTACAGTGACATACCCCCTGAGCACTTGATACCATACTTGACTTCTCGAATTCCAGCAGTTTACCCTCGATTGACATCAATTTGTTTAGAAGAGGGTTTAGGAGGACAGTCACCAGAGTCTCCAATCGTTTCCACTGGTCTGGGTTATCTCCCACATCCGCCGCAAAGTAGTTATGGTTTTCAATTATAACACTCAGGGCCGGCCCTTTGTCGGGCTTCGCACCCGTTTTGTCCGGGTAGTGGGTTTTCATCATTGGCTGTTTAATTTGGGGGTTTTGTTTTTGCTTCTGTCTTTGCAAAGTACTACCCCTTGTACGTTTAGCAGGCGGATCACAACTGCCTGCTACCAGTGGTCTTGCCGGGCTTTCCATCCTGCCCCTCACTGCACCTTTAGATCTGGTCACCACCTCACTGGTTGACAGGCCCGTCACGGTTACAGTGGGGGGAGGGGTGGAGGTTACTGAAGACACCCCCGGCACAGTGATTAGAGGAGCAGAGAGATCGGAATCTGCCTCCCTGTTCTGGGTAGGATTGGTGCTATTAGACTCGTCTACATTGATAGCTTCCGCTGTGATTGTTGATGGTAAAACCGCAGGCGCCCCAACTATATTTAAGCCTATAGGCTCAGTGGATGGATAGTCCATGTTGTGATGTGACCCCAGTGGTGATTTATCCATGTTAATAACACCTAGCGAGGATCTTTTTTGAGCTACAAGAGAATCCAAGGAGAGTCTTTTCTCAGTTAGCTGTATTTGGTGGGTCAAAAGTGACTCGGCCCTGGTCAGGAACACATCCAGAGTCCCTACAACTCCCCCTCCGGATAATATATCTACAGCTTTGCGTTTACTCATGTTAAGCAATCTCTGAAGACACTCAATATGCTTAAGGTACCTCCAGGTATAACTATGTGTAGCTGTGCTCCTTTGGTGTAAGCTTGTACTCACTGCCAATTTTCGGATGAAAGAATCCTGGCCCAGCCCGGTCTCCTCCGGTCACTGACAGGCAAGGATGGGCCCGGGCTTTGCCCGCGTGTGTCCTGCACTGCGGGAGGCGGTCCGGGCTATTATCGTGCCTCCAGGCACGGAAGATGTCGTCATGGCAGGTGCCGCAACGGGGATGCTGAAATGCTGGGAGATGTAGTCCGGTGGCCGTTCCCCTCACAGCAGGGAAATACTGTGGTTTGTGGCCGTTCCCCTCACGGCGCGATGCGGTGGAGCAGGCAAGGAGCAAAGCTGATGGCCGGTCCCCTCACGGCAGACAAGAAGCGCGACTGGTGACCGTTCCCTTCACGGTAATGCAATGCGGAGCCTTCCCACGGATTCCACCTCCACTGAGCCACTCAGCACTGGTAATTCAGGGGCCAAGAGCGCCCCAGCTGTGACTGGAGCTACACAATTATAGTGACATACCCCCTGAGCACTTGATACCATACTTGACTTCTCAAATTCCAGCAGTTTACCCTCGATTGACATCAACTTGTTTAGAAGAGGGTTTAGGAGGACAGTCACCAGAGTCTCCAATCTTTTCCACTGGTCTGGGTTATCTCCCACATCCGCCGCAAAGTAGTTATGGTTTTCAATTATAAAACTCAGGGCCGGCCCTTTGTCGGGCTTCGCACCCGTTTTGTCCGGGTAGTGGGTTTTCATCATTGGCTGTTTAATTTGGGGGGTTTGTTTTTGCTTCTGTCTTTGCAAAGTACTACCCCTTGTACGTTTAGCAGGCGGATCACAACTGCCTGCTACCAGTGGTCTTGCCGGGCTTTCCATCCTGCCCCTCACTGCACCTTTAGATCTGGTCACCACCTCACTGGTTGACAGGCCCGTCACGGTTACAGTGGGGGGAAGGGGTGGAGGTTACTGAAGACACCCCCGGCACAGTGATTAGAGGAGCAGAGAGATCGGAATCTGCCTCCCTGTTCTGGGTAGGATTGGTGCTATTAGACTCGTCTACATTGATAGCTTCCGCTGTGATTGTTGATGGTAAAACCGCAGGCACCCCAACTATATTTAAGCCTATAGGCTCAGTGGATGGATAGTCCATGTTGTGATGTGACCCCAGTGGTGATTTATCCATGTTAATAACACCTAGCGAGGATCTTTTTTGAGCTACAAGAGAATCCAAGGAGAGTCTTTTCTCAGTTCGCTGTATTTGGTGGGTCAAAAGTGACTCGGCCCTGGTCAGGAACACATCCAGAGTCCCTACAACTCCCCCTCCGGATAATATATCTACAGCTTTGCTTTTACTCATGTTAAGCAATCTCTGAAGACACTCAATATGCTTAAGGTACCTCCAGGTATAACTATGTGTAGCTGTGCTCCTTTGGTGTAAGCTTGTACTCACTGCCAATTTTCGGATGAAAGAGTCCTGGCCCAGCCCGGTCTCCTCCGGTCACTGACAGGCAAGGATGGGCCCGGGCTTTGCCCGCGTGTGTCCCGCACTGCGGGAGGCGGTCCGGGCTATTATCGTGCCTCCAGGCACGGAAGATGTCGTCATGGCAGGTGCCGCAACGGGGATGCTGAAATGCTGGGAGATGTAGTCCGGTGGCCGTTCCCCTCACAGCAGGGAGATACTGTGGTTTGTGGCCGTTCCCCTCACGGCGCGATGCGGTGGAGCAGGCAAGGAGCAAAGCTGATGGCCGGTCTTCTCACGGCAGACAAGAAGCGCGACTGGTGACCGTTCCCTTCACGGTAATGCAATGCGCTGGATTCAGGCATCAAGTATTCATTTCTCCAGTCTGACTCGATTAAGGGGCTTACACACATCTGACTCAAAATGTCAAACGGAGTGCATTAAAGGTGCTTGTTGAAACGGTAACATGAGTCAGCAGTTTAAATATTGTCTACCATAAAAAGATTATGCATTTCACAATGAGGTGTTTCCGTAAGTTTAATCTCAAGAAATTCCAAGGTTCATCAGTATCAGGGGCACCCGTGAGTGCAAACTTACTCTCCTAAGAAGGCAAAGACATGTTTTTAAAGTCGACAGTATTCCATTTGACCTTGTAAAGAAGTTGCTGGTAGCAGTCAAGGCCTATGATCATTGTATTATTATTGACTTTGTTGCAAGGGGGGTATTTATTGACATAATGCCAATCACTTTAAATTACTAATTGAAGAGAAATAAAATGCAGAATATCTTACACTAGTGTATGAACATCATTTGGACACGAGGGCAAAATGAACTTATCATAAATGTTGCGATCTGATCAATGTACCAAATTCAATAGGACCTTGTGCATACATTGGTTACCCAGCGTCAACCTGGATATCAAAGGGGGAGAAGCAGTTGGGGATGTTTACTGCACTAGTTGTTGCTGTATATTTGTGACAAGCGTGGCACTGTTAGAAGTCTAAGGTTCAAAGTGTGGCCTTTTTGGAAAAGTGATGGTATTGTAGCTGATGACCCAAAGCATGCCCTTATAGAGTAGTCTTGGTGCATAATTTGATTGTTAAGTGGAGAGAAGAGGTGAGAGAATAGGTCTGACCTGCTTGTATATGCGAAACTTCATTTGAATGAAGGTTGGTATTTTGCTGTAGATGGCTGTGTGGACAATGATGAGTGCCTTCAAGGAATAGTGTATTGCCATGTAGAACTTGTGGATAGGTATAGTAATTGTATGATGGTTAGATCCAGCATATTTGAAGTGTTTTTCCCCTGTCTTTTTTTGCTGCTGACCTCCTGTTTTGACTGTGTGTCACATTTACTTTTTGCTGGTTTTAGAACTCTGGGCACTTTACCGTTACTGATTGGTGCTAAAGAGCAAGTGATCCCAGTGTAAATTGTGATTACAAGTGGTTATCCCTGATTGGCATATTTGATTTACTGGTAAGACCCTGCACTGTGTGTGTCCAGAGTCTGCAATTCAAATTCAACTAGTGGGCCTGCAACACTGATTGTGCCACCCATATGAGTAGCCCTGCAAACATGTCCCAGTCTTGCCACTGCAGTGTCTGTAGGTGCAGTTTTAAATTGCCATGTTGACCTGGCAAGTTCACCCACTTGCCAAGCTCAAACCTTTTCTTTTACTACATATAAGGCACCCCTAACGTAGGCCCAATGTAACCCCATGAGCAGGGTGCAGAGTAATTAAAAGGTAAGACATATACTGGTGTGCTTTACATGTCCTGATAGTGAAATAGTGCTAATTTCCTTTTTCACTATTGCAAGGACTATCTCTCCCATAGGTTATCATTGGAGCTGCGTTGTAACAGCTTACAAGTGTAGTTTACAATTGGTAAGAGATAGAGATTTGGAGTTTGCTGTCCCTGAACTCAATTTAAAATTACACATTTTGGTGAAGTTGTTTTTTAAATTGCATGTTTGAAAATGCCCCTTTTAGAAAGTGGGCATTTTCTTGCTTTACCATTCTGTGCCACTGCCTGCCTGTGGAATCCACGTTTGAGGGAGGGTGACAGTAGGGCTCTATGTGCATTCACTTACATAAGGGGAGCTGAGGTGTGCCCTGAATACCCTGATGGCCCGTCACCAGGCTGATGGGTCTTCCTGAGCTAGAGTGGTGGGAGGAGTTGTCACTGACCCCTGCATAGGGGTGTGCCTGTCCTCACACAAAGCGGTCTCCATCCCTGCTGTAGTGTGCTTAGAGCCCGCTCAGGCATAGGCAGGGTCTTGTGCACTACAAAGACGTTCCTGTGAAGTTTGCCTACTTCAAAGGCAGAAACTGGTATAAGTACTGGAGCTGTAACACCATAAGTTCAGACCACTTCTGGACTAGGAGGATATTTTGCCAATAAGAAGAGCTGGAGAAGCAGTCAGAAGGGTCACGCACTTTAGTGTGTGCTTTTCTGTGCTTGCCCACTGCTTGCAGCTTTTGTCTTGGGCAGTGAAAGGACTGGGCTTTGTTTTCTACATCCTGCTTGCCAAGGTTCTCCAAGGGCTTGTCTGTGCTTACCTCCTGTTAAGACATCTCAGGGCCATCAAAGACATCATCTGCAGCCCCTGAACTCCTCTGTTGGGAGTTCTGACTTGCCAAGTTGTGCCAATTCCAGTTCTGGAACGTGGAGGTGGCTTTGCTCCAAAAGAACCAAGAAAATTCATGCATTGACTGTCAGCACCTGTTTTTCCCAATGCAGCATCACCAACAAACACATCACTGTGGTGTGGCTGAAAGAGTGCCATAGCCCAAGTCCCACGCACTGTCTCACTTACATCCTTGGCCCCCGCTTTGTCTCCAATGCAAGCCCTGTTCTCGGCTGAAGAAATAGACGCATCACCTGCTTGGCGGTTGGGAAATTGACACAGTGCCAGTGCCACCGCATTGATCTTGCGTGTCTGGATTTCTGAGGCATCACCCCTGTGCACCAAGTTCTTTATCAACGTTTCCCAGCGGTAGGGAACTGAGGCTGCGTGTCCAGAGATCAATGCATCACCTCCCCTGGCAGTAGGAAATTGACACATCACATTGTGTTTCCGGTGCCTCATCTCCCCTGTGCTTGTTTTTGTCTTTGAATTTGACGCTTCCCAGGTGCTTTGTGATAAAAGAGATGCATCCATAGTTTCCTATTTACTGAACTATTCTGAACCTTTTAAAAGTGATATCTTTACTTGTGTATGTTGGATTTTTGACGTTTTGGCCTTGTTTTACTCTGATAAATATTAGTTATTGTTCTAAACTGGTGTGGTGTCATTTTGTACTGTTTTCATTGTGTTACAGCGTGTTTATATGTATAAATGATTTAAACATTGTCTCTGAGATAAGCCTCACTGCTTGTGCCAAGCTACCATGGTGGTGAGTATGGGTGATCTTAGCCGTGTAATCCCCTTACCCTGACTAGAATAAGGGTTTCTACTTGGACAGGATGCAAACCACTGCCAAATAGAGACCCCCATTTCGAAAACTGCTGTATTTTATATTCTTTCCATTCTCCACAGTACACAGAGTAATGCAATTAGGTAGAGTCTATTTGCTCAGTTCAAATTTTTCTTAATGATGTTGTTTGTGTCATTGACATAACTGGAGCAGATTAAGTTGAAAGACCACTTGATGTCTATTAAACGTTTGAGGTGGGCATCAAAGAGTGAAAGGATGATGGAAGACTCAGGTATCTCAAAATTATTATATAAAAGAGTTGATGTGAAAGGGAGACTCCGATGATTCTTTATCTGCAAAAGCGTAAGAAAGAGATCTAGTAAAAGATGGTTCCCAGAATGCTAAATCCTAAGTCTTCAGACAGGATCAGAGGTAGCATGGCAAAATCTCCAGTTCTGTTTACTCTGGTCTTTAGGTCATTCCAGATAGAAATCAGTCTGGGTTGCCTTGCTCTCTACCAGAGAGGAAACTAGTTTGGTGGATGCAGAGTAAGATTTTTTCTTCAATAAAATATAAGATCTTGATGAAGGTCACCTTTAAAATCAGTTTTCTTGAATCATTGGAGCTTGGTCTGTTGGATTAATATTTAATCTTCTTTGTGATCAAATTGATGAATTAGGTTTTCAGGCCAGTGAAGATGCCTGGCATTATGGAATCGTTTCTGATTGCTCCTTCTGGCAACAGTGGTTGTGGTGAGTAGGATGTTCATAGAATTATGAAGTGGGTGAGATCCTGATAGGGAGCAGTCTGGGGCTGAGTTGCTCCAAGGAGGCTAGGTTTGTTATCTGCAAGTGGACTGTGCCTTGTTTTTCATGGTTTGATCAAAGGATTGCTGGATGTCTTGCTCGGGGGTGTTTTTCCAGGCTCTTAGCTTTTGTGACAAGATGGCCCATGATAGCATCACAGAAAGATTTGAAATTCGAGATTTTAGTGGCAGTGTACTCTGTGTTTCAGATTCTCTGTGTATTTTGTGTCCCTCCTTGGTTGGCTATTTTGCTATGAAGATAAAATGTGGCAGTAATGTTCTTCCATTTTTGTCGATGAATTGCAGATCCTGGTGTAACACTGGTTGTCTAGTTTGCCAACTTTGTAGGGGACACGTCTTGATTACGGTGTGTAACTTTCATTGGTAGAGTCTGTCTTGGAGTACACATGTTTTTAACATTCAACTCATATGTGTGAACATATTGGGGAGAGGATGTGGCCTAAGAGCTAGGACAGCCGATCTCAAATCTGGGTAACCGGGTTTGAGCCTTGGCAACAACCCTCAACATCGTGTGATTCTGGGCAAATCACTGAATCTCCCTGTGCCTAACAAAAATGAATGTGCCCTTTTGTAAAACAAATGGTGCTCATGTAAAGTGCTCTAATAGCTTTGAGTCAAGTTTGCGCTATGTAAAACTCTGAGAAAGAAAAACATGGGCTATGCGCTCGCAGCTCAGGTTCAGTCATACACATACTCCCCAGCAACTCCAGTTATTGCTGAGATAAGGAGAGCAGGTGCTCACATTGCAATTTCCATAGAGACTGACCCATTATACTATATAGTTGTGACATTTCTGTTATTCTTTGCTACCCGATGCAAAATCGGATTTAAAAAGATTATGGCATTGCTGCCAACTATCAGTACAAATGAGGATGGTCTGAGTATGGCAAATGTAATATACATATATATACAAATTCAGATTGAACCATGTTCACCTTTAAAGTTTAAAACAATCAAAAGAGAATTTAATTTTTTGTATTTCTTTCAGGCGTTTTATTCATTCATAGCCAAAATTGTGTAGAACAATTTATGATAAAGACATGTAATTGTTTCATCATTACATTCTGTATTCGAAATCGGTGCTCTCTGTGAAAAGGGAAGGGTAGGTGAATAAGTGAGGGGGACAGAGTAAAGGTGTTGTGACATAAATAGTTGCATCCAAGTTAAAAATGAAAAAACCTCTACAACCAAACTAATGGGCAAAGGTTCCCAATTTTACATCACGCATAGATTTATGAGAATACATCTCTTAATTAGCTCCTATGGTGTGTCAAGGAAAAACGGCGTATTTCTACGTTTCGACCCCTGATACGCAAGAAGGGTGATTCACAGCCTCATGTTGGGGTCTTCGTCAGGAAGAGGAAAGAGAGCCTATGGGGTAAGTAAATACATAAATCAGAATTTTACAAGCGTGAACAGGCGTGGTGATAATTGTCAAAATGGTGATGTGGGTAGTTACCTACATCAGCCGACGGTCATTGAATGTGCCGTCTGCAGGAGGGGCTTTCAAATGCTCCAATGGAACTGAAATATAATAGAATAGGTGCCGTCAGGGCCCTATGTTTTGCTAATTCAAAAGTTATATCGGGGGCAAGTAAAGAGAGGAACTTACTTGGTGTGCCGGCGAAAACTAGGCACAGGTAGATCTGTCCTCGATGGGGGTGATTTGTCTAAAAACAGAAGGGGAGGCTATTTTGAGCATGGGATTGCCGTGATGGTAAATCAGGTCTACAGCCAAATTGCACTTAATAACTAAGAATTGGTAATACAACAATTACCTTGCAGGGTTGAATTGTCAATGCCACCCTGTTAATCCAAACGCGTATTCACTCGCGGTGGGGGTCTCAGTGCCGGTACGTTTTACTAAAAACAAAGCGGAACTGGGTTAAGTTTACTTGGTCCGCTAGTCCGGAGCTTCAATGAGTGTGGCCGACCAAGTAAGTGGCCAGTTAAGGCAGTACATACCTTCTTGAATACGAGCGCGCATCAGCGCTATTACTTCCCCGGCAGCCTGCATCCGAAGAGACTCGCGGTGCAGGCGCTCAATGCCAGTGAAGGCTAGATGCAGAGGGGGCTCGGCCCGGCGGTCCAATGGGATCGGGGCTGGGTTCGCGCGTTCCCAGAGGCTTGCTTAAAGGGATAGTGTCCCCTTCTGGGGAAGAGAACTGGCTGTTCGTCATCGGATCGAAGACGATCATTACAGGGGAGGGAAGGGGATCTCAAATGATGTCGCAGGGTGTTACCTGGCATATGGGGGTGTGGCATTACCTCGGGGCATGCTGTCTATACGCACCGTTCTACATTTGTATTAACAAGTCACGGAGCAGACAGACTACATCCAATTACATAGTCTGATATTAAGCAATGGATCGCCAAGCATTTAGCTCCCCCAAATTAACATGTCTAAGACCAGACATTTTGTACATAGACATTAATGCTTGAAGGGCATCCATACATATATTTTCTCCCCGGGTGAGGGAAAAACAGGTGGTAATGCAGTGTGATACACTTCTACAGATTTAGAGCAGCATATGGAGAAAAGTACATCTGGAAGTTGATGCTTGACAAGTTACAACACATGGTATACATTCCTCATGGATGTTCAGAGCCGTTCTGTGTGATGTCATGTTTTATATTAATGATAGTTGTACACAGTGTGGATGCAGGGGAGAAAAAAGGCTTTATTCCCAGGGTCTATTCGGGATTTAGTCCCGCCATCTGCGAGAAACTGGCCTCCAATTCATTAAGTCCCTTGGTTATGGTTTGAAACTTCTGCATCCATTTGCATTCCCTTGTGTCCAGTGCGGCAGCTAGGTTACCACCCCGGGGGCCGAGGGTGATTTTTTCAATTATCAACCAGCGAATGGACTCTGGGGGATGGTTTTTCTCAGTAAAGTGCTCAACCAAAGGGGCCCCTGGGGTTGCACAGCGAATCCTGCTGCAGTGTTGGAAGATGCGGTTCTTGGCTTTTTGCTGCGTTTGTCCAATGTACATCAGGTTGCATGGGCAAAGAATCGCATAAATCACTCCGCTTGTGTTGCAGTTGGTCATTGATTTGAGGTCTACTGTCTGGTCGTTGTACCGTATTTGCTTGGTTTCCAAGCACAGCGGGCAGGCCTTGCATTTTGTACATTTGAAATGGCCCAACAAATCCGGTAGGTTCCATAGGTTCCGAATTGTCGGTGCCGGTGGGGTTTCCAGTAGAGATCTCACCACCGAATCCCTTACGTTCCTTGATCTTTTGAAAGCGTGCATGGGGGGTTCAGGGACTTGCAAAACTTCTCCTACCAGATCCCAGTGTTGGTTCACAATTTTGCGGATGGCGTTGCTCTCGGTGCAGAAGGTGGTGACGCATATCATTCGCTCTTGCGATGTTTTTCTTATCTTTGGTTCCAGTAAAGTTGCCCTGTCTTGAAACCACGCCCTTTTCCTGGATCTCTTCACTAGGCGTTTAGGATAGCCTCTGTCAGTAAGACGGGTGATCAGGTCATCCGATTCCCTGAAGAAATCTTCTTTAAGGGAACAGTTTCTCCGGAGGCGGAGGAACTGCCCGAATGGCAGGTTGTCTCTTAAGCCCCTGGTATGGTGGCTGGTGTATCTTAATAGGGAATTTCTTTCAGACGGCTTCCGATAAAGGGTAGTGTAGAGGTGTCCTTCCTTTTCCTTGATACTGATGTCCAGGAAGTCAATCGATTCTGTGTTGGATTGCATGGTGAACTTGATATCCGGCGATTGGTTGTTCAGCCATGCCAGGAAGGCCTGGAGAGGTTCAAGTTGGCCAGTCCATATCATCAGGACATCATCGATGTATCGATGCCATGATGTAATCATCGCTCTGTAAGGATTGTTGTGTGAGAGGATGGTATCCTTTTCCAATTCAGACATAAAAAGAATAGCTAAGTCTGGAGCAAAGGCCGCGCCCATCGCTACTCCTTTGCTCTGTTCGTAGAAGTTATTTTGGAAAATGAAGAAGTTCCTAGTCATTGCAATATCTAGTAGAGCCACTATGAATTCTGTTGGGACTGGGGTAGGTTGCACCCGTCCGTCCAGCATTCTCCTCATACAGTCCAATGCTGGTCTCTGGGGAATGCTGGTATATAGGGAGATGATGTCCATCGTTACCAAAATCTGTTCCTCTTTGTTAAATGGCCTTTGGTCAATGTAATTGATAACTTGCATTGTGTCTCTGAGATAGGTAGGAGTGGCCTCTGCTATTGGCTTCAGGAACACGTCAATATACTTGCAAAGGGGCTCCAGCAGGGAGCCACACCCCGAAATGATGGGTCTTCCCGGTGGTTTAACTGGATCCTTGTGCACTTTGGGTAGAACATAGATGGTGGGTGTTCTCGGTTGGTCTACATTTAGATATTCGAACTCCTTCTTGGAGAGAAAGCCCATTTCCAATGCCTTAGTTGTTATGGCAGTGATGTCCGTGCGTATTTCCTTAGTTGGGTCACGCCTTAAAGGTCTGTAGCTTATACCGTCTGATAGTTGGGATAGAATCTCCGCCTTGTAGTCCTCTACGTCTAGTACCACTATGGATCCGCCCTTGTCTGCTGGCTTAATCACTATTGCCTTGTTGTTCTTCAGTGATTCCAGAGCGGACCTCTCACCACTGGTGATGTTGTGTCTCACATAAGGCGTGTGGCTCCCTGCTGGAGCCCCTTTGCAAGTATATTGACGTGTTCCTGAAGCCAATAGCAGAGGCCACTCCTACCTATCTGTATGAGGAGAATGCTGGACGGACGGGTGCAACCTACCCCAGTCCCAACAGAATTCATAGTGGCTCTACTAGATATTGCAATGACTAGGAACTTCTTCATTTTCCAAAATAACTTCTACGAACAGAGCAAAGGAGTAGCGATGGGCGCGGCCTTTGCTCCAGACTTAGCTATTCTTTTTATGTCTGAATTGGAAAAGGATACCATCCTCTCACACAACAATCCTTACAGAGCGATGATTACATCATGGCATCGATACATCGATGATGTCCTGATGATATGGACTGGCCAACTTGAACCTCTCCAGGCCTTCCTGGCATGGCTGAACAACCAATCGCCGGATATCAAGTTCACCATGCAATCCAACACAGAATCGATTGACTTCCTGGACATCAGTATCAAGGAAAAGGAAGGACACCTCTACACTACCCTTTATCGGAAGCCGTCTGAAAGAAATTCCCTATTAAGATACACCAGCCACCATACCAGGGGCTTAAGAGACAACCTGCCATTCGGGCAGTTCCTCCGCCTCCGGAGAAACTGTTCCCTTAAAGAAGATTTCTTCAGGGAATCGGATGACCTGATCCCCCGTCTTACTGACAGAGGCTATCCTAAACGCCTAGTGAAGAGATCCAGGAAAAGGGCGTGGTTTCAAGACAGGGCAACTTTACTGGAACCAAAGATAAGAAAAACATCGCAAGAGCGAATGATATGCGTCACCACCTTCTGCACCGAGAGCAACGCCATCCGCAAAATTGTGAACCAACACTGGGATCTGGTAGGAGAAGTTTTGCAAGTCCCTGAACCCCCCATGCACGCTTTCAAAAGATCAAGGAACGTAAGGGATTCGGTGGTGAGATCTCTACTGGAAACCCCACCGGCACCGACAATTCGGAACCTATGGAACCTACCGGATTTGTTGGGCCATTTCAAATGTACAAAATGCAAGGCCTGCCCGCTGTGCTTGGAAACCAAGCAAATACGGTACAACGACCAGACAGTAGACCTCAAATCAATGACCAACTGCAACACAAGCGGAGTGATTTATGCGATTCTTTGCCCATGCAACCTGATGTACATTGGACAAACGCAGCAAAAAGCCAAGAACCGCATCTTCCAACACTGCAGCAGGATTCGCTGTGCAACCCCAGGGGCCCCTTTGGTTGAGCACTTTACTGAGAAAAACCATCCCCCAGAGTCCATTCGCTGGTTGATAATTGAAAAAATCACCCTCGGCCCCCGGGGTGGTAACCTAGCTGCCGCACTGGACACAAGGGAATGCAAATGGATGCAGAAGTTTCAAACCATAACCAAGGGACTTAATGAATTGGAGGCCAGTTTCTCGCAGATGGCGGGACTAAATCCCGAATAGACCCTGGGAATAAAGCCTTTTTTCTCCCCTGCATCCACACTGTGTACAACTATCATTAATATAAAACATGACATCACACAGAACGGCTCTGAACATCCATGAGGAATGTATACCATGTGTTGTAACTTGTCAAGCATCAACTTCCAGATGTACTTTTCTCCATATGCTGCTCTAAATCTGTAGAAGTGTATCACACTGCATTACCACCTGTTTTTCCCTCACCCGGGGAGAAAATATATGTATGGATGCCCTTCAAGCATTAATGTCTATGTACAAAATGTCTGGTCTTAGACATGTTAATTTGGGGGAGCTAAATGCTTGGCGATCCATTGCTTAATATCAGACTATGTAATTGGATGTAGTCTGTCTGCTCCGTGACTTGTTAATACAAATGTAGAACGGTGCGTATAGACAGCATGCCCCGAGGTAATGCCACACCCCCATATGCCAGGTAACACCCTGCGACATCATTTGAGATCCCCTTCCCTCCCCTGTAATGATCGTCTTCGATCCGATGACGAACAGCCAGTTCTCTTCCCCAGAAGGGGACACTATCCCTTTAAGCAAGCCTCTGGGAACGCGCGAACCCAGCCCCGATCCCATTGGACCGCCGGGCCGAGCCCCCTCTGCATCTAGCCTTCACTGGCATTGAGCGCCTGCACCGCGAGTCTCTTCGGATGCAGGCTGCCGGGGAAGTAATAGCGCTGATGCGCGCTCGTATTCAAGAAGGTATGTACTGCCTTAACTGGCCACTTACTTGGTCGGCCACACTCATTGAAGCTCCGGACTAGCGGACCAAGTAAACTTAACCCAGTTCCGCTTTGTTTTTAGTAAAACGTACCGGCACTGAGACCCCCACCGCGAGTGAATACGCGTTTGGATTAACAGGGTGGCATTGACAATTCAACCCTGCAAGGTAATTGTTGTATTACCAATTCTTAGTTATTAAGTGCAATTTGGCTGTAGACCTGATTTACCATCACGGCAATCCCATGCTCAAAATAGCCTCCCCTTCTGTTTTTAGACAAATCACCCCCATCGAGGACAGATCTACCTGTGCCTAGTTTTCGCCGGCACACCAAGTAAGTTCCTCTCTTTACTTGCCCCCGATATAACTTTTGAATTAGCAAAACATAGGGCCCTGACGGCACCTATTCTATTATATTTCAGTTCCATTGGAGCATTTGAAAGCCCCTCCTGCAGACGGCACATTCAATGACCGTCGGCTGATGTAGGTAACTACCCACATCACCATTTTGACAATTATCACCACGCCTGTTCACGCTTGTAAAATTCTGATTTATGTATTTACTTACCCCATAGGCTCTCTTTCCTCTTCCTGACGAAGACCCCAACATGAGGCTGTGAATCACCCTTCTTGCGTATCAGGGGTCGAAACGTAGAAATACGCCGTTTTTCCTTGACACACCATAGGAGCTAATTAAGAGATGTATTCTCATAAATCTATGCGTGATGTAAAATTGGGAACCTTTGCCCATTAGTTTGGTTGTAGAGGTTTTTTCATTTTTAACTTGGATGCAACTATTTATGTCACAACACCTTTACTCTGTCCCCCTCACTTATTCACCTACCCTTCCCTTTTCACAGAGAGCACCGATTTCGAATACAGAATGTAATGATGAAACAATTACATGTCTTTATCATAAATTGTTCTACACAATTTTGGCTATGAATGAATAAAACGCCTGAAAGAAATACAAAAAATTAAATTCTCTTTTGATTGTTTTAAACTTTAAAGGTGAACATGGTTCAATCTGAATTTGTATATATATGTATATTACATTTGCCATACTCAGACCATCCTCATTTGTACTGATCAACGGACCCAGGTCCTGAGTTTTAAGGGCCTACCCCTTTCATACTCACATTGCTGCCAACTAGCCATATGTTTTGTTTTTCACTTTTAGTCAGTTTTAGTTATTTGAGTGCACATATGGCAGTAGTTCTTGTACTTTTTAGGTTTTGCCTGCAAGTGCGCACGTAGTGCGCATGCGCTAAAAAACCTCTTGAGTTGTATGTCGGATCGATGACCCGCCTCTGTCTCTCATTGGCTAGCTCCATAAATGGAGGCTAGCCATTGGGAGACAGAGGCTGTCAATCACGCTTTCTCGGGGAAAACGTGATTCGGGGGCGTTTCTCGGGCTTTTTTTAAGTCCCGCCCCTTTGTCCCGGGCCGCGCTGTGATTGGCTGCCGGCCCGGGACACCCCCGTGACGTCATTTCCCGGGCCGCGCTGTGATTGGCTGCCGGCCCGGGACACCCCCGTGACGTCAGCCAATCACAGCACGGCCAGGGACCTGACTTGTTGTTGCTGCGGAGAACAGATTCTCCCTTGTTCTCCCTTATTGCTCTTTTTTTATCTACAGCTTCTTGTTTTTTGTCGTTTAACAGTTCTTTGTACAGAACTAAGCATAAAACACTGTTTCTGTTCATCAGTAGGAAAGTGACTGCGTAGTGTTGTAGTGAATATTCTGAAAATGCACAGTGCCTGAATTATTATTAAAAATGTGCATCTTTCTCTTCATCAGGGCCCTCAGCGCCCGGTGCCAGATGCGGTCGGTGATTAGAACAGACATGAATGCGGTGACGTTATTCATTTGATGCTGGGTTACATTTTATTTCCATGCAACAGTCAGTGCTAAAGGTCCTGTGAAACTTTTTTTTCTATTTAATAAGCTTCGCTGGGCATGAACGTTTCAGGCCGTGTTTACACTGTGTGGGATGGTTCGTCACCGGGTTAAAGGCCAGGCTGCTTGCTTGTGGTGTTTGCCCAGCCCAGTGCGCGGAGGCTCGGGCGGCCTTGCGGAAGTCCTGTCGCCTCTCAGGTGCCGCTCCTGAGAATGCGAGCCCCGTTCCTCGTGAATGCCAGCTAGAGGCAGCGGCGTACCCCCACCTCCGGTCATAGCCCTGTACATTGTCGAAAGTGGAAGTGGACGGCTGCTCCTGAACAGCCCCTGGCGGCTGGAATCTTGGGAAACTCGGAGAAAGGGGGTGTCAAGGGAAGAGAGGAGGAGTACTTTCGCAGCATCGTCGGTAAGTCTAGCAGCCCTAACCGTGAGCTCCTTAAAAAACATCGGAATAATTAATGCGCAAAGAAAGCAACAGGTATAGATGAGTTTCAATGTAAAAATAAAACAAAACAACGTTTTTTTTATGGTTGTCAAAGAAGATCAAAATATCAGTTTTTAAATCTTTTTAGAAGACGGCTAACTAGCCCTGTTAAACGTAGATTGTTTAAATGTCTTTAGAGCACATCGCAAGGAAACACGCTTTATGCACATTAATAGCTACGCGAAACATGAGGCTTTTTTATTATTTGTCAAAGCCGAATAAGCAGTCATTTGTATTTTGCAATATTAGTGTTCAGTTCTTAAAATAAAATATATTTGTTTTACTATGATGATATTTTTGTCTGTGCGCTTTTGCTGGTCCTTCACAAATACATTGCGTGTCTGTCGAGTCCTCTAGCAGTGTTCACACTTGCTGACCTGTCTACACTGGAAATATGTAGATTACTGTGGCTCACACATCATCCCCTGTTCTTTTCCCCTTCCCCAAGGGGTGTTACAGTGTGGGGATGGATGCAAGTACGGGACAAGGGGCGGGGCTAACTCTCAATGGTTATAGGTAACTTTCTAGGTTTCATGTGCTCGAGGCATCATCCTTCGTGACCACACAATGTTCAGTGCAGGCACTTGTCGACTGGATTTCTATTGAGGTGACCGGCTGCCATGCTCGTACCAGAGAGTTATCGCATTTGCTTGTGGAATTTAGTGACTAGAAATTGACAGTGGTAGAATTTCTCGATAGGTATTACTTGTGGACCACACTTATGTTTCTTATCAGACCTGATGTACTATGGTTGACAGCGCAGCATTTTTAAGCAGGTATACGCATGGACAGTGCCTGCGTTTCTTAACTGGGGTGCTATACTTCTCAGAATGAGTGGTATTAATTACAAGAGATGGTACATCAAGTGGCCAGATGCTAGGCGTACTAACAAACACAGTGTAAGCACAGCTCACTAGACTCTGTACAAGTAATGGGCAAACAATGTGGTAACGAGAGGCGGTCAGCGTCACTCCACTGACCTTCATTAGCTCGGTGGGTTACTGGAGGGGCGCGCTGTGCGGGGTAGGGGGGTGCATGACAAGCTGCCGCCTGCTGTCTGACATATGGTTAAGAGCCGCGCAGGTGCGCACTGCTCCAGAGTGTGTGCGTGTGTGACTGCTCCAGTGTGTGCGTGCATGTGACTGCTCCAGAGTGTGTGTGTGTGACTGCTCCAGAGTGTGTGTGTGTGTGACTGCTCCTGGGTGGGTGTGTGTGACTGTTCCAGGGTGTGTGTGTATGTGACTGCTCCAGAGTGTGTGTGTGTGTATGTGACTGCTCCAGAGTGTGTGTGTGTGTATGTGACTGCTCCAGAGTGTGTGTGTGTGTGTGTATGTGACTGCTCCAGTGTGTGTGTGTGTGTGTGTGTGTGTGCTCCAGTGTGTGTGTGTGTGTGTGTGTGTCTGTTCCAGTGTGTGTGTGTGTGTCTGTGACTGCTCCAGTGGGTGTGTGTATGTGACTGCTCTGGTTGTGTGTGTGGGGGGGGTTCTGGGTGTGTGTGTGTGGCTGTGTGTGTGGCTGTCTCTGGGTGTGTGGGGCTGGCTCTGGGGGTGTGTGTGTGTGGCTGTGTGTGTGTGTGTGTGTGTGGTAGTAATTGCTGTCTGCTGAGCTCGTCCGTAGGGTACAATAGTTCTCACATTTGCGAGAGATTAAGCTATTGGCAATGTAAATGACAATGCCATTTATTTATCTGTTTTCAAAACCAACACATAAATACAACGTTTGTCATTTACAATGCCAATAGCTCTAACTTCTCCAAAGGCGAAACCGTTGCATTGTAAATGCTTGTTTATTTTGTCATAGCAGTTATGTCTCTACTTATGCTAAGCTGCAAAGTATTATTGATTCAGAATATTACCCGGATACCCTGTGGTGGTTGGCATTCCACTGGGCTAGTTAGGAGCAAAGTTGCAGAATAGCACTGTAGATTATTGAACCATGTCTGTAGCCTGACTATGGCAAGACTTACTTTTGATTCAGGGAAGCTGCTGGCTGTGGTGTAGCTAGCCCTTGTGCTGCCCGTGGCAGTCGCTGCTGTCGTCACCTGCGGCGGGTGTTTGAAAATCTGGGCGTGGGCAAGGGGGTGAAGGGTTGATGGCAGTTTTTGCATTGCCGAATGAAAGAGTGGGAGGGGGTTGTGAAGGCTGCAGGCCCAAAACTTGTGCCACCTGAGGCGGACCCCCCCTTGCTACACCACTGGCTGGTGGCTCATAAAATAAGCATTTGCAATGCAATAGGTCTCGCGTTTTTGAGAGTTTAAGCTATTGGCATTGTAAATGACAATGCTTTTTAATGATCTGTTTTGATAATTAACACATAAAAGGCATTGTCATTTACAATGCCAATAGCTCAAACTCTTGTAAATTGCAGGCCTCGGCCGCCATTGTCCAAGCCTGCTTGGAAAGTGAAAGCACGCATTGGCGCGCTGAAAGTTGCAGGAAAGCATGTTGTGCCTGCAGTAGAAGAAACGCATTAACCCCTTCGCTGCGGGGGTTAATCCCCCGCTGTGCTGGGGGGAGGGGGTTCACGCACAGTGCCCGCATGCTCATGACGAGCTGAGCTCTTCACAGGTGCATTACCTGCCGTGGAACACACAGCACAGCAGGGGAATTATACCCGCATGTGAGCGTTCCACGGCTCATGACGAGCTGAGCTCGTCATGAGCACCGGAGCGCCGTGGCTCATGACGAGCTCAGCTCGTCATGAGCCTCGAAGAGGTTAAAGAAAATAGTGTTTACAAACTAAATGAGACATGCAGTGTAACAACCGATGTAAAAGGGCCAGTCCTCATGAGAGGTTATTTATTAAGACAATGCGGTACTAATGAGGGACTAACAAGCCTATTAACGAATCAGAAGCCAGCATTTACAAAGGACAATGATACAAGACATTGAAAAATAAGGACGGGGGAGTAGGCGGAGCTTCAAGTCCATACTCAAATACAGCATGCCTGGCAGAGCAGCACATGCACAGCCCAGGTCCCGCCTAAAAAGGAAACTACCCTTTGAGAGGGCATACATTACTTTGTAAGAAAAAAAACTCCTCTTGGCATGTCTAAAGCAGGGAAAAAACTGATTTGACCTGCTGTTTTGCAACTAGCACCTTATATTAATTTGAGACCAAGAACTACAAAAATTTTTATTTTCAAGTGATAACAAATGATGGCATAAATAATACACAACGTGAAATTTCAATATAAGGCAGCCAGTTATATCAATTATTAATAACGAATATGCAGGAACAACAACATGCGCAGGTCATTAGTAGGCAGCGGGAAATGTAGCATTCAGCAAAACCTGCAAAAAACCTTATGCTGTCCAAACATAGCAGACCAAGCATGAAGTACATTACTTGGCAAACTGAAACTACAATGCGGCTCAGAAGATCACTGTACACAATCCACTGATGGTGGAGTGGGTGGTGGAATACATCTCAAAGCGTAGCAGGTCAACCAATACAAAATTAAGAAGCACATCTGATAGGTACAATTTGTGAATGAGGACATAAGAGGCAGTTTTCCAAGAAAACAGTTACTTGCTGAATGGAAAAACATTAATGTGCCAAGATCACAGGCACAGTAGAGGCGAGTGTTACTAGGGTACAGGGAACAAAACACGTAACCAACTGCCTATGGTGTTAACGAGGGCAAAAACAGACTACTTGCTACACAGTAGCCTTAAAAAGTCCCTTAGCACACAGGCTACCATTAGCACACTACAAATTAACATAAGAACGCTAAACACATCATACAAATGTTAATAAGTGGGCAGATTTATGTGTTCATTTTTACTACAGATTCTGATAGGTACGATTTAAAAATGTTGACAAATGTGAGGTGGAACTTGGGAGAAATTAAAGCGCCTTGGAGCGAGACATGATGAGCTTTCCCATATGTGCCAATATAAAATGCTGAAACATTCGGCTAATATTATGTGCATTAAAGAGTTGTATTTGAAGTATGGTCGGATGAATGGATGTTCTCAATTACAGGATCTTTTTTGTGGTATTGCTGTCGTAAACTGCGCGTTCTTCAGTCATTCACTAGTATTGCGTGTGAGTGTAATCAGGTGCGAGTTCAACAAAGGTGTAGTATCACCTTTTGTTTAAAAAAAAAAAACCTTTTGCCCATAAAGCACTAATATTTGTTGTGCTAAAGTACTATTGGCATGCATGCTTGTGTGCAGAAATAATATAGTACAAAATTGGCACTACATTGTGGTTCAACTACATTACACGCCGATTTGTGCTTGAATAAATTACCTAATGTAGGAAGCAGTTTACTTGCAATAAACCCACGCATATCCATGTAGGATTTTTAGATTGTTTAATAAGAGACACCAAGCTATTGCCTAAACCATACTTTTTCTGACATTTCAGAAGGCATTCTATAAACTGAGGTTTTCTTTAACAGAACGTACACAATTTAATTTGTGGTAAAGGCGCTGTTCTGGGTGAAATTCCTGGGTGAGGAGCTGTGGGAAGGGCGTGTGAGAGAGGTTGATTGGCACAGAGCACACCTTCACAAAGCTGGCGCGCGCTGACCACGGCAGCAGAAGTCACCCCAAGAAAATAGGAAGCGTCCAGCATCTGATGAAAGAGACCGACCTCCTTTCATCTCAGAATAATTGAAATACAGAGTAAAGGCTCGAGGCTCAAAGGGCCTCTCTGCGCTTGCCCGAGGCCACGCAGTGGCCATCAGGAGGGCGGGCTCCTAGTCGCGTAGGGCTGACCCCGCCCCTTGTGGCCAGCCACTCCTCGCCGGGCAGGAAGCGCCCAGTAGGAGGCGGGCTGCTGACGTACGTCCGGGGCGGCTAGGAGGAGCCTCAGGGGGGTATTTGACCCCTGGGCACCATCTTGGAGCCCTCTTTGCTGCCCCGGACGTCGCGCTACAACGTCGGGACACTCTTTCTCGCCGAGGACAGGCTAACGGTGAGTGAGGCCTACGGGCCTTGCCCCCCCCCTCCGCCTACTCCTTCCCTGCGGAGGCGCGAGTCATGGCTAGGCGGCCCGCTTAGCGTCGGTCCGCTGTGGAGGCGGGGGTCGGGATGCGACAAAGATTCTCCCCCGTCCCGCCCCTTGCTTCGGGGTGCGGGCTATCTTGTTGCCCACGTGTATGTTGGAGCGGCACTGGGGGCCCGTGTCCCGTTCGGACGCTAGACGGCAAAGACTTCCTCAGCTCCCCCTACTCCCTTACTTCTGGGTGCGGCGCAAGGCCAGGCTGCTCACTTGGTCGCTGGGCCGCTCACGAGGTGGGTGCTTAGGCCCCCTACCCCCATCAGCCGCTGTGGGGGGTGTGTTAAAGTCGTCTGGTGGCCCTCCCAGCCGACCTCTTTGTCGTGCTTCCGAGGGGTGTGTTCGTGCGCTCCCCGGCTCTGCCCCTGTCGGGGCGGGTCGCTGCACGCGTCGTGGTGACCCTGCCAGCGGGGCCCCACGTTGCTGGCCATATCCGCTACTGTAATGTCTCCGGATCTGCGGGCCTCCTCTACCTCCTGTGTTCGGTCCCTCCACGCGGGGGTCCAAACCTAGCCTAGCCGCCGCCTAAGCTGCGGGCCGCTGAGGGGGCAGGGGTCCAGCGTTACCTACTGGTCTGCCTGTCGGAGTGGCTGTGGAACAATAGGGGCTGTGGGGAGGGCCCTAACGGGGTTAAGTCTGAGGGTCATCATTACCCTTGCCCCGGCCTCCTTTCGAGGTGATGCGCATGGCCATTTCCTGGACGTGATGCGATCCGTAAGGATCTGTAGTAAAGGGGTTTTTGTTGAGGGCTCCTCCGTTTGGGCCTATCGGCCAACCATCCTTGTGCTGTCTGGTTAGCTCAGTTGTTAGAGTATGGGGCTCATAAGGCTAAAGTCGCAGGTTGGATTCCCGCATGAGCCACTCGTTATTTTCACATTTCAATACTCTAGGTGGTGCTGTGGCACAATTGTTCTGGACATTGCGGCTGCCCCCTTCAGAGTTGTCCCTTTCGGGGCGTTAAGCACCGATGTGCGCACGCTACGGCGTTTCCTTTTCCCCGCTGTCGATTAGTTCTTTTCCTAACTGTCACGGCCCATTTGGGGTTTGCTGATCGGAGGCAAGGGGTGGCGCATCTAGTGGGGCTGATGCCACTTCAGTTCCTTTCTGGGTCTCGTGGTTCATGGCCGTCTCCCCCCCCCCCAACCTCGCAAGCATTGTACGAAAACAGTTTGGGCTAGAGAATTTTGTTCACGAACTTTAACTTTGTGCCGTGCCTATTGCCAGATGTTTTCTACTTGTTCATATGCAAAATTACATATTTTCCGCGTTAGACGGCACTCTTCACTGTCTTACAATGCGTAGTAATTCCCGATAAGCTAATTTCTTGCGATTGCACTCTTCCTTGTTTTCGCATTTAGGCTTATCTACATGTTTCAATTTGCCGCTGGAAAGCATCCGAGGGTGGTGCAATAATTGGCTTCCCTTCTATGTGTAGGGCTACACGATTTTCGTCGGCTCTGTTCAAACAGCCTGGTTTCTACACCTGTTAGGCAGTTAATCCACTGTATGAGTGAAGTGAGTGGACAGTGTGAATCCTTCAGTATGTTAGTCCCCAGCGAGCCACCGATGGCCTGTGATGTTCTTCTTATTTACACGAAGTTGATTCTTTGCAATATCATGGGTACTTTAGTGTTCGCGAGGTAGCTGTCAGAGTTCGCATTTTCTGTTGTTGGAATGCTGACGGAGGCGGGGCCATGCAGTATATTCGAAATGTAAGACGTTTTGCCTGCCGCAATACTTGTGTGTTCTGCTGACACGTTGCATGTCCGGGGGTACACCTTTTGGGTAAACCGAGAACACATACCCTCTTATCATATGCTCAGCAGGATGCACATTTATTTCTACTATGGTACGGTTTGCTTGCGGCGCTGCATTGCGACCACAATGAATAATTACATGGATAGATAAAATTCCTCACCTGCAGCCAGGTGTCTGACTCGCCAGCTATGGCCCGGTCAGCAGCCAGCCTGCATGAGTTACAAAAATCGAACCTTGCGTAGTGGTGCCCCCCCCCGGGCTGAGTCAGCATGGGGGTGCTGCTACCCTGTGCCCTCGAGGGGAGATTGTCCTGCCTGTTTATTATCAGGAGAGGAGGTGGCCGAACGGGTAGGGCGGGCGACCTTGAATCTGGTGATCCGGGTTCGTGTCTCAGCGAGATCGCCGAACATCCTGTGATTATGTTTCATTCAATTTTCCGTGCCTTATAAAATGTATGTCATGATATGCAACTGGGCTAGGTAATGCACCTCGATGTCCAGGCCGCGTCTCGCTCGTGCCATTAAAAACAGGAAAAATATTGTGTCTCGGCTTGCTGGGACTTCGTTTCCAGCGCGGCTTATACTCGCTTGGTCATTAGGTTTCCATATCGCGCAGGGCCGTCCTGTGTGAGGGCACGGTACTTGAGCCGATCGTCCTGGGGGTGAGCGTTATTCGTGAGCTCCTCCCTGGTCTTTTCCCGGGTATCGGCATATGTAGGCGCAGGCCCCCTCTTGCCTGCTGGCTGTCGCTATGGCGCCAGTATGGTTGAGGCCCCGCTTTCTCTACGGACCCACATAATTCATTAGCGCACAACTTTCGATTTGCCTGCCCTGTTCACGAGCGTGATCTGGACACGGGGTTGTCGCGCAGCCCCTGCCGGGCAACCGGCTTTCACTGTTTTTGTTCCCTGATAAAGTTGAAAATCCATGCAGGCTCTCTTACTATCCATGATAGTTATAACGCATGTCTGTAGAAATTTAAACTGCCCTGGTTTGCAAGTGTAGAAGTGGGACACTTTCAGCCATTTTATTCCAGAGCTTAATTTGAAAAATAATTTTCCAAAAATGTGTACCGGTGCCCAGAGAGGTCATCGGGCTCCTATCGTTGCTGCTGAAAGGTCGGGGTGACAAATCCCAAGGCTGAGAGTTTTTATTAAACCTCAGGCCTTTTTAATCTACTGCAAGACACTCCCTGCCCCCTTTATCTCACTTTTGCAGGTTCCTTGTCCCTTTATTCCACCCACACATTTGGAGATCGTCATGCTAGTAAAAGCATGACACATACTAACGCCTGTTCCAAGACAATACACGCTGATTATGTGTTGGCCATTTCTATTGTTAGCGATTGTCTTAAAGAAAAAATTAACTCTTCATATACTTCAAACTTATACAGAAGTTCTGGAGGAATCACATTACTTAAGAGTAAAAAACACTTTTACAAAGCAATTGATTAATATAATCGATATGTATCATTATTGCGTAAAGTCTGCTAGTTTATGTATAAGTACGGTTTCCATAATGGTATGTACAACACACGCGCGATAAAACTTAGGGACTTGGATTATGTTTTACTAACATATCCAGACACGTTAACATTGTTTTATTACCATAATACGAAAACACTACTGTTCAAACATGTCTGTGTTTGCTGGACTGGGGAGGGCTTGGATATTGTTACTTGTAGTATATACGTTTAATCGTGGGCATGATACTTTTGCCTGTATATCGGTTTCCCGACTATATTAGTCATGCCTTACCAGTTCGGATCTTTTAAAGGGATCCCTGATGTCGATGCATACATTGGAGATGTCTTGCGGTCGCGCTAATGTTTTGGGCCATCATATGCAGGGCTAATAATCACCCTAGTTTGTACGCTGTACCATAACACAGACCCATGCACTTGTCGTCGGCCCTTTTTGGCCCATTGGGGCTAGGCCATCCACCCATACAGTGGGTCGCAATATTTCAATGCTTTTACACCCGTCTCTGACTGGAACTTCATGTCAGGAGGAGTAAAAGTTGTGTTTTAGACATAGGGTGTCCTTACTATGATGAATTTTGAGGCCACGCCTGAGTGTATCCCGAACTGTTTTCTAGTTTGACTTGGGAGACTAGTTCAGCAGCAGTGGCTGAGCGTGAGAATAACTGTATTTTGAAACAGATGCTCGAGCAAGTCTGTTTTCTCAAACCCGATAAGTTTTCTTTGGAATAGACACGCAGACCAGCAGGGGATGAGTTCGCTACCACGTGCATTGAGAGGCGCAAACGGAAGCTCTAATAATCCTAGATAGCCAAGAGGGTATTCGGATTTCAGGTGTTGCAGCCAGCGTCTTCGTGTGCCGCGGAAGGTCCTAGCTGCTAAATGGTATTATGTCAAGGTCTAGTAGCCTACCAAAAAAGGGTAGGTGCGAGGTGGTTTGTTTTGCGATTGCGTAAGGGTGGTAAGGGAGCTCCTTTTGTCCGCACTAGCATGGTTCAAGGGGTGCCTTTAGCCTTGGTACCTGGGGTCTTCACCCAGGCCATGTGCTTCAAGGCCGTGTGTTGCGCCAGCCTCCCACAGTATGGCAGCGCAAACAGTTGCAGCGAGTCGCTCTGTGGTTTGCAGTCACTTTTTAGAGAGGCCTGAATAGCTCATTGCGGGGAGCGTTAGACTGGTGACCGAAGGGTCGGGGGTTTGATCCAGGCCTCGGCAGCAGGCTGTTTTGGAATAGAAAGTGAACAGCCTACAATTCCAAAGCTTAATTAGGGAAGTGAAATCATGGTGCTAAGGCCGCAGGCTTACGTGAGGCTGATTGCGTTAATTTCATGGTTTGTCCCGGTAGTGGGAATTCATTCTCACCCCATTCACAGCATTAGTGCACCCCCCACAACAGGCATAGCGCATGTCCTGGGGGCCCCTCCTTGGCCATGGCCAGTTCAGAGTATCCTGGGTGTCCTCTTTGGCGCCGGGGTGGCGCGCACTGTGAGAAGCCTGTTTCGTGGTGCCTTTCCTTTGGTGGTTGGAATTTCTGGACACTTTGGGTCCAGTTGGCGCCGGGTGGCGGGCATCGTGGGAAGCTGGTTGCGGATTATGGCTTGAGTGAAGTCTCGCTGCGTGGCTATCTTGGTCCTCGTGCCATCAGGAGGATGCATTTGGCCCTCCGGCATGTCCGATTGATGCAGGCGCCATGATGGCATTCTTATATGGCTGGGTGGAAATTTATATTGGCATCTGAATATCATACATTTGACAGTTGGCTGCTGGGATTTCTCCTGTGGCCCTCTATGGGGGGGGGGGGTCCTCACTCTTGGGTATTACCTTACTGTACTGTTATGGCAAGGTATGACTGTATGGAAGTCCGCCTAGGATGTGCAAAATTAGGATAATTGGCAATTCTAGGTCTAGCCCTAGGCTAATAGGATCATAATTCCCCCCTTGCCCATATCAATCTCCGGGGGCCTTTACCATGAGGGATCGTTGGTCTTGTCATATGTACAATCCTGGGACCTACACTGTTGTAACTTAATATATGAGAAGAAAAGGTCACATGACATTAGTGATTTCGCTCTTCCATAATCTGCTGTTTGTCGTTTTTCAGCGGCATGGGAATCTGGTAGGCAGCCCATCTGCTGAGCCATCAGTTCGGGTGCTCATGCTGCCTCTCAGTAGAATGTAGGGTCTACAGCCTGCAGTGTTGCATTCATGTCATGCACTAGTGGAGCAATTGTGCACCCACAGCCTGTGCCTGGTTTGCCAATAATACCTATAGAAGTGGGCCCCTAGAAGACTCTCTATATGGAATTGCTCAGAAGTGTTTTACAACTGTTATGAAAATTCAGAATGATCTACCTGGTATCCTATCCCCCCCCTTTTGCTCGTTTTCACTATTATGGGTGGTGGATTTGCACGATGGGCTCATATCAGGTATTGGACACGGCTCCTCGTTCACGGTTAGTGTGGTTGGTCTCCCCTGGCTTGCGTGGGAACAGCCTCTTGATTGTACCTGAGTGACCTTTTATTCCTTTGTGCCCCTCCCAAGGTGAGTAGTTGCCTGAGGTTTGATATCACCAATTATCGGGGCACCTTGGTTCAGCTTATTAAATGCCGCATGGAGAGGGGTCGTAAGTCAACCGCATACACAAGCTATTCTCAGGTAGCATGGCCTAATCAGCCTCCAGGCTAAACTAGGGGGCATGGGATTCCAGCTGTTTACCTTTGCAATCCTGTATATCAAATGTAAGTCCTCCACGCAGTCTACTAAATTAAGCATTGCGCACTGTGATATCCCCTTTGCTTTAGGATAGTTGCACAAGCGTACATAAAGCACAGTTTTGGTTGTATTTGGAGAATTGTGCTTCGGCAGAAGTTGTTCACTACTGGTTGTAGTCTGCTGATGCTTTGTGTAAAGGTGTGTGGTAGGTCTCAGCAGTATGCGCTGGTTCTCCTATTGGATAAATTAGGTAGCGATATCAGCAGGGGAGGCCCCCTCTTCACTGGGTCCCTTTCCAGGGGTATGTCCTCACGAACCTGGGATAGTCTACACTATTGCTGTAGAGGGTTTTGTTCCCGGGGGTTCATGCTGATAAGTGTCAGGGTGGCATTGGTTTCAGCCGGCGTGTCATGATGCAGGTCAGGATCTTGAGGGGCACTTGGTTGCAGTCCCAGCAATCCCTTTGTGGTGGTAGTAAGTCAACCCCACGGGCAAGCTAACTTTGAGGTAGCATGGTCTAAGCTGCTCCAGACTAAAACTCGAGAGGACAGGTGATGCCTGCTGTTGTTACCTTTTAATCCTGTATTAGCATATGAAAGGACATCGTCCAAGTTATATAGTATAATAAGTATTGACCCCTTCAATGCCCCTGTGCTCTGTTAGTATTGCAGCACAGCGTTCAACATAAGCACACTTTCTCGATGTTATGCGGAGCACGGCGCTACAGTAGTAGTTGTAACTTGCTGTGCGTAGCTCGCTGACGCCTTGTGTGAAGGGTGTGGTTGAGTTTCAGTGGCATGTGCTGGAATGCCTTTTGTATGATACGAGGCGGCTTTAACATTTGGGCCCCTCCTCATCACTTGGTCATTTACCTGGTAGTATGCCTTACGGACCTGGGGATGGTTACAATAATGTTGTAAAGGAATAAGGACCCGCGGTTATCTGCAGATTAGTGGCGAGGGGCCTGGGTTCCTTCAGACAGGTATGCTCTTGTCTGGATCTAAGGTCGCCTTAGGTGGAAATGGTTCACCGCTCCCCGGTCATTTTGGTCTTGTTCCATGGGACTGGCGAGAAGCTCTATAATACAGGGTTGCAGGTTCCCTAAGAAGCTAAGACCTTAAGAAGCACTGGTGAGCAAAGTTTGCAGGTAATGAGTAGTAGCAGTGGTGGGGGGCCCGTGCGGCAGCGGGTACCACCGCACGGGCTGTGGCGGAGTTACTGGGCGATCCGGAAGAAGAGAGGTGCAAACACTGTACTTCAGCGGGCACATAGGGGTGCCAGAGCCTAACCTGTCACCTCATGGGAGGCGCAGGAACTCGTGTCGGCGCCCCAGTAGTCCTTCGGGCGGTTGTGGGCCTGTGCAGCCGGGGGTTTGCCTAGTCACGCCCTGCAAGGGGCGTGTGTAGTATAATTATAATTGTGCAGCAGTTGGGTGGTTCGCCACTATGCTGATTGGCTCAACAGGGGGGCAGGTGGCGAGAATGCGGCCTGCCCTTGGATCGCCCGTAAGATAACCCACCATCATTACATATGTTGTATGTAATAAACCTGCAGCAAATTTTCCCAAACTTAACACTTGTGTCTGTGTGTTATTTGCGGGTTTGGGCATCACGGGGGCGGGGGGGTTCTGTGGCCCTGAAGTGACTATGCGCTTGCCCGAGGCCACGCAGTGGCCATCAGGAGGGCGGGCTCCTAGTCGCGTAGGGCTGACCCCGCCCCTTGTGGCCAGCCACTCCTCGCCGGGCAGGAAGCGCCCAGTAGGAGGCGGGCTGCTGACGCACGTCCGGGGCGGCTAGGAGGAGCCTCAGGGGGCTATTTGACCCCTGGGCACCATCTTGGAGCCCTCTTTGCTGCTCCGGACGTCGCGCTACAACGTCGGGACACTCTTTCCCCACCCTACCTCAAACCCAGAGTGTCTGCTTGAGGGGGGCTCCATGGGGAGTTTTAATGTGTTCCTTTTTCGTTGCAGGCGGAGTTACTGGGCGATCCGGAAGAAGAGAGGTGCAAACACTGTACTTCAGCGGGCACATAGGGGTGCCAGAGCCTAACATGTCACCTCATGGGAGGCGCAGGAACTCGTGTCGGCGCCCCAGTAGTCCTTCGGGCGGTTGTGGGCCTGTGCAGCCGGGGGTTTGCCTAGTCACGCCCTGCAAGGGGCGTGTGTAGTATAATTATAATTGTGCAGCAGTTGGGTGGTTCGCCACTATGCTGATTGGCTCAACAGGCGGGCAGGTGGCGAGAATGCGGCCTGCCCTTGGATCGCCCGTAAGATAACCCACCATCATTACATATGTTGTATGTAATAAACCTGCAGCAAATTTTCCCAAACTTAACACTTGTGTCTGTGTGTTATTTGCGGGTTTGGGCATCACGGGGGCGGGGGGGTTCTGTGGCCCTGAAGTGACTATGAACAGCCAGGCCCACCTCTCGCCGCCTTCTCCCGAACACTTTCATATAATCTGGAGGGTGTACAAATGCAATGGGCACGTACACAATGTCAATTAAATCCATTTCTAAAACCACGATCATTTATTTATCGATGGCGGTGTTTAGAAATAAAAGGAATCGAAAATATACACTCTCTCCATCCGCAGCTCACTGTAAAAAGCACGCTTGGTCCAGGGCCGGCTCTAGGCATGTGCAAGCTGTGCACCTGCACAGGGCCACCAAACCCCAGGGGCCACCACGCCAATATATATCCTTAATATATTAATCCTCTGAGGATGGATATATATTTGCGTGGTGGCCCCTGGCAGGGATTTGGCGGCCTCCGGCTCTGTTCCACTTTTAAACACCCTGACCCCCTCCCCTCTTTACTGGCCTGCGCGCTCCGCCCCGCCTGGACCCCCTCTTCCGGGCCCCCTATCTACGCTCCTTGCCCAGGGCCACCATGAGCCTAGAGCCGGCCCTGCTTGGTCTTGTCAACATAGTTAAGGTTTATATTAGACATTTTTGCATAGCGCAGTCTTGACAAGTGAGTGGGCTTCTAGGCGCGGTTCCGAGGCTGGCGAGTTCGAGCCATTTTTGGGTTGTGGATCATTCCAGAAAGTGCAGAAGATGTTGGGGAGTAGGAGGGAAAGAGGAGGGAAGGAAATAATAAAAGCGATGACGAGAGCACGAAAAAAACTGGAGAGAGTTTGCGAGTCCTGGAAGAAAAGGAGGCTGGGGAAGGGAAAACAAATCGATGGAGAGAGGATAACAAACAAACAAGCACTGACCAACAGTGACGACGGCCAGCAGCAAATGCTAATTTACAAAAAAAAAAGCACTTACGGGCGGCGGCGCCGGCAATTAAACTTTAAAAAAAACAAAGAGTTCCTCTACACAACAGTTAAAAAAACACCAATGCGCAGGGAAACAGTACTTTACCGGCCTTGAAGGGAAGTGACATTTCGGAAAAGCCAACCAGTTGGGAGGCAGAAAAGAAGAAGGACAGTGGACTGAACCAATAGTGTGGTAAGTAGCAGGTGGGAAAAAGTCGGAATATTGTAAAGAGCAAGTCTTACAAGCAGCGCATGCGCGCATTACCTCGACCTGAAAACGACAACAGTGTGACCCTGCAGTCGTGCGTGGCGAGTTCTTTTAAGCAGGACTGGAGCCAAGTCATATTTGGTACACTGTTTGGGCTTTTTAAAGAACATTTGATGTCCGTTATGACAGGAACGATTTATCAGATTCCTCATGCATTGAGCTACCAAGACTCTTTCACAGTTATTGTAATCCTAGAGAGAAGCTGTATTCACCGCGAACAGCAGCTCATGCTTTTGACCAAGTCCCCATCAGCTCAATTCACACAAATTGCCTTTGGAAAATTCCTTAATTTTTTTGGGTGCAATTCACGTTTATAACAACCGCCAAATAACGACTAACACATTTATTACACTAGGTTGTGGCACACAGCATTAAGCACATCTATTGGGGGACATCAGTGTGGCACTCTGTGGTAAGGCCTCACTCGTAATGCACTACGCTGCTAATGATGACTCTGACACTATAGTACAGTTAGCCGGAAAGACCCCGAGCGGTCTTCGGCATGTTTATTTATACCTCGGCGCGAGCCCGCCCCGAGGTTGTGCGTGCGTGCGTGGGGGAAAAGGATACATTGTGTGTGAGAGCCCGGGTGGCTCTCTACATCCCTCCTTTATTTTAGTCCTTTTCTGCCGGCACGTTCTAAGACTCGTGTTCAGGGTGATGACCAGGCAAAGTCCCTCAACCGCTGGCTTGGCTTCGGATTGGGCCTCAGGCTGTAGCGGTGGTTTCGGGTCCATGGTAGTTCGACAACCCCGGCCGGGGTTGTCCCTGGACCTTCGCTCGCCTCTTCGGCCCTTGGCTGACTCCGCCCGATGTCGGGGCCTGGTGGCATTGGCCTTGGCGGAGTGTCCCCTCGTGGCGGGGCAGGTGTCGGACTAGGAAAACTGTCGAAGTCCACGTCTTCATGGTCTCCGGGTTCCGTTCCTCCTGCTCTCTGAGGTCCAGCGGCTGTGTCGGTCACCTTCCTGAAGCATGACACGTTTCTCGTCACAGCTTGGCCGTCTCTCCTTGCGGTGACCATTGTTCCTTGTACTCGGTCCACTATCCACACTTCGGGCTCGAATGGAGTTCGGAACTTCCACCCCGGGTGACGATCTTTGACCACGACCGCGTCCCCTTCTCGGATGTCTGGTTCCTTGGCGTGACGATGCACGCTTGCTTTGATGTTAGTGGCTTGTCTTCGGGCTTGGGTGGCCTCGGCGTCCCTTTCTTCCGGCACCCACGTGCTCGCAGTGGGGATGCCGTCCCTCGGAGCTCGCTTGAACAGCACGTGTGAGGGGGCGCACTTGGTCGTTGAGTGAGGTGTCTGACGGTATGCTCCTAGGAATTGGTCCAGGGCTGTCTCTGGGTCGTCACCATTGTCTACAGCTATCCGGAGAGCTCTATTTAATGTTCGCATCAGCCTCTCCACCTCCCCGTTAGCCTGGGGCCACAGCGGGGTGATCTTTCTGTGCCTGATCCGGAGAGCCTCCAGGTACGCCTGGAACTCTCTCCCTTGAAAAGGGGGCCCGTTGTCAGACTTGATTTCTTCGGGGAGCCCCATCGTGGCGAACACGCGGTTTAAAACTTTCTTGACCTGCGGGAATGCTGTGGATGCTATGACTTCTACGATTGGGAATTTTGAGAAGGAATCAACTAACACCAGCATGTGCCTTCCGTCCGGGAAGCTGCCAAAGTCTATGCTGAGTTGAGCCCAAGGCGCCTGGGGTGCTTCTTCAGTGATTACGGGTGCCGGGACAGGCTCTCCTCCAGTGATCGTGCAGGCATGGCAGGACCGTATCATCGCTTCCACTTGGCTGTCCATCGCCGGAAACCACACCTTACTCCTCAGGCGGGCTTTTGTCTTGGCCATACCTTGGTGTCCTACATGTGCTAAGCCCAGAGCTCGTTGTTGGAGGCTTTCTGGCATGACAATGAGATGTCCTCGTAACACCACTCCTTCATCTCCTGCACTTAGTTCACTGCGTACTTGCCACAGCTGCTGTCTGGCGTGGCTCACTTCCGGTCTGAGGCAGGAGACACCGTCGAGAAAATGGGCCCAGCGGTTTCCCTCGAGGGCCTGTCGGACTTTCGTCAGAGTCTCATCCCCTGCAGTGGCGTCTCCGATTTCCTTGAGCGACATGTTCTCAGGGCATGCGGCCTGCGTGACCATGTGGACGATCTCTTCCACTTCTTCTCCGTCCTCGGTGAGGAGCTGCTGTGGGACGACATCCGGGTGTCGTGACAGGTAGTCGGCGGGGTTGTGGGCCCCTGGCCGGAATACAACTTTGAATCGGTAGCCCTGCAGCTGGACAGCCCATCGTTCGATGCGCGGGGGAGCTAGTCGTGACGTCCCCGCGAAGAGGGGCAGAAGAGGCTTGTGGTCTGTGACCACCGTGAATTCCTGCCCACAGAGGTAGAGATGAAAGTGCTGGCACGCCCACTTGATGGCCAGGGCTTCTCTTTCTATTTGGGCGTATCTGGTCTCGGTGTCCGACAGTGCCTTGCTGGCGTAGGCAACCGGTTTCCACTCCTCTGGCCCGTATTCCTGTAAAAAAACGGCTCCTAGCCCTACGGGACTGGCGTCGACGATCAATTCGGTCCGCCTGCGTGGTTGGAAGTATGCCATAGTGGTATTGTCCAGGAGGCTGGCCTTGATGGTCTGGAACGCTTTGTTAGCGGCTGCAGTCCAGTCCCACTTCTGATCAGCTCGGGTGAGGGCTCGGAGGGGCTCCGCAATGGCAGCCAGGTTCGGGATAAACCGGCCACAGTATGTGGCCATGCCCAAGAAGCTGCGCACTTCAGTTTGACTCCGTGGGGTGCTGGCTGCCTTGATTGCTTCCGCCTTCTTGGGATCGACTTTCAGGCCCTCCCTCGTGAATGTGTAGCCGAAGAAGTCCACCGATTCTTGATAGAATGCACACTTGGCTCGGTGTAGAGTCAGGCCGCTGTCGGCAAGCCTTTGCAAGGTCGCCCTTAAGTTGGCATGGTGTTCTTCGAGGGTTGTGGAATACACAAGAATATCATCGCTAAGGTTGATTACCCCTCGTAAGCCAGATAGCACCTCGCGAATGGCATTCTGAAAGACTTCGGCCGCCGATGAGACACCGAAGCTGAGCCGGGTGTAACGACGCAGCCCCACGTGCGTCGAAAAGGTGGTGATGTACCTGCTGGCTGGCTCCAACTCGAGCTGGTGATACCCTGAGTTGAGGTCCAGCTTTGAGAACCACTTCGCCCCGTTGAGGTCCGCTATTATATCGTCCATAGTGGGGGTGATATGCCTTTCACGATTGACAGCTGTGTTGGGGAGCCTCATATCCACGCATAGACGAATGGCCCCTGGCTGCTTCGGTTTGGGGGCGACCACCAGTGGGGAGACCCAGGGTGTCGGGCCCGACACTTTCTCGATCACTCCCAGGTCCTCAAGTTTGCGAAGCTCCTCCTCCACTTGCGGCCTGAGATTGAAAGGTACCCGCCGGTGCCTGAGTGCGACAGGTTTGACGGTTGCGTCAATGTGTAGCTTGAACCTCTTTCCTTTGAGCTTGCCAAGGCCCTTAAACAGTTCAGGGAAGTCTTTTAACATGAAATCTGCGTGTGCTTGGTGCACCTGGTTGGCGAAGAATACCAGTCCCAGGTCTTCTGCCGTGTGGCAGCTCAGGAGGGTGCCCTTCTTTCCTTCGGTGATGTGAAATTTGGTTTCTGTAGAGTACTCTCCGTTGATTACGGTGGTTTGGATCACTCCTCGAAGAGGCAGAGGTTCAGTCCCTCCATAGTTGTAGATTCTTGCCGCGGACGGTGTCAATGTCGGCTTCGGGGACATCCTCTCATACTGGTCCGAGTCCATGACATTCACGGACGCTCCTGTATCAATCAGCGCGTTGACACTCGTCCCATCTACAGATATGGAACACATGGGTGGCGGTCTCCTTTTCGTGGATGCTCGGCTCACATAGGAGACGACATACACTTCGTCGTCTTCATCGTCCTCGTACCTGGGCCGACGGTCTTGCGCTTCAGTGTCGGGAGGGGGTTTTTCCTGGTCGAGTGACAGCTGTCGGATGCGCTGTGTTACTGTCCTGGCGCGCGGGCCTGCTGATCGGAACTTCCCTCCCCGGCAGACGGCGGCAAAGTGATTCAGACGCCTGCACTTGAGGCACGTCTTGCCTTTGGTGCCACACGTGGCTGTGGCAGGGTGGTCGTCACCGCAATACCCACATTGGTTGCCTCGTGGCGGGCCACCTCGCTGCTTCGCTGGCGGGAATCGTCTGTGGATCGCATCCACCCGTTCTTCTTTGACGGTCGGGGCTCTTGCAGCTGGTGGGGCGATCTCCATTTCCTCTGCTCTGGCGTCGGACAGTTCATGCGATCTGGCCAGGATGAGAATCTCGTCGAGCGAAATTCCTGGTTGCCTGAGGATCAGCTTCCTCAGCAGCTTCGACTTGCATCCGACTATGATTTGATCCCTGATTTCTTCCCGGGGGTTGGCAAACGGGCATGTGCTCGCAAAGTCGACGGAGTCTAGCGTAGTACATGTCGACCGATTCGGAGTCCATTTGCCAGGCACGCTTGAACTTGAATTTTTCAAAGTCATTGTTAAGCTGGGGATCGAAATGTGCGTTGAGGGCCGCGACAGCGGCATCATAGTCGTCCTCAGGTCCGGTGTTGGGGAGCGACTCAAACAGATCATACATTTCTTGACCCCCGTATAAAATGAGGAGCGACCTCTTCACTGTCCCATCCGTTTCTCTGGTGCCCTTGAAGTACAGATTGAGACGTCCGACCCACGCTCTCCAGCGGAGAGCTGCTGTCGCTGGGTCCGCAGTTTCGCTGAGCGGCGGGATGGGCGCTGCGCCGGCATGCTGATATGCAGGAAGCGCTGGTATGGGAGGTCCCGCTGGGGCCTGAGCTCCTGCTCGGGCTTGAACCTGTGGGGGTACTGCGGGCACGACTGGCGGTGGCTGGATCGCCTGCTGCGGGGGCTGGCCAGCCCCGTCTTGGGCTGCCCCTGTCGCGTTCTGGCTCATGGCTTGGCTTCACGCAGGCTGTTCTGGTGCTTTCCGGAGTCGTGGCGGTGTGCAAAGAAGGGCCGAGGTGCTTGGGTGCGCCACGTGTTGAGGCGCTGTGAGGCCTGGCACAAGGGAAGCGGATGTGGAGTAGGCGGGGCGCTTGGAACTCCCAGTGATGGCAGGTTCCTGGCAAAAGTCGTTGTGTTTGCCAAGGCTTGTTGTGCCTCTGGAGCTTTCCGGAGTAGTGGCGGAGCGCGTAGCTGGGCTGAGGCACTGTGACTTGCCAAGGTGCGTAATGAGATCCAGCACAGCAAAATGTGAGGTGCAAACTGGGCGCCTGGGAGGCCTAGTGAGTGCAGATTCTCCTTTGCGTTTGCCAATGCTTGATGGGCAGAGCAGCGTAGGCGCGCCTGAGGGGCCGATAGACACGTGGTCTCGAGGTGCGTTTGCTCTGGCTTGTTGGCTGCTCTCCGTGGCAGGCTGGAGCAGAGCGCATGGCGCACTGAGCGCACACGTGGATGAGCGCAGCTCGCGTGCCTGTGGCGGTGGGGAGGCGGGGTAGGCCTGGGCCACGTGGTGCGGTCGCCGGGCTCCGCGACTCTTCCGCCGCGGGCGGGTGCACTGCTTCAGAGCCGGCAGGTGAAGGCGCACGCGGGGCAGACGGCAGACTCACCCGCAGGAACCTTGCAAGGCACGCTGACCCCACGAGCCCCGCCAGCTGAAGGCGCTCCCTCACGGGAGACGCGTGGGCGGGTCTCGGACCAGAGGGGGATCGGCAGAACAGCGCGGGCGGGCACCGCAGCGGGAAACAGATGATGCGGCGCCGCAGGCAGCAGCGGGCACGCGTGGATGACGACCGGCCTCGTCGCCAATGTGGCACTCTGTGGTAAGGCCTCACTCGTAATGCACTACGCTGCTAATGATGACTCTGACACTATAGTACAGTTAGCCGGAAAGACCCCGAGCGGTCTTCCGCATGTTTATTTATACCTCGGCGCGAGCCCGCCCCGAGGTTGTGCGTGCGTGCGTGGGGGAAAAGGATACATTGTGTGTGAGAGCCCGGGTGGCTCTCTACAATCAGCAGTTCTACTGGGCCGGCATAGCCCATGCTATAAAAATAAAGGTCGCACACGATTTGGATTTCTTTCTTTTTGCGTTTTTATACTTTTATTATTAGTACTGCATTCATCAATTATTTATTTTATTGAACAGAATAAAGAGAAACTCGATACAAGAAAGCCCCTGCTTCAATTAAAATAGTCGCAATTAGTTTTAGACAGTTCATTTTACCGCTAATGTGAAGTGGCATCTCCTTTTATCAAGAACACAACAGCATCGTAATGGGGCTAATAGAGACGGTTCAAAAGTAGTTATATTGTTTACAAGAGCGAAAACAATGCCCACTGTAGACAACCTCTGCTACTTCTGTAACAAAACACTTTGTAAATCAGACCGCAAATGATGACAAACGAAAATTATTTTTTAATGTTTCAATTTCCTCGGAAATCCTGTGTTCTTGCTAGTGTAATAGAATGATATTGATTTCAGTATCTGTAATTCCTTTGCCAGGCTGAAATATTAATTTACTTTTGCAGGCGTTCTTAAGGAATAACACGGCGCTTTATTTGAGTTGGCAAACTCCCACATCATGGCATCAGAGCGCCGTTCCAAATATATCTGAGGAGTGAGTCATCCTGCAACAAATTCATTCAGCAAACGCGTTGCTTTCTCTAAACAAAATAAATCCCAGCCGCACGGTCAAGAATACGATGCTGTAAATAGGTCAAAATGTTGTCAACTGTTTTGTGGTGGTAGATAAAGGCATTCCTTTGAACTGCAATGAACTGAGAGCAGATAATGTACACCAGGGACTGTATTACGCACACAGTGCACTTTCCTTGTTTGCGCCACAGCACACCTTTCAAAAGATGCGCAAATGGGGACAGCCCACACTACCACAAAGAATGCGCTAATCTCAGGGCAGCTGTGAACTCACGCTGCCTTCAGGGCACCTCATTTAAGTAAAATACTGAGTGACTGCTTCAAAGCCCCTCCATGTATCAGTGTGTGCAGGCGGCATGACACCTGCGCTTTGAAGAGGGCAAAGAAATCATCTTGAGGGCAGGTGCAGTGAGAGGCTGCACCCACCTGCAGGAGGATGTCTGGGTGGTTCATGAGACCCCCTTTCTCCCCTCCAGTGAGCTGAATTTAGGAGGTGCACTGAAAGTGCTCCATCTTTTTGCGGTGCACTTTCAGGGTGCCTTCTAAGCGCATGTTTGCCTGCGGGCCCTCATCCGCAATACGGTGCGAGCGCAGAGGCCGAGTGATTCTCCCATTTGCATGGAACCATGCCCCCATGCAAATGTGTGAACTCCCTATCATGATAGCGCTAGAGCTACATGTGTGCCTGGTACACAAATCCTGAGACCAACAGGTCCCCGGCGGGTAGAGAGGTCCTCAGTCAAGAGAATAGAAAGGACACGTCCTCCCTATTTTATATAGTTTTCACCAGTAGAATGTCCTTTCCGTAGTTTAGTTGTTGCTTTCTCTACAACTAGGGGAAGCAACAAAAGAATGTGCAAGCTGGGGAGGCCGAGTATCAGTAGGTCCCAGCAGGTAGGATCTTTACCGAAAGAGTGACAACAAGGCCTCCCTCCTGCGCTCCCTGTGGGAATCCATTGCCCTGAGTTATAGGGGTAATTCCTCATTGATACCAGTGGCAAGTATTAGGCTTGTTCCATTTTTAATCACTTAGGAGGGCCCGAGACAACTAGTTCACACGCACTCACGTCTTTGGGGGAAGTAACTTCTTTACGTCCCACCTTGACGGAAGCCAAGGCCCTATTTAGGCCAGATAGTAAGGGCTGAAAAATATTGGTGCTAAAGTTAGGGTCATAGGACCTAATAGTCTAACAGGATAGGAATCCTGAATGCAGTGAGCACTGTGCCTTTAGAACTAACAGTTCTGTATCTTATCCTAGTTCAAAGCACCTTTGAACCGATATAATCAAATAGAAACAAATAAACAAATTTGTGTCGTTTGTGACTTATTATTCATCAATAATCATATAACTCACATCGGTACATATATTTCTGATGCATGTTTTCACAACAAAATTCAAGCAAAATATCCAACAGATTATTATCCCTTACATCACAAGCAATATATATACAGATGATTTTTATAAACATGAGATTAACAAGCTATCATGTTGTTGATACAAAGCCCGATGCATTTCGAGACTCCAAGGTCCCTTCCTCAGAGGGGAGTTCTGTAAACAAAGAAATGTTACAATTTACATTCCTGTGGACTTGTCAGTGGTTATTTGTGGAAGAGAGTCCCATTGTCCAACGCACAAAGTGCCTAATCTCAATAATGTGCATGGAGTTGGTACAGCCCAAGTTGTTACTGGAAACAAGTGAACTAGTCAATTTGTGATAAATCAGTCGCTTATATCAAAGGGCCAAAACAGAGTCCACCAGAGTTCAAAATGTTATATTTGTGAAACACCGTGTGAAATGAAGATAAAACCAGATGAACCGTAGCTAAAGTAAAAACTTACCTATACAAAAAGAGTTATGCTCTATCCTATAAAGTGAAACAAGTGTTGCTCTCACACAGCGAAATCACCGTCCATTTGTCACTCGCCTGCATTGTAATACTTGAAGACTGCCAGAGACTGCCAGACACCTCTCACGGCCCCCGCTTCGTGGGCGCCGTTCGTGCAGAGGTCTTGAGGGAGAAGGAGGTCATCTGACCGGAGCCCTTGTGCCGCGGGACTGCGAGGACAAGCATTCCGTGCGGCGTGGACAAGCCGCAGCTGGTCCTCTTCCCGCCCTGACCCTCACCTGGTGTAAAAGCGGCCTGAGACCACTGCTGGTTGTTGCTCTCACACAGCGAAATCACCGTCCATTTGTCACTCGCCTGCATTGTAATACTTGAAGACTGCCAGAGACTGCCAGACACCTCTCACGGCCCCCGCTTCGTGGGCGCCGTTCGTGCAGAGGTCTTGAGGGAGAAGGAGGTCATCTGACCGGAGCCCTTGTGCCGCGGGACTGCGAGGACCAGCATTCCGTGCGGCGTGGACAAGCCGCAGCTGGTCCTCTTCCCGCCCTGACCCTCACCTGGTTTAAAAGCCGCCTGAGCCCACTGCTGGTTGTTGCTCTCACACAGCGAAATCACCGTCCATTTGTCACTCGCCTGCATTGTGATACTTGAAGACTGCCAGAGACTGCCAGACACCTCTCACGGCCCCCGCTTCGCGGGCGCCGTTCGTGCAGAGGTCTTGAGGGAGAAGGAGGTCATCTGACCGGAGCCCTTGTGCCGCGGGACTGCGAGGACAAGCATTCCGTGCGGCGTGGACAAGCCGCAGCTGGTCCTCTTCCCGCCCTGACCCTCACCTGGTGTAAAAGCGGCCTGAGACCACTGCTGGTTGTTGCTCTCACACAGCGAAATCACCGTCCATTTGTCACTCGCCTGCATTGTGATACTTGAAGACTGCCAGAGACTGCCAGACACAACTCACGGCCCCCGCTTCGCGGGCGCCGTTCGTGCAGAGGTCTTGAGGGAGAAGGAGGTCATCTGACCGGAGCCCTTGTGCCGCGGGACTGCGAGGACCAGCATTCCGTGCGGCGTGGACAAGCCGCAGCTGGTCCTCTTCCCGCCCTGACCCTCACCTGGTTTAAAAGCCGCCTGAGCCCACTGCTGGTTGTTGCTCTCACACAGCGAAATCACCGTCCATTTGTCACTCGCCTGCATTGTGATACTTGAAGACTGCCAGAGACTGCCAGACACCTCTCACGGCCCCCGCTTCGTGGGCGCCGTTCGTGCAGAGGTCTTGAGGGAGAAGGAGGTCATCTGACCGGAGCCTTTGTGCCGCGGGACTGCGAGGACCAGCATTCCGTGCGGCGTGGACAAGCCGCAGCTGGTCATCTTCCCGCTCTGACCCTCACTATTTAATCTTCTACAGACTCGTGCACGCGGGACGCGCGCGGGTCGTAGCACGGGGCGAAGCCCGGGCCAAGGGCGGGCCCGTTCTAGCCCGTTACAGACCGGACAAGACCGGACCGGGCCACCCCTCTTGGCTGTCCGGTTGTGCTAGATAGCCTTGGTAATAGTTTTGTTCGCACATTATAGCCCTGGGATATTGTTAAACGATGCCATCGCGTGAAAGCCGGAGCAGGGCTGCTAAATCTGTGAAAAAGGTTACAGGGACATTGGATGATTTCATCACAAGGACTAATACGAACATTGACATTGAGATCACTAAACTCCAGCATAGAGTATCCTTGGAGCTGGAGGCAGCTAGAAGACTGTCCTCAGACCTTGCACTGGGTAAAAAATCTTCTTTAGGTAGCATAGCCCTAGCTAAAACTCCCGAGTGTTCTACTGGCCCCACTCCCATTGTTATATTGGCCGATGTGCACTCCGCTCCTGAGGAAACTGCTATTTCTGCTGATGTCATACTAGATTCACCTTATCACACAGCCAATAGTAAATTAATTGAAAACACTACTAAAGTGGATATGCCGTTGGAGGATGTTAAAGGGGAGAAAGCCATAGGGAAAGAAGAGACCAAGAGCAGACAGGGTGAAAACAAGGTAGAGCCTAAACAAAAGAGAAAACGTAAAGCCATGTCAGTGTACGCTATGAAAAAGGCTAAAGTGGCTAAAAGCCAGTGTTTTACAGGGGGGGCTATGAAATTGGGGAGCGTAAGTAGCTTGCAACATCGGACGCTCTCAACTACGCAAATGTCAAATACTAGTGACAAAATGGAAGCGTCGAATTTAGACACAATAGATGGGCCCCCTGTTATTGGGGACGAGAAGTTCATCACACCTGTGGTAGAGTCAGAGGGGGGCAAAGAAGAGTTTCTGAAAATTGTGTGGGAGACATTAAAGAAACTTCTTAGGCCGCTGGAAGTCAGGTTAACTTGTATTGAAAATCAGCTCCTTGAGGTGGAGAAAAGTATCATCACCCTGTCCAGTTTAAGTTTAAGTGGCAGTGAGCTTCAAAGCTCTGATGTAGTTGCTAGCCCCTCATTGGCTCCTATTGCGACCCTCTTGGTACCACCGAAAGTAAATCCCTCTAACAAATCACATTCAAAGAAGGACATACCAAATGTAAATAATCAGATTGTGAGTGTTGTCGATACTTCTATTGCGACCCCCTTGGGACCGCTTAAAGGAAATCCCGCTAATAAACTACTCTTGAAAGGTTCTGTACCAAACGTGAATACTAAAATACTGAGTGTTGTCAATACTCATCCTCCCGTGCATACTGCTTCAACATTAAATGAGTCCTCGGTCCAGAGAACCTCTGTAAACAAAGCTTATAATCACAACTACCATACACCCTATGTTAGAGATAACCCAAGGGGAGGATTTATAGATCTTCCGCCTGATGCAAGGCCTTTTGTAGTTGTACTTACTGGGGTCCCTGAATTAGGTAATCAACATGAGGAAACATTTTTGTCCTTGAAAAACAAGGTGATATACTGGCTGAACGAAAATAAGCCTGTTCCTAATCACATGAAAAGTAGAATTCTTATGGTACGAAGAGTGCCTTGGATTGGCCCCATAAATAAATCAATTCCGGGTGACTGTATTGTAGTTTCATTCGAGGACCCACACACTGCTCAAGATATATGTACATGGAATACTTATGCAGGTACATCACCCATTGAAGTTAGACCCCTAACCTTCTTTTATCCCCCACTGAGGCGTACAAACTATTGGGATAAATGGACTATGACCAATCAATATTCTAGGCGTGGTATCTTAATGGGCAGGCAGGGTAATCACAATGTGTGGAATGGAGTCCCTACCTGGTCTGGCTCCTCGAACGGAACCGCACATTGTAGATGGCACTTCGCAGGATAATGTGATATCTCCAGTGGCACCAACATTGGTCACTGTAAAGTCAACTTGCCCTGGTAATGGGACAAACACACCACTGCTCTTGATCTCCTGCAAAATTGCGGGGGTAAACAAAAATTTGAGGGACCCAGAGAGGGCAGATTATATTGATTCTAGCGACTTTTGCCTATTGCAAGAAACATGGGCGATAGACATACCTCACAGGATAGGGTTTAAAACATTTAGCACAGGGGCAGTTCAGTCTAATAGGGGTAGGCCTTCGGGGGGGACTCATTACATGGGTCAAAATCACACTGAAGATCAGGGTTGAAGTAATAGAAGCGGGCTCATCGGACATCTTGGCCCTAAAACTTACAAATACGAATGGGGTAGAATGTTATATAATTAATGTTTATAATAGACCCTTAGCACACTCTAAAGATTCTCCCACTCTTGAAATCCTGGATAGCTTTCTCAAAAGGGTGGTTGGTGATGTTGCAGTAATCTTGGGTGGTGACATAAACTGTAATTTTGAACCCGTTCTAGGGCTTGTAGACGTTTTTGAGGATGAAGATCAAGCTAATAACATTCCTCAGCTTGAGACCACAAACTTCGTCAAATGTTCGGTTTGGTTGTGCAACTGGTGAGGCTAATGGCAGATCACGGTCTCAGGGCGTGTAACGGTCGCCTTCCCTCAGACCTTTCAAAACAACCCACCTTTGTGAGGTCCGATATTAAAAGCACTTGGACTTTATATTTGTCTCACTGAGCATTTGGCACCATATGGTTGACCTCGTGGTGGCAAATAGGGCTGAGAGTGATCACTATCCATTGGAACTGTCCATTGATGTAATTATGTTTAGTGAACCCTCTCTATTATCTGCCCCCGAGGTTACTAATCTCACTCCGTGTGATGTGGTACATGTCAGTAACAACAGACGTGCATTGAAATGGTCGCATGTTCTTGCACATGGTAATGCTCTTGCAACTGTATACTCATTATTTGATACAACCTTTGGGCCCATAGTTGGATACCTCTTTTCACCCAACTACCATTATCAATTCATTGCATTACACAAAAAAAATTTTCAGGAGTTAAAACTATGTTTGACAAAAATGCCAAAAAAAAAGCAGCAAAACGTAAGGATTGGGTGTCATGGTAAATTATGGTATGACCAGTCATGTAAGTTGGCCAAGAGGGAGCTTTTGTTTGCAATCAAAAACAAAACGAAAACGAAAGATGATGTCAGAGTTGCTAGGGAGAAATACAAGCATATCCAAAGGATCTCAAAAATGAAATGGGAGGAGTCAAATTGGGCGGACATGCTGGCTGCTGCCAAATCCAAGGACAAAATATTGGGTTTTGGAGGCTGGTTGCTAATGGGTGTCATGCAGGTAGAGCTGTGAAGGACGTCTTTTTAGACGAATTGACTTGGGTGACGCACTTCACAACCCTTTACAAACAATACGATAGTGGTTTTGATGAGACTCCATGGTCGCCACCCCCGATTGAGTGCCTTGATTTCTCAATTGGTGAAACCAAAAGGGCAATCACTGAACTGAAAAGTAGCAAAGCTCCTGGTCCTGATAAGATACCTGGCGACCTGTACAAGCATGAGATTGAAGTCTGGGCTCCATATATAAATCACTTGTTTAACGCTCTATCTAGCAATTGTCAGTTTCCAGATAGTTGGCGTGCTGCAGAGGTTGTTTTAATATTTAAAAAGGGTAGCAGGTTTGTTCCATCAAACTATAGACCGATTCGTTTGATGGACATCTTGCAAAAACTCTATGCCAAGCACTTACTATTTCGGATAAATGATTGGCTAGAGGAAGAAGCAATACTCACTAAACTTCAAGCCGGGTTTAGGGGTAAGGTCAGTACCATAGACCAGGTCTTCAGATTTTGTTGCATATATTGGAAATATGTACTCATTAAGAAGGGGCACTTGTATGTCACTTTTGTAGATTTGAGAGCGGCATTTGACCTTGTTCCACGTAACTTGCTTTGGAGGTCCCTTAGTGAGGTTGGATTGCCAGGGTGCCTGCTCGCTCAAATAGTCGAGCTGCACACTAGGAATTATGCCAACATCAGGTGGGGTCCTAATGGGGAATTGACGCGCAACATCCCCATAGAGCGTGGCGTCCGCCAAGAATGCGTCTTGGCCCCTACCTTATTTTCATTATTTGTCAATGATATTCCTGATCATTTGAACGGTTGTACAAACGATTCACCACAACTTAATGGGGAGAGGGTGCCTGCGTTACTTTTCGCGGATGATGCCATCTTGATATCCCAAACCAAGAAAGGTCTCCAGGCACTCTTGAACTCATTTAGTATGTACTGTGTGAAGAAAGGATTAGAGATAAATGTTAACAAAATTAAGTGTATGGCATTGAATCCCTGTAGGCCGGATAGGGGGACCTTAAGTCTGGATGGCCAAGTGTTAGAAATAGTTGATAATTTTTCCTATTTGGGGGTGGTGCTAGACTCTAACCTTACATGGAAGGCCCAAATTGAGAAAAGTAAGGTGTCTTATGCCCAACACGTTAAGCCAATTATTAGCAAACTTAATGCTAGTACAAGCAAATGTGTGACTCCTGTGCTTGAGCTTTTTAAATTTAAAATTCAATCTGCTGCCCTTTATGAGGCGGAGATATGGGGTCCTTGGGCAAGGGATAGCTTCCATGGTCTGGATAACAAATTTATGAGATCCATTGTAAGGGTTCCTACTAGCACACCTCTGACACCTCTGCAATTTGATCTGAACCTTAAAAGAACTGATAACCATACAATCATTAGACCATTAATGTTCTGGATAAGAATATGGTCTACTCCAGAAAATGATTAATTACAGGAATGGTCTCCAGGAAATATTGGGTCTGGACTCTCTCAATTCTAATTTCTGGCTCAAACATATTAAAAAATGGTTCTCAATCCTGGGCCTGCCACAGTTATGGGAGAATCCGGGAAAGGCAACCGCACTATGCGAAATCTATGGTGAAACGAGCCTTCTGGTCCTTCATAACTAATCAGTTAGTAAATGGAAATAGAACTGGGTCTCTTACTCATAATTTTCTAGGCTTCAAAGACGAACCCTTTTTTGAGGTATTTCTAGATGAGATAGAGCCTCCCCTTGCGAAGTCCTTATTTCTGAAGTTCAGGTATGGGAATCTTATGACTAACTCTAACCTGGAACGTTGGTCCAAGAGAAAAACGGAAGGGCCTAACGCTACACAGGGGAAGGGCCTAACGCTACACAGGGGAAGTGTATCATGTGCTCAGGTTTTCCCAAGGAGGATGAGGTCCATATACTGTTCTTTTGCCAAGCATATACTAAAGCAAGAAAAAGGTGGATCAAACCCTTGTGTAACCTTCTAGGAATAAGATCTTGCACTATGGCATATAGAATTGTTAAAACAAACACTTCCCAATTTATTATATTCAGCATTAGTAGATTTCTTCATTCTGTGTATATTGCTCGCAGGAAGACTGGTCAATTACTTTGAGCCATTAACTTTTGTTGGTTTATAGCGTTATAGTTGCTTTATATGATGATGATGTATGATTTTTCTTTCTTTTATGGTATATGTCCTGACCTCAGATGTTAACTGTGAGGAAGCTTTGTGTTTCTAATGCATTCATGCACGCATTTTTATTGAGGATGATTTATGACTCCTATAATCCATGGATAGTTTTTAACTGTTTTTAGACTTGTATGTGTAAAATGATATGGTTCTGTGTTTTTATGCATGTATCTTTTATGGCTAAAGCAGCCGAAATAAAGATTTTCTGAATCTGAATCTGAATCTGAAACAAGAAACCTGTTACAGTCAAAGTTCAATTCTGCAATATAAAAATGCCAGAACTCGTGATGGGTCCTACCTGCTAAGTTCCTATGTAAACCGCAATGCGTCATATGCCTGGAAAAACCACATTATGCATTTTAATAAGCATACTATGGTAAACCAACCGCCAAACATACATAGAAACTATGAATCACTCACCACGAGTGAACTTTTGAAACGCGTATCTTGCAGTATCCTTTAAACCTCGTACTGCAAAAAACAAATAACAATGAAGACCAGGCAGAAATATAAGTCTTCTGTTGATGCATATTAAATTTGAATATTGGAGTGGGACAAAGAAGTAAAATGCTCTTACCGAAACTCTAGCGAGTAAACGCATAACACGTTTTCTGGCTGTAAATGCAAAAGCGTCATGACCTGCACCAACGTAAAAACAATCATGGACAGGAGCGACATAAAACAAAGAGTTGAAATAGAGAACAGACACCAAAAACTGACATAATGAAATGGAAGAGAGACTCAATGATGTATCGTCACAAATCCTTTAGGTAGCAATGTGCATGAAAAATTTAAAAGGTAGTAAAAACCGGGCAAGTACACGAGAACAACCGGTTCAGAACTCTAATAAATTTTTATGCTTTTTAATGATCGTGTGCATGATGACCAAGTAACCGTAGTGTTGGTGGTATCAAAGGCTACTCGATTTGTGACATGGTAAAATAAAACTCTTCTGGTACCATTGCCCACACGTTAAATAATACAATATGCTGGACACAAGTCTGCCTACATGGTGGAAAAGAGAAGCACGGGTACTGCTATCAAATATTAGGCGATATCATAAGGACCAATGGTTAGCTAATGTAATGCTCATGAGCTCTGGAGAAAACTGGAATAAAGGAGTGTGAAGGCAAAGAAAAATTCTTTAAAAGGTATTTGAGAAGAATATAAGTTGATAACAGAATTTTTGGTTAATACTTCAAGTCCCAAGTGTGTAATAAAAGAAACTTGAAAAGTGTTGGAAGTCAACAATGTGTAGACACTGTAATTGACATGACTATTTCCAGATTTTAACATGACCTTATTTATCATAACAAGTGCACTTTATCGAAAACAACTCATTTCTATTTTATCATACAAACCTTTTGGAGATAAGGTTTCCCAAAAATTTATCCAAAACACCTCACGTTGTAGCAGTCTTTTGTTGTTGTCAACACGTTCAATCTTTGCCACTACCTCAACAATTTGTGCTCTTAAATGGATAATGTTATGTTTGGCATCCTGCCAATGAACTGCTACACTAGAGACTTTGTTGCCAGTGCTGATCGTGCTTTTATGTTCTGTTAATCTAAGTTTAAATTTTCGTTCTGTTTTCCGAAATATATGTGACGATGTGAGTTACATGAATTTTTGATGAATACTAATTCACAAGTGACACATTTGTTTATTGATTTCTATTTGATTATATCGGTTCATAGGTGCTTTGAACTAGGCTAAGATATAGAACGGTTAGTTCTAAAGGCACAGTGCTGACTGTACTCCGGATTCTTATCCTATTAAACCATTAGTTTATGACTTGCATGTGAGGTCAACACATTGCAGCAGTGATGCAACCTTAGTTTAAAATTGAGTGAATTGTAAATAAAAATAAAAATAAAGTTATTAGTTTGGAGTGCTCCCCTAACCCCCAGACTTTTCAGGGTCATAGGACCATCACATCCTAGAGACCCTATTGTATACATTTTAACCTTCCCTCCTACTCCATCATTAAAGAATTCTTTAGGAGGGGGTGAGGAACTTTATCGATGCTTAAGTTAGGGTCATAGGACCATCACATCCTAGACACCCAATTGCATATATTTTATCCTTCCCTCCCACCCCATCATTAAAGAATTCTTTAGGAGTGGGTGAGGAATTTTATCTTTAACAGTACACCCCCATACACAATATCCTTAAGTGCTCACTGAAACACAGTTGAGCCCACCCGACTTTTAGCAGTCGGGGTAAGCCCTATGATGAAACATGTCACTATTAGAGTGAGTGAGGGATGTTAAAAGGAAAGGTTTATTTTCACTTCACACCAGTAACAACGGGTTGGTCATAGTTAAATTTTCATTTTCTCTTGAGAACTTTGTTTTGGAGGGGATCACCACCACACACTTTGGAACCCCCAGCCACGCTACATGTGTGCCACCACTATCAGCGTTACAGAATGGGAAGCACAAGTGTCTGCAGCCCCTCCTGTAATGCCATTGTCCCCTAAGGGCGCTCAAAGAGGGCAAACATGCCTGTTGTGCCCCCCGGGGACCTTCAATAATATAGTCCCAGATAGTTTATATATCGCATCAATAGAAAATTCTGCAGAAGTATTCATAAAAAATGTAAGGAACAGACACAAGTTGTTACTAGAGCATGTTGATACATTTTTCTGAAATAAGCATGACAAACATCCTGTTTTCTGCAATAACAAATATAACTGATATGTTCAGTAATTTTGTTACCACACATCTCACAATGACGTACTGTGTAGTAAGCACCCTATCAGCCACAGTTTTCCCAGGTAAACATTGGAAAGTTAATTCTGCCAAAATGTATCTCTACCGGAAACGGCTACTTAATTACATATAAGCTTACACTTTAGTGTCCAAACCTGTGGTGTAGTGCAACATGTTTCCTGGACTCTGAAGCCCTTCCTTAGGGGTAACTGGCATGTATTAAAAAAAGTGCTTTGATCGTGCCACACATGGTGAGGGCAAAGTCATGTACGAGCTCCTACACTCTGCAGTGACAAGATTGATGTCATCTGTTTTTTTGGGTCACTAAGGGTGATGCGAACAGTGCTTCAGGCCACTGTGACCCCTTTAACTCCCAAGCCCTGGGTACCATTGGTACCATTTTCCAGGGACTTATAAGGGGGTTACATTTCTTAACAGTTGGGGATATCAATTCGCATGTATCAGTTTCTGGGTGAGAGCACTGGCACTGGGACGTGAGCAGCAGTGTCCAGTGCACTTTCAGATTCATAACCATCAGCATTAGAGCAAAAAGTATGGGGGGTGACCATGCACATAGGGCACTTTCCTACACAAGCAATCTCCAAATTATATTTATATAATAACCTATTTAGAGCATCCCCGTAGGGGGAATACTCAAAGTGATTAATTTTCTTGTTACTCATATCAACAAAACCACAAACCGACTTGCTACTGTATTTGCAAACAGTGATGTTAAAGACCCTTGCCAATACAAAAAGATTTGATGTGTGCACCAGGCAAAAGGTTTTCCGATTAACTCATCAAATTGATCTAGTACATCAGCCGATGTAGCATCGAAGATATTGTAGTAAAAATTGATCAACACAATAGCAACAACTCCCGGCACAGACTTATACAAGACATGAAAATGGGTATTATACCAGATTACTTTGGCTTTCATAAGTTTATTTATTTTATTTTATTTTATGCAAATGTATACAGTGCGAACATTACCGGAAGGTGTCAGAGCGCTTTACATAAGAACCAGTTGCAATGCATAAGGACTTAGGATTACATGCGTTACATAAAAGATACAAGCAGAAAAAAATGCAAAAGTACAAGTTATAAAGTCACAAAGGGAAGAGATATAAACAGAAATAAATTGCAAATGTACAAGTAGTAAAGTCACTCAAGTAAGGGATACAAATGTAAGTGAATGCTTGACTTAGGGGGTTAAACCCCCCTTCACCCTGCCAATTGCTGATGGAATTGCTGGGTTACAAAATGTGTGGTAATCATCAACACAGGAAGTATCTTTTATCTAAGTCTCTTGAAAAAGGACAATATCTTAATATCGTATGAAATTCAACCAATCTTGATTAGATAATTTTGTGCAGCTCCAGCTAAATTACAGAAAAACATTTTAAGGTTATTAAGTCAGGATAAACACAAAGTCCTGCGCACTCAAATCAAGTATAGAAAGCAGTGTGATAATATATGTAATTGAAAAGAAATCTGTCCAAGGTCAGTTCTTAGAGTTTCATGTATATCTCCTTTTATTTGGTCATCAAATCCTTGACAATTTACAGCCAGCCGACACGTGTTTCGTTGTAGGTCTGTACATGCACAGATGCTAAAACTCTTCAGGGCTCAATGGCTGAATCCTTAGTATTTAGGCCCACGTCAGGTGATAATTCCAACCCGGCAGGCTAACCTCGTATTGGGATGATAGCGGAGTATGGATTTCCGTTATTTGTTTAGATTGTTGCCGAAGACGCCAGTAGTCCGCACATATGTGCAATAAATAATCAGTATTCCCAATTCTTGTAGCAAAATAAAAGTCCTTCAGAACCACACGGATGCTTGTGGTATCCCTCACTCTGGGGCCGAATCGCCCTCGTTACACTGATGTCTGAAACCCGGAAGTCAGGATACCTCCTTGGTACAACAGTAAGGGCAAATTTATCTTGTGGTGGTTCCTGCTCCAGGGTTAGTGCGCTACTAAGTGAATATGACAAAACCTCATCCAGAGGGGCTACTATTGGGAGTCAATCAATCTCTTCTTAGTTATTGAGATGAGCAAATCGATTCCTGGTTTTAACATGTTAAACTAATGACTTGGGACCATGTGGTTGCGGATTTGATACAGAATCAACACATGATTGCGTGTTTGGAGGGAGTAGCCTGTAAAAGTAGCCTAGAGGTTGATCACAAACTTGGCCTGGATTATTCACCCGATAGGCTATGTGTTGTAAGAGACTTTTCTCAGTTGACTACTACACAGTCCCCTTTTGTTACCTTTTGATGGTAATCAACCCATCCTTCGGTCCATACTAGAAGAATTTCTCCAGATACATCACATTTGAACCCAGAATTGGTTAGGAGCAAATGGACCACCTTTTGTTTTAAATCAGACCAGTCTTCACTCTTTCGGTTTGTCAAATGTGGAACGCCTTCGATCACAATGACATAAGGTGTGCAATCAGAGGTCAGCTGAAGATGAAAATTACTCTGTGCATGGCTCATACTGTCCAAACGGGGTCTCAATTGAGACTGGCTTGTTTCCTCACATATTTCATCTCCAGTACTTCATGAAGTAGTCAGTAGGGATGTAATCCCTAATGGTTTCAGCCCGTTGAACATTGTTAGAAGGATTTCTACAAGCTTCAGTTCCTTGTGTTATTCCAAGAGATCGTGGTCTGGCCTGATTGATTTGAGGGTAGACTGCTGATTCATATGTAATTGATAGGAGATTTTTGCACCCAGGGTTTTGAGATTATCTAATGTTTTCATGTTGAAACATGTAAAAAATAACTCTGACTTCACAAAGGATTTGGCAATATTGCTCCTCAGATTGATTTCCAGTGTGTTTACAACAATGTTGGTGAGCAGCACTATGGGGCTTGCAGACCTCCCCCAGCTATGGCTCCTAAAATCTGTCCCAATCCGAGTAAAGAAGCTTAAATAAACATAAAATAAAAAGGCATACGTTAAGCATACTAGCCAAGGTAATGTAAGATAAATTCATATTCATGGAAAAAATGCTTGTATGTTTAGCATTGTAATGACCATATACATAGATTCACTCCCTTTTGGCTACGTTTCCGCTATAAAATATACAAACATTCATTATGGAATTATGGATTAGATGTTGTAACTTTTACATTTTAAGTGCTTTCTATTTGACAAACGGTTTGATTTTCAAATAGGAGTTGATAATATTAATATGTTACATCCACAACTTTACGTTGATTGATCCAAAATATTGAATAAATAGATACATTAAAATAATATTTTTAATTAAATACATGTAGATACTTTTTTTTCATTTCTCCTTTCAATACAGTTGTTTTCTAAGCTTTAAAAGTTATTAGAGTTTTATACAAATTGGTTAGGGTGAAAGAGAAACACTTCCATGGGAGAACTAAGCTAAAAATCAGACCCTCCTTCACATTACCACCATTCTTTTATAGGTTTCGGCTACAGAGAAATTTAGCCCATTCTTTCCCAGACCTATTGTTTCCAATACACATGAAGTTGGATGTCAGTGACCTACTTGCCTATAAGTAGATGACTATGTTCTCTATTTCAGTTGCCTTCCATAGATTCGATGGATTTTCTTCCAATTCTTGTGCTTGTCCCACTCAGAAATATTTTGGTCTCAATTTATTTAGGTTAGATGTGTTCAAATAGCTCAACAAACCGCTTGGCAGCCTAGTGAAGACCGGAGCCAGAACGGTAACCTGGAGCTTGAGCGGGACAGTTATGACAGCTTCGACAGCCTGCACGCAACACTAAACAAACCTGTAGATTCACAACCTCACGTACCACTCGCCCAGTTCAGACCAGCTCACAAAACTGAACCAGCCACCCCAGCCAACAATCCAGAACCCCAAAAATCACCCTCATCAGGACAAGGCATCAAGACACAAGAGGGACAATACTCCAAGAAACATCAAGAAAGTGCATCAACAGAACCTTTCTGGGACCAGCTACTCTGTACCATGAAGACGATAGGATCAGCAGCAACTTATCATGCTGATAAGCTGGACACCCAAGTTGTGCTACTAAACGCACTAGCTCTATATGTGCATGGAATAGATCAATAACTACATGACTTAAATGCCATGATAACCAAGGTACAACAAGCACGGGACTTTACTTATTATACGTGCCATTGCCACCAAATAATCGACAAGCTTACAACCGTCCCGACAATAATGTCAGAGCTGCTGGAGGTAGTAAGGGACACACAATTAAATCCCACAACCTCAACGGAAGGAGGGCTTAAGGAGGTAGATGGAACCAAAAAGGACACCCATACCATCAACATTAAACCATCAAAAGAGGAAAACAATTTGCCAATCACAGAGAAAGACTGGGAAGGAACAGAGGAACACCCCCAATTATAAAGCTCAACACCATACGCAAATCAAAATTTACCACCAAAGGAACTGTTACAAAGCAAGGAACAAGTAATTTTGGCAAAACCCCTTTCAAAACGGGAACGCAAACGCTTGAGGAAAGCAAGGAAAAGCAAAAAAAACAAAGTTACACCACAGACCTCGCCGATACCAATCCAGAAAAGATCGGAGGAAAATAACGAAAGCGGCAGTGAGCCACCCAGCATGATGAATCATAAAAACTCGCCATTAAAAGAATCGGTAGCTACAATAAACCATGACGGCAAAAACAAAACAAAAAACGGAAACTTGTCAACTAACAAAATTTATGACATATTTAAGTCGTCGGCCGAAAAGGAAAAAGACAAAGAAAAAAACAAGGAACTGGTAAAGCCAGTCCTAACGCAAACATCTAAGAACCAAATTACAAAGGAAAAAGTAATTATGGAGCAGGATACAGCAACAAGTGGGGAAGGTGAAAGGCAGATAAGAAATTATAATAATGAAACGCAAAACAACTCAAAATCCCAAAGCACAATAGAGCATATTGGAAAGATACAACAAGACCAAATTAAATTAGTCCAGCCCAGCAAAATACATCGACAAGACCCAATAGAATTAACATTAGGGACTCTGACCGATTATAACAAAAAACAATTGCCCACGCCCCAAAGTCAGATAGAACTGATTCCACATTATAAATCGAGAGGAGCCCACGACATTCTAAACCGAAGTACAATTATAAAGCTACTCAAAACCTTGCCAGCTCTAAGCCATATAACATCCAGCGATTTGGTAAGAATAGAATTCAAATCTATAACTAGCCAAACAGGAGTTCAAAAAACAATAGCCACTTGGAAAAATTACTCAGTCGTTGAACAGATCCTGAGGCACAAGGAGGTATTTGCACAATGGGGCATAGAACTAAAAGAGGTGGAACCTCTCCATTACCCGAGTCCCCTACAACCCCCCCACCGTATAGAGGGTATCCTAAAAGGAGCAAAAGGCCCTGAGACATACGAACAAATAAAGGATGATGCCACATTCACAAGACAAATCACAATTACAATCTCACACCCAGATAAAATTCAACAAGAGGTCAATCAACATCGGAGAACATTAAGTACACAACAAGGAGCTGCATGAACAAAATCCCAAACTAAATCAAACACAGCGCCGGACATCAACATCTGTTCCTGGAACGTGAATGGTTTGGCATCTAAAATAGGGGAAATAGATTTCGCTGACTTTATTTTACAGTACGATATACTGCTGCTGCAAGAAACCTGGCAGACAACATATACGCTGATTATAGGCTATAAACAACATTTAAACCCAGGCAAAAAGGAGTCAACACACGGAAGAGCAAAGGGTGGTTTATCAATATATATTGTCACAGAAATACGATGGGAAAAAGAAAATATCGACTTAGACTCAAGCTGGATGCAATGCATTAAATTCGAAGTTAATATTGCTTGCACATTGATAATAATGAACATCTACATTAACCCAGCCCATAAGCATATGGGAAGACACATGCAACAATTGGCCGCCACCATCAAAACTCTAAAAGCAACACACCTTCACGCCAACATAATATTGTCCGGTGACTTCAACATGAACTTGATGCAAGCTCAAGAGAAAAATCTATCAAATGGAATAACCGTCAGGAGTAACAATACAACAAGACGCGACACATTGGACAAGAAATGCGCTGCACTGCTAAACAAACAAGCATTATACACTTTAAACGGTCGAGGCCCTCAAGATAGCCCGGCAGTATTCACAAGAGTGACGGGAAAATCAGGTGCAACCATTGACTACACTTTAGCAGACCCAGATCTATTCCCCAGCATTATAAACTTTAATATAATAGAAAGAACAGAAAGTGATCACTATCCCCAATCATTCACATTAACCAACTTCAGGGAAAAGACTCTTCCATCAAGTGCACTGACGCATTTTACTCAATTGTACAATTTAAATCGGTTATCATGGAATGAAAACACTGTAGATAAAATCATGGAGTCCTGTACAGACTTCCTGACTACTACAGGAGCAAAAGCATTGGGGATAGAGGCTTGGAAGTGTTTAGTTAACAGCTTGCACAGTAAGTTTATACATAGCTCCAAAAACCAAAAAGTGGCCCGGATCAGCGTGTCAGAATGGTACACCAAAGCACTAAGGACACAGAAACAAAAACTAAACAAAGCATTGAGACAACTGCGAACCCAAGGCCAACAACCTTCCCGGGAGGCCTTGACAATAATCAAACAAATGAAAGCAACCTAAAAAAAGAGATTCGGGGCACTAAGCGTAAATACAACGAGCACTCTGGACAAAAATGCTCTATGTAAGTCGACAAAAAAACTCCAAGCAATTCTGGGCCCAGATTAACGTTTTATCACATAGAAGCTACTTACAATTCACAGACAGTATCCAGAGTTATATCTGAAAACGAAACAGGGAAGGCGATACAAACATACTAAAATACCATCAGTGAAATTACAACAAAAGAGCAGAGGATGCTAGAAACACTGAAACGAACCCCGCAGGCACCAAACCATACGACCAGCAACTCGCAACGGAAAAACCATAGCAACTCACAAAATAAAAAGGAAGGAAAATTGCAGCAAATTGAATCGGAAGCATCAGGGTCTGACCAACCAGTCGTGGACACCCAGACCTCACAGAAACAAGTAATGAACATCTTAAAAAAGCAGAGATCAGATGGGGCGCCGGGACCTACCGTTCTGCCAAACGCCCTATTCAAAAAAGATCCACAATTCTGGTCCAAATACCTAGCCATACTGTTTGACAACATATTGGAATCCCACACCATCCCTGATTCCTGGCGAGGAAGTATATTGCACCCAATATTCAAATCAGGGGCTCGTGCAAATCCCTCAAACTACAGGCTAATAGCCCTCATAGACGTTGAGGCAAAAATCTACGCTGCAAACCTGCTTAAGGATCTAGAAGACTGGGTGGATAACATCAAACTGATTCACAACACACAGACAGGTTTTCGTGCCGGAATGGGCACCATAGCAAACATTTCCACCGTAACACTCCTGGCTAATCAATCCATCATAAACTCCAAAGTACGCTACACCTGTTTCGTGGACCTCAAGGCGGCCTTCGATAAGGTCCCTAGACAAGCATTGTGGGCAAAAATGGAATCCTGGGGCGCATCAAGAAATCTATTGAATGCAATCATAGACCTTTACTCGAAAACATGGGTTCAAATTAAATTAGGAGACGGACGAAGTCTAACAAACAAAATCACCACCACGAATGGTCTAAAACAGGGGTGCGTCTTGGCCCCCTGTTTATTTAATATATTCACAGCCGACCTAGATAACCACCGGGCGATCCTCCAAAACTGGGGAACGTGAGAACAGTAAGCTTGCAATATGCAGACGATATTGTGTTGCTCTGCCAAACTCCTAGGGACCTACAACGACTAATAAACAAGCTGAGAGAATACACAGACCTAAACCAACTTCAGATAAACTTTAAAAAAAACAAAGGTCATGTGTTTTTCTAGTCCACGGAAAAAAATACCAAAATTCATCTGGACGATTAACAGCAACAGTTTGGACCGCGAGGAGATATACAAGTACTTAGGATTGACTTTGGATAACCATCTTAACTACAAGCAACACCAAGAACATCGGAAAACTAAAGCTAAACAACTACTGTTTGCATTTAAAAGCCTGCAAAGAAAACTCAGTGTCAGCTCCACCACCCACTTAAAAGTCGTGGCATCAAAATTTCTACCTGCAATCACATACGGTTCCGAATTATTAAATGCAAAGGACGCAACATCCTTGAACATCGCCCAAATTAGCCTCTTCAAAAAACTATTCAATATCCCGCGCCATATCTCACAAGACCGGGTAAGACTAGAGTTTGGGCTAAAAAATCAGACCATGACAAGACAGGGAGCGCTGGTCAAATACTATTGGAGAATGCGTGCAGCAGAGGACGACTCCCTGGCACACTACTGCTGGCTGGAGGTCGAAAAGCAATCAAAACTGACTAATTTGGTTTATTCGTACCTAAGAAATCGATTGAGGCTTTAAAATTAGAGGAAGCATGGCAGACCATACCGTCCTATTCGGAGTTTAAACAATTGGTAAACAAAACAGTTAACCAAATGTCCCAAGACCAGGATAAAGCCACACTGTCCACAAAAACGAATGCATGGACGGTTCTGCAGACATATAAAAATCTAAAGCCCCAACCATACCTTTTGGAACACTTTGTAAACCGAATGAAACATCAATTAATTCTACTGAGACTGGGAGTGTATCCAACTAAAGATTTAACTCCCAAATGGAAATGCACATGGCCCTCAAAGGACTGTTGCCTTTGCGGACAAGGCGACGAATCTTGATAAAGATCAATTCAAAAATGGTCAGGCGATTTCAGTAGATGTTTCCTAAGTTAAATTTGCCCGGCGTAAAAACGCCTCTAATACCTTACGAAGTTATTCAATAAAGAGGCAGGCGCTGGAGACAGGAAGACAGGAAACAAGTTTATTCCGACGGAGTAGAACACATCAGATCAGACAACAAGGTATCGTCTCGAGGTGCTCTCTCAGCCTCTTTGAGACCTGGTCTTTTATACACTGGTTTAAGACATGTGAACGTTCTTTATTACAACAAGGACATTGTGAAGTATGAGAACGACATCCCCGGCACCCCCCAGTTCCGGCCCCTTCCAACACATGACAACAGTAGAGGCCCTTTCCCCTCATATGATTGGGAGGGGGCTATCACGCAGCTGAGCGTTCTGCCGATTCCTTTGGAATGTGTGCGTCTGATCGAATCTCAGGGGGTGGGGAGGTCATGATCAATAGTGGCTCCTTTCAGGAAAAGCGAGTGCATACAGTAGTGGGCAATAAACTGTATCCTCGGGCTAAAGGATGACCAGCGGTTCGTACAGGCAGTCGGGCTCAGAGGAAGGGGTCATCAAAGGAGGGGTATTCATGGACGGAAAGGAGGTGTTGGTCAGGCGCGGGGTGTGATTCCCTGAGACAGAGTCATGGGAGGGGAGGGTTCATGACTTGTGCATGTGAGTGCGGGGGCAGCCAGGGTGCACGGGGAAGGCTTGCAAGGTTCAGGGAAGTGTGCTGACGGGCGATCGTGAACAGGGAGACCATGGTACCTAAAATGGCTGTCGTGTATGCTCATACGTGAGTCTGCAAGATGGCGTAGATGATGTTCAGTACACGAACTAAAATTCCACAGTCCTCCCTTTATCATGTCTCGCCAGCTTGTCAGTTCGGATCAATCCCCATGAGACCACGCACCTCTATCTCGTATAGGGGACTCATGTGCTCAGTTTTAAAGTTCAAAGTCTTTGGGCACATACAGTTGGAAATGAGTGCACATAAAGGTGGTAAACATTGAATACCTAAGCAACACCCACACAGTATCATGATTGGTATCAATAAAAACGTGAACAATCTCCATCCCCAGTTCTTCAAAGTGTCCCAGAACCAGCCTCCAAGCGACCATCCTTCCTGCTCCTGGTGAACCTCCGAGGACAGTCTGTGGAGGTGTTCGATTGCTTTGTAGACTGAAGGTGAGTTATCTGGCACGTAGGTGCAACAGCTGGAGCCGATGATGCGGCATGCACCTCCATTGTCGGCCAGAACCACATCTAGAACAAGGCGGTTTTGAAGAGCCACCAGGCGGACTGCCTGAAGCTCAGCCGTGTTATTAGCAAGGATGCCAGCGGTGATGTTAATGGTTGTTTCTACTGCCTGAGTCAGGTGTCGGATAGCGCGGCTATTTGCCATTGGTCCCCACAGAGGAACAAGTCCCTTTGCTGCATCCAGGAACTGTGCTCCGGTGGAGTCGGCTTGTTCAACATCTCTGGCGCGCTTTTGCCGGTGGTGGTAGGCTGAAGCCACATACGTAGGAGGAAGAATGAAGGCGATGTAGCACGTACCCCTCCAGCCTTTTGGGAGCCAAGTGTAAGCTTTGGTGCCACAAACAAAGTACATATTCGGGGAAGCAACAAAGGAGGGGGGGTCAGCTGAGACCAATGTTTTGGTGATGCGACAAGAACTGTGACCCACCAGCTGCGTTCCTTGTCCTTCGTAGCAGCCGTTTGTTTCCGCAGGTGGGAGAAGGTGGGTCTGGCTGGATTGTGGAGCACTTGCATTTCGACCCTTTCTTTGGCAGGGATGTTCGTAAGGAAGGTTGAACCTGAAATTGCAGGACAAAAGGGAGCAGACGTCTTTCCTGTTTTGTTCAGCCAGAACCCATAGTAGAAGTGTGACACTGTTTGACCAGAAGCGGCGTTGTCCTTGTGGCTTTCCTGCATGAGGATCAACCAGGCGAGGCAGGAGCCGTGAACTGAGAAAGGAGAAGGGATGAAGGGGATGGAGTATCCGGTAGCATGTGGGAGCAACCCACAGATCCAGCAGTTCGTGGCATTTGCAGCAAGGTTGTGCTGGTGCAACAGTTGTACGAAGGAATTGTTCCAGAACTCCTTACGCCTTTCTCGGAGCTGAGGTGAAAGGGTGATCAGGTGGTGCTCTTTCATGGTGGTTGGCTGGACAGTGGTTGGCAACATCTGGTGAGCGGGTGTGCTTTCCTCCAAGATCCAGAAGGAAGTCATGAGGAGGAGGCAAAAGAGGAAGACAATGAAGAAAGCGATTGTCTTTGATTTGTGCAAATTATCAGTCTTTGGGTTCCTGTAGCGGGTATTTCCTGTTGCTTCCGACGTCTTCTTATCTGGCGCTTCCATCATCTTCTTATCTGGCGCTTCCATCATCTTCATCTTCAAGGTGCTCGGTAGTGGGCAGAACCACAGACTTTGTTTAGCTTCTCTCCGGGTAGCCCTTGGTTGCTTTGGGTCACCGTTCTGAGATTTTTAACTTAGTCAGTGGCCTACTTAGCCGAAGCTCCCTCCTTTCGACGCAGGAAATACCCTTCTCGGGAAGGCACAGTGGGATCAGAGTGTTTTGCAAGTTCAAGTGCCTCGGTATCAGGATAGCAGTTCAGTGATGGTCGGTCTTTGTTCAGGAGCTCTTCTTGGGTGCTGACGTTGTCTGTCGTGGCCAGGGTCGAGGAAACCTTCTTGCAGTGGTGTGCGTGCAGCCAGTTCTTCTTCCCCTCCACTCGAAGAGCCGTCCGAGTGGTGATCAGTACTTGCCAGGTGCCCGTCCACCGGGGTTCCAGACTCTTCGCTCGTTGAAAGTTCCGGACTAGGACGTAGTCTCCCGGTTGGATATTGTGACCGGGACCCCTGGAAGCATCGGGGATGGCCTGCTGCACCTGTTGATGAATGACAGACAACATTTTAGTTAATTTGTATAAATAATCTGACAGCAGGACGTCGGGGACGTCGTGAATGGAGGTCGGTTTGGGGGCAGTCCAGAGGTTCATAGGTCGCCCAAACACAACTTCGTAGGGGGTCAAGTGGTGCTTAGTGGGAGTGGAGCGCATCGATAGTAATGCCAGTGGAAGGGCATCTGGCCACTTAAGTCCTGTGGTGGCCACTATTTTTGACAGTTTCAGTTTCAGTGTAGCGTTGTGTCGTTCAACCAGGTCAGCAGATTGGGGGTGGAAGACTGCGTGGAACCTCTGTTTTACCCCCAACCCCTTCAGGATTAGTTGGATAACTTCAGCTATGAAGTGGGGGCCATTGTCGCTCCATAAAATTCGACAAAGGCCGAAACGAGGGAAAAACTCTTTCAGAAGTACTTTGGCAGTAGTCATGGCAGTGTTATCACGGGCCGGATAGGCTTCCACCCATTTGCTGAAGGCACATACAATGACCAATACGTACTTCAAGCCTTGGCACCTCTCCAGTTGGATGTAATCCATCTGGAGGACCTCAAAGTGGTGGTCGGGGATCCCAAACCCTCCCCGGGGTACCACAGTTCCTTTCCCGGGGTTGTGTTGTAGGCAGCTAAGGCACTGCTGGACTAGGCGTTTGGCCGAGTCAGGGATCTTGTTGTTGTGCCAGACTTTGGAAATGAGTTCAATCATGGGGGCAGAGCCTATGTGTGCAGGGGAGTGTGCCATTGTCAGTATGGGGATCAAATATGCATCAGGCAGCAACCATTTGTTCGTGTCTTTTGTCCGCCAGCAGCCTTCATCATCCCTTAGACCCACCCGCGCCCACTCAGTCAATTCGTGTGGTGTGCTGGCCGATTGGATGTCCCTGATCGTTTCCCTAGCGTCGGTCCATTTTTCTGCTTGTGACCTGGTCACATACATGCGTGTCGTTGTCCTATTCTCAGCTGTGGTTCGGGCAGTGATGTTGGCTAGTGCGTTTCCCTGTCCAACTAAATCTGTCACCTTCTTGTGTGCCTGGCATTTGATCACTGCTAATTGTTTGGGGAGAAGAACTGCTTCAATCAGGGCGCAGACTAAATCTCCGTGAAGGATGGGAGTACCGTGGGACGTCAGGAATCCCCTTTCCCTCCACAGGAGCCCAAAATGATGAACCACCCCGAAGGCGTACTGGCTGTCCGTGTAAATGTTTGCCGTGGTTCCTGCTGCTATGATGCATGCTCGTGCGAGGGCAATTAGTTCTGCTGCCTGTGCGGATCGTTGTGTGATGCGAGCTGTTTCAACTACTGTTCGAGCTGTCGTCACCGCATAGGCAGCAGAAGTGGTGCCGTCTGGGAGTTTGATACCAGAGCCATCTACCCATAGTTCTCCATCAGGATCTGTAAAAGCAATGTCTCGGAGGTCAATTCTACTCCTAGTCTGTTAGTCCGTGAGGGTCACACAGTCGTGTATAGGGGGCACATCGGGGTCATTTTCGGGCAAGGGTAACAGTGTAGCAGGATTCAATGTCGTGCATCTCTTCAGGGTGATGTGGGGTGCAAGTAGAGTCAATTCGTACCCTGTCAGTCGTGCACTAGTCAGGTGTTGAGTCTTGGTCTGGTTCAAAAGGGTGTCAACTGCATGGGGCACTAATACCGTGAGAGAGTTCGAAAGCACAATTCCCTCACTCTGGCGGATAGAGACAGCAGCAGCGGCTACTGCTCGAAGGCAGGCAGGTAGAGCTCTGGCGACTGGATCAAGAGTGGCAGAGAAGTAGGCACAAAGGCGTTGTTTGGCGCCGATGGGCTGAGTTAGAACAGACAATGCGCATCCCTCCCTTTCATGAGTGAAGAGGGAGAAGGGCTTGGAGTAATCTGGTGTTCCTAGAACGGGTGCCGAGCAAAGGGCATCCCGCAACTCCTTAAAGGATGCTTGGCATTCGGGAGTCCAAGGGAGTGGGAACGGAACATCTTTAGCCAACAGGGAAAGTAGGGGTTTTATAATGAGACTGAAATTTGGTAACCATTGTCGGCAGAAAGAAGTAAGGCCCACTAATGAACGGACTTGCTTCCGTGTTTTTGGAATGGGGGTGTCTAGGATGGTTTGGATTCGGTCGGGCGTAAGTTTCCTCCCTTCTTTGGACAGGAGATGGCCTAGGTATGTTACTTGGGGCTGGCAGAACTGCAGTTTCTTTTTGGAGACTTTGTGGCCATTCTCCGCAAGAAAGTGCAAGAGTTGGATAGTGGCTGTGATTGCAAGTGGAGTGGTGTCGGCCGCCAAAAGGATATCATCGACATATTGGATCAACACCACTCCATCTGGTAGCTGGACGGCGTCCAGCTGTCTTTTGAGGGCCTGGCTGTAAATGCTGGGACTTTCAGTGTAGCCCTGGGGAGCTCTACAAAATCGGTATGAACGGTTTTTTAAAGTGAAGCCGAAGAGATAACGGCTGTCTGGATGGATGGGGATAGAGAAAAATGCATTTTTAAGATCAATAACGGTGAAGGAGGTGGCAGTGGACGGGATAAGAGTCAGAATGGTGGCGATGTCTGAGACTACGGGGTACTGTGGCACCACCACTCTGTTGACTTCTCGCAGGTCGATGATGAAGCGGTACGCTTTCTCATCTCCCTCACCTTGCTTCTTAACAATGGGTAGGATAGGGCTATTGCAGACATTACTAACCACTTCCTCTACCACTCCTGCATCTACCAAGGACTGAATAATTGCTACCAATGCCTTCTCGCCTTCGGGCGATATCCGGTACTGTGGGAGTTTCGGGAGTATTGCATCTGGTCGAACAGTTATGTGTACAGGATCGATCATCATTCGTCCTACATCCGAGTCGTTTCTGGCCCATAGGTACAGGGGTAGGGTATCGAGCAAGGATAGGTCAGCATCTGCTATGGTGTACATATGTCGTGCGGGGTAGGGTCTGGACATGCTCGGGTTGTCGTACAGGATGACTCGGACTCCATCCGGGGAACACCTAATAGTAGCGCGGAAATGTTTCAGTAAATCAATACCCATAATGGCGTCAGGGGAGTTGGAGGAGAGCAGAAACGTGGTGTCAGTGGGATTGTTTCCTAGGTCAAAGGAGATAGGTACAGACAGGGGATTAGTGGAGGGCGTTCCATCGAAACCTATCGAGGTAATGTGTGAGCCAGACAAGGGTGCCCTTGGAATCAGTCGTTTTGATAATACACTACGTGTCGCTCCAGTGTCTACCAAAAATGGAGACTTTGTACCCAGGACCTTAGCAGTGACGTAAGGACCTTGCTGGTCAACACAGAGCTCGACTGGATCCCTCCCTTGCCCCTGACAGTCCTATGCAGAGTCGTGAGCATTGTTGCAGTCGGACTGTTGGCACTGATTCTGTCGGGGGCGGTCAAATGTGTTTGGTCTGCCAGGTCGGTCATTGGTGGTGTCGCGGGTCTGCCCTCGTCCCTGCCCTCCAGTTTTTGGGCCAGTTGTCATGTCCCTTGTCTCTTTATTTTTAATCATTTCCCGAAGGGCCAGGCATTGAGACTTCCAATGTCCAAATTCTTTGCAAAATGCACACTGGTTCTCATCGAGGTCGGTTCGTGGAGCGCCAGGTGTGGGGTTGCGGTCTCTAGGGGGCGAATTCCTAGGGGCATTCGACTGGTAGTTTCCCCTATACCGTTCCCTTCCTGTAGTCACTTCATGTAATTGAGCAATCATCACTCGTTCCTTTAAGTCCTTTTTCTTTTTCTCATTCGCCCTCTCGTTCTCGTTCTTTTGGTGTTCACAATACTGAGCCATCTGAAGGATAGCTGCAGGTTTGGAGGCTCCCCAACTACTCTCACTCGTCTATAACTTTTGGGAGACCTCTTGCGATAGCCCCTTTACGTAGTTTTGCACGAATAGGTGTTGTCCGGTTGCGGTGGTCATGTCTTGGCCACTGTAGTCGGAGAAAACCGTCTCAAATCGGGAGAAGTATTCTGATACGTCCTCCTGAGGTTTCTGGCGGCAAGCCGTGACTACCGACCAGTCTACCTTCTTTTCTGGGATCAACGTCTTTAGCTTCTGCACTATTTTGTCGGGGAGTTCCAGTATGTCTTTTACAGGTTTCTTTCCGGGCTCTCGCTGCCCATCTAGTTCAGTGAGTTGTTTCCAGGTGTGTCCGAACAGATCTGTGTGGTCGGCTTTCCGGATTTGCTTCCACACATCAGCCGGCAGACACAACCCGAAAAACAAATCAATGTCCGATAGAGTCATTATGGTTGAGCCCAAGGCTGTGCCTAGTTCGGTATAAAATGCTGTAGGGTTCTTTCTTAAATCGGGCAGGGTTTGCCTAAAAGTTAAAATATCTTGCCGATCCCATGGTTGGTAGACCCAGTTGTACACAACCCTCCCTTTTGCATCTGCGTGGTTGATATCATCGTTTGTTCCCTGACCTCTTGGGGGAACCCAGTAGGGGTGGCTTCTCTGATAGGCATCATAGTGTTGGCTGCTTCTAATGAGGGCTCAATCGTCTCAGGGACTGTGATCTTGACCTCTGGTTTCAGTTCCGCGAGGTGGCGGAAGACCTCAAGCGTTTGCATGAAGAGGTCCGTCACATCGCTCTCAGTCCCATCTCCAACATCGACCCTTCTATATAGAGTTGTCAGTTTTGCAGGACCCTTATTCTGGTACCTATCCTCATATGCGTTCAGGGTGTGGTAGCTGAACCGTAAAATGAAATGCCGTCTGTGACTACCGGCATGTGAATTATGCATATTCATCGTATATTCTTCGCTCTCCTTCCGTTCTACCAGGGTCTTTGCTATCTGGTCGATTCCATCCCGCTCATCTTTGCTCAACCTATTTGGTCTGGCTGTTAGCTGTTTGCCAGTCTCGAGTTCATCTGGTGTTGTTACCAATGCGGCTGGTTCGAAGGCCGTAAGAGCCGGGGCACTAGCGCTAGGGTCACCCACGCCTGCACTTTGAACTGGTGAGTGTTGTGCTAGAGGTTGGCAGGGAGCATATGGAGGAGGCATGTAGATAATTGGAGGACCGAGCAGTAACTCGTCATTTGCCCGCTGTTTGGAGGGCATCTCCGGGTAGAGCGTAGGGGTGGTCCTGACAGGGCATCGGCCTGCCAGTCCTGATTCTTGTGTTTGTTTAACTTCCTCTCTTCTTCTTATTTCTTCATTTAGTTCTTTTGCGGCCAGATGGGCTGCTTTTCGTAATTCTTTCACTATTTTTGCTTCTTCTCTTTTCCTTCGCTGTTCTGCTTCTTTGCGCCACATGCCAATACTATCGAGCATAGTGGGCGTTGCCTTGTTTATTTTTACAGCTGCTTCTAGTGTTTTTATTTTATTTTCATCAAAAGATCCTATCAGTGGCCACTGACTTTCAGGGTCCTTTTTTGTATATTTATGCCATAACTTACTATAAGCTATAGCGACTAGTCCTTGCTTAGTAAACATGTCCTTATTAGGGGTGCCTTCCAGTGGAGCTGGATGGTTCATCTCTAATAAGCGGTCCGGGTTGACCCAACTATTAACCAATGGGGAGAAGATAGGCATGACGGATTACAATGGGGGGCAAAAGCCTGCACTACCTATCTTTTCACTACTTGCAAAGATTGGACAGAATATTCTATTCTACGCTATTTGCAAATAGAGAATACCTCCAAAAAGAACCAATTCCAAACAGTCAATGTTTGGACAAACAATCAATCAATGAGGAGTGAAATAGGCACGACAGGTTAAAAGCTTGCGTTACCTACCCTTCACTATCGGCAAAGGGAGAGAGAATATTCCTATTCTTCCCCGTTTGCAGGCAGAGAAGATCCTTAAGAGAACCAACTTCGAACAATTCAATGCTCGATTCAAACAATCAATCAATGGGGAGAAAAATAGGCACGGCAGATTACAATGGGGGACAAAAGTCCGCGTTACCTATCCTTCACTATCTGCAAAGACTAAACAGAGTATGGCGACTCTGTGCTTGTTTGCAAATAGAGAATCTCCCAGAAACAGTCAATAAGTAATACTAGTATTTTCAAACAATCAATCAATCAATTTCACAATTTGTCGTGTATCACAACCTTACCCGGACCGCATGGACAGTTTCTCGTCTTCCGCTTCCAGTGCCCGATCGTCCTCTACTCTCTGTTGCTATCGCGGCACTCCTGGTGGTTCCCAGTCAGGACCGTAGATCACTCGGGAGAGGTCTGCTCGGAATCAGTGAAGTTCAGATGATCGGCTGTCAGACGAGGGTCTATCGGAGAGGAGCTCTCCCGATCGTTGCAGTCGTTCACTCTGTCGTCGGGACCTCTCCCACTGGATCCACGTGTCGCTGATGGGCCCCGCGTTTGGGACACCAATTGATAAAGATCAATTCAAAAATGGTCAGGCGATTTCAGTAGATGTTTCCTAAGTTAAATTTGCCCGGCGTAAAAACGCCTCTAATACCTTACGAAGTTATTCAATAAAGAGGCAGGCGCTGGAGACAGGAAGACAGGAAACAAGTTTATTCCGACGGAGTAGAACACATCAGATCAGACAACAAGGTATCGTCTCGAGGTGCTCTCTCAGCCTCTTTGAGACCTGGTCTTTTATACACTGGTTTAAGACATGTGAACGTTTTTTATTACAACAAGGACATTGTGAAGTATGAGAACGACATCCCCGGCACCCCCCAGTTCCGGCCCCTTCCAACACATGACAACAGTAGAGGCCCTTTCCCCTCATATGATTGGGAGGGGGCTATCACGCAGCTGAGTGTTCTGCCGATTCCTTTGGAATGTGTGCGCCTGATCGAATCTCAGGGGGTGGGGAGGTCATGATCAATAGTGGCTCCTTTCAGGAAAAGCGAGTGCATACAGTAGTGGGCAATAAACTGTATCCTCGGGCTAAAGGATGACCAGAGGTTCGTACAGGCAGTCGGGCTCAGAGGAAGGGGTCATCAAAGGAGGGGTATTCATGGACGGAAAGGAGGTGTTGGTCAGGCGCGGGGTGTGATTCCCTGAGACAGAGTCATGGGAGGGGAGGGTTCATGACTTGTGCATGTGAGTGCGGGGGCAGCCAGGGTGCGCGGGGAAGGCTTGCAAGGTTCAGGGAAGTGTGCTGACGGGCGATCGTGAACAGGGAGACCATGGTACCTAAAATGGCTGTCGTGTATGCTCATACGTGAGTCTGCAAGATGGCGTAGATGATGTTCAGTACACGAACTAAAATTCCACAATCTGTGCTCCATCTACTCTGTATTTGTCCAGCATTGTTATCTGAACGGAAAAGATTGCTGCGGCCGCTATTGATAAAAGAACAGATAAGGACATGCAGATTAGCAGTAATAAAATGTTTAGGTGGGTCAACAGTGCAATGTAAATCATTAAAGCTCTTAAGACTAGCTGCAAAAGTGCTAGAAAAGAAAGACACAGAACTGGACACAGTAAATGTATAGACTTTTTTCAAAGAAAAGATAAGCACAAGAATTCAATTCATTAAGCTAGAACAATTTAATAAGACTAAAAGGCAGTAACTGTACCTTCGCTTCCTTTGTTTTATGGATCAAAAAGTTTAAAATGAAAAGTTTACTAATTAACCAGTATTTGTATATGAATTTTAAAGTGCTCATGTGTTTTTAGCGGTTAACCCGCTCTTTGTATGATTTAAACCAAATCAAATAAAGTATTTTTTTACAGTTTTTTTACAGTGTTATTTCCCTCAACTACATACCTAAGGGGACTATTTTTTGCTTTTGTATGGAGCACTTCTTGGAAGTGCATATATTTCCTTTATCTTTCCCCTGTGCCCCCCAGTGAGTTCTATTTTACTTTCACCATCCCCGCCCCGATACTCCGGCCACCCGTCATGATCCCTATAGTGTGGATCACATGCTCTTTCATCTATTCAAAGCTGTCATCCTGCCTCCCTCAAGCTTCTCATTCCACATTACTTTTTCTTTTTTTTCAAATCATTCGATTTGTTTACCAGTTCACTTTTTTTTTTTTGGATTGGCCAGATTTGCTTAATGTTTTTGAATTTTTTTTTATTTACCGGTATAACATGGTTGTCTGCTATTTTAGATGGGTAAATCAAAAAAAGCGGCCTGCATTTTTTTGCAAGATCATTCACATGTCATATTGCATGCATGCACACAGGTGGCCATCTTGAAAGGATATTCTTCATTCTGAAACCCATTTCAAGATTTCTAGCCATGGGTGTACATGACTCTTGACGCATGTGCATGCATGCATATGAAAAACAACAACTGGCAAAACCAATATTTCAGCATTCTAGAGAAACAGCCAGTTGGCTTTGCCAATGTGGGTATAGATCGTACAGATGATTTGTGACTAACCTATTTTATCAAGCCATTTAGGCCACTGTCAATATTACCTGAACTACTTTAAAGGTTTGAAATTTACCATGTGTTTCAAGTACATAAAAGAAATCTGTATCATTGCTCGGCCAATTACATTTATCAGAGCATTTAAGTTAATATGAATAATTGTGAAAAAACATTCAAGTAGAGACAAAGAAAGTCCATACTCACTTTGAAATCATAGAAGTTGTGTAATCCTTTCCTGAGATGGCCATCAAATTGAAACTCCACAAGATAGGCACAAATGAATCAGGTACTGGTGGGGAGGGGGTAATTGAGAAAAAGAATGGGTGGCTTAGTAATGTAGTGCCGTGGTGAACATGTAGTATGATTTCTGTCACTTGGCTCTATCTCCTAAAACTACTGAAGACACTCAAGGGGTGACTGATAAATCAAAACAACAAATCTTCTAAATGTGTGCTTGTTTCAAATGACAAAATGTCCTTTTAATTCCCAGAGGAAAAGTGCTCCCCAGACATAAAATAATTCTTATCAATTAACTAAACTGACAAGGTTGATGACAAGCCAAATGACGAATGAAAACGGGTGTAGGGAAATGCCACTGAGCACAAGAGGAAGGGAGTTTCTAGTGTAGAAATATATGCTTATAACTGCAGTTCCCTGCTGCCAAGTTTTAAAGCATCATAAAAGGCATCTTTAAGTACCACCACAATCTCTGAGTGATAGCAGGTGTTGAACATTGTAGTGATTAAAAGAACCAGTGGCTGTCACTGTCTATGGTAAAGGTTGTACCTGGAAGCCAACTTTTAACAAGATTTGGTATCAGTTTAGTAATCACTGCTAAACAAATGGGGTTGTGGTTGACAAAGCAGTTGGAACTGACTCTGGGATTTTGGTGTGTCCTTGGTAGAAATGGTGAGGTTCTGTAGCTGTTCTATTTTATATCCTGCAGCCCATTTGGTCACGCTGCTGCAAGAAAGAATGAGCTGTAACAACCTTAAAAATATCCCACATATTTTTTTCCAAGACTGCTCAAGTGTTTATGGTGATAGTTTTTGATTATTTGACTTTCATGAATTCCACCTAGAAAGGAATAACTAAAAGTGAATCTCACAGATTCTAGCTTTTCCAAGACACATTATGGTCAGAAGCTTCTCTAAGGCAGAGGAAAGAAAACAAAACTAAATGAAGTGTGTCAGATTAGAAGAGGGTACAGAACTGAAAATATGAATGCATGCTCATTATGTCACAGATGTTACACATGCAATAGTTACCGGTGTGCCCACATTTGGCGAAGAAACAACAAAGAGATCCAGGGTGAGTGAGCTATAACAATGGCGTGAAAAGTATCAGAGTTCTAACATATATGTATAAACCATAAGGATGTTGCCCGAATCTATGAGATATATATAGTGATTTTGCCCAGTATCTCACTAGAGTATATGTGCATCCTTGGTTGCTAACCATGAGGACTATGTTAGGAGCCATGAATACAAAGAGTACAGATAGTAAACAACTTCAGGAGCTAGTGAGTCTGATCATAAATACAAATAAACAGATTAGTATTCCATGGGAGGTAAATGTGATGCATACAACAGAAGCTTGAACATTCAAAATGACAATGCACCATATAAAAATATAAATACCAATATATTTTGTCAGTGATGCAGTGATAGCTGTTAATTATAGACATCACTTGAGCATGATAAATGCTTTTCTTCACCAAATCCAAATCGTCAAACTTGGACATGATGAAGGCAGCAGATATTTATCAAGAGGCCATCTTAGATGTTATTTAAATTATGTGTGTTTGTGAGATGCTGCCATGTGTGTTGTGAGATGTACACATGTGTGTGACATGTGGTACTCTAGCCAGGAAAGGTCAGAAAGTTAGTGCACCATTCTTGAGGATGGATTTCACAGCCATTCTCTTCCAAAATGCATCTCCAATCCAATTGCGAAAATGAACACATTCACAGTGTTCATGGAATCCTGAGAACATAGGAATAAATGCTTGTTTAGAGATAGTGAATGTCTTAAGACTAAGGCTGGGTGAAGGTCGTGGAGTTGCGCTAGGCGGAAATCCAAGAAGTGACAAAAAAAACTCCGCCAAGCTATGCAGAGTTCCATGAGCGGCGGGGTGGGTTACCTTATGACGTTCACACTGATCTTTAGTGCCGAGTTTTTGTTCTGTGCTGTAAAATCAGCGAAAACACCATCTCACACAGTGCAAGAGGGCGCTGTTTCTTTCTGCCGTTCGAGTAGAAGTTCGATTCGAGCGGCAGCTTCCTTATCGTGAATGGAATGTTTCTCAATGCGAGCGGTAGCGACCATCCTCGACCGCCTGGGTTAAGAAATATCGCTAGGAAGTGCTCTAGCATTGGATTTCCCTCGCTCACGCTCTCCAACTTACCATTCGCGAGCGAGGAAAAGCTCCACTCCAGTTTTCAGAACTCTGTGAGCTCCACGAAGCACAGATTGCAAAAAAACTCTGCAAACTCCGCAAACGGAGCAAAGTTCATTCCCCAGGCTTACTTGAGACACTTGTGTACGATTACTTGCCAGATTATTGTGAAAATTAAACTTAATTTAGTCAATGTAAGAACTTTGTTGACATGCAGAAGGTTTAATGCATACCATGTATCCATAGTTTGAGTAATAACTACATTTCAAATCTTAAGACACACATTTTTTTCAATTTAATGTCGCCACAATTAGATATAATACCATCTGAATTTAAAACTTGGAATTGTAAACTTAGGTAAAATGGTGTTTCTGTGTGTATATTTCCTGTGAAGGTTGGAATGTTTTTGTGCCAAATCTGTGCATGGACTCTCTGAAATCTGTGAACTTCTCAACTTGCCTTGTAATATGTATTCTTCTTTGTCTTTTTGTTGTACGTGCCACTGAGAATTAGTAAATATTCTAGGCCTGATTTACAGATAGTGTACAGGGTACTCTGCCACAATCATCTCTGCTCTAGTTAGAAATGGGTGGACTGTCAGGTTTCTGACGACATTCTAAACCGAAGTACAATTATAAAGCTACTCAAAACCTTGCCAGCTCTAAGCCATATAACATCCAGCGATTTGGTAAGAATAGAATTCAAATCTATAACTAGCCAAACAGGAGTTCAAAAAACAATAGCCACTTGGAAAAATTACTCAGTCGTTGAACAGATCCTGAGGCACGAGGAAGTATTTGCACAATGGGGCATAGAACTAAAAGAGGTGGAACCTCTCCATTACCCGAGTCCCCTACAACCCCCCCACCGTATAGAGGGTATCCTAAAAGGAGCAAAAGGCCCTGAGACATACAAACAAATAAAGGATGATGTCACATTCACAAGACAAATCACAATTACAATCTCACACCCAGATAAAATTCAACAAGAGGTCAATCAACATCGGAGAACATTAAGTACACAACAAGGAGCTGCATGAACAAAATCCCAAACTAAATCAAACACAGCGCCGGACATCAACATCTGTTCCTGGAACGTGAATGGTTTGGCATCTAAAATAGGGGAAATAGATTTTGCTGACTTTATTTTACAGTACGATATACTGCTGCTGCAAGAAACCTGGCAGACAACATATACGCTGATTATAGGCTATAAACAACATTTAAACCCAGGCAAAAAGGAGTCAAAACTCGGAAGAGCAAAGGGTGGTTTATCAATATATATTGTCACAGAAATCCGATGGGAAAAAGAAAATATCGACTTAGACTCAAGCTGGATGCAATGCATTAAATTCGAAGTTAATATTGCTTGCACATTGATAATAATGAACATCTACATTAACCCAGCCCATAAGCATATGGGAAGACACATGCAACAATTGGCCGCCACCATCAAAACTCTAAAAGCAACACACCTTCACGCCAACATAATATTGTCCGGTGACTTCAACATGAACTTGATGCAAGCTCAAGAGAAAAATCTATCAAATGGAATAACCGTCAGGAGTAACAATACAACAAGACGTGACACATTGGACAAGAAATGCGCTGCACTGCTAAACAAACAAGCATTATACCCTTTAAACGGTCGAGGCCCGCAAGATAGCCCGGCAGTATTCACAAGAGTGACGGGAAAATCAGGTGCAACCATTGACTACACTTTAGCAGACCCAGATCTATTCCCCAGCATTATAAACTTTAATATAATAGAAAGAACAGAAAGTGATCACTATCCCCAATCATTCACATTAACCAACTTCAGGGAAAAGTCTCTTCCATCAAGTGCACTGACGCATTTTACTCAATTGTACAATTTAAATCGGTTATCATGGAATGAAAACACTGTAGATAAAATCATGGAGTCCTGTACAGACTTCCTGACTACTACAGGAGCAAAAGCATTGGAGATAGAGGCTTGGGAGTGTTTAGTTAACAGCTTGCACAGTAAGTTTATACATAGCTCCAAAAACCAAAAAGTGGCCCGGATCAGCGTGTCAGAATGGTACACCAAAGTACTAAGGACACAGAAACAAAAACTAAACAAAGCATTGAGACAACTGCGAACCCAAGGCCAACAACCTTCCCGGGAGGCCTTGACAATAATCAAACAAATGAAAAGCAACCTAAAAAAAGAGATTCGGGGCACTAAACGTAAATACAACGAGCAGCTCTGGACAAAAATGCTCTATGTAAGTCGACAAAAAAACTCCAAGCAATTCTGGGCCCAGATTAACGTTTTATCACATAGAAGCTACTTACAATTCACAGACAGTATCCAGAGTTATATCTGAAAACGAAACAGGGAAGGCGATACAAACATACTAAAATACCATCAGTGAAATTACAACAAAAGAGCAGAGGATGCTAGAAACACTGAAATGAACCCCGCAGGCACTAAACCATACGACCAGCAACTCGCACCGGAAAAACCATAGCAACTCACAAAATAAAAAGGAAGGAAAATTGCGGCAAATTGAATCGGAAGCATCAGGGTCTGACCAACCAGTCGTGGACACCCAGACCTCACAAAAACAAGTAATGAACATCTTAAAAAAGCAGAGATCAGATGGGGCGCCGGGACCTACCGTTCTGCCAAACGCCCTATTCAAAAAAGATCCACAATTCTGGTCCAAATACCTAGCCATACTGTTTGACAACATATTGGAATCCCACACCATCCCTGATTCCTGGCGAGGAAGTATATTGCACCCAATATTCAAATCAGCGGCTCGCGCAAATCCCTCAAACTACAGGCTAATAGCCCTCATAGACGTTGAGGCAAAAATCTACGCTGCAAACCTGCTTAAGGATCTAGAAGACTGGGTGGATAACATCAAACTGATTCACAACACACAGACAGGTTTTCGTGCCGGAATGGGCACCATAGCAAACATTTCCGCCGTAACACTCCTGGCTAATCAATCCATCATAAACTCCAAAGTACGCTACACCTGTTTCGTGGACCTCAAGGCGGCCTTCGATAAGGTCCCTAGACAAGCATTGTGGGCAAAAATGGAATCCTGGGGCGCATCAAGAAATCTATTGAATGCAATCATAGACCTTTACTCGAAAACATGGGTTCAAATTAAATTAGGAGACGGACGAAGTCTAACAAACTAAATCACCACCACGAATGGTCTAAAACAGGGGTGCGTCTTGGCCCCCTGTTTATTTAATATATTGACAGCCGACCTAGATAACCACCGGGCGATCCTCCAAAACTGGGGAACGTGAGAACAGTAAGCTTGCAATATGCAGACGATATTGTGTTGCTCTCCCAAACTCCTAGGGGCCTACAACGACTAATAAACAAGCTGAGAGAATACACAGACCTAAACCAACTTCAGATAAACTTTAAAAAAACAAAGGTCATGTGTTTTTCTAGTCCACGGAAAAAAAAATACCAAAATTCATCTGGACGATTAACAGCAACAGTTTGGACCGCGAGGAGATATACAAGTACTTAGGATTGACTTTGGATAACCATCTTAACTACAAGCAACACCAAGAACATCGGAAAACTAAAGCTAAACAACTACTGTTTGCATTTAAAAGCCTGCAAAGAAAACTCAGTGTCAGCTCCACCACCCACTTATTAAAAGTCGTGGCATCAAAATTTCTACCTGCAATCACATATTGTTCCGAATTATTAAATGCAAAGGACGCAACATCCTTGAACATCGCCCAAATTAGCCTCTTCAAAAAACTATTCAATATCCCGCGCCATATCTCACAAGACCGGATAAGACTAGAGTTTGGGCTCAAAAATCAGACCATGACAAGACAGGGAGCGCTGGTCAAATACTATTGGAGAATGCGTGCAGCAGAGGACGACTCACTGGCACACTACTGCTGGCTGGAGGTCGAAAAGCAATCAAAACTGACTAATTCGGTTTATTCGTACCTAAGAAATCGATTGAGGCTTTAAAATTAGAGGAAGCATGGCAGACCATACCGTCCTATTCGGAGTTTAAACAATTGGTAAACAAAACAGTTAACCAAATGTCCCAAGACCAGGATAAAGCCACGCTGTCCACAAAAACGAATGCATGGACGGTTCTGCCGACATATAAAAATCTAAAGCCCCAACCATACCTTTTGGAACACTTTGTAAACCGAATGAAACATCAATTAATTCTACTGAGACTGGGAGTGTATCCAACTAAAGATTTAACTCCCAAATGGAAATGCACATGGCCCTCAAAGGACTGTTGCCTTTGCGGACAAGGCGACAAAGCTGTGCTCCATCTACTCTGTATTTGTCCAGCATTGTTATCTGAACGGAAAAGATTGCTGCGGCCGCTATTGATAAAAGAACAGATAAGGACATGCAGATTAGCAGTAATAAAATGTTTAGGTGGGTCAACAGTGCAATGTAAATCATTAAAGCTCTTAAGACTAGCTGCAAAAGCGCTAGAAAAGAAAGACACAGAACTGGACACAGTAAATGTATAGACTTTTTTCAAAGAAAAGATAAGCACAAGAATTCAATTCATTAAGCTAGAACAATTTAATAAGACTAAAAGGCACTGACTGTACCTTCGCTTCCTTTGTTTTATGGATCAAAAAGTTTAAAATGAAAAGTTTACTAATTAACCAGTATTTGTATATGAATTTTAAAGTGCTCATGTGTTTTTAGCGGTTAACCCGCTCTTTGTATGATTTAAACCAAATCAAATAAAGTATTTTTTTACAGTTTTTTTACAGTGTTATTTCCCTCAACTACATACCTAAGGGGACTATTTTTTGCTTTTGTATGGAGCACTTCTTGGAAGTGCATATATTTCCTTTATCTTTCCCCTGTGCCCCCCAGTGAGTTCTATTTTACTTTCTCCATCCCCGCCCCGATACTCCGGCCACCCGTCATGATCCCTATAGTGTGGATCACATGCTCTTTCATCTATTCAAAGCTGTCATCCTGCCTCCCTCAAGCTTCTCATTCCACATTACTTTTTCTTTTTTTTTTTAAATCATTCGATTTGTTTACCAGTTCACTTTTTTTTTTTTTGGATTGGCCAGATTTGCTTAATGTTTTTGAATTTTTTTTTATTTACCGGTATAACATGGTTGTCTGCTATTTTAGATGGGTAAATCAAAAAAAGCGGCCTGCATTTTTTTGCAAGATCATTCACATGTCATATTACATGCATGCACACAGGTGGCCATCTTGAAAGGATATTCTTCATTCTGAAACCCATTTCAAGATTTCTAGCCATGGGTGTACATGAGTCTTGACGCATGTGCATGCATGCATATGAAAAACAACAACTGGCAAAGCCAATATTTCAGCATTCTAGAGAAACAGCCAGTTGGCTTTGCCAATGTGGGTATAGATCGTACAGGTGATTTGTGACTAACCTATTTTATCAAGCCATTTAGGCCACTGTCAATATTACCTGAAGTACTTTAAAGGTTTGAAATTTACCATGTGTTTCAAGTACATAAAAGAAATCTGTATCATTGCTCGGCCAATTACATTTATCAGAGCATTTAAGTTAATATGAATAATTGTGAAAAACATTCAAGTAGAGACAAAGAAAGTCCATACTCACTTTGAAATCATAGAAGTTGTGTAATCCTTCCCTGAGATGGCCATCAAATTGAAACTCCACAAGATAGGCACAAATGAATCAGGTACTGGCAGGGAGGGAGTAATTGAGAAAGAGAATGGGTGGCTTAGTAATGTAGTGCCGTGGTAAACATGAAGTATGATTTCTGTCACTTGGCTCTATCTTCTAAAATTACTGAAGACACTCAAGGGGTGACTGATAAATCAAAACAACAAATCTGCAAAATGTGTGCTTGTTTCAAATGACAAAATGTCCTTTTAATTCCCAGAGGAAAAGTGCTCCCCAGACATAAAATAATTCTTATCAATTAACTAAACTGTCAAAGTTGATGACAAGCCAAATGACGAATGAAAACGGGTGTAGGGAAATGCCACTGAGCACAAGAGGAAGGGAGTTTGTAGTGTAGAAATATATGCTTATAACTGCAGTTCCCTGCTGCCAAGTTTTAAAGCATCATAAAAGGCATCTTTAAGTACCACCACAATCTCTGAGTGATAGCAGGTGTTGAACATTGTAGTGATTAAAAGAACCAGTGGCTGTCACTGTCTATGGTAAAGGTTGTACCTGGAAGCCAACTTTTAACAAGATTTGGTATCAGTTTAGTAATCACTGCTAAACAAATGGGGTTGTGGTTGACAAAGCAGTTGGAACTGACTCTGGGGTTTTGGTGTGTCCTTGGTAGAAATGGTGAGGTTCTGTAGCTGTTCTATTTTGTATCCTGCAGCCCATTTGGTTACGCTGCTGCAAGAAAGAATGAGCTGTAACAACCTTAAAAATATCCCACATATTTTTTTCCAAGACTGCTCAAGTGTTTATGGTGATAGTTTTTGATTATTTGACTTTCATGAATTCCACCTAGAAAGGAATAACTAAAAGTGAATCTCACAGATTCTAGCTTTTCCAAGACACATTATTGTCAGAAGCTTCTCTAAGGCAGAGGAAAGAAAACAAAACTAAATGAAGTGTGTCAGATTAGAAGAGGGTACAGAACTGAAAATATGAATGCATGCTCATTATGTCACAGATGTTACACATGCAATAGTTACCGGTGTGCCCACATTTGGCGAAGAAACAACAAAGAGATCCAGGGTGAGTGAGCTATAACAATGGCGTGAAAAGTATCAGAGTTCTAACATATATGTATAAACCATAAGGATGTTGCCCGAATCTATGAGATATATATAGTGATTTTGCCCAGTATCTCACTAGAGTATATGTGCATCCTTGGTTGCTAACCATGAGGACTATGTTAGGAGCCATGAATACAAAGAGTACAGATAGTATACAACTTCAGGAGCTAGTGAGTCTGATCATAAATACAAATAAACAGATTAGTATTCCATGGGAGGTAAATGTGATGCATACAACAGAAGCTTGAACATTCAAAATGACAATGCACCATATAAAAATATAAATACCAATATATTTTGTCAGTGATGCAGTGATAGCTGTTAATTATAGACATCACTTGAGCATGATAAATGCTTTTCTTCACCAAAGCCAAATCGTCAAACTTGGACATGATGAAGGCAGCAGATATTTATCTAGAGGCCATCTTAGATGTTATTTAAATTATGTGTGTTTGTGAGATGCTGCCATGTGTGTTGTGAGATGTACACATGTGTGTGACATGTGGTACTCTAGCCAGGAAAGGTCATAAAGTTATTGCACCATTCTTGAGGATGGATTTCACAGCCATTCTCTTCCAAAATGCATCTCCAATCCAATTGCGAAAATGAACACATTCACAGTGTTCATGGAATCCTGAGAACATAAGAATAAATGCTTGTTTAGAGATAGTGAATGTCTTAAGACTAAGGCTGGGCGAAGGTCGTGGAGTTGCGCTAGGCGGAAATCCAAGAAGTGACAAAAAAAACTCCGCCAAGCTATGCAGAGTTCCATAAGCGGCGGGGTGGGTTACCTTATGACGTTCACACTGATCTTTAGTGCCGAGTTTTTGTTCTGTGCTGTAAAATCCGAGAAAACACCATCCCACACAGTGCAAGAGGGCGCTGTTTCTTTCTGCCGTTCGAGTAGAAGTTCGATTCGAGCGGCAGCTTCCTTATCGTGAATGGAATGTTTCTCAATGCGAGCGGTAGCGACCATCCTCGACCGCCTGGGTTGAGAAATATCGCTAGCAAGTGCTCTAGCATTGGATTTCCCTCGCTCACGCTCTCCAACTTCCCATTCGCGAGCGAGGAAAAGCTCCACTCCAGTTTTCAGAACTCTGTGAGCTCCACGAAGCACAGATTGCAAAAAAACTCTGCAAACTCTGCAAACGGAGCAAAGTTCATTCCCCAGGCTTACTTGAGACACTTGTGTACGATTACTTGCCAGATTATTGTGAAAATTAAACTTAATTTAGTCAATGTAAGAACTTTGTTGACATGCAGAAGGTTTAATGCATACCATGTATCCATAGTTTGAGTAATAACTACATTTCAAATCTTAAGACACACATTTTTTTCAATTTAATGTCGCCACAATTAGATATAATACCATCTGAATTTAAAACTTGGAATTGTAAACTTAGGTAAAATGGTGTTTCTGTGTGTATATTTCCTGTGAAGGTTGGAATGTTTTTGTGCCAAATCTGTGCATGGACTCTCTGAAATCTGTGAACTTCTCAACTTGCCTTGTAATATGTATTCTTCTTTGTCTTTTTGTTGTACGTGCCACTGAGAATTAGTACATATTCTAGGCCTGATTTGCAGATAGTGTACAGGGTACTCTGCCACAATCATCTCTGCTCTAGTTAGAAATGGGTGGACTGTCAGGTTTCTGACGACATTCTAAACCGAAGTACAATTATAAAGCTACTCAAAACCTTGCCAGCTCTAAGCCATATAACATCCAGCGATTTGGTAAGAATAGAATTCAAATCTATAACTAGCCAAACAGGAGTTCAAAAAACAATAGCCACTTGGAAAAATTACTCAGTCGTTGAACAGATCCTGAGGCACAAGGAGGTATTTGCACAATGGGGCATAGAACTAAAAGAGGTGGAACCTCTCCATTACCCGAGTCCCCTACAACCCCCCCACCGTATAGAGGGTATCCTAAAAGGAGCAAAAGGCCCTGAGACATACGAACAAATAAAGGATGATGCCACATTCACAAGACAAATCACAATTACAATCTCACACCCAGATAAAATTCAACAAGAGGTCAATCAACATCGGAGAACATTAAGTACACAACAAGGAGCTGCATGAACAAAATCCCAAACTAAATCAAACACAGCGCCGGACATCAACATCTGTTCCTGGAACGTGAATGGTTTGGCATCTAAAATAGGGGAAATAGATTTCGCTGACTTTATTTTACGGTACGATATACTGCTGCTGCAAGAAACCTGGCAGACAACATATACGCTGATTATAGGCTATAAACAACATTTAAACCCAGGCAAAAAGGAGTCAACACACGGAAGAGCAAAGGGTGGTTTATCAATATATATTGTCACAGAAATCCGATGGGAAAAAGAAAATATCGACTTAGACTCAAGCTGGATGCAATGCATTAAATTCGAAGTTAATATTGCTTGCACATTGATAATAATGAACATCTACATTAACCCAGCCCATAAGCATATGGGAAGACACATGCAACAATTGTCCGCCACCATCAAAACTCTAAAAGCAACACACCTTCACGCCAACATAATATTGTCCGGTGACTTCAACATGAACTTGATGCAAGCTCAAGAGAAAAATCTATCAAATGGAATAACCGTCAGGAGTAACAATACAACAAGACGCGACACATTGGACAAGAAATGCGCTGCACTGCTAAACAAACAAGCATTATACACTTTAAACGGTCGAGGCCCGCAAGATAGCCCGGCAGTATTCACAAGAGTGACGGGAAAATCAGGTGCAACCATTGACTACACTTTAGCAGACCCAGATCTATTCCCCAGCATTATAAACTTTAATATAATAGAAAGAACAGAAAGTGATCACTATCCCCAATCATTCACATTAACCAACTTCAGGGAAAAGTCTCTTCCATCAAGTGCACTGACGCATTTTACTCAATTGTACAATTTAAATCGGTTATCATGGAATGAAAACACTGTAGATAAAATCATGGAGTCCTGTACAGACTTCCTGACTACTACAGGAGCAAAAGCATTGGGGATAGAGGCTTGGGAGTGTTTAGTTAACAGCTTGCACAGTAAGTTTATACATAGCTCCAAAAACCAAAAAGTGGCCCGGATCAGCGTGTCAGAATGGTACACCAAAGCACTAAGGACACAGAAACAAAAACTAAACAAAGCATTGAGACAACTGCGAACCCAAGGCCAACAACAGGCCTTAACAATAATCAAACAAATGAAAAGCAACCTAAAAAAAGAGATTCGGGGCACTAAACGTAAATACAACGAGCAGCTCTGGACAAAAATGCTCTATGTAAGTCGACAAAAAAACTCCAAGCAATTCTGGGCCCAGATTAACGTTTTATCACATAGAAGCTACTTACAATTCACAGACAGTATCCAGAGTTATATCTGAAAACAAAACAGGGAAGGCGATACAAACATACTAAAATACCATCAGTGAAATTACAACAAAAGAGCAGAGGACGCTCGAAACACTGAAACGAACCCCGCAGGCACCAAACCATACGACCAGCAACTCGCACCGGAAAAACCATAGCAACTCACAAAATAAAAAGGAAGGAAAATTGCAGCAAATTGAATCGGAAGCATCAGGGTCTGACCAACCAGTCGTGGACACCCAGACCTCACAAAAACAAGTAATGAACATCTTAAAAAAGCAGAGATCAGATGGGGCGCCGGGACCTACCGTTCTGCCAAACGCCCTATTCAAAAAAGATCCACAATTCTGGTCCAAATACCTAGCCATACTGTTTGACAACATATTGGAATCCCACACCATCCCTGATTCCTGGCGAGGAAGTATATTGCACCCAATATTCAAATCAGGGGCTCGTGCAAATCCCTCAAACTACAGGCTAATAGCCCTCATAGACGTTGAGGCAAAACTCTACGCTGCAAACCTGCTTAAGGATCTAGAAGACTGGGTGGATAACATCAAACTGATTCACAACACACAGACAGGTTTTCGTGCCGGAATGGGCACCATAGCAAACATTTCCGCCGTAACACTCCTGGCTAATCAATCCATCATAAACTCCAAAGTACGCTACACCTGTTTCGTGGACCTCAAGGCGGCCTTCGATAAGGTCCCTAGACAAGCATTGTGGGCAAAAATGGAATCCTGGGGCGCATCAAGAAATCTATTGAATGCAATCATAGACCTTTACTCGAAAACATGGGTTCAAATTAAATTAGGAGACGGACGAAGTCTAACAAACAAAATCACCACCACGAATGGTCTAAAACAGGGGTGCGTTTTGGCCCCCTGTTTATTTAATATATTCACAGCCGACCTAGATAACCACCGGGCGATCCTCCAAAACTGGGGAACGAGAGAACAGTAAGCTTGCAATATGCAGACGATATTGTGTTGCTCTCCCAAACTCCTAGGGGCCTACAACGACTAATAAACAAGCTGAGAGAATACACAGACCTAAACCAACTTCAGATAAACTTTAAAAAAACAAAGGTCATGTGTTTTTCTAGTCCACGGGAAAAAATACCAAAATTCATCTGGACGATTAACAGCAACAGTTTGGACCGCGAGGAGATATACAAGTACTTAGGATTGACTTTGGATAACCATCTTAACTACAAGCAACACCAAGAACATCGGAAAACTAAAGCTAAACAACTACTGTTTGCATTTAAAAGCCTGCAAAGAAAACTCAGTGTCAGCTCCACCACCCACTTATTAAAAGTCAAGGCATCAAAATTTCTACCTGCAATCACATACGGTTCCGAATTATTAAATGCAAAGGACGCAACATCCTTGAACATCGCCCAAATTAGCCTCTTCAAAAAACTATTCAATATCCCGCGCCATATCTCACAAGACCGGATAAGACTAGAGTTTGGGCTAAAAAATCAGACCATGACAAGACAGGGAGCGCTGGTCAAATACTATTGGAGAATGCGTGCAGCAGAGGACGACTCCCTGGCACACTACTGCTGGCTGGAGGTCGAAAAGCAATCAAAACTGACTAATTCGGTTTATTCGTACCTAAGAAATCGATTGAGGCTTTAAAATTAGAGGAAGCATGGCAGACCATACCGTCCTATTCGGAGTTTAAACAATTGGTAAACAAAACAGTTAACCAAATGTCCCAAGACCAGGATAAAGCCACGCTGTCCACAAAAACGAATGCATGGACGATTCTGCCGACATATAAAAATCTAAATCCCCAACCATACCTTTTGGAACACTTTGTAAACCGAATGAAACATCAATTAATTCTACTGAGACTGGGAGTGTATCCAACTAAAGATTTAACTCCCAAATGGAAATGCACATGGCCCTCAAAGGACTGTTGCCTTTGCGGACAAGGCGACGAAGCTGTGCTCCATCTACTCTGTATTTGTCCAGCATTGTTATCTGAACGGAAAAGATTGCTGCGGCCGCTATTGATAAAAGAACAGATAAGGACATGCAGATTAGCAGTAATAAAATTTTTAGGTGGGTCAACAGTGCAATGTAAATCATTAAAGCTCTTAAGACTAGCTGCAAAAGCGCTAGAAAAGAAAGACACAGAACTGGACACAGTAAATGTATAGACTTTTTTCAAAGAAAAGATAAGCACAAGAATTCAATTCATTAAGCTAGAACAATTTAATAAGACTAAAAGGCACTAACTGTACCTTCGCTTCCTTTGTTTTATGGATCAAAAAGTTTAAAATGAAAAGTTTACTAATTAACCAGTATTTGTATATGAATTTTAAAGTGCTCATGTGTTTTTAGCGGTTAACCCGCTCTTGGTATGATTTAAACCAAATCAAATAAAGTATTTTTTTACAGTTTTTTTACAGTGTTATTTCCCTCAACTACATACCTAAGGGAACTATTTTTTGCTTTTGTATGGAGCACTTCTTGGAAGTGCATATATTTCCTTTATCTTTCCCCTGTGCCCCCCAGTGAGTTCTATTTTACTTTCTCCATCCCCGCCCCGATACTCCGGCCACCCGTCATGATCCCTATAGTGTGGATCACATGCTCTTTCATCTATTCAAAGCTGTCATCCTGCCTCCCTCAAGCTTCTCATTCCACATTACTTTTTCTTTTTTTTTTAAATCATTCGATTTGTTTACCAGTTCACTTTTTTTTTTTTGGATTGGCCAGATTTGCTTAATGTTTTTGAATTTTTTTTTATTTACCGGTATAACATGGTTGTCTGCTATTTTAGATGGGTAAATCAAAAAAAGCGGCCTGCATTTTTTTGCAAGATCATTCACATGTCATATTACATGCATGCACTCAGGTGGCCATCTTGAAAGGATATTCTTCATTCTGAAACCCATTTCAAGATTTCTAGCCATGGGTGTACATGAGTCTTGACGCATGTGCATGCATGCATATGAAAAACAACAACTGGCAAAGCCAATATTTCAGCATTCTAGAGAAACAGCCAGTTGGCTTTGCCAATGTGGGTATAGATCGTACAGATGATTTGTGACTAACCTATTTTATCAAGCCATTTAGGCCACTGTCAATATTACCTGAACTACTTTAAAGGTTTGAAATTTACCATGTGTTTCAAGTACATAAAAGAAATCTGTATCATTGCTCGGCCAATTACATTTATCAGAGCATTTAAGTTAATATGAATAATTGTGAAAAACATTCAAGTAGAGACAAAGAAAGTCCATACTCACTTTGAAATCATAGAAGTTGTGTAATCCTTCCCTGAGATGGCCATCAAATTGAAACTCCACAAGATAGGCACAAATGAATCAGGTACTGGTGGGGAGGGAGTAATTGAGAAAGAGAATGGGTGGCTTAGTAATGTAGTGCCGTGGTGAACATGAAGTATGATTTCTGTCACTTGGCTCTATCTTCTAAAACTACTGAAGACACTGAAGGGGTGACTGATAAATCAAAACAACAAATCTGCAAAATGTGTGCTTGTTTCAAATGACAAAATGTCATTTTAATTCCCAGAGGAAAAGTGCTCCCCAGACATAAAATAATTCTTATCAATTAACTAAACTGACAAGGTTGATGACAAGCCAAATGACGAATGAAAACGGGTGTAGGGAAATGCCACTGAGCACAAGAGGAAGGGAGTTTCTAGTGTAGAAATATATGCTTATAACTGCAGTTCCCTGCTGCCAAGTTTTAAAGCATCATAAAAGGCATCTTTAATTACCACCACAATCTCTGAGTGATAGCAGGTGTTGAACATTGTAGTGATTAAAAGAACCAGTGGCTGTCACTGTCTATGGTAAAGGTTGTACCTGGAAGCCAACTTTTAACAAGATTTGGTATCAGTTTAGTAATCACTGATAAACAAATGGGGTTGTGGTTGACAAAGCAGTTGGAACTGACTCTGGGGTTTTGGTGTGTCCTTGGTAGAAATGGTGAGGTTCTGTAGCTGTTCTATTTTTTATCCTGCAGCCCATTTGGTTACGCTGCTGCAAGAAAGAATGAGCTGTAACAACCTTAAAAATATCCCACATATTTTTTTCCAAGACTGCTCAAGTGTTTATGGTGATAGTTTTTGATTATTTGACTTTCATGAATTCCACCTAGAAAGGAATAACTAAAAGTGAATCTCACAGATTCTAGCTTTTCCAAGACACATTATGGTCAGAAGCTTCTCTAAGGCAGAGGAAAGAAAACAAAACTAAATGAAGTGTGTCAGATTAGAAGAGGGTACAGAACTGAAAATATGAATGCATGCTCATTATGTCACAGATGTTACACATGCAATAGTTACCGGTGTGCCCACATTTGGCGAAGAAACAACAAAGAGATCCAGGGTGAGTGAGCTATAACAATGGCGTGAAAAGTATCAGAGTTCTAACATATATGTATAAACCATAAGGATGTTGCCCGAATCTATGAGATATATATAGTGATTTTGCCCAGTATCTCACTAGAGTATATGTGCATCCTTGGTTGCTAACCATGAGGACTATGTTAGGAGCCATGAATACAAAGAGTACAGATAGTATACAACTTCAGGAGCTAGTGAGTCTGATCATAAATACAAATAAACAGATTAGTATTCCATGGGAGGTAAATGTGATGCATACAACAGAAGCTTGAACATTCAAAATGACAATCCACCATATAAAAATATAAATACCAATATATTTTGTCAGTGATGCAGTGATAGCTGTTAATTATAGACATCACTTGAGCATGATAAATGCTTTTCTTCACCAAAGCCAAATCGTCAAACTTGGACATGATGAAGGCAGCAGATATTTATCTAGAGGCCATCTTAGATGTTATTTAAATTATGTGTGTTTGTGAGATGCTGCCATGTGTGTTGTGAGATGTACACATGTGTGTGACATGTGGTACTCTAGCCAGGAAAGGTCAGAAAGTTAGTGCACCATTCTTGAGGATGGATTTCACAGCCATTCTCTTCCAAAATGCATCTCCAATCCAATTGCGAAAATGAACACATTCACAGTGTTCATGGAATCCTGAGAACATAAGAATAAATGCTTGTTTAGAGATAGTGAATGTCTTAAGACTAAGGCTGGGCGAAGGTCGTGGAGTTGCGCTAGGCGGAAATCCAAGAAGTGACAAAAAAAACTCCGCCAAGCTATGCAGAGTTCCATGAGCGGCGGGGTGGGTTACCTTATGACGTTCACACTGATCTTTAGTGCCGAGTTTTTGTTCTGTGCTGTAAAATCAGCGAAAACACCATCTCACACAGTGCAAGAGGGCGCTGTTTCTTTCTGCCGTTCGAGTAGAAGTTCGATTCGAGCGGCAGCTTCCTTATCGTGAATGGAATGTTTCTCAATGCGAGCGGTAGCGACCATCCTCGACCGCCTGGGTTGAGAAATATCGCTAGGAAGTGCTCTAGCATTGGATTTCCCTCGCTCACGCTCTCCAACTTACCATTCGCGAGCGAGGAAAAGCTCCACTCCAGTTTTCAGAACTCTGTGAGCTCCACGAAGCACAGATTGCAAAAAAACTCTGCAAACTCCGCAAACGGAGCAAAGTTCATTCCCCAGGCTTACTTGAGACACTTGTGTACGATTACTTGCCAGATTATTGTGAAAATTAAACTTAATTTAGTCAATGTAAGAACTTTGTTGACATGCAGAAGGTTTAATGCATACCATGTATCCATAGTTTGAGTAATAACTACATTTCAAATCTTAAGACACACATTTTTTTCAATTTAATGTCGGCACAATTAGATATAATACCATCTGAATTTAAAACTTGGAATTGTAAACTTAGGTAAAATGGTGTTTCTGTGTGTATATTTCCTGTGAAGGTTGGAATGTTTTTGTGCCAAATCTGTGCATGGACTCTCTGAAATCTGTGAACTTCTCAACTTGCCTTGTAATATGTATTTTTCTTTGTCTTTTTGTTGTACGTGCCACTGAGAATTAGTAAATATTCTAGGCCTGATTTACAGATAGTGTACAGGGTACTCTGCCACAATCATCGCTGCTCTAGTTAGAAATGGGTGGACTGTCAGGTTTCTGACAACATTCTAAACCGAAGTACAATTATAAAGCTACTCAAAACCTTGCCAGCTCTAAGCCATATAACATCCAGCGATTTGGTAAGAATAGAATTCAAATCTATAACTAGCCAAACAGGAGTTCAAAAAACAATAGCCACTTGGAAAAATTACTCAGTCGTTGAACAGATCCTGAGGCACAAGGAGGTATTTGCACAATGGGGCATAGAACTAAAAGAGGTGGAACCTCTCCATTATCCGAGTCCCCTACAACCCCCCCACCGTATAGAGGGTATCCTAAAAGGAGCAAAAGGCCCTGAGACATACGAACAAATAAAGGATGATGTCACATTCACAAGACAAATCACAATTACAATCTCACACCCAGATAAAATTCAACAAGAGGTCAATCAACATCGGAGAACATTAAGTACACAACAAGGAGCTGCATGAACAAAATCCCAAACTAAATCAAACACAGCGCCGGACATCAACATCTGTTCCTGGAACGTGAATGGTTTGGCATCTAAAATAGGGGAAATAGATTTCGCTGACTTTATTTTACAGTACGATATACTGCTGCTGCAAGAAACCTGGCAGACAACATATACGCTGATTATAGGCTATAAACAACATTTAAACCCCGGCAAAAAGGAGTCAACACACGGAAGAGCAAAGGGTGGTTTATCAATATATATTGTCACAGAAATCCGATGGGAAAAAGAAAATATCGACTTAGACTCAAGCTGGATGCAATGCATTAAATTCGAAGTTAATATTGCTTGCACATTGATAATAATGAACATCTACATTAACCCAGCCCATAAGCATATGGGAAGACACATGCAACAATTGGCCGCCACCATCAAAATTCTAAAAGCAACACACCTTCACGCCAACATAATATTGTCCGGTGACTTCAACATGAACTTGATGCAAGCTCAAGAGAAAAATCTATCAAATGGAATAACCGTCAGGAGTAACAATACAACAAGACGCAACACATTGGACAAGAAATGCGCTGCACTGCTAAACAAACAAGCATTATACACTTTAAACGGTCGAGGCCCGCAAGATAGCCCGGCAGTATTCACAAGAGTGACGGGAAAATCAGGTGCAACCATTGACTACACTTTAGCAGACCCAGATCTATTCCCCAGCATTATAAACTTTAATATAATAGAAAGAACAGAAAGTGATCACTATCCCCAATCATTCACATTAACCAACTTCAGGGAAAAGTCTCTTCCATCAAGTGCACTGACGCATTTTACTCAATTGTACAATTTAAATCGGTTATCATGGAATGAAAACACTGTAGATAAAATCATGGAGTCCTGTACAGACTTCCTGACTACTACAGGAGCAAAAGCATTGGGGATAGAGGCTTGGGAGTGTTTAGTTAACAGCTTGCACAGTAAGTTTATACATAGCTCCAAAAACCAAAAAGTGGCCCGGATCAGCGTGTCAGAATGGTACACCAAAGCACTAAGGACACAGAAACAAAAACTAAACAAAGCATTGAGACAACTGCGAACCCAAGGCCAACAACCTTCCCGGGAGGCCTTGACAATAATCAAACAAATGAAAAGCAACCTAAAAAAAGAGATTCAGGGCACTAAACGTAAATACAACGAGCAGCTCTGGACAAAAATGCTCTATGTAAGTCGACAAAAAAACTCCAAGCAATTCTGGGCCCAGATTAACGTTTTATCACATCGAAGCTACTTACAATTCACAGACAGTATCCAGAGTTATATCTGAAAACGAAACAGGGAAGGCGATACAAACATACTAAAATACCATCAGTGAAATTACAACAAAAGAGCAGAGGATGCTAGAAACACTGAAACGAACCCCGCAGGCACCAAACCATACGACCAGCAACTCGCACCGGAAAAACCATAGCAACTCACAAAATAAAAAGGAAGGAAAATTGCAGCAAATTGAATCGGAAGCATCAGGGTCTGACCAACCAGTCGTGGACACCCAGACCTCACAAAAACAAGTAATGAACATCTTAAAAAAGCAGAGATCAGATGGGGCGCCGGGACCTACCGTTCTGCCAAACGCCCTATTCAAAAAAGATCCACAATTCTGGTCCAAATACCTAGCCATACTGTTTGACAACATATTGGAATCCCACACCATCCCTGATTCCTGGCGAGAAAGTATATTGCACCCAATATTCAAATCAGGGGCTCGTGCAAATCCCTCAAACCACAGGCTAATAGCCCTCATAGACGTTGAGGAAAAAATCTACGCTGCAAACCTGCTTAAGGATCTAGAAGACTGGGTGGATAACATCAAACTGATTCACACCACACAGACAGGTTTTCGTGCCGGAATGGGCACCATAGCAAACATTTCCGCCGTAACACTCCTGGCTAATCAATCCATCATAAACTCCAAAGTACGCTACACCTGTTTCGTGGACCTCAAGGCGGCCTTCGATAAGGTCCCTAGACAAGCATTGTGGGCAAAAATGGAATCCTGGGGCGCATCAAGAAATCTATTGAATGCAATCATAGACCTTTACTCGAAAACATGGGTTCAAATTAAATTAGGAGACGGACGAAGTCTAACAAACAAAATCACCACCACGAATGGTCTAAAACAGGGGTGCGTCTTGGCCCCCTGTTTATTTAATATATTCACAGCCGACCTAGATAACCACCGGGCGATCCTCCAAAACTGGGGAACGTGAGAACAGTAAGCTTGCAATATGCAGACGATATTGTGTTGCTCTCCCAAACTCCTAGGGGCCTACAACGACTAATAAACAAGCTGAGAGAATACACAGACCTAACCCAACTTCAGATAAACTTTAAAAAAACAAAGGTCATGTGTTTTTCTAGTCCACGGAAAAAAATACCAAAATTCATCTGGACGATTAACAGCAACAGTTTGGACCGCGAGGAGATATACAAGTACTTAGGATTGACTTTGGATAACCATCTTAACTACAAGCAACACCAAGAACATCGGAAAACTAAAGCTAAACAACTACTGTTTGCATTTAAAAGCCTGCAAAGAAAACTCAGTGTCAGCTCCACCACCCACTTATTAAAAGTCGTGGCATCAAAATTTCTACCTGCAATCACATACGGTTCCGAATTATTAAATGCAAAGGACGCAACATTCTTGAACATCGCCCAAATTAGCCTCTTCAAAAAACTATTCAATATCCCGCGCCATATCTCACAAGACCGGATAAGACTAGAGTTTGGGCTAAAAAAGTCAGACCATGACAAGACAGGGAGCGCTGGTCAAATACTATTGGAGAATGCGTGCAGCAGAGGACAACTCCCTGGCACACTACTGCTGGCTGGAGGTCGAAAAGCAATCAAAACTGACTAATTCGGTTTATTCGTACCTAAGAAATCGATTGAGGCTTTAAAATTAGAGGAAGCATGGCAGACCATACCGTCCTATTCGGAGTTTAAACAATTGGTAAACAAAACAGTTAACCAAATGTCCCAAGACCAGGATAAAGCCACGCTGTCCACAAAAACGAATGCATGGACGGTTCTGCCGACATATAAAAATCTAAAGCCCCAACCATACCTTTTGGAACACTTTGTAAACCGAATGAAACATCAATTAATTCTACTGAGACTGGGAGTGTATCCAACTAAAGATTTAACTCCCAAATGGAAATGCACATGGCCCTCAAAGGACTGTTGCCTTTGCGGACAAGGCAACGAATCTGTGCTCCATCTACTCTGTATTTGTCCAGCATTGTTATCTGAACGGAAAAGATTGCTGCGGCCGCTATTGATAAAAGAACAGATAAGGACATGCAGATTAGCAGTAATAAAATGTTTAGGTGGGTCAACAGTGCAATGTAAATCATTAAAGCTCTTAAGACTAGCTGCAAAAGCGCTAGAAAAGAAAGACACAGAACTGGACACAGTAAATGTATAGACTTTTTTCAAAGAAAAGATAAGCACAAGAATTCAATTCATTAAGCTAGAACAATTTAATAAGACTAAAAGGCACTAACTGTACCTTCGCTTCCTTTGTTTTATGGATCAAAAAGTTTAAAATGAAAAGTTTACTAATTAACCAGTATTTGTATATGAATTTTAAAGTGCTCATGTGTTTTTAGCGGTTAACCCGCTCTTTGTATGATTTAAACCAAATCAAATAAAGTATTTTTTTACAGTTTTTTTACAGTGTTATTTCCCTCAACTACATACCTAAGGGGACTATTTTTTGCTTTTGTATGGAGCACTTCTTGGAAGTGCATATATTTCCTTTATCTTTCCCCTGTACCCCCCAGTGAGTTCTATTTTACTTTCTCCATCCCCGCCCCGATACTCCGGCCACCCGTCATGATCCCTATAGTGTGGATCACATGCTCTTTCATCTATTCAAAGCTGTCATCCTGCCTCCCTCAAGCTTCTCATTCCACATTACTTTTTCTTTTTTTTTAAATCATTCGATTTGTTTACCAGTTCACTTTTTTTTTTTGGGATTGGCCATATTTGCTTAATGTTTTTGAATTTTTTTTTATGTACCGGTATAACATGGTTGTCTGCTATTTTAGATGGGTAAATCAAAAAAAGCGGCCTGCATTTTTTTGCAAGATCATTCACATGTCATATTACATGCATGCACACATGTGGCCATCTTGAAAGGATATTCTTCATTCTGAAACCCATTTCAAGATTTCTAGCCATGGGTGTACATGAGTCTTGACGCATGTGCATGCATGCATATGAAAAACAACAACTGGCAAAGCCAATATTTCAGCATTCTAGAGAAACAGCCAGTTGGCTTTGCCAATGTGGGTATAGATCGTACGGATGATTTGTGACTAACCTATTTTATCAAGCCATTTAGGCCACTGTCAATATTACCTGAACTACTTTAAAGGTTTGAAATTTACCATGTGTTTCAAGTACATAAAAGAAATCTGTATCATTGCTCGGCCAATTACATTTATCAGAGCATTTAAGTTATTATGAATAATTGTGAAAAACATTCAAGTAGAGACAAAGAAAGTCCATACTCACTTTGAAATCATAGAAGTTGTGTAATCCTTCCTGAGATGGCCATCAAATTGAAACTCCACAAGATAGGCACAAATGAATCAGGTACTGGTGGGGAGGGAGTAATTGAGAAAGAGAATGGGTGGCTTAGTAATGTAGTGCCGTGGTGAACATGAAGTATGATTTCTGTCACTTGGCTCTATCTTCTAAAACTACTGAAGACACTCAAGGGGTGACTGATAAATCAAAACAACAAAACTGCAAAATGTGTGCTTGTTTCAAATGACAAAATGTCCTTTTAATTCCCAGAGGAAAAGTGCTCCCCAGACATAAAATAATTCTTATCAATTAACTAAACTGACAAGGTTGATGACAAGCCAAATGACGAATGAAAACGGGTGTAGGGAAATGCCACTGAGCACAAGAGGAAGGGAGTTTCTAGTGTAGAAATATATGCTTATAACTGCAGTTCCCTGCTGCCAAGTTTTAAAGCATCATAAAAGGCATCTTTAAGTACCACCACAATCTCTGAGTGATAGCAGGTGTTGAACATTGTAGTGATTAAAAGAACCAGTGGCTGTCACTGTCTATGGTAAAGGTTGTACCTGGAAGCCAACTTTTAACAAGATTTGGTATCAGTTTAGTAATCACTGCTAAACAAATGGGGTTGTGGTTGACAAAGCAGTTGGAACTGACTCTGGGATTTTGGTGTGTCCTTGGTAGAAATGGTGAGGTTCTGTAGCTGTTCTATTTTTCATCCTGCAGCCCATTTGGTCACGCTGCTGCAAGAAAGAATGAGCTGTAACAACCTTAAAAATATCCCACATATTTTTTTCCAAGACTGCTCAAGTGTTTATGGTGATAGTTTTTGATTATTTGACTTTCATGAATTCCACCTAGAAAGGAATAACTAAAAGTGAATCTCACAGATTCTAGCTTTTCCAAGACACATTATGGTCAGAAGCTTCTCTAAGGCAGAGGAAAGAAAACAAAACTAAATGAAGTGTGTCAGATTAGAAGAGGGTACAGAACTGAAAATATGAATGCATGCTCATTATGTCACAGATGTTACACATGCAATAGTTACCGGTGTGCCCACATTTGGCGAAGAAACAACAAAGAGATCCAGGGTGAGTGAGCTATAACAATGGCGTGAAAAGTATCAGAGTTCTAACATATATGTATAAACCATAAGGATGTTGCCCGAATCTATGAGATATATATAGTGATTTTGCCCAGTATCTCACTAGAGTATATGTGCATCCTTGGTTGCTAACCATGAGGACTATGTTAGGAGCCATGAACACAAAGAGTACAGATAGTATACAACTTCAGGAGCTAGTGAGTCTGATCATAAATACAAATAAACAGATTAGTATTCCATGGGAGGTAAATGTGATGCATACAACAGAAGCTTGAACATTCAAAATGACAATGCACCATATAAAAATATAAATACCAATATATATTTTGGCAGTGATGCAGTGATAGCTGTTAATTATAGACATCACTTGAGCATGATAAATGCTTTTCTTCACCAAAGCCAAATCGTCAAACTTGGACATGATGAAGGCAGCAGATATTTATCTAGAGGCCATCTTAGATGTTATTTAAATTATGTGTGTTTGTGAGATGCTGCCATGTGTGTTGTGAGATGTACACATGTGTGTGACATGTGGTACTCTAGCCAGGAAAGGTCAGAAAGTTAGTGCACCATTCTTGAGGATGGATTTCACAGCCATTCTCTTCCAAAATGCATCTCCAATCCAATTGCGAAAATGAACACATTCACAGTGTTCATGGAATCCTGAGAACATAAGAATAAATGCTTGTTTAGAGATAGTGAATGTCTTAAGACTAAGGCTGGGCGACGGTCGTGGAGTTGCGCTAGGCGGAAATCCAAGAAGTGACAAAAAAAACTCCGCCAAGCTATGCAGAGTTCCATGAGCGGCGGGGTGGGTTACCTTATGACGTTCACACTGATCTTTAGTGCCAAGTTTTTGTTCTGTGCTGTAAAATCAGCGAAAACACCATCTCACACAGTGCAAGAGGGCGCTGTTTCTTTCTGCCGTTCGAGTAGAAGTTCGATTCGAGCGGCAGCTTCCTTATCGTGGATGGAATGTTTCTCAATGCGAGCGGTAGCGACCATCCTCGACTGCCTGAGTTGAGAAATATCGCTAGGAAGTGCTCTAGCATTGGATTTCCCTCGCTCACGCTCTCCAACTTACCATTCGCGAGCGAGGAAAAGCTCCACTCCAGTTTTCAGAACTCTGTGAGCTCCACGAAGCACAGATTGCAAAAAAACTCTGCAAACTCCGCAAACGGAGCAAAGTTCATTCCCCAGGCTTACTTGAGACACTTGTGTACGATTACTTGCCAGATTATTGTGAAAATTAAACTTAATTTAGTCAATGTAAGAACTTTGTTGACATGCAGAAGGTTTAATGCATACCATGTATCCATAGTTTGAGTAATAACTACATTTCAAATCTTAAGACACACATTTTTTTTCAATTTAATGTCGCCACAATCTGAATTTAAAACTTGGAATTGTAAACTTAGGTAAAATGGTGTTTCTGTGTGTATATTTCCTGTGAAGGTTGGAATGTTTTTGTGCCAAATCTGTGCATGGACTCTCTGAAATTTGTGAACTTCTCAACTTGCCTTGTAATATGTATTCTTCTTTGTCTTTTTGTTGTACGTGCCACTGAGAATTAGTAAATATTCTAGGCCTGATTTACAGATAGTGTACAGGGTACTCTGCCACAATCATCTCTGCTCTAGTTAGAAATGGGTGGACTGTCAGGTTTTTGACAGTGATGTACCCACTGGCACTGCAGCTGGAAAACTTCCACCCATGACCTGATGAAGTAGGGGACAGCAGTGTAAAAACATAAGGTCACTGCTGTAATGTACATTGCATGTTACTTTTGGTTGTCCTATGACATACTTGAATTCTATATCTTCTGCATTCTTACCGTTCACAAGCGCGCTCTGGCCACTGCCTCGCTCTACCTTCCACGCAGCTCCGTTCCAGCTCCACTTCTGAACGCGCAAACATTGTCATCGCGCTGTTTGTCTACACGCTCCACTTCCTGATTCTTGGCTGCCTCCACGTTGACGTCTTCGTGTCCTACGTCACACGCACGCATGCCGCCATTTTGATTCACCATTACCTGGTTACTGAGGATTGTTTATTGTGCACTTTACCAAAGGATTTTCAGCACATTTGAGGTTCGTTTTTCAGCGGTGAGATTATTCGTTTGACTATTTCGGATTCACTTCGTCTTACAAATTCAACATATATTGACTATAGATATTTTTATTTTCTTCAGAAGACTACTCATGGATTAGATATTTTTTCAGACTGTGTATCTTAACATACTTATTTTTCTTCAGTGATACACACACCTAATATTCACAGTGTTTCATGTTGTGAAGTTACCTTTATTTTGGGGGCGTGGCCACGGCAGCGAACGAGATGGCCGCTCTGCCGTGAAGCTCCTCCATGCGGGCTCCCAGCGGCAGCGAGAGAGATGTAATCCATTACTCTTTCCTCCCCCAGCAACGCGGAGCCGGCTCCTGATGCCCGCGAGATCACTTGGGCGAAGTTTCCACACCGCGGGAGCAACCTAGAGCGGAGAAAACGGCGGAGGGGATTCGAGGCCAACGGACCTCGGCGCCATCTTCCCTTCTGCGCTGGTGCGCCTGGTGAGTGCTGCTCGGCCCTCGGCTGCCGTGCTTCCTTTCCCCGTTGCTCCCCCCCGCTGGGCTCACGTAGGCATCGTCTCGCTGCGCGGCTTCCGTTTTCCTGGAGCGCTTGGCTCCCGGCGAGAGGCAGTGGCCCTTGGCCCTGGGGGACGCCGGGACCGGGACCTGGATTTCAGACCCGTGCGGGCTTACGGGTGGTGGCTGTGGGGCTTGGCCGAGGGCGGTGGGGGTGGGGTGCGTGGCTGCTGGGGACTCCGGCGGGGGCACAGGGTCAGCGCTGATTTGCATATCGCCATTGTCTAACCCAGGGTGGTGTGGAGTGGAAAAACGATGGATTTGGGCCCAGATCTTTGGACTGGGGTGAATGTGTGACATTGATCCACATTCTGTCCATCATTGTTGTGTTTGCAGTTACCGCTCTAAGTGTACTGGGGATGCTCAGACGTGAGTCCCAGGCACTCCACACCACTGGAATCAAGCTAGCCGGGCTGAAGAGAGGTGTTACCTCGAAACCGGGCCGGTCCTCGGATGCTTGTTTCCGTTCTGGGAAGGACATGGCTTTTGTAGTTCGGACGGGACTGTTCCCATGGGGCACAGGGTCAGCGCTGATTTGCATATCGCCATTGTCTAACCCAGGGTGGTGTGGAGTGGAAAAACGATGGATTTGGGCCCAGATCTTTGGACTGGGGTGAATGTGTGACATTGATCCACATTCTGTCCATCATTGTTGTGTTTGCAGTCTCCGGTGACGCACAGCGGCCCCGCCGTAGGCTGGTCGGCTCGCAGCCTGTGCCTCTCCGCTCCCTCCGGCGCTGCCGCCGAGAGAGGGTTGCTCCCTGCATTTCAACTTCGCGTGTGGCGCGACGCCCATTACACGGAAGGGCCCCTTTTCCAGATCACTGTGCTAGCTGTTCCTGACCGCCATTTCCAGACCTCACTCACTCTGATTGGGTCCTGCTCTCAGCCTTCATTCACCGCCGGGGCTGCACACGATCTGGTGGCATCGGGGTCGAGGCTGCCATCTGGCTCACTGGTTCCTGCCCTCTGCCCTTAGCTATCGTTGCAGTGGCCGCAGCGCTTCCACGTGACCTTGGAAATGGGGAAGAGGGACCTTTCCCAAAGGAAGCTCAGCTTCGACAAGACACCTTCCCTCAACACTGACCCCCCGCCTGGTGCGGCCTCTGGTGCTCCCGGAATACCGGAAGGTGGGGACGCAGCGTCCATGATGGCCGCCATGATGGGGGAAATGCGCGCTGGATTCAAGGCCCTGGATACCCGCTTTGACAGTCTGGAGAAGAAACTGTCGGACATTGGTACCACGGTGCAGGCCCACGATCGCCGCCTCGACCTAGCTGAGTCCAGAATATCGGATGTGGAGGACGGGTCCTCTAAAACGCTGAAACGGCTGGAACGTTTTGAAAAGATTCTTAAAGAGGTGGCCATTAGGAATGAGGACTTGGAGGCGCGAGGCCGGAGGAATAATATTCGCATCCTTGGTGTGGCGGAGACGACTGCCACTGGTCGCTTTGATACCTTCGTGGAGCACCTCCTTATTGAACTGTTCGGAAGAGACACATTCACGGCGGGCTTTGTGGTGGAGCGGGCACATTGGTCACTGGGGCCTAGGCCGCACACTGGGCAACTACCTCGTCCCATCATTGCCAGGATTATGAACTTTCGGGACCGTGACGCCGCGCTCCGTGCTGCACGTGAGATGGGAGAAGTGCAATGGCAGAGGAGCAAGTTGTCCTTCTTTCCGGACTACACGCTCATGGTGCAAGAGGCCCGACGGAAATAGACCAGCATCAAAGCCGCTCTCCGCAACCTTGGCTTAAAATACAACATGCTTTACCCGGCGCGGCTGAAAGTGGAAGTGAACGGCCGATTCCGCATCTTTGAATCCCCAGCCGAGGCCCAAGATTTTTGCCAAGAGTACAAAAAGCGACCGGGCTCGGCTCCCGGCTCCGGTTCTAACTCTCCACGTCATTCTGACTCGCAGGCTAGTGCTGACTTGTTTGCTGCAACTGGCCTAGGCTGTTCATGCTTTGGCACTGTCTGCATAACTCCTTATCCAGGGTGGATGACGGTTCGGCTTTGCTGGGTCTAAATTACTAGCCAATGTCTCGTACGTCACGCTGCTGGGCCGCCCGCATGGGGGCGGCGTTGCTTCCCCCTATGGCGAATGCCTGTTTGTTCTGTTTTTCTTGGGGTTTGCTACTCTTAAGTTTGCAGATATGTTATATTGCTATGTATCATTGGCTATTGATGTTCTGCACTGCTGTTCAGAGCTTGTTTGGGTTCTGCCTCTCCGGGGATGTTGGGAGGCTGGGTGGTGGGTGGGGGACGGGTTGTGTGTGTTTTTTTGTGGCATATTTTCTCTTTTCTGTTTGATTGCGAGACTTGTGGTATCGGCTTGTTTGATGATCACTCATTGCTCACTGTTCTTGATCTGACAGTATGGCCGGGTTAGGTCTGCAGACTGGTCCTTCCAGGCTTAAATTGAAGACATGGAATGTTCGGGGTTTGAACACCACTCGTAAACGCAAACAGGTTCTGCAGTATGCTGACCGCCATAAGGTGGACATTCTCTTCCTGCAGGAAACCCACATGGTGCAGGCAGACACTGCTTCCTTGGCCAGGGGCTGGGGTACCCACAAAGTGTTTTCAACCTATAGTAGGTATGCCCGGGGGGTTGCAATTATGGTCCATAAACGGATACCCTTTGTCGTCACAGACAGTAAGGTGGATGGAGAAGGCAGATACGCGATACTTTGTGGTGTGTTGTATGGTTACAGGATTGCCTTGGTGGGGATCTATGGTCCAAATACTGACTCCCGAGCTTGTTTCCACGACTTGTACCTCACTTTGCTCCACTCAAACATAGAGCTTCTGGCGTTGGGGGGCGCCTTCAACTTATTGATGGACCCTTGCAGGGATAGCACGTCTTCCTCCCCGGACCGCAAGCCACTTGCCCGTGCGGCTGTGGCGGCTATTTGTTCCCATTTCTTACTGCTAGATATAGAGGCCAAACTACATGCAAATGCCCCTGCTTTAACTCACCACTCCAGCTACCACAACACGAGCACCAGACTCGACTATTGGCTACTCTCTCCGGGCCTAGCGGGATGGGTGACTGATCTTTGAACACTTCCACGTACACTTTCTGATCACTCCCCGGTGGTGTTGACTCTAGCGGTCCCTAGGTTGGGTGGGTATGAACGGCAGTGGCGTTTCCCGGGGAGAGCCCTAGCGGACCCGGTCTTTAATGAGGAGATCCATTCAGCCATAGAGGATTATTGTTGGGGCATTACGAGAAGTCCGTGCCACTCTGAGCCGGTTAGAGACCGAGCTATCAACAGTGGAAGATGAGATCCTTGTTGACCCATCGCCGTGCCGAGAGGTGCGGCGCCTCGAGCTGCTTCTAGAGTTCAGGGAGACAGCGGACAGAGAATTGCGGTTTCAGGGAAGATACCACACCGCACGCCGCTACGGTGAGGGGGATCAGCCGGGCAGACTATTGGCTCAGCTGCTCCGCCCGCCACGGCAGGCTGCATACATCACTGACATAATAGACTCACACAACAAGCGCCATTTTGCCACCCCCACCATTTGTGATACTTTTTTGGCCTACTACCGCCACCTTTACACGTCTGCCCTGCCAGAGGATTGCAGAGACCCGGGGTCGTATATTAATGAAGTTGCCATGGTGTTCTTGGAGAAATATATGCAGGATTTTCTGGCCCATCCCATCACACCCGACTCGATTATTGAAACCATAGACTCCTTGAGGGGATCCTCAGCGCCTGGTCTTGACGGCTTCACGGCCGATTTTTACAAAGAATACAAAGAGGAATTGGTTCCCAGACTTGTTGAAGTGTACACGGAGGCTCTGGAGGCTGGTGTCCTCCCCGCCACGCTTAGAGAAGCGGTCATTGTTCTGCTGCCCAAACCGGGCCGCGACCCCACGATATGCGGCTCCTATCGCCCACTGTCGCTCCTCAACCTCGACTACAAGATTTTGGCAAAAGTCCTGGCGATGCGGCTTGCACTGCTGGTGGACACCATTGTTTCACCGGCGCAGTGCGGCTTTGTCCCTCACAGGTCTACCTCCCTGAATCTCCGTACGCTCTTCTCGGTCCTTCACAGAATCGACCCCTCCACTCCGGCGGCTGCAGTATTTTTAGACGCTGAAAAGGCATTCGACACTCTGGAATGGCCTTTTTTTTTGGAAGTGATGCGGAGGTTGGGCATGCCCCCAATCTTTGTGGCGACGGTGGAGTTGCTGTATACTGCACCCACGGCTCGCATTCACTTAAATGGTACTATTACTGAGCAGTTTGCACTCTCCAGAGGAACCCGGCAGGGATGCCCCCTCTCCCCCCTCCTTTTCATACGTGCAATGGACCCCTGGTGCGCCACTTCCAGGAGAAACATCTCCACAGGGGGCTCCAATTCCGTACAGCCCATCTTTTGGTGTCGCTCTATGCAGACGATATGGTCCTTTATGTCCGTACCCCGGAAGCAAACCTGCAACCCCTACTGTCGGAGATAGCGCGATTCGGCGACTACTCGGGCCTCAAGGTCAACTGGCACAAATCGCTCCTATTCCCACTCACCCCCGCCACCACGCGGTGGCCCTGCGCCCTCCCATTGGAGTGGTGCGAGGACTCTATCAAGTACCTTGGGATACATATCCACCTCGACACAGTGTCCATTGTACGCCTGAACTACGGTCAAGCCCTAGATTTTTTGGAGGATAATACGGACAGATGGCTCCATCTCCCTCTGTCTATGGCAGGCCGGATCGCCATCGTCAAGATGGTAGTCCTCCCCCGTTTTTTGTACCTTTTCAACAACATCCCGATCCCTCTCACAAAGGTTTTTTTCCAACAACTATGCACTGCCCTGTTACGGTTGGTATGGGGCGGAAAAACCCCTCGAGTGGCCTGGCGCACGCTGACACTGCCATATGAAAAGGGCGGCTTTGGGGTCCCGGACTTTTATCTCTACAACTTAGTCGCCCAGGGTGCTTACGCACATTCTTGGTATCATCCGGATGCCAGAATTCCGCATTTGAGGCCAGAGGCTGATGCGGCGCTCCCAATGTCACTCAACGAAGTCCTACGCAAAGGTCTCCCTCGGGACCCGCATGACATATGCCCGCTAACCACGACTGCTTGGGCCTGGGACAAGATTAGGCGTTTACTGCACACTGAATCACTGTACTCCTCTGCCCTTCCTTTGCCTAACTCGCACTGGCTTCCCATCACGGGCGAATCGGTGGTCTGCCGTTCGCTGTCCAAGTTCCAGCTACGCATGATCGGTGACTTGTTCCCCGATGGTCACGCTTTCTCTTTGACTGAGGACCCCCGCTTCACTGACCGTACATTCATGGATGCATTCACACTCACAAGACTCCGTGCGATGTTGCGCGCTGTATTCCCCACCTTTCCCCTCCCACCTGACGACAACCCTGCACTTACATTCCTTATACAGAATACTTCAGGAGCACATGTGGTGTCCAAACTCTATAAGCTGTGCTTGTCCTCTCTTCCAACGTCAGACGGGGTAGTGCGCACTGCATGGGAGCATGATCTGGGCACACAGATTTCGGACAACCAGTGGGAGGCGTGTTGTGCCGTGACCAGGGAGGTTTCAATGAATAGTAGGCACAAGCTCATACACTTTAAATTCCTGCGAAGGATGTATCACACACCGGCGCTTGCTCACAGAATCGACGCCAATAGATCCCATGCCTGCCCCAAGTGCAATGCCCCTCAGGCTGACTTTGTGCACCTGTCTTGGACATGTCCGAGGCTACACACTTATTGGGTGGAGGTCCACAGGATTTTGGGTGAAATGTTGGGTTTACCACTAACTGTCACACCGGAAATTGCACTGCTGGGCTATGTTGCGAATTTTCCCCGCAAGATTCGTAAATTGGCGTCCATTTGCTTCCTCCTGGCCAAGAGAGAGGTGGCGCTACTCTGGTGCGCTGGACGTGCCCCGACGAGCACCTCGTGGCTTCGGAGTGTGGCAAACTGCAATGTGAATAGTGTGGAGTATTCGGAACAGCTCCCAACTTCTTCCCGCCGACAGACATATGGGGTCCATATCGCCATTACATTGCGACACTGGCTCACGACACGCCATCCCAGTCACTTCATCCTAACACACCAACTGGGGTGGGCTAGTGCGCACGTGTCTCCTTCGCTGCACCTGGCTACACATGGATGCACGTGCGGCTCACATTTGCCCCTCGTCTCCGGAGACCAGATGCTTGCCGTCTGGTGACCCATAGTAATTTGCAGCCCCTAATGGCTCTTGCCTGTTATTGCTGGGGATACTACCTTAGGCTTGTCATGTCCACCGGCCCTGATGGCTGACACTCAGCCGTGTGGGCCATATCGAGCCACCCATTCACGGGTAGTGGGGACCACGGTCCCGTCTTATGAATCTGAACAGGGGATGTTGTCCGAAGTGGTGGTTCACACATCGCGATCTGATTTGCTGTACCAGTCTTGCAATCTAGTAGATATGATTTTAGTTACTTTGTATTTTGCTTTCCAATTCTGTAATGTCCATTATTTGTTTGTGAATTTCTGTTGCCTTATCAGAAAAAAAAGTTCCTTGTATCATCCTCAATGTCCAAATACGCAATCCTACTGTGTACACTGCTGTTTTTACGTACAATGCTCGATACGTCATTTCTTGTATTTCTGTCCTTGATATGTACATGGTCTCTACTACTGTGGATTGCCTCAGTCGCATCAATAAAATGTTTTTTTTTTTAAAGTTACCTTTATTTTGTTTGGTTTTCCTCAACTTTTGCTGTTTATCCTATAGTTTTAACACCGTCCTTAACAATGAGTTCAACTTCTATGACTCAACCACCAGCTTTTCTTTGTGAGAAGGGCGAACCCCTTCTACCATGGAAAAGGTGGAAAATTTTGTTTGACTCTTATCTAGTAGCTATAGGTGGAGAAAAATTCTCTGCTTTAAGGAAACAAGCTATTTTACTTCACAATCTAGGTGTAGAGGGTCGCAATATTTACGACAGTATTGATGAAATACCTTTAGGTAATGGTTCTGGTGATTCTCCGTCAGATGTTTTTCAAATGTCTTTAAAAATGTTAGAGGACTATTTTGGACCTAGAATAAATGTTGTTTTAGAACGACATCAATTCTTTATGAGAGTACAGGAACCCAAAGAAAAGGTTGGCAATTATGTTGCTTCTTTGAAAACCCTTGCACTTACTTGTGAATTTGGGGATCTTACTGATTCTTTAATACGTGATCAGTGGGAGAAGCTTCTGTCTAAAAATCCTTCCCTTAGAGAAGCTTTAGCAATTGTTGAAGGTATTGAGAACACTTCTAGTTGGGCTAAAGAAATGAAAGAGCATAAAGTTTCTTCTGAAGGTTCTTCCAGTTCCAGCAGCATTCATGAAGTCACTCAATCCATTTCTTCTGGTCCTCAAGGGGGTATTCACCTTATTTCCTCAGAAGATAGCATTTGTAGGGTTGTTCCTAATCAAAAGACTAAAATTCCTTTTGATCGCAGTAAAATTAAATGTTATCGTTGTGGTAGTCCTAATCATTCTTCTTCCTTCCCAAATTGTTATGCCAAGTCTGCTACGTGTCTTAAATGTGGCATAAAAGGCCACTATGCCAGAGTTTGCAAATCTACTAGCAAAATACACTCCATTGAAAATGTTGAATACACACAAGATAATCCCAGATTAGTAGTTTCTAGTGTCACTAGTGATGGCATCATTGATGCTGATCCCATCACTATGCCTGAGTGTAATGTGTTAATTGGTGGAGAAGATTTTGTGGTTCTAGCCGACTCGGGTCGCCTTTCACTTTAATTGGTAATGAAAATTGGAACAAAACTTTCCCCAATGTAGAACTAATCAAACCTGATATTAACCCAGTCAGTTATAATCATTCCCGCATTGATGTATCTGGGTATACAGTTATGAGAATTCACTTCAAAGGGCATGAGACTGTTGGTAAAATTTATGTTGCTTACAGGGGTGATAATCTTTTGGGATGGAGACCTCAAAGAGATTTGGGGATTATTCTCAATCCGAATGCTCTCAAACCCTCTGATCAAGTTATGCTTATTGACCAAATCTCTTCTTCAAACAGGGTTTTTGATGACTTCCCTCGTGTTTTTTCTGACAAATTGGGTTTATTAAAAGGATTTGAACATCGTATTATCTTAAAAAAAGAATGCAATTCCATGTGTATATAAAGTCAGGAAAGTTCCAAACTTGATGTTAGCTCCACTGAAACAAGAACTTTCCAGACTTATTGATTTGAATGTAATTGAGGAAATTGAGTCATCTGATTGGTTGGCCCCTGTAGTTTTGGCCCCCAAGGATGGGGGTAATAGCATTCGCATGTGTGTGGACCTCGGAGGGTTAAACAAATGCATATGGGTGGATCGTCAACCCCTCCCTAATATTCCTGAATCCATTACTATGCTGTCTGGAGCTAAAAAAAAATCAGTACTTGACTTATCCTCAGCTTACCACCAGGTGCCGCTCCATCATGATTCGAAACACCTTACCTCCTTTGTTACACCTCTTGGAGCGTTTCGTTTTGTGAGAATGCCATTTGGTCTGGCATCCGCGGCGGCATGTTTTCAAAGGATCATGAAAATGGTGGTAGGAGATGTTTCTAATGTCATTTTTTTCCAAGATGATATTCTTGTGTTTGGCTGTGATGATATTGAGCATGACAGGATATTGAGATCTGTTTTGACTAAATTGGCGGATAAGGGTTTGACTGTTAACAAAGCTAAATGTAAAATTGGTGTAACTTCAGTGACATACCTTGGTCATGTGATCTCTGGTGAAGGGATACAGCCTCAATTAGAATTAGCTAACAGTATAGTTGATGCTCCCACTCCATGTGACAAGGATCAAGTAAGATCTTTCCTTGGGTTAGCTGAATTTTATGCGAAATTCATAAAAAAAATTGCATCTGTTGTTGACCCTATCAGGAATCTTCTAAAAAAGGGTGTTCATTTTGAGTGGAATACTAATTGCAATGATGCTTTCTTAGTTGTTAACAGAGCTATTCGCCAATTACCTAGTTTAGGCCATTTCGATACCAAAAGAAAGACTTTTTTGACTAAGGATGCCAGCCTGTCTGGTTTGGGTGCCGTTCTTTCTCAGTTGGACAATGGTGAAGAAAGAGTAGTAGCATTTGCCTCCAGAGCCTTAAAGAAAGCTGAGAGTCAGTATTCTTGTATCGAAAGAGAGGCTCTTGCCATTGTTTGGGCAATCAGGCATTTCAAGTTTTATTTATGGGGTATCCCCTTTGTGGTCAAATCTGATCATAAGCCATTGATACAGGTATTTTCGTGTATGGAAAGTGAAAGGTTAACACCGAGACTTAAACGCCGGAGTGAAGGTTTGGAGGAATTGAATTTCATTGTGCAATATTTTCCTGGGTCCTTAAATAAGGCTGCTGATTGTCTTTCGCGGTTGCCTGTACAAGATCAAACTGAACATTTGGAGCTAGGTTGTGTCAACGTATCTTGGGTGAGTGAAGGTGCCATTTCTTTGCAGGATTGGGTATCTGCTCAATCTGCTGATCAGATTTTTCCTTTACTGAAAGATTTAGTAATTAATGGTTGGCCCAATGATAGTAGAGGCATTAGCAAAGATCTTTTGCCATTTTGGTCTGTTCGTGATGAACTTACTATTGTGGATGATGTTGTGATGAGAGGTGAGAGATTGATTCCTCCTTCTTTAATGAGATCAAAGTTAATCAATTTGGCCCATGATGGACACATGGGTAGGAGTCTTACCAAAACACGTTTAAGAGAGAGATATTGGTGGCCCAATATGGATGGTGAAGTAGAGCGTGTGGTTAAGGACTGTTATCAATGTGCTGTTAATGACAAGTCTAAAGCTGTAAGTAAGGCCCCATTATCACCAGTGTGTGTTCCTGATCAACCTTGGTCCAAATTAGGCTTGGACATCATGGGTCCTTTTGGTTTGTTTATATCATCTGAAAGATTTGTTATTCTTCTTGTTGATTACACTTCTAAGTGGGTATCTACCAAGTGTGTAGCCTCAGTTACTTCCAAAGTGGTTATTGATTTTTTGCGAGATGAATTTGTGTCTGAAGGTATTCCTGAGTGCATCATAAGAGACAATGGTGTACAATTTGTCTCTACTGACATGGAGTCCTTTTTGAAAGACTATGGTATAGCACATCTTAAGACTGCACTCTATGCACCTCAAGCCAACGGTCTTGCGGAGCGGATGAATCGTGTTGTCAAAGGATGTGTTCAGAGAACTCTTGATATGAAAAGTTTTCTTAAAGATGTATTGCGTGATACCTGGTGGGCCCACCGCACTACTGTTAATTTTGTTTCAAAATCTTCTCCATTTTTTTTGTTACATGGAAGACAAGCTTGCTCTAAATTAAACCCTGCTTGGCTTCCTCCTCAATCTGCTCTCCCTTTGGAAAAGGGGGATGTGCAAGATAGAATTCATTCTTATCAACAAAAATATAAAGAACGTTATGATGTTAAGAATTCTACCAAACTTAAATTGTGGAGTGTGGGTGAATGGGTCCTTGTTAAAAAACCTAGGTTTTCAAAGAAAGGTTGCTCTGAGTTTATTGGTCCGTTCATGATCACGCATATTTGCAAAAATGTTGTTACTATGCAAAATGGTTGTAAATGGAGCATGTCCAGGCTTGTTAAGTTTTCTGATGTGACGTCTCCTTCTTCTACCAATCTTGATGGTTCCACTTCCACCTCCTCATCAAAGGGTGGTAATGTTGTTCCATCAAGGAGATTTCCGCTGAGAACTCATCGTGCTCCTGTACGTTTCAAGGATTTCGTTTAATTCTTGTTTTCAGTTTCTTACCTTATTGCTGTGATTATTGGTTAGGTGTTATTTTCTTTTAATTTAATTATTGTTCTTTTCTTTCTAATTTTCTCTTAGTATGGGGGATGTGTTGTAATGTACATTGCATGTTACTTTTGGTTGTCCTATGACATACTGGTATTCTATATCTTCTACATTCTCTCTTCATGATTCCACTTGTCAGTGGAGTTTTGGAGCCAGTGGAGTTGGATGTCTTGGAAGGCGTCTGTTGGTGATGCTATTCAATAAACCTACAAATAATTCAATTCTGGTGTAATGAATACTTTATAACAGTCACCTGCCCGTTCTATTTATAGTTGACAGTCTGATGTATTTTTTTTTTACTGTTCAGGGCAGAAAGGGGAAAACCTAGCAGTCCCAAGCAAAAGAGAATACTAATGACCCCCACTCCCGTGGAGAAAATCCCCTGGGTTTCTGAATCAACAGAATTTTGTTTTTCAAAAACAAACTCCCTCTTTCAAACATGGTGGCAACACAAGAAACCTTCTGTACCTTGACATGAGCCACCATTGCAGTGAAAGCACAGATATTATAGCAGGGCTGGCGGTGATCTCACAATATGGTGGGCAGTAATCCATCAGTGTGGTGAATGTAATGTTTTCCAGCATGCTGATGGACATTGGGCCTCCTGCCAACAAAAAATCTGGTCCTCTGTTTTAGAGACAGACAATTGTGTGTTCTAATGCAAATGTGGAAAAACAGTTTATTAATGTGGGAGATTGGGTGAAGGTGAAGCCCGGTGGCAGTGGAATATGTTTGATCAAATTCAGGAGGCCCTTTAGAGTTAAGGCTGTTGGAGGTAATTGGGCCGAATTAGAATATGGTCAGCCGTGGAACCTCAGATGTGTGGCTCTGTATTAGAGACAAGGAAGAGTGGAAGAAAGGTCAATGGAGAGGGGAGATCTTTGTGACTTATGTTCATCATGGTGATGAATGACAGGGATTTCACCATCGAACATAGTGGTAGTACGTTTCAGGAAGCTGCTAGTCGACTGGAGAGAAGAGATGAGTCAGTGATAGGAAGAGGAGATGAGACAATGGGCATAGTACAAGCCAGGAGGCAGGCAAGGATGAGAAGGACACTAGGCTATTTGGAATGTTATGTCTGAGTAACACCACTAGCTTTGTTTTGTCATAAGTTAGCAATTAGTTGCTTTGTGTTCAAAGTGTTTTTCTTCATTCTTGGAGGAATATAGATATATGTTAGATGTTGTGTGTGTGTTATATATGTTGTACAGTTAGAAGATTTAACTTCCATCTTTGATTTGAGTTTTGTGCTATGGTTGTGTGTTGTATAAGGTAGGGAGATGTGTTGTAATGTACTTAGGCAGTCTCAGCTAGACTGGGGCTGCAGCTCATTATGACATCTATGTATTCCATTATGATCTAGGATTGTTTTATGGGGTGATCTGGCAGTTGGCTGACCACTTGTGGCTCGCAGGACTGTGGTGTGGGGTTTTACCTCTGTTCAATAAACCATCTTACAGAGTATGCAATGTTCTGGGCATCTTTTATTAGTACAGTAATGTGTGATTTACCATGAATTGCTGTGGCAGCATTACAGAGTGCAACTTTTCATCAGTAAAATAAGTTTTAGCCTGAGCTGTGCATATATTAATTCATTGGTGGTTTTTTAATTGCATTGAATTATCATTATTTATGTGCACTTCCATTTGTCTGCCAATTCTCTGTTTAATGTAGACTGAACCTGAAATGGAATTGTGTCTTTCGTGCTTAGTGCCTACAGAATGAATTTTTGACAGATATATATTTCAGCTGAAATATGTCAAAAATAAAGTCATTTAAAATATTAAATTAGAAACTTATTCTAAAGGTGAATTGTTTTTGCTCATGGTGTAGAAATTATTCTGCACCAGGTTTATAGTAGAACACTTATATCTCTGGGCACTTCAAGTAAAATTGAAATAAATGTTTTACCTTTGTAATAGCTCAAAAGCCATTTTAGTTCAAGAGTTCACAATTGAGGTTAAGGCTGGACATCCGCCTGAGACACCGCTCTGAGGAGGACAATGCAACTGATTCCAGGCGATGCCTCATTTCATTTTCATTTTCATTCATTACTTGTTGTTAACGAGTCTTGGTTCTTATTCTTTTTTAAGGGACAGTTTGCAAATGTTTAAGCTATTTTGATCCAATAAAGGCAATCCATCATTAGGCAGAACAGTTGTGTTACGTGGTATACCTCTAAACCTTTTTAAATGTATTATATATTTTTAAATGTTTATGGAGATCTCTAAAAAAAACTATTTACATTGACATTGCGTTTTTGATTCTATAGTTTTGGGCATTTTAGTACTTTAATGATCTGTAATTTTGAGATATCTAATTACACCTAAACCACAAACACAAAGTCCAAATTTCGTAATAAACAAGATTGCCTTTTGGATGTGATGTTGCTTTCCTCCTTCCCTTCCTCTGAAATCCACTGTTATCCTGATACAACAATGGTCATGCTTCAATGAAGTTTAACCTCTCTGACTACCAGGTGATGCTGCTTCTGGAAATGCACTAACTTGAGGATTGCCACCCTTTGCCTAGAAGATTTCAGAACTCCATTAATTAGCCCTCCGCCGCCACCTCTCTACTTGCCTACAGCCTGCATCCTTAAATCAGAGACACCGAAGCAATACTTCTGAGATGGGAGATTCAGTGTCGGGTGAATTGTGATATCCCAGACTCTTCTAGGGCAGTGACGTCCTTGTTCTAACTTGTAAGAGGGACGATAAGCGGCAAAAGCCTGGTGTTGCGATGACCAAGACATTTTGAGACCGAACAGGTGTGGGAAACACAGCTTGGGAATTGCCCCGCTGCTTTGTAGTATGTGCTGGCGATGGGTAGGCCCCTGTTGCACTCACGGTTAGGCAATACATGAGGAGTATGGTATCATCCTAGCTGGGTGCCATTCCTTCTTGGTTATTGCAGCAGTGTGGCTCTGTTGTCGTGGCTCTCTAGGTGTCCTGTGACACCTAGAGAGGTACGCAACAGGTATGCAATTGGTGGCTGCTTTTTTATATCCTTCTCTAAAAATCGATCACAATGACTACACTGTGGAAATTAGACATTAATTCTGCCTGACTACATCATCAATGAAGATCTCTCAATGGGTGGAATCATTGCCATCAAAAGTAGTTTGTCAATCCCCTTCCTCCCTCTTTAAAAAATAAACATTACTGGGAAGCTGATACAGTTTTTGCTGTCACATGGCAAACAACTGAATGGAAATGTGTGCACTAACATAATTCGCGATTGTGATTTATGATTTAATTATGATAGTCTGGTGCTACAGCAATCTGCAGATTACGTGCCTGATCCTGGCTGCCAAAAGAATTGTCTGTCCTCTTTAGTGTAAGCACTCACTGCTGTGGTAACCTTACAGACTGAGTGGTCTTTTACTATCTGAAATATAACATTTTGACCCACTGTTGTCATGGCATGCCAAAAACATAATTGCCACAGCATGCAATTCCACACTGACATACAATGACAGGAGTAAGATAACATGTCAGCCCACATATGACGCACAGAGGTAACTTATGGGATCTCATCAGTTACATGTAACAAAATACTCCAAGCCTTAAAGAAATCCCGGTCAGTTCAATAAACAAAAATTGTCACATTCGTCATTGCGGTATGATTATCACATGAAGTTCAACATACAGTCAAAGTCAGCATGAGTGATACTGAAGTGACAATGACTGAAATGAAACTTGTGATAACTGGCATATGAAAGGAGATGGGGAATTTGAACAAGGGTATCCACTTTTTCGAATACAGAACAGGGGATTGCAAAGCGCGATCTAAGCATAGAGTGCTGACTCTTCTTCTCCTACCAAGGGCAGTTCCAAGACCAAACTACTGACTGTAAAATGATTTTACAAGCTATATGGAAAGATGAATACATTTGTGCATTTACCCAGATAGCTTTGTTTCATATAATTTGAGCAGTTTGTTGTGAAGAATGGTGATGATTGGAGATAAGTTGTAAACATTTTGTAGGTTTGGACGTTACATATGATCAGTTGGGAATATGCATATTCAGTTGAATAATTGAAATAAAAAGTATTCTAGAATGAATGTAGATCTATTGTTTCTTTAAAACTTGAGTGGGAATTGAATGAATAGAAAGTAGGCAACATATTCCATTTTGACCTTTTTCCCACTCTTTTTTAACTCGCTCATGTTTGTTTGCATTTTCTCAGCCATAAATATAGGATTGCAATAGTGGACAACTCTACGTTTTGTCAGAGTAGCCTGCTTGATAGCGTACTTCCTTGGCTATTAGTGAGTAGGATTTAATTGTGATTAGGATTGTTATTTTTTAGCTTTGATCAATTCAGTTGTTGGATTTATAAGGATAGTTATTTGGAATGGTCAGTTTGAAACTCAAGCCTGGGTAAGTAGTTCGTTAGGGTTAGATACCATGTGGTATTTGGCTTAAATAGCTACTTACTGAAGATTGTTTTTTTGGGTGTGTGAACCCTCATCTCTAGTAATAACCGCAACCCTTGTCAGGGTGAACCTCTGAGGACACTACATTAACCTGCGATCAAACCTTTGTTAGCTATGGTACAGAGCAGACAGTGTTTATGCAACACCAAAACAAATACTAAAGTCAAAATGCAAAATAATACAAATCCCAAATGGAATTGGAAAAATAGAGTAACATTTCCTTGAAGCATTTGCATATTGAATGTGGGGTTCCTCAGGATCCTACTCTGAGTCCCACACTCTTTAATATTTATGTCCGCCTGTTGGCAGACATTGTTGAATTGTATGGTCTGTGACTGGTGTCGTATGCTGATGACACTCATCTGATTTTATCACAGTCTGACAATGGCGATAGCAGCCTCCTTCATTTTAGAACTTGTATGACCTCTGTGGCGGGTTGGATGAGTTTGAATGGCATAAAACTTAATGACAATAAAACTGAGGTGCTAATTATGAACAAACTGTTATCTACTTGGGGTTCCCCCTGGTGGTTGGACATATCAGGGCCAACCCCTGGCCCTAAACCTGTTGTAAAGAGTCTGGGAGTTTGGATCGACAACATGTTATTGGTGAATAGCATCTGTTACCACCAACGCAGTCAATACCACGACTGTGTCGTTACCACAAGTTCCATTACAATGCAAGTCATTGCGACGACTTGCTTTAGGGAAGCGCTGGACTCAGGAATACTTTAAATTACTATTCCAACTCCAGTCAGTGTATCGTAAGGGAATGTGTTGGACTTAAAATCCAACACAAGCCCAACACCGCATTCCCTAAAGAAAGCCATTGTAATGACTTGCGTTGTAATGGAACTTGTGGTAATGTCGCAGTTGTGGTACTGACTGCATTGTAAAGGCACCGAGTTGTAAAGCCTGAGTTGTAATAGATGTTTCCTGTTATTGTTTGCACTTCATCAAGCTTGCCACTTTCTGCTGCTTTACCCTACTGAGGAGCTTGAGAAAATTTCTTTAGGAGTTTCCTCTGATAATCCTAAAGACCAAAGTGCCGGCCATGATTATCTCATGCCTGCATTATTGCATTATTGCAAAATCCTCCCACTGGGCATTCCTAAGTTTATCCAGAGCAGATTGCAGATCTTTCAAAATGCTGTGGCGAGATTGCTTTGTCATGCCTAAATGTATCATGGTTTCTAAGCAACTTTGTTATTTACACTGGCTTCCAGTGGAAAAAACACATTCAGTTCAAAGCCTTGTGTATCGCTCATCGTGCCATGTTTAAAACTGGTCCACCCATTCTCAACTCCTTCATTTTGCCTTACTATCCCTCTAGATGTCTAATATCAGCTGAACTTAGTTTGGCTGCAATTCTGAGTTTCAAATTAACCAGCCATAGATGCAGATCCTTTTGCTTCCTAGGGCCTATGTTATGCAATATCAGATTATTACAAGCCAATATATCTTCAGGAAACAGCCTAAGACCTGGCAGTTTGAATGATACCTATGCAGGTGTTGGATGTCTAATTTCAGGAGAGATGGGAAGTTTTTTGCAGGGCAGCCATGTGCTGTATAAATTATTTTAACATAATACAACATAAAGGAAATAATAAAGGAAATAATATGAACATTCACAAATTCAATAAAGGGAATCAGAGATATTAATTTTTAAAGTTTCAAGTTAATAGTCAGTGGTTGTAGTAGGGTGAGTCCTAGGCACAATTTGAGTCTGACCACAATAGAGTCCAGTCTAGATACACTAACAAGGTTTGTCCTGGTCAAATATTTTATCTACTGACTTAGTCCTTTAAGTTCTAATCCACCACGGGCTCACACTTCTGGAGCCTCTGGGGAAGTATTTAGAGACTCACAGGGTATGAGGCAGGGCCAAAGCCAACAGCAGGGTCCAGTCCATGTCCAGTTGCAACTTGACATCTGCGTACTTCCAGGAAAAGGAGTCTTGTAGCTTTCTGTATCCCTGTAACTTCAACAGGAGTCCAAATTTGACCTTTGGAGTTCACTTCTTCCCCCTGGTGTGCACAAAGGAGCAGGTCCAGTCCTTTAGGGCTCCTCTCAGGTCACAGACCGAAGGTCCGGTCATCTTCTGATCTTCCAGTGGTCCAGGATGTGCTCTGAAGTGGTACCTATAGATGCCACATTTATACCTGGCACTAGCTAAGGGATGGCAGTGACTCCTGGGGAAGCCCTAACCAAATGGGATAAAAATTCCCATGGTCAACCCTACACACTTTTCAAGATGGCAAAAGTGATAAGCTGCACTAGTTAGTTAGTTAGTTAACATTCTTTATTCAGCATGTAAAAGTACCATACAAGTAACAATTTCTCTGCACTAAATTTGGGCTCTGAGATCTGGGGGGTGTATATGGGTAGTGCACTATGGTAATCCTAATGCCCTTCCACATCCAACATTTAAATCCACTTTGAGGTAAACACTGTACCCTCACAAAACCCAGAGACAGAAGTTTGATTGGACACAAGCAGAGCCCTTCAGCAAACAGTCACTGGATCCTCAAGGAGAGTTGTGGTATCTCTTTCTCTCCCCCTTCAAGTGTGCTCCAAGTGTTATATGTAATGACAACCGACCTGTCAAGCAGAATTTGACACTAGCATCAAAAAGGAAACCCACAGCAAGCACTCTGCATATTCTGTGGGGCTCAGATCAGTAATCTCTGCCCATTTAGGGCCGCATATATTTGCTCGTAAGATGCACTTCACTCCTATGCAAAGTTAATTGTTGACGGAGAAAAACTAAAGAGCCAATGGAAATATGCATCCAGTAACTTCAGGCAGGGAAAAGGAAACATTCCTTAACATTTATTAAAAATCTGACTTCACCATTAAATTGGATTTTTAACTAATACAAATATTTATCTAATTATTCTTCTAGCTTGTGCCATTCTCGAGATGTAGTATTAGTATTTTGATCTTTACTGCTTTTTTACATAGGACAGCTAGGCCTGCCACAGTGAAAATTGTGTTAGTGCGCTAGCTGCTATAAGGACATGTGAACAGAACCTTTCTACAAGTCCTTGAATAGAAATGCTAATTTTGCATGATCATCCCCATAGTTTGGACTGATGATGCATTTTTCTGACTCTGAAAGTGCACTGACACCTGCTAACCAGACCTCAGTGGCAGTGCCCTGGCCCTTAAAAGGTATATGAGATAAGGGGTAAAAAGGTCCCGATCACTTACTGACCATATGCTGAGCAAAGATTTTGTTGTGGCACTTGCCCTTGACAGGGCGAAAACCCCTAACACTCTAATATGTAGACAGAGTTCAAAGTGGTTGCAAGGGCAAGATTGTTTTTTGGTTTTCTTCAGGAAATAAGATCATTTTATTGGTAGTATTAAAGGTGTAGTCACTCTATCCGTGAGGGTTCCATGTTTAAATATCGAAAACAAAAATATAGCCAACAAAAATATCGATGTAAAAATATCAATTACAAAAATATCGACTCCCTATACTTAGACAGGTAAGTACAATAATATCGACTCAAAAATATAGATGTAAAAAATATAGATGTAAAAAATATCGACTTTAAAAAATAACATAACTTAAATTAAATTAATTAAATAATATTATTATTAACAAATTAAATTAACTTCAATATATATTTTAACTAATTATAACAAATAAATGTACTTTAATAAGTATAAAGACAAACAAGTGTACATATACATATGTTTACTTAAATAAATTTTATTAACTATTATCTTTATTTAATTTATAAAATGTATTAATTATAAAAAAACATATATACATATTTTAAAATAAAATATTCTATATTTAATTAACACATGAAGATATAAAAAAAATAAGACATACATTTAATAACAAAATAAAAACATTAGGAGTTAAAACATTTGATAGCAGGAGGGTAAAAATTACTATTCCCACTCCAGTGAGTGCAACAGTAGGGAAAGCACTGGATAGTGTAGGGGTATAATTTACTATTCTAACTCCAGTGAGTGCAACAGTAGGGAAAGCGCTGGATAGCGTGCGGGTAAAAATTACTATTCCCACCCACTCCAGTGAGTGCAACAGTAGGGAAAGCGCTGGATAGTGGAGGGGTAAAATTACTATTGCCACTCCAGTGAGTGCAACAGTAGGGAAAGCGCAGGATAGCGGAGGGGTCAAATTTACTATTCCCACTCCAGTGAGTGCAACAGTATGGAAAGCACTGGATAGCATGTGGGGTAAAAATTACTATTGCCACTCCAGTGAGTGCAACAGTAGGGAAAGCACTAGATAGCGGAGGGGTAAAAATTACTATTCACACTCCAGAGAGTGCAACAGTAGGGAAAGCGCTGGATAGCGTAGGGGTAAAAATTACTATTCCCACCAACTCCAGTGAGTGCAACAGTAGGGAAAGCGCTGGATAGCGGAGGGGCAACATTTACTATTCCCACTCCAGTGAGTGCAACAGTAGGTAAAGCGCTGGATAGCTTAGGGGTAAAAATTACTATTCCCACTCCAGTGAGTGCAACAGTAAGGAAAGCGCTGGATAGCGTATGGGTAAAAATGACTATTCCCACCCACTCCAGTGAGTGCAACAGTAGGGAAAGCGCTGGATAGTGGAGGGGTAAAATTACTATTGCCACTCCAGTGAGTGCAACAGTAGGGAAAGCGCAGGATAGCGGAGGGGTCAAATGTACTATTCCCACTCCAGTGAGTGCAACAGTAGGGAAAGTGCTGGATAGCGTAGGGGTAAAAATTACTATTCCCACTGTAGTGAGTGCAACTGTAGGGAAAGCGCAGGATAGCGGAGGGGTCAAATTTACTATTCTCACTCCAGTGAGTGCAACAGTAGGGAAAGCGCTGGATAGCATAGGGGTAAAAATTACTTTTCCCACTTCAGTGAGTGCAACAGTAGGGAAAGCGCTCGATAGCGTAGGGGTAAAAAATACTATTCCCACTCCAGTGAGTGCAACAGTAGGGAAAGCGCTGGATAGCGGAGGGGTAAACTTTACTATTCCCACTCCAGTGTGTGCAACAGTAGGGAAAGCGCTAGATAGCGGAGGGATAAAAATTACTATTCACACTCCAGAGAGTGCAACAGTAGGGAAAGCGCTGGATAGCGTAGGGGTAAAAATTACTATTCCCACCCACTCCAGTGAGTGCAACAGTAGGGAAAGCACTGGATAGCGGAGGGGTAAAATTTACTATTCCCACTCCAGTGAGTGCAACAGTAGGGAAAGCGCTGGATAGCTTAGCGGTAAAAATTCTATTCCCACTCCAGTGAGTGCAACAGTAGGGAAAGTGCTGGATAGCGTAGGGGTAATAATTACTATTCCCACCCACTCCAGTGAGTGCCACAGTAGGGAAAGCGCTTGATAGTGGAGGGGTAAAATTACTATTGCCACTCCAGTGAGTGCAACCGTAGGAAAAGCGCTGGATAGCGGAGGGGTAAAATTTACAATTCCCACTCCAGTGAGTGCAACAGTAGGAAAAGCGCGGGATATAGTAGGGGTAAAATTACTATTCCCACTCCAGAGAGTGCAGCAGTAGGGAAAGCGCTGGATAGCGTAGGGGTAAAAATTACTATTCCCACGCCATTGAGTGCAACAGTAGGGAAAGCGCTGGATAGCGGAGGGGTACAAATTACTATTCCCACTCCAGTGAGTGCAACAGTAGGAAAAGCGCTGGATATCGTAGGAGTAAAATTACTATTCCCACTCCAGTGAGTGCAACAGTAGGGAACGCGCAGGATCCCTAAACAATAAAAAACAGAACTATCAATATTTTTATTACATTTAATTTCCAATGTTAACATAATTAATATATAAATGTAAATATATTATCATTAACAAAGATAATAAAAAATAATCAATTACACATTATTTAGCACTATTATATCCACTACACACACCTAAAATTAAATACACAATTACATTTAATATTTACTAATTAATTAATGAATATTAATTTGTTAATATTTCTTAATTAATCAATTACACATTATTTAGCACTATAATATCCACAACACACACCTAAAATTAATTACACAATTACATTTAATATTTAGTAATTAATTATAGTAATTAATTAATGAAAATTAATGTATTAATATGTAATAATTTATAAATAAAACATTAAATACTTACCAGCTTGCACACTATTTACACATATAAACACCACAACACACACCTAAAATAAATTACAAAATTACAATTAATAATTACTAAATAATTAATGGTAATTAATTTTAAAATATTTAATAATTATTCAATAAAAAATGAATTGCTCACTACCCTTCACACTATGTACACATACAAACACCACAACACACACCTATAATTAATTAAACATTTAACATAATTAATTATTAATTGACTAATTGAAATTAATTAACAACTAATTATTACATTTACACATTAATTATTCAATTAATTTTATATAATTAAATTGCTTCCCATCCTATTCCCCTATAAACCCACAACCCGCTACGGAATTAATAACACAAAATTAAACTTAAAATAAATTAATAATTAAAAAAATTCAAAAACATATAATAAAATGACAAACAATTCTTTCTTTTTTTTTTCAGAGTAAACTTTTTTTAATCAATTTAAACTAACAAAAAATGGTACATTTCTTTTTTATGTATATATAGTTATTTCTTTTCGTTTTTTGCTTTGTAAACAGTCTTGAAACTTTAAACAAAATCTCTAGGCAAGAACCACATCTTATGGTTGCTCCGCTTGTGGAAAACCGAAACAGTCAGTCTACAAACTCGAACATGAACTGATCCTCACTTCCAATTCACATGAACCATAGCCCAAGGGCAAATAAATACACTTAATAAATAGACCTAAATGCCTGCATGGAGGCATTGTTTAATAAAGGCTAGAGAAAGAGTCCTTGACAACAAAAGCACCAGTGTGGAGGTGCTTAGTGATGGAAATGCAGGTTTAGCTTAAAAATCATGAATATTTGAAAAAATAAAGACCAGCACTTCAGAATCTACATCAAAAGGCTTGAGTGGGTCAATGATAGAACTCATTGCTGAAGAGAAAACTAGTGTAATGGCACAGAAACAATCGCAATGGACCGCCAACCGCTAGCCCCTCCTCCGGATCGCCCCTAGGGACTCTGGTACATGGAGTTCTTGAGTGGTTCACCCCAGTGGGTGCATGTGAGAAGTTGGCCTGATGTGCAGTGTTCACTATTCTAGTGATCACTATATATCAGTCCAAACAACCCTTATTGATGATTGGTTGTAAGTCAACCTTATAGACCAGCTATCCTAGTAGCATGGATACGAGCAGTCTAAGGCTAAGACTCTAGAGGGCGTGTTAAGCCAGCTGTTTTACCATCACATTACCCCTTGAACACCCAGTGAAAGGACACCACACAAGTGTTATGAAAATAAACAGTGTATTTATTAGAATCACAACAACCCTGTACTCTTTATGAGGACAGGGTGCTAGGCACACAACAAAACTCTTACGAAAATACTTAAGTTAGCACGTTATACACAAATGCCCGAGGGGCACGAAAAACCATATACTTTAAAAGTGGAATGCGAATTACTAGCAGGTAAGTAACAGTTCTAATAGGCTTTGGAATCGCTAGGACTGGACTAGGGAATCGTTAGATTACTACTAGGAGACCTAGGGGACTCGGGTGCAGAGTGTGCACTCTCACGCGGGATGCGGGACAAAGTCTATGGAGGCTAGTAAAGGCAAAGTTAGTGTTCACGGGCGAACCCGACCTGGTAGGAAGAAAACGACAGTGGATCCTGACCCTAGGATAGTGAGGCTATGCTGGGACACCGAAGTGCCGAAGTTACCTAGCCCAGGGGCTGCAGCTGCATAGGTCTGAAAAGACGTCGGGGATCTCGTTGCCGGACCAGGAGCCTGGAAGGAAGAAGTTGCTGGCAGGCGACCAGTGAAGAAAAGTTCGATGGATCCAAGCCTGGATCAAGGAAGAAGGAAACCTGAAAGCAGAGGGGACCAAGTTCTTGAATCACTAGCCAGTGATTAAGTGGGCACCAGGATGGCACCGGGCGAAGTCACCGCAGTCAGGTGAGTCGGCGCTGCTGGGCTCTGCAGTCTCTCGGACCAGGAGGCGTTGTCGGCGACCAGGATGGAGGTGCGAGCTGTCCCACGAAGGTTCTTGCTGTCGACGTCGCTGGACCCAGGATTGGGCAACAAGTCTTGGCAAATGCAAGGCCCACGCGGTGGACCTAAAATGGCGTCTTGGGTGGACCAGGAGGGTCCAGGGTACTTCTCCGATGGAGGGAAGCAAGGGCCAGTCTGGAGCAACCAGACCAGCAGCAGAAATGTCGTCGGGCGTCGTCAGGAAGGCCACAAGCCAGCGGGCTAGTAGCCAAACAACGCGGTGAGCAGCAAAAAGCAGAAGGGCCCCACGCAGATCGTGGAGATGCTGGGGGGCTGCTCTTCGGTGCTGGAGCTGCTCAGGGTGGGGGCTTCTGGGACCCCAAAGCACTCACCAGGAATTCACTCGGCGGGCTTGCTGGAAAGAAGTCGTGCAGTCTTGAAGATGGCCGGTCCCTCGAGGTCTCGTCACACCCACGAATCTCAGCGTGACTGATGATGCAGGTAGAGGTCAGAGGTGCCAGGGAAGCCGGTTCTCGTCGAGCTGGGCAGTCGGATTCCGGAGGAAGGACTTGCAGCAGACCGCAGTGTTCTTAGATGGTGCCTGCGGATGCAGGGTGACTACTCCTTAGTCACAAGGGAGAAATCTTAGGAAGAAGTCTTGAGTTCCTTTCGCAGAAAGTAGTTTCAGGATTCAAAGATGATCTGCTTTGGAAGGGGGCCAGTTCCTACCTTTATCCTGTAAAAAGGGGCTGGCACTGCCCTATGGGTGGGACTAGGAGGGGGGTGGTTACACCCACTTCCTTGGCGGGCTTTTCCCCAGCACAGGGTCTGGAGTGACCCTGGAACTGGTTCCAGCCAGCCTATGCACAGTGAGCACCGGGGTGCCACGTGCAGTCACCTTCCTCTAAAGCCCTGCCTACCTACAATACACAAAACCCTGTCTGGGACGGTGCTGGCACCGCCCCTGGCAGGAAACCCTTTGTCCTTATCTCCTGCTCTGGGAGGACTCCCAGCAGCAGGAGGGCAGACTTGTGTCTCGGTGGCAGCATCCATTTTGTGGATGCTAAGGCTCTGTCTGACTTTAACCGGGGTTAGGGGTTACATACATGTCGTGTCCCTCTAGAAGGGTGGAATGCTAACCCCGTCGCCAGAATTGGCGAGGGGTTAGTATTCCAATTCGTATGACACCTTACTCGACATGTTTTGATAAAGCGATACCAGAGTTGGCACATAACCGCGAGGATTATAATGCACTTAAGAGTATATGGTATGCGATATCATGGAAACGGCTAAGGGATAGATCCCGAAAGCCGCAGACAGGCTCAGCTCATGCCAGAGCACCATCTCACACGATTCCCAGCACTCTGCCTTCAGGATTGTTAAGGCCTGCCATAGGAGTGACTGATAGGAGATCTGTGTGTCCATTTTAGGGTTAGATATAGGTATACTATATCTAAAGCAAGGGGTGAGTACACCACCTTGCCCCAGCTGTCGTGCAGCCAGTTGTGTCAGTTTTAGTTAGTCAATCCAGGGGTGGCACAATACATGCTTCAGCCCCTGGGAGACTTCTGGGTGCACCTCAGCCCTGGGTACAGGGACTTGGAGAGGGCCCAGTGCCAATTTAGATATGTACCTAAGGTACATGGAATCCATTTTACAGAGAGAGCAGTGGGCCTGAGGTCCTGAATAGCAGGGCCCCAGGTCAACTAAGTCAGAAAACCAGCAAAACACCAGGCAAAAAGTTGGGGGCAACCATAGTCAGGGATCAACCTTCCTACAGTGCAAGTAGGTACTTGTTGCACTGATGATCTCTAGACCCAATACATGTCCCAGGTTTTTGGATTTCACCTGAGACATGGCTCGGGTTTCGGGATAACTTCCCTCATCAGTAGAGAAAATAGTTAGGGGTGGAAGAGAAGGCCGCCAAGCAACCGTCAATGGCATCGATGCCCGAACCGGCACGCAGGTGCGTCGTCCAGGAGCCCGTCGACTCAAAGCTCAAGGGAGCCAATTTGTAGAAACAATCACAATGGACCGCACACCGCTAGCCCCTCTTCCGGATCGCCCCTAGGGACTCTGGTACATGGAGTTCTTGAGTGGTTCACCCCAGTGGGTGCAAGTAGGTACTTGTTGAACTGATGATCTCTAGACCCGATACATGTCCCGGGTTTTTGGATGTCGCCCGAGACATGGCTCGGGTTTCGGGATAACTTCCCTCATCAGTAGAGAAAATAGTTAGGGGTGGAAGAGAAGGCCGCCAAGCTACCGTCAATATCCTCGATGCCCGAACCGGCACGCAAGTGCGTCGTCCAGGAGCCCGTCGACTCAAAGCTCAAGGGAGACAATTTGTAGAAACAATCGCAATGGACCGCACACCGCTAGCCCCTCCTCCGGATCGCCCCTAGGGACTCTGGTACATGGAGTTCTTGAGTGGTTCACCCCAGTGGGTGCAAGTAGGTACTTGTTGAACTGATGATCTCTAGACCCGATACATGTCCCGGGTTTTTGGATGTCGCCCGAGACTTGGCTCGGGTTTCGGGATAACTTCCCTCATCAGTAGAGAAAATAGTTAGGGGTGGACGAGAAGGCCGCCAAGCAACTGTCAATGGCCTCAATGCCCGAACCGGCACGCAGGTGCGTTGTCCAGGAGCCCGTCGACTCAAAGCTCAAGGGAGCCAATTTGTAGAAACAATCGCAATGGACCGCACACCACTAGCCCCTCCTCCGGATCGCCCCTAGGGACTCTGGTACATGGAGTTCTTGAGTGTTTCACCCCAGTGGGTGCAAGTAGGTACTTGTTGAACTGATGATCTCTAGACCCGATACATGTCCCGGGTTTTTGGATGTCGCCCGAGACATGGCTCGGGTTTCGGGATAAGTTCCCTCATCAGTAGAGAAAATAGTTAGGGGTGGAAGAGAAGGCCGCCAAGCAACCGTCAATGGCCTCGACGCCCTAACCGGCACGCAGGTGCGTCGTCCAGGAGCCCGTCGACTCAAAGCTCAATGGAGCCAATTTGTAGAAACAATCGCAATGGAACGCACACCGCTAGCCCCTCCTCCGGATCGCCCCTAGGACTCTGGTACAAGGAGTTCTTGAGAGTTTCACCCCGATGGGTGCAAGTAGGTACTTGTTGAACTGATGATCTCTAGACCCGATACATGTCCTGGGTTTTTGGATGTCGCCCGAGACATCGCTCGGGTTTCGGGATAACTTCCCTCATCAGTAGAGAAAAAAGTTAGGGGTGGAAGAGAAGGCCGCGAAGCAACCGTCAATGGCCTCGATGCCCGAACCGGCACGCAGGTGCGTTGTCCAGGAGCCCGTCGACTCAAAGCTCAAGGGAGCCAATTTGTAGAAACAATCGCAATGGACCGCACACCGCTAGCCCCTCCTCTGGATCGCCCCTAGGGACTCTGGTACAAGGAAATCTTGAGAGTTTCACCCCGGTGGGTGCAAGTAGGTACTTGTTGAACTGATGATCTCTAGACCCAATACATGTCCCGGGTTTTTGGATGTCGACATGGCTCGGGTTTCGGGATAACTTCCCTCATCAGTAGAGAAAATAGTTAGGGGTGGAAGAGAAGGCCACCAAGCAACCGTCAATGGCCTCGATGCCCGAACCGGCACGCAGGTGGGTCGTCCAGGAGCCCGTCGACTCAAAGCTCAAGGGAGCCAATTTGTAGAAACAATCGCAATGGACCGCACTCTGCTAGCCCCTCCTCCGGATCGCCCCTAGGGACTCTGGTACATAGAGTATTTGAGTGGTTCACCCCAGTGGGTGCAAGTAGGTACTTGTTGAACTGATGATCTCTAGACCCGATACATGTCCCGGGTTTTTGGATGTCGCCCGAGACATGGCTCGGGTTTCGGGATAACTTCCCTGATCAGTAGAGAAAATAGTTAGGGGTTTAAGAGAAGGCCGCCAAGCAACCGTCAATGGCCTCGATGCCCTAACCGGCACGCATGTGCGTCGTCCAGGAGCCCGTCGACTCAAAGCTCAATGGAGCCAATTTGTAGAAACAATCGCAATGGACCGCACACCGCTAGCCCCTCCTCCGGATCGCCCCTAGGGACTCTAGTACATGGAGTTCTTGAGTGGTTCACCCCAGTGGGTGCAAGTAGGTACTTGTTGAACTGATGATCTATAGACCCATACATGTCCTGGGTTTTTGGATGTCGCCCGAGACATCGCTCGGGTTTCGGGATAACTTCCCTCATCAGTATAGAAAATAGTTAGGGGTGGAAGAGAAGGCCGCAAAGCAACTGTCAATGGCATCGATGCCCGAACCGGCACGTTGTCCAGGAGCCCGTCGACTCAAAGCTCAAGGGAGCCAATTTGTAGAAACAATCGCAATGGGCCGCACACCGCTAGCCCCACCTCCGGATCGCCCCTAGGGACTCTGGTACATGGAGTTCTTGAGTGGTTCACCCCAGTGGGTGCAAGTAGGTACTTGTTGAACTGATGATCTATAGACCAGATACATGTCCTGGGTTTTTGGATGTCGCCCGAGACATCGCTCGGGTTTCGGGATAACTTCCCTCATCAGTATAGAAAATAGTTAGGGGTGGAAGAGAAGGCCGCCAAGCAACTGTCAATGGTCTCGATGCCCGAACCGGCACGTCGTCCAGGAGCCCGTTGATTCAAAGCTCAAGGGAGCCAATTTGTAGAAACAATCGCAATGGACCGCACACCACTAGCCCCTCCTCCGGATCGCCCCTAGGGACTCTGGTACATGGAGTTCTTGAGTGTTTCACCCCAGTGGGTGCAAGTAGGTACTTGTTGAACTGATGATCTCTAGACCCGATACATGTCCCGGGTTTTTGGATGTCGCCCGAGACATGGCTCGGGTTTCGGGATAAGTTCCCTCATCAGTAGAGAAAATAGTTAGGGGTGGAAGAGAAGGCCGCCAAGCAACCGTCAATGGCCTCGACGCCCTAACCGGCACGCAGGTGCGTCGTCCAGGAGCCCGTCGACTCAAAGCTCAATGGGGCCAATTTGTAGAAACAATCGCAATGTCCCGCACACCGCTAGCCCCTCCTCCGGATCGCCCCTAGGGACTCTGGTACAAGGAGTTCTTGAGAGTTTCACCCCGGTGGGTGCAAGTAGGTACTTGTTGAACTGATGATCTCTAGACCCGATACATGTCCTGGGTTTTTGGATGTCGCCCGAGACATCGCTCGGGTTTCGGGATAACTTCCCTCATCAGTAGAGAAAAAAGTTAGGGGTGGAAGAGAAGGCCGCCAAGCAACCGTCAATGGCCTCGATGCCCGAACCGGCACGCAGGTGTGTTGTCCAGGAGCCCGTCGACTCAAAGCTCAAGAGAGCCAATTTGTAGAAACAATCGCAATGGACCGCACACCGCTAGCCCCTCCTCCGGATCGCCCCTAGGGACTCTGGTACAAGGAAATCTTGAGAGTTTCATCCCGGTGGGTGCAAGTAGGTACTTGTTGAACTGATGATCTCTAGACCCGATACATGTCCCGGGTTTTTGGATGTCGACATGGCTCGGGTTTCGGGATAACTTCCCTCATCAGTAGAGAAAATAGTTAGGGGTGGAAGAGAAGGCCGCCAAGCTACCGTCAATGGCCTCGATGCCCGAACCGGCACGCAAGTGCGTCGTCCAGGAGCCCGTCGACTCAAAGCTCAAGGGAGACAATTTGTAGAAACAATCGCAATGGACCGCACACCGCTAGCCCCTCCTCCGGATCGCCCCTAGGGACTCTGGTACATGGAGTTCTTGAGTGGTTCACCCCAGTGGGTGCAAGTAGGTACTTGTTGAACTGATGATCTCTAGACCCGATACATGTCCCGGGTTTTTGGATGTCGCCCGAGACTTGGCTCGGGTTTCGGGATAACTTCCCTCATCAGTAGAGAAAATAGTTAGAGGTGGACGAGAAGGCCGCCAAGCAACTGTCAATGGCCTCAATGCCCGAACCGGCACGCAGGTGCGTTGTCCAGGAGCCCGTCGACTCAAAGCTCAAGGGAGCCAATTTGTAGAAACAATCGCAATGGACCGCACACCACTAGCCCCTCCTCCGGATCGCCCCTAGGGACTCTGGTACATGGAGTTCTTGAGTGTTTCACCCCAGTGGGTGCAAGTAGGTACTTGTTGAACTGATGATCTCTAGACCCGATACATGTCCCGGGTTTTTGGATGTCGCCCGAGACATGGCTCGGGTTTCGGGATAAGTTCCCTCATCAGTAGAGAAAATAGTTAGGGGTGGAAGAGAAGGCCGCCAAGCAACCGTCAATGGCCTCGACGCCCTAACCGGCACGCAGGTGCGTCGTCCAGGAGCCCGTCGACTCAAAGCTCAATGGAGCCAATTTGTAGAAACAATCGCAATGGACCGCACACCGCTAGCCCCTCCTCCGGATCGCCCCTAGGGACTCTGGTACAAGGAGTTCTTGAGAGTTTCACCCCGGTGGGTGCAAGTAGGTACTTGTTGAACTGATGATCTCTAGACCCGATACATGTCCTGGGTTTTTGGATGTCGCCCGAGACATCGCTCGGGTTTCGGGATAACTTCCCTCATCAGTAGAGAAAAAAGTTAGGGGTGGAAGAGAAGGCCGCCAAGCAACCGTCAATGGCCTCGATGCCCGAACCGGCACGCAGGTGCGTTGTCCAGGAGCCCGTCGACTCAAAGCTCAAGGGAGCCAATTTGTAGAAACAATCGCAATGGACCGCACACCGCTAGCCCCTCCTCCGGATCGCCCCTAGGGACTCTGGTACAAGGAAATCTTGAGAGTTTCACCCCGGTGGGTGCAAGTAGGTACTTGTTGAACTGATGATCTCTAGACCCGATACATGTCCCGGGTTTTTGGATGTCGACATGGCTCGGGTTTCGGGATAACTTCCCTCATCAGTAGAGAAAATAGTTAGGGGTGGAAGAGAAGGCCACCAAGCAACCGTCAATGGCCTCGATGCCCGAACCGGCACGCAGGTGGGTCGTCCAGGAGCCCGTCGACTCAAAGCTCAAGGGAGCCAATTTGTAGAAACAATCGCAATGGACCGCACTCTGCTAGCCCCTCCTCCGGATCGCCCCTAGGGACTCTGGTACATAGAGTATTTGAGTGGTTCACCCCAGTGGGTGCAAGTAGGTACTTGTTGAACTGATGATCTCTAGACCCGATACATGTCCCGGGTTTTTGGATGTCGCCCGAGACATGGCTCGGGTTTCGGGATAACTTCCCTGATCAGTAGAGAAAATAGTTAGGGGTTTAAGAGAAGGCCGCCAAGCAACCGTCAATGGCCTCGATGCCCTAACCGGCACGCATGTGCGTCGTCCAGGAGCCCGTCGACTCAAAGCTCAATGGAGCCAATTTGTAGAAACAATCGCAATGGACCGCACACCGCTAGCCCCTCCTCCGGATCGCCCCTAAGGACTCTAATACATGGAGTTCTTGAGTGGTTCACCCCAGTGGGTGCAAGTAGGTACTTGTTGAACTGATGATCTATAGACCCATACATGTCCTGGGTTTTTGGATGTCGCCCGAGACATCGCTCGGGTTTCGGGATAACTTCCCTCATCAGTATAGAAAATAGTTAGGGGTGGAAGAGAAGGCCGCAAAGCAACTGTCAATGGCATCGATGCCCGAACCGGCACGTTGTCCAGGAGCCCGTCGACTCAAAGCTCAAGGGAGCCAATTTGTAGAAACAATCGCAATGGGCCGCACACCGCTAGCCCCACCTCCGGATCGCCCCTAGGGACTCTGGTACATGGAGTTCTTGAGTGGTTCACCCCAGTGGGTGCAAGTAGGTACTTGTTGAACTGATGATCTATAGACCAGATACATGTCCTGGGTTTTTGGATGTCGCCCGAGTCATCGCTCGAGTTTCGGGATAACTTCCCTCATCAGTATAGAAAATAGTTAGGGGTGGAAGAGAAGGCCGCCAAGCAACTGTCAATGGTCTCGATGCCCGAACCGGCACGTCGTCCAGGAGCCCGTCGATTCAAAGCTCAAGGGAGCCAATTTGTAGAAACAATCGCAATGGACCGCACACCACTAGCCCCTCCTCCGGATCGCCCCTAGGGACTCTGGTACATGGAGTTCTTGAGTGTTTCACCCCAGTGGGTGCGAGTAGGTACTTGTTGAACTGATGATCTCTAGACCCGATACATGTCCCGGGTTTTTGGATGTCGCCCGAGACATGGCTCGGGTTTCGGGATAAGTTCCCTCATCAGTAGAGAAAATAGTTAGGGGTGGAAGAGAAGGCCGCCAAGCAACCGTCAATGGCCTCGACGCCCTAACAGGCACGCAGGTGCGTCGTCCAGGAGCCCGTCGACTCAAAGCTCAATGGAGCCAATTTGTAGAAACAATCGCAATGGACCGCACACCGCTAGCCCCTCCTCCGGAAAGCCCCTAGGGACTCTGGTACAAGGAGTTCTTGAGAGTTTCACCCCGGTGGGTGCAAGTAGGTACTTGTTGAACTGATGATCTCTAGACCCGATACATGTCCTGGGTTTTTGGATGTCGCCCGAGACATCGCTCGGGTTTCGGGATAACTTCCCTCATCAGTAGAGAAAAAAGTTAGGGGTGGAAGAGAAGGCCGCCAAGCAACCGTCAATGGCCTCGATGCCCGAACCGGCACGCAGGTGCGTTGTCCAGGAGCCCGTCGACTCAAAGCTCAAGGGAGCCAATTTGTAGAAACAATCGCAATGGACCGCACACCGCTAGCCCCTCCTCCGGATCGCCCCTAGGGACTCTGGTACAAGGAAATCTTGAGAGTTTCACCCGGTGGGTGCAAGTAGGTACTTGTTGAACTGATGATCTCTAGACCCGATACATGTCCCGGGTTTTTGGATGTCGACATGGCTCGGGTTTCGGGATAACTTTCCTCATCAGTAGAGAAAATAGTTAGGGGTGGAAGAGAAGGCCACCAAGCAACCGTCAATGGCCTCGATCCCCGAACCGGCACGCAGGTGGGTCATCCAGGAGCCCGTCGACTCAAACCTCAAGGGAGCCAATTTGTAGAAACAATCGCAATGGACCGCACTCTGCTAGCCCCTCCTCCGGATCGCCCCTAGGGACTCTGGTACATAGAGTATTTGAGTGGTTCACCCCAGTGGGTGCAAGTAGGTACTTGTTGAACTGATGATCTCTAGACCCGATACATGTCCCAGGTTTTTGGATGTCGCCCGAGACATGGCTCGGGTTTCGGGATAACTTCCCTGATCAGTAGAGAAAATAGTTAGGGGTTTAAGAGAAGGCCGCCAAGCAACCGTCAATGGCCTCGATGCCCTAACCGGCACGCATGTGCGTCGTCCAGGAGCCCGTCGACTCAAAGCTCAATGGAGCCAATTTGTAGAAACAATCGCAATGGACCGCACACCGCTAGCCCCTCCTCCGGATCGCCCCTAGGGACTCTAGTACATGGAGTTCTTGAGTGGTTCACCCCAGTGGGTGCAAGTAGGTACTTGTTGAACTGATGATCTATAGACCCATACATGTCCTGGGTTTTTGGATGTCGCCCGAGACATCGCTCGGGTTTCGGGATAACTTCCCTCATCAGTATAGAAAATAGTTAGGGGTGGAAGAGAAGGCCGCAAAGCAACTGTCAATGGCATCGATGCCCGAACCGGCACGTTGTCCAGGAGCCCGTCGACTCAAAGCTCAAGGGAGCCAATTTGTAGAAACAATCGCAATGGGCCGCACACCGCTAGCCCCTCCTCCCGATCGCCCCTAGGGACTCTGGTACATGGAGTTCTTGAGTGGTTCACCCCAGTGGGTGCAAGTAGGTACTTGTTGAACTGATGATCTATAGACCCGATACTTGTCCCGGGTTTTTGGACGTCGCCCTAGACATGGCTCGGGTTTCGGGATAACTTCCCTCATCAGTAGAGATAATAGTTAGGGGTGGAAGAGAAGGCCGCCAAGCAACTGTCAATGGCATCGATGCCCGAACCGGCACGTTGTCCAGGAGCCCGTCGACTCAAAGCTCAAGGGAGCCAATTTGTAGAAACAATCGCAATGGGCCGCACACCGCTAGCCCCACCTCCGGATCGCCCCTAGGGACTCTGGTACATGGAGTTCTTGAGTGGTTCACCCCAGTGGGTGCAAGTAGGTACTTGTTGAACTGATGATCTATAGACCAGATACATGTCCTGGGTTTTTGGATGTCGCCCGAGACATCGCTCGGGTTTCGGGATAACTTCCCTCATCAGTATAGAAAATAGTTAGGGGTGGAAGAGAAGGCCGCCAAGCAACTGTCAATGGTCTCGATGCCCAAACCGGCACGTCGTCCAGGAGCCCGTCGATTCAAAGCTCAAGGGAGCCAATTTGTAGAAACAATCGCAATGGGCCGCACACCGCTAGCCCCTCCTCCGGATCGCCCCTAGGGACTCTGGTACATGGAGTTCTTGAGTGGTTCACCCCAGTGGGTGCAAGTAGGTACTTGTTGAACTGATGATCTATAGACCCAATACTTGTCCCGGGTTTTTGGATGTCGCCCTAGACATGGCTCGGGTTTCGGGATAACTTCCCTCATCAGTAGAGAAAAAAGTTAGGGGTGGAAGAGAAGGCCGCCAAGCAACCGTCAATCACCTCGATGCCCGAACCGGCACGCAGGTGCGTCGTCCAGGAGCCCGTCGACTCAAAGCTCACGGGAGCCAATTTGTAGAAACAATCGCAATGGACCGCACACCGCTAGCTCCTCCTCCGGATCGCCCCTAAGGACTCTGGTAAATGGAGTTCTTAAGTGGTTCACCCCAGTGGGTGCAAGTGGGTACTTGTTGAACTGATGATCTCTAGACCCGATACATGTCCCGGGTTTTTGGATGTCACCCGAGACATGGCTCGGGTTTCGGGATAACTTCCCTCATCAGTAGAGAAAATAGTTAGGGGTGGAAGAGAAGGCCACCAAGCAACCGTCAATGGCCTTGCGATTGTGTCTAGTGTAATGGCACATTTCAAATCACTGTGAACAGCCTACAGGGATATATGCAGAATTCCTCGAAGACCAGAACCTCTAGACGGGCCATGAGGGATTGGGAAGAGTAAGAAAAAGTGACATTTGTTGCAAGATTCAAATAAGATAAAGCTCAGCAAGCATGTGAAATGCTCTGTTGGGCCCTCCCACTGACCTAATGGAGGTACTGGCATATTAGAATGCCTCCCTGTTTCTCACAAGTCCCTATTTACTCCAGGGGAATAAAATAGGAACCACATGCTACTAGCATATGGCAAACAGACATTGCACCACACATCTAACATGGTGCACAAACCAAGAATTAAACAGGAAGCATTTTAATGCAGAGATGCAATGATGGCAGGGGTTTAACAAGAACCAAAGTCCTGAGATATTTTAGGGAAACCCATACACGTCAATGGGTAAATAGTGCAACAGTAAGCATTTAAAATGCTGGGTCTGCACAATTCTATTCCGGTTCTTTAAACCTTGGTTTCCAGTCACCGCTCCAACGTGCCCAGGACTTCACTCCGTAACCAAAATGTTCCCAAAAGTTGGAGCAGCGATGGAGGTGCTTCTGAAAGGTTCACAATGTGGGAGAAGGGCAATGATGGCGAAGATGTGCCCCCAAATTAGCAGTATTACTAGACTAGGATTGGGATGGATTGCATAGCAGTATCAGAAATTAAAGGCAATTTGCTGAACATTTTGGGGTAAAAGAGGAGGCCACATTGCCTCATATTAATGATACTCTGAATAAAAAAATACGTCCAGCTAATTTAGACAGACAACTTGCATTAAAGAAAGCTTGAGTTAGACAACATGTATGTGGTGTTTAAATCCTTTAGGAAAGAAGAGGGCACAATTGGATTACAGTGTATGATGAGGCGTGAGGGTCAAGCTATATAAGGTTAACTTAACACCATCTCGTAAATCATTAAACTATTCAGTACAGAAACAAGATTTGTCTAGGGTACAAAGTTAGTACGTTTTTATAATTTATATCAGCACTTGGGCCTGCAGAGGGAAAGCCTGATCTAAATGTTCCTTATTGCTGAGCAACAACGATGAAAAAATAGTGTTTTGTGAGTCAGGGTCTGCACTTGGTGCAGACACCTGCACTTGGTCAAATGCCGCAACTAAACCAGACTTGAGAGGAGTACAGAACAGGAACATAGCTAACAGGCCACATTTTGGAAGACTATCACTGGCAGAGTCCTTCCTTTGACTTCTGTTCATCAAGGATAATGTCACAACCCAGTCCCTTTGGTGAAAAGCAGCAGACCATCAATCCCCACAATGACCGCTTTATTGCAGACGCCCCTGGGATGTCAGTCATTAAGTCAAACAGAACCAAGGACCGGATCTAGACAGGCTGATATGGAGATCTTCGTCCAGAAAGTCTGCCTCTTACATTTCTTCTTTATGTTCAGCATTAATCGTCTTCAATGAGAATGATGTCATCCCCGCTTCCAGAGACAGAGGCCCCCTCTCGCTCGGTCTCTCTTGAGGAATCTTCCTGGTCACTGTCCGTTGAACTGAAGGATATGATGCTTGGTTGCGAGTGGAGTCCAGACTTGGAGTCGCTGTCAAAAAACAGAGCTAGAAACAGAGTCCTCTGAAGACAAATAATAAAAACAGCCCTGGGGTGCAAAAGTACTGCTGTCCTCCAAGCTGCTCTCTAGCAGGCTTGAGATTGTTGGAGAACATGTTGAGCTGTCCAGACTTGGGCAAGAAGAGCCAGCGCCACTACTGGGGACTTCTGTTGTCTCAGTTGAGGGTTCTATGCCAGGCATGACAGGTTCATCAATAGAACTTTCAGCATTGCTCACAAAAGTCCCGTTGAATTGCTCATAATCCTTTGCATCATCTAATGATACCATGCTAATGCCAGCTGCTAGTCTATTGGAGTCACACAGGATGTCAGATGGTGTGGAGATCTTTGGGGCATCCAAAACAAATGTGAAAGTCTGATTCAGGGGGTAAGCTTCAGTTTCCACATCAGATCTGAGCAACTGGATGCCACAATCTGACAGACTTAGACAGGATAATGTAAGTGCTTCTTCTGGACTTTTTTTGGTCTACATTAACCCCTTCACTGCGGCGGCTATTCCGCCGCAGTGCTAAGGGGGCGGGGCGGACGCGCGGCGGCCGCATGCTGGTGACGGGACCGCTCCGTCACCAGCGTCGGTTGAGCTGTGCTCGTGACGGAGCGGTTCCGTCACGGCCCGCCCCGCTCAATAGAACGCTCAGCGCAGGCGCGGAATTCGCGCCGCGCATGAGCGTTCTATCGAGCTGGGTGGGCCATGACGGAACCGCTCCGTCATCAGCACAGCTCAACCGCGGCTGATGACGGAGCGGTTCTGTCATCAGCATGGGAGGGGTTAAACCGCTCAGAGAGCAACCTGTGACATACTCCAGTAGCTGCTGTAGCGATTCCGTATGCATCTCAGTCACAATTTGATCAGCTTGATCCTCAGCACCATCCTCATTTTGTTCTTCAACTGCAAAACCCAGACAAATTAGTTCCTGTCCAATATCCAGATCCTTTCCATTGATATTATCATACCGGCTTATGTGTGGCCAAGGGGAGGTCCCAGTCTGAGTGTAACTGGAAATCTTTGCAAGCAGTGGTTTCCATTCAGCACAGTGTGTGAGCCGATCAAATTCATCTAACGCTTCCTCAGACCACTCCCCATCGTTTGGTGCAACACCTGCAAGACTGCACTCAATGGCCTGAAATGGAAGGCTCAGAAAATCACTCCTGAGAACACGTAACTTCTCCAGCGGGGATTCTCCATTATCCCCAAAATCCACCAAGTAGAGATCCACATTTCCATTCTCCAATAATCCAAGAACTTTTGCTCTATACCAGTACCGATCAGAGGTGTAAACTGCAGCTACAATATCTCCCACATGGACATTCCGAAGAGAAAAAGCATCGCCTTCACTTTCATATAGGTATGTCATGTCGCTTGTCAATTTGTCAAGGTGCAAGGAGCGTGTGCCCAGGAGCTGGATCCAGAAGTGATTGGGATTCTCAGAAGCTGAGACATAAACCTTGAGGTGCTCATCTGCTTTGAAGCTAAAGTCTGGGCTGGGGAAAAATTACTATTCCCAATCCAGAGAGTGCAGCAGTAGGGAAAGCGCTGGATAGCGGAGGGGTAAAATGTACTATTCCCACTCCAGCGAGTGCAACAGTAGGGAAAGCGCTAGATAGCGGAGGGGTAAAAATTACTATTCACACTCCAGAGAGTGCAACAGTAGGAAAAGCGCTGGATAGCGTAGGGGTAAAAATTACTATTCCCACCCACTCCAGTGTGTGCAACAGTAGAGAAAGCACTGGATAGCGGAGGGGTAAAATTTACTATTCCCACTCCAGTGAGTGCAACAGTAGGGAAAGCGCTGGATAGCTTAGCGGTAAAAATTCTATTCCCACTCCAGTGAGTGCAACAGTAGGGAAAGCGCTGGATAGCGTAGGGGTAAAAATTACTATTCCCACCCACTCCAGTGAGTGCAACAGTAGGGAAAGCGCTTGATAGTGGAGGGGTAAAATTACTATTGCCACTCCAGTGAGTGCAACAGTAGGAAAAGCGCTGGATAGCGGAGGGGTAAAATTTACAATTCCCACTCCAGTGAGTGCAACAGTAGGAAAAGCGCGGGATATCGTAGGGGTAAAATTACTATTCCCACTCCAGAGAGTGCAGCAGTAGGGAAAGCGCTGGATAGCGTAGGGGTAAAAATTATTATTCCCACTCCATTGAGTGCAACAGTAGGGCAAGCGCTGGATAGCGGAGGGGTAAAAATTACTATTCCCACTCCAGTGAGTGCAACAGTAGGAAAAGCGCTGGATATCATAGGGGTAAAATTACTATTCCCACTCCAGTGAGTGCAACAGTAGGGAAAGCGCAGGATCCCAAAACAATAAAAAACAGAACTATCAATATTTTTATTAAATTTAATTTCCAATTTTAACATAACTAATATATAAATGTAAATATATTATTATTAACAAAGATAATAGAAAATAATCAATTACACATTATTTAGCACTATTATATACACCTAAAATTAAATACACAATTACATTTAATATTTACTAATTAATTAATGAATATTAATTTGTTAATATTTATTAATTAATCAATTACACATTATTCAGCACTATAATATCCACAACACACACCTAAAATTAATTACACAATTACATTTAATATTTAGTAATTAATTAATGAAAATTAATGTATTAATATGTATTAATTTATGAATAAAACATTAAATACTTACCAGCTTGCACACTATTTACACATATAAACACCACAACACACACCTAAAATTAATTACAAAATTACAATTAATGATTACTAAATAATTGGTGGTAATTAATTTTAAAATATTTAATAATTAATCAATAAAAAATTAATTACTCACTACCCTTCACACTATGTACACATACAAACACCACAACACACACCTATAATTAATTAAACATTTAACATAATTAATTATTAATTGACTAATTGAAATTAATTAACAACTAATTATTAATTAATACATTTACACATTAATTATTCAATTAATTTTATATAATTAAATTACTTCACATCCTATTCCCCTATAAACCCACAACCCGCTACGGAATTAATAACACAAAATTAAACTTAAAATAAATTAATAATTAGGAAAATTCAAAACCATAATAAAATGACAAACAATTCTTTTTCTTTTTTTTCAGAGTAAACTTTTTTTAATCAATTTAAACTAACAAAAAATGGTACATTTCTTTTTTATGTATATATAGTTATTTCTTTTCGTTTTTTGCTTTGTAAACAGTCTTGAAACTTTAAACAAAATCTCTAGGCAAGAACCACATCTTATGGTTGCTCCGCTTGTGGAAAACCGAAACAGTCAGTCTACAAACTCGAACATGAACTGATCCTCACTTCCAATTCACATGAACCATAGCCCAAGGGCAAATAAATACACTTAATAAATAGACCTAAATGCCTGCATGGAGGCATTGTTTAATAAAGGCTAGAGAAAGAGTCCTTGACACCAAAAGCACCAGTGTGGAGGTGCTTAGTGATGGAAAGGCAGGTTTAGCTTAAAAATCATGAATATTTGAAAAAATAAAGACCAGCACTTCAGAATCTACATCAAAAGGCTTGAGGGGGTCAATGATAGAACTCATTGCTGAAGAGAAAACTAGTGTAATGGCACAGAAACAATCGCAATGGACCGCACACCGCTAGCCCCTCCTCCGGATCGCCCCTAGGGACTCTGGTACATGGAGTTCTTGAGTGGTTCACCCAGTGGGTGCAAGTAGGTACTTGTTGCACTGATGATCTCTAGACCCAATACATGTCCCAGGTATTTGGATTTCGCCTGAGACATGGCTCGGGTTTCGGGATAACTTCCCTCATCATTAGAGAAAATAGTTAGGGGTGGCAGAGAAGGCCGCCAAGCAACCGTCAATGGCATCGATGCCCGAACCGGCACTCAGGTGCGTCGTCCAGGAGCCCGTCGACTCAAAGCTCAAGGGAGCCAATTTGTAGAAACAATCACAATGGACCGCACACTGCTAGCCCCTCCTCTGGATCGCCCCTAGGGACTCTGGTACATGGAGTTCTTGATTGGCTCACCCCAGTGGGTGCAAGTAGGTACTTGTTGAACTGATGATCTCTAGACCCGATACATGTCCCGGGTTTTTGGATGTCGCCCGAGACATGGCTCGGGTTTCGGGATAACTTCCCTCATCACTAGAGAAAATAGTTAGGGGTGGAAGAGAAGGCCGCCAAGCAACTGTCAATGGCCTCGATGCCCGAACCGGCACGCAGGTGCGTCGTCCAGGAGCCCGTCGACTCAAAGCTCAAAGGAGCAAATTTGTAGAATCAATCTCAATGGACCGCACACCGCTAGCCCCTCCTCCGGATCGCCCCTAGGGACTCTGGTACAAGGAGTTCTAGAGATTTTCACCCCAGTGGGTGCAAGTAGGTACTTGTTGAACTGATGATCTCTAGACCGATACATGTCCCGGGTTTTTGGATGTCGCCCGAGACATGGCTCGGGTTTCGGGATAACTTCCCTCATCAGTAGAGAAAATAGTTAGGGGTGGAAAAGAAGGCCGCCAAGCAACCGTCAATGGCCTCGATGCCCGAACCGGCACGCAGGTGCGTCGTCCAGGAGCCCGTCGACTCGAAGCTCAAGGGAGCCAATTTGTAGAAACAATCGCAATGGACCGCACTCTGCTAGCCCCTCCTCCGGATCGCCCCTAGGGACTCTGGTACATGGAGTTCTTGAGTGGTTCACACCAGTGGGTGTAAGTAGGTACTTGTTGAACTGATGATCTCTAGACCCGATACATGTCCTGGGTTTTTGGATGTCGCCCGAGACATCGCTCGGGTTTCGTGATAACTTCCCTCATCAGTATAGAAAATAGTTAGGGGTGGAAGAGAAGGCCGCCAAGCAACTGTCAATGGCCTCGATGCCCGAACCGGCACGCAGGTGCGTCGTCCAGGAGCCCGTCGACTCAAAGCTCAAGGGAGCCAATTTGTAGAAACAATCGCAATTGGCCGCACACCGCTAGCCCCTCCTCCGGATCGCCCCTAGGGACTCTGGTACATGGAGTTCTTGAGTGGTTCACCCCAGTGGGTGCAAGTAGGAACTTGTTGAACTTATGATCTCTAGACCCGATACATGTCCCGAGTTTTTGGATGTCGCCCGAGACATGGCTCGGGTTTCGGGATAACTTCCCTCATCAGTAGAGAAAATAGTTAGGGGTGGAAGAGAAGGCCGCCAAGCAACCGTCAATGGCCTTGTGATTGTGTCTAATGTAATGGCACATTTCAAATCACTGTGAACAGCCTACAGGGATATATGCAGAATTCCTCGAAGACCAGAACCTCTAGACGGGCCATGAGGGATTGGGAAGAGAAAGAAAAAGTGACATTCGTTGCAAGATTCAAATAAGATAAAGCTCAGCAAGCATGTGAAATGCTCTGTTGGGCCCTACCACTGACCTTATGGAGGTACTGGCATATTAGAATGCCTCCCTGTTTCTCACAAGTCCCTATTTACTCCAGGGGAATAAAATAGGAACCACATGCTACTAACATATGGCAAACAGACATTGCACCACACATCTAACATGGTGCACAAACCAAGAATTAAACAGGAAGCATTCTAATGCAGAGTTGCAATGATGGCAGGGGTTTAACAAGAACCAAAGTCCTGAGATATTTTAGGGAAACCCATACACGTCAATGGGTAAATAGTGCAACAGTAAGCATTTAAAATGCTGGGTCTGCACAATTCTATTCCGGTACTTTAAACCTTGGTTTCCAGTCACCGCTCCAACGTGCCCAGGACTTCACTCCGTAACCAAAATGTTCCCAAAGATTGGAGCAGCGATGGAGGTGCTTCTGAAAGGTTCACAATGTGAGAGAAGGGCAATGATGGCCAAGATGTGCCCCCAAAATAGCAGTATTACTAGACTAGGATTGGGATGGATTGCACTGCAGTATCAGAAATTAAAGGCAATTTGCTGAACATTTTGGGGTAAAAGAGGAGGCCACATTGCCTCATATTAATGATACTCTGAATAAAAAAATACGTCCAGCTAATTTAGACAGACAACTTGCATTAAAGAAAGCTTGAGTTAGACAACATGTATGTGGTGTTTAAATCCTTTAGGAAAGAAGAGGGCACAATTGGATTACAGTGTATGATGAGGCGTGAGGGTCAAGCTATATAAGGTTAACTTAACACCATCTCGTAAATAATTAAACTATTCAGTACAGAAACAAGATTTGTCTAGGGTACAAAGTTAGTACGTTTTTATAATTTATATCAGCACTTGGGCCTGCAGAGGGAAAGCCTGATCTAAATGTTCCTTATTGCTGAGCAACAACGATGAAAAAATAGTGTTTTATGAGTCAGGGTCTGCACTTGGTGCAGACACCTGCACTTGGTCAAATGCCACAACTAAACCAGACTTGAGAGGAGTACAGAACAGGAACATAGCTAACAGGCCACATTTTGGAACACTATCACTGGCAGAGTCCTTCCTTTGACTTCTGTTCATCAAGGATAATGTCACAACCCAGTCCCTTTGGTGAAAAGCAGCAGACCATCAATCCCCACAATGACCGCTTTATTGCAGACGCCCCTGGGATGTCAGTCATTAAGTCAAACAGAACCAAGGACCGGATCTAGACAGGCTGATATGGAGATCTTCGTCCAGAAAGTCTGCCTCTTGCATGTCTTCTTTATGTTCAGCATTAATCGTCTTCAATGAGAATGATGTCATCCCCGCTTCCAGAGACAGAGGCCCCCTCTCGCTCGGTCTCTCTTGAGGAATCTTCCTGGTCACTGTCCGTTGAACTGAAGGATATGATGCTTGGACGCGAGTGGAGTCCAGACTTGGATTCGCTGTCAAAAAACAGAGCTAGAAACAGAGTCCTCTGAAGACAAATAATAAAAACAGGCCTGGGGTGCAAAAGTACTGCTGTCCTCCAAGCTGCTCTCTAGCAGGCTTGAGCTTGTTGGAGAACATGTTGAGCTGTCCAGACTTGGGCAAGAAGAGCCAGCGCCACTACTGGGGACTTCTGTTGTCTCAGTTGAGGGTTCTATGCCAGGCATGACAGGTTCATCAATAGAACTTTCAGCATTGCTCACAAACGTCCCGTTGAATTGCTCATAATCCTTTGCATCATCTAATGATACCATGCTAATGCCAGCTGCTAGGCTATTGGAGTCACACAGGATGTCAGATGGTGTGGAGATCTTTGTGGCATCCAAAACAAATGTGAAAGTCTGATTCAGGGGGTAAGCTTCAGTTTCCACATCAGATCTGAGCAACTGGATGCCACAATCTGACAGACTTAGACAGGATAACGTAAGTGCTTCATCTGGACTTTTTTTGGTCTACATTAAACCGCTCAGAGAGCAACCTGTGACATACTCCAGTAGCTGCTGTAGCGATTCCGTATGCATCTCAGTCACAATTTGATCAGCTTGATCCTCAGCACCATCCTCATTTTGTTCTTCAACTGTAAAACCCAGACAAATTAGTTCCTGTCCAATATCCAGATCCTTTCCATCTATATTATCATACCGGCTGATGTGTGGCCAAGGGGAGGTCCCAGTCTGAGTGTAACTGGAAATCTTTGCAAGCAGTGGTTTCCATTCAGCACAGTGTGTGAGCCGATCAAATTCATCCAACGCTTCCTCAGACCACTCCCCATCGTTTGGTGCAACACCTGCAAGACTGCACTCAATGGCCTGAAATGGAAGGCTCAGAAAATCACTCCTGAGAACACGTAACTTCTCCAGCGGGGATTCTCCATTATCCCCAAAATCCAAAAAGTAGAGATCCACATTTCCATTCTCCAATAATCCAAGAACTTTTGCTCTATACCAGTACCGATCAGAGGTGTAAACTGCAGCTACAATATCTCCCACATGGACATTCCGAAGAGAAAAAGCATCGCCTTCACTTTCATATAGGTATGTCATGTCGCTTGTCAATTTGTCAAGGTGCAAAGAGCGTGTGCCCAGGAGCTGGATCCAGAAGTGATTGGGATTCTCAGAAGCTGAGACATAAACCTCGAGGTGCTCATCTGCTTTGAAGCTAAAGTCCGGACTGGGGAAAAATTCCTATTCTCAATCCAGAGAGTGCAGCAGTAGGGAAAGCGCTGGATAGCGGAGGGGTAAAATTTAATATTCCCACTCCAGTGAGTGCAACAGTAGGGAAAGCACTAGATAGCGGAGGGGTAAAAATTACTATTCACACTCCAGAGAGTGCAACAGTAGGGAAAGCGCTGGATAGCGTAGGGGTAAAAATTACTATTCCTACCCACTCCAGTGAGTGCAACAGTAGGGAAAGCACTGGATAGCGGAGGGGTAACATTTACTATTCCCACTCCAGTGAGTGCAACAGTAGGGAAAGCGCTGGATAGCATAGGGGTAAAAATTAACATTCCCACCCACTCCAGTGAGTGCAACAGTAGGGAAAGCGCTTGATAGTGGAGGGGTATAATTACTATTGCCACTCCAGTGAGTGCAACAGTAGGAAAAGCGCTGGATAGCGGAGGGGTAACATTTACAATTCCCACTCCAGTGAGTGCAACAGTAGAAAAAGCGCGGGATATCGTAGGGGTAAAATTACTATTCCCACTCCAGAGAGTGCAGCAGTAGGGAAAGCGCTGGATAGCGTAGGGGTAAAAATTACTATTCCCACTCCATTGAGTGCAACAGTAGGAAAAGCGCTGGATATCGTTGGGGTAAAATTACTATTCCCACTCCAGTGAGTGCAACAGTAGGGAAAGCGCAGGATCCCAAAACAATAAAAAACAGAACTATCAATATTTTTATTAAATTTAATTTGTAATTTTAACATAACTAATATATAAATGTAAATATATTATTATTAACAAAAATAATAAAAAATAATCAATTACACATTATTTAGCACTATTATATCCACTACACACACCTAAAATTAAATACACAATTACATTTAATATTACTAATTAATTAATGAATATTAATTTGTTAATATTTATTAATTAATCAATTACACATTATTTAGCACTATAATATCCACAACTCACACCTGAAATTAATTACACAATTACATTTAATATTTAGTAATTAATTAATGAAAATTAATTTATTAATATGTATTAATTTATAAATAAAATATTAAATACTTACCAGCTTGCACACTATTTACACATATAAACACCACAACACACACCTAAAATTAATTACAAAATTACAATTAATAATTACTAAATAATTAATGGTAATTAATTTTAAAATATTTAATAATTAATCAATAAAAAATGAATTACTCACTACCCTTCACACTATGTACACATACAAACACCACAACACACACCTATAATCAATTAAACATTTAACATAATTAATTATTAATTGACTAATTGAAATTAATTAACAACTAATTATTAATTAATACATTTACACATTAATTATTCAATTAATTTTATATAATTAAATTACTTCCCATCCTATTCCCCTATAAACCCACAACCCGCTACAGAATTAATAACACAAAATTAAACTTAAAATAAATTAATAATTAAAAAAATTCAAAAACATATAATAAAATGACAAACAATTCTTTTTCTTTTTTTTTTCAGAGTAAACTTTTTTTAATCAATTTAAACTAACAAAAAATGGTACATTTCTTTTTTATGTATATATAGTTATTTCTTTTCGTTTTTTGCTTTGTAAACAGTCTTGAAAATTTAAACAAAATCTCTAGGCAAGAACCACATCTTATGGTTGCTCCGCTTGTGGAAAACTGAAACAGTCAGTCTACAAACTCGAACATGAACTGATCCTCACTTCCAATTCACATGAACCATAGCCCAAGGGCAAATAAATACACTTAATAAATAGACCTAAATGCCTGCATGGAGGCATTGTTTAATAAAGGCTAGAGAAAGAGTCCTTGACAACAAAAGCACCAGTGTGGAGGTGCTTAGTGATGGAAAGGCAGGTTTAGCTTAAAAATCATGAATATTTGAAAAAATAAAGACCAGCACTTCAGAATCTACATCAAAAGGCTTGAGGGGGTCAATGATAGAACTCATTGCTGAAGAGAAAACTAGTGTAATGGCACAGAAACAATTGCAATGGACCGCACAACGCTAGCCCCTCCTCCGGATCGCCCCTAGGGACTCTGGTACATGGAGTTCTTGAGTGGTTCACCCCAGTTGGGTGCAAGTAGGTACTTGTTGCACTGATGATCTCTAGACCCAATACATGTCCCAGGTTTTTGGATTTCGCCTGAGACATGGCTCGGGTTTCGGGATAACTTCCCTCATCAGTAGAGAAAATAGTTAGGGGTGGAAGAGAAGGCCGCCAAGCAACCGTCAATGGCATCGATGCCCGAACCGGCACGCAGGTGCATCGTCCAGGAGCCCGTCGACTCAAAGCTCAAGGGAGCCAATTTGTAGAAACAATCACAATGGACCGCACACTGCTAGCCCCTCCTCCGGATTGCCCCTAGGGACTCTGGTACATGGAGTTCTTGAGTGGTTAACCCCAGTGGGTGCAAGTAGGTACTTGTTGAACTGATGATCTCTAGACCCGATACATGTCCCGGGTTCTTGGATGTCGCCCGAGACATGGCTCGGGTTTCGGGATAACTTCCCTCATCAGTAGAGAAAATAGTTAGGGGTGGAAGAGAAGGCCGCCAAGCAACCGTCAATGGCCTCGATGCCCGAACCGGCACGCAAGTGCGTCGTCCAGGAGCCCGTCGACTCAAAGCTCAAGGGAGACAATTTGTAGAAACAATCGCAATGGACCGCACAACGCTAGCCCCTCCTCCGGATCGCCCCTAGGGACTCTGGTACATGGAGTTCTTGAGTGGTTCACCCCAGTGGGTGCAAGTAGGTACTTGTTGAACTGATGATCTCTAGACCCGATACATGTCCCGGGTTTTTGGATGTCGCCCGAGACTTGGCTCGGGTTTCGGGATAACTTCCCTCATCAGTAGAGAAAATAGTTAGGGGTGGAAGAGAAGGCCGCCAAGCAACTGTCAATGGCCTCAATGCCCGAACCGGCACGCAGGTGCGTTGTCCAGGAGCCCGTCGACTCAAAGCTCAAGGGAGCCAATTTGTAGAAACAATCGCAATGGACTGCACACCGCTAGCCCCTCCTCCGGATCGCCCCTAGGGACTCTGGTACATGGTGTTCTTGAGTGGTTCACCCCAGTGGGTGCAAGTAGGTACTTGTTGAACTGATGATCTCTAGACCCGATACATGTCCCGGGTTTTTGGATGTCGCCCGAGACATGGCTCGGGTTTTGGGATAACTTCCCTCATCAGTAGAAAATAGTTAGGGGTGGAAGAGAAGGCCGCCAAGCAACTGTCAATGGCCTCGATGCCCGAACCGGCACGCAGGTGCGTCGTCCAGGAGCCCGTCGACTCAAAGCTCAAGGGAGCCAATTTGTAGAAACAATCGCAATGGACCGCACACCGCTAGCCCCTCCTCCGGATCGGCCCTAGGAACTCTGGTACAAGGAGTTCTTGAGAGTTTCACCCCTGTGGGTGCAAGTAGGTACTTGTTGAACTGATGATCTCTAGACCCGATACATGTCCCGGGTTTTTGGATGTCGCCCGAGACATGGCTCGGGTTTCGGGATAACTTCCCTCATCAGTAGAGAAAATAGTTAGGGGTGGAAGAGAAGGCCGCCAAGCAACCGTCAATGGCCTCAATGCCCTAACCGGCACGCAGGTGCGTCGTCCAGGAGCCCGTCGACTCAAAGCTCAAGGGAGCCAATTTGTAGAAACAATCGCAATGGACCGCACACCGCTAGCCCCTCCTCCGGATCGGCCCTAGGGACTCTAGTACATGGAGTTCTTGAGTGGTTCACCCCAGTGGGTGCAAGTAGGTACTTGTTGAACTGATGATCTCTAGACCTGATACATGTCCTGGGTTTTTGGATGTCGCCCGAGACATCGCTCGGGTTTGGGGATAACTTCCCTCATCAGTATAGAAAATAGTTAGGGGTGGAAGAGAAGGCCGCCAAGCAACTGTCAATGGCCTCGATGCCCGAACCGGCACGCAGGTGCGTCGTCCAGGAGCCCGTCGACTCAAAGCTCAAGGGAGCCAATTTGTAGAAACAATCGCAATGGGCCGCACTCTGCTAGCCCCTCCTCCGGATCGCCCCTAGGGACTCTGGTACATGGAGTTCTTGAGTGGTTCACCCCAGTGGGTGCAAGTAGGTACTTGTTGAACTGATGATCTCTAGACCCGATACATGTCCCGGGTTTTTGGATGTCGCCCGAGACATGGTTTGGGTTTCGGGATAACTTCCCTCATCAGTAGAGAAAATAGTTAGGGGTGGAAGAGAAGGCCGCCAAGCAACTGTCAATGGCCTCAATGCCCGAACCGGCACGCAGGTGCGTTGTCCAGGAGCCCGTCGACTCAAAGCTCAAGGGAGACAATTTGTAGAAACAATCGCAATGGACCGCACAACGCTAGCCCCTCCTCCGGATCGCCCCTAGGGACTCTGGTACATGGAGTTCTTGAGTGGTTCACCCCAGTGGGTGCAAGTAGGTACTTGTTGAACTGATGATCTCTAGACCCGATACATGTCCCGGGTTTTTGGATGTCGCCCGAGACTTGGCTCGGGTTTCGGGATAACTTCCCTCATCAGTAGAGAAAATAGTTAGGGGTGGAAGAGAAGGCCGCCAAGCAACTGTCAATGGCCTCAATGCCCGAACCGGCACGCAGGTGCGTTGTCCAGGAGCCCGTCGACTCAAAGCTCAAGGGAGCCAATTTGTAGAAACAATCGCAATGGACTGCACACCGCTAGCCCCTCCTCCGGATCGCCCCTAGGGACTCTGGTACATGGTGTTCTTGAGTGGTTCACCCCAGTGGGTGCAAGTAGGTACTTGTTGAACTGATGATCTCTAGACCCGATACATGTCCCGGGTTTTTGGATGTCGCCCGAGACATGGCTCGGGTTTCGGGATAACTTCCCTCATCAGTAGAAAATAGTTAGGGGTGGAAGAGAAGGCCGCCAAGGAACTGTCAATGGCCTCGATGCCCGAACCGGCACGCAGGTGCGTCGTCCAGGAGCCCGTCGACTAAAAGCTCAAGGGAGCCAATTTGTAGAAACTATCGCAATGGACCGCACACCGCTAGCCCCTCCTCCGGATCGGCCCTAGGAACTCTGGTACAAGGAGTTCTTGAGAGTTTCACCCCAGTGGGTGCAAGTAGGTACTTGTTGAACTGATGATCTCTAGACCCGATACATGTCCCGGGTTTTTGGATGTCGCCCGAGACATGGCTCGGGTTTCGGGATAACTTCCCTCATCAGTAGAGAAAATAGTTAGGGGTGGAAGAGAAGGCCGCCAAGCAACCGTCAATGGCCTCAATGCCCTAACCGGCACGCAGGTGCGTCGTCCAGGAGCCCGTCGACTCAAAGCTCAAGGGAGCCAATTTGTAGAAACAATCGCAATGGACCGCACACCGCTAGCCCCTCCTCCGGATCGGCCCTAGGGACTCTAGTACATGGAGTTCTTGAGTGGTTCACCCCAGTGGGTGCAAGTAGGTACTTGTTGAACTGATGATCTCTAGACCTGATACATGTCCTGGGTTTTTGGATGTCGCCCGAGACATCGCTCGGGTTTGGGGATAACTTCCCTCATCAGTATAGAAAATAGTTAGGGGTGGAAGAGAAGGCCGCCAAGCAACTGTCAATGGCCTCGATGCCCGAACCGGCACGCAGGTGCGTCGTCCAGGAGCCCGTCGACTCAAAGCTCAAGGGAGCCAATTTGTAGAAACAATCGCAATGGGCCGCACTCTGCTAGCCCCTCCTCCGGATCGCCCCTAGGGACTCTGGTACATGGAGTTCTTGAGTGGTTCACCCCAGTGGGTGCAAGTAGGTACTTGTTGAACTGATGATCTCTAGACCCGATACATGTCCCGGGTTTTTGGATGTCGCCCGAGACATGGTTTGGGTTTCGGGATAACTTCCCTCATCAGTAGAGAAAATAGTTAGGGGTGGAAGAGAAGGCCGCCAAGCAACCATCAATGGCCTCGATGCCCTAACCGGCACGCAGGTGCGTCGTCCAGGAGCCCGTCGACTCAAAGCTCAAGGGAGCCAATTTGTAGAAACAATCGCAATGGACCGCACACCGCTAGCCCCTCCTCCGGATCGGCCCTAGGGACTCTAGTACATGGAGTTCTTGAGTGGTTCACCCCAGTGGGTGCAAGTAGGTACTTGTTGTACTGATGATTTCTAGACCTGATACATGTCCTGGGTTTTTGGATGTCGCCCGAGACATCGCTCGGGTTTCGGGATAACTTCCCTCATCAGTATAGAAAATAGTTAGGGGTGGAAGAGAAGGCCGCCAAGCAACTGTCAATGGCCTCGATGCCCGAACCGGCACGCAGGTGCGTCGTCCAGGAGCCCGTCAACTCAAAGCTCAAGGGAGCCAATTTGTAGAAACAATCGCAATGGGCCGCACACCGCTAGCCCCTCCTCCGGATCGCCCCTAGGGACTCTGGTACATGGAGTTCTTGAGTGGTTCACCCCAGTGTGTGCAAGTAGGTACTTGTTGAACTTATGATCTATAGACCCCATACATGTCCCGGGTTTTTGGATGTCGCCCGAGACATGGCTCGGGTTTCGGGATAACTTCCCTCATCAGTAGAGAAAATAGTTAGGGGTGGAAGAGAAGGCCGCCAAGCAACCGTCAATCGCCTCGATGCCCGAACCGGCACGCAGGTGCGTCGTCCAGGAGCCCGTCGACTCAAAGCTCAAGGGAGCCAATTTGTAGAAACAATCGCAATGGACCGGACACTGCTAGCCCCTCCTCCAGATCGCCCCTAGGGACTCTGGTACATGGAGTTCTTGAGTGGTTCACCCCAGTGGGTGCAAGTAGGTACTTGTTGAACTGATGATCTCTAGACCCGATACATGTCCCAGGTTTTTGGATGTCTTCCGAGACATGGCTCGGGTTTCGAGTTAACTTCCCTCATCAGTAGAGAAAATAGTTAGGGGTGGAAGAGAAGGCCGCCAAGCAACCGTCAATCGCCTCGATGCCCGAACCGGCACGCAGGTGCGTCGTCCAGGAGCCCGTCGACTCAAAGCTCAAGGGAGCCAATTTGTAGAAACAATCGCAATGGACAGCACACCGCTAGCTCCTCCTCCGGATCGCCCCTAGGGACTCTGGTAAATGGAGTTCTTGAGTGGTTCACCCCAGTGGGTGCAAGTAGGTACTTGTTGAACTGATGATCTCTAGACCCGATACATGTCCCGGGTTTTTGGATGTCGCCCGAGACATGGCTCGGGTTTTGGGATAACTTCCCTCATCAGTAGAGAAAATAGTTAGGGGTGGAAGAGAAGGCCGCCAAGCAACCGTCAATGGCCTTGCGATTGTGTCTAGTGTAATGGCACATTTCAAATCACTGTGAACAGCCTACAGGGATATATGCAGAATTCCTCGAAGACCAGAACCTCTAGACGGGCCATGAGGGATTGGGAAGAGTAAGAAAAAGTGACATTCGTTGCAAGATTCAAATAAGATAAAGCTCAGCAAGCATGTGAAATGCTCTGTTGGGCCCTACCACTGACCTTATGGAGGTACTGGCATATTAGAATGCCTCCCTGTTTCTCACAAGTCCCTATTTACTCCAGGGGAATAAAATAGGAACCACATGCTACTAACATATGGCAAACAGACATTGCACCACACATCTAACATGGTGCACAAACCAAGAATTAAACAGGAAGCATGCTAATTCAGAGATGCAATGATGGCAGGGGTTTAACAAGAACCAAAGTCCTGAGATATTTTAGGGAAACCCATACACGTCAATGGGTAAATAGTGCAACAGTAAGCATTTAAAATGCTGGCTCTGCACAATTCTATTCCGGTTCTTTAAACCTTGGTTTCCAGTCACCGCTCCAACGTGCCCAGGACTTCACTCCGTAACCAAAATGTTCCCAAAGATTGGAGCAGCGATGGAGGTGCTTCTGAAAGGTTCACAATGTGGGAGAAGGTCAATGATGGCGAAGATGTGCCCCCAAAATAGCAGTATTACTAGACTAGGATTGGGATGGATTGCACAGCAATATCAGAAATTAAAGGCAATTTGCTGAACATTTTGGGGTAAAAGAGGAGGCCACATTGCCTCATATTAATGATACTCTGAATAAAAAAATACGTCCAGCTAATTTAGACAGACAACTTGCATTAAAGAAAGCTTGAGTTAGACAACATGTATGTGGTGTTTAAATCCTTTAGGAAAGAAGAGGGCACAATTGGATTACAGTGTATGATGAGGCGTGAGGGTCAAGCTATATAACGTTAACTTAACACCATCTCGTAAATAATTAAACTATTCAGTACAGAAACAAGATTTGTCTAGGGTACAAAGTTAGTACGTTTTTATAATTTATATCAGCACTTGGGCCTGCAGAGGGAAAGCCTGATCTAAATGTTCCTTATTGCTGAGCAACAACGATGAAAAAATAGTGTTTTGTGAGTCAGGGTCTGCACTTGGTGCAGACACCTGCACTTGGTCAAAGGCCACAACTAAACCAGACTTGAGAGGAGTACAGAACAGGAACATAGCTAACAGGCCACATTTTGGAAGACTATCACTGGCAGAGTCCTTCCTTTGACTTCTGTTCTTCAAGGATAATGTCACAACCCAGTCCCTTTGGTGAAAAGCAGCAGACCATCAATCCCCACAATGACCGCTTTATTGCAGACGCCCCTGGGATGTCAGTCATTAAGTCAAACAGAACCAAGGACCGGATCTAGACAGGCTGATATGGAGATCTTCGTCCAGAAAGTCTGCCTCTTGCATGTCTTCTTTATGTTCAGCATTAATCGTCTTCAATGAGAATGATGTCATCCCCGCTTCCAGAGACAGAGGCCCCCTCTCGCTCGGTCTCTCTTGAGGAATCTTCCTGGTCACTGTCCGTTGAACTGAAGGATATGATGCTTGGACGCGAGTGGAGTCCAGACTTGGAGTCGCTGTCAAAAAACAGAGCTAGAAACAGAGTCCTCTGAAGACAAATAATAAAAACAGCCCTGGGGTGCAAAAGTACTGCTGTCCTCCAAGCTGCTCTCTAGCAGGCTTGAGCTTGTTGGGGAACATGTTGAGCTGTCCAGACTTGGGCAAGAAGAGCCAGCGCCACTACTGGGGACTTCTGTTGTCTCAGTTGAGGGTTCTATGCCTGGCATGACAGGTTCATCAATAGAACTTTCAGCATTGCTCACAAAAGTCCCGTTGAATTGCTTATAATCCTTTGCATCATCTAATGATACCATGCTAATGCCAGCTGCTAGGCTATTGGAGTCACACAGGATGTCAGATGGTGTGGAGATCTTTGTGGCATCCAAAACAAATGTGAAAGTCTGCTTCAGGGGGTAAGCTTCAGTTTCCACATCAGATCTGAGCAACTGGATGCCACAATCTGACAGACTTAGACAGGATAACGTAAGTGCTTCTTCTGGACTTTTTTTGGTCTACATTAACCCCTTCACTGCGGTGGCTATTCCACTGCAGTGCTAAGGGGGCGGGGAGGCCGCATGCTGGTGACGGAACCGCTCCATCACCAGCGTCGGTTGAGCTGTGCTCGTGATGGAGCGGTTCCGTCACGGCCCGCCCCGCTCAATAGAACGCTCAGCGCAGGCGCGGAATTCGCGCCGCGCATGAGCGTTCTATCGAGCTGGGCGGGCCATGACGGAACCGCTCCGTCATCAGCACAGCTCAACCGCGGCTGATGACGGAGCGGTTCCGTCATCAGCATGGGAGGGGTTAAACCGCTCAGAGAGCAACCTGTGACATACTCCAGTAGCTGCTGTAGCGATTCCGTATGCATCTCAGTCACAATTTGATCAGCTTGATCCTCAGCACCATCCTCATTTTGTTCTTCAACTGCAAAACCCAGACAAATTAGTTCCTGTCCAATATCCTGATCCTTTCCATTGATATTATCATACCGGCTGATGTGTGGCCAAGGGGAGGTCCCAGTCTGAGTGTAACTGGAAATCTTTGCAAGCAGTGGTTTCCATTTAGCACAGTGTGTGAGCCGATCAAATTCATCTAACGCGAGGGGGAGGAGCTACAACATCAACTAAGATGGCCGCATAGTCTCCCGGCTCCGCTGACCTCCGTCCTACACTCGCTTATCCTGTCGAATATCCTGATCTCCTGCCCCGGATTCGTGTGGGTGAACTAGTCGGCACCCCGATGGTGTGACCACGGAATTTTTCTGATGTTCTGGGGTGAAGTAACATCGAAAATGTTTTGAGGCCTAACCCAGACTGGAAGCCGGGGACTCGATTGCTGGTCTACCCGGGTCCAAAGTGAACAACAACGGACTAAGGAGAGCGGTTGGGTCCGGTCCTTGGCACTTTTGAAAATTTCTCTGGACTACTTTGCAACCATCTGCTGCCTGGTGCTGTACCTGAGGTGAGGTGACGGGTGGCGCGCGGTGCTGCGTCGCGGGGGGCCCCGGCCCGGAGGCCCGGCACTAGCACCGCTGGTGCCCCGGGGTGGGGGTCCCGCCGCGCGTTGCTGCGTGCTGCTAGCCGGTCCCTCAGGGCTTGTTTCTGCTCCGGCGTATCCTGCCCCGGAGAAGGCGCCTCTCCGTGGGGATCGTTATGTCTGCGGACGTATGGAACTTGGCGGAACAGACCCAATGTGGCCCTTCCTTGCGGATGGTAATGGCGGAACTTGCGGCACTTCACGCGACGGTGAGGGCCCAGGTCAATCATTTACTGTCGGCAGCAGATGGGATCATAGGACCGGGAGCAAGCCCTGACTTGATTTTTGAGACCTGGCAGCCGACCTGCCTCCTGTTTGGCGCCCTAGTGGCGCGTTTGGACCCGGTGCTGGAAGCTGTGCCTGCCACCGAAGGCATGGAACTCATCGTGTGTGCTGAGATTGGTGACTCTCTTACGTTCTCGGAAACATCGGTCCTACAGTTATCGGAACATTTCACTGCTTCCCTCATCCTGGACACTGTTGGCCCACGCTATAATATGTATCGGAACGAGTCGCACCCCCTCCCCAATCGGTCTCCCAAAATGGCGGATGTAACGATGCTTGGCTTCGGAGACGGGGTGAGGTACCGGGTTTTTAGGAAACCGTGGTGCCAGGGGACAACACCCGAAGACCTCTGAGTTCTCCCTTGTTCCGGACCACAGAAACAAGAGTCTTCTAGTCGCTGTCAGAGATCAAGTTTTTATTGGTAGCTACCAAGTAACACGTGTCCTAGAAGCACGACAAACACGGGTCATGTATTCTCAGGAGACTGTAAGTGTTCGTTTTTACAGAACCAGTCTTCTCCTTTTATACAGAAATAATGGCTTCAAGCAAGAATTCTTGAGTTTATGATATGGCTGTAAACATATTTCTGTAATAATACAAAGTGCGGCGTCACGTAAGCAAACCCACATTTTAGATGTCCAGTTCGTGACAGATTACCCAGCAAGATCCGGGACTCCCATCAGATATCGATGAAACACCAATAAAGGCAGGTACCACCCAGTCATAAAACTGGCCATAAAGAAGAAGTATGGACAGGTGCATGTTTGTAGAAAGCATGTTCTGTATGGGGTGAATGGTTTGTGGAATGTTATGTGTCGATAGTATCGTATTCGGCCACTGGGCGGGGAGCCGCCCAAACAGGTTTGGCTTAAGGCAATGGAGTCAGTTTGGACAGGTCAGGGGGAAGTCAGGGAAGGTGGACGTGTCCTTTTGGATCAAGCTCGACCTTTAATTGACTTAACATGAGGGCAAGAAGTAAGATGGATGCCGTTCACAAAATGGAGTCTAAGGGATTGGGACGGGAACTACGATTTAGGGGTGTTGGCTACCCTCGATTGTCACGCAAATACATATGAATGATGTCCTAATCATTATCGGTTCACGGACACTAAATTTGCCATGGTACGTTGATATTTTGTGACACGGGTATTGGACCTCGATATTGGGATAACAATAGGGTCCAGATTTTCAGAACCACAGACCCTCCTTTTGCCCTTATGTAAGGCAATAACTCATGTTAATCCGAGTCCAAATCTGTATGAAGGAATTCGTGGAGATGCTGCTGTAACATCATCCTGTTGCTTAGTTCGTCCCTTGACGCAGGCTTCCGTACACATGAAGTAGCACAGAGGCCACAGAGTGCAGGAGCGCACTGGACACATAGGCAGAACATAAACAGAACTGTTAAGATCATCCCAATGAATATTAGCGTTTTCCATCCCCAGGCAGCGATCAGTCCCCAGAACCACCCTAGCAAGGACCAATCCCCTTTCTCAACGTGAAGGGAACCAGATATTTCATGTAGTTTAGAGATGGCCTGGTATACTGTCGGTGCATTTTCAGGGATGAATATGCAACAACTGGATTGGATGACTCTACACACACCACCACGATCGGCGAGTATGATATCAAGGGCAATTCGGTTCTGAAGGGTCATAAGTCGATCCGACTGAAGCTCGGTTGTCAAATTGCCAAGTGCTCTGGCCGTTGTAGTCACGGCGGATTCAACTATCCTTGCTAACTGGCGAATATTCCTGCTGTTCACCATAGGCCCCCAAAACGGCAGAAAACCTTTTGTGAAGTCAGCAAATTCCTGACCCGCGGTGTCGTCTTTACTCACGACACCTCTAGCTGTCCTTGTCCGATGGTAATCTGCTCGGGCCGTGTAGGTAGGAGGCAGCAGAAATGAGATGAAGCACGTGCCTGAGAAGTCAGGGGGTAACCATGTATAGGCTTGGTCGTGGCAGACGAAATACGTGCCTTTGGCTGCTAAGAGTATAGGGGAAGTTCGGGAGGCGAGCACATATGTTTCTGTGCAAATGCTCTTTCCTAACTGTGCAGTGGGATCTCTACCAATACCTTGTAAACATAGGTGACCTCGGTGGGGCACTATCCAAACTGGGCGGGATTTCTTTGCTGCCTGGCTCTTGATCAGGTAAACGCCATGTTGGGTTACGTTCCAACGAGTGTATGGGGTCAGTTCGTCTTTGGGGATAGTCAGATATGTGTCGAACTCTCTACTCATATTTCTTATCCCTGCTATTAGTGCCTTGTTACTGGAATCGCTTTCAGTGGAACGGGTCGGGTATGGTTCTAGGGCGAATAGGAACATGGTCTGAAAAGCCCACAGAGAACCATAATAACTAAATGGCAGGATGAAGTATGGGATACCCTTATCCGTCGTGTGCGGCATGAGTCCGCATATCCAACAGTTTGATGTGTTCATTATAGACTGGTGTTGGTGTAGGAGTTGGATGAAAGAGTTATTTACAAATTCGAGCCTTCTGGCAGACTCGTGTTCAGGTAGAGGGTGAAAAGAATGTGGTGAGAGAGTGGGAGAAGGCGTCGGCAGAGTGTCATTTGAGAGTAGGGAAACTTGAAATACGAATAGAGCATAACCAATCAAAAGCATCACAGTGCTACACAGCATTAGAACACATATTATTAAAAATCTTTTCTTGGACAGTATAGTACACAATTGTTTTTTCAAAGTTCGTAAGTTTGACAGGTCTCTCTACCCTTGGAAACTCCATCCTCTACTTGCTGCCCGCGGTGGTAGGTTGATTCTGCCAGGGAGCGCGCTCCGTTCGGTCCGGGGTGACTCCCTCGGACCAACCAGAACCGTGGACCTAAAACTTCCTTGGTTGCACTCCCCACACTTCAACCGCGACCCTAGCAGCAGAACCGGATGGCGGTTCGAAAATCAAAAAAATGAGCTAGTTCCCTGGGACGAGAGAGCTGGAAGATAAAAATAGTTCTTGGGGGAAAAGGGAAATCACATTAGATCAAGGTTTTATTAGTCCCTGTGGCTGGATCTCAGGTTGTATCGTCGCTTCTCAGGTATGGTGTGGTCTTTAAACAATGTCTCAGGTTCGGTAGTGTCCAATTGCATAGATGGTGACACACGTCCTTGCAAAATACGATCACTCTCCTTTTCGGTACCAGTCTCTTTTAAACGTGCATCACTGAAGGGGATGGAACGAGGTACGGATTCGGTCTTAGAGTCGGCAAGTCCTTTATCGACCCACCGGTCGTATGGGAGGGGCAGAGAGACCCGTTTGCAATGGGTCCCATGCACCCAGTTCTTTTTGCCGTCCACCCGAATCGCTGATCTCGTGGAAAGAAGTACCAGGTATGGTCCGGTCCACCTCGGCTGTCCGTTGTTGGTGCGCTGGAAATTCCGCACCAATACCCACGTACCGGGTTTGATTGTATGACCTGGATCGTCAGAGGCTGGCGGAGAGGAACTGTGAACCTGTTGGTGTAAAACACGCAATTTAGCTGTCAATTCGCACAAATGATCAAGCAGTACGGGGTGTTCTATTTCACGGAGTTTCTTTGGTCTTGGCACGCCCCAGACGTTGGCTGGGCGGCCAAACACGATCTCGTGGGGGCTAAGACCTAATCTGGAATGGACGGTCATCCTAGTTGACAAGAGTGCTAGGGGCAAGGCGTCAGGCCATTTAAGACCTGTACTGGCTTGGATCTTGGCTAGCTTGAGTTTCAAAGTGCCATTGTAGCACTCTACTAATCCAGCTGATTGGGGGTGATTTGCAGCGTGGAATTTCTGGTGTATGCCTAGACATTCACACACTCTCTTCATCACTCGTCCTATGAATTCACTTCCATTATCACTCCAGACAATTCTAGGCATACCGAATCTCGGGAAGAACTCTTTGACAAGGGCTTTGGCAGTTGTCATAGCAGTATTGTCTTTAAGGGGGTACGCTTCCACCCATCTTGAAAAAGCGCAAACAACAACGAGCACATACTTTAGATTGTTGCACCTTTCCATGTGAATGAAATCGAGCTGCAAAACCTCGAACGGATACGTAGGAGGCGCAAAGTGACCTGCTGGAGTTGGAGTTCCTTTACGGGATTGTGTGTTAGGCATATCATACAGTTTCTGACCACATTTTCTGCATATTTTGGGATATTGCTATTCTGCCATACTGGGGCCAATAGCTTACATATTCCTTTCGAACTGATGTGTGCCATGCCGTGAGCCATTGTTACTACTGCAAGTACGTATGCATTAGGTAGTAGCCATCGCTGGTGTTACGATAATTCGACCCAACAACCATTCGCATCCAATCTACCCTTACTTTCTCTCCATTCATTCAACTCATTCTCAGTTGCCTCAGCTTGTATGCATTTTACGCTTTCAATGGTGTCCTCACACATTCCCACATCAGTAGTACATCCAGCGGGACCCGCAACATACATTCGACTCATCGTGTCCCTTGCGGTCTCTTTCGCAACCTCGTCTGCAAATGCATTCCCGCGGCCAATATCGTCTTGAATTTTCTTGTGTGCACTGCATTTCTTAATGGCAACCTGTAGTGGCATGGTCAGTGACTCAAGGAGCTCATGAACTAGCTGACCATGTTGTATCTTTGCACCATGTGAGGTAAGGAAACCACGTTCACACCATAATCTCCCAAAACTGTGAGCCACGCCAAAGGCGTATTGGCTGTCCGTGTACACATTCACTCGCTTTCCTTTTGCTAACACGCATGCTCTGGTAAGTGCAATGATTTCCGCAGCTTGTGCAGAGTTGTGGGAAATACGTGCGGTCTCTACAATGGTGTGTAATGTTGTTACAGCATATGCAGCAGTCGTATCACCATTCGGTAACTTGAAACATGAACCGTCAACCCATAAAGTATCATTGCATTCAGGAAGGGGTGTGTCCTGTAAGTCTACTCTCCCTTTTGTCTCTTCTTCTGTCCTAAAGCAGCAGTCATGTTTATCACTCTTGTCTGTTCCTGTCGGAATGGGTAATAACGTTGCGGGATTCAGTGTATCACACCTCTTTATGTGGATGTGGCTTGCTAGCAACGTCAGTTCGTAACTGGATAGTCGAGCACTAGTAAGGTGTTGTGTCTTCGTCCTGTTTAGTAAAATGTCTACTGCGTGCGGAACCATAACGATCAGAGTATTATTCATGACTAATCCAGCGGATTGTCGAATGCAGACAGCTGTTGCGGCGGTAGCCCTCAGACAACTTGGTAGTGCCTTAGCCACAGGATCCAGAGTTGCCGAAAAATACGCGCATGGGCGCTGTCTGTTCCCAAAATGTTGTGTTAAGACTGATAATGCACAACCTTCCTTCTCATGGACATATAATGTAAAAGGCTTACTGTAGTTGGGGTTTCCCAACACAGGGGCTGAACACAATGCATCACGCAATTTGTGAAAACTCGTCTGACAATCTTCAGACCAGGGCATAGGATTGGGCGTATCTTTACGGAGTAGTGCCAGCAAGGGTTTAGCTAGCAGTGAGAAATTCGGTATCCATTGTCTACAGTACGATGTAATGCCCAAAAAAACTCGAACTTCTCTCTGTATCCTTGGGGCCCTTAGTTCTGCAATTGCCTGTATTCTTTCTGGTGTCAGTCTCCTTCCCTCCTTCGACAAGACGTGACCTAAGTAGGTTATTTCTTGTCGGCAAAATTGTAGTTTGGAAAGGGAGACTTTGTGCTTCATGTCACATAAGTGATGCAATAATGATAACGTAGCTTTCTTGCAAATTTCTTCAGTGTCCGCAGCGATCAGCAGATCGTCTACGTACTGAATCAGAGTTGAACCACTTTGTAGAACAATCGTGTCTAGTTGTGTTTTCAGGGCCTGACTGAATATGGATGGACTTTCGCAGTAGCCTTGAGGAGCGCACTTGAAGCGGAAGCTTCGTCCTCCTAAATTAAATCCGAAAATATCTCTACTCTCCTCGGCAATCGGGATACTGAAGAAAGCGTTCTTCAGGTCAATCACCGAGAACCAATTTGCTGAAGCTGGAACCATTGTCAATAAAGCAGTAATGTCGGGGACGACTGGAAACTGTGGGATAACTATCTTGTTTACTTCTCTGAGGTCGATCACGAACCTATACAAAGGGGGTTGTGAAGGATCAGTACGTTTTAAGACGGGCAAAACCGGACTGTTGCAGACATTTCCTGTCGTTTCTCGATGACGTCTTTATCAATCAAATCATGAACAATTTTCAACAATGATTTTTCGCATTCGCTAGATATTTTGTATTGGGGAATACGTGGCAACTTAACGTCGGCTTTCAACGTTATGACATATGGTGTTATCTCCAAACGACCTACATCATTAGAACCATTAGCCCAGAGTATATCAGGAAGTGACAATAATTCAGTTGGAATATTTTCCTTTGATAAATACATCGAAGAAATGACCTTCTTGCCTAAAGTAAGTTGTACTCCCGAGGGAGAACAGTACAAGGTCGCATATAACCTTTTTAGTAAGTCCAAACCTAGCAAATTTTCACCACAACCTGTTGTCAAAATGAGGGGTGCTTCTAATTCGCATGGGCCAACAGAAAGAGACATAGGATTAGAGATCGGGTTTCTAACAGGGGCGCCAGAGAAACCTACTGAGACATTCATTTCGCCAGACAAAGGTGCGCCAGGAAGTTTCGAGTGCATGATAGAACTTTTTGTGGCACCAGTATCCAGCAGAAATGGCTCTGACACTCCTGAGGCTATTACCTCGACATAAGGTCCATTCTGATCTACCGGAACTGAGACAACTCCCTCTCTTTGTCCATGGCTGTCCTAGCAATCGTTACCCTCATTTTCGTGTTCAGCGTAATAGTCGTCAGCATAGTACTGAGCTGATTTAGACGATGAATTATTCTGTTGGTCAAAGCTATTCATGGACTTCTGAGGCGGAAAAGAAGTTATATTCTGAGTGAAATTTCCACGGCCTCTACCTCTAGGGGCATGTTGAACACCTCTCCCCCTTACACCTTGACCACCGTTTAAACGTCGTGCAAGAGCCGGACAATTATCCTTAAAATGACCCTCTTCTTTGCAATACGCACATTGATTCGGGCCATATGTAGGACGCTGGTGGGAAAACTCGTTACCTTGCGCGTTCCTCGAATACTGCTGTCGCAGTTGATAGTCGGACTGACTAGCCGTGCGAGGCGGATAGGCCTGCTGGAGGAGAACCTTAGTTTTCAAATCTTTCGTATTTTTATCTGCCTTGTCTAGCTCGTCTTTACGCCTATTCTCATAGTACTGGGCTGTAGCTAAAATCTGTGCTGACGTAGAGACAGCCCAAGCACTCTCAAAATCTTTTAGTTTATTACATAGTTCAGGGAGCAAATTATGTACGAACTTGTCCACAAACAATCTTTGGCCACCCTCGGTAGCCATATCTTGGCCACTGTGGTCGGTGAATGTTTCCTCAAATCTCGTGAAAAAGTCAGACACATTCTCATCTTTCTTTTGTTTACATGCTGATAGCTTGTCCCAATTTACGCGTACTTCAGGCATTATTGTCTTCATGTACGCTATAATTCTACCGGGAAGTTCAGCTATTAACGGCTCAGGTTTAAAACCACCGACTTGTCTAGCATCTGTAGTCGCAATGTTCGCCCATGAGTTACCTAGTTCCTGATCGTGATCCGTATGACGTATCTTGCTCCATAAAGGATGTGGAACAACGTTCCCAAATAACATATCTACATCTGCTAAATTCATTATACATGAGCTTGCAGTTTGCGATAACTCCTTATAATACCCAGTTGGGTTCTTACGAGGGTCAGGTAGTGACTGTTTGAGTGCTAATACTTCCGATCTTTTCCATGGGACATGTACCCATACACGCTGGAAATGGGGCAGAATTGGTGGATTAGCATTCGCATCACCTTCCCTCCAAACAGGAGGAACCTCTCTCATGGGGTACTGTTTCGCTCTTTTCCTACTAGACGTACCACATTCAGACGATGACCCAGAGTTACCACCTGTGCTTCGATATGATAATAATACCTCAACTGCTTTGTCGACATCGGGACCTACAATCATGCCTTCCCCGAATTTAAATCATATACTACACAACTTTCTACAGTTGCTCTCTTGACCATTATCTTCCAAATCCTCACACAGAAAAACACACATCTGTTCAAAAACATATCTGTGCGTCGGTTCATCCCATTGACGGAAAACGTTCATGACGGACTCTACATCATATCTGGCTGTATCCAGAGCCCAATTCCGTGCTAACTTATTCAGGCATTCCCTCTCTCGATAATCAGGCATTTGGCTTCGTAACTGTCTTAGTCCCGTATTAGGGGTCGTTTTAGGCGACCGAAAAAGTGGTGAAGGAATGTTAGTAATAATGCTGGCCGTTTTATGCCAGACGGAAGGTGAAAGTGGAGGAATAACTGGTGTCAGAACAGAGTCACGCAAAGCAGAAACAGAAGCGTTCGCAGAACTAGTATCGGAAGAAATAGAAGGTGCGCTAGGCGAAGTTGTAGAAGGAACAGTAGGAGAAATAGATGTGACTGGTGAGCCTTGAGGAGGCTGCACTAGAGAAATAGAAGCCAGCTGAAGAGTAGCTGGTGAGTGCTGTAGAGGAGCTGGTATAACAGCTACCAGAGGTGCAACTAAAGGTTGCGGAGGTGCTGTGGCATTTTGCGCATAGGGTGGTGGCGAACTCAGCAAATGCGCCATTAATGGATCTTTCTCACGCTCTTTTACTGTCTCTTGCTGAAGAGATGGTAAAACAGGATAGCATTTATCTATTGCCATTTTACGTTGCCTGTGCAACTGCTCACTTATTCGATCCTCTTCGCTGTCTTTAAATTTTTATCGCGGCTTGTATTACCGAAATACCCCTTTCCCTCTTATTCTTCTTTTCTAGTTTAATTGCCTTTTGTTTGGCCTCTTTACGCCATAAGCGGAAAGAGTCAAACATCGCCGGTCTGGCTTTCTTTTTGAACAGTTTGATCTCTAGGTTATCTAGAATTTCTGAGTCGAAACTACCATATTGGGGCCATTTTAAAACACCATCTTTACGGGTGTATTTTATCCACACTTAATTATATGTGATAGGACCTACGCCATATTTCACATAGAGCTCATACGTTGGAGTTCCAATTGGAGGAACCGGACACGAATCCTCTAATCGGGAGTCCCTATTATAACCAAGACAAAACAAGTTTCCAAGTCTGCTAAAACCAGGCATCTTCGCTCACTAGTCTAGCTTCAAACTTCAAAGGTTTATCTATTATGATATTTCTCGTGAAAACACGAGTCCTTCGGCTTTGGGGCTTGCAAGTGCCAAATCAAGTCGTATCTCCAGGATACCAAAAACTAAGGACAAACTAAGGACTGGGAGACGCTCCACTTATACTTAACTGAAGTATTTGAAGATCGGTGACGTCGCTAGAAGACTCGTCTATCGTTTCGCTCTACCAAGGATCACTGGGTCCAAAACAAGGCGATAGTCAGGGCAGCAGTCCTTCGTAGCCGTCGGGACGCGGGGAACCTCGCAGCAAAGACCTTCGGAACCACGTCGACATACAGGGGTCGCTGAAGTGGCTGGCCGTCCTCCGGCGGAATTTTCACACGAAGCTCCTCACGAACATCTGACTTGGACCGTCGCCGCTTGATATCGCCCCGAGTTGGGCGCCAATTGAGGTACCGGGTTTTTAGGAAACCGGTGGTGCCAGGGGACAACACCCGAAGACCTCTGAGTTCTCCCTTGTTCCGGACCACAGAAACAAGAGTCTTCTAGTCGCCGTCAGAGATCAAGTTTTTATTGGTAGCTACCAAGTAACACGTGTCCTAGAAGCACGACAAACACGGGTCATGTATTCTCAGGAGACTGTACGTGTTCGTTTTTACAGAACCAGTCTTCTCCATTTATACAGAAATAATGGCTTCAAGCAAGAATTCTTGAGTTTATGATATGGCTGTAAACATATTTCTGTAATAAGACAAAGTGCGGCGTCACGTAAGCAAACCCACATTTTAGATGTCCAGTTCGTGACAGATTACCCAGCAAGATCCGGGACTCCCATCAGATATCGATGAAACACCAATAAAGGCAGGTACCACCCAGTCATAAAACTGGCCATAAAGAAGAAGTATGGACAGGTGCATGTTTGTAGAAAGCATGTTCTGTATGGGGTGAATGGTTTGTGGAATGTTATGTGTCGATAGTATCGTATTCGGCCACTGGGCGGGGAGCCGCCCAAACAGGTTTGGCTTAAGGCAATGGAGTCAGTTTGGACAGGTCAGGGGGAAGTCAGGGAAGGTGGACGTGTCCTTTTGGATCAAGCTCGACCTTTAATTGACTTAACATGAGGGCAAGAAGTAAGATGGATGCCGTTCACAAAATGGAGTCTAAGGGATTGGGACGGGAACTACGATTTAGGGGTGTTGGCTACCCTCGATTGTCACGCAAATACATAGGAATGATGTCCTAATCATTATCGGTTCACGGACACTAAATTTGTCATGGTACGTTGATATTTTGTGACACGGGTATTGGACCTCGATATTGGGATAACAATAGGGTCCAGATTTTCAGAACCACAGGGGAGGGACATCGTTTGTGTAAGCCGTGTGCGTTGGGATCTGCTTTTCCTCTCCCGTTTGCTGGCCCAAGCTCCGGCTGCTTCTGTGTGACTTTTGACTTCCCGGGGATGGGGCTTTACTTATCCGAGGGACTCGGCAACTTTGATAGACGGGGCCAAGGCTGAGATTGTGGGTTGAATTGTTTATGATGGATCTATTGGTAACGGGACTGCTTCATTAACAGACGGATTCCGGGGCGGGGGGTTTGTGGTTTCCCCCGGGGCTTTTTGTATGGTGGACAACTTTATTGGTGCTGGCTTAGGGGGGCCCCCTTTGTTAGGGCGGGGGGGAGAGACCGGGAGCGCATAGACTATCGCCCTCCTCCACTTCCGCGTTGGGTGGGGTTTCCTTCCTTTCTTTCTCCTTTTTCTCTGTTTCTTCTATATTTCGGGTTTGGTTCTCGGGCGACAGGCACACTGCTGGGGGGGGGGGGCGTAGTCATCTGCAGGGGTGCAGGGTGGGGGGTTGGGGGAGGGGATTTTTCGTTTTTATTTTTGTTTCTATGGCCTTTTTTCTCTTCTCTTATCTTTCTTTGTCTTTTTCTTTTTCTGGGTCAGTGCAGTGGGTTTCCTTTGGTATCAATCACTGCTTTTTCATCTGTGCCTCAATTTTCGTGGTGTTCTCTGGGTCTTAGGGCAGGTGACTAGCAGGCGCGAATTGATCGTAATATTCCCTCATATCCTGAACCGCCTGTTCCAGCGCCATTGATTTGACCGATTACTGTTTACTGTTGACACGTTTTCTATTCTGCCTTCCGTTTTTCGCTGCTGGGAAATTGTTCGGCACCTGATCCTTCCATCCTATACTATAAAATGAAAACCTTTTACATCCTGTTTTTCTAATTGTGATGTTCAGTGACCAAGAGTACGCTAGCATGATGATTCTGCTCCCCGAGGTGCTGCATGTGATTAAAAATTGCTCTCTGTTAATCTAACTGCTTAGCGGCCAGCCCCAGGGGTTGTAGGCCCATACTTGTATTTGGTTGAAATGTCAATAAAGGTTCTCAAAAAAAAATAAAAAAAAATTCATCTAACGCTTCCTCAGACCACTCCCCATCGTTTGGTGCAACACCTGCAAGACTGCACTCAATGGCCTGAAATGGAAGGCTCAGAAAATCACTCCTGAGAACACGTAACTTCTCCAGCGGGGATTCTCCATTATCCCCAAAATCCACCAAGTAGAGATCCACATTTCCATTCTCCAAGAATCCAAGAACTTTTGCTCTATACCAGTACCGATCAGACGTGTAAACTGCAGCTACAATATCTCCCACATGGACATTCCGAAGAGAAAAAGCATCGCCTTCACTTTCATATAGTATGTCATGTCGCTTGTCAATTTGTCAAGGTGCAAGGAGCGTGTGCCCAGGAGCTGAATCCAGAAGTGATTGGGATTCTCAGAAGCTGAGACATAAACCTTGAGGTGCTCATCTGCTTTGAAGCTAAAGTCTGGGCTGGGGAAAAATTACTATTCCCACTCCAGCGAGTGCAACAGTAGGGAAAGCGCTAGATAGCGGAGGGGTAAAAATTACTATTCACACTCCAGAGAGTGCAACAGTAGGGAAAGCGCTGGATAGTGTAGGGGTAAAAATTACTATTCCCACCCACTCCAGTGTGTGCAACAGTAGAGAAAGCACTGGATAGCGGAGGGGTAAAATTTACTATTCCCACTCCAGTAAATGCAACAGTAGGGAAAGCGCTGGATAGCTTAGCGGTAAAAATTCTATTCCCACTCCAGTGAGTGCAACAGTAGGGAAAGCGCTGGATAGCGTAGGGGTAAAAATTACTATTCCCACCCACTCCAGTGAGTGCAACAGTAGGGAAAGCGCTTGATAGTGGAGGGGTAAAATTAATATTGCCACTCCAGTGAGTGCAACAGTAGGAAAAGTGCTGGATAGCGGAGGGGTAAAATTTACAATTCCCACTCCAGTGAGTGCAACAGTAGGAAAAGCGCGGGATATCGTAGGGGTAAAATTACTATTCCCACTCCAGAGAGTGCAGCAGTAGGGAAAGCGCTGGATAGCGTAGGGGTAAAAATTACTATTCCCACTCCATTGAGTGCAACAGTAGGGAACGCGCTGGATAGCGGAGGGGTAAAAATTACTATCAATATTTTTATTAAATTTAATTTCCAATCTTAACATAACTAATATATAAATGTAAATATATTATTATTAACAAAGATAATAGAAAATAATCAATTACACATTATTTAGCACTATTATATCCACTACACACGCCTAAAATTAAATACACAATTACATTTAATATTTACTAATTAATTAATGAATATTAATTTGTTAATATTTATTAATTAATCAATTACACATTATTTAGCACTATAATATCCACAACACACACCTAAAATTAATTACACAATTACATTTAATATTTAGTAATTAATTAATGAAAATTAATTTATTAATATGTATTAATTTATAAATAAAACATTAAATACTTGCCAGCTTGCACACTATTTACACATATAAACACCACAACACACACCTAAAATTAATTACAAAATTACAATTAATGATTACTAAATAATTGATGGTAATTAATTTTAAAATATTTAATAATTAATCAATAAAAAATGAATTACTCACCATCCTTCACACTATGTACACATACAAACACCACAACACACACCTATAATTAATTAAGCATTTAACCTAATTAATTATTAATTGACTAATTGAAATTAATTAACAACTAATTATTAATTAATACATTTACACATTAATTATTCAATTAATTTTATATAATTAAATTACTTCACATCCTATTCCCCTATAAACCCACAACCCGCTACGGAATTAATAACACAAAATTAAACTTAAAATAAATTAATAATTAAAAAAATTCAAAAACATAATAAAATGACAAACAATTCTTTTTCTGTTTTTTTTTCAGAGTAAACTTTTTTTAATCAATTTAAACTAACAAAAAATGGTACATTTCTTTTTTATGTATATATAGTTATTTCTTTTCGTTTTTTGCTTTGTAAACAGTCTTGAAACTTTAAACAAAATCTCTAGGCAAGAACCACATCTTATGGTTGCTCCGCTTGTGGAAAACCGAAACAGTCAGTCTACAAACTCGAACATGAACTGATCCTCACTTCCAATTCACATGAACCATAGCCCAAGGGCAAATAAATACACTTAATAAATAGACCTAAATGCCTTGGTAGTTTGGTTTGCCCTGTTCCCATCATGCACTGGGACAGGAACAGACTAATTTGCATATAGCCAAGTTCTGAGCTGGGATGGTGCAATGAGCTAAAAAACGGTGATGGATCAAGCCCTGATCTTTGGACTGGGTAAGAGTGGTCTGCTTAATTCAGGCACTCTGTTCATCACCACCCCCTTTTCTGAATCATCACCAGGAGCCCGTCGACTCAAAGCTCAAGGGAGCCAATTTGTAGAAACAAACGCAATGGGCCGCACACCGCTAGCCCCTACTCCGGATCGCCCCTAGGGACTCTGGTACATGGAGTTCTTGTGTGGTTCACCCTAGTGGGTGCAAGTAGGTACTTTTTGAACTGATGATCTATAGACCCGATACATGTCCCGGGTTTTTGGATGTCGCCCGACACATGGCTCGGGTTTCGGGATAACTTCCCTCATCAGTAGAGAAAAAAGTTATGGGTGGAAGAGAAGGACGCCAAGCAACCGTCAATGGCCTCGATGCCCTAACCGGCACGCAGGTGCTTCGTCCAGGAGCCCGTCGACTCAAATCTCAAGGGAGCCAATTTGTAGAAACAATCCCAATCGACCGCACACCGCTAGCCCCTCCTCCGGATCGCCCCTAGGGACTCTGGTACATGGAGTTCTTGAGTGGTTCACCCCAGTGGGTGCAAGTAGGTACTTGTTGAACTGATGATCTCTAGACCCGATACATGTCCCGGGTTTTTGGATGTCGCCCGAGACATGGCTCGGGTTTCGGGATAACTTCCCTCATCAGTAGAAAATAGTTAGGGGTGGAAGAGAAGGCCGCCAAGCAACTGTCAATGGCCTCGATGCCCGAACCGGCACGCAGGTGCGTCGTCCAGGAGCCCGTCGACTCAAAGCTCAAGGGAGGCAATTTGTAGAAACAATCGCAATGGACTGCACACCACTAGCCCCTCTCCGGATCACCCCTAGGGACTCTGGTACATGGAGGTCTTGAGAGTTTCCCCCCAGTGGGTGCAAGTAGGTACTTGTTGAACTGATGATCTCTAGACCCGATACATGTCCCGGTATTTTGGATGTCGCCCGAGACATGGCTCGGGTTTCGGGATAACTTCCCTCATCAGTATAGAAAATAGTTAGGGGTGGAAGAGAAGGCCGCCAAGCAACCGTCAATGGCCTCGATGCCCTAACAGGCACGCAGGTGCGTCGTCCAGGAGCCCGTCGACTCAAAGCTCAAGGGAGCCAATTTGTAGAAACAAACGCAATGGGCCGCACACCGCTAGCCCCTCCTCCGGATCGCCCCTAGGGACTCTGGTACATGGAGTTCTTGAGTGGTTCACCCCAGTGGTGCAAGTAGGTACTTTTTGAACTGATGATCTATAGACCCGATACATGTCCCGGGTTTTTGGATGTCGCCCGACACATGGCTCGGGTTTCGGGATAACTTCCCTCATCAGTAGAGAAAAAATTTATGGGTGGAAGAGAAGGCCGCCAAGCAACCGTCAATGGCCTCGATGCCCTAACCGGCACGCAGGTGCTTCGTCCAGGAGCCCGTCGACTCAAAGCTCAAGGGAGCCAATTTGTAGAAACAATCACAATGGACCGCACACCGCTAGCCCCTCCTCCGGATCGCCCCTAGGGACTCTGGTACATGGAGTTCTTGAGTGGTTCACCCCAGTGGGTGCAAGTAGGTACTTGTTGAACTGATGATCTCTAGACCCGATACATGTCCCGGGTTTTTGGATGTCGCCCGAGACATGGCTCGGGTTTCGGGATAACTTCCCTCATCACTAGAGAAAATAGTTAGGGGTGGAAGAGAAGGCCGCCAAGCAACTGTCAATGGCCTCGATGCCCGAACCGGCACGCAGGTGCGTCGTCCAGGAGCCCGTCGACTCAAAGCTCAAAGGAGCAAATTTGTAGAATCAATCTCAATGGACCGCACACCGCTAGCCCCTCCTCCGGATCGCCCCTAGGGACTCTGGTACATGGAGTTCTTGAGTGGTTCACCCCAGTGGGTGCAAGTAGGTACTTGTTGAACTGATGATCTCTAGACCCGATACATGTCCTGGGTTTTTGGATGTCGCCCGAGACATGGCTCGGGTTTCGGGATAACTTCCCTCATCAGTAGAGAAAATAGTTAGGGGTGGAAGAGAAGGCCGCCAAGCAACCGTCAATGGCCTCGATGCCCGAACCGGCACGCAGGTGCTTCGTCCAGGAGCCCGTCGACTCAAAGCTCAAGGGAGCCAATTTGTAGAAACAATCGCAATGGACCGGACACCGCTAGCCCTTCCTCCAGATCGCCCCTAGGGACTCTGGTACATGGAGTTCTTGAGTGGTTCACCCCAGTGGGTGCAAGTAGGTACTTGTTGAACTGATGATCTCTAGACCCGATACATGTCCCGGGTTTTTGGATGTCGCCCTAGACATGGCTCGGGTTTCGGGATAACTTGCCTCATCAGTAGAGAAAATAGTTAGGGGTGGAAGAGAAGGCCGCCAAGCAACCGTCAATCGCCTCGATGCCCGAACCGGCACGCAGGTGCGTCGTCCAGGAGCCCGTCTACTCAAAGCTCAAGGGAGCCAATTTGTAGAAACAATCGCAATGGACCGCACACCGCTAGCTCCTCCTCCGGATCGCCCCTAGGGACTCTGGTAAACGGAGTTCTTGAGTGGTTCACCCCAGTGGGTGCAAGTAGGTACTTGTTGAACTGATGATCTCTAGACCCGATACATGTCCCGGGTTTTTGGATGTCGCCCGAGACATGGCTCGGGTTTCGGGATAACTTGCCTCATCAGTAGAGAAAATAGTTAGGGGTTGAAGAGAAGGCCGCCAAGCAACCGTCAATGGCCTTGCAATTGTGTCTAGTGTAATGGCACATTTCAAATCACTGTGAACAGCCTACAGGGATATATGCAGAATTCCTCGAAGACCAGAACCTCTAGACGGGCCATGAGGGATTGGGAAGAGTAAGAAAAAGTGACATTTGTTGCAAGATTCAAATAAGATAAAGCTCAGCAAGCATGTGAAATGCTCTGTTGGGCCCTACCACTGACCTAATGGAGGTACTGGCATATTAGAATGCCTCCCTGTTTCTCACAAGTCCCTATTTACTCCAGGGGAATAAAATAGGAACCACACGCTACTAACATATGGCAAACAGACATTGCACCACACATCTAACATGGTGCACAAACCAAGAATTAAACAGGAAGCATTCTAATGCAGAGATGCAATGATGGCAGGGGTTTAACAAGAACCAAAGTCCTGAGATATTTTAGGGAAACCCATACACGTCAATGGGTAAATAGTGCAACAGTAAGCATTTAAAATGCTGGGTCTGCACAATTCTATTCCGGTTCTTTAAACCTTGGTTTCCAGTCACCGCTCCAACGTGCCCAGGACTTCACTCCGTAACCAAAATGTTCCCAAAGATTGGAGCAGCGATGGAGGTGCTTCTGAAAGGTTCACAATGTGGGAGAAGGGCAATGATGGCCAAGATGTGCCCCCAAAATAGCAGTATTACTAGACTAGGATTGGGATGGATTGCACAGCAGTATCAGAAATTAAAGGCAATTTGCTGAACATTTTGGGGTAAAAGAGGAGGCAACATTGCCTCATATTAATGATACTCTGAATAAAAACGTCCAGCTAATTTAGACAGACAACTTGCATTAAAGAAAGCTTGAGTTAGACAACATGTATGTGGTGTTTAAATCCTTTAGGAAAGAAGAGGGCACAATTGGATTTCAGTGTATGATGAGGTGTGAGGGTCAAGCTATATAAGGTTAACTTAACACCATCTCGTAAATAATTAAACTATTCAGTACAGAAACAAGATTTGTCTAGGGTACAAAGTTAGTACGTTGTTATAATTTATATCAGCACTTGGGCCTGCAGAGGGAAAGCCTGATCTAAATGTTCCTTACTGCTGAGCAACAACGATGAAAAAATAGTGTTTTGTGAGTCAGGGTCTGCACTTGGTGCAGACACCTGCACTTGGTCAAATGCCACAACTAAATCAGACTTGAGAGGAGTACAGAACAGGAACATAGCTGACAGGCCACATTTTGGAAGACTATCACTGGCAGAGTCCTTCCTTTGACTTCTGTTCATCAAGGATAATGTCACAACCCAGTCCCTTTGGTGAAAAGCAGCAGACCATCAATCCCCACAATGACCGCTTTATTGCAGACGCCCGTGGGATGTCAGTCATTAAGTCAAACAGAACCAAGGACCGGATCTAGACAGGCTGATATGGAGATCTTCGTCCAGAAAGTCTGCCTCTTGCATGTCTTCTTTATGTTCAGCATTAATCGTCTTCAATGAGAATGATGTCATCCCCGCTTCCAGAGACAGAGGCCCCCTCTTGCTCGGTCTCTCTTGAGGAATCTTCCTGGTCACTGTCCGTTGAACTGAAGGATATGAAGACAAATAATAAAAACAGCCCTGGGGTGCAAAAGTACTGCTGTCCTCCAAGCTGCTCTCTAGCAGGCTTGAGCTTGTTGGGGAACATGTTGAGCTGTCCAGACTTGGGCAAGAAGAGCCAGCGCCACTACTGGGGACTTCTGTTTTCTCAGTTGAGGGTTCTATGCCAGGCATGACAGGTTCATCAATAGAACTTTCAGCATTGCTCACAAAAGTCCCGTTGAATTGCTCATAATCCTTTGCATCATCTAATGATACAATGCTAATGCCAGCTGCTAGGCTATTGGAGTCACACAGGATGTCAGATGGTGTGGAGATCTTTGTGGCATCCAAAACAAATGTGAAAGTCTGATTCAGGGGGTAAGCTTCAGTTTCCACATCAGATCTGAGCAACTGGATGCCACAATCTGACAGACTTAGACAGGATAACGTAAGTGCTTCTTCTGGACTTTTTTTGGTCTGCATTAAACTGCTCAGAGAGCAACCTGTGACATACTCCAGTAGCTGCTGTAGCGATTCCGTATGCATCTCAGTCACGATTTGATCAGCTTGATCCTCAGCACCATCCTCATGTTGTTCTTCAACTGCAAAACCCAGACAAATTAGTTCCTGTCCAATATCCAGATCCTTTCCATTGATATTATCATACCGGCTGATGTGTGGCCAAGGGGAGGTCCCAGTCTGAGTGTAAGTGGAAATCTTTGCAAGCAGTGGTTTCCATTCAGCACAGTGTGTGAGCCGATCAAATTCATCCAACGCTTCCTCAGACCACTCCCCATCGTTTGGTGCAACACCTGCAAGACTGCACTCAATGGCCTGAAATGGAAGGCTCAGAAAATCACTCCTGAGAACACGTAACTTCTCTAGCGGGGATTCTCCATTATCCCCAAAATCCACAAAGTAGAGATCCACATTTCCATTCTCCAATAATCCAAGAACTTTTGCTCTATACCAGTACCGATCAGAGGTGTAAACTGCAGCTACAATATTTCCCACATGGACATTCCGAAGAGAAAAAGCATCGCCTTCACTTTCATATAGGTATGTCATGTCGCTTGTCAATTTGTCAAGGAGCGTGTGCCCAGGAGCTGGATCCAGAAGTGATTGGGATTCTCAGAAGCTGAGACATAAACCTCGAGGTGCTCATCTGCTTTGAAGCTAAAGTCTGGGCTCGGGAATAATTACTATTCCCAATCCAGAGAGTGCAGCAGTAGGGAAAGCGCTGGATAGCGTAGGGGTAAAAATTACTATTCCCACCCACTCCAGTGAGTGCAACAGTAGGGAAAGCACTGGATAGCGGAGGGGTAAAATTTACTATTCCCACTCCAGTGAGTGCAAGAGTAGGGAAAGCGCTGGATAGCTTAGCGGTAAAAATTCTATTCCCACTCCAGTGAGTGCAACAGTAGGGAAAGCGCTGGATAGCGTAGGGGTAAAAATTACTATTCCCACCCACTCCAGTGAGTGCAACAGTAGGGAAAGCGCTTGATAGTGGAGGGGTAAAATTACTATTGCCACTCCAGTGAGTGCAACAGTAGGAAAAGCACTGGATAGCGGAGGGGTAAAATTTACAATTCCCACTCCAGTGAGTGCAACAGTAGGAAAAGCACTGGATATCGTAGGGGTAAAATTACTATTCCCACTCCAGTGAGTGCAACAGTAGGGAAAGCGCAGGATCCCAAAACAATAAAAAACAGAACTATCAATATTTTTATTAAATTTAATTTCCAATTTTAACATAATTAATATATAAATGTAAATATATTATTAACAAAGATAATAACAAATAATCAATTACACATTATTTAGCACTATTATATCCACTACACACACCTAAAATTAAATACACAATTACATTTAATATTTAGTAATTAATTAATGAAAATTAATTTATTAATATGTATTAAATTATAAATAAAACATTAAATACTTACCAGCTTGCACACTATTTACACATATAAACACCACAACACACACCTAAAATTAATTACAAAATTACAATTAATAATTACTAAATAATTAATGATAATTCATTTTAAAATATTTAATAATTAATCAATAAAAAATTAATTACTCACTACCCTTCACACTATGTACACATACAAACACCACAACACACACCTATAATTAATTAAACATTTAACATAATTAATTATTAATTGACTAATTGAAATTAATTAACAACTAATTATTAATTAATACATTTACACATTAATTATTGAATTAATTTTATACAATTAAATTACTTCCCATCCTATTCCCCTATAAACCCACAACCCGCTACGGAATTAATAACACAAAATTAAACTTAAAATAAATTAATAATTAAAAAAATCAAAAACATATAATAAAATGACTAACAATTCTTTTTCTTTTTTTTCAGAGTAAACTTTTTTTAATCAATTTAAACTAACAAAAAATGGTACATTTCTTTTTTATGTATATATAGTTATTTCTTTTCGTTTTATGCTTTGTAAACAGTCTTGAAACTTTAAACAAAATCTCTAGGCAAGAACCACATCTTATGGTTGCTCCGCTTGTGGAAAACCGAAACAGTCAGTCTACAAACTCGAACATGAACTGATCCTCACTTCCAATTCACATGAACCATAGCCCAAGGGCAAATAAATACACTTAATAAATAGACTTAAATGCCTGCATGGAGGCATTGTTTAATAAAGGCTAGAGAAAGAGTCCTTGACAACAAAAGCACCAGTGTGGAGGTGCTTAGTGATGGAAAGGCAGGTTTAGCTTAAAAATCATGAATATTTGAAAAAATAAAGACCAGCACTTCAGATTCTACATCAAAAGGCTTGAGGGGGTCAATAATAGAACTCATTGCTGAAGAGAAAACTAGTGTAATGGCACAGAAAAAATCGCAATGGAGCGCACAACCGCTAGCCCTTCCTCCGGATCGCCCCTAGGGACTCTGGTACATGGAGTTCTTGAGTGGTTCACCCCAGTGGGTGCAAGTAGGCACTTGTTGCACTGATGATCTCTAGACCCAATACATGTCCCAGGTTTTTGATTTTCGCTTACGACATGGCTCGGGTTTCGGGATAACTTCCCTCATCAGTAGAGAAAATAGTTAGGGGTGGAAGAGAAGGCCGCCAAGCAACCATCAATGGCATCGATGCCCGAACCGGCACGCAGGTGCGTCGTCCAGGAGCCCGTCGACTCAAAGCTCAAGGGAGCCAATTTGTAGAAACAATCACAATGGACCGCACTGCTAGCCCCTCCTCCGGATCGCCCCTAGGGACTCTGGTACAGGGAGTTCTTGAGTGGTTCACCCCAGTGGGTGCAAGTTGGTACTTGTTGAACTGATGATCTCTAGACCCGATACATGTCCCGGGTTTTTGGATGTCGCCCGAGACATGGCTCGGGTTTCGGGATAACTTCCCTCATCAGTGGAGAAAATAGTTAGGGGTGGAAGAGAAGGCCGCCAAGCAACAGTCAATGGCCTCGATGCCCGAACCGGCACGCAAGTGCGTCGTCCAGGAGCCCATCGACTCAAAGCTCTAGGGAGACAATTTGTAGAATCAATCGCAATGGACCGCACACCGCTAGCCCCTCCTCCGGATCGCCCCTAGGGACTCTGGTACATGGAGTTCTTGAGTGGTTCACCCCAGTGGGTGCAAGTAGGTACTTGTTGAACTGATGATCTCTAGACCCGATACATGTCCCGGGTTTTTGGATGTCGCCCGAGACTTGGCTCGGGTTTCGGGATAACTTCCCTCATCAGTAGAGAAAATAGTTAGGGGTGGAAGAGAAGGCCGCCAAGCAACTGTCAATGGCCTCAATGCCCGAACCAGCACGCAGGTGCGTTGTCCAGGAGCCCGTCGACTCAAAGCTCAAGGGAGCAAATTTGTAGAAACAATCGCAATGGACCGCACACCGCTAGCCCCTCCTCCGGATCGCCCCTAGGGACTCTGGTACATGGAGTTCTTGAGTGATTCACCCCAGTGGGTGCAAGTAGGTACTTGTTGAACTGATGATCTCTAGACCCGATACATGTCCCGGGTTTTTGGATGTCGCCCGAGACATGGCTCGGGTTTCGGGATAACTTCCCTCATCAGTAGAAAATAGTAAGGGGTGGAAGAGAAGGCCGCTAAGCAACTGTCAATGGCCTCGATGCCCGAACCGGCACGCAGGTGCGTCGTCCAGGAGCCCGTCGACTCAAAGCTCAAGGGAGCCAATTTGTAGAAACAATCGCAATGGACCGCACTCTGCTAGCCCCTCCTCCGGATCGCCCCTAGGGACTCTGGTACATGGAGTTCTGGAGTGGTTCACCCCAGTGGGTTCAAGTAGGTACTTGTTGAACTGAAGATCTCTAGACCCGATACATGTCCTGGGTTTTTGGATGTCGCCTGAGACATGGCTCGGGTTTCGGGATAACTTCCCTCATCAGTAGAGAAAATAGTTAGGGGTGGAAGAGAAGGCCGCCAAGCAACCGTCAATGGCCTCGATGCCCGAACCGGCACGCAGGTGCGTCGTCCAGGAGCCCGTCGACTCAAAGCTCAAGGGAGCCAATTTGTAGAAACTATCGCAATGGACCGGACACCGCTTGCCCCTCCTCCAGATCGCCCCTAGGGACTCTGGTACATGGAGTTCTTGAGTGGTTCACCCCAGTGGGTGCAAGTAGGTACTTGTTGAACTGATGATCTCTAGACCCGATACATGTCCCGGGCTTTTGGATGTCGCCGTAGACATGGCTCGGGTTTCGGGATAACTTCCCTCATCAGTAGAGAAAATAGTTAGGGGTGGAAGAGAAGGCCGCCAAGCAACCGTCAATCGCCTCGATGCCCGGACCGGCACGCAGGTGCGTCGTCCAGGAGCCCATCGACTCAAAGCTCAAGGGAGCCAATTTGTAGAAACAATCGCAATGGACCGCACACCGCTAGCTCCTCCTCCGGATCGCCCCTAAAGACTCTGTTAAATGGAGTTCTTGAGTCGTTCACCCCAGTGGGTGAAAGTAGGTACTTGTTGAACTGATGATCTCTAGACCCGATACATGTCCCGAGTTTTTGGATGTCGCCTGAGACATGGCTCGGGTTTCGGGATAACTTCCCTTATCAGTAGAGAAAATAGTTAGGGGTGGAAGAGAAGGCCGCCAAGCAACCGTCAATGGCCTCGATGCCCTAACCGGCACGCAGGTGCGTCGTCCAGGAGCCCGGCGACTTAAAGCTCAATGGAGCCAATTTGTAGAAACGATCGCAATGGACCGCACACCTCTAGCCCCTCCTCCGGATCGCCCCTAGGGATTCTGGTACATGGAGTTCTTGAGTGGTTCACCCCAGTGGGTGCAAGTAGGTACTTGTTGAACTGAGGATCTCTAGACCCGATACATGTCCCGGGTTTTTGGATGTCGCCTGAGACATGGCTCGGTTTCGGGATAACTTCCCTCATCAGTAGAGAAAATAGTTAGGGGTGGAAGAGAAGGCCGCCAAGCAACCGTCAATGGCCTCGATGCCCTAACCGGCACGCAGGTGCGTCGTCCAGGAGCCCGTCGACTTAAAGCTCAATGGAGCCAATTTGTAGAAACAATCGCAATGGACCGCACACCGCTAGCCCCTTCTCCGGATCGCCCCTAGGGACTCTAGTACATGGAGTTCTTGAGTGGTTCACCCCAGTGGGTGCAAGTAGGTACTTGTTGAACTGATGATCTTTAGACCCGATACATGTCCTGGGTTTTTGGATGTCGCCCGAGACATCGCTCGGGTTTCGGGATAACTTCCCTCATCAGTATAGAAAATAGTTAGGGGTGGAAGAGAAGGCCGCCAAGCAACTGTCAATGGCCTCGATGCCTGAACCGGCACGCAGGTGCGTCGTCCAGGAGACCGTCGACTCAAAGCTCAAGGGAGCCAATTTGTAGAAACAATCGCAATGGTCCGCACACCGCTAGCCCCTCCTCCGGATCGCCCCTAGGGACTCTGGTACATGGTGTTCTTGAGTGGTTCACCCCAGTGGGTGCAAGTAGGTACTTGTTGAACTGATGATCTCTAGACCCGATACATGTCCTGGGTTTTTGGATGTCGCCCGAGACATGGCTCGGGTTTCGGGATAACTTCCCTCATCAGTAGAGAAAATAGTTAGGGGTGGAAGAGAAGGCCGCCAAGCAACCGTCAATGGCCTGGATGCCCGAACCGGCACGCAGGTGAGTCGTCCAGGAGCCTGTCGACTCAAAGCTCAAGGGAGCCAATTTGTAGAAACAATCGCAATGCACCGGACACCGCTAGCCCCTCCTCCAGATCGCCCCTATGGATTCTGGTACATGGAGTTCTTGAGTGGTTCACCCCAGTGGGTGCAAGTAGGTACTTGTTGAACTGATGATCTCTAGACCCGATACATGTCCCGGGTTTTTGGATGTCGCCCGAGACATGACTCGGGTTTCGGGATAACTTCCCTCATCAGTAGAGAAAATAGTTAGGGGTGGAAGAGAAGGCGGCCAAGCAACCGTCAATCGCCTCGATGCCCGAACCGGCACGCAGGTGCGTCGTCCAGGAGCCCATCGACTCAAAGCTCAAGGGAGCCAATTTGTAGAAACAATTGCAATGGACCGCACACCGCTAGCTCCTCCTCCGGATCGCCCCTAAAGACTCTGGTAAATGGAGTTCTTGAGTGGTTCACCCCAGTGGGTGAAAGTAGGTACTTGTTGAACTGATGATCTCTAGACCCGATACATGTCCCGAGTTTTTGGATGTCGCCCGAGACATGGCTCGGGTTTCGGGATAACTTCCCTCATCAGTAGAGAAAATAGTTAGGGGTGGAAGAGAAGGCCGCCAAGCAACCGTCAATGGCCTTGTGATTGTGTCTAGTGTAATGGCACATTTCAAATCACTGTGAACAGCCTACAGGGATATATGCAGAATTCCTCGAAGACCAGAACCTCTAGACGGGCCATGAGGGATTGGGAAGAGTAAGAAAAAGTGACATTCGTTGCAAGATTCAAATAAGATAAAGCTCAGCAAGCATGTGAAATGCTCTGTTGGGCCCTACCACTGACCTTATGGAGGTACTGGCATATTAGAATGCCTCCCTGTTTCTCACAAGTCCCTATTTACTCCAGGGGAATAAAATAGGAACCACATGCTACTAACATATGGCAAACAGACATTGCACCACACATCTAACATGGTGCACAAACCAAGAATTAAACAGGAAGCATTCTCATGCAGAGATGCAATGATGGCAGGGGTTTAACAAGAACCAAAGTCCTGAGATATTTTAGGGAAACCCATACACGTCAATGGGTAAATAGTGCAACAGTAAGCATTTAAAATGCTGGGTCTGCACAATTCTATTCTGGTACTTTAAACCTTGGTTTCCAGTCACCGCTCCAACGTGCCCAGGACTTCACTCCGTAACCAAAATGTTCCCAAAGATTGGAGCAGCGATGGAGGTGCTTCTGAAAGGTTCACAATGTGAGAGAAGGGCAATGATGGCCAAGATGTGCCCCCAAAATAGCAGTATTACTAGACTAGGATTGGGATGGATTGCACTGCAGTATCAGAAATTAAAGGCAATTTGCTGAACATTTTGGGGTAAAAGAGGAGGCCACATTGCCTCATATTAATGATACTCTGAATAAAAAAATACGTCCAGCTAATTTAGACAGACAACTTGCATTAAAGAAAGCTTGAGTTAGACAACATGTATGTGGTGTTTAAATCCTTTAGGAAAGAAGAGGGCACAATTGGATTACAGTGTAGGATGAGGCGTGAGGGTCAAGCTATATAAGGTTAACTTAACACCATCTCGAAAATAATTAAACTATTCAGTACAGAAACAAGATTTGTCTAGGGTACAAAGTTAGTACGTTTTTATAATTTATATCAGCACTTGGGCCTGCAGAGGGAAAGCCTGATCTAAATTTTCCTTATTGCTGAGCAACAACGATGAAAAAATAGTGTTTTATGAGTCAGGGTCTGCACTTGGTGCAGACACCTGCACTTGGTCAAATGCCACAACTAAACCAGACTTGAGAGGAGTACAGAACAGGAACATAGCTAACAGGCCACATTTTGGAAGACTATCACTGGCAGAGTCCTTCCTTTGACTTCTGTTCATCAAGGATAATGTCACAACCCAGTCCCTTTGGTGAAAAGCAGCAGACCATCAATCCCCACAATGACCGCTTTATTGCAGACGCCCCTGGGATGTCAGTCATTAAGTCAAACAGAACCAAGGACCGGATCTAGACAGGCTGATATGGAGATCTTCGTCCAGAAAGTCTGCCTCTTGCATGTCTTCTTTATGTTCAGCATTAATCGTCTTCAATGAGAATGATGTCATCCCCGCTTCCAGAGACAGAGGCCCCCTCTCGCTCGGTTTCTCTTGAGGAATCTTCCTGGTCACTGTCTGTTGAACTGAAGGATATGATGCTTGGACGCGAGTGGAGTCCAGACTTGGAGTCGCTGTCAAAAAACAGAGCTAGAAACAGAGTCCTCTGAAGACAAATAATAGAAACAGGCCTGGGGTGCAAAAGTACTGCTGTCCTCCAAGCTGCTCTCTAGCAGGCTTGAGCTTGTTGGGGAACATGTTGAGCTGTCCAGACTTGGGCAAGAAGAGCCAGCGCCACTACTGGGGACTTCTGTTGTCTCAGTTGAGGGTTCTATGCCAGGCATGACAGGTTCATCAATAGAACTTTCAGCATTGCTCACAAACGTCCCGTTGAATTGCTCATAATCCTTTGCATCATCTAATGATACCATGCTAATGCCAGCTGCTAGGCTATTGGAGTCACACAGGATGTCAGATGGTGTGGAGATCTTTGTGGCATCCAAAACAAATGTGAAAGTCTGATTCAGGGGGTAAGCTTCAGTTTCCACATCAGATCTGAGCAACTGGACGCCACAATCTGACAGACTTAGACAGGATAACGTAAGTGCTTCATCTGGACTTTTTTTGGTCTACATTAAACCGCTCAGAGAGCAACCTGTGACATACTCCAGTAGCTGCCGTAGCGATTCCGTATGCATCTCAGTCACAATTTGATCAGCTTGATCCTCAGCACCATCCTCATTTTGTTCTTCAACTGTAAAACTCAGACAAATTAGTTCCTGTCCAATATCCAGATCCTTTCCATCTATATTATCATACCGGCTGATGTGTGGCCAAGGGGAGGTCCCAGTCTGAGTGTAACTGGAAATCTTTGCAAGCAGTGGTTTCCATTCAGCACAGTGTGTGAACCGATCAAATTCATCCAACGCTTCCTCAGACCACTCCCCATCGTTTGGTGCAACACCTGCAAGACTGCACTCAATGGCCTGAAATGGAAGGCTCAGAAAATCACTCCTGAGAACACGCAGCTTCTCCAGCGGGGATTCTCCATTATCCCCAAAATCCAAAAAGTAGAGATCCACATTTCCATTCTCCAATAATCCAAGAACTTTTGCTCTATACCAGTACCGATCAGAGGTGTAAACTGCAGCTACAATATCTCCCACATGGACATTCCGAGAGAAAAAGCATCACCTTCACTTTCATATAGGTATGTCATGTCGCTTGTCAATTTGTCAAGGTGCAAAGAGCGTGTGCCCAGGAGCTGGATCCAGAAGTGATTGGGATTCTCAGAAGCTGAGACATAAACCTCGAGGTGCTCACCTGGTTTGAAGCTAAAGTCTGGGCTGGGGAAAAATTACTATTCCCAATCCAGAGAGTGCAGCAGTAGGGAAAGCGCTGGATAGCGGAGGGGTAAAATTTACTATTCCCACTCCAGTGAGTGCAACAGTAGGGAAAGCACTAGATAGCGGAGGGGTAAAAATAACTATTCACACTCCAGAGAGTGCAACAGTAGGGAAAGCGCTGGATAGCGTAGGGGTAAAAATTACTATTCCCACCCACTCCAGTGAGTGCAACAGTAGGGAAAGCACTGGATAGCGGAGGGGTAAAATTTACTATTCCCACTCCAGTGAGTGCAACAGTAGGGAAAGCGCTGGATAGCTTAGCGGTAAAAATTCTATTCCCACTCCAGTGAGTGCAACAGTAGGGAAAGCGCTGGATAGCGTAGGGGTAAAAATTACTATTCCCACCCACTCCAGTGAGTGCAACAGTAGGGAAAGCGCTTGATAGTGGAGGGGTAAAATTACTATTGCCACTCCAGTGAGTGCAACAGTAGGAAAAGCGCTGGATAGCGGAGGGGTAACATTTACAATTCCCACTCCAGTGAGTGCAACAGTAGAAAAAGCGCGGATATCGTAGGGGTAAAATTACTATTCCCACTCCAGAGAGTGCAGCAGTAGGGAAAGCGCTGGATAGCGTAGGGGTAAAAATTACTATTCCCACTCCATTGAGTGCAACAATAGGAAAGCGCTGGATAGCGGAGGGGTACAAATTACTATTCCCACTCCAGTGAGTGCAACAGTAGGAAAAGCGCTGGATATCGTAGGGGTAAAATTACTATTCCCACTCCAGTGAGTGCAACAGTAGGAAAAGAGCAGGATCCCCAAAAAATAAAAAACAGAACTATCAATATTTTTATTAAATTTAATTTCCAATTTTAACATAACTAATATATAAATGTAAATATATTATTATTAACAAAAATAATAAAAAATAATCAATTACACATTATTTACCACTATTATATCCACTACACAAACCTAAAATTAAATACACAATTACATTTAATATTTACTAATTAATTAATGAATATTAATGTGTTAATATTTATTAATTAATCAATTACACATTATTTAGCACTATAATATCCACAACTCACACCTGAAATTAATAACACAATTACATTTATTATTTAGTAATTAATTAATGAAAATTAATTTATTAATATGTATTAATTTATAAATAAAACATTAAATACTTACCAGCTTGCACACTATTTACACATATAAACACCACAACACACACCTAAAATTAATTACAAAATAACAATTAATAATTACTAAATAATTAATGGTAATTAATTTTAAAATATTTAATAATTAATCAATAAAAAATGAATTACTCACTACCCTTCACACTATGTACACATACAAACACCACAACACACACCTATAATTAATTAAACATTTAACATAATTATTTATTAATTGACTAATTGAAATTAATTAACAACTAATTATTAATTAATACATTTACTCATTAATTATTCAATTAATTGTATATAATTAAATTACTTCCCATCCTATTCCCCTATAAACCCACAACCCGCTACAGAATTAATAACACAAAATTAAACTTAAAATAAATTAATAATTACAAAAATTCAAAAACATATAATAAAATGACAAACAATTCTTTTTCTTTTTTTTTTCAGAGTAAACTTTTTTTAATCAATTTAAACTAACAAAAAATGGTACATTTCTTTTTTATGTATATATAGTTATTTCTTTTCGTTTTTTGCTTTGTAAACAGTCTTGAAAATTTCAACAAAATCTCTAGGCAAGAACCACATCTTATGGTTGCTCCGCTTGTGGAAAACTGAAACAGTCAGTCTACAAACTCGAACATGAACTGATCCTCACTTCCAATTCACATGAACCATAGCCCAAGGGCAAATAAATACACTTAATAAATAGACCTAAATGCCTGCATGGAGGCATTGTTTAATAAAGGCTAGAGAAAGAGTCCTTGACAACAAAAGCACCAGTGTGGAGGTGCTTAGTGATGGAAAGGCAGGTTTAGCTTAAAAATCATGAATATTTGAAAAAATAAAGACCAGCACTTCAGAATCTACATCAAAAGGCTTGAGGGGGTCAATGATAGAACTCATTGCTGAAGAGAAAACTAGTGTAATGGCACAGAAACAATCGCAATGGACCGCACACCGCTAGCCCCTCCTCCGGATCGCCCCTAGGGACTCTGGTACATGGAGTTCTTGAGTGGTTCACCCCAGTGGGTGCAAGTAGGTACTTGTTGCACTGATGATCTCTAGACCCAATACATGTCCCAGGTTTTTGGATTTCGCCTCAGACATGGCTCGGGTTTTGGGATAACTTCCCTCATCAGAAGAGAAAATAGTTAGGGGTGGAAGAGAAGGCCGCCAAGCAACCGTCAATGGCATCGATGCCCGAACCGGCACGCATGTGCGTCGTCCAGGAGCCCGTCGACTCAAAGCTCAAGGGAGCCAATTTGTAGAAACAATCACAATGGACCGCACACTGCTAGCCCCTCCTCCGGATCGCCCCTAGGGACTCTGGTACATGGAGTTCTTGAGTGGTTCACCCCAGTGGGTGCAAGTAGGTACTTGTTGAACTGATGATCTCTAGACCCGATACATGTCCTGGGTTTTTGGATGTCACCCGTGACATGGCTCGGGTTTCGGGATAACTTCCCTCATCAGTAGAGAAAATAGTTAGGGGTGGAAGAGAAGGCCGCCAAGCAACCGTCAATGGCCTCGATGCCCGAACCGGCACGCAAGTGCGTCGTCCAGGAGCCCGTCGACCCAAAGCTCAAGGGAGACAATTTGTAGAAACAATCGCAATGGACCGCACAACGCTAGCCCCTCCTCCGGATCGCCCCTAGGGACTCTGGTACATGGAGTTCTTGAGTGGTTCACCCCAGTGGGTGCAAGTAGGTACTTGTTGAACTGATGATCTCTAGACCCGATACATGTCCCGGGTTTTTGGATGTCACCCGTGACATGGCTCGGGTTTCGGGATAACTTCCCTCATCAGTAGAGAAAATAGTTAGGGGTGGAAGAGAAGGCCGCCAAGCAACCGTCAATGGCCTCGATGCCTGAACCGGCACGCAAGTGCGTCGTCCAGGAGCCCGTCGACCCAAAGCTCAAGGGAGACAATTTGTAGAAACAATTGCAATGGACCGCACAACGCTAGCCCCTCCTCCGGATCGCCCCTAGGGACTCTGGTACATGGAGTTCTTGAGTGGTTCACCCCAGTGGGTGCAAGTAGGTACTTGTTGAACTGATGATCTCTAGACCCGATACATGTCCCGGGTTTTTGGATGTCGCCCGAGACTTGGCTCGGGTTTTGGGATAACTTCCCTCATCAGTAGAGAAAATAGTTAGGGGTGGAAGAGAAGGCCGCCAAGCAACTGTCAATGGCCTCAATGCCCGAACCGGCACGCAGGTGCGTTGTCCAGGAGCCCGTCGACTCAAAGCTCAAGGGAGCCAATTTGTAGAAACAATCGCAATGGACTGCACACCGCTAGCCCTTCCTCCGGATCGCCCCTAGGGACTCTGGTACATGGAGTTCTTGAGTGGTTCACCCCAGTGGGTGCAAGTAGGTACTTGTTGAAGTGATGATCTCTAGACCCGATACATGTCCCGGGTTTTTGGATGTCGCCCGAGACATGGCTCGGGTTTCGGGATAACTTCCCTCTTCAGTAGAAAATAGCTAGGGGTGGAAGAGAAGGCCGCCAAGCAACTGTCAATGGCCTCGATGCCCGAACCGGCACGCAGGTGCGTCGTCCAGGAGCCCGCCGACTCAAAGCTCAAGGGAGCCAATTTGTAGAAACAATCGCAATGGACTGCACACCGCTAGCCCCTCCTCCGGATCGCCCCGAGGCACTCTGGTACAAGGAGTTCTTGAGAGTTTCACCCCAGTGGGTGCAAGTAGGTACTTGTTGAACTGATGATCTCTAGACCCGATACATGTCCCGGGTTTTTGGATGTCGCCCGAGACATGGCTCGGGTTTCGGGATAACTTCCCTCATCAGTAGAGAAAATAGTTAGGGGTGGAAGAGAAGGCCGCCAAGCAACCGTCAATGGCCTCGATGCCCGAACCGGCACGCAGGTGCGTCGTCCAGGAGCCCGTCGACTCAAAGCTCAAGGGAGCCAATTTGTAGAAACAATCGCAATGGACCGCACTCTGCTAGCCCCTCCTCCGGATCGCCCCTAGGGACTCTGGTACATGGAGTTCTTGAGTGGTTCACCCCAGTGGGTGCAAGTGGGTACTTGTTGAACTGATGATCTCTAGACCCGATACATGTCCCGGGTTTTTGGATGTCGCCCGAGACATGGCTCGGGTTTCGGGATAACTTCCCTCATCAGTAGAGAAAATAGTTAGGGGTGGAAGTGATAGAGCGCGCGAGGTCACCCAGCCAATGATTCCGCCGTTTCCGGCTTCAGGGCCCATATACTTTCAATTCACACTACTCATTGACAGGGCGACTTCACGGGCTGCTACCAATTGTGTGTGTCCCTATTATTATGACTCAGTGTACCCGACTTACCATCCACCGACACGGACTATGACTTCAACGGATCAGGGGCCTAGCTGTAAAAGGAAAGGCAGCAAATGCAATTTCAAAATAATATTCAATGTTGTTTAAATGACCACGGACAACTGGAAGTTTTAAAATGTTTATCTAAAGTTCGTTATCATCAAACATAAGATACACTAAAATGAGGCAATCAATAACCAAGATAATGTAAATTAGGTAGCTATAGAGAAATAACGACAGAGTAACCATTCAAATGCAATATGGACTACAAATGGGAAAATTACTATAATCTCAGAAATGTTTAAGTATGGACAGACTATGCATGAGTAACTATAGGAGGGCCTATAAAGAGTAACACGCTAAACTTAAAGTGAAGGGGCCTTTAAACAGCCTAGGTAAGGAGGTTCTAGACCATATCAGAAAATGACAAACTGCAATGCAAAATATAATCTCTAAAAGGTAGGGTGACATGGGAACATATCATGGAAATATGCAAATGACTTTACGTTCAATAGTTTGCGGCAAAAGGCATGGAAAATTATCACCATATGCAAGGTGTATCTTTATTTAAGCAAAAGTCAGAAAGATAGTAAGGTGCAAGTTTTAAAGAACTTAGAGCAGTATTTACCTAGACTGGTGTGGAAACCAAACCCTGGCCACGGGTCAGTTAAGGACAGGAAACCCTCAAGGAAGGATACCCCTCAAAGGACAGCAGGTGCAGAATGGACACCCGGACAGGACAGGATACCCTCAGATTAGGAATCAGGACAGGACCCTCAGGACAGGACAGCAAACCCTCAGGACAGGACCGCTCAGGACAGGACCGCACCCGCAGTTTGGAAGCAACGCCTGCGCTCCACCCTCTCTGCAGCTATCGATCAAGACCCCGATTGGGTCAGCGAACTCCCAGCAAAGTGCTTCGCCAGCACTTTTAGGTTCAGTAAAACCTTAGTCTATGGTCAATTTCGGACAGAGTGCTCCGCAGCTCTCTGTATCTTCAGTCACCTATTGAGTGCGATGGGTCAGTGACAGGTCAGCTAAACCAGACAAGTCGGACAATTCCCATAGGTAAACCCAGGCTAGATATACTCTTTTGGGTCGGTGTACCACCCCCCAATGTTGCAAAGTGTCAGAATCCCTCAATTTGGATTGGTCCTAAGGTAGAATTTGGGTAACACACCAATCAGAATACGCTATTTTGAGCCTATATTAGCATACTTGGGTACCGCCTAGAGAGATTGGGGTTCTCATGAGAACTGTGCAGAAATACGAGTGACAATTAACATTGTAACACATGAGGAGCAACATTCTCCGTTCTCGTAGCGCAGAGGTGGCTTTCCCAGGCACATCTTGACTGTGGCTGCCAGCTGGCTGAGTTCCACTGTCCAAAGTTGCCACCTTTCAGTATTCTCTGGTCATGCGCAGAAGAGACCGTCAATATGGCTCCCAATCAGTTTGGACCCCCATTCCCCGCGGTACATGAAAAGTAAGCGAGAACAAATTAATACACAAACATAACGTTATGAAATCACATCACAGGGTTGTACTTTCAACTTATCATCATAAAATATACTTATGCAGTCTATATGTTAGCTACATGGATACAGGCACAAGAGCAGTGGCACGAGCAGTACCACATGATGGGCACAGCTATGTATTACGCATGCGCATAAATTTCCCTCCACTTCTGCAGACGCGTCAGGACACGTGACTGTGGCTGACGCATGCGCAGTAACTAAATACAAGCAGCGGCCATTTTATAAACACGGATTAAAGGAGTTAGGAATACACATAGGCAAGCTTCATAAACTTTACTCAAACTTAATATAAATGTTAGTAAGACGTACACTAATTACCTTGTTACACATAAACGAGGTTCTTGACTTCGGCAAGCCGCAAAATATGCGAAGCTTTGCTTCATCAATCCCCTCTTTGATGATATTTACTATCATCACAAAATATAATGGAACCAGATGCCAACTTTCTTTCACACTTTATATAGCTCTATCTCTTCCAGCAATCGTTCTAACTTTTCTCTTTCAGTTCTGGTAGGGTGAGAAGTCTTCACCTTTTTGTATATCTGATCATTCACTTCCTCCAATTCAATTTCATCCACACTCCGTTTCAACCCTCTTGCATTTACCTCGTGCTTTTTGGTGCGCTTGCGGCATTTACAACAGATAAAAATGAGAAATATAATAAGACCTATAATTCCAATTGGCATCAGTATCTTGAACAATAAGCTTTTACCTACGCTAGCAAGCCAATGACCTACATTTGAGAGACCATCTACCAGTCTCTTCCAGGCACTATCAACCTCGAGTGGTTTGAGTTCCTTTGTCAAATTAGTAATATTTTTCACATATCTTTTGATCTGTACACTTTTATCCGGAATATAAGTGCAACAATGTTGCGCCTTCAACATCCGGCAGACTCCGCCCTCTTTTGCCAATAAGGTGTCAAGAGCAAGTCGATTCTGCAAAACCATTGATCTGATCGCAACCATTTCGGTATTGACCAGCAGAAATCCATGAGCTGTCTCAGTAGACAATACATCCACTATAGTAGACAATTTACAAATTCTGTGTGTGTTCAGAACCACTCCCACTCCAGGTATCAGTGCACTGAAAATGCTACCCATAATTTCACCTATACTTTCTCTTTTACTACGCACTAAGCCATTAGTATTTTCATTGCTTCCAGCTTTCCCATTCACATGGTATATTTTCGGGAAGACAATGCCAAAATAGCAGCTTCCATACCAGTGATCCGGCAATTTGAAATAAGCCTTGTCCCCACAAATATAATAAATTCCAGGAAACACAGGCTCTGACCCATTTTTGAAACCCCAACCTCCAATTACCTTGTAATTATGTTCGCATTCACTGGAACCAATGAAAATGTTATTATAGTAGCTAGTCTTCTCGCGATGAAGACATAACTTTCCTTTCTTTTCAAAATCCAGCAACAGAGCAGGACCCGCCCCACCATTTGAGGTGCCTTCCATGTTCTCAGCCCACTTTGGCCTTTTCTGACTTTCGTCATTAGCCTTCTTTTGTATTTTAATTCTCCTTTTCTCAGCCATGTTCAGGAACATCTTTTCCTGCTCACGCAAAGAACAAGTCAAGTTATCTCTGTGTGCATCAGCTATGTCAATGTTACCTATAGTCAGAAAGTAGTCTCCCATATATCTTATGGTGTCACTTTTGGTATGTACAGGATTCAAGTTCCCACGTATAGGAAGTTCAGAAAAAATCACGTCATTGTTAGAGTAATAGTACTGTAACGGTCCTCTTTTGTAAAATAAACTAGCTAAAATGCTACAGGAGATTCCATATGTCAACGGCAAGTGATGGTATGTCACGCCTTCAGCTACAGAAGTAGGTAGCTTCATGCAGACATAGCAATCTTCAATTTCCATAGTCTCTACATAGTGTATTAACAAGTTTGCAAAAACATTTAAGTGTGTCCTGTTCTTAATTCCATGATAATGTAGTCCTCCCTCATCTGATGCTTCTAAGTCTTGTTTTGTTTGTCTCAGTGCTCTCTCATGTCTTGCTACACTCTGAGTTGTCAGCTCCTCACTGTCAGTATTTACAATTTCAGTAGGGACAATGTTAGTATCTTTACTTACAGCAAAGGGAATGAAAATTGTTAGTCCTATCCATATAACTATCAGTACTACTATACTACATATACACACCTTGCAGCACGTCTTGAACCGACTGCAACTAGGTCTACCATTCACAGTTGAATCAGACATTTCGGCTCAGAAAGAAGTTTCTCGACCCCTCTTTGTGACTTTACACGAGTATACTTTGTGCAAATTCACGGTGGCTCGTCTTCTTCCTCTTCAGAGTACTCAGGGACGGGCTCTCCGTCACTTACGTCAGTTATATCAAGATCTTCAAGTTCTTCCAACACAAGTGTCCATTCAGGTGACTTGTACTTTTTGTTTTGCCTTTTTATTCGATCACTCCTTCTGTTGGAAGTATCCTCTTGTTGTTTAGCTATACGTGCACTTCTCCTTTCTTCTGCACGTTTTTCCTCTACCGTCTTTATCCTTAGTCTTAACTTCTTTACGAACCTGGGCTCAAGATGCTTTCTTTTCTTAAGTCTTTTAGTTGGTACTTGGACTTCGTTTCCTTCTCTTGCCCTTTTGTTTTCATTTACTGTTGGTAATTCTGTTTCAGTTTCTTCTTCTTCTATCTGACTAATACCAGGGCTCGCATCTATTTCTTCTGCCTGGTTACTAATCTGGCCTTGTTCAGGTAATATTTGTGTTTGCTCTTCAAAAGTCTCTGTTTCTGGTTCCTGAACACTTTCTTCTGGTACTATCTGATCCTGTGCAAGCACTTCGATCTCTTGATTTTCTTCTGCTCGAACTATTACACTATATCTAGGCTGTCCCTTCCGGATATCAGGAGTCAGTGGAGGAGTATCAAACACTTGCTCTGTATCCTGCACTTGTTCAGTATCGGGCACTTGTTCAGTCTTATTCACTTGTTCTGTATCAATCACGTGCTCTGTCCCTGTCTGACCTTCTCCTTCCTCAGTTTTGATGTGAATCTCAAGATTCTGAGGTTCTTCGCCTGTGCCTTGCTTTTCCTCACTAGTCCACTCTCTACCTTCCTGTAGTCGCTCCCTCGTTCGAATGGGATCTTCAGTGAGATCAATCAAGGGAATCCACTCTTCTGGCCATATGCTTGGCAGCTCGTCTTCAGCTACTTCTGGCTCAGCTTCTTGGACCCCTTCAGCAGGCTGGACTCTTGGTAGTTCGTCATCAACTATTCTTGGGCCAACATCTGCTGATTCTATAGCTCGACTGGTACTGGGCTGTACGTTGTCAGTTACTTCCGGTCTGGCTCCTGCAGAGTCTTCTGTTGGACGTCCTTCTGCTTCAGGCACCTCGTCTGGTGGTACCTTCTGGGTGTGACTGGCGTGTACCCAGCGTGGAACTCCTGCACACTTTACTGCTGTGGTAGTTACCCGGATCACCTGACGTTTTTCTCCCCACCTTGGCTCCAGGCAGCTCTTCCGAGTATGCTTCTTTATCTTCACCCAGTCCCCTGGGACCAGTTTGTGGAGAGGAGTCGTTGGATTGAGGATGGCGTCTTCTCCGATCTGGCGAGAGATAGAACGCACTTGGTCACCCAATCTCTTGCAGTATTCAAGCACCAAATCATCAGTAATACTCAACAGTTTGCTTCCTGGTACCCATGCTTGTCTCATCACTCTTCCCATAATGATTTCATGGGGACTTAGGCCTGTTTTGCGATCAGGAACACTTCTCAGTCCCATCAGGACCAGGGGCAGGGCCTTCACCCAGGTCATTTTAGATGCATCACACAGTTTTGCTAGCCTGTTTTTGATAGTTCCATTTATTTGTTCCACTACTCCAGAAGCCTCTGGACGATAGGCACAGTGAAGCTTTTGGGCAATTCCAAAGGCCTTACAGAGTTCGTCGATCACTGCATTCTGAAAATGTGAGCCTTGATCTGATTCAATAGTGACTGGCACCCCGAACCTAGGTATCAGTTCTTTTAGTAAACACTTAGCTACTGTCTTTGCGTCATTTTGGGGAGTAGGGAAAGCTTCCACCCACTTGGAAAATAAACAGACCATGACAAGGACATATCTTTTCCCTTCACAACGGGGCATGGTGATGAAATCAACCTGTATTCTTACAAAGGGACCCCCGGACCTCCCAATTTTTCCCAGTTCCACCAAAGTTTTCTTTCCTGGGTTCATCTTTTGACATGACAGGCACCTCTGGCAGAGGGATTCCGCTACTTTCCTGAACTTTTTACTGTACCAAGTCTATTGGAATACTAGAATCATGGCATCCCTACCAATGTGTGACCCTTCATGTATCAACCTCGCCATTGTGCTAAGTAAGTGTCTAGGTAACACAGGCATACCAGTTGGACCTAAGATGACACCATCCACACGCCTTGGTCGACACCCATCGTCCTTCCACTTCTCTCTTTCTTGCCAAGGTGCCGCCTGCTGCCACTCTTTCACTTCATCCCATGTGGGCACTTCTTCAAACACCTGAAGTTGGCAGCTGGTTCCTGGCCCCCCTCGTTTCGGATTCACGATATACCGATCTCTGGCGCACCATTGGGCCACTCGATCAGCATAATCGTTTCCCAGTGATACCTTGTCCATGCTCTTCTTATGAGCAGCACATTTTACCACTGCCAGTTCCTTTGGTAACTGGATTGCCTCTAAAAGGTCTTGGACCACCTTTCCATTTCTAATAGGGGTACCTGATGAAGTCAGGAACTCCCTCTGTAGCCACAATTGGCCAAAGTCATGCACAACCCCATAACAGTACTGACTGTCAGTATACACTGTTATGCGTATGTTCTTCCCAATTTGGCAAGCTTTTATCATAGCAATCAATTCGGCTACTTGTGCAGACTTGATGTGATATAGATAACCTGCTTCCTCGATTTTCTCTAGTGACACTACTGCATATGCAGCACTCAGGCCTCCTTGTTCATGCCTTAGACATGAACCATCTACAAACAGTTCTTTATCATGCACAGGCAATGGCGTTTCTTTTATATCTGGGCGTGGCTTGGTATTGATTTCTGTTAGATCAATACAATCATGTTCATCATCCACCCCCCCTTCCATGTCCTTTGGGTCAGGGAGTAAGGTGGCTGGGTTCAGAATACTGCACCTAACAATGTTTACATTTGCAGCACCCACAAGAATCCTCTCGTATTTAGTCAGCCGACTAGGGGTGAGATACTGAGTTTTTGTTTGGGTCAACAAAATTACCACTCCATGTGGAACATATACAGTTACCGGATGTCCCATGACAATTGACTCACTCTGTTCTAAACTGGCACAGGTACCAGCTACTGCTTTCAGACAACCTGGTAATCCAGCAGCCACTGGATCCAAGGTGGCAGAGAAGTATGCCACCGGTCTTCTGGTTGTGCCATGTTCTTGAGTTAGGACAGACAACGCGCAATTATCGCGAGTGTCACAGAATAGGGCAAATTCTTTGGAATAGTCTGGCATTCCCAATGCAGGGGCTGTGCACAGACAATTTTTCAGTTTGGTGAAGGCCATTAGGCTTTCATCATCCCAGTCTACAATATCTGGCATTCCTCTCTTGGTCATTTTTATCAAGGGCCTGGCTAGGACTGCAAATCCCAGAATCCACTGCCTGCAGTATCCTATCACACCCAGGAACATTCTGATCTCTTTTTGAGTACGGGGTAACTGCATCTTTTGAATTATCCTCACTCTTTCCGATGTCACTTTTCTGACACCTTTTTCTATCTGGTGCCCCAGATATTTCACCGATTTTGCACAAAACTGTAACTTGTCAGGGGACACTTTATGTCCCTTTTCACACAGGTGATTCAGTAGGGCAATGGTGTCAATCACACAATCCTTATGACTTTTAGACGCCACCAAGAGGTCGTCTATGTATTGCACTAAGACAGAGTTCCCAGGTAGGACTAAAGTTTCCAAACATTTTTTCAAGATCTGATTAAAGATAGAGGGGCTCTCTGTATACCCTTGAGGGACCCGGTTCCAGCAATACACGTGACCTTCGAAGGCAAATGAGAAAAGAAATTTGCTATCTGGATGCAAAGGAATGGAAAAGAATGCATGACACAAGTCTATCACAGTGAACCACTCAGCATCCCAGGGAATCTGATACAGAATCACTGCTGGGTTCGGGACAATAGGGCAACAGGGAACTACTATCTTATTGACTTTTCGCAGATCCTGTACTACTCTGTACTTGCCACTAGGCTTCTTGATGCCCATAATCGGAGAGTTACATGGGCTACTCATTACCTCCTGTATGATATTTCCTTCCAGCAATTTCTGTATTTCCACAGCAACACCAGCTTTCACTTCTGCATTCATTCTGTAGGGTTTAGTATTGGGGTATACTGCATTGTCCTTTATTGCTATCTGTATGGGGTCCACATTTTTCATTAACCCTACATCTTTCCCAGTAAAGTCCCACACCTCTGGCTTCACTGCTTCTTGGAGTTCTTTGGGTAAATCCTGCATGGTCATTCGTTTAATTTCCGAGTCAGGGCGGACTAACATTAATTTATAAATGCCGTCTTCATCTGGGGTCTGAATTTCAACACCCTTTGGTGTGCAAAAGATGGTACAGTTCATTTTGCACAGCAAGTCACGTCCCAGTAAGTTTACTGGACTGGTGTCGCAAACGACAAATCTATGCATTTCCTTAAAGTTTCCAATTGAGATCTCCATGGGCTTGGTAACAGGTGTACTAATCAATTGATTAGATACACCCACTACTTGGATTGCTTCTCCCGAGAGGGGTAGGTTTGGAACGTCCACTGTCCTCACAGTAGAACGAGTAGCGCCAGTGTCCAACAGAAAGGTGACATCATTTCCGTCAACCTTTCCTTCAATGTATGGTCCGGACTAGTCTACCGGCAAGGAGGCGCCAAGTACGCACTCCTCGTCCTCCCCTCTCAGGCCCCGTCAGTACTGGTCATCACAAAGGAAGGTATCATTTAAAAGATACTGCGAAGTTGCTGCATTTCTGTTCTCATTGCTTTCCCATACTTCTATCTCATCTCCCTCTGCCTGTTTTCCCCTGTACACTTGCTTTGGTGCTCGGGGCACCTGAACTGTTTTTACCTGTGGTTGAGTCTTTCTCGGTCTCTCTTTCTGCGTCTGTGGAGTTAAATCAGGAGTTTTAGGGTTATCTTCGGGCAAGTAAGGACACTCGTTACGCCAGTGTCCAATTTCGCCACACTGATGGCAAGGAAATTTCTTCATAGCCTCCTCCCTGCTCATTTTGGGCCGGGGCTTGCCTCCTCCCCCTCCCCCAGGGCCTTCGTTCTTAGCATTTTTGACCATGTTACTCAACTGTTTTTCCTGCTGTTCTGCGAGCTTCACCTGAGCCCACATCACTTTCTCCTTGAGAGCCTTTTTCTTTTCTGCCATCTCGTCCTCGCAGTATTTTGCGTACCGCAGGACCTCATCTACCTTTTTGGAGTGCCAACAGATTTTGTTATCCTTTATCCACTGACAAATTTCAGGCCTTAAACCGTTTACAAACCTGTAAATGAAGTGCGTCATATCCTTCATCTCGATGTTATCTATACCACTGTATGTTTTAAACACCTGTAACAGCCTTTCATAATAGGAGTGCACTGTCTCCTCTCTTTCCTGCGTTGTTCTATCTATCCTGGTCCAATCAGTTTCCTTTGCTGGCACTTTTAGTTTCAGATGCTGAATTACTTGCTCATATTTTCTCATCACTTCTTTCGATGGTTCCCCTGTTTTCTCATCTCTCGGGTATTCCTCACTAGGCCAAGCTATGGCTATTTTACACTCGGTCCATAGATCGACCGGGACCACAATGTCGAAAAACCCATCCAGGTCTTTCCACAGGCATTTCTGCACCTTTACAAACCTTTCCACTTGCCGGTACCATTCAACTGGTTTCTCACGCAGTTTCGGGAAATCGTTAGTAAAGGACACAATATCCTGTCTGGACCATGGAACGTGCACATACCTCCCACCGGGTACTTCGCGCATGGGGCATAAAGTTTCGGGCTTGTCTACCTCTCTCAAGGGGAACTCAGGAGTTGCTTGTCTGGATCGGGCCTCCTCTCTCTTATGTGCCCACCTCGTTTTCCACCTTTCCACGTCTCCCCATTTTTGCAAAACTGCAAGCAACTCTTTAATCTGCAACTTCCTCCCTGTTACATTCAAGTTCTCTAAATCCTTGTCGGAGAACTCAGCTCGGTATGGTTTCTGCAAGGGCTTCGATCTAGATATATCTATTCCCATACTAGCTGCAGTGTCGGTCAGTTTCTCGTGGAGCACCCTAGTACTCCGGGTAAGACTTTTACACATAAACAGCAACTCTTCTTCAGAATAGGTATTCAATCTGTCTAATCCCACATTTCCTGCCATTAATTCCTCTATTTCTACTCTCAGTTTGTAGAGGTCTAAAGGTTTCGTTTGCGGAACCTGTTTTTCTAAGTCACGACTCCAAATTTCAATTTCTTCTGGAGTTACCAGAGACACACTCCTGGTACCAGTTGCTGATTCTAATTTAATTTCTTTCGCATCAAAAGGGTTATGCCGCTTTGGCACTCCCTTTCCGGTCTGTTTGTTGGGTAGGTCCAAGAACACAACATCAGACTCGCATTCACTGGACTGATCGTCTATCAGTAGGGGCTCTTGCCTCGGCGGGGCCATCACTGGGTTCATAACCGGAGGGTTCAGACTTCCTTGACTATTCCCGTACAACGGAACCACGGGTCCGATTGTTACCGGAATAGTCAAAGCTTCAGGACTGGTATTCAACTGGGAGATTTTCTGAATTATTTCTGACCTCTGTCTAGCTATGGCCCCTTGCTCCCTTTCATCTAACACTCTTCCTAAGGTTCGGTCAGGTATCATCTGTGGGGTCAGTTGAGGCGTAAAACTCGGGGCAGTAGGATGCGTTTCACTTGGTCCCCCACCATAATTTGGTTTCGGGAACAAAGTTCCTGTTCCCAATGACCTGCGCTCCTCCCCATATGGAGGCTGCAAAAAGGGCACTCCTGAGCTTAATGGCTTCTCTTCGTTTTCATAAAGGGGTCTGGGGTAAAAGAGCTTTTCACGGGAATATTTTTCTTCCGCGCTTACAGGCATTCTAGGATATATAGTCCTCACCTCCGGAGGTTCGGGCTTCTCAAAATAGGGCAATACCTGGCCACCTCCCCCCCTACATAGGGATCTGTCCTCCTCCTTAATAGATGGACGTTGGAGATTGTCTCCTGTACTGGAAGGTCGGGTTCCCTCATTATAAGGGGGCGGGCTTCTCGTAAAGATGTCATCTAACAATTCATCATCCGACTCCCCATGGGCCCCCCAATGCTTACACTTTTCGGTATTTTTCTCACCCGCTGCAGGGTTATGACATGCCGGCATCATGGGAAACAGACCCTCAACAATCATACTCTGCCTCCACTGTTTCATCCTCTTATCCCTTGTCTCTTGTTTCAGCCTGGGGTACCACTTGGTCAGACCTTTGTCCATACGGGGTTTCTCTCTTTCAAAAGCCTCAATCTCCCATTCCTCTAATGCCTCATATTGCGTTAGTCTCGGTCTGGGATGCAATTCATTCATGCGGGTTCTCAAATTAAATAAAATTCTGCCATTGAAAGTACCGTCTAACGGAAAAGCCAATACTCCGTCATCTTTTGTGTACTTCACCCAATTCTCCAACCACACACAGGTATTGTACCCTCGGTCAAACATCATGAATGAGGCGGGAGTATTCGGTGGCGGGACAATAACGCCCTCTCTAGACTTAATCGGTTTGTCCGTTTTAAAATAATTCTTTACCCTATTTACAAGGGACATTTTTCTCTTCCCTCCGTACATAATATCGTATCTATTGGCTTTCCACTGATCCCTTTCGAACCCTTGGTGTCTCGGATCGGGTCTAGTCTCTGGACAATACGAGTGCCACATACGATTTCTACGCTTAATTCTGTTTACAAAGCTACTTCCAATCAGAACGCGCCTTGCAATTCCGTGCGACCAATGGGGTGCACGCGTTCAAATAGTTTCGACCAATGGGTGCGCGGCCCCTTCGTGAGACAGTTCCCACTCCTCGGCGCTTCACCCCTCCTTTACAATTCCAGCCCCGCTACCCGCCTGCTGTTTCTACCAATCCCAGCGCGGCACGGAGTGACGTCAGAGACGCTTCGCGGCTGACTCCCTCCCTTCACAAGGTAACGGAAACTTTCTTTCTTTCTAAAGTGCTCAGTGCTTGGTTATTTTACAACGAATACACATTCGCCACAGTGCTCAAGTGTCTAGACAGAAAGATTTCTTTTACTGCAAGTAAACTACTTCCATTTACTTTTCACACGCTGCGGGCAGATCTCTTCCGCCTACCCTTCACTCTAGCATCGGTGAACCTGTTATTCCCCCAAACTCATCCACTTCTTTCCGGGATATGTTCCGAGTCTAAGGTTTCCCAGCGGACCCCTTTGCTTTCACCCAAGCTCCGAGGAACCTGCTACTCTTCCGATGTGACCCTTACTAGGTTACGCCACTATGGGAATTTTGCCAATGAACCTCGTTACTGACATTTATTCACACATGTATTCAGAAAAACCCTAGTTAGTGCTTCCCGGTTATCCTAACCTGCACCTAATTTTCCTTTAAGCCTGTGACCTCAGGACAATGGATTCTATTCACCACTTGCCCTTTCAATTGCCCGGGGAGTTCGGACAACACGAAACAATACGGTTTACAAATGCATGGATTAGTACATATAACAATATAAGAACAAGAATAATAACGATACAATAATTCATGAATTGTTTTTACAAGATATTATTCGTGCGTATTCACAAGAGATTGATCAGGTCTCTTAGAACAGCCGCTCTTCTAGCAGCATCCATATACTAGCAGCTTCCGACTCAACTAGTCTAACTAATCCTGCCTAACCTTTTAACTAGTCCCTAACCATACCTCTGCTTACCAGAAAACTGATAGAGCGCGCGAGGTCACCCAGCCAATGATTCCGCCGTTTCCGGCTTCAGGGCCCATATACTTTCAATTCACACTACTCATTGACAGGGCGACTTCACGGGCTGCTACCAATTGTGTGTGTCCCTATTATTATGACTCAGTGTACCCGACTTACCATCCACCGACACGGGTACCTATGACTTCAACGGATCAGGGGTCTAGCTGTAAAAGGAAAGGCAGCAAATGCAATTTCAAAATAATATTCAATGTTGTTTAAATGACCACGGACAACTGGAAGTTTTAAAATGTTTATCTAAAGTTCGTTATCATCAAACATAAGATACACTAAAATGAGGCAATCAATAACCAAGATAATGTAAATTAGGTAGCTATAGAGAAATAACGACAGAGTAACCATTCAAATGCAATATGGACTACAAATGGGAAAATTACTATAATCTCAGAAATGTTTAAGTATGGACAGACTATGCATGAGTAACTATAGGAGGGCCTATAAAGAGTAACACGCTAAACTTAAAGTGAAGGGGCCTTTAAACAGCCTAGGTAAGGAGGTTCTAGACCATATCAGAAAATGACAAACTGCAATGCAAAATATAATCTCTAAAAGGTAGGGTGACATGGGAACATATCATGGAAATATGCAAATGACTTTACGTTCAATAGTTTGCGGCAAAAGGCATGGAAAATTATCACCATATGCAAGGTGTATCTTTATTTAAGCAAAAGTCAGAAAGATAGTAAGGTGCAAGTTTTAAAGAACTTAGAGCAGTATTTACCTAGACTGGTGTGGAAACCAAACCCTGGCCACGGGTCAGTTAAGGACAGGAAACCCTCAAGGAAGGATACCCCTCAAAGGACAGCAGGTGCAGAATGGACACCCGGACAGGACAGGATACCCTCAGATTAGGAATCAGGACAGGACCCTCAGGACAGGACAGCAAACCCTCAGGACAGGACCGCTCAGGACAGGACCGCACCCGCAGTTTGGAAGCAACGCCTGCGCTCCACCCTCTCTGCAGCTATCGATCAAGACCCCGATTGGGTCAGCGAACTCCCAGCAAAGTGCTTCGCCAGCACTTTTAGGTTCAGTAAAACCTTAGTCTATGGTCAATTTCGGACAGAGTGCTCCGCAGCTCTCTGTATCTTCAGTCACCTATTGAGTGCGATGGGTCAGTGACAGGTCAGCTAAACCAGACAAGTCGGACAATTCCCATAGGTAAACCCAGGGTAGATATACTCTTTTGGGTCGGTGTACCACCCCCCAATGTTGCAAAGTGTCAGAATCCCTCAATTTGGATTGGTCCTAAGGTAGAATTTGGGTAACACACCAATCAGAATACGCTATTTTGAGCCTATATTAGCATACTTGGGTACCGCCTAGAGAGATTGGGGTTCTCATGAGAACTGTGCAGAAATACGAGTGACAATTAACATTGTAACACATGAGGAGCAACATTCTCCGTTCTCGTAGCGCAGAGGTGGCTTTCCCAGGCACATCTTGACTGTGGCTGCCAGCTGGCTGAGTTCCACTGTCCAAAGTTGCCACCTTTCAGTATTCTCTGGTCATGCGCAGAAGAGACCGTCAATATGGCTCCCAATCATTTTGGACCCCCATTCCCCGCGGTACATGAAAAGTAAGCGAGAACAAATTAATACACAAACATAACGTTATGAAATCACATCACAGGGTTGTACTTTCAACTTATCATCATAAAATATACTTATGCAGTCTATATGTTAGCTACATGGATACAGGCACAAGAGCAGTGGCACGAGCAGTACCACATGATGGGCACAGCTATGTATTACGCATGCGCATAAATTTCCCTCCACTTCTGCAGACGCGTCAGGACACGTGAGTGTGGCTGACGCATGCGCAGTAACTAAATACAAGCGGCGGCCATTTTATAAACACGGATTAAAGGAGTTAGGAATACACATAGGCAAGCTTCATAAACTTTACTCAAACTTAATATAAATGTTAGTAAGACGTACACTAATTACCTTGTTACACATAAACGAGGTTCTTGACTTCGGCAAGCCGCAAAATATGCGAAGCTTTGCTTCATCAGAAGAGAAGGCCGCCAAGCAACCGTCAATGGCCTCGATGCCCTAACCGGCACGCAGGTGCGTCGTCCAGGAGCCCGTCGACTCAAAGCTCAAGGGAGCCAATTTGTAGAAACAATCGCAATGGACCGCACACCGCTAGCCCCTCCTCCGGATCACCCCTAGGGACTCTAGTACATGGAGTTCTTGAGTGGATCACCCCAGTGGGTGCAAGTAGGTACTTGTTGAACTGATGATCTCTAGACCTAATACATGTCCTGGGTTTTTGGATGTCGCCAGAGACATCGCTCGGGTTTCGGGATAACTTCCCTCATCAGTATAGAAAATAGTTAGGGGTGGAAGAGAAGGCCGCCAAGCAACTGTCAATGGCCTCGATGCCCGAACCGGCACGCAGGTGCGTCGTCCAGGAGCCCGTCGACTCAAAGCTCAAGGGAGCCAATTTGTAGAAACAATCGCAATGGGCCGCACACCGCTAGCCCCTCCTCCGGATCGCCCCTAGGGACTCTGGTACATGGAGTTCTTGAGTGGTTCACCCCAGTGTGTGCAAGTAGGTACTTGTTGAACTGATGATCTATAGACCCGATACATGTCCCGGGTTTTTGGATGTCGCCCGAGACATGGCTCGGGTTTCGGGATTACTTCCCTCATCAGTTGAGAAAAAAGTTAGGGGTGAAAGAGAAGGCCGCCAAGCAACCGTCAATGGCCTCGATGCCCGAACCGGCACGCAGGTGCATCGTCCAGGAGCCCGTCGACTCAAAGCTCAAGGGAGCCAATTTGTAGAAACAATCGCAATGGACCGCACACCGCTAGCCCCTCCTCCGGATCGCCCCTAGGGGCTCTGGTACATGGAGTTCTTGAGTGGTTCACCCCAGTGGGTGCACGTAGGTACTTGTTGAACTGATGATCTCTAGACCCGATACATGTCCCGGGTTTTTGGATGTCGCCCGAGACATGGCTCGGGTTTCAGGATAACTTCCCTCATCAGTAGAGAAAATAGTTAGGGGTGGAAGAGAAGGCCGCCAAGCAACTGTCAATGGCCTCGATGCCGGAACTGGCACGCAGGTGCGTCGTCCAGGAGCCCGTCGACTCAAAGCTCAAGGGAGCAAATTTGTAGAATCAATCGCAAAGGACCGCACACCGCTAGCCCCTCCTCCGGATCGCCCCTAGGGACTCTGGTACCTGGAGTTCTTGAGTGGTTCACCCCAGTGGGTGCAAGTAGGTACTTGTTGAACTGATGATCTCTAGACCCGATACATGTCCTGGGTTTTTGGATGTCGCCCAAGACATGGCTCGGGTTTCGGGATAACTTCCCTCATCAGTAGAGAAAATAGTTAGGGGTGGAAGAGAAGGCCGCCAAGCAACCATCAATGGCCTCGATGCCCGAACCGGCACGCAGGTGCGTTGTCCAGGAGCCCGTCGACTCACAGCTCAAGGGAGCCTATTTGTAGAAACAATCGCAATGGACCGACACCGCTAGCCCCTCCTCCAGATCGCCCCTAGGGACTCTAGTACATGGAGTTCTTGAGTGGTTCACCCCAGTGGGTGCAAGTAGGTACTTGTTGAACTGATGATCTCTAGACCCGATACATGTCCCGGGTTTTTGGATGTCTCCCGAGACATGGCTCGGGTTTCGGGACAACTTCCCTCATCAGTAGAGAAAATAGTTAGGGGTGGAAGAGATGGCCGCCAAGCAACCGTCAATGGCCTCGATGCCCGAACCGGCACGCAGGTGCGTCGTCCAGGAGCCCGTCGACTCAAAGCTCAAGGGAGCCAATTTGTAGAAACAATCGCAATGGACCGCACTCTGCTAGCCCCTCCTCCGGATCGCCCCTAGGGACTCTGGTACATGGAGCTCTTGAGTGGTTCACCCCAGTGGGTGCAAGTAGGTACTTGTTGAACTGATGATCTCTAGACCTGATACATGACCTGGGTTTTTGGGTGTCGCCGGAGACATCGCTCGGGTTTCGGGATAACTTCCCTCATCAGTATAGAAAATAGTTAGGGGTGGAAGAGAAGGCCGCCAAGCAACTGTCAATGGCCTCGATGCCCAAACCGGCACGTAGGTGCGTCGTCCAGGAGCCCGTCGACTCAAAGCTCAAGGGAGCCAATTTGTAGAAACAATCGCAATGGGCCGTACACTGCTAGCCCCTCCTCCGGATCGCCCCTAGGGACTCTGGTACATGGAGTTCTTGAGTGGTTCACCCCAGTGTGTGCAAGTAGGTACTTGTTGAACTGATGATCTATAGACCCGATACATGTCCCGCGTTTTTGGATGTCGCCCGAGACATGGCTCGGGTTTCGGGATAACTTCCCTCATCAGTAGAGAAAAAAGTTAGGGGTGGAAGAGAAGGCCGCCAAGCAACCAGCAATGGCCTCGATGCCCGAACCGGCATGCAGGTGCGTCGTCCAGGAGCCTGTCGACTCAAAGCTCAAGGGAGCCAATTTGTAGAAACAATCGCAATGGACCGCACACCGCTAGCCCCTCCTCCGGATTGCCCCTAGGGACTCTGGTACATGGAGTTCTTGAGTGGTTCACCCCAGTGGGTGCACATAGGTACTTGTTGAACTGATGATCTCTAGACCCGATACATGTCCCGCGTTTTTGGATGTCGCCCGAGACATGGCTCGGGTTTCGGGATAACTTCCCTCATCAGTAGAGAAAAAAGTTAGGGATGGAAGAGAAGGCCGCCAAGCAGCTGTCAATGGCCTCGATGCCGGAACTGGCACGCAGGTGCGTCGTCCAGGAGCCCGTCGACTCAAAGCCCAAGGGAGCAAATTTGTAGAATCAATCGCAATGGACCGCACACCGCTAGCCCCTCCTCCGGAACGCCCCTAGGGACTCTGGTACATGGAGTTCTTGAGTGGTTCACCCCAGTGGGTGCAAGTAGGTACTTGTTAAACTGATGATCTCTAGACCCGATACATGTCCTGGGTTTTTGGATGTCGCCCAAGACATGGCTCGGGTTTCGGGATAACTTCCCTCATCAGTAGAGAAAATAGTTAGGGGTGGAAGAGAAGGCCGCCAAGCAACCATCAATGGCCTCGATGCCCGAACCGGCACGCAGGTGCGTCGTCCAGGAGACCGTCGACTCAAAGCTCAAGGGAGCCTATTTGTAGAAACAATCGCAATGGACCGGACACTGCTAGCCCCTCCTCCAGATCGCCCCTAGGGACTCTGGTACATGGAGTTCTTGATTGGTTCACCCCAGTGCGTGCAAGTAGGTACTTGTTGAACTGATGATCTCTAGACCCGATACATGTCCCGGGTTTTTGGATGTCTCCCGAGACATGGCTCGGGTTTCGGGATAACTTCCCTCATCAGTAGAGAAAATAGTTAGGGGTGGAAGAGAAGGCCGCCAAGCAACCGTCAATCGCCTCGATGCCCGAACCGGCACGCAGGTGCGTCGTCCAGGAACCCGTCGACTCAAAGCTCAAGGGAGCCAATTTGTAGAAACAATCGCAATGGACCGCACACCGCTAGCTCCTCCTCCGGATCGCCCCTAGGGACTCTGGTAAATGGAGTTCTTGAGTGGTTCACCCCAGTGGGTGCAAGTAGGTACTTGTTGAACTGATGATCTCTAGACCCGATACATGTCCCGGGTTTTTGGATGTCGCCCGAGACATGGCTCGGGTTTCGGGATAACTTCCCTCATCAGTAGAGAAAATAGTTAGGGGTGGAAGAGAAGGCCGCCAAGCAACCGTCAATGGCCTTGCGATTGTGTCTAGTGTAATGGCACATTTCAAATCACTGTGAACAGCCTACAGGGATATATGCAGAATTCCTCGAAGACCAGAACCTCTAGACGGGCCATGAGGGATTGGGAAGAGTAAGAAAAAGTGACATTCGTTGCAAGATTCAAATAAGATAAAGCTCAGCAAGCATGCGAAATGCTCTGTTGGGCCCTACCACTGACCTTATGGAGGTACTGGCATATTAGAATGACTCCCTGTTTCTCACAAGTCCCTATTTACTCCAGGGGAATACAATAGGAACCACATGCTACTAACATATGGCAAACAGACATTGCACCACACATCTAACATGGTGCACAAACCAAGAATTAAACAGGAAGCATTCTAATGCAGAGATGCAATGATGGCAGGGGTTTAACAAGAACCAAAGTCCTGAGATATTTTAGGGAAACCCATACACGTCAATGGGTAAATAGTGCAACAGTAAGCATTTAAAATGCTGGGTCTGCACAATTCTATTCCGGTTCTTTAAACCTTGGTTTCCAGTCACTGCTCCAACGTGCCCAGGACTTCACTCCGTAACCAAAATGTTCCCAAAGATTGGAGCAGCGATGGAGGTGCTTCTGAAAGGTTCACAATGTGGTAGAAGGGCAATGATGGCGAAGATGTGCCCCCAAAATAGCAGTATTACTAGACTAGGATTGGGATGGATTGCACAGCAGTATCAGAAATTAAAGGCAATTTGCTGAACATTTTGGGGTAAAAGAGGAGGCCACATTGCCTCATATTAATGATACTCTGAATAAAAAAATACGTCCAGCTAATTTAGACAGACAACCTGCATTAAAGAAAGCTTGAGTTAGACAACATGTATGTGGTGTTTAAATCCTTTAGGAAAGAAGAGGGCACAATTGGATTACAGTGTATGATGAGGCGTGAGGGTCAAGCTATATAAGGTTAACTTAACACCATCTCGTAAATAATTAAACTATTCAGTACAGAAACAAGATTTGTCTAGGGTACAAAGTTAGTACGTTTTTATAATTTATATCAGCACTTGGGCCTGCAGAGGGAAAGCCTGATCTAAATTTTCCTTATTGCTGAGCAACACCGATGAAAAAATAGTGTTTTGTGAGTCAGGGTCTGCACTTGGTGCAGACACCTGCACTTGGTCAAATGCCACAACTAAACCAGACTTGAGAGGAGTACAGAACAGGAACATAGCTAACAGGCCACATTTTGGAAGACTATCACTGGCAGAGTCCTTCCTTTGACTTCTGTTCATCAAGGATAATGTCACAACCCAGTCCCTTTGGTGAAAAGCAGCAGACCATCAATCCCCACAATGACCGCTTTATTGCAGACGCCCCTGGGATGTCAGTCATTAAGTCAAACAGAACCAAGGACCGGATCTAGACAGGCTGATATGGAGATCTTCGTCCAGAAAGTCTACCTCTTGCATGTCTTCTTTATGTTCAGCATTAATCGTCTTCAATGAGAATGATGTCATCCCCGCTTCCAGAGACAGAGGCCCCCTCTCGCTCGGTCTCTCTTGAGGAATCTTCCTGGTCACTGTCCGTTGAACTGAAGGATATGATGCTTGGACGCGAGTGGAGTCCAGACTTGGAGTCGCTGTCAAAAAACAGAGCTAGAAACAGAGTCCTCTGAAGACAAATAATAAAAACAGCCCTGGGGTGCAAAAGTACTGCTGTCCTCCAAGCTGCTCTCTAGCAGGCTTGAGCTTGTTGGGGAACATGTTGAGCTGTCCAGACTTGGGCAAGAAGAGCCAGCGCCACTACTGGGGACTTCTGTTGTCTCAGTTGAGGGTTCTATGCCAGGCATGACAGGTTCATCAATAGAACTTTCAGCATTGCTCACAAAAGTCCTGTTGAATTGCTCATAATCCTTTGCATCATCTAATGATACCATGCTAATGCCAGCTGCTAGGCTATTGGAGTCACACAGGATGTCATATGGTGTGGAGATCTTTGTGGCATCCAAAACAAATGTGAAAGTCTGATTCAGGGGGTAAGCTTCAGTTTCCACATCAGATCTGAGCAACTGGATGCCACAATCTGACAGACTTAGACAGGATAACGTAAGTGCTTCTTCTGGACTTTTTTTGGTCTACATTAAACCGCTCAGAGAGCAACCTGTGACACACTCCAGTAGCTGCTGTAGCGATTCCGTATGCATCTCAGTCACAATTTGATCAGCTTGATCCTCAGCACCATCCTCATTTTGTTCTTCAACTGCAAAACCCAGACAAATTAGTTCCTGTCCAATATCCAGATCCTTTCCATTGATATTATCATACCGGCTGATGTGTGGCCAAGGGGAGGTCCCAGTCTGAGTGTAACTGGAAATCTTTGCAAGCAATGGTTTCCATTCAGCACAGTGTGTGAGCCGATCAAATTCATCCAACGCTTCCTCAGACCACTCCCCATCGTTTGGTGCAACACCTGCAAGACTGCACTCAATGGCCTGAAATGGAAGGCTCAGAAAATCACTCCTGAAAACACGTAACTTCTCCAGCGGGGATTCTCCATTATCCCCAAAATCCACCAAGTAGAGATCCACATTTCCATTCTCCAATAATCCAAGAACTTTTGCTCTATACCAGTACCGATCAGAGGTGTAAACTGCAGCTACAATATCTCCCACATGGACATTCCGAAGAGAAAAAGCATCGCCTTCACTTTCATATAGGTATGTCATGTCGCTTGTCAATTTGTCAAGGTGCAAGGAGCGTGTGCCCAGGAGCTGGATCCAGAAGTGATTGGGATTCTCAGAAGCTGAGACATAAACCTCGAGGTGCTCATCTGCTTTGAAGCTAAAGTCTGGGCTGGGGAAAAATTACTATTTCCAATCCAGAGAGTGCAGCAGTAGGGAAAGCGCTGGATAGCGTAGGGGTAAAAATTACTATTCCCACTCCAGTGAGTGCAACAGTAGGGAAAGCTCTGGATTACTATTCCCACTCCAGTGAGTGCCACAGTAGGAAAAGCGCTGGATATCGTAGGGGTAAAATTACTATTCCCACTCCAGTGAGTGCAACAGTAGGGAAAGCGCAGGATCCCAAAACAATAAAAAACAGAACTATCAACATTTTTATTAAATTTAATTTCCAATTTTAACATAATTAATATATAAATGTAAATATATTATTATTAACAAAGATAATAAAAAATAATCAATTACACATTATTTAGCACTATTATATCCACTACACACACCTAAAATTAATTACACAATTACATTTAATATTTACTAATTAATGAAAATTAATTTGTTAATATTTATTAATTAATCAATTACACATTATTTAGCACTATAATATCCACAACACACACCTAAAATTAATTACACAATTACATTTAATATTTAGTAATTAATTAATGAAAATTAATTTATGAATATGTATTAATTCATAAATAAAAATTAATTACTTACCAGCTTGCACACTATTTACACATATCAACACCACAACACTCACCTAAAATTAATTACAAAATTACAATTAATAATTACTAAATAATTATCAATAAAAAATGAATTACTCACTACCCTTCACACCATGTACACATTCAAACACCACAACACACACCTATAATTAATTAAACATTTAACATAATTAATTATTAATTGACTAATTGAAATTAATTAACAACTAATTATTAATTAATACATTTACTCATTAATTATTCAATTAATTTTATATAATTAAATTACTTCCCACCCTATTCCCCTATAAACCCACAACCCGCTACAGAATTAATAACACAAAAGTAAACTTAAAATAAATTAATAATTAAAAAAATTCAAAAACATAATAAAATGACAAACAATTCTTAATAAAAACACTAAAATACATAACATTATTAATTAATCGATATTTTTGTAAACGATATTTATTACAACTATATTTTTGTAATCGATATTACTTACCTGTCAGTCGATATTCTTGTCATCTACATTTTTGTTGTCGATATTTCTTCCAGACGATATTTCTGCGCCGATATTAATGTCCCTCGATATTTCTCCATCGATATTCCTGCTCTGCACCATCCGTGAGAGTGCGAACTAGACAGCCAACACGTGTTTCACCCCTTTACATGGCCATCCGACCTGGGGCTTCCTTCAGGGCGTAATGTATAAATTGATAATACGCCTGTATCGAAGTGTCCTGTATTTTCTTGTCAAAGTCACAGGCATAATGCCATTCCATACGATTCTATCTGGATGTGTGGTTTCCAAACTGAAGATAACCAAAAAACAATCTTGCCCTTGCAACCACTTTGAACTCTTAAAAGGTATATGTCTGATAGGTTCACTCACAATTTGCATGTTAGCTTACTTAAAAGCCCCTAGTATATGGTCCCAGAGGTACCCAGGGCCTGTAAGGTAAAGTGTCGCTCATGGACTGCAGCACTTATTGTCTCACCACAAATGTGACAAAATAAAGCAAGGCTCTCAGCCTGCCATAGCAGGCTGGCAGAGCAGTTTTTTTACTGTTAAACTTGACATTGCTATTTAAAATAATGGGAAAGCCCAAACCTTCCCTTTTAAGATGTATATATAAGTCACCCCAACAGCAGGGTTAACACGCTCCAAGGAAGGCTGCTATATATTAAACAATAGGGCATGTGTTTTGATGTCCCAGCAGTACAGAACCCACATTGTCATTTTGGCTGTCGAAAGACTAAGTAGCCTATTGATCAAGGTTGCACTCTGACAGCTGAACTGTGCTAATGTCTGCATGGACTGCTAAAGTTTGCACTTCAAGGTATCAAAACAATTGTTACATTAATTCAACTTGATGCCCAAGTTGAATTTGATGCATCTTTTAAAGAAAAGGCAACTGTTACTACTTTGCTGCCCACGTTTTCCAGTGGCCATTTGCAGTTTCTGGCCACAAGACTGCCTTCTGTCCTCCTGGGTGTAACCAATTCTCAGGAAGAAACACAAAGGGTCTGCTGTTGAAAAGATGTTACCTCTCCCTGGCAGAAAGGCCAAGCAGGGTATGGCCCTAAATGATGAGCTTCAATGGGTAAGCCACCAGTGAAGGGCAAATGGTGGACATGCACAAGAGGGGCAGTTTTTTTCTCTTAGACAGGTTGGAGTCAATGACAAAGAGGGTGAAACAATTGGAAAATGAATTTTCCTGTGGATGTGTAGCCACAGGGTAGCCACGGGGTAGCCACAAGTAAAGGGTGGGCTACCAAACTCCACAAACTGAGAGAAGGATTCTGCTATCTTGGGAGCAGCAGTATATAGCATTCTGGAATAGATAGATACCGCACAATGCAGGAAGGTGTCTTCAGGCGGGACTGCACCTGATAGCTCATTGGGTAGTAGTCACCGCATTCCGCAAGGGCAAGGTGTGAGCATAAAAGTGGCACCCCTGGTACCTAGACCTCATATCATGTGTGCACTGGAGAGAGGACCGAAGAAGCACTGCCCTGCAGTTCCCAGGACCTGGCAATGAAAGGCTTCACCAATTACTAGACTGCACCTGCTGATCCTTGGACTAGCAAAGAAAGGATTGTGTCTGTGAGGCCCTCCTCGAGGAAAAGTCAGCCCGAGCTCCAGAAAGAAGGGATAACTCCAAGAGCAAGTTGGCTGAGTACCTGTTACAGCTACAAGGCCACAAAAGCTGAAGAAGCCTGTCATGTTAGCCACAATAACTTGACCGCTACTGATCGCCAAAGTGCAGCCTAGGAGACCAAGTGCTTATGCTCAAAAGTTGTACAGTAGTCGGCTAGACTTGGGAGAGCCATCAGACTGCAGTTTGGTCACCCAAGACAGACACAAGCCTCAGTTATAGGGAACTGCTTGTTTTGCTGTAACAGAACAGTAAACCAGTGGCCTCTGGTTTTTGACTGGACTTTAACAGGGCTTCGAGCGACATCAACTCTTGTGCCAAAAGTCACCCCACCATGTTCATGAACTGAGGGGTGGCCCCGGGAAGACCCAGTCACCAAATCAGCATCCTCAGCATCTTCATCATCCTGTATCCCTTCCATAGGGGCGACTCCATTGAAGTCTATGGTGGTTTATCCATAGGGACTGGACTGGAGACTGCTTTGTTTGCAAGGTAATTGTCCTGCCAAGCCTTATTGGCACCTGTGACTTACTTCCTGTCAGAGTTGGTCACCCAAAGTGGACCGAAGTCACCTAACACAACTTTACAAAAGCCTTCCAAAAAATGTCAAAGTAACTATTAACCTCGGTAGTTGCCAGTGCTTGTTTACTCTATGAGTGAAAAGCTGTGATTTACTATTTACTTTAACATTTATATCTCCGGAACCTGCGGTTGATTTTGTTGTTTTTGATGTCCAAAAATTCATATAAATAATAGTTATTTGTATAAATTGGTGTTGGATTTCCTTTGTATTATGTTTATTTCTTATTTAGCTGTTTTGGTACTTTGAAATTCTTCGCACTTGTTCTTTGACAAAGCGTGCCACAGTTACCTAGGGTTTAGCTAAGGGTTTGCAAACAAGCCTACTGGATCCAAGATGAATTTGTGACTTTATTACATGGTGAAGCCCTGCAACCACACCATATATTAAACCACTTTCCTCACATTCCTAGCCTTAGATACCACGCACGCTGCCTTTTGGACTACTAGGCCTACTTAGGGTGATTATAATATTAGAAAGGGTATTTTTTACCTGTTTAAACTGTTTATTCTGAACTGCAAAATTGTATTTTTTATAGTGCTACAGTGGTATGCCTGATGTTTACCCTGTCACTACAGTGAACGGCACATTTGGTGCTACCGTCCACGAGTGGCATTTAGCCTACAGACCCTGGTTACATCTTGTACTATATAGTAGAGACTTATAGGTAAGTTAAATATACCAATTAGGAGTATATTTGTACTGCGTTAAAAGGGGAAGCACAGGCACTTCGTTACTAGTTAGCAGTGGTGGTTACAAGTACAGAGTTTTATAGGCAGCCTAAAACACAGTCAGGAAAAAGGTGAAAATGTAGGGTGTTCATGCAGAAAAGACACGTTTCCTACAGAATGACACAGAGATTTAATTTTAAATGGTTAGAGTAGCCTATTGAAAGATGGGGAAAAGCACAATGATAAGAAGGCTTTACCAAGACACAGGAAATAATAATAGCACCAAAAGATATTACAACAGCAAACATAAAGACTTCTCTTGAGCACCTAATGTACAAGGCAATATAAACTAAATATACAGCATGGGAAATAAATCAGTCCATAATTTAAACTGACATTCCTGGGATGCAGGAATGGTGGTTGGGTTGGGGGGGGGGGGAGAGCACTTGTAGATGTACCTAGTTTTGAATCTCAAATTGTTTTCTCATAGGTCCCAGTTTTTGACCATCTATCTTTCCGTCCTTTTAGTTGTTTTCACAGAGATGTCACTTAGTAAAAAAAAATGCATCATCAGATTCAAGATGCTATTTTTCTAAGATATACCTGTTGGAGCTTCTTTCGATGTTATCAAAGAAAGAGCTTCTTATTAGAAAATGCAGGATGTCTTTGCTTTTACTACAAAAAGAGTTTGCAGCTGTGGATTGTTTTCTGTGCTTTAGCACATAGTTCAGGACAAATATGCGGCTTTTACTTAGTGGGAAAAGTCTTCTCTCCGTGTGATCTGTAGCAAAAGCAGTTGAACATTCAGCAAAATATTCAATACTCCTACTTGCCCTCCTGCCCTACTAAGCAAAGGTTCTACAGGGATTTGAGTATTTTATCGATTTCCAAAGCATCACATTTCGGGTTCATTTTTGTCCTGAAATTACACTATTATTCTACAATGTGTAATTAATGAAATTCACAGTAAGCATTTACTACAAAGGATTGAGAACAGCAAAACGTGAACTGCTGTTGTTTGCAGTGTTTTCTTGCACCTTTTAAGCACAAAATGAGTCTTATAGAAGATTTTGGAATCAACGACTATCAGGCTGATGAGTCTGTAAGATCTTGTATTGTTTTTAGTGAATTTGTTGTACTGTGGTATCATTACACTGTTTCATCAGGATAGAGGACCAACAGCTCACAAACCAATCTTCAGAAAAATGGGTGTTAAGATTGTTAGTTTCCATTCTGTGCAGTGTTGGAAACCCTCCACCGGTGTCTTGTTGGGTTCTATTGCTTTCCCCTTTGCCAGTCCCTGTATAGCTGTGCTCATCTTGTCTCTTACAAACATTTCTTCTAAATATTCTCTTCTGGCTGTTGGAACCATCTCTATCTTAGTTATGTCCTTCGATGGCTTGAAAGTTGCTTTAAATTCCTGCTTCAATAGTTGGCTTGGTGTTCTAAATATAGAGAATTGACTAATCCGGGCATTCTCAGTTATGTTTGCCTCTAAGGATTTCTTGTTGTTCCTAGTGCTTCGGAGAGTTTCTGCCATGCTGACAGCAGGCTTTTCTCGAGGGCCACATTTTTTTGTAGTGCAAACAATTTATTTTGCAATGCCTCTTCCCTTTTTCCTAGTGATTCATAGCAAGTTCATGCTTTTCTGATCGCATCTCGAGTGGCCTCTGATTGCATTTGGAGATGTGCACACTTCGTCGAACCAACTAATATTTTGTGGCCCTGGGATTTGATTTTACGTTTTTCCTCGTGGATCTTGACCAGAGAGAGAGTAGTAATGTCAGCGGATTTTGGTAGCATGTCAAACAGTTTGATTGTTCTTCAAAGTTGTCTTCCAGATTTATGGCATGCTTTCTTGTTTGTAAGCCATTCATATAATTTGGTTTCTTAATCTTGGTCTCATTTGACCCTCACTTGGCTGCTTAATTCCCAAAATGTATCAAGTTATTTTATCTTTCTTTGCTCACTAGATATATTTCCTATAGTATCCCATAAGTTGGGGCTGTAATTTTCCAGTCGTCAATGTACACTCACGTTTTCAAATATGAATCAATTTTCTGTCCGGGGGAGGATGTTGCTGATTACTGTTTGAGCCCCACAACCATATTATTTTGGTACTAAGATTGCTTCACTTTCGTGCAGGTTTTGGGCTGAGATCAGACCTTACCTGGAGTCGAAATGTTGTGATCTTAAGCCTCTGAGTCATTTTTTGAAGCTGGCATTGGACTGGTGGAATGCCGGTTAAATACTCTCCTCTCAGTCATTGCCGTATTTATCCATTTTGCCCCGGTATTTAAATAGAAATTATGACATTGAGGAAGCTTTCCAGCTTCTTTTATAGGACATAGACATTCATTATCCTCAGCAAAGAGATGTCAGGGAGGTGTCCCATCCCCCAGCCTTTCAGTTAGCCATTTATATGCAGAATGCAGCACACATGCAGCACACATAGAAAGAGGAACTAAAGAGGAGAAGTAGATACATTTCTCCTTTTTACCCCTTCACCTGGGAAGGCGTATCTTTCTGGCACATTCCCAGGTCTCTCAGCTCTTGTAAGTCTGGGAATGCATAAAAAACTATGGGAGTTGCATGGGAACACACACAACGCCAATGGATGCCTTCCCAGGGCAAAGCAAGGCAATGCAGCGATTTGCGCTGTGTTAACATACTCTAGGTTAATGGAGTCATTCTGGGCCATGCAAAGTGACCTTGTCTGGCTTCATAAATCTTACATAAGGTTTGCGTCATGCATGTACCACATTGCGAGGTGCAAATACAATGCAAACCATCTCGTAAATAGGCCCCACAGTCAGGGGCTAAATTTCTTACCTGCCCCCATCCTATTGGTACCCCAAGTAGCCAATGTACCAAGTTCAACCTGAGCCTTGTTCATAAAAAATAACCACTGCTTTTTGTTACAGTGGTGAGATAATTATAATTAAAAGAGGGAATATGTGTGCACCCCAATTAGACTCTTAGAGGCCCCAGGTACCCCATCCTCTGTGGCTGATATTTATACGTAGGGGAGGGTTTTTGTTCAGCCTCCTCCCCTGAGCCTTCATAAGGCCTTAGGGACCTCATCCCAAATATGTTGTGGGTGCTGCAGTTGGGCACCAGGGCAACCACTTTTTTAAAAAAATCTCGGCTCCTGACGGCACTCAGTATTGGTGCTGGGTATGGAGTTGGCAGAGGTCTTGTGACCTTGGGGCTCTCTCCACAGCCCCCAAGACTGGCATATGTTGCAGGTGCCCAAGGTGGGCACCAAATTAAAAAATGAGTCACTGCTCCGAGCAAGGAGTAGGAGCACCTCATAATCTCCCTGCGCTTTTTTTCAATAATATTTTTTATTGTTGGTGGTGCAAGCAGAAGAGACAGGGGAACCACAAACCATTTTGTTTATGTTGTGAGGTGCCGCAGCGAGTAAAGCAGCCCCAGCAACATTAAAAAAACACATCATTTCTCCTGGGTCATTGAATCCATGATCCCAGGAGAGCTTGCCATATTGATTTTAAAGCAAAAAACAACAAGTGATGGACTGAATGTGGATCAATGTCACACACTCCCCCCATATTGATTTTAAAAGCACTTCAAGCAGGAGCTCTGTGCTCTTTAGCTGGAGTGCAGTACCCCTTCTGGTTGGTTCTATTGCTGCACTGTGTTGCATGAACATTTTTAAAAATCACATGTTTAATGTTTTTATTCACAATGATTTATTAAAAATAATTTGAGACAGTCACTATAATTAAACATTGCACTTTGTGAATTTATAAATTATACATTTTGATAAAGTTATTGATTATTTTTTAACAAATCCAATAGGTCTGCTTTACATATGTTGATGTGCTGACTCCGTAATACAGCCAATAGACCCACCGCTTTTTATTTTTTCTTTACTCCATGATAAAGCCATTAGGTCTGCCTTATTTAAAATGACACCCTTTATTTTGTTACATGACATAGTCTGTTGTGCGCAGAAGTCCATGTGCAGAGCGGCAAAGGGTACAGGGCCACTGGGAGTTGGCTGCATGCATAGCATAATAAAATATGACTTTACATTAAAAATAGAAATTCTCTGAGAAAACAAAGGTTTAAATGGAGGTATTGGCTTTGTAACATTAAATCATGTACCATTTTAAAAAACAAAAAAAACAAAAAACAAAAAGGCTTTAAATCTCACCCCTGAGATGGTGATCTCATGGGTAGGGGATGCTGAAAAGAGTCCACCACAAGGAAGTGGATATTCCACTGAGATACTTAATTATATTGTATGGTATTCTCCAAACATGCAATTTCTGTTGATCCCTCTACTCAGGAAAACTATTTGAAATGTTGTTCACTTACTTTCTAACAATGTCCTCACCCATTGAGCACTAATATATGCTTTGTGGACCAGCTTTTGAGGAATTATTTTTACTGAAGCTGTCACATCTTGGATACCAGAAAATGAGATGGGGAACTGTTGTCTTAGTTGTAGACTGCCACATGTTTGGGCTGATTGATATTATATAAGAGGTAGAGCTGTGTTGGTAGAATTATGTTCTGTTATGTGTGGTGCACTTTGATAGTGCATTCCTACCTTGTCAAATTCTATCATAGAATATTGTACCACATTTGGCATTGGTAATTGCTTGTTTTGCTCTAACTTTAATTTAAAATCCTACTTTTTGCCTGAAATGTAGAAAGATTTATTGAAATATATTGTGGGGTTACCATTGCACATTGTTTTTAGGTTACCCCGGTGTATGGTCTTTTATAATCGGAATTTGCCTCTGTGTATAGCGGGTTAATCGTATAGATTGACTTCTGTTAGTGTCAAAAGTTGTATCCGTCTATCACAAAGTTTTTATAACTTCATGTACTTTGCTTCTTTTTTGATATAAAGGATTACTTTCAAAATGCTTTTTTTCCTGTCAACAAACAACTAGGGAAAGAAAGCAAGAGAGAAAGAAAGAAAGATATTATGCAAGAACTATAAAACCAATTAGCGCCAAAGCCCATACATAAGTAAGGAAACATAGAGTTCTAGAAACTGTCAGCAAGCTAATAAAGTTTGTTAATACCTTTTTGCTTATAGGTCTGCAGAGCACCTTGGACATTACAAAGCTCTCTTTTGCTTTGAATACCAGTAAGGATGCAAAAATTGTCCATTGAGTGAAAGGTGATTTGCTGCTCTAAAATCCTTCTCTCATAAAAGATTGTTAGACCTGGCATCATTGGCGTGAGTCTCCTTTCCATTTTGACGGATTGCCTCCTCTGTTTTGATATATTTTTGCTGGTTATATGCTTTGGGCACTGTGCCGTTCTTTGCCACAGTGCAAGTAATCACTATGTTAAATTGATGTACTAATTAGTGATTCCATGATTAGGTTATTTTATTTTATTTATTTATTTAGTGTTTTATAGAGCGTGAACCAGACCCGTGAGGGTATCAGAGCGCTTTACTGTAGTATCAGGTGGGATACAGAACAAAGGGGGGAGGGAGCCCAGGGATAGGGAAACAAATAGAAACAGTACATGGTAAAGCAACACAGTCATAATATCCGACTACTATAAGGGATAGGAGCAAAAACGATGCAATAAACTACAAAAGCAGTCTCAAAACCCTGAAGGATTGTTCAGAAGTGCAGGGTGGGTAATATAGGGTGAGGCAGCCAAGGAATAGTGCAGTGACGATAGGTAAAGTCAGGTTCAGGGGGTGATTGTAGCGTGAGCTTTAGGAGAGGAATTTGCCCATTAGGAAAATTTTGGTCTCCTTTTTGAAGTGAGCTAGAGACGGTATTCTTCTAATGGCAGGTGGGAGTGAGTTCATATTCTTGGGGCGGCCCCAGAGAAAGCCCGATTGTATGTTCTTTTTTTCTTGAAGTGTGCAGGTTGGAGCAAAAGGGCTCCGGCGGACCGGGAGTTGTCAGACCCTAGTACAGTGCACCATGTGTGCCCACGGCTTTTAAATCAAATGCTGCTGGTGGGCTTGCAGCACTGGTTGTGCCTTCCACAGAAGCAGCCTTGTAAAGTGTGTCTCAGGCATGCCATTGCAAGGCCTATGTGCAGTCTAGCACTGCCATGTTGACGTGGCCAAGTGCACCCACTTGCCAGTCTCTAAACCTTCCCATTGCTTCATGTCAAACACCCCTATGATAGGCCCAAGGGCAGGGTGCATTGTAATTATAAGGTAGGACATGCTCTGGTGTGTGTAGCATGTCCTAATAGTGAATTACAGCCATTTTCGTTTTTCACTATTGCAAGGCTACCTGTTCTCCATAGGCTAGAATGGACAGTTAGATTATTACATTATTATAAACCTAACTGACTCAGGGATCATGGTAGAAATTCGAATTTAGTATGCCTGAACCCAGAATGATAAAATACGAATTTTAGTTAAGTTGGTTTTAACATTCTGTGTTTGAAAATACCACTTGTAGAAAGTAGGTATTTTCTTGCCTAACTGTCCAGGCCTGCCTCTTCTAGGTTGTGTATTCCTTGTCTGGGTTTGTGAGTGACAGGGCTCGGGGATTTTAGGAGACAGGCTGGGACAGCCCAGTGGTGAATAGAGAGATCTGCATCTAGATGGGAGGGAGCAGTTGCACCTGGGACCTGAATAGGGCTGGATCTTCCTTCTACAATGCTGGCTCCACCTCCTGTGGTGTGTTTGATGTTTCTGCCCTGCACCGTGAAAGGAGAGAAGGAATCATGTCAACAAAGTGCTCGAGAGCTGTGCCTTCCCTCTTCGGTGCTGGCTTCACCTCCTGTGGGGCAGCTGATGTCTATGACTGCACAGTTAAAGGAAGGAGAGAGCCATGTATACAAAGTGCTCAGGAACTGCTTTGGATCAGAGAACAAAGGATGTTGGGGTATAAATATTGGGACCCTGATCCCAAGAAATTAGATCACTTCTGGAACAAGAAACCTTTTGCCAAAAAGAAGAACGAAGGAAGCTGCAGGAGTTCGACTGCCCCTCTGCCGGTGTGCTGTTTGCTGGGTTGGCCTGCAGTGGTTGCTTCATTGCTAAGGAAAGGAGAAGGAACTTTTTAAGGACTTTCATCATCTACAGAATATTCTCCAAGAGCTTGCCTCCTGCTGAAGTCTCAGGGACAAAAGACTGCATCTCCAGCTCCTCTCTGAATATCCTTGCTGGGAATTCTATCTACAGACATTTGCGTGTCGCTGGGAGCTGGAAGCACGACGCATCGAGAGGAAGCGTGTCACCGCCCCAGCTGAGATCGTCGCATCGCCGGAGAAGCGTGCCGCCGCCGCATCTCCCTGGAAGCGTGTCTTCGTCAAAGCTGCCTGCTGTTGCATCACCGGAGAAGCAAGACGCCATCGAGAGAGTCACCATCGCATCACTCGAGAAGCGTGTCGCAGGGCCTGTCGCGGCTCCAAAGTACAGAGTCGGCGCAAGGCTGCCAGGGCGCCTATACATCGTCATTGCAGCATCATCTCATCGTTGCATCAAGGGAACCCTCTTCTCGCATCGAAACCAGATCATCTCATCGCATCAAGGCGCCATCTTGCGCATCACAATGGGCGCGCAGGCCAAGAATCTACGCATCAACCCCGCACCGGTAAGGATCACAACGCATCCCCTACTCTGCGCACGCATTGAGGCACGACGCATCATTTCCCCCGGATCACGGACGCGACGCATCTCCCCTTTTGCGAGCCTTTTGTTCACTTTGAGTTATGCATCCAGGTACTTTGTTGAGAACTTTGTCGTATTTATCATCAACTTGAACTAAGCAACTTGTATCATCTTTAAGTCATCTTTAAGTACAGTATTGTGGATTTTTGTTGTTTGTGGTCTTGTGTTAAGTCTATATAAAGATTACTTTTTATAAAACCTGTGTTGTGTCCATCTATAGTGTTTTCACTGCATTACTGTGTATATTCACAAATGCTTAACACACTGCCTCTGAGATAAGCCTGTCTGCTCATGCCACGCTACCAAGGGTGTGAGCATAGGTTATTTAGGAGTGTAATCCCCTTATCCTGACTTAGAAGTAAGGGTCCCTAATTGGACGAAAGTGAATACCATTGCCACCTAGAGACCCCCAGATCTAACATTGGTGGTCAGCGGTGAGGATTTGGACTTTGCATTTGTGTTTCATATACAGTGATTGGTGTACACTACTAGTGAGTGCAGACCAAACGCGACCACATACTTTTTTTTTAGACTCTTTTTTCTTGGAACTGTTATTTTTTCCTGAAAACTCCCAATTCTTACTACCATGAGTAAACCAGCATCTGTTGCATCTATGGATCTTGAATTTGAGGAAGAGAGGTTGAAAACCTACACTTTGATACAGCTCAAGCATCTCTGCAAGAAATTGAAAGTTGCTACACCAGGCATTTCTAAAAAGGATGACTACCAAAAGGCGCTGAGGGCATGGGCAGAAGCAAAAAATGCCCTTGATCTTGTGGTGGAGCCAGTTGGGGATGAAGATGGGCAAATTGATAGGCCAGTGTTTTCAGCCAGGGGAGGGGGACTCTCTCCACCTGGCAGCAGTATCTCTTCCAAAGACCTGTCCCCCAGAGAGTTGGAAGACAGGGAGAGAAATAGGGCACTCAAGCTGGAGTTGGCTAAGCTTAAGATGGAGAGTCAGATGGAAACAGAGAATAACAGGTTGTCTTTGGAGAGAGAATGAGAATGGAACATGAGAGGATGTTGAGGGAGTTAGAGATCAAGACCAAGGGCTTAGAAATCAATCCCTCTGCTGGCAGCACACCATCTGTGCCTTCAGAAGGCAGGATACATATTCCCAATGATGTCATCAAAGATTTCCGCAAAAGTGGAGATATTGGGCAGTGGTTTGCAGCCTATGAAATAGCGATGTTGGCCCACCGGGTCCCTGAGAAGGATTGGGGAGCGGGGTTGTGGGGCCGCTTTTTGACTGAAGGAAGGGATACTTTAGTAGACCTATCCAGTGAGAATAGGATGTCTTACGCCCACATGAAGGAAGCACTGATGACAAGATATGGTTTGACCCCAGAACTCTATTGACAGAGGTTCAGGAATTGTAAGAAGCTTTAGGGAACCACTTGGGTAGAATATGTAGCTTTATTTTGCAGAGCTATGGATGGTTGGGTGAGGGGTAGCAATGTGAATAATTTTCAAGCGCTCTATGATTTCATTGCTAGGGAGCACTTGTCTGATAATTGTTTTTGAGAGCTACGCCAGCACCATATTGATAGCAAGTAAACTAACCCTAGGAAGCTTGCTGAGGAGGCGGACCGCTGGGTCAGTACCAGGGTCCACAAGGGTCTTGTCGGAGACTCCGCCAAGGGGGGGCAGGATCCCCAGCAGAAGAATGGGGGGACAAGGGTAAACAGAGGGAGTTCTAGAAAAGGCCCCAAAGTAATTCCCAAGGGAACCAAGGTAAGGGTTCCCAGCCCCCCCCTGAGAAGAAGTTAGGATCCCCGACAGGTGAACCTGTTCATAGGGGGCGTGTTACCTGCTTTCAGTGTAAACAGTTGGGACACCATTGGTATTATCCACAGTGTCCCCAAAAGGGTCAGTATGTGCCACCCTGAGCACCAACCTGTCAGATGGCCAGTGTAGCCCTAGGTGGGGCTGAGATGGGTGCCCAAGGGGGGTGGGGGCCCGCAGAAATGTCCCGTGCCTCATTAGGAGACTTTGAGATGGTCCCTAACACTCAGCTGCTTGATAACACTAAAAAATACAGGCAGTGGGTGACCATCAATGGCCATAGAGTGGAGGCTCTGAGAGACACTGGAGCCAGTGTGACAGCTGTCAAGTGTCACTTGGTGTCTGAAGAGCAGGTGGTCCCCAATGCATTCTTCCCAGTTGTTGCTGCTGACAACACAGAGAGCCATTGCAAGGTGGCTCAAGTGCCCTTTGAGTGGGGGGTCTCTGGTACTCTTCAAGTAGCTGTGAGGGCTGCCATGCCTGTTGCTTGTCTGTTAGGCAATGATTTGGAAAGCTCCCCTTGGGGTAGGGTGGAGAAGGAGGTACATTTAGAGATGTTAGGTCTGCCTGAGTGGGTGTGTGTGACCACTTGGTCTATGGCAGCTAAGGGTGTTCAAGAGACCCTGGAGCCTGAAAGTATGGCCCAGGGACCAGCCTTAAAGAGAAGAGGTAGGGGCATGGGAAACCAGCCCCCCATTGTTCCCACGGTAAAGGAGGAGACAGACCTTGAAGGGAATGCCCTGGAACCTACAGGGAAGTAGGTTTCTGAACTGGGGAACCTACCTGAGCTAACCCATTGGCAGCAAGAAGGAGGTCCCTCCAGGGAAGAATTTTGTGAAGAGCAGCACAAGTGCCCTTCTCCTGTGGGTTTGAGGCAACAGGCCACAAGCCAGGCAGAAGGGGGTCAGTCTGGATCACATTGGATTTACTGGGAGAATGGTCTCCTGTATAGCGAGCCTAAGGTTGCTGAGCCTGGGTCAGGCCGTGTGCTGGTGGTACCCCAGCGCTTCAGTCATGTTATGTCACATGCAATAGGTCCACAGTCACATGAGAGACAGACCTGAGGGTTTATCACTCCTCTCAAAGCAAGACCTACTGCCTGTGTGGTACAATTGTCACCCAGATCACTGAGAACATGAGATGATTACTTGCTTCTCTCAGCCAGGTGTCTGCTGAATAGGAGAGAATTGGATATGGACAGGACTTTGCTGTCTTCCAGGTCAAAAAGACAATCGGCACAGCACAGCAGCATGCACCTACTACTACCCTTACACCAACAATGACTCATCCTGTTTGTGACAAATGTGCCACCACCAGTATGGTTGGTGAAAAGCCTGTCAGTAACACTCAAAGTTGGCAATATGACATGTGTGACTCTGGCCAGGACTCACTCCCTTGTCGCTGCTATTGGACCCTCAACTTCCCATCAAGGTCTGGGTAGGCCGCCACCAGTATGCAGGCCATCAGGCGGGTCAGGGTCCAGCGCATGCCCCTTCCACGTTGGGAGGACTTTCCCAGCTGGACCTCCACAATCTTCCGAGTCTAGCGCCACAGGTCCTTGTACCTCTTTCTACAGTGGGAACTACGTCGGTTAAAGATCCCCAGGGACCGTACCATCCGGACAATGGCTCTCCAAATGGCCTTCTTCTGATGGGTGATGCCCTGTATGGATGTTATGGATGCAGAAACTGATTGTAACTGGAAGTTTAAGGCTATCTGTAAGGTTGATAACACATTTCTTTTGCACGTAGCACAAACATTCATCAAGCGTCAACATAATACATATGTCCATGTCACATGCTAAGCATAACTGAAGCATGGATTCACACCTTTCTGGACATCTGATGACTAACTTCAACCCTGGTTATGACCTACACTGACTGAGGCAGGCCACTAACATCATGTAGGCCAGGGCCATCCTACCTGGAAAGTGATATGAGGTACTATAACACACAGAACACCATTCAAACCTTTTGAAGGGAACACAACCTGTACATGTCTATCCAGACACCTTTAATGCCAGGCCAATTGCATTAATGCATATGGTCCATAAAGCAAATTATCATAGTATTCACAACATCCTAAGACGTAGGTCACAAGACAAGGGCTGGTATGTGTGACACTGAGTGTTACCTCTCCTGGGGCTGTGTGTATGTTTAGACTACTTATATTAATATACTTGAAAGACATAATGAGTTTGTGATGTTTGCACTGCCATCACAGGACACCCCTTTTGCCATATGCAGCATTGTAACAGGGTGGTCAATCAACATCCCATTGTTTGTGTGGTGTGATAGGCAATACTATAGCCAAGCAGAAGATTCACATTTCTCCATCTATTCAAAAGTAACCCACTATCTACACTGTTGGGTCTCACATGTGAAATAGGGCTGTACAGTGGAAGCAACACAATCAGAAAAGTGTCAACAGACCGGTGTGAGTAATGGGACAGTCATTAGTGAAGACACACATTGACACTGTGGGTAAATGGAAAGAGGTATCAGGTCAGGGGATCACCTCAGTCACCCTGCCTCCGATTATCCATGTAACAGCTATCATGGCTTGTAGTGGTACAGATAACTCTTTCTGAGAACATAATTGGATCAACAGGTCTACGGGGACATTACTGGTGCATCAGTTCTCCTGCCTGAGTAACTCTGGTCCAGGCTGCCCACATATCAATTTCAGGCATTGCTTTCTGTAAGCTGGGGCTACTTATCCCACATGAACCTCACATTTCCAACAAGTCAAAACAGAAAAGTGAAAATTCTGCCCATTTCATTTGTGAACATACGGTTGTGTGGCACTCAGAAGGGGTCTGTGAGATATAGGTACCTGCCAGACAACTGTTTTACAAAGTCAGATGTGGGCTGAGTATTCATTGGGATGATACACTTGGCTAACAGCGACCTCAAATGCTTATACCAGTATACAGAAATGGCTCATGGTATGAAGCCTATACATAGCAATGCACATGTACCATGATGCAATTTGAGAATTCCTTGTAGCTACTATGAACTTGAGCCCTGCATAGAGATATGCCTATAACACAAGTAGAAATCACCCTTATAACACATTCTAATGGTGGCCTTCTCTCCACCAAGTCCAGGACCCCTTAACCCATTACATGTGTGTCCTATGTAAGGCAACACAATGTATGCAATCAACAAAATTCTTACACTCTGATACTCAGAGGCACATTTAGCCGATAGTAATAGAAAGGAAGCAGTGAAACGAAAGTCAATATGTATTTGAGAAACATACCTGTTCCTCTGTTGAGCCTTAGAGCTTGGCATACAGGGGAAGAACCTCGTCCACTAGGGCATCCAGCTCCTCTGGAACGAAGGGACAGGCCCTGTCCCCTGTAGTGCATGCCATGATTGCTCCAAGATGTGGCAAACAGCAGCTAAAATGGAAGAGGTGTTAACGGAAGCAGTGTCAGGAGGCAAGATTTTTTCCTTCCATCACGTACATGTACACGGCCATCAGTGTTGGCAAACACAGCTATTGGGCCATGACCGTCACTATCCTTAACATTAGCCTATGGCTGTGATCGCCGTGCATGCGACCTCCCAGTGTGTGGTCCACTTTCCTGGCGGCGTAAATTCGACATGTCTTATTAGCGAGGTCAGGCAACCACTATTGTAGCGATTGAAAAAGCTATACTGGTGACAGTTTAGAGTGTCACCACCACTACAAATGGGGGTCAACGTATTTATATTCGAAATGCACTGTTCCCATGTCATGTTCAGTGCAAAACTTCATTTGTGTAGTGCATTTCTGTGCATGTAGGCAAAATGTGCACAGCACACACTACACCATGGTTGGCGGTTCACATGAAATGTTACGCGACCTTCACCATAGTGGCAATTTACAATTTCTGAATTGATGATGTGCACAGTTCTGTTACAGACATGTGAAGGCCACCTTAGGTATGACAGGTGGATGTTCAAGATTTGACAATGATGATGTAAAATGTTTACTGCTTCATGAAGTATTGATGTTCATAAACATGACTTTTGCTTTACTCTTCACATATATTAATGTGAACACAGTGACCAAAATACATTTTTGTGTTACTGCTCACATAGGTACCCTTGGAGAGGGAGGAGATGCCAGCCTCCAGAGTACCACCCATTTCCAGACCTACACACCATGGAAGAGTGACATGTCATCCTGAAATTCTGTTTGAATAGGCAAACTATCCTGGATTTATGTAATCAGAGCTTGACCTTCGTCCTCACATCAATAATCCTATATCCATATGACCCGTAGGTAAACTCATGTCTGGGTTGCATTGTTTGGCCTCAGGCTCATTTCAATTCCCAGTTGCTATTTCAGGTGGAATGTCACTACCTATGTTCAGTCTCATACTCATAGAGGTGCTAGCAGCCCTTTTGAGACACATAGCCAACTACATCCAGTTCCCCAGACGTTAGGATTTAGCCACTGTGAAGGTGAATTTCTATGGATTTGGTCACATCCTATATATAATTGATCTATTGAAGGCACTCATGTTGCCATAGTGCGACCACATGACATTGAACAAGTGTACTGAACAGGAAGTAATTCAATTCTATCAATGTGCAAGTTGCTTATCAGATTTGTTCATCTCAAATGTCTGTGCCTAGTTTCCAGGATCTGCACATGATTCCTTCGAACTGCAGAACAGCACCATACCCCAACTGATGTCACAACTACTACCAGAGAGGGCCCGGCTTGTATGTAAGTATGATCTGCCCAAACTTTGTGTGGGAAATGTCAGGAAGTACGATCTGAAAGTTTGTTATTTAATGTTGCCTTTCTGTCCATCTTCCATCTAGGAGACTCAGTGTATTCCAACCATCCATGGTTGTTGGCATCGCTGAGGAATCTCACAACACCAGGTGAAGTCTGCTTCAATGAGGCCCATGGAAGAACATAGTGGCCAGTGGAGTGACCTTTCTGGCTCCTGAGATCCAGATTCAGATGTCTGGACCCTCTGAAATGCAAGATGATGATTGTCATGAAGAGGAAGAAGCTGACTTGAAGAAAGAGCTCATCCAAAACTACTTCTCCTGAGTGAAAGTCTGGTGTGAAATTTGATGACTTTGACTACTCTTGAAGCACATGTAGTGATGTGAGGATGATGCTAATGCTACATACGAGGAAGAAATGTGTCTGGAAATATCCGGGGAAAGATGTTTGTATTATAAGCTTTGTTCAGCGGTACATACTGTCTTTGACTGTATTTTCTTGAAGTTGACAACGTGATGTGTGTCATATGTATGTTTTCTTAGCTAATCTCTCTGTAGTGGTCTGTTTTAGGTGCCTTCACCATGTCATCTTCATTTGGACATTTCAGCATTGTGACATTAGCAGGTATAGGATGCTGTTCAAATGTACAAAGTGGGCATGGATTGGTCCTGGGAGTGTCTTGTCACAGAGTTTTCCGTGTACAAAGCTGGTACATCGACAGCTTGCACAGAAATAGGATGGGAACTACTTGGCTTTCATTGGACTTGATCGTTGTGGTATGTTGGTCCTAATGCAATATGTGTGCCATCATGTGACTCAACACAATGCTGTTTTGTACCCAATTTATGCTATCCTGCTGTCACATTAGCTAATTTCTCATTGTCTATGAACTGGATGTAGCTGTTGATGTGGCTCCTCATTGTAGGCCAAAGAGATTGTAGAACATCACTGACATGTGTTTGCGACATTCCACCAGATACAAGCAACCCTAAATTGAAATCACCCTGTGGTCAAAAACGGTTGCACTGATAATCTGTTTATTTCTTTATTTGATGTAGGATTTATTTTGTGAGGTAGGCAATATGTCTCCAGCTGATGATGTAGACCTGATTTATTGCTGTTTATTCTTACCTATTGTGTGGGATACTGCCAGATGTGTACCCTTCGTCCATTTGTGAAAGTATGCAAGTGATTATATGGTCACTAACACAGAAAAACTGAGTCATGTCTTATTTGCTATGTGGCTTACATCATGTCAGCCTAATATTTTAACAATACATAAATAAAGATGTTCTCAGTCCAGACACATGTATGTGTTGTGATGAAATGGTAGTGATTCTGAGTTGAACATTGTTTACATACAAGATATCCATGGTTCCAGATGTCCCTACTTTTGATATTGCAAACTTCACAAGGTAGTACATTCACATTGTTTTATGTGAGAATTACAACAGGAGTCAATGCTTGGGTTGACGTGTTTTTTAATGAAGTGAACAAGCCTAAGATAATTAAACTAACTTAAAATTCAACAGTGCAAATAAAAAGTGAAGTCTTCAGCCATGGTGGATGAAACCATTGTAGTAGAGTCCAAATTGTCAGGAGTCCAAAGTCCAACATGCTCCTCCCTTTAGATATCGAAAAGTGGACAGGAATAGCCCAACAAAGTGAATGTGCAGCACACACAAGAGGACATCAGGGGAAAGGTTTCTTCCTGGTAGTGGTGGGTGTCTTGCCATTCTGAGCTCCTGGGTTTTAGTGTAGAGTTCCCCTTGGTTTGCCAGAGTGAGGATCTGGAGCTGCTGAGACAGGGGCATGTGCAAGCATGTCCTCCTCTGATAGGGCCTCCCTTCCTCTGGATGCAGCAAATGTTGATGGTTTGGATATACTTGTATCACAGGAAGGGTTAGATGCAGGTGGAAAAGACCTGCAGAGGGTGGTGTTAATGTCCCGCATCACCTCAGCTAGGGAGTCCACCTTAGTGTGGATGGCAGCCACCTCAGTGGGGATGCCGGCCACTTCGGTATGGATGCCGGCCACCTCATTGTGGATGGCAGCAACCTTGTGATATATGTTCCTCTGCATCACATTCACTTCCTGGATTCAGTCATTACTTGCCCCATTTCACTTTGGGAGTCCTGGTAGACTCCCAAGACTTGGGTAATGGCAGCCTGTGTGGCTGCAACATTTACCCTACCACTATTCCTACCGCCACAGCCCTGTGCTCTTGGCACAGACTGCACGCTCCCACTGAGTCCTTGTTCTCTGTGACTGGGGTGGTGTGAGATGTTTCAGAATCCAGGACTAGGGGCACAGGAGGGGACTGTTTGTGCTAGGTGCATAGGTTGGGGGGCAGGGGTTGTCTGTGTTGTTCCAGCTAGAGTTGGAGGTATTCTTGTGGACACAGAGAGCCCCACTGTGGGTGTCTGCCCAGGCTGACCAGATGGACCAGGACTGTCATCCACATTCACCTCTTCCGGAGCGTTGACATCAATTAGGGATTTGTCCTGGGGTGGAGAGGAACTCTGTTTGGTTTCGAACCCCTGTGCAGGTGCAGTGATTGATCAACCTGTTGATGAATAGAGAACATTGTTAATGGTTGATGTGAGGTATCTACATTCATTTTGTTTGGGTCAAAGTAAATGGGGACATAGAATGGAATAAAATAGATAGAGATTAGTATTGTTGTCTATTTGTTTGGAGTTGAAGTTTATTACTAGATATTTTATGACATTCCATATATGTAGTAGATTTAATCAGTTCATTAGATATGCAGATATGTGGCATTTTGGCTTTAGGGATAGACGACATCTGCAAAACTCAGCTACAAACACAATGTAGTCTTAACATATGTACTTGTCCATTCCATGGCCTAGTTGTGTCTAATACAGGCAATCATCCAGCCTGGTTGTATATTTAGCATGGTGCTTCATGTGAGAAGTACAGAGTCAAGCGGTAACCTTGCACTGCTAATCAACTGACTTTTCTACATTTCTCACATATATTAGGGGTACACCGTTGTTATGGTGACAGTCACGCCATCAGTAATTTAAGTTGATGGGTCCAGGACACCATCAAACAAAGTATTCAGATGTATATCTGAGTGGAGCATTGTCTATACATTGCACAGTGCTTAAAGAGAAAAGATCAGTAGTAACATGGCAGACAAGTGAGAAGGAGCTACAGGAGTTATGTTATGTTATGTTATGTTAGTGCTATTTGTACTGCGCACAGCTGCTCCAGCGAAGGAGCGTCCCGGCGCACCGACAAGGTGGCGACACAACACAACAAGGAGACAGAAAATATTAAAAAAGGGGTTTAAAATTTAACATAGCTGGGGAAACAAAAAGGTTTTAGCAGCCTTGCGGAAAGAGAGCAAGTCGCCAAGAGTCCGGATTTTCAGGGGGAGAGCGTTCCAAAGTGCGGCTGCCCGCACCCTAAAGGAGCGGCCCCCCGCTCGACTGAGTTTGAATCGAGGGGCTACTGCTAATTCTTGGTCCAAAGAACGCAGAGAGCGGCCCGGGATGTAGGGACACAAAAGTTGATGCAATAAGGGGGGCGACAAGCCCTTCAGAATCTTAAAAGACATGCACAGCACTTTAAATGGATCCGCTGCCTAACGGGTAGCCAATGCAAAGCCCGCAAAGTTGGAGTGGCCGAGCAAAACCTAGGAAGACCTACGATTGCTCTGGCCGCCGCGTTCTGCACTCTTTGGAGGCGGGTCAGCTCGGCCTGGTTTAACCCGATAAAAAGGGAGCTGGCATAGTCCAGCCGAGCCAGAACCGTCGCTTGAACCACGAGTTGACGGGTTGCGGCATCGAAGTACTTAAGAGCAGGTCTCAAATTGCGCAAGATGCCGAAGCAGCACGCCGCCGTCCTTTTGGTGTGGCCAACAAAGTTGAGGGAGGGGTCCAGCCAAACCCCCAGTGGAGTCTGGCATCTTGGTTAGAGTTGCTGTCAAAGGGCCTGTTGGAAATGGCCCTTTTTTGCAGGGTTATCCCCAAGCTTTTTGCTTCTTCCTCCCTTGTTTTCCTGACCTGTGGTTGTTGGCAATAGGACTCTGCGCACTTTACCACTGCTGATCAGTGATAAAGTGCATATGCTCTCTGTATAAATTGTTAATATGATTTGTTATCCATGATTGACAGATTTGTTTCATCCGTAGGTCCCCAGTAAAGTGCACTGAGTTTGCCAGGGCTGGTGATTCAAATGCTACTAGTGGGCCTGCAGCAATGATTGTGTCACCCACATGAGTAGCCCTAAAATTATGTCTCAGGCCTGCCACCGCAGTGCCTGTGTGCAGTTGCTAACTGACATACTGATCTGACCAGTGTCCCCACTGGCCAGGACTAAACCCTTCCCTTTCTGTACACATTGGACACCCCTAAGGAAGGCCCAAGGTACCCCCTGGGTAGAGTGCAAAGTATGTGAAAGGTAGAGCATGTACTAGTGTGGGTGACATGCTCTGATAGTGAAATACTACCAATTTCGTTTTTCACTATTGAAAGGCTATCTTGCCCATAGGCTAGAATGCGGAATGCTGTGTATAATCTTTACCTGCATATCTTCCCATAGGAGCAAGATGGAAAATTGAAGTCTGGTATCCCTTAACTCAGAATTTAATAACCCATCTTTTAGGAAGGATGTTTTTTAAATCCGGTGTTGGAAAACAGCACTTTTAGAAAGTGGCTGTTTTCATGTCTGACCTTTCTCTCTGCCTTTGCCTGTTTGTGAATTGACTGTCTGGTTTGTGAGTGACAGGGGCTGGGGTGGCTCCAGGAGGCTGGGTGAGTCAGCACTAGGCTGAATAGCTTCATCTGCATGTGGAGTGGTGGGAGGGGATAGCACTTGGGCCTGAATAGGGCTGTGCCTGCCTTCCACAATGCTGGCTCTAACTCCTGCTGGGTGGCTGATGACCCTGCCCCTCTCTCTCAAAGGAAAGAAGGAGTCATGTAAACAGAGTGCTCCAGGACTGACCAGAACTGGTTTGGACAAGGCAAAGGCCTCTAGGCCTTCAGACAACAAAGACAATATTGATATAAATACTGGGGCCCAGACCCCAAGCATTTAGATCATCCTGGAATCAAGAAGGAACCTCTGCCAAGAGGAAAAGTTGGAAGTCTGAAGAGGAAGGACTGCCTTGCTGTGTGTTTGTAGAGTGACCTGCAGTTGCTATTCTGCCAAGGAGAGGGGAAGGACTTCGCTGTTGCGGGGTCCCCTGCTTGAAGAGATCTCCAAGTGCCTGAGGAGAGCTGGCCTCCTGTTAAGAAGTCCCAGGAACAAAAGGACTTCATCCCCAGCTTTCCCCCTGAACTCTGCTGTGTGAATTCTGACCTGCCTAGAGTGCTTGATCCATTTGTGGGGCCCTCTGGAGGTTGTTTCCTGCTTTTTGGCGAGCTAGTAAAGAAGAAGATGTACAATTTTGCACGCAGCGCTCGCTTGTGGAGCGAATCGTCGACAGTGCAAGAGAATTCCCGTCACCGCGAAGATCGTCCCATCGCCTGTTGCCGCTGCAAGACCCGACGCGTTGCTCGCTTGTGGAGCGCATCGCCCTGGTTCGGGAAGATTCCCGTTGCTGCGAATATCATCACAGAGCCTGTCGTTGCTGTGAGGCCCATCCACCGTTTGCCTGTGGACTGCATCCTGTCGCTGCAAAGATCGTCGCAGAGTCCAGCACCAACGCATCGAGGGGCCATGACAGAAGAGGATCAATGCTGCGTATCGCCGCTGCACCGAAGATCATCGCCTCCCCAGAGATCGTCGCATCATACCTGTGCGAGACGCTTCCTACCGGAGAACCTGCAACCTGGGATCCATACAAGGTATCGCATCACCCCCCATACAGACCGGATTCCACACAACCCACCCGCTGCATGCAGCGAGGTTGTCGCATCGCCTTCCCAGGGTCTCAGGAGTGACTCATCGCTTGTTTTCTGATGCTGTAGCTGCCGCTTGGAACTTTCGTCGCCTCTACACTTACTTTGGGCGAAAAGTGACGCAACTGTGGATTATTTTGGTGCAAACCCTTGAACTCTTTTTAAGGTCTTATTTTGGAACAGTTTATGTTGGATGTTTGTCGTTTTGATTGTGTGTAGTTTAGATAAAGATACTTTATTTTTCTAAACTGGTGTGGAGTCCATTTGTGGTGTTTTCGCTGTGTTACTGTGAGTGTTGGTACAAATACTTTACACATTGCCTTTGATAAGCCTGACTCCAGTTTCTTTCCTGGACCGGAATCAAGCCTGTCTGCATGTGCCAAGCTACCAAGGGGGTGAGCAAGGGTTACCCAAGGAGTATCTCCCCTTACCCTGACTAGAAGCAAGGGTCCCTATTTGGACATTGGCACCTACCTCTGCCAACTAGAGTCCCCAGATCTAACAGGGCCTCATGATAGCAGTGGAAGCCTTTCTATCTGAACTTACCAATACTTGACTTAAAAAATGGTAACCTGCAATATAAGTGAATATCAGTTGTAACATGGCAGACAATTGAGAAGGGGCAAAACGAGTCTCACATCTTTGTAAGAGTTCCAGTCACAAGGTCTCATGGTAGTTGTAGTCACTTCAATCTTACTTTACCAACACTTGACAAACGATTAGTGTGGCATACCTGTTGGCAACCTGCATTTGGGGTAGACCATACATTTGCATTATTTAAAGATGAGTGGGATACCTCATTATTTCCCAACACACACCCTGTATCTATTTTTTAATGTTGCCACTACCCCTAAATATTTTTCAAATAAAATCATACCATTTTGGAGAAAGGAGGATACCAGAATGTCTTTGGCATGAGAGAAAATCTCCTCCTGGTGGAGTACAGACCCAATGATGCCACTATCAGTTATCAGTATGTCAGTGGGAAACATGCCATTGGCAGAACATCACTTTAAAGGGTACTACACGATTTTCAGTCGTAGATCCACGATTTGATCCAGTGCTCTTTCACTCTCTTTGATTTGTTTGGTATCTCTTGAGAGGTTAATTGGGATAATTGCAAGCTTCCCACCACCCCTTGATTTTTAAAGCTGTTCAATTAATAGACTATGATAAGAGATTATTGTTTTTGGGTCCCATTTTTTCCAATTTTTAGGTTGTCAGAACAAAGCACAATAAACTCTGTTTTTTAACCCCTTCAGCGCTGATGACAAAGCCAGCTCATCATGGGCGTTACCTGCGCTACGCGCATGACGAGCCGGCTTTGTCACGATACGCGCGATTTTGAAAAATCAGTGCACAGCGGGAAAACCCGCTAGCGCGGTAGAGGTTAAGCCTGATCATCACAATGCAACTCCCCAAAATCACACTTAAAAATGGAATCCTTTGTGGTTAATGCCTGCTAAATCACTCTTCCGAACAAACTTTCATTTTTTTGCAAATAATTCCCTTGTCTTTTTCTCTGACCTGCTGCTCATAATTTCATTACAGCCACCAGTACTGGTAATCCAATGTTCTTCTTGGTACAGCTATAATTGTTTTTCTTGCACAAAGCAGACATTGCCTCAAGTAGCGTTCTTAAAGAGAAAATCCAGAAAAAACAGTAGCTAAATCGAAACAACACACGCTAATTGTAAAATCAAAAAGGAATTTAGACTAATGGTGAACTTTAAATTAATGTATGTCTATATCTGAAAGCTGAGGAGAGTTTTTAGTCACAGAGGAATTATAACAATTGCTGCCGGGCAGTTTTATAGCAGAGCGTACCAACTCGTTCATACAGAAGAATGTTTTACATCAAACGGCTAATAATTTGCATTACTCTGAATGCAAACAACTTTGCTAAAAAGTACATGTAATGCATGGAACTGAAAATAAGTCACAATAATAGATATAACACAATAGGGAAAGTCCATGCCCACATCCTATTTCGTTGAGACTTTTTCATATGAACTGCCTTCTTAGATATATTTGATTGTATTTTTTTTTTACTTCAGAAACAGGCATCTAACAAGAAAATGGTTGTAGGTTGATACATGATCTATTTTAATGAACAAATGGTTATTATTCCTACAACATACATGCAAAACTATGGCCTACTCAAAAACTGCATTTTTGTATGTTTAGAATGACTACAATAGTGATACAAGCATTTTATAATTCCCAAACTTCTGTGTGGAGTTTCCATCTCTCCAGTCTTTTTCTGTGCCGAGATCTCCACCCACACATGTAAGTATATATTTTAGTAGTGATGTGGGAGGGACAAATGTAAGTAGCTGGAAAATGGTCCATTCTTACTTGTAAAGGTGGAGGGGTATAGGGAGTATTTAAGAGGGGTTATTAGATTTAGGGGCTCATTAGGATGGCGGTTTTTCCGCATCCTCTGGGCCGGCGGAATCCACCGCAGGCCCGGAGGATTCGGAAAAACCGCAGTGGACCCACCAAAGACCCACCGCCACATTAGGATGGCTGGTGGGTCCTGGTTTCCGTCCGCAGCTTTTCCGCCGCGGTTGGCTTACAACCGCGGCGGAAAAGCTGTAATATGGTGACGGTGTCTCTCAGACACCGTCCACCATATTAGGATGCACAGAAAGAAATGCTTTTACACGGCGGGTATTCCGTGTAAAAGCATACGGAGCTTCACTGCGGGGGCCCGTTGCGGGCCCCCTGGGTGAAGGGGGGGTGGGGGGTGCACATGGGGGGTACCTGTGGTACCCCCCTGCATATGTATGCAGCAAGCGGCAGGCACCGCGCGGTGCCTGCTGCTTGCTGCATACATATGCAATGTATGCTTTTTTAACATTGCGGCGGGTGCAGCTTGAAGCTGCACCCGCCGCAATGTTAAATATCCAGGATGTGACCGCCAGGGTGGCGGTCACATCCTAATTTGCACGGAGGGACCGCCGCAGCCCATGCGGACGGTCCCTCCTACTCTAGGGTGGCGGACGGACGCAAGTCCGTCCGCCATCCTAATGAGCCCCTAAGAGAGTATTAGAGTAGGATTTATGGAGGGACGTGTACCCACCCTCAAAAAAGTTAGCCCATTGCCATTCACAAACGACCCTTCTTAAGTTACTATAGCCAAATTGGGATCCATACATCAGTAAATTACTCCAGCTCAAAGTTGAAGTAATGCCAGTACTACATGTGGCCAACCACTGGTACTGCAACACCCTCACATAGAATGCAATGGAGGTAGGGACTGATAATAAAACCCTAGAGAAACTAATATTAAATTAAGTTATTTAAAATAGGTAATAACCTGGAATACTTTGCTTGTCCATCTTATATTGATAAACAGTCTGCTTCTCTTTAGGAAAGCTTTAAAAACTTGATTATTTGGCTCTAAAGGAGCTCTGGCAATAAGCCTTCTATGAGCTGCTGTTAATTGTCAGCTGCAATGAGCTTCAGGCAATAAGTTTCTGCTGAGCTAGCGACAAGACAACTATGGGTAAACGAGCTCTTTAGAAATAAATTTAACATAACAAACATAAATATAATTTCATGCGAAATAAGTATATATCAAAATCATAATTTAATGATAAAGTACCTCAACAAACTTGTTTGCATTAAAAAAATGTAAGGGTAAAATGTAATAAAAGTTATTGTTGCATTAATTGTTTAATTAAAATAAGATTATTAAAATATTTTATAATTGCATAATAAATATGGGCTATTTTCATATACTTGGAACATTAAATTATAATCATGTATATGTTTATCTATTATAAATAATGAAATATAATTATGACATGTTTCCTGTGATTAAAATTAAGGCCCTGCTTTCATTATTTTCCATGGGACAGTGTCGCTGTTCTAACTGTGGGCCATGTGTGGTGCTTGACTTACTACTTTTTTTTTTCAGTAGTAATTTACACTCATGTAATTGTTTCCAAAGTCTACAGTTTTGAATAACTTTACAAATATATTTTGTGAATAAGCAAAAGAAGTAAAGTTTCTCAAAAGTGTAAGAATAAATGACCGATATAAATTAACCACAAGTGCAAGTTACCTTTGCGAAGAGCCCACAATAATAATACTATGAACAGTGCTAACATATGACAATTAATAATTTGACAGTAATACTTATGTAACTTGTATGGATTTGTAGTTTTTACACAAATATATCACGTATAAACTTAACATAAAGGAATGAAAGACACAATAAAATGAACTTGCATGCAGATAAGGCTGTGAAAGGAATTCTGTTCCTTGGTATGCTGACGGAAAACCGAAATCCTATCTCCTTCAGTTAAGAATTAATAATAAGGGATTATTGCCTCTGTGCCCTAAACTGCTACTTTTTCTGTTATTTTTTGCTTTATATTGTTAATTTGTGTAAACCAAGTACAATAAATGCAAACAATAGCTTGTTTTTTACTTTTCAAAACTCCACAATCACCTGCAACACCCTCAAATAGGATTCAATGGAGGTAGTTACTGAAAATAAAAGCCTATTGAAAATAATGTGAAATGAAATGAAAATATTTAATGTAGGTCAAATATAGGCAAATATAATTTAATATAAAATACACATATATCAAAATAATTATTTAATCATAAAACACCTCAACAAACTTGTTTGCATTAAAATTATTGTAAGGTTAAAATGTTATAAACAACAATGCAATTATTTGTAAATAATTCTAGGAATCCATGTAATAATTCTTAATGATAATTTTTTTTTTACTTTAGATGGGAATGTCGTTTTTTAATTTAAATTTGTAATAAAATACAAATCATTGTAATACAATTAAGCTACTCAAATTAATTTCATTTCTAATTCACAAGTAGCTAATAGTGGTGTAGCATTTTTTATTTAGTTCTACATTTAAAATAAATATATACAATTAATTCACTTAAATAGTTAACATAAAACTTTTTTTTTCAAGTTTAATAAAATGTTGTACTTTTCCCTATAGTTTAGTTTGGTTGGGGGCTGAGATCTCCATATAGGTAAGTATATGGAATTGATCCCATTACTTTACCATAGGAAGAAGTCCACCCATATGGCAGAGATCTCTGTATAGTAATGCATAGGAAAAAACTAAAAAGTTTATAACATTTGGAAAAGGTGTGTAAAAATGTTTGTTTATTATACATTGTTGTAAACTATTTTTATATATTTATTTTTAAAATGGAAGTAAAGAGACATGCTACACCACTATTAGCTTCATTTTGAATGAAATCTTTAGCATGTTTTGTATTATGCAAAACCTTGCAATCACTTACTGCTGTATTCCTCATCTTTCAAACGCTTCTCTGAATATACATTTGTTTGTGCACAGAATTCACTTGTATTTCTCTTTGAACTGCTGGTCACAATGTTATTATTTCAAATGAAAAGAGAGGGGCACCACCTTTTAAAGGGACAGGGCACCGGGTGAGACTCAAAAGTCAAGAATATGGCTCCCTTCGGGTACACTTTATCATTCAAATCAATCACTCTGTAAACAATCTATACACATCAGGCTTAGAAAGACCAAAACTCACCGGAATACCGAAATACTGATATCTCCAACTTTAGTGCAAACATTAATACAAATATTAAGTTTAACAATTTATCTGTTACCATTAATCACAAGAATCCATACAAACTATATACACAAAGTCTTCTGAAAATACAATATAAAAAGGGGGTGAGAAAACACTTAAGACAGTCACATTTGTAATAAAAATCAAGTTCATTTGTGAAAATACACAAGAACATCACATTACAGAGGCCAATTTCATATTAAAATGAGATTCAATGTAGCCCAAATTTAACAAAAACAAGGCGTTGATGCGTTTCAGTGGGTTGACTAGGATAAACCACCTTCTTCAGGACAATGACACAATATATTCCTCCCCTACTTATTTCAAAAACCTGTGATAAAAAGAATAAAAATATAAAAATCGAGACATTGCTTATCTTAATGCTCAAGAAGGAATCAGATTTTCATATCTTACTGATATATATATAACATATACAGAATATTTATTCAATAATTTTGACCATGGAGATAAGTATTTCTCTATCCCAAAGCGCTCATACATCCTAAAACATTGGCAATAAAGCACTAACACCACTTACTTGTAGTTCAATCAATCCCATATTCACCCATGAATCTATCTGAGCGTAACTAACTCACCGGTAAGAAGCACTCATTTATGGAGTCACTATCTGGATATTCGTCATCGATAAGGACAGAAACCTACATATAGAAAAACAAATACATAAAGGGGAAATGGTGGAACAATGTCATTAATCCAGCTCACTCGTCCATGGGAATCTTCCAGTTTAATTACTAGGGGGAGCATACCTTGTTTATATATTTAAGCTTTTTACCAGATGGCCATATTGCTTTAAAACCCTATTAGCAGCTCAATGCAAGTGTACTTGGAACAACTATTGTTACTCCAATTTTCTTCAGATAGCGCCCAAATAGCGCATATTCATAATCCTCCTAAAAGGACAAATAATATATTTACAGATTTAAAAATTTCTAAGAATTCGATTTTTATATAATTGGTAAATTAATATCATACATAGCCTATCTAATCCATTTGAAAATTACCTTCAATGCTGTTACTAATTCTCGTCTTTGAAAAACCACGAAGAGTGAGATAAAAACCTCTTTTATTATAGCCATAGGTACTGCAATCCCAATGATATTCCAAAAATAAGTCAAGTGTTAGTTAAGATGAAGGGGAGAAAGACCCAAAAATAGAGAACTTTTATGAAGATAAAGCTGTAAGGAATTCTATTCTCAGGTGTGTTGACAAATGATTTAAATATCCTTACTTTGTTGCATACCTTCTTTCCTGTTCTGGTGTTGACCTTGATGCTACATTTGGGTTCAGAAAGGAATGTACAGCAGCATCAATTTGTTCTGGGTCCAATTTACCTAAATAAATATGTTACAAAGTCTAATAAACAGGGTATTGAAATATTATATCCATCTCATTTTTAGTGCCTTTAGCATGATTTTTCTTGATTACACAAGTTTCACTCTTTTGCTGTAGTGCTTGGGCTTCTTCAAGACACAAAGCTCTGAAAACAATAAATCAGTCTATGTCTACATACTACTGTAAAAAGTTTGAACATACCTGAATTCAATGGATCACAAAAACACAGCACTGAGGTATTTATTTATTTTGACTGTGCACTTCTCCCACCAAGACATTCTGGTCTGTATTTTTGGCATGTACACTTTTTCTTATTCTGGTTCTGTTTGTTGATGTAAGACCTTTTATCTTTTTTGACTTAACCCACAGACTTCTTTTATTGACAATTTTTTTGTAAAATACTTTATTCGGCATATAAGCCATAAAGCACAGCACACACAAATACAATTAAAACACTTGAAAAGCCATGATGTAAAAATCATCACTAAAGCTTCGGATTTATCTAAAATACAGTATAACCACAATGGTCACTTAAATATAGGTTAAAACTTATCAGTAGCATAAGAAAAGCAAAAGCCGTCCTATTAGAAACAGTGCATGATCTTAATGTTTTCGCATCACTGATGTACAAAACAAAATTGTGTATGTGTTGTAAGACCAAAGAACATTAAACCATCTGAGCTAAGCATCTTCAAATGGATTCAGAATTGCTCATAAATTATCTCAGTGCATCAGATCTTATACTCATGCTTTATATCAGATATTTAGCAACTGCTCATACTATTGACTCCTTGGTCTCAGCTCTCAACACTCTCAATGCCACCACACACTGCCTAAGCCCCAGCAGCCTACAGATGGGCAGGATTCACCTTGATCTAGGTTTATTATACCCTAGACAAAGAAGGAGGAAATGCTGCAAGCTCTTATCATTATTTTGGCATACCTATAAACCATATTTTGATCTGATTTAGATTTCAAACTTGCACTAAAAGATTTCAAAGAAAGTGTGCCGTGCCTGAATTTTACATATAATGACCATGCTGTTGGGGTCATAATGTAGTCAAATAACAGCTCATACATACTATACCGTTTAAAGTAAACAAAAGCCATAGTGAGGGAGCCATGGCTACATTTACCCACCTCTAATGTCCAAATACGCTCTCAATAGGCGTCCTTAATTCTGTTCCTAGCGAGATTCAGGGGGCAACCTTAATTTTTCCAGTGGTCTCCCAAACGAATTTAGTGCAAAGTGTCCCTGGCTGAATTAATCCAAACAATCTTAGAGTTCTTATCTAGATCTATCAACTTGTTATGGGCATCATTGTCTACTGCTAGGGCTCGTGTTGTTTTCAACCTCCTCTAGAAGATTCACAGTCTTAGTTGAGCTTTCTGCATAATTGGTTTCACTTCCAAGTCCCATCGCACTGGCAACAATGATGTACTCTTGAGGAGTCCTACCAAGGATCTTAAGAAAGTGTTTTCAGCTTTCGTCCAAACATGATGGCTTCACAAAGTCCCACAGTTCTACTCCATTAAGAGCACTACCTTCAGCCTTAATACTATACACTCTGAGTGCAGGGGATATCTGTTTAGTTTTTGAAGCTTGATACATCCTCTGTATCGCTGATGCATGATGGAACAGGTTCGGACTGCTCTTCTTTATCTGTGAGAACCAATGCATACTACTTGACAACCTAATGCCAAGGTAGTCAAATTCACTCACTCTTTCTAAGTCCTTTCCCTCATGTTTAAAAGTTTCTCTAAAGGACTTGTGATGATTTAGGGCCATTACTTTGTTTTAGTGTGGTGTATTTCACATCCGTTCTCCATGCGAAAAGCCGCCTCAAACTGATATATCAATTTCTGCAAACCCGTGGAAGTTTTAGAGAGTGGAGAAGTGTGGCTCAATGGTTAGAGCGGCAGACCCTGATGCAGAGGTCTAGTCCGGGACCAGGGTTCAATTCCCCGCCTCGGCGGGTCTAGGGCTCAAAAATTCCACAGACCTGATAATTCTCGCCTCGGTGCCTATTCCAATCATGGAGTCCCACTCTGCAACTCTGGGCAATAGCTTGCTTAATCTCCACAACGGCCCCCACAACGCTAAGGATGCCTGGCCTCCACCTTGGGGGTGCCCAGGAGTGGACACCTCACAGGGAAAGCCAGGATGGGTTCCACAGCGGTATTCATACAAGCGCCTTGAGACCCTTGCGGGTGAGTAGTGCGCTATACAAGTATCAATTTACATTTACATTTTAGACATCAATGAGGTGTCATCCACAAACAGGAGAAGAGGATTATTTGCTTTGTAATTTTCGGGGCATCACTGTCATTATTTTTTAGATAGGTCACCACATCGTTAAGATAGAGAACAATGTAGGGGCAAGGATATAGCCCTGTTGGAGACCTTTTGAGGTTACTATGTGTCTTGTTAGTTCCCCTAAAGTGTTCCAATGACCCTGAGCATAAGTATGCTGGTGTAGCCTCATCAAAATACTACCCCATTATTCTTTGTCACTGCCCAAAGGCCATGAGACCAAGAGAACATGAGACCAAGTTGAACGCGGACTTCAGATTCACATAACACAGATATAAATTACATTTTTGTAAGATTACAATCTTCCAATAAATGGTCCTGAATCTCAAGACCTGATCCATAGCACTAATGTCCAATCGAAATCCTGCTTGCAAACTAGATAGGGCTTCAGCCTCATCCATCCATAATTAGGTTCCGCCTGCAGAAGACTTTCTGTATCATATCAAGCAGACTAAAGGGGCTGTAATTTAGGAGTGAATCCTTGGGCCCTTTTGTTCTGTACTGGTGCTACCTCAACTGCTTTCTAGCTCACTGGGATACCAGCCCCTTGTAGGATTGCATTAGATAGGATATTTATATAGGTGGACCAATTCTCTGGGTCCTCTTGAAAACGATCACCCTAAACACCATCCGGCCGCACCGCTGCACTCTCCCCATAACATCAGAGCTAATAGCTGATAAGAGTTTCTCCTCTCTTAAAACTTAGTGGCAAGGAGTGCACCTTTAATCCAAAGGGAAGATCAAACAAGTCTTAGAAATACTTATGCCATGTTTCAGAGTGAAAGGTATTTGACAAAGACTGTCTGTCACACTTACCCCCATTAGCTATCAGGCTCCAAAAGCGTTTACTATCTCTAGACCCAGAAACCACAGCCTCATAGAGCTCCTCCCAGAACTGGCTTCCCCAGTTAGCACAGGCTTTTGCCTGGTTCTGCCTATATACTTTTCTCTTCAGCCTAATATGCACCGGTTCTTCATCATTCAAGGTTAGGCCTAAATTTAGCTAGGCAATCCTGCACTCCTCAGTAAACCAACTAGCAGTAGTGTTTTTTTTAGGTCAACGACATCTCTGTAGAAACACTCCTCCAGAAAATGGAACAGATTCTCATTGATCGTTACAACATCCTGTGTTTGCCTTTACCAGGATAGAAGGCTTTCCAAACTTACTATAGCTCTTTTAATGACATTATCTATTGTCACCCCAACCTTCGGCCTAGATACAGTTCTATCCCATCTAAGTTTGGGTCTGCCATTAGTAGGGATCAGAGTAGCAGAGCACAAACATATAACATGCTCCTGATTCCCAATCAAACTGATCATTTTACCTACAACCGCATTAAGGTGACTTTCACTCCTATTTATGATCATACTATCCTCCACAAATTTCCATAAAGGTAGAGCAACAAGTATATAATCAATCTTGCTGGAGCAACTTGATCGATAATATGTATGGGATGCACAGAAAGCAGACCTTATGTGACCATTGCATGCTCTCAGTCCCTAAAATAATGTAAAGGAAAGTAGTTGGTATCCAATTTCTGTAATGTTTTCTACCTGCGGGATATGAAGAGATGGGATTCCCAATTACTCGCCCTCTTCTTCGGTGAGCATATGGCCACCACCTCCCATAGGTTAGATGGTGGTAGTGAAGTCCACCGCTATGATCACGTTGAATATATACCTTTACATCGCAGATTTTACATCACAATACATTTACAACGTGTTCGTTACAATGACCGTGTTGTTACAAAGCAGTGCCATTACTACGCAAGTCGTTACAATGACTTGCGCTAGATGGTGTGCTGGACTTAGGAATAGTATGATTTACTATTCCAACTCCAGTGTGCGCAACAGTAGGGAATGTGTTGTAAAAGTAAATCATACTATTCCTTAGTCTAGAGTGCCATCTAGTGCAAGTCATTGTAAAGACTTGCGTAGTAATGGTCCTGCGTTGTACCAATGGGGTTGTTGTAACGACCACGTTGTGAATTTATTGTGATGTAAAATCTGCAATATAAAGGTTGTTTCCCTTAATGTTATCATGGGAGGTGAGTTTTTCTCTCTGTGCCCTCATTGGTTTAGAGTAGGAGTTTCTCTACCACCTCTAACCCCCGGTTGTAGAATTGATACTTATTACTCATATAGCACTAATTTTTCATGTTTTCACTCTGAATACAGGACCTAACTTGTGAAGTGTTACTTTGTGTAATTAGGCTTACAAATAGAAGCATATAATTTTCAAGTCTGTAGGTGGCCCCTTTTTGATTGACTGTTAAGTATGTGCATTTTTCAGCACACCGAGTACATGAAAGTGAAACCTGGTGACATGAAACATGTGATATGAGGAGTTGATAAATATTAGTGGCAAAGGGGTTCAAATGAATAGGCCAAAGTTTAGTTTGAGGAAAACTGATTAAATCATGTGGAGTTCTATGGCAAAAAATATATAGACTAATGCAGTACTGACATTAAAGTAATGAATGTGGAAACTGGTGATTTAACCATTCCAGGACATCAAATGTCTCACAAAAGGAGCTGCAGTTTGTGATGAGTGCCACAGGAGAGCACCTGTGACTTCATTTGATATGGCCCCCCTGCAAGGATCCTGTGATATCTAGCTGCAGATTCTTCTGCAACTTGAGGCTATGTAATGTGACAGAGAACTTGAATGTAGAATTCAAGTTAAGTACCAGTGAGTCAGGTACCACTAGTTCTTGATGGATGAGGTGCTCCAATAAAGTATCTCTTACCTCTACCCGCCACAATTTACTAAACCTATGTAAGTTATAAAATGATCTAATGTTGTTATTACGATGAAAGATAGAAGGATATGGAATTAAAACTAAGTAGTTGTATTGAACTCAGGGGATAACCATGAAAATTTATCAGAGTGTGATAATCAAGTAAATATCTCTCTGAGAATCAGATGAGTGAGAACAGAAATAGAAGTAAACGCAGATATACCAGTTAATCATATCTTAAAGATGATGTTGAATAAAGGACTAGATCCACAAGGGAAGAAAATATATTGTATGTAAAAGTCTTGTAAAGCTAGTTAATTAGGAATGTTAGAAGCTTGATTAAGCTTGCGTTCTGTAATGGTCAATGATGTAATGCAGTATTGTTTTATTTTAAGAGGCTACCTATTGAATGGGGAAAAGTGTGATATCTAGCAAGACATGCTTCTGCAGCTTGTGGCTATGTGATGGCACATGGTGTTTGGAATGTAGAATGAAAGTTAGGTACCAGTGAGTCAAATGCCAATGGTACTTGATGGATGAGGTGCTCTAATAAAGTATCTCTTACCCACCATCTTTGTGTGGCGATATTATTACACACAATACACTGGCGACAAGTATGGGATGGGTAGTGAGAGCACCTCAGCATCGTGAAGAAATTAAGGTGGAAGCTGTCAGACTGGAGGACATCAGAAGTTAGTGCTGCATTGAGAGCCTTTTCCAAGAAAGTTCAGTAAAGAGAGGAGATCTTGGGCACAGAAGTATAGCTGTTGACGAGTAGACAGGTGTGGGTGGAAAATAAGAAAAACACATTATGCAGAGAGGATGGTGCATATTTATAAAGTCCCTAGCTTTGGGTGATCCTGGGCCAAGTATCAAGAAAGGGTAAATTCCTGTGGAAAAGCATATACAGAGATATGCAGGCAGCCATTTTTGTTTTTTGGACAAGCACGTTGTTCAAAACCCTCAGTTGGTATGTAGAAAAATCCAATGTCCTACAGAAAGCGCACACAAAGTGACATGCGGGTAGCCATCCTAAATGCTTGAGCTGCTGTTTATCAGGCATCCATTTTAACACTTTGGGCACCTTGGACAATCTTTGTCATTGGTTCCAACTAAATTGGTTGCAGGCTCCAGTCATTGTCAAAGAAACTTTCGGGCGGCCATTTTGCAAGTTTGGCACATTGGACAGCTTTAGTTATTGTCTGCAATGTAATTGGGTGCGGGCTCTTTCTGGTGTTATCGCACCAGTGTATCAAGTGGAGTATTTCCTTACTTTTTAACAGTGCCTACCGCAACAGTTGCAATTGGGTGCAAGATCCGGCTTTTATTAGATCACCAAGGTATTGAGTGGAGTATTTCCTTCATTTTCCACAATACTTATCGCACCAGCATATCGAGTGCAATTAGGCAGCATTTATTTGTGCCTGGTGTGGTACCTTGTGTGTTTGTTGCTAATTGGTGTCTTTTGAAGATAGGCACACTTCCGAATGGTTGACATTCCTGCATATTCATATATTAAAGACATGTTAATACTGTTGAACAACAACATACTGGGGAACAACTTGAAGGCTGGCATGGTGACAGGTACACCTTTGTACACCCGAAGAAGGGCAAGAAAATAGGACAGGGTGCTAAAGTGAGGACAAGCAAATTATAAGGCAACAGTACAGTTGTGTTATTTTACAGACAATTTATTTAGTTATGTATGGTTTCCTGGGAGTACAGTTATACTGAAGGTGCTATGAGATGAGAACATTTCTGTGGATGCTACAGTATTATATGTATATATATATATATCGAGTCAAAAACTCCTAATTTGCATGCTGCAAACAACAGAGAAACGGACGCTTGTTTTCTTCTTCTCGAAGCAGGTATTTATTTCAAATTTTTGCAAGTGAACTGCAAAGTGCTGAAACCCAGACGCGTTTTGGCGAACACAGTCGCCTTGCTCACTGGAAAAGAGTGAATAGTGACCCAACATATTTTAAAACACCTTTAACCAATCCTGTGCATGGAGATCACATGGTTTACTCGACAAACATGGAAAAAAAACTTATGAAATCCACGCTACATCCAACATGGACACTGGTAAGGACCCAATGCAATTTATAAAAGCAATTTTGTAACAAGAAATGTAAAACTGGATAAACAATGTTGCCATTATTTTAAATTACGCAAGATATATATCTGTTTAAATACGGATTGACAATTATAAATCAAAAATTGTCTCGATGGCAACATGTGAGCTGATCTGTAAATATCACATTAATATTGGAAAGTTCTTCCAAGAACAAAGCACATTGATGGCTAAATATATTGATAACTGCATAATACGTGATTTAAATACATGTATTTTCTAGAAAACAATATATAAGATGCTACATTCTTTACATAATGGCATACATATTACTAAGCACAAAATATCCCTGTATTTGAATTCTACCAAAGAAGTCCATTACCCTATCCAAACCATGATCTCCAAAAGTGCTAGTGCTAAAGTGCAAAACGAAATGACAATACTAGTGATCTGTACGTATAAAGATCACAAAGTCTACAAGCCCAAACCAATACCATATCAGTCAAAATACTTTATCGATTTGACCCAGCCGGGTACAAATTCAAATGGGTTGAGTGGTTGGGGCGAGATCAGGACTGAAAGAGGAACAATATTTGAAAATAGCATAATAATCAATCAAAAATTAATCCCAAATTAGGTCAACATTGATAAGAACTGGGTACTGTAGACATTTGAGTTAAACTATGGGTATACAGAACAAATAATGTATATGGAAACAGCAATCTGAAGTCAAAAATTGGCCAAGCCTAGTTTTCTCAAAGTTAAATTGAGTTTCAGTCATTTCAAAGACAGTATTCCATCAGCGCCAGGGAGCCAATAAATACCATAAAACCAATCATTCATAAAACTAATCTCATAAACTCATGGTAAAATGCATACAAATTGACCACAAGACCGATATAAAAACCATCAATTAAAAATGACCTAAAACCAATTATAATACATATTAACTTTCATAGTTAAAATCTGAAAACCTCAGAGACTAAAGGAACCAAAATTCATATATATACATACTAGCTGGATGGTAAAGGGAAACCCAAAATCCCAAAAATACAAAATGCAATAAATCACTGTTCTATAATTGCCCTATAAGTAATGATGTAGATATTCACAGATGTTAAGACCCCTTGGACTCTTGGAATCCATTTCAATTATGTATTTTGTTTCTGCCTGTCTGAGGGACTTTTCCCTGTTGCCTCCTCTCTTGTTCTGTGGGACACTGTCAATCACGCAGTATTGCAGAACATTCAGAGTGTAGTTGTGTTCTGTTCTAACATGTCGGGCAACAGGGTATGTGGGATCTGCATTGACTGTTGCTCTCAAGTGTTGTAGAATGCGAGCATGGACCTGAAGTTTTGTACTTCCTATGTACTGTAAACCGCAAATGCATTTTAAAACATGAACGGCATACTCGGTTCTACAAGTATAATGTTCTCTTATCTTAATGGGAACATCTTGTAAAAACAGTTTCAATCGGGTCGGGGACAATCGATATTTGCCCGGCGGTATTGCCTCTGTGACCCTCTAGTTATTTAAATCAATGAAGAGGCAGGCGCTGGAGACTGGAAAGCAGGAAACAAGGTTTTTTATTCTCTCCGGAGGAGAACACAACGAAACGGACAGAAGGTATCGTTCTGAGGTGCTCTAACTGTATTTCTGAGGCCTGGCCTCTTATATCCACATTTATGACTTTATTGCAGATTACACATACATGTTTAAAGCTTTGATGTGCGGAAACGACATTCTCAGAACTCCCCTTTGGGCCCGTTCCCACACACATTTACAGTTAAAGTCCCCACCCTAGTCACAACAGGTGATGAGCATCGCGCAGCTGGATAATCCGCCGATTCACGGAATGTGGGGAGTCTGATCGGATCTCATGGGGTGGGGGGGGCTTTGATCAACCCGGGGATTCTTTGATGGGGGAAGCTTTCTATTGTACGGGGAGGGGCAAGGATGGTATCGGCAGAGCTGGGTGTCGGCTTGGGAACGGGGAGGACAAAACGGGCTCACGGGGAAAAAGGGGGTTTGCATCTAAGGGCCGGAGATCATGAAAGGAAAGCAGGGAGGTGTCGCGCTGGGAACAGGATGAGGGCCGGGGGCAGAGCAGCGCCGAAGAGGGGTTTATGACTCAAGGCAGGTGCAAGCAGGGGGTGGTCAGCGTGCAGGCTTAGTGAAGGCAAAGGGCTATGTCAGGGGCCAGCGGCATGCAAAAGGGTTTGTTCTGATCGGGACATCTTAAAATGGCGGGCGCGTACGACAAAAGTGTGGCATCAGGGGAAGAGGCAAGATGGCGCAGATAATGTTCACCAAAACGCACTAATTTTCCACAGTCCTCCCTTTAACATATTCAAGACATCTTGCTGGTTCATTTTCTACTCGGGTCTATTGTGGTGGGCATGAGAAAGAAGACCGGTAGGAACCCTAGAAAAAGAGTTGTAAACAATACATTTTGAGGTTTCTAGTTTTTAGGAGGTGCACCTATTTGATAAACTTTGATAAATTTGTTCAGCAGGAAAGTCATAGGAATGAAATACAAAAAACGGCGAGCAGCAAGTACATATCATAACGTGAACTGGCAGGTTAATACATATTTCAGATTCGGTTTGGAGCAGGATCAATACAATGGCGGCTGGGAGAGAAATGAGGCAAAAACGGTGATTGAGGATGTCAAATGTTCGAAGTTTACGAGTTCTCATTGTTCTTTGTGGTCTTTCGTTGGCGCTGTTGAGCACCGGCGGTGGAGCTACAAGTCCAGCTCTGTTCTAAGTTCTGCGTTGCAGGGCACGACCCCTTCCTCGCGTTTCTGGTCGGAAAGGTCCTTTTCGCCCTGTGTCCTTTGAGGTGATTGTCAGAAAGTTCCGATGGAAGAAGAGCGTTCAAAACAGTCCATAGGGTAGGTCAGAGGAAAAAAAGGGGGATGGAGCAAGGCCAAATTAGGAACAAACTAGGGGAACGAGAGACTTCAAATAGGCGGGCGTGTGACGGAATTCAGAGAGCGGGGACTTGTCGACAGGCACTGGACGTCGAGCAGGGGCATCAGGTCGACCCTTTCTTTTCATGCTGTCGAAAACAGTGCCTCGTCCTGCAGCTCTTTTCAGTCGTGGTCTCGCCTTGGCTAATGTCGCAGGTGTCCCTTAGTCTGCAGTCAGGCCTCGTGCTCCCACATCCGGTCCTTCTCTCCTCCAACAGCAGTACCCTTAAACAAGTTTGAAAAGACAGTCTTTTAGAAAAAATTTGCGGATGAAGATAATCAAAAAAAGTTTATTTCTCTCCCAGCTCCAGGCAAAGAATGAAAATGTCCGTTATATTTAACGTTCACAACTGGCATATGAATGACCGGTGGCGGAACTGTTGGATTTACTATGACTTTCCTTCATAATCATTTATTACAGGCATGACAGTTCATCTGATGGTAACCCACCTTCGGGAGACAAATCTGGCAAAGATATGCCGTTCTCTAGAGTTTCACATTTACAAAAGGGTACAGTGAGTCGTCAACATGGTACTACACAGGTATTTTGCTGAGAGACGAACATGGCTAAACATTTCCTTTCTATCGGTGCATCCTGTTTTTCAACTACTGCGGGGTTCATTTTGACGATTTCTTTACCTTGGTCTAGTCTGTTAACCTTGTAAAACATCATTCTGGGTCCTACGTAACCTTTTACAGCCCGGTTACTTAACCAGGAAGGACAGGGGTTTTATGGGAAACAACCAGGGACATAGACAGGGGAGGTAACGGGGGTGATCGTTTTTCTGGTTTGGGTATTGCGACGTTTCGGGGAGGGGAGGGTCGCGTATTCTGAGGTCCTTGTTTTATACTATAGGAGCCGTTGACATGTAGTTCCCTTATTTCGGGCCAGATTAGGGAACCTCTGTCGTCTTACCTGTCCTTTCCCTTACGGCCCAACCTGGGTTCATTGACTTCTATCGGAAAAGGAGAGGTAATGACGCGGCCTCAGGGTGATTGTATTAAAGACAAGCGTTTGTGCAAATACTGACGGTATTTGAAGCCAATTAGGTGGTGTGCTAGGGGTGGCAATCTGCCAATTTCGGGGCTAACCACTCGGAAGAGTGGTAGTGCAAAAAAAAATAGAGAGAGGGAGTGAGAGAGAGAGAGAGAGAGAGAGAGAGAGAGAGAGAGAGAGAGAGAGAGAGAGAGAGAGAGAGAGAGAGAGAGAGAGAGAGAGAGAGAGAGAGAGAGAGAGAGAGAGAGTGCAACGGCAGGCTAAATAGTACACGTGCAACGGAGAGGGCGGCAGTGCATTCAAGAAAGGCTATTTAGTGCATTACACAGTAAAGGGTATTCACGAGTCCACGGTAGAATCTTGTAATCATGCAGTTTGAGCATTAGGCAGGGTAGAGGGGACGTGCTTTGAGAAAAGGAAAGAAGAAAAAGGAGGTACCATTTTGTCGCACTTTCTCGCATTCTCGGTCCTTGACCAGTTGGGTCAACGCCTCAGTCACACACACACACACATTCCCTCACAGTTTCGCATCATACGTAACGTGGGTTCATTCGTCCGGTCTGGTTTAAGGGTGATCACTTTTTATCAGGTTGTGCTAATTTTTCGGGTTTGTTCGATACGTGAGTAGTTTGCAGGCGTGCTTAGACACCACCCTGCGGCGCTAGTCCGTTTCGTGTATTTAGACATGGCAAGGTCTCAGATCTTCGCCACACCTCGGCTGTAATTTCTGACGTAACCTGCAGAGGGAGGAAAAGAGGGGGGGTGGGGGAGACAGCATTCGCGCGCATTCAAATACATGGATTCATAAGTCCTTTACTTACCTCTTACTCGTCTTTCCTCCTTGGGGCAGGGTCCCCGGGGATATGGTTTTCGGAGTCGGGGGGGTAGTGTGTTCATGTAGGGCGTGTGCGGGGAAACATAAAAAGGAAACCAGAGGGGCCTAGTGCGAGGTATCTAGTCAAAGGATATATCTCACTATCGGGATCCTTAAACCTCTTTCAACGCCGTGGCGTTCTAAAGTTCTTCGGTTCTTGGGTCCCTGCTACTTTGGAACATTGTACTTTACAATATTTACATTATTTCATTTCACCCTCCTTTTACATTCCCTCATTTACACCATCCGTTTTACCCATCCTTGGAAGTCACGGTCTTCCTCTACGCGAGAGTTCATGAGTCAGTCGCGTACTTTTAAGTCGGAGTGTCGTGTTGTCGATCCGATCCGTCCTCCAGGGCTGGGCAACCATCTTCCTTTAACCTTAAAGAGAGAGCAGAGTAGGGTGCACAGAAAAAAGAACTTTCCTACCCATCCCATATTGTTTTAAAATAAAGCATGCAATACCCGTCCATAGTTTCAAAGACTTTATTTTGCAAATTCATTTCAGCATATGGATTAGGAGGGTGTGGTCGTATTTGGTCGGTCGTGGCAATGGCTAAAAGTGCGTACAGTGGGGGGGGGTGTCGTTTGCAACAGTAAAAACATCGGAAAGTTTTACTCATTCATTTGTAAGAGACTAAAACGTCTATTAATTGGCTGGGGGTTCGGGGGCATATATTTTCATAATTTAGAAACATAATCATAACAGTTGTAATCAGATTTCCTATATGCATACCGTACGTATGCATCGTAAATGAGGTTTACATCAGTTATAAGAATATAATACATTGTATATTCGTAATCAACATTTGTAACGGGGATCTTTTCATACTGTTCGTCGAGTGAGCTCTCCTTGTCTTTTCTAGCCAAGTGTACAAAGGATCACAAAAATCTCAGAACATCAAGTTTATATTAGTGCGAAGGAACACCACGAGGTGTTCGTAAGTTCCGATTGATACCAGCGCCATTTTGGGCGGGGCCGGCACAGTCCGGAAGCAGCATCAGGGGGAAATGTTTCCATTACTGGCAGTTTGGACCAGAGTCCTTTTCGGCAGTTCTAGAATTCACGCTAACAGAAGGTGTGGCAATGTCATGTTTGTTTCGTTGGCGATCGAAGCAGCCGTCCCTTACCGGAAACCTGCAAAGGCCGAAGGCTCCGCCGGGGGCCTTTGTATGATCTTCAAGGCTGCGGAGATGCTGTCGGAGATGGGGGCTCGTGCTCCATGGGACAAATGTTCGAGTTGTATGGCTGGCCAAAGTTACTCTAGTGGCCGGGGCCCGCCTTCCAGCGGATCCAGACGCCATTTTGAGGCCCTACAGGGGCCACTCTCGTCGAGTTTGCAAGAATGGAAGAGACCCTTCGGAGTGAAAGGAAGAGGTCCCTGTTTTGTGAGAGCGGGACGTTCAGCTGGGGTGCAGCTGTGATGCCCCCACCTGGGGGGGCGAGGGAGACTCGTTCACATCGTCTCCTTCTCCCGGTGCACTCCATGCCGCTGCTTTTCATCGCCCCGCATGAAGGCCTCTCCACATCCGGTGTTCCCCAATTGCCACCATTGTACGTTCGGTGCTGCGCAAATACTGGGGTGCCACCATTGTGTGTTCGGTGCTGCGCAAGTACTGGGGTGCCACCATGGTGTGTCCGGTGCTGTGGAAGTATGGGCACCATCGCCTGACTGGGGGTGTTCGGCGCCGGGCTGGGGGCTGGGAAACCTCCTACCGGTGGAGGTGGGGGAGGCTCGTCCGCGTCGCCTCTCCCTCCCAGCCCAACTTGGACAAATTGTTGTGGAGGTACGTGCAGGACATCCCGCCGTCCAGGACTGCTGCGGCTGTGACGGAAGAGAAAAGGAAGAGGCGCCTCGCTCTCCTCTTGACATGTGGCGGGACTACCTTAGTCTTTCCAGGCCCGTTGCGGCCGGCCAAGGAGACATGTGGCGGGACTACCTGCAAATGCCCAGGCTGCGGGCTCCTGCCTCTCCTCCGGCTCCCCCATACGTTAAGATTTCCTGACCAAGAGTTGGCGGCGGGGCTCGCCTTATATGGGTTGCCGTTGGTTGGGCGTAGCCGTAACCCTGCCCTACTTTGGAAGGTTCCAGAATGGGGGGGGGGGATGTTCTGTTTGACTTTCATTTTCTACAGTTTATCGTTATTATTCCTTGTTTGTTGTGTTAAATTAAAAGTTCAAGTTTATTAATGGTCTACGGATTTTGTTTTATCATTTCTTTCTTTCCAGGTTGCTTTTATGCTAAGTTTCTGCTAACAGGGGTCGAGTAACACGGAAATACGTGTAGAGGGATGACGCAGATTTGTACATTACATACACACGAACTCAGACGGGGGACAGTACAAGTACGACATACAAAGACCCAAGACAAATATAAAAACAGTTATTGGTCATAATTATCTCTTTCCGTCTGTGAATTTTAAACGAGGCTGGGTTCCCGTCTTGACATTGCCCGACCTAGGAGAACTTGATCATGCCGCTGAGATTTTCCTGGCGAAATCTGTGCCATCGGGCATAATCAAACGTGGTAGTTCTGTCTGGTCTGTCTATGTAAGTCGGGTTCTTCTCTGTCTCGCGCCTTTTCTCGTACTGTCGGTCTGTCGTTCTTGTCGGCCCTTTGCCTTTACTCACGCTCAGTAGAGTCGGGCATTGGGCTTTCCAGTGTCCGACATACCTACAAAAAGCGCATTGGTCTGACCCTAAGTCTGGTCGTCCTTTGTATAGTGTCGGGGGATAAGTTGTGGGTAGCGGTGTCCTGGGGTTGTCCTGTCGGTATATTTCCCTACTTGGTTTATCCTCGTCTTTTCTCTGTCGTCTCGTAGCCTCTCTGCGCCACATACCGAGACTGTCGAGCATAATTGGCGTCGTCTTATTATTTCGAAGGGCTATTTCTAACGTTTCTATTTTATCAAGGTCAAAGGATCCTGCCAGTGGCCACTGTTTGTCTTGGCTATCTTCGGTATACCTGTGCCATAATTTATTATAAGCTATGGTGACTAACCCATAGTTTATGAACATGTCCTTATTAGGGGTGCCTTCTAGTGGAGCCATATGGTCCACCTCTAACACCCGGTCCGGGCTAAACAGGCTATTTATCAATGGGGAGAAGACAGACATGACGGCTCGTAACGAGGGACTAAAAAGTCAGCACTGCCTATCTTATCACTAGGTGCAAAGACTAGACAGAATATTTCTATTCTACGTTGTTTGCAGGTAGTGAATACCTCATGGATCCAAAAAAACCAAAAGACCAACAAAATAACAATGGGGAGAATGAGTAGGACCGCAAAGATCTGCGTTACCTACCCTTTTCACTATCTGCAAAAAGGATGGTCTCTTCCCTGCTTGCAGACAGAGAATCTCCAGGAAACAATAGTTTGTGAACAACAGTTCAGTTTCAAGCAATTATTGAGTGGGGGAGAAAAAGAACAAGCACGGCTGCTACCCTACTTATCCTCCACTGCTTGCAAAGGGAGAGAGAGCCTGTTGCTTCTCCGTTTGCAGACAGTGAATCTCTAAATAAAAAAAACAAGGCAATACTAGTATTTTTGAACAATCAAGCAATCAAAACAAATTCTTTCGCAACTTGTCGTGGCAACACGACCTTACCCGGACCATGTGGACAGTTTCTTGTCTTCCGAATCCAGCGCCCGATCGTCCTCTTTTTCTCGTATTTCTCACGGCACTCCTGATGGTTCCCAGTCAGGACCGTAGATCACTCGAGAGAGGTCTGTTCGGAACTAGTGAAGTTCGGATGATCGGCTGCCAGACGAGGGTCTATTGGGCAAGAGCTCTCCCGATCGTTGCAGTCGTTCACTCTGTCGTCGGGACCTCTCCCACTGGATCCACGAGTCGCTGATGGGCCCCACGCTTGGGACGCCAATTGTAAAAACAGTTTCAATCGGGTCGGGGACAATCAATATTTGCCCGGCGGTATTGCCTCTGTGACCCTCTAGTTATTTAAATCAATGAAGAGGCAGGCGCTGGAGACTGGAAAGCAGGAAACAAGGTTTTTTATTCTCTCCGGAGGAGAACACAACGAAACGGACAGAAGGTATCGTTCTGAGGTGCTCTAACTGTATTTCTGAGGCCTGGCCTCTTATATCCACATTTATGACTTTATTGCAGATTACACATACATGTTTAAAGCTTTGATGTGCGGAAACGACATTCTCAGAACTCCCCTTTGGGCCCGTTCCCACACACATTTACAGTTAAAGTCCCCACCCTAGTCACAACAGGTGATGAGCATCGCGCAGCTGGATAATCCGCCGATTCACGGAATGTGGGGAGTCTGATCGGATCTCATGGGGTGGGGGGGGCTTTGATCAACCCGGGGATTCTTTGATGGGGGAAGCTTTCTATTGTACGGGGAGGGGCAAGGATGGTATCGGCAGAGCTGGGTGTCGGCTTGGGAACGGGGAGGACAAAACGGGCTCACGGGGAAAAAGGGGGTTTGCATCTAAGGGCCGGAGATCATGAAAGGAAAGCAGGGAGGTGTCGCGCTGGGAACAGGATGAGGGCCGGGGCAGAGCAGCGCCGAAGAGGGGTTTATGACTCAAGGCAGGTGCAAGCAGGGGGTGGTCAGCGTGCAGGCTTAGTGAAGGCAAAGGGCTATGTCAGGGGCCAGCGGCATGCAAAAGGGTTTGTTCTGATCGGGACATCTTAAAATGGCGGGCGCGTACGACAAAAGTGTGGCATCAGGGGAAGAGGCAAGATGGCGCAGATAATGTTCACCAAAACGCACTAATTTTCCACAATCTGAGAAAGCATTTACAAAGGAGTTTGTGTTGATTCCAAACTTACATGCCCTGCACGTACTGCATTTAAAAAAAACCTTCTTTGGAGACAGCCAATTACTTTTGTTTTATAATTCTGAGTTCGTTTTGACAAGGTCACTTCGCATGGAGTGTGCCTTGCGGTAAGTAAAATTGGGTTTACCCGTTAAAACTCCATTCAGAACAGCACCAGTCAACACTATCGGCCACTGCTTATTTATAATTAGTTTGATAGAATGTGACTGCCTACTATATGTGGTGATGAATCTGCACAAATTCACAGAATCAGAATTCTCCCCAGAACTGGGGTCAGTTGGACCGTCCACTATGTCCAAAGACTCAGGTACTACCTTGATCAACTTGGACCGTTCTTTTTGGTTTGCCTTTTTCATGGCCATGTCCAATTTACATGAATTATAGCCCCGTTCTAACAGCCTATTTTTAGTCGTTGTTTGCGCCGCTGTCAAGGCAGCCTCAGTGCTACATGCCCTACGATTTCTCAAAAATTCACCGTAGGGCAAACTGGCTATCGTATGATGAGGGTGGAAGCTAGTGGCATGTAAAAGTGTGTTGCCAGCTGTAGGCTTCCTATACAGACTAGTTTGGATACTGTTGTCACAAATTTCTACCTTGATGTCTAGAAAGGTGGTTGACACAGAATCAATTTGGGATGTGAACTTGAGATTAAGGTAATTTGAGTTGATAACATCCACAAAAGCCTTTGCCTCAGCCTCATTTCCTCTCCAAATTATAAAAACATCATCTATATACCTCCACCTATGTATGACGTGCTGGTCAAAAAGTTCCTTGTGCTGTCTTTTGAGGACATGCTCCTCCCACCAGCCAACATGTAAACATGCATAGCTGGGCGAGAAGCATGCCCCCATTGCCACACCCTGTTTCTGTTTATACACCTTGCCATCCAACATGAACATATTGTTAAACAGACACCAACGTATGATTTCTAGTAACATTTTGTTATGTTGATACAAGTCTATTGCCCTGTGCTTGAGATAAAAATCAACAGCACGGAGCCCATCGTCATGCCTGATGCAGGTGTATAACGAGACTATGTCCAAAGTTAAAAATAAATAATCATTGGCCCACTGAAGATTGTGCAATTTGAAAAAAAGGTCCATGGAATCCTGTAAAAAAGTAGGCAACGCTGTTACATGTTCTGGTAGGAAATAGTCCACATATCTGGATGTGCATTCAAATACGCTATTTATTGCCAAAATGATGGGTCTTCCTTGCAAAGGGTCTAGACCTTTATGCACCTTGGGGATTAAATAGAAAGTTGGCAGAGTAGGGAATTCTTTATGTAGAAACTTGAATTCATCTTTACTAATGAGACCTTCTCGCTGCCACTTTAACAATTCGATGTTATAATCCCCATTGATCCTTTTCAAATGCGACTCCATTGCTGAGTTCATAACATTGTTCATCATTAGGGTGTCTGAATGCCTCACTCCTGTATGATTCCTTGTTCCACAAAACAATATTGCCACCTTTATCTGCGTTGTTAATTATGACCTAATCATTGTTTTTAAGCTTGGCCATTAGCTGAAAATATTCTTTGTTTTTACCATGACTCTTGGAATTGCTTGATTTTCTGTATAGCAATTTTAATTCATCCGTGATACGCTCATGGAAAATGTCTATGGCGTCCCGTGGCATGATTGGAACAAAAGTAGAAGGGGCTTTAAATGGACTGTTGCCCGGTGAGGAGATATTCACATTCTCTCTATATAGTTATAGTTAGGACCTAGTTTCCATAGGAAATCTGCAACATTCTATTGGGAATAACTTTGGTGCTGGTTGATGAATCTTCGCGAATTTCTCAAAGAAGATGGCCCGCTCCTCTCCTTCCTTCCCTGAAAGTTTTGGGGGGATCCGTCAAGTGGGGGCTGAGAAAAAAGGGGGGGGGTCCCAAAACGTGTTTTCCCCATGGTATTTTCCATAGGACGATTAGACACGGCTACAGCCCGAACGGCTGAACGGAATTACAAGAAATTTGGCAAAATGGTAGAGTGTGATTCGCAGATCACACTTTTGCTGAAATGGTGTAAATCCTTCCAGTAGTTCCTGAGAAAATCAAAAGAAAAAAATATATATATCTATAAGCGTGCATCGTGCGTGCACCCGTGTGTGCACGGTGCGCGAATCGGGTGTGCGCGAGCGGAATTCTGATTTGCTGTTAGACATCTGTCAACATTCCAATCGGTCGAAATCAGGAAGTGTTGGCTGCCATTTTGTGTCCGAGGCAGAAGAGAGCCAAAAACAAAAGTGGAAACCGTGAAAAGGGGGCAGGGTAGAGACTCCCTGACCCCCTAGGTCTTCTCAGGGGGCCCCTGAAAGATCCCGAAGGCCCAAAAAAAAAATATATATTTTTAAATGACGGGGTGCGCGGACGTTGCACGCACCCCGAGGCAGAAGAGAGCCCAAAACAAAAGTGGAGGACGTGAAAAGGGGGTAGGGTAGAGACTCCCTGACCCCTTAGGACTTCTCGGGGGTCACTGAAGGACACCGAAGGTCCCAGAAAACTTTCTTTTTTTTTTTTAATTGCGAGGTGCGCGCACGTTGCACGCACCCTAGAGGTAAAAAATCGCGAGGTGCGCGCACGTCAGAAAAAACAAAACAAAAAAAATACAGTTAAATAACAACTTTGAGTGTTTAGATGTTGGTTGGGTCTAAAAAGAGCAGTTGTGTTTATTGAGTGTTTTTTGTAACTACAATTAAGTACCGATGTAGAGTCTAAAATTCAAGAGGAAGACTCTGTTTCCCTCATCTGTGAAATGTACACCGTCACCTCTATAAATGCCTTGCATGTTGTAACGCAAGTTGTTGTGGTATATAGAACCCATACCATAGTTTCTGAGGGAAGCAGAATCAGACTTATTCACATGTTTCCTTGCTTTCTCAATCTGCGGACAATATTGGTTGGACCAGTTCAATTTTTGCCTTTGGCATATATTAGAATATACAAAGGCAGTTTGTGGAAAAAGTGACATCAATTGCCCAAGGTGTCCTTTAAAAGCTTTTCCAGACCTACCCCAGCCAAAGTGCCTAGGTCATTGCCACTACAGTGCACAATTATGAGGTCAGGGTGTGGGAGATGCAAAAAGGATTTTACCAATGGCATCAATTGGTGACATCTCAATCCTCTCTGGCCAATCCACATAATATCCACATTTGGTAAATCAAGGTTGAGAAAACATCTATTTGCTGCATACCTTTCACTCCAGAAAATATAGCTGTGTCCTACAATCCACACTCTAAGCATCTTAAAGGGAGATCTAGTTGTACTCAGATGGGCTCTGGAAATGAAATGGCAGTTTGAAAAGTAGGAGTTTAGAAAACAATGTGGATGAGATTCAGTGCACTTGAAAAAAAAATGATTGGTGGTTTCTGAAAATTCAACTAGGGTGCATGCTACTGTTTTTTTTAAGGAGAAATGCTAATGGTTGAGAGAAAGTGATTGAAAGGAAAGTTGCACAGCATTCGCTGCTGTATTGAAAAGTCAAACACCCTTGCTGGTTTGCTTTGCAGATTAACTTTTCACCTGTGTGTTCAGTTAGGTGTTCTGTGGAGTGTTACCATGGTAACAGGCAGAGAGAGCAGTGGGGGAAGGTTGAATTTTATGTGAGATTGAAAGTGTTTCAATGTAGAACCAATTAAAATGTTAGTTTGGTTTTGAATTTGTGTGGGAAGATATTTGATTGGTTATCTACAAGAATATGAGTGTAAAATGAGAGGGAAGCTATGTCATTGTGTGGTTGCAGTGACTGGTGCACTATTCAGGGATTCTGCTTAAGAAAATCTGCTGTGTGATTGACACTGTTCTAAAACTACAAAAGCATTTTTAAAGGTGAGTTGTTAAATTGTAAGGGGATCTATGTTGTGCAGTTTAAGTTAAATTGAAAAATGTATTCTAATGCGGAATCAGGAGTTTATTTGTACAGAGTCTGAATTTGTCTGCTTTGGGAAAAAACATTGTGAAAGGAGCATTTGGTATGTTGATGTGTTTGAGGAGATATTTTTTGCAGTACAGTGCCGTTCTTTAAAATATAATAATTTGCTTAGTTGATGTGTTTTAAAATATGGAAATACATGTAGCCATGGAGTGAGTCAGTCCTTAGGACAGTTAGTGCTATAAAGTCCAAAGCAGCATGTGTGTCAGGCCTCTGAATTCCCAAATAGTCTCCATGCTGTGTAATAAAGATCCTGGGTGTGCTGTAGAAATTGCATACCAACTCTTTCTGTAGCATGTAGAAATCATTTCAGTGAATTCTCATTTCTACATTCTCAGTCCCACCTTAAGCCCTTGTACTGCCTGTACACCACTGCACTGTCCTAAAATGTGAAACAGCACTCCTAGCAAGACTCTCTTTCACTGTAGTAATCATTTTACTGAATTGCAAGGGATACTGTCATGTGTCTAAGATCACAGTGTGAGTCAGAATTCATTTCAGAAAAATGTGGCAGAATAACTTGCTTAGTTGATGTGTTTTAAAATATGGCAAAAGATATAGTCATGGAGTGAGTCAGTCTTTAGGACACTTAGTGCTATAAAGTCCAAAGCAGCATGTGTGCCAGGCCTCTGAATTCCCAAATAGTTTTCATGCTGTGTAATAAAGATCCTGGGTGTGCTGTAGAAATTGCATACCAACTCTCTCTGTTTCATGTAGAAATCATTTCAGTGAATTTCCATTTCTACATTCTCAGTCCCACCTTGAGCCCCTGCACTGCACAACTTTTACAATGCACTACCATTACAACAAAACTTTTACAACGCAACATCCATTACATAGCATGCCATTACAACACAGCCATTACAACGCATGACACTACAACGCATACCATTACAATGCATTTCATTAAAATGCAGTCATTACAACGCATACCATTACAATGCATACCATTACCATCCAACAATTACCCTACTGTTGCAACCCCTGGAGTTAGAATAGTAATTGTTACCTCTACACTATCCAACACTTACCCTATTGTTGCACCCCCTGGAGTTAGAATAGTAGTTTTAACCCCTACACTATCCAATACTTACTATATATGCAATGTAATGTTATGCGTTGTAATGGTATGCGTTGTAAAGGTAGTATGCGTTGTAATGGAATGCGTGGTAAAGGTCGTTTTTAAAAATGTGTTGTAATTGTATGTGTTGTAATGAAATGAGTAGTAATGGATGTTGCGTTGTAAAAAATGCGATGTAAAGGTGTGCGTTGTAAAAGTATGCATTGTAACGTCATACAATCCCACTGTACTGTCCTAAAATGTGAAACAGCACTCCCAGCAACACTCTCTTTCACTGTAGTAATCATTTTACGGAATTGCAAGGCATACTGTCCTGTTTGAGATCACAGTGTGAGTCAGAATTCATTTCATAAAAATGTGGCAGAATAATTTGCTAAGTTGATGTGTTTTAAATTATGGCAATACATGTAGTCATGGAGTTAGTCAGTCCTTAGGACAGTTAGTGCTATAAAGTCCAAAGCAGCATGTGTGTCAGGCCTCTGAATTCCCAAATAGTCTCCATGCTGTGTAATAAAGATCCTGGGTGTGCTGTAGAAATTACATACCAACTCTCTCTGTAGCATGTGGAAACCATTTCAGTGAATTCTCATTTCTACATTCTCAGTCCCACCTTGAGCCCCTGCACTGCCTGAACACCACTGTACTGTCATAAAACCTGAAACAGCACTCCTAGCAAGACTTTCTTTCACTGTAGAAATCATTTTACGGAATTGCAAGGCATACTGTCATGTGTCTAAGATCACAGTGTTAGTCAGAATTCATTTCAGAAAAATGTGGCATAATAATTTGCTTAGTTGATGCGTTTTTAAATTATGGCAATAAATGTAGTCAAGGAGTGAGTCACGCCTTAGGATAGTTAGTGCTATAGAGTCCAAAGCAGCATGTGTGCCAGGCCTCTGAATTTCCAAATAGTCTCCATGTTGTGTAATAAAAATCCTGGGTGTGCTGTAGAAATTGCAAACCAACTCTCTCTGTTTCATGTAGGAATCATTTCAGTGAATTCTCATTTCTGCATTCTCAGTCCCACCTTGAGCCCCTACACTGCCTGAACACCACTGCATGGGAAACAACCTTTACAACGCAACTTTTACAATGGCACTACCATTACAACGAAACTTTTACAACGCAACATCCATTACATAGCATGCCATTACAACGCAACTATTACAACGCATGACACTACAACGCATACTATTACAATGCATTTCATTACAATGTAGTCATTACAACGCATACCATTACAACGCATACCATTACCATCCAACACTTACCCTTACTGTTGCACCCCCTGGAGTTAGAATAGTAATTTTTACCCCTACACTATCTAACATCTAACACTTAACCTACTGTTGCACCCCCGGGAGTTAGAATAGTAGTTTTAACCCCTACACTATCCAATACTTACTATATATGCAATGTAATGTTATGCGTTGTAATGGTATGCGTTGTAAAGGTAGTATGCGTTGTAATGGAATGCGTGGTAAAGGTCGTTTTTAAAAATGTGTTGTAATGGTATGTGTTGTAATGAAATGAGTTGTAATGGATGTTGCGCTGTAAAAAATGTGTTGTAAAGGTGTGCATTGTAAAAGTATGCATTGTAACGTCATACAACCCCACTGTACTGTCCTAAAATGTGAAACAGCACTCCCAGCAACACTCTCTTTCACTGTAGTAATCATTTTACGGAATTGCAAGGCATACTGTCCTGTTTGAGATCACAGTGTGAGTCAGAATTCATTTCATAAAAATGTGGCAGAATAATTTGCTAAGTTGATGTGTTTTTAAATTATGGCAATACATGTAGTCATGGAGTTAGTCAGTCCTTAGGACAGTTAGTGCTATAAAGTCCAAAGCAGCATGTGTGTCAGGCCTCTGAATTCCCAAATAGTCTCCATGCTGTGTAATAACGATCCTGGGTGTGCTGTAGAAATTACATACCAACTCTCTCTGTTTCATGTAGGAATCATTTCAGTGAATTCTCATTTCTACATTCTCAGTCTCACCTTGAGCCCCTGCACTGCCTGAACACCAATGCACTGTCCTAAAATTTGAAACAGCACTCCTAGCAAGACTCTCTTTCACTGTAGTAATAATTTTACAGAATTGCAAGGCATACTGTCATGTGTCTAAGATCACAGTGTGAGTCAGAATTCATTTCAGAAAAATGCGGCAGAATAATTTGCTTAGTTGATGTGTTTTTAAATTATGGCAATACATGTAGTCATGAAGTGAGTGAGGCCTCAGGACAGTTAGTGCTATAAAGTCTAAAGCAGCATGTGTGCCAGGCCTCTGAATTCCCAAATAGTCTCCATGCTCTGTAATAAAGATCCTGGGTGTGCTGTAGTAATTGCATACCAACTCTCTCTGTAGCATGTAGAAATCATTTCAGTGAATCCACATTTCTACATTCTGAGTCCCACCTTGAGTCCCTGCACTGCCTGAACACCACTACACGAGAAACAACCTTTACAACGCAACTTTTACAACACACTACCATTACAACAAAACTTTTACAACGCAACATCCATTACATAGCATGCCATTACAACACATGACACTACAACGCATACCATTACAATGCATTTCATTACAATGCTGTCATTACAACGCATACCATTACAATGCATACCATTATCATCCAACACTTACCCTTACTGTTGCACCCCCTGGAGTTAGAATAGTAATTTTTCACCCCTACACTTTCCAATACTTACTATATATGCAATGCAATGTTATGCGTTGTAATGTTATGTGTTGTAATGAAATGAGTTGTAATGGAAGTTGCGTTGTAAAAAATGCGTTGTAAAGGTGTGCATTGTAAAAGTATGCGTTGTAACGTCATACAACCCCACTGTACTGTCCTAAAATGTGAAACAGCACTCCCAGCAAGACTCTCTTTCACTGTAGTAATCATTTTACGGAATTGCAAGGCATACTGTCATGTGTCTAAGATCACAGTGTGAGTCAGAATTCATTTCAGAAAAATGTGGCAGAATAATTTGCTTAGTTGATGTGTTTTTAAATTATGGCAATACTTGTAGTCATGGAGTGAGTCAGGCCTTAGGACAGTTAGTGCTACAAAGTCCAAAGCAGCATGTGTGCCAGGCCTCTGAATTCCCAAATAGTCTCCATGCTGTGTAATAAAGATCCTGGGTGTGCTGTAGTAATTGCATACCAACTCTCTCTGTAGCATGTAGAAATCATTTCAGTGAATTCTCATTTCTACATTCTCAGTCCCACCTTGAGCCTCTGCACTGCCTGAACACCACTGCACTGTCCTAAAATCTGAAACAGCACTCCTAGCAAGACTCTCTTTCACTGTAGTAATCATTTTACGGAATTGCAAGGCATACTGTCATGTTTCTAAGCTCACATATAGTCTAATTTTTACCACAGTGCATACAAACAGACATTCTCTTGAATAACTCTGTACAATAGGAAATCAACAATCACAGAGACTTTGCTAAAAGTCAAGCAATATACACCTGGAAATAAAAACTATGCTGTAAGACTCAGTTTATACCACAATAACTTGGCTACTAGCTCAAAGATTACAATTGTACAAGAAGACTCTCTCAAATCATTTTTAATTTTTAAACATACATTTATTCTTGTAACATTTCATTTTGTAATAGAACATCTAGCATGATGTCATCAGTAATTTCATTAACATCTTCATCAACTTCAGAAGTTGTCACATTCTGGTTTTAAAGCAGTGCATTAGTGTTGAAAGAGTTTAGCAGGTTTTTCTAGGGATGATGTATCAGGGTTTAGGACAATGCAGTGCAGGTAAGGTAGTGTAGGGGGTCAAGTTGTGACTGAGGATGTAGAAATGAAAATTCACTGAAATGATTACTACATGCTACAGAGAGAGTTGCTATGGCATTTCTACAGTACACCCAGGATCTTTATTACATGTAGTACTGCAAAGTCCTATGCTGCATGTGTGTCAGGCCTCTTAATTCTCAAATAGTCTTCATGCTGTGTAATAAAGATCCTGGATGTGCTGTAGAAATGCCATTGCAACTCTCTCTGTAGCATGCAGTAATCATTTTAGTGAATTGCAAGGGATATTTTGATTTGTCTAGAATCAGAATGTGAGTCAGTGTGTTTTGGGGAATATTGTGACAGAATCACTTGCTTGATGCATGTGTCTGCAGATATGAGAATACATGTATTCATGGAGTGAGTCAGGCTTTAGGATATGCAGTGCTTTATACTCCTAGCCCTGCATTGTTCTAAACTCAGAATTATCAGTACCACTTTGAACCTCTAAAGTGCCTGAACTCCACTGCACTGTCCTAAACCCTGTAATACCATGCCTAGCAAAACCTGCTAAACTCCTCCAACACTACTGCACTGCTGTAAACCCTGTAACATCATTTTCAGCAAATGTCCCTATAATGTTCAAACATCACTGCACTGTCCTAAACCCTGAAACAGCACTCCCTGCATGATCTCCTACACTGCCCAAACACTGCTGCTGTGCCCTAAAATTACTTATGGAGTGAACCAGACTTAACAACATATAGCGCCTCTAATTGCTATGTAGTACGCTAGTAGTGGTCTTCATGTATTTAAAAATAAAGTGAACAGTTTTTTTTTCTTCACAACAGATTTTAATTATCTACAGAAAGAAAAAAACTATATGCTGTTAAAAAGTGAGAGAAGAAAAAATATGAACAGGCTTACATTTCCAAGAAAAAAGAAGTACAAGATTTATCTAAACAGGAGTACAAGGGGAGCTTGGCCCTAGTGGACAAGTGGGGAGGCTGGGCCTAGTAAATACAGTCAGAAAAAGGAGTGCCTCTCCACAACTCAGTTACACCCCTATTCATGGGCCATTGAAAACGCAAGCTGTCGTTTCCAACAAGGTACTTTTATTTATACCATTCAATTAAATGCTTATATTCAATTTGTCGAACAAAACATATTAAATGCAGACAAGACCTGTGTTAAACATAAGTTCAAACCAAAATGAGACTTTTGAATACACTACAATGTAAGCACAATTTAACAAACACACAATATATACAGAACAATGTATGAAAAAACAGTGTATGAAAAAACAGACAGTGACATTTAAGCATACATCACACTAAATAGTGAATACGTTTTAACATTTGATTAAAGCAAAGCAGAAAAATGAAGAAAGAAGGAATAAAAGTTGAAAGAAGAGACGCGAAAAATGAATTCGAGAATCTTATAACACCAGTGGTAGCTGGTGTATGAATTGTCTTTTTCACATTAGCCGACGCGTTTCGAATCCTGGGAATTACTATCCGGATTCTCTTCAGGGCATGGTTATTCTGTCTGTAAAGTTATCAAAAAAACAATGTATGAGTATCCTAAAGAAAGGACAGTCTCCCTGTGTAGTGACACTAAGCATGAAAAACCTACCGCTGTTTGAAGGAGGCTAAGTCAGTGAACGTGATGGGGTGCCCTTATGCTCCTGAAATGGCCGTGCTGTACATGGCACAGTACGAACAGCTGTTAAAACGTATTCACTATTTAGTGTGATGTATGCTTAAATGTCACTGTCTGTTTTTTCATACACTGTTTTTTCATACATTGTTCTGTATATATTGTGTGTTTGTTAAATTGTGCTTACATTGTAGTGTATTCAAAAGTCTCATTTTGGTTTGAACTTATGTTTAACACAGGTCTTGTCTGCATTTAATATGTTTTGTTCGACAAATTGAATATAAGCATTTAATTGAATGGTATAAATAAAAGTACCTTGTTGGAAACGACAGCTTGCGTTTTCAATGGCCCATGAATAGGGGTGTAACTGAGTTGTGGAGAGGCACTCCTTTTTCTGACAAGATTTATCTAAACAGCAATGTGTGGGAAAAACAAAGAAAGCTCCTGGTAAGTCAACAAAGGATTTTATAAGGAAAATAACACAAAAAAGAAAAAGGTTGGAAAAATATGTGGGAAACGTAGTGTTTATAGAAATAGACAAAAAAATCAGTTTGTTGAGATTCAGAAGGGAATGTTTCATAATAGAGTTGTTGTAAATTTATTAAAAAATATAAAGAATTGTAAGAGAAAAACTGTTTTTTATTAGAAAAAAAAACCATATACAGACAATTGTTGAAAAAGCTTTTGAATTAAAAAAAAATTGTTTCTTTTAGTAATCAGTAGATAAGCCAATCAAGGTTATGAAGGTCAAAAGTAAGTGGAAAAGACTAATTATTAGAACTCATTTTTGTAAAGTTTTTTCTGGAGAATGGAAACATAGTTCAAGTTGTGAGCCGTTTTTTAATGAAGAGAGTTACTTTCAGAGTAATGATTTGTTGCATGCAGTTGACACCAGTGGTCGAGCTTATGAGGTTAAGAATGGTTGTCCGATTGAAAAAGAGAAAATTGTCCCTAGAAATGCAGAAGAGGTGTTAGCTGATGAAGTTTTAGGGAGACGTCCTAAGGCTCCAGTGTACACTTGGAATTGTAGTAGTATTTGTAGTGTACAACAGGATTCAATTGATTTTTTCCGCAATTTTTTACGTAAGTATACTAAGAAAAGTGTTAAATAATAATAATAATAATAATAATAATACTGGATTTTATACAGCGCGAACAGCTACCTCACGAGGAGGTGTCCCGGCGCTATTAGACCACAAGTAACCTGAGGCAAGAAATAGGAAAGTTAACGTGGCTGGGTGAAAAGCCACGTCTTTAGCAGTTTCTTAAAGCAAGGTTCGGAGGGGGCCTGTTGTATTGCTTGTGGCAGGGAGTTCCACAGAGCAGCGACGTTGGCTGAGAAGGTCCGACCTCCTAGTCGTGCCTTTTTTGCCCGCGGAACGATCAGTTGGACACGGTCATTAAACAGAAGATTAAGATGTTGGAAGAATTAGACCCCTGCAGAGTGAGAGAAAAAACGGGTTTGCAAGGTCATTCTTTGTCTTGTCTTTCTAAAAAAGTATGTCAGAGTGTTTTTCACCATTTTAGGATGTTAGCAGTGCATCATACTGAAGTGAGGAAATTAGTGAGAAGGTTGTATTATGCAAAAAGTCCAGCACTAATGTTAAAAAAGTTGAACAGTGCTCTTCTGCATGGATCTGTGTTAGATGTGATCAACATTTGTGAAGAAATTGAGGTTAGTTACTTTGGTGCTGAAGAAGATAGTGCAGAAACAGATACATTAATAGAAAGAAATGTGGAAAAAAATGTACAGTTTTAGTATAGAAATTTGAGCAATACATTTCAAGGTTTAAGGTAATTTCAGATGAAAAGCCAAACTTTTCTTGTATTTGTTGTAGACGAATTCATTATAAAAATCAGACCAGGTTAGTTGATCTATATTTAAAAAGTGAAAAGGAGAATAATAATGAATTTGCAACTTATTTGTTGGTAGAGAATTGTTTTGATTTGGGTTCTGATCAACGTATTTGTAAATATTGTTATAATAAATCAGATGAGAATAAGATGCCTGCTAGAGCTGTTCATAATAATCTTGAGTTGGTAACTATTCCTTCTGAACTGATGGATTTAAATACTGATGAGTCTATTCCCATTCAATGTGTGCATTAATTTCAGGCTGTTGTTTGCATGGAGCCTAAGACAGGGAAATTACCTCCTTCAGATTTACAGAGAGGATTAAAGAGAAGAGTTGTATATTTGCCTCTAAATTTAAAGAAAAATATTGAAACAATTGGCGTAGAAAATGTGGAAGAGGAACCTCTAGTTATTCTAGTTAATGGCGTTCCTACGAAGAGTAAGAAAATCTGGCAAGAATTAGTGGATGTTAGGAAAGTGAAAAAGGCAACGTTGTATTTGGTAAAAAATAATCAATATTATAAAAATGTGTATGTAGGAGAAGAGGAAACAAATGTAGAAGAGGAGAGTGATTTGCCAACTGCACAAATTGAAAACGTGGATGTGTCCAGAACTGAAGAAATTTATGAACATTATAGTGTGCATCCACTTCACTCTAAAGAAGTGATGGGAAATACTATTGAGTTATTTCAAATGAAAGAAGCAAAAGGAAGTCCCGTTAGTGTATGGGAAGAAAGCTTGGAAGCTCGTTTCTTCCCTCAGTTATTTCCAACAGGCAAAGGTGGGCGATATGATGAACGACCTGTGCAGATTCCTGCATCTGAATACCGGACTTCAAGATTACATGCAGAAGATCCAAGGTTTCGCCAATGTATTCCATATTTGTTTCATCTTCTGTTTGAGAGTGACTTGTCTGGACCTTCTTATGCAGTGAACCATATACTAAAAAGTGGAGTACATTTGCTAAATGTTTCGGCAAAGGACTTTATGGATAAAGTCCAACAGAAAGATACTATTTTGGAATCTTAGCTAATTAATCTCATGGCATGTCAGCGTGGTACTAATGAGTATTGGTACCGTCGTCATGGGGAATTGAAATGTATGCTAAGAAACTTAGGAACTCCTACATGGTTCCTTACTCTAAGCTGTGCTTGGGAAGATTTACTTCAATTTCTTCGAGAGGCAAATGCTAACATAGAAAATATAGAATACAAGACACCTGCAGAACTGTGCTCTTTGGATCCAGTTAATGTATGCAGGTATTTCAATCATAGATTTGAAGCTATGATGTCTTTTATCACAAACAAAAAAAATCCTCCTCTTGGAGAGGTTCCCGATTTCTTTTGGAGAAAGGAGTATCAAGCAAGAGGTGTTCCTCACATACATATGCTGCTATGGATCAAAGATGCCCCCAAATTTGGAACAGATTCAGATGACACAGTGATGAGTTTTATTGAACAATATTCTACATGTGCTGTACCCAAAAGTACAGTAGAAAGGAATTTAAGACATCAAGTCTTATGGTTTCAAACCCATCGTTGGGGAAAATACCTACAACTTAAAAAGAAATGAAGAGTCAAAATACATAAATGACTATAACCCTGTCATTTTGTCCATGTGGAATGCTAACATGGATATTCAATATGCTGCAGACAACTCCATTGCTGTGGCTCGATATTTAACGTCTTACATTACTAAATCTGAAAAGACGGAACTAAAGGAAATGTGGGAAGAAATTTCTCATGTAAAGAGCCGAAGTAAGAAATTGTCCAGCTACAGTTTGAAGATGTTGTCTCATCGAGAAATCGGAGCATATGAATGTTCAGATTGTTTATCATCTGCAAGTCTATACTCCAAATCTAGAACAATCATTTGGTTGAGTTTAGGTATTGAAAGAACACGAAACCGAGTTTTGAAAGAAATTGAGTATTTAGCAAAGAGAGAACCAGACAGTACAGGTATTTTGAAGACAAATATGTTGGATACATACTATCCAAATAGAAGTAATCATCTTGAGAACGTTTGTCTCTATGAAGTACTGCAAAGCTATACTTTTAAGAGGAATATTACAGAAGATATCAATAAAGGAGTATATGCTGTGATTGGATCTGAAGTATGTTTAGTAAAAGAAAGAAAAGGATATTTGATTAATCACCGAAAACTGAGTTGCGAAACTCATGACAAAAGGGAATTTTACTACTTAGCTCTTTTGCAACTCTTTAAGCCATGGAGAATAGAACTGGAACTACTTGGAGATTTTGACAGTTATGAAGATTCATTCAACGCAACAAAAAATACTATAGAATGTCCTGCTTTTACTAATTATCTGAAAATGTTGAACGACGAAATACAGCAAGAAGCTACATTGCAGCAGAGATTGCTAGAGACAGTTCTCAAGACAGTCAAAGTTCTCCTTCGTTGGGTCAGGATCCACTAGGAGAACCAATTATTCAAAATGAAGCAGCAACTGCCATGGATGAGGTGGAAACAGCAATGCAACAAGCTCAAGAGGATGTATTAAACTTAGAAGAATTGGAAAAACAAATAAATGTTGAGCAACAACAAATATACTATCAAGTGACAGAAATAGATTGAGCATGGTTTATATCATGAGAAAAAAGAGTGCTCATGTACGTCATTTAAACCTGTCTGACTGTACGTGAGTGGAGAAGCAGGAACTGAAAAAAGTTTTCTAATTAAAGGAATTGCAACTTATCTACAGTCATCACTCTCTTGTGTTGTTACTGCTCCAACTGAGTTGGCAGCACATAACATTAAAGGGATTACTTTACATCGTTTATTGATGCTGCCAGTAGAGCATGAAAATAAATTAGAATACCACAAGCTTTCTGGAGAAGCTTGTTGTGAAGTTTCTAGAGTCTTGAAAAAATTAAACTTCTCATTATTGATGAGGTAAGCATGGTATCAAATTTAATGCTTGCCTTTGTGCATTTAAGAATGCAACAAATCCTTAAAACAGAGTATGATGTGTTATTTGAAGGCAAGCACGTCATAGTTTTTGGAGATCTACTACAACTAACTCCTGTGAAAGGACACCCAGTATTTAAAACAGTTACACATGAAGATACCAGAAAGTGCCTGGGAAGCATTGGAAATGTTAATATTTGGTCATATTTCGAATATTCAGAACTCATTATAAATATGCGAAAGGCAAAGGACGCTGATTATAAAAGTATTCTTGAAGATACAAGAATTGGAAAAGTGAATGAACACGGCAAACAAGCTTTACAGGCATGATTATTTACAAATTTGTTTCCAAACGAAAATATTCTCCAAGAGAATATATATAGAAAAATCGCAGAAAAGAAATCAGTGATATGCTTGATGCCAACTCTGCAAGAATGTTCAATATTCAATGAAAAAATGATAAAGTTAGAAAATCAAGAAAATCAAGAAATTATAAAACTGGAAGCTATTGATAGAATATAGCATGAAGGAGCTACTATTATTTTGTCAGAAAAGTTGAAGTCAAAATTGGATTCTTTAGAAAAATCAATATCTAAAACTGCTGGTTTAGAAAAGAATCTATATGCATGTATAAATTGTCGTATAATTTTTTGACGAAATTTACATGTGGAAAGACGTTTAGTAAATGGAGCAATGGGTAATGTTGTTGATTTTGTGAATTATCCAAATAGAGATGAAATTGAATTTTTGAAAATCAAATTTGATGAAATTGAAGAAGTTCAACAATTGAGTCATTGTTCAGCTCGATTTTTGCTTGTAAAAGATTTATATGTCCACCGAAAACAGTTTCCTGTTTGTTTGGCATATGCGGTGACTATTCATTTCATTTCAAATCTTTATTTCGATTAAAACAAACCATAAAATATACACATACAAACACAAATATATTCTTTGAGACCAGGGGTACAAACAATTCAAAATGATCAGCTCCATTTTCCCATAATCAGTTGATCGCGATTTCGTACTGTACAAGTTAATTGCAATGTTAAAGTTTTTAAAAAAAAATACCAGGAGTGATGTCATTGATTAATACTACCAGAAAGCATTAAAAACACTATTAAAATATACATAGTATGTAGGGTATTACTTCTATTCCATGTGACATAAAAGAGGAATAAGATACATGAATTGTAAACGATTTCGGTATCTTCACATCACTTCTACTGCCCATAAGCCTGTGAACCCCTCTTCGCTGTTATCATTAGAGCTGGCAGATGATTCGGTGCCATAAGCTATCACAGTTTAAGACCCCGTCTTCTGCAGGCTATTTCCACAGCAAAGAGGTATCGACTTACGCTGAATATAATAGCCTGAGTTGTGTCCCCCCTAAACACTCTTTCTGCTTCCTTGAGTTGTCTAAATCCTAGGAGTCGGCAAATCGGTCTTATCCATTTCTTCCTAATATGTTGGTATGTGGGGCATATAAATAAGACATGAGCCTCATCCTCCCTTAATTCCATGTCACATAAATCACATTTTTCTGACATATCGTTTCCCGTACCGTCTTTATTGCATACCCATTTCATTGCATTGGCTTTGACTTGAAGTATACCATACCGAAATTTTAAATACAATGATTTTGCTACGGTTGGTAAAATTTCGTCTATAAAACATTCAAAGTAGCTCACTATTTTCACCTAGAAAAACTTGAGAGTTAATACTCTTTGGGATTGTGTAAAGTGGAGTTAAGAGCAGAATCCCAGAACCTCTCCCTTAGCATTTTTTTACAACTCAGGGTCAAGGATTCAGGATCTGTCCAATAGAGGTATAGCCCCAACTGGCTGAGCCAATTTTCAATGTGGATCAGCCATACCAACGAGTCGTATTCTTTGTTCTCATAACTTCCTTGAGGGCTTCACTGTAGTCAACTAATTCATCAGTTGACCACAGGCATACCCAATATAACAATGGTCACAGGGTTGCATGGTCGTCAGAACGATCTATGTTCAGGTCCATAAAGAGTGGGACAAGCGGGGTACGTTGCGGTACTGCTAGTATCTGCCTGAAGAAAATATCCTCATGTATTGAAAAGGCATGTTGTTTAGCTGCGTAACCCCATAATTCTGCCCCATAGAGTGTGGCAGATTGAGCTTTATATTTAAATAGCTCTATTGCAGGCGTTACTGCTCTGGAATAGCTATTCTTATGTCTTCTCGCTATTGGGGCTGAATTTTGTGTCAGGATTGTTTTACTTTTGTCAATTTATGATTTCCGAATCATTTTTGTATCTAGAGTAATACCCAAATAGTTAAAACTATGCACATATTCGATCATTTCATTATTAATAGTAATAGATCTTTTAAAACTCTTGTGAGGGCTTATCGCAATATACTTTGTTTTGGACTAATTAATCTCCAGTAGGATTTTAAAGTATCAAGTAAATTCTGCAAACCTCTAGGTGTCTGCGAGATTAAAATAGTATCGTCTGCAAATAACAATGCGGGCACAGCTTGGCCACCCAGCTTGGGAGAGTCATGCTCACAGCCCAAGAGGGTGTCCGGAATGTCATTAACATATAAGGAGAACAGAGTCAGTGCCAGCAAACATCTTTGCCTGACACCTCTCTTTATATCTATATGCTCTGTAAGTTCTCCATTCAGGCCCCATCTCACCCTGGCGTAGTTGCGCTCTTGCAACCTAATGATCTGTTTGAGAATTTCCCCAGGGACGCCCTGATCCCTTAATCTCATCCACAGTTTGCCTCTGGGGACGAGGTTGAAGGCCGCTCTGAGGTCAACAAAAGCCACATACTTGGTTAAAATAGAATTTTCTTCGATCCAAGCACTTAGCTTGTTTAATATTTGGCGTGCAAAAACCTTTTGAAGTACGTCAATCAAACTGATGGGTCTATAATGGGCTGGATTAAGTCTGTCACCCTTTTTAAAAATAGTCACGATTTCAGCACCCCTCCAGCGCTGCCTCCGGCCTACACTGCGGACATCAGGGCTCACATTTAAAATTGACTCTTGATTCATTAATTGCAGAGTCCAGTAGGCAAAAAAGTATAACAACCCTAAAACCTACATAATATACTTTTAGTATCCTTGTTTCAAAAACTGGTTTTATATCAGTTATAGCTTTAGTACAATGGCCAAATTCATCTTGAAAGTCCAAAGGAACAATGAATGGTAGTCGACATTGTGGACAGCGGGGCTGAAAGTTTGAATTCAGTTTTGATTTATTAATTGCAGAGTGAACTGTACTCTATGTGCTTGGATTTTGTCAAGAGGAAGTGACAAAAAGCATTCCTCAATGTATGTGCTGACTGCTGCCTTCAATCTACCCTGCGGACAGCAGGGCTCACAATTCAGATTGAGTTGCAATTGCAGATGACGCAGTCCAGTAGGCAACTAACATTGCTACCACTGCGGCCCTCCCGGACCACGCCTCATCGCTGGCTGTCCATATGTGAAATGCTTCTGATGCCCCTACCTCAGTGCACCATCACTCATGGACCCTTTATGATATATTCTTTTGTGTATGATTTCAGATCTGCTGCCCCTACCTCACTGCACCACAAGTCATGGACCCTTTGGGATAGAATCTTTTGTGTATTATTCCACATCTGGTGCCTCTACTTTAGTGCAGCACAAGTCAGAGCCCCTTTATGATTGAATATCTGTGTGTGATCCGATAATTACTGTTGTACTTGTTGCCAGCACCAACCATTCCCTGAGGGCTGGCTTACACTCACCCCACACGCACCCAGCACAGAATTCACTGGACATGTGACCCTGGTAATAAAAAGGGGACGAGCGCACGTGCCCTTACCCAGTTCCACTATCTATCTAACTGTGTTTGTGTGTTCATTATGTATGCATGATTCTGCCCTTGAGCCCTACCACATTACACTGTGCTGTGGACAGCGCACGCAACCATGTTACCTCTGGTAGTGGGGAAAACTTTGGTTATGCAAATTTGTCTCGGTCATTGTATAAGTACCTAGGTAGAGGCTGGATCATTAGAGTACTGAACGGAGAGTGTATAGTGAATTTATAAGTGCTTGGGGATTGGCGGAGTGATTGGAGAAGTACATATATTGGTGGAGCCTAACCCCCGAGCACGATCTTGGCTCTAATTGGCTAACCTCCATGTGCCAAAAACAGCAATTTGGGCTTTGCATGGCCCTGTATTGCTACAGCTGCAAAACTCCACTGAATGTGCAATAAAACATTAATATCCCCACAGATATCTCATGTGCACGATCTTTCATGAGTGGAAGTATGGATGAATGTACGGTCAGTAATTCCCCCTACCTTCCATGCTGGCCATGTTGTGAGACTTGGGTCCCAGAGTGACACATTGGCGCTTGCGGCCCGTGTGGTGCCAACACTACAGAGACACAGCATCAGTTCATTCCTCATACAGCCCAGGACGGACCATGCCCAGAGCTCCGGAGTCATTGTTGACAGCCTCACGCAGAACTAGCATACGTCAGGCCAACCCACTCCGCTTACGCTTACAGGAAGTAATGACAACACTACATGTCTCAAGCCTTCCCTATAGTGATCTGCTGATCACAAGTCTAGTTGTCAGCATGCAACAGCCGTTCTCTCACAGCTGGTTTATACCCACACCACACCCGTGCAGCACAGGCATCACAGGACACGTGACCCTGCCAATAAAAAGGGCCAGTGGCACGTGCTCAATGCCATATCCAATGTCTCTCGGGGGGTATCCGTGTGGTGTGCATGGGGGCCCAGGGGCCTGTGACATCACATTCAACTGGCCCGAAAGTGCCATCATGGTGTCCGCACCACGTTACCCAATCATTACAGGGTCCGTGACTTTTGAGGCACAGACTTGGTGGCACCAGATGCACTGCAGCCAGCACAGGCACACCACCACGGGACGGTGACTTTCGGTGCACTGAGATAGAGGTACCGTAACTGCTGAGCGGGTGTGCAGCCTGCGATGATGCCCCGTCCCGGTGGTCTGGACAGCTCAGGTTTTGTGTGCCCTGCTGGACCGCAGTGTAGGCTTGAGCCATCAGACAGCGCGGGCCTTCCAACACGTGGCGTCGCCCTCGCTGGTCACAGAGTTAGTGGCACAGCATGTGCTGAGCGGGGT